>NC_141687.1:2104189282-2105574282 GCF_964263255.1 Lissotriton vulgaris
GTTGCAAGGATGAATGATGCATGGATGGATGTGTGAAAAGGTGGGTGGATGAATGATGGATGGATGGATGGATGGATGAAAGGGTGGATGGATGGAAGGATGAAAGGGTGGATGGATGAAGGATGTATGGATGGATAAAAGGTTGCATGGATGAAGGATGGATGGATGTGTGAAAAGGTGGGTGTATGAATGATGAGTGGATGGATGGATGGAAGGGTGGATGGGTGATGTATGGATGGAAGGATGAAAGGGTGGATGGATGGATGTGTGAAAGTGTGGGTGGATGAATGATGAATGGATGGATGGATGTGATGAGGTCTAGCAGGCGCATTTATGGTTGTCAAAAGTTGATGATGAGGACTACCAGTTTCTAGAAACGTTTGACTGAAGGGGGTCCTTACGCCTAAAAAGGTTTTAAAAGGGGGTCTCAGCATCAAAAAGTTTGAAGACCTCTGCCATACACTATACCACGTGGTGGTGAACAACTCGACACACCAGATCCACTGACTGCTCTCCATATGATATCATCCGAAAATTGCAATGTTAATAAAGTGAGTGACCAATCTCGGCCTAACATTTGTATAATGCAATGCTATTTCCTATTTTGCTTGCCAAATATAACCTCTGATAATTGCTTTTCATCCCCAATCCTATTTAGAACAAATGTTTTGATGTACATTTAAATTAATCTTGGACATATGTACAACATATACATTTTTAACTCTTTTTTTCAGTTTGCAGAATGTTTGTTACCGAGGTTGAAGAAAACTATATCCTCCTGTTCCAGCCGATTACACCGATGTCTCAAATATGGCAATTACTAGTTGTACGAAGCCATGCACATTCACAAATTTTTAACGGACAACGTTTAGGTACATACTCCCAAAACGACTACTAGACGAAGTTAAAAAGTAACGGATATAAGTACTTGAGGGGTTTTCGGTGGCAGATAATCTCAAATTCACACTTCTACGAATGAGTCTGATACAGGGTGGATCTCTGTATAACTAATGGATGATTAGGTTTTAGGATGGCATACAGAGCTCCCAATCTTCTAACTTTTTTTCTTAAAGGGTTGCAAATCGGGGACGAATATTAGACTGTGCAGTAGAGGTTGACGGTGTTGCTCCACTGGTACTTGGGCCTCCTCATGAAGCAGGAGGAACCTCTCTCAATCTCCTTAACACTTCCCTTGCAAAGTTGACCGGATTCTTAGTCTGAAAGTGCTTCCGCACACTTGCAGTTTCACACCAGTCCTCTTTATTGGGGTCTCCTCTTGAAAGCAGTCTTGCATATGCGGCAAGTAACTTTTCTTGCATTCACCTTTTTTAAGACTTGTGAAAATTAATTTCAAAACATTCAATAAATACGGTGTCACTGTGCATTGTGTCAAATGCTTTATTAAAAATATGCAGAAAATTTTCCTTTTAAATATTGTTAACGTCTTTACAAAAGAATTTGAAAGGAGAAAGTAGGAGATGATTAACAGAGGTAGGACTTTATAACTCAAACTGCAAAAATTGATAAAAAGGGTGGATCAAAGTCTGCATGTATGACAGTGGAAGCGTTTCAGGCACACTAAACATTTTTTTTTAAATATATATCGTAAAGTGTAACTTTGACTTGTAATGTTTGACCTCATTTAGTCACATCAATCTAATTTTAAACACTAATTTTCTTTTTTTTTCGCAGATTAACTACAATACTTTTTAGACTCCATATTATATGTTGTTTATTATATTGTTGTATTAGTTATAGTTATTTATTGTATGGTTATCTTTTAGTTATAGTTCGTTATTGTTTTGATAAAAGTTAATTAAAAAAGTACATACGTCTTGTGGGGGTAGCAGTCATCAATATAAATGATATTTATCATTTGAAGTATAATTCTGAGGCTAACTCATTAGCAACATAGTGTGGTGAACTTTTAACCTCTGTGCTCACATAAGTGTTCCGTGAACTGTTACTATGGTAACAGGCAGAAAGCTGTTTGGGGGTAGGGTTAAAAGTTACTGGCTGTACAGAAACCGTTATATTTACCCAGGATCTTCTACATCACAGAAAGAAAAGCAAAGTAAAACAAAACACTGTGTACCAGATTTACAACCCCCTTGCACCACTTTCACGTCCAGCCCTCCCCCTACAACATTACAAGAATGTGGGCTTCAATGACCCCCCTCAAGCCCCGGGACCCACCACCCCCTGAAATTTGTATATTACAGGATGCAAACTGCGTGACCTATGTTTATATTTATTCACATGCCACCTTGCGTGGATACAGGAGGCCTTCAGCCGCAGGAGCCGCAACGTCAACCTGACTGAGACCAAGTATAAAAGCTGAAAGATCAGAATCGGAGCCTAAATATCCTGAACCCGCTGTTCGGAGTGAAAAACCCAAAACTGCGCTGAGTCCAGAACTGCTCCGATGAAGAGGAGCTTCTGAGAGGGGCACAGGTGTGACTTCGGCACGTTGATGGACAGCTCCAGCAGGTGCAAGAGGTCGACCGTAGCTAGAGGTGGGAGACGACTGTCTGGGGCGAACTCGCCTTCAACAACCAGTCGTCGAGATAAGGGATGACTGGAACATCTGATCTGCGCAGATAAGTGAATAAATAGGTGAATACATCTTTCTACTTTTCTACGAGACTATAGAATATTGTCCATATACCACAACAATCTGCTCTTTAATATGCATGTAATGGAGCTGCTCTTGTTTGGCCTCTGAGGAAAGCGAATGTTTTCCCTGAAACGCGTAAGGCCAGGGACAATTACGGAATAGGAAGCAGTTTGTTTCTTCAATAAATGTTGTTACCTACCTGAACACGGAGTGCGGCTCTTTCTCTGGGCAACTTTTAGGAAATTATATTATATATATATAGCGAATCTTGTCACACAGAACAACAGATGTCCGAATACTCCGTAACAAAGAGCCGACCCAAAAAGTGCTGGTGAACGGTGTTTTATTTCGTAGAAGCCAGCGCTGCCGCCATGACGCGTTTCGCCTCCAGGGAGGCTTGATCACATGACAAACAGCGTGAATCGAGCAGGACTTTTAAAGTGACAGTGCATTAAGTTGTGTCATGGAAATGAAGGAAATACTTCATAACGTAATTGCTGCATACATATACAACGGAATGGTTGATGAAGCCCAAGTGGGCCACCACGATTCAAGATTAAGCAATTTACACATTTTTAACCAATTATATACATGAATTCATAAGTACAAGAATAAAATATGCAAAAATCGATCCGTGAAAAACACTATCATACATATGCACATGATAAGTAAATTCATCTATGTACATTGTGAAGTGTTAAAAACCCAAGTATTCCGATATGTATAAAAAAGTATATTATTTACAGACAATAGTGCAAATATTGAAAATCTAATACCAGCAAATGGATGACACAATAAATATATGCAATCAGAATAGAGCCCAAGTGGGCAAGTCACAATATCTGTCATAGGCTCTTGTTTGGCCTCTGAGGAAAGCGAATGTTTCCCCTGAAACGCGTACGGCCAGGTACAATTACGGAATGGGAAGCAGTTTGTTTCTTCAATAAATGTTGTTACCTACCTGAACACGGAGTGCGGCTCTTTCTCCGGGCAACTTTTAGGAAATTATATATATATATATATATATATATATATATATATATATATATATATATATATATATATATATATATATATACATATACATATACATACATACATACATACATATACATATATATATATATATATATATATACATACATACATACATACATACATATATACATACATACATACATACATACGGTTGCCGGTAGGTAGTTATAGTTAGGACCTAGTTTCCATAGGAAAAGCATTTTTTCTTTTCCTAATAACTTTGGCACCGGTTGACGAATCTTCGTGGGGCGCTCCGGTCCGCCCCTAAGTGGAAAATTCGGGGTGATTCAGTGAGTGGGGCCGGGAAAAAAATGGGGGTCCCAAAACGTGTTTTCTCCATGTTAATTCCCGTAGGAAACTTTAGACACGGCTACAGCCCAAACTGCTGAACTAAATTACACCAAATTTGGCAAAAAGGTAGCCCTTGTTTTAGAAAGAACTCTTTTTGTTAAATGGTGTAAATCCATTCAGTAGTTCCTGAGAAATTAACGAAAAAGAGGTGAAAAAATGCATTTCCCATAGGAAACTTTAGACAAGGCTACAGCTGGAACTTCTGAACGGAATTACACCAAATTTGATAGAAAGGTAGTGCTTGGTTCAGAAAGCACTCTTTCTTAAATGGTGTAAATCCGTTCAGTAGTTGCTGAGAAAAAAAAAAAGAAAATGACAGATTATTCTCCAAACGAAGCTGCTCACTGATGAAAACGCCACACGCAATGTCAGGATTTCACCTTTTATTGCTCGGCAAGCAGCTGCAAAACAAATCACGGCTTTCCAGCGTCAGTTCTGCCGATGTGTCAAGCGCATTTCAGGTAACAACCCTTGTTCACTGACACGGCTTCTGGTGACTTCCTGCTTTTCAGATTGCTGCGCACTCGCGATGTTCTGATTAAATAGTCCGGCCCATCCGGGCTTGCTCTCAGTGCATGCTGGTTAATGAAGTTTAATTATTTAGCCTTAGTGGCATTGCTGCAGTGTCCTCCAACAATAGTTTCCATCAACTGCCGAGCAATAAAAGGTGAAATCCTGACATCGCGTGTGGCATTTTCATCAGTGAGCAGCTTTGTTTGGAATATTTAGTGGCCTTGCTCTGGCTACGGAAACGCCCTACTGCAGTTAGCAGGTCCTCGCGCTTTGCCATTTCGAGCGCGACTAAGGAGTGATGTTACCTGCTTGGGAAGCAAAAGAGAAGCTGCATGCATTTCATGAACTGTACAGCGACCCAATGGAAACTATTGTTGGAGGTCACTGCAGCAATGACACTATGGCTAAATAATTATGTTTTGAAAGGGAGACAATCCAACAACAAACAATCGTTTCAAAATCGAGGAAGAGGAAACAGAGGAGGCAAAAGCAAGAATACCTCAAGTATGGGAGAACTAGGAAGCCCTGTGGGAAGAAGAACGAGGGGCCAACTGAAAACGAAGTAATGGATAGACAAACTGTCATCAACCTCTCACACAGAAAACTCGCCACCTCTGAGGTAGAACTTTTGTCTATGGGGTTAAGTTTTTGTCCGTCGAAGGCTTTTAACTTTACTCAAAGTCGTATTGACTTATTTTTTTCACTAGGAAGCTGCGAATTAGAAAATGGTTTGCCAGCAAGTTAACAGATAAAACTGTAACACCGAGAGAGAAGCCCAGCAGTATAAGTATGTCCGAGGCAGAACTGGAACATTCATTAAAAGTTTTAGCCGAAGAGGTAGAAGACACTAGCTGCCCCTATGAAAGATTTGTAACAGAGAATATACCATTGAACTTAAGTGCGAACAGTGGGTTTAAGCCTAAATCGACCTTCCTCCCACAAATAAAAAGTGATGTTATTGATGTATTTGAGAGAGGGATGAGTAAGGAGTTACAACAAATCACTTATAACAGGAAATATAAGGGCTGGAATAATATAAGCATCCAGCAGAGGAAAGAACTGTTGTATCTAAGAAATGACAACACAATAGTAATAAAAAAATCCGATAAAGGAGGTAATGTGGTTGTTCAATCGAAAACAAACTACATTCAAGAAGGATTGAGACAGCTCTCAGACGAGACGAAATACTGCGGAAGCAATCGGATGGAATATGAAGCATCATTGAAAACATTCCACACATTGCTTCTGGAGTGGAAAGAAAAAGGACTGATCGAAATCGAAGAATTTAGATTCTTAGAATGTAAATTTCCCAAGATTCCGGCCTTCTATCTTCTACTGAAGATACATAAGGACCGGAATAATCCACCTGGGAGACCGATCGTCTCTTCAATAGGGAGCTGCCTTAAGAATGCATCAAGATATGCAGACTTTTTTCTGCAGAGCTTGGTACAAAAATTGCCATCTTATATAAAAGATTCAGGTGCTTTATTAAGATTCCTTAAAACACTGAAATGGGAGGAGAATTGCAGCCTTCTCTCCCTGGACGTGATTGGCCTGGCAGCATGTAAGCATTTCCGATCTAAAAGATCGATATCATACCTTCATCACAAACAAAAGTTACTGAAAATCATGGAAATCTGTCTAACCCAAAACTACTTCCTCTTCGATAGCAATATCTATCGACAAATCCTCGGTACTTCCACGGGGACTTGCTTTGTGCCTTGCTTCGCTGGTCTCTTTATGGGGTACTGGGAGGAGGAAGTAGTTTACAGATCAGCAATGTACAAAGAGAAAGCTATAAAATGGGTCAGGTACATTGACGACATTTTTGTGGTATGGTCAGGTACAGAGTTGGAAGCACAGAGTTTTGTTGATTATCTCAACATCAATGACTACAATCTAAAATTCACCAGCCAATGGGCCCAAGACAGTCTGAATTTCCTTGATCTAAGGTTGAGAGTAGAGAACAATCAACTAGAAAGCCTCCTTTTCAGAAAAACCACCGCAGGTAACAGTCTGTTACACGCACACAGTTGTCACCAAAACTCACTGATACAAAGTATCCCAGTAGGTGAGCTCCTAAGGGCCAAACGAAATTGCAGCACAGCTCAGAGTTTTGAGGAAGAAGAAAGAACTATGACAGAGAGATTTGCAGCCAGAGGCTACACACAAAAAACCATAGCTAGAACCAAAATAATAGTCTCAGAAAGAAGTAGAGACTCACTGCTAAAAGAGAGAGACAAAAAAGATGATAAGATGGAGGACACTAAGACACGATTCATTACCACATATAGCAGTCAAGCCTTCATGGTGAAAAGTAGTTTGAAGAAATTTTGGCCAGTTCTCAGTACAGACTCAGAGATTGCGGAGTATGTAGAAACATATCCCCCAAATTACTTTTAAAAAATCAAAGTCATTGAAAGATGAATTATGCAGTGCAATAGGACCTGTAAAAGAGAAACTAAAGGGAGTACAAGGTTTTTATCCTTGTAGAAACTGTAAAGCATGTAGGAACAGTAAACACTGCAAAGAAGTCAGATTGTCACCTCACACTGAACCCTTCAAAATACAAGAACACACATCGTGCAATACCGAGTTTGCAGTATATCCTCTGTTCTGCCCCTGTGAGAAGGCCTATATAGGCAACACTATACATAAGGCAAAGATCAGAATTTTAGAACATCTGAGGGCAATAAAGAACGGGGATAAAGCATATCCCATTGCCAGACATTTTCAGACAGAACACAACCAGAATACAAACCTTTTAAAATGTTGTGTTCTTGACATGGTGAAACATGATGAGAAAGGAGGGAACAGAGTACGGAGGTTAGAGTCCAGATTCATTATTAAATATCAGACCGCCACACAACGGAGTGGTTCTGCCGCTGGTGTGTCAATCAGTGCTGCGGACCTGCTTTGCATAGAACTTGAACGGAGAAGAATCACGCAGAAGCAGTTGTGATTACATTTTATTTTTGATGTCATTGCAGGTAGCCCACTTGGGTTGTATATGAAGAACCACCAGTACCAGCATACTTCACGGTGGAATGATTGACTGTGAATTGAACTTACTAATACTCACCTGAGTTTGATTGTGGTAATAGCAATAAATGAAGGACTACGAAACTGGTGGCTTTTTACTTGCGATGTCATCAAGATGCAGAAAAGCCTATGAGGAAGGGTGTTAACCTGAAACGCGTCAGGCTCTGCTGGCGCTGACCGCGTCTGTGTCTTCCCCTAACTGGAGTGTGTGAACAGGGAGTGCACTCCGCTCTTTGGGCACCTGTGGAACTTTATATATATATATATATATATATATATATTCAATACAAATGAATGAATACGCTGCACACTTCTTGGACTTTGCAGTTGTTTATTCAAAACCTGCCACACTCCTACGCGTTTCGAACCGTAGTTCCTGGTCACGGTAGTAAAGGTGAGTTAGTCCCTCATCAGTTTTACTTTATATAGTGATGCGTGTCACTTATGTTATCTAGTGCATGCTGGGACTTGTAGTCGTCCCAAATGTTATGCATGAATTAGGTCACGCTCTGTGGACCGCATACATTTGTGGGGTGTATTTTATCTTTTAGCTTTAAGAGCTATTATAGCGACATAATAGCTCTTAAAGCTATTATAGCGTACAGTTACACACTTAGATCTAGAATCAGGTAAATTGATTCACGATCTCACCGCTCGTGCTAGCACGATAGCGAATCAAAAGCGACGTTTTTCCTCAAAACATGGCAACGCTTTTAGTGTGATAACATAAAATACACCCCACAAATGTATGCGGTCTACAGAGCGTGACCTAATTCATGCATAACATTTGGGACGACTACAAGTCCCAGCATGCACTAGATAACATAAGTGACACGCATCGGTATATAAAGTAAAACTGATGAGGGACTAACTCACCTTTACTACCGTGACCAGGAACTACGGTTCGAAACTCGTAGGAGTGTGGCACGTTTTTGAATAAACAACTGCAAAGTCCAAGAAGTGTGCAGCGTATTCATTCATTTGTATTGAACATCTTCGAGACACTGTCCTGGTCTCCACGCTGGCACCAACTGAAAAGCGCTCCCGCTGCGACAGGACAACTTGTTTGCTTGTATTTACATACAGCGGGGAGCCCGGCAGACCGTCGACCCGGAGAAACCATCAAGAAAGCTGATCAGCTGACGAGGTGATTCAAAACCCGGATCAAATACAAAATCTTCGAACACCTCATTGCCGACGGAATAAACGGAACATCAAGGCTGTAAACAAGACCTGGTAGAGCGCCGTCGAGTCGGAGGACCCTGCGCGGATTCGGGAGACTCCCAGGTAGGAGAAACGTCGATACAGCTCATGATAATTTTTAAAGCCGCAGTGAAGTCACTCGTATTAGCAGCAAACGCATTTCCAGCGTATTGAACATTAAACAAGAACTGTTGAAATAATTGCCAAATACGAGCCTTTTCTTGGAAGCAGACAAAAAATGTGCACAGAGGTACATTTCAAAATCGTAACCTTTCAATTAACAAAAGAACCATTTGTAACTGTGAGCCAAGTCCCAGACTGTTAAAACATTAAAAGTAACATACAAGTGGCACTCTTTGAGGCGGTGTGAATCACCAATAACTATGGAAGAAAGGAGGGCTAAACGAGTGGCCAAAGCAGAAAGCATATTCCAAACAGGCGCAACACCGGCTAATAAGGATGAAATGAGAAAAACAACGGAACCAGGAGTAACGACATGTAAACAACTTTTCTACAACTAGAGAAACTTATGCGTAAAAAAATCTCGAGGGAATGGGAAATCATTACCCTAGAAAAATACGTCGAGTGTAAAATGGTGCCAAGAGGACTTCGAATTTTTACCTTACCCAACCACCCAGACACCAAACCTGAAATGCTTGAGGAGTGGGGGAAGAACAACATGGGCTGCTCGAACAACATGATGTTAATCATCATTAAATATGCAAAAATTGAAGTTGAAGATCTCCATGTCAAAATTGCGGATATTGAAACGAAAATAACAGCTGCCAATGAAGAAAGCGGTACCTTACAAAAATTGAGGAATGAAATGGAAAAAAACCTCGACAAACATGAGGAAGAGGTACAAAATAGAAAACAACGCAAATTTTGTAGAGATCAAGATGATTACGAATATGGGACCATTCTAACCTTTGCAAAAAAATATGATGTTTTCAAACAACAATGGGGTACAAACACAATAACAACTGGAGAACAAACAAGTGGATCTGAATCCGACTTCAGCGAAGGTGAGCAAAGACGACCAGGAATGAAAAGGTTCTCTTTTTTAGACGAGATGCAGTTGCTCTATCAGGAGCAACAAACACCACGGGGCAATATCAAAGGCCGAGGGCAGAACAGAAACAGAGGAAGAGGACGGGGATCCACCAGGCGCAAAACAAGACGAAGCAAGCGCACAAGGGGGCAGATACAATCTGAGGAACAGAACAACAATAAGGAAGTGATGGAAATCTCAAAAACAACTCCTAACTTAGTGATAAACCTGTCAAGATACATACTAACACCAATGGAAACCAAATTATTGAATAAAGGACTCTCATTTTGCCCAGAGACGCACCATGATCTCACAGATACGAAGATCGATATTTACAAATATGTGAGAAAATTAAAGCTAAAGAAATTCTTCTGTAAAAAAAACAACGGCACGACCCGAAATCCAACAAGAAAGTCAATTATCTGAACAAATAAGTACCTACCTTACGAAAGATTCTCCACAAATTCAAATCGCTTATGAACTAGCAAATGAAATTACAACAACTCAGGTACCAGACACCCAGGTACTGGAAGAAATGGGCATAACCACAGACGGATTGGTGTCACTACAACACAGGCTATTACAACGCCTGCCGTTACAACGCGGTTTTTACATCGCATACCACTACAACGCATAGTGCTTTTAAGCGCTGGATAGTGATTTATTTAATTTACTATTCCAACTCCAGTCCCCGTGGATAGTAGGGAAGGTGTTGGATAGTAAATTAAATATATTCCCTATCCTAGAGCGCCCCCCAGCGCAATGCGTTGTAATGGTTTGCGTTGTAATGGTTGCGTTGTAATGGTAGTGCGTTATAATAAATGCGTTGTAAGTGATGTCCCCCCCACAGACGATCGTCAAGCAACAAATTTAAAAAATAAATCCAAATTTTGTCCTATCCTATACCCAGGCAATAAAATAGACACTTTCTATGATTTGGTCATGAATGACATTGAAGAAATGCCGAAAAACTATAACATAAACAGAAAAGAAAACCTAACCAAAGGTGAAAGAAAGGCAATACAAAGTCTGAAGAACAACATCAATATCGAGATAAAACCCGCAGACAAAGGCGGAAATATTGTCGTAATGGAAAAGAGGGACTATATGGAAGAAGCAATGCGTCAGTTGAACAACACTGAAAACTACACCATTCTCAAGAGAAATCCCACAGAAGAAAGGAAACGTGATTTAGAAACAAAACTCAATGGGTGGAAACAAAAAGGATTGTTAACGGAAGTGGAAAACAAATTTTTAATGGTTGAGGATCCAATAACCCCAACCATATATTTCCTACCCAAAGTGCACAAGACCCTGAATAAACCACCGGGACGACCTATAATTTCGAGCTGTGGGAGCCTCTATGAAAATGTGTCAAACTATGTGGATCATTTTATAGCCCCACTCGTACCTACATTGAGCTCGTATATAAAAGACACGGGTGATTTCCTACGCATATAGATGAATACTGAATGGCAACCAAATTACTTGCCTGTAACCATTGATGTTATATCTTTATATACATCAATAAGCCACAACATCGGGCTACAGGCCATTAAATACTTCTTGGATCAACAACCTATCAATCAGAGAGAACACTCCAAAATGCTACTGGACATGATTTCAATGTGTCTACACAACAATGTATTCCTTTTCAACAAAAGCATCTACAAACAGCGCTGTGGAACAGCGATGGGAGTTTCCTTCTCTCCAAGCTACGCTAATCTCATGATGGGGTGGAGGGAGAGGAGCGTGGCTTGGAGAGAAGAAATGACCATCACATGGCCAAAGTGGCCCTTTGGTTGCGATTCATCGACGACCTCGTCCTCTTGTGAAGAGGTACGGAAACAGAAATTTACACATTTTTTGCAGTCCTCAATAATAATGAAGTGGGGCTGAAATTTACATGTTCAGTTCACGCCAAGGAGATAGAATTCTTGGACACAAGAGTGTACATTGCAAATTAACAAATACAAACGACTGTCCATAGAAGAAAAGACAGCTACAAACAGTGTACTCCATGGCCTAAGTTTTCACCCACAAAAACTAAAACAAAGCATACCGTATGGAGAACTATTACGGATGAGGAGGAACTACTCAGAAGACTCAGAAATGAGGCCAAATTTAAGGAAACCACCAACCGCTTCGAACAGCGAGGATACAAAATATCTGATTTGGCAAGATGTGAGACAAAAGCAAGAACCAAATCAAGAGAGGACACACTTATGAACAAAGGCGCGAAAAGGAACCAGGCTGGAGATGGAACTCAACGTACAACTGAAGTTAAAGAGGAACAACCACGTATGATAATGACATTTAGCAAAGAAAGCTATAAAATTCAGAAAATTCTAATCAAATATTGGGATGTGCTACGCAAAGACCCGGATATAGGAACCAATCTGGGTGATCACCCTTTGATCGCATACAGAAGAGCACCTAACTTATCAGATCACTTAGTCAGAAGCCATTTTGAACTTAAAAAACAAGAAACATGGCTTGATACGAGATAACGTGGATTTACAAGATGTACAACATGCAAAGCATGCAAGATAGGTCAAAACACAAAAACTCTGAAGGACCCAGAAGGAAAAAATGTCATTATAAGAACAAGCATCACATGCGAATCAACTTTCGTTGTATACATGTTACAATGCTTCTGTGGGAAATCTTACATTGGCAGCACCACCTGTTCCCTTAAGACAAGAATCTTACAGCACATACGGGCGGTCCAAAATGGTGATCAATCATACGCCATGGCTAAGCACATGGCTAAACATGACAAAAGAACTTGGACGGAAATGAAATATTTTGGGCTGGCAAATATAACACCACATGAAAGAGGAGGGAACCGAACCAAAAAACTGAGACGACTGGAGTCGAAACTAATCATAAGATTCCGTACCAAGCAGCCGGTTGGCCTGAATGGGGACGAAGAACTTTATGTCCATCTATAATTTCAGACATTATACGCGTTATATATGCTACTGTACCATTGAAACATGCTATTAATTTGAATAACCATAGATTAGGAGATTGGTAACTGCTTCAAATATGAGACCAAACTTGTCTTAAATGTGATACAAATGCTGTGAAGTTTGTTCGCGCAATGAGGGCTGTGACATTAAGTGGGGACGTAGGGCACTCAGCCCTTTATTTCCAAGAGCTATTATAGCGTACAGTTACACACTTAGATCTAGAATCAGGTAAATTGATTCACGATCTCACCGCTCGTGCTAGCACAATAGCGAATCAAAAGCGACGTTTTTCCTCAAAACATGGCAACGCTTTTAGTGTGATAACATAAAATACACCCCACTAATGTATGCGGTCCACAGAGCGTGACCTAATTCATGCATAACATTTGGGACGACTAAAAGTCCCAGCATGCACTAGATAACATAAGTGACACGCATCGGTATATAAAGTAAAACTGATAAGGGACTAACTCACCTTTACTACCGTGACCAGGAACTACGGTTCGAAACGCGTAGGAGTGGGGCACGTTTTTGAATAAACAACTGCAAAGTCCAAGAAGTGTGCAGCGTATTCATTCATTTGTATTGAATATCTTCGAGACACTGTCCTGGTCTCCACGCTGGCACCAACTGAAAAGCGCTCCCGCTGCGACAGGACAACTTGTTTGTGTGTATATATATATATATATATATATATATATATATATATATTTTCCAGGGATAATCCAGTACGGCGCAGGTTTTTCAGGAGGCTGCAAATACGAACACGAACCCAAACTTGGTGCAAAAAAGGTGATTTATTCAGCTATGGTGTTCCCAGTCATCACAACGTGTTTCGCGCTTCACAGAGCGCTTGATCACATGACACAGTTGATCACCAGACATTGGTTTAAATACAATCCACAGAAGTTACCTGTGCCTACAAGTGGCATAGAAATAGAAGAGTTGAACCTTTAAAAACTACTCAGGCTCTGTTTATAATACCATCACGTTTGCTAAAGTGCTATAGGTTCTGCAATATCTATTTTTAAAATAAACAGAACAAAAGATTGCAAAGCAAAATGTGAATGTAAAAACCGATGTCATAAGTAAATAGTGATAGTGATTTTTAAAACAACAAACAACAAATATTTTTGAATAACGTCAAAATTATTCAATATAGTGAATGTTTGTAGTGTAGTATTTTTACTGATGTTAGTTATATTATAAAAACTTTTTTTCATATATATAGTTTACGGTCAAATACAGGTTTGGAACAAAAACAATATGGAGCCCCATATGTTGTTTATATCCAATCAAATGTACAAATATGCAAAAAGGAGAGCATAAAGTGCTGGTGCGAATTAGGATTTTCGTATTTCTGCTGAGGAATATATTGCCAGTAGTAAAATTGGTATAACAAAACAATAGGAAATAATATCTGTAAAATACATTATTTATCCTTGGTGCTAACCATATTTACATAGGCAATGTGTCAGAAACGTATGTTCTGAAAGTCAGACATCATTATTATTCTTTGATTTTCAATCATTCAGCAATCAATACCCAGTGATTGGTAGACATACAAATATTCATGGGATTCATAAATACGCCTATAAAAACCTTAAAATGGTTGTTAAAATGGCTAAAAAGATAAATTCATATAGTATATCTAAAATCCTCATAAATTGATTGCTAAAATCATAAATAACATAGAGCAATTAATGTGCATTTCATATAAATAGACATCTTAGACAAGTAAAACATACTTAATAATTTACAAATCCCATAGAGAAAATTGCACAGAATTGTGTATCAAGAAGAAGGCCATCATATTTTCTTTTTAGAGACAGGTGTAGAGATCCTCAGTGATATTGAGGCCTGAGGGACGCTTTGTATTAAGCTCAATTATATACTGTGTTTCGAGGCGGCGTAATTTATCTTCTCTGTTGCCGCCTCTTCTACTCGCCTGTACACAGTCTATAACAAAATATTTGAGATCACTGCTCCTGGAGTTGTGTTTTACTTTAAAGTGTCTAGCTACAGGGTATGTATTATCCTACTTTCCGATTGCCCGTAGATGCTGTAGGATTCTTTTGTGTACTGGGAGGTTCATGCTCCCCACATGCAGCATGTTGCAGGGACAAATTAACACGTAGACAGCATATTCTGTCTTACATGTTAATAATTTAGTGATCTTGTGTTCCCTGCAGTCAAACGGTGAATAGTAACTCTTCTTGTTAATAGCTTGTTGACAGGCTTTGCATACCTTGCAGTTAAAAAATCCTGTGTGCGTTTGATACCAAGCGGAAGCTTCAAGGACCTCAGGACTGTTTTTTACCAGTTCATCTTTCATGGACTGCCCTCTACTGTATGTTATGCTGGGTCTCTTAGGAGGATCATTCCCTATCACTGGATCGCTTAGTATTAATGGCCAATTTTTACTGATAATTTTCTCTATCTCCTTATGTTGGGCACTGTACTGTACAATGAATCTGAATTCAGGGTTTTTTTTGGCATTGTCCTCAGAGTTTGATAATGGTTGTGAGTTACCAGCCAAAAGAAGAGATCTATCTTTTTGGTTCGATTTAACAATCGCTGCATCTATGATTTTAGGGGAGTAACCCCTTTCTAAAAATCTTGATTTGCTCTCCCTCTGTGCGTCCTCCAAATCAGTCTGTCTACTGTGTATTCTTTTTAGGCGTAGCATCTCGCCATACGGGATGCTATTAATTAAGTGTTTGGTATGTGAACTACTAGCATGTAGGGTAGAATTTCCCGCTGTGGTCTTGCGGTGTAGTCTCGTCTCTATTCTACCCTGTTCAATGAAAACCTCGGTGTCCAGAAAAGTAATGGATGTCTTGCTCAAGGTGGCTGTGATTTGAAGATTTTAAGTGTTTCTATTGAGGTCTGACACAAAAATATCCGCCAATGTCATATCCCCCCTCCAAATCACAAAAAGGTCATCAATAAAGCGTAACCAGGTTACTACCTGTGATTGCATAGTTACTGAGTGTTGAACCAGGAGAACCAGCTCCTCCCACCAGCCCATGTGGAGACATGCGTAGCTGGGGGAGAAACTAGCCCCCATGGCAACACCCTATACTGCCTGTGCATTAGATTATTAAACATAAAGATATTATTGTCCAGGCATATCTTGACCATCTCTAGCAACATCACTCTATGATCAGGCATATCTGGTAATGACCTTCTCAGATAAAAATCGAGAGCATTAAGACCATCCAAATCTACAATGCTGGTATACAGCGAACAGACATCAAGTGCAATCAGTATGTAGTCATCTTGCCATTCAATGTTTTTGATTTTGTTGAGAAAATCACTAGTATCACTGACATACGATGGAAGACCTTTGACCTCTCCCTGCATATATATATATATATAAAACAAGTTTTGTCCAAAGATCTGAGAGTAGCACTCGACTGCGGTTAACTTTTAAAAGTTTCTTTCATATTTGCAGAGCAAAAACAGGTCGGTGATGTTCATTAATTGAGGTTTGCCTTACGCGTTTCGAGTCTCCTGACTCTTGATCACAGGCACTTCTGGCATCAAAATCAGCACTGCAAATCCCAGAGTGCACAGTGTAGAACAAACTCACCTGTGTCATCCCACTGGAGGGATACAAAGTAGTGTGCCTTGCTCATGTCCCGCGATGCCAGAAGTGCCTGTGATCAAGTCGGGAGACTCGATACGCGCAAGGCAAACCTCAGATAATGAACATTACGGACCAGTTTTGCTCCTGCAAATATGAATTAAACTTTTAAAAGTGAACCGCAGTGGAGTGCAACTCTGTTTTTTGGACAAAACTTGGTAACATCTAGTACGGCTGTCCCGCCGTGAAAGCTGCACCACCATTTAAATGTTAACTTGGAACCGCAGCGGCATAGAACTGTTTGCAGCCTTATTGCGGTTACAGCAGTTTTTGAAAAACACACTGGTCGCAATGTCAGAAGCCCACTGGAGGGTTATTAAATATTATATATATATATATATATATATATATATATATATATATATATATCCACATAACGCCTTCCTTACTTCCAGATTATATATATATATATATATATATATATATATATATATATATATATATATATATATATATATATATATCCAAGAATACTGGCTCTGCACCTCCAACACTGGCGAACAGAAAAACCAAGGCGAGTCCCACAATTTTCAGGCAAGATGTTTATTTCATTGATTACAGCACAACGGTCTGACGCGTTTCGGGCGGATGCCCTTGATCACAGATAGTTTATATTCAACAACCTACTTTACCGACAATGTCAGGGGGTGGCAATGGGGGCCAGTTTTTCACCGAGCGTGGCATGTTTACACATGGGGGCTTGGGAAGAACTGGTCCTCAAAATCAACTTTGAAAAAGAAATGAAGGAAAACATTGTAACATGGTATCGTTTTATAGACGATCTGTTTGTAGTGTGGAGAGGGCTGCAAGTGGATGCGGAAAGATTCATTGAAAATCTAAATGGGAATGAGTTGAATATTAACTTTACCTACACAATGAGCCAGATAAAGATCCCTTTCTTGGATATAGAAATTTATACCCATGAGAATAAACTAGCTAGCAGGCTATTCCGCAAAACAACAGCAGGGAATACGATCCTACACGCCAGCAGCACTCACCCGGCCCATCTAATACGGAGCATTCCGTACGGTGAGATGCTAAGGATTCGCAGGCTGTGTAGTGAACCTGATGAACTACTAAGAGCACAAGATGAATGTGCCAAGCGGTTCATGGAGCGAGGGTATAGCAAAGGGGTCATACAACAGGCAATTAAAAAATCCATGGTCAAGGACCGTAAGGATGTATTAGGTATTGGAGAGGCCTCGGCTGAGGCATCTAACAATGAACCCGTAACTAACCCTGACCACAACAAACAGGCAGAACCATTCCGCATAATAGTGGGGTACTGTAACCAACATCAAGAAGTACGAAAAATTATCAACAAAAATTGGCCAATAGTCAGCAGTGATCCTTTAATAGGTCAGGATCTCCCAAAGAAAGCCTCCATAACCTTCAGTAAAGCTCCCAACATGAGACAAAGATTAGTGGCAACCTGCCCAGAAATTATTGACAGTAGTTCTTGGTATCAGAACAATCAAGGCTTTTTCAGGTGTAAAACCTGCAAAGCATGTGTTCATGGTGTGAACAAAAAAATGTACAAGGACGGATTTAGTGACCAAGAGCATCGCATCACAAAAGTCCTGACTTGTAAAACGGACTATGCCGTTTACGTCCTTGAATGCCCCTGCAAACGGCAATATGTGGGAAGCACGAAGCTTCCCGTGCATAAAAGGATATTGCAGCATTTAAGGGCGATAACCACGCAGGATAACACCTATCCCGTGGCGAGGCATTTTAAAAGTCAACACCAAAGCAATAACAAGGATCTGAAATACTGGGTGGTGGATGCTGTAAGTGCGAGCAGGAGGGGAGGCAACAGGGAAAACAAATTACGTAAAATGGAAACCAACTACATACTCAAGCTTAATAGTAAACAGCCTGTAGGTCTGAATTTGACTGAGGATTTGTACACATGTTTGCATAACTAATGATTATGAATGATAGAAATGCCCAAGTATGAGAAATAAATAAGTGTGAACAACATAAATGTGTAAATAGGATGTACATATATGAATTAGAATTGAATGATATATAGGTGTATATTTTTGGATAATTATGTATACTAGTATATGTGTATATATAGTTGTATATAGGTGAAGAGGATATAAATTGTGAATAATTAATTTTATACAGAATCAGTTGGGCAACTATCATATTCGCTGATATAATTAATCACATGTGACAATTGAGTAATAAGTAGAAGGACCATATTCACTGATACATAGTATTTAAGTTAGCAACCTGAAGTAAATGATAATCAAGAGTGAAGTAACTGAGAACATTAATGGCAACATGATAAACTCGAACATAAGTGTAGTGGGATTGTACAATAGAGGAAAAAAGGTTGGCTCTACAAATAATAACAATGAAATAACTATCTAAATTTAAAATGTATAGCCCTCGTTTACATAGTTTTTAAACACTTTTTTGCACTGGAGCACTTTTATATGGGTATGGGAAAGAACACAAATCATGCAAGGCGAATCAAAATATCAAATGTAATGTTGAAGATAATGCTTAACATAGTAATGGATAAAAGGCCAACATGGGGATTTAACCCAAAACTGCAAAAGTGTGGCAACATCGTATAAATGTGGTAAATATTCTTTAAGTATACAATGGGATTTAACCCGGAATTGTTTAAGAATATTTAGGGATTTATCCTAATATCAAAAGAGAGTTGACAGCTAATAACTGTAAACATTCATTGTAAATACGTGTACATATCGTATTAATGTGATGTGTAAGTCCATCAACTGTGTTTACCCAATGGTTGTGACAATTCAAATGAACCAATCACTAATGAGCACTGTGCACTTTAAATATGCCAAAAAAACAAGGTTACGCTGTCATGTGATCAAGGCTTTTCAGCCGAAACGTTATGGCGACAGCTGAATAAACGAAACTAACCAGCATCCAAGTGTGGTCCGTGTCTGTTTCCAGCGCGATCAGGTCAGAGGTGATTGTGGCAGGAGAACGGAGGTGTATATATATATGTATATATATATATATATATATATATATATATATATATATATATATATATATATATATATATATATATATATATATATATATATATATATATCTCCAAGAATACTGGCTCTGCACCTCCAACACTGGCGAACAGAAAAACCAAGGCGAGTCCCACAATTTTCAGGCAAGATGTTTATTTCATTGATTACAGCACAACGGTCTGACGCGTTTCGGGCGGATGCCCTTGATCACAGATAGTTTAAGCCGGTGTGTGCCATTATTTTTAAATGCGATAGTGAACACCAGGTGATAATGAATATAGAAAACATACTACTCACAATGTCTAGAATTGTTGAGTTCTGAGCAGAAGGGTAAGAATCATGTAAAATCTTAAACTGAATAAATTCAAAATTATTATTATGTATCGATTATCAGTTGAGACATGTCGAGATTATATATATATATATATATATATATATATATATATATATCTTTATTTATTATACATGTAGATATATGTATTTTTTTTTTTACCAGGGCCTGACATCTGTAAAGTACTATCGGTCAACTCCCTTCCCTTTCTTGCTCTTCAATGGCCTATTTTTGTACTTTTTTTTCCTGTTATAAATATCTAATTTTGAAACAGTATTTTGGAACACTATGTTGGAACAGTAAATAAAATAAATCCCAAGATGACCGCCTATGATCACGTCGCATGCACAAACATCTGAGTCAATTTAGGAATGGCTTTTCATTAATGGACAACCCATTCCAAAAAGGCAGCCCATCCATACGTAAGCACAATGACACTCTGGTGGCCATTTTGACATTAACCAATACCAGCACTTGCTGTTTATTTTGCGTCGCCTAGTCACATCAATGTGGAAATTTTTAAGAAATTAACTATAAATGGAAGTATTCTACTTATTCATGAAGAACTTACTGTGTATATAACAGACCCCAACTTTTCTCTCAGTTCATTCAACACAGGGAGACTCCCAGACGGACATTCATTAACTTAAAAGAAATGTTTTCAGGGCTCTTCTGGGGAAAAGAGGGAAGGGATATCAGTGATGCCTTGGAGGTGTACGTGCCCTGTAGTCACACATTCGTCATGAGTGCACGCCTCCCCAGGATCTATCCGCATCCATGCAGATTCTGGCTCTATGGGGGTTGAGTATAAGGTATGAGAAACGTACCAGCAGACGAGAACAAGCATTTGCATTGCAACAGTTTCGCCTTTGCAAAAGTTAGAGCTATTGGCATTGTAAGTGACAAAATTGTCATTTATGTGTTGGTTTTGAAAACGGCTAAATATATGGCATTGTCATTTACAATGCCAATAGCTTAATCTCTCGCAAATGCCACACACAGACCCACACACACACAGACCCACACCTACACACACACACAGAGCCCCCCCACACACACAGAGCCCGCCCCCCACACATACAGAGCCACATACAGAGCCACACACAGAGCCACACACATGTCTACTATAGTCAACAAAAACGTGTCCCATCAAAACAAAGATAGATGGGCTCATGTCAAAATAGAGGATGCTCTTCCAAATCGACTACTCAATTCTCAAAATTTCAGCCATTATAGCTTTGAAACATGTTTGACATCTTAGTACACGGTACTTCGACTGACAGAACATGTTCAGGTTGCCCAAAAAAGGGAGGCACCTCTTTGCTTCAGAAATGCGCCCAAAATGACAGCCTCTCCTCTAGTACTCGTGACACGCTGAGGTCGTAGCCTCAGCAATTAGTATATAAACTGATAGAAAACTGCATGAATTAAACGGCTTTCCAGAAATGCCGCATGATAGCGTGGAAAGCCGGGTCAAATGCGGTGTCAGCGGAAACAGGCCGCAGTGACAGCAGTGGGAAGAGCCCTGGGGAGGGAGGCTGACAGTGCCAGGAACGGCATCTCAAGAAACGAAACCTAGTGCCACTGACAGCTACCCACCTGTGAGTGCCGGTGGTGGCGCGGTTATCAACTGGTAAGATCCACGGTCGGAGGCTACAGAGCTACCTTTAGGCACACACGTCTGCTAGAGGCGCGAGGCCCACTCTCTCTCAGCATTGGCACATGTTTCACGTTTTTACTGTGTTCCCGCACTGTGTCAAATAAAAATGTGATACCAGATCTTACGTAATCTTGTAAAGAAGCAGATAATATTTACAAGAGTCCTCTAATACGTCCCAAAGTTCCATCCAGATTTCTTAGTGGTATTTACCGCACGCACGGCTGCCTTCACTGTTTGAAGATGCCCTCCAGGTACCAGACGTTAGAAACAATTTCTATCCAAGAACTTGGTAAACAAGGGGGGCCGGAGACACGGACAGAGGGAGGGGGGGGGCCGGAACGGGCACACGGATAGCGGGAGGGGGGGCAGAAACGGGCACACGGACAGCGGGTGGGGGGGCGGGAACGGACACTTACCTGCATTAAGTTGAAAAATAGCAACTCGGAACACGGCCTGCAGCACCACGGATTTTAGATTAGAATGGGATAACTCTAAGATTGCGGGCAGTGGGAGAGAAGGACAAAAATAGTTGAATTTAAACTTTTATGAGCCAATGATGCTCAGCTGGCGAAGTGTCCTACACGCAGCGATGCCTGGCCTTGATAAATATGGGAACAACCGATGCACAAAGAAATCTGGCACGGCTGGTGGACACACACTGTTTTGCTCTCTTCTTTCGGAAACCATTCAAGCATTTTCCGGAACATTGGCAGATGTTTCACGTTTTGTCTGTGTTCCCACACTGTGTCAAAAAAAATGTGATACCAGATCTTACGTAATCCTGTAAAGAAGCAAATAATATTTACAAGAGTCCTCTAATACTTCCCAAAGTTCTATCCAGATTTCTTAGTGGTATTTACCGCACGCACGGCTGCCTTTACTGCTTGAAGATGCCCTCCAGGTACCAGACGGTAGAAACAATCTCTATCCAAGAACGTGGTAAACAAGTGGGGCCGGAGACACGGACAGCGGGAGGGGGCGGGAACGGGATTAAAAAAAGTAGTAAAAAATGCTGCTTACCTGCAAATCAAGGAAAGTGAAATCGCGCAGCCCATCCCTGCAAAGCACACGTTGTAAATGAAACAAACATGCAGAGACAAAAAAAAACACAACCGCCCACCGCCGCATGACGTTGTTAAAGGGGCGGAGAGCGAAAAAAATCACCGGAATGCCCACAAATCTGCCCGGGCAATGACTGACAGATCTCTCTTCCAATGGCTAGCCTCCATTTATGGAGCTAGCCAATGGAAGAGAGAGGCGGGACAAAGCCCCGTACTGTCTAACATAAGATTTCGCCTGCGCGAACACTGCTGCAGTGGACACCAGGCGAAACCTAAAAAGCAGTTGGTTTGTAAACATGCCATGCAAGTATAAAGGAGAACCGGCACTAATATTGGAGGATTCACAGGAATAAAAAGTTAATTAAGTAGCATTACAAAGAAACTATTATTTGTAACGGTCCTAATGAAAGCTATTTGACCTGAAGGCATTAAATAAGTGGCTGAAAAATGTACATTTTGGTTGGCGTAGTGACCTTTTTAACCCCATATATATCAAATCAGCAGTTTTAATCCTGCCAAAAGGATCCAGAAAGGTATAAAGGATACAAATATACTGGATTCCTAAAGGCAATTTTAATCCCAGATCACATCCCAAGAAAACACACAAAGGGCGTTGTTATTTTTTTATCGTTGAGCCCACCATGGTACACACGGTACCCTGGATAATGATCCATTGATGAATCATGCCACCAACTAGCCCTAGAGGCGAGGGTACTTCTAACAAAAAGTAGGGATGCCCCACTAGATCACTGAGGGAAGACTGAGTAGAATAAGTCATAGGAGATTGATACTGTTGTCTGCGTCATAAGAGATGGATACGGTTGTCTGCTACAGCAAGGCCACCCACTAAAACACTATGCTATAAATTAAATAGAGCTGATAGATCGACTGAAAATAGAAAGGATGAATAAGGAAAAGTGTTTGAAACCTTTTCCATTATCAGAAGAAAGTTCCATGGACACATAGAAATGGCAGATAAACATTTGAAAAAACTAATATCAAAGCATAAGTCATATAAAAACAACTAAATAAAACGCATACATTTATTGATTGGTTGAAACACTAGAACAAAGAAAAAGTGGAGGAGCACTTTAGGTATTTTAATTTTTTCAAAGACGAATTTCAAATCACAAAAGCTGGCGTGACTAGATACACACAGTTAGAGAAGAAATGGGGAAATTATGTTGGTTAACACGTCAGGAAATATGATGAGCGGAATCAGTACAACACAGAGATTAGAACTACAGAGATAGGTGTTTAAAACCTCTGTGGCAACCAGTATCTAACAGACAGTATGTTGAATTAAAAACAGAACACTGTTGGCTCTAGAAACAACGTTTGAGGAGTATTGGATTCTCCCTGTAGTTGGCTCCTTCCCAGAGTAGAAGGTGCTTTGAAAAGCATGCTTTTTAAATGTTCCAAGAGTAGTGCTTTTCGGGTTAACGTTTTAAGCAACATCACCAGTAACTGCAAAAACACCAGCAATATTAATAATGACTTGGTGAATCGTCTTAAAGCAGGGCACACTGCAAAAAAGACAGCACAATTTATGATGTAACAGAAAATTTGGGATATGATAGACAAGTATTTCAAAGACAATACATGTGTGTAAACAGAAGACAAAACATGTGAAGATACCTTTAATGATTATCGCCATTGAAAGAGCAGTCTGCGCAAAACTCAAGATCACATCAAAGTCAACCATCTCCTGTCCAACTACCATAACAGTTTTAAATCACGCTGGAGTACCAAGATATATCTAGTACAAATCATAGGTGGTACCACTCTGATGGCAGATAAAGCTGCCTCGTGTCTGCTGATATTAATAGCTCAGCTGTCTTTGACCATTCCCCTCCAATTAGACTGGAACAGTACACTCAAATGGATCACCAACAACAGCATCAAAATCCACTAATATGACAATGATACACCACTCTACTTCAAGGTCTCCACAGCATTAAACACCCTACACCTCAAACCTGCCTGAATTTCATCCTGCCTTAGAAAATCTACTCACCCGCTCAAAAAAACTACTCGTCCGCGCACTATGGCGAATCAGATTTTATCACGGCAAGCTATATTTAGGGCCTACTCACCAGTTCTGGTGGGCTAATAAAGAACAGGTGTTCTGTTCACTTAAAAAAGTGAAAGAGCAATAAGGAAGCTTTAAAATCTTGTTTTTATCTTGTCACATTTGCTTTGTCTTCAGAGACAGAGGTCAAAGGTCAGTTTCCATCTTCTTACAATTACTTTTCTTTCTATGACTGCAGAGTGCCAGTATTTATAAAAGTTAACTGCCTGACATGCTGTGCAAATAGTGTGAAATGAAAGGCTTTAGAATGTCTGGGGTCTTGTCTAACATACAACGTTTAAATAGCTAAAAAGTGAACTGTACAAACATTTCAAAATATATTTCTGTAGTTAAGAAGCCCAATTTTTGTAATTGTGTACGATGAAAAAATATTTGAATAGGATGAAAATAAATCAGAATATTTTACTTGGTGATGTGCAAATGCTGAATAGGTCTGCTGAAATCCAATGTTCACAGGTTGTTTATACACTATATCGTTTTACTAGTAAAACTGCATGTTAGTAGGACATTTTTTGCCCATTTCAATGGGAAATGTTGTCTTCTACCACATCATGCTTTAGTAATATAGAGGGACATTAACAAAACCTTTTTTGAGGTCTCAAACGACTCAATTCACAGAAACGTGTCATTTGCAACTGCAAAAAAGATATTTTTTAAAAAGGTACAAAATCCAAACTGTGGTTCGATAACCTGTTATCGAATCACAATTTGGGTTTGCAAATCGGTATTTGAAAGGGGCATGTTTAGGGTGTTCCTTCCTAATACCATACCTAATACCATAGATTTTCAGTGGTATGTATGAATGTTTTCTAACCAAATTATGGTCGCAAAACAATGTTTTACCGAATTCTCAAGGGTTTTGGTAACAATTAGCAAACTGGAAGCGGTCAACATGGGACATCTCCCCATTTACAAATGTTTTGTAAGAGCATGATGTGTTTAAAATGGAAAAATTGAAACTTTAAACGATTCATTTTTTCCTATTTAAAACACATCCTGTATTTTTTTAAGGAAAACGGGCTACATAAAAAAAAAAGATTGCTTTATTAAAAAGCAATCACAGACAGGATGGTGTGCCGACCCCAGCAGGCCATCATCTATGAAATTCCTAATGGGTCGCAAACTGCGACCTACCTCATTAATATTGATTAGGTAGGCCTATTGCAAACCCATTAGGAATCGGTATTTCCAGCTTCCAGATTTTTTGGACATTAGGACTTGTGATTTCCTAATCACGATTAGAAAAGAATTGCAATCAGGTGATTGCAATCCCTACATTCTCTATATATTTCCCAACTTTTTTTTATGTAGCGCGAACTCCACCCGAAGGTATTAGAGTGCTTTATATGAGAGCCAGTTGCGTTAGAGACAGACACGTTCATTTTGTTAGGCACCGGGAGATTAAGGGATTTACCCAGAATCACAGGATGTTGAGCATCCCTGCAGAGACTCAAAACTGGCTCCCCAGCTTCAAGGTCAACCGCTCTAGCCATTAGGCCACAAAAAGTAAGTTTTTAAATATGAACTAAGAAACACTCCTGCCCTGATAGCAAGGCAGTTACTAGTGAACTAAGAGTCAAGTCAGGGGTAATGTATACCCTATATTTGTGCTAGATTCTTATTATACACGGAGCAAACATTTAGTCTATTTAATCAAACAAAAGAGGTTTTTTTGTACAACAGAAATGCTAAACTTTCATATTTGAAGGTGCTCTCAAATGTGATATTGAAGAAAAAGGTGGCTTTAGAAAATAAAATATCTGCTTATGTTCACACAATTTCAAGACCAATTTATGGGTCAAGTATATCACAGTTAGGTCAAGTAGATTATTCAAATTACTAGACCTTCAGGTCTAGTAACATTTTTAGGAACTTCCACCTTGACAACCGCAGAGACCCAGACTCCATCGCCCTCCTGGACAACCTCGGATTGAAGCAACTTGTCAGCACCCGCACCCACAAGGCAGGACACATCCTCGACCCCATTTTTGTAGGAGGGATCAACATCCACTTCAGCCACACCTCGCAGCCACACCTGGAGGCCCTTCTGGACAGACAACCACTGCGTACATTTCTCCTTCAACACCACCAACTCACACAAGCCTGTTCAGTGCCCGCCACGAAGGAATTGGAGCAAGGTCACAGAGGAGCACCTCAACTCCACCCTCATCCATGACCCCCCTCCGCCATGACCAACGCCAACTTTGCAGCCAAGGAACTACACCGCTGGATCACCAGCTGCGCAGACAAGCTGGCACCCCTACGCCACCACGAGAGACAACGCCCCCTAAAGGCAGTTTGGTTCACCTAGAAGCCAGACGCTCCTGCAGGTGTCTCGAAAAACTGTGGAAAACAGCAAAACCACGGAAGACCAGTACACCTACAAGAACGCCACGACCGACTAACACCAACGCAGAAGAGCCAGCAAGAGGACCTTCATCCAGAACAAAATCATCACCAATGCGAGCAACGCAAAGGAACTCTTCAACGTCATCCAGCAGGTCACCAAACCCCCCAGCTAAACCACGGACATCACGCAGTCCCAGAACCTCTGCGACAAGCTCGTCTCCTACTTCCACCTGAAAATCAAGGCCCTTCACGACAACTTCAGCTAACAGGCTTGAGAAACCACCCTCCCCTCCGGCAACAACAGTTATCACCACCTGGACACCTGTCACCACCACAACCATGATGAGTACCCACTCAGGAGACCCCACCGACCCCTACCCACCACACATCTTCCACAGAATTGCACCCGAACTATGCCGCACCATCAACGCCTCCTTTCGAATCCGGGCATCTTCCCCGACATCTGGAAGTGGGCAGAGGGCAAGCCCCTCCTCAAGAAACCCTTGGTTGACCCGACGGATCTGAAAAACTACTGGCCCATCTCTCTCCTTTCCTTCGCAGCCAAGGTCACCGAGAAATTTGTCAACACCCAGCTGACCACCTTCATTAAAGATAACGCCATCCTCGACTCCTCCCAGTCCCAATTCCGCAGTAACCACAGCACCGAGACAGCCCTCCTTGCCGCCACCAACGACATCCACTGCCTTCTCGACCAGGGCCACACTGCGGCCCTCATTCTGCTGGACCTCTCCGCAGCCTTCGACACCAACTCCCACTGCGCTCTTGCAGTCAGACTCTAAGACGCAGGCATACGGGGACCGGCCTCGACTGGATCGTCTCCTTTCTTGCCGGCAGAACCCAAAGGATCAGACTCCCACCCTTCCTCTCCGAACCCACAGAGATCAACTGCTCAGCCCCATGCTCAGTATAATATCCTACGCCGACGACACACAGCTCATACTCTCCCACACAAAGAACCCGAAAGACACCAGACTCAGCTTTCAGGAAGGAATGAAAGACGTGGCAGCCTGGATGAGGAACAACTGCCTAAAGCTCAACTCAGAAGACAGAGGTCCTCGGACCATCCCCCACCGCATGGGACAACACCTGGTGGCCCTCTGCCCTCGAAAACCCACCCACCCCGACGGACCACGTCTGGAACATGGGGTCATTCTAGACTCCTCCCTCACCATGACTCGCCATATCAATTCCGTCGCCTCCACTTGCTTCAACTCCCTCTGTAAGACTTTCAAGTGGATCCCCCGCAGAAGGAAGAAAGACAGTCACCCATGCCTTACTACGGTAACGCCCTCTACGCTGGAATCAACTAATCCCTGGTACACAAACTCCAGACCATCCAGAACACTGCAGCCAGACTCGTCCTCGGCACCCCACGACATGAGCACATGACCCAGCACCTGCGAGAGACCTCCACTGGCTTCCCATCGAGAAGAGAGTAACCTACAAGCTACTCACCCACGCCTACAAATCCCTCCACAACATCGGACCCAAATACCTCAACGAAAGAGTCTCTTTCCACGTACCCAAATGAAACCTCCGCTCCGCTGAACGTGCCCTAGCAGAGACCCAGCGCAACCGCAGAGCCAGAGCAGGTGGAAGAGACTTCTCCTACGTTGCGACCAAGGCCTGGAATGACCCCCCAGTCAACCTCAGACGCTCCCCTACCCTGCACACTTTCAGGAAGAGCCTCAAGACCTGCCTTTTCGGCTGACCCAGAGTCCCTTCCCCCCCCCACCTCGCCTTGAGACCCTCACGGATAAGTAGCACGCTTTAAAGGGCTCCGATCGATTGATGTACAACCACCAAATTTGTGTAAGAGCAGGCAGGCAATGACTGAAACCCTCAGGAACTTGACCATGTCGAATGACATAAGTTAACCGCATAAAATAATAATATAATAGAGAATCTTAAATTGCCCTACGGTGTGAACATTTTATTGGGCTTCTGAAATTTCCTCCCCTCACTTATTTCTCATCCATCTACTTCAGATGTTATAAAAGTACTGATTCCTAAATAAATTGTCAACAGAATTATAAATAATTACTTGAAAGACTGACGTGAGCTAGGATAAGCTAGTTAGGTTTTATTTCATTTTTGATCCGGTTGGAACATATTGATTTTTGACAGTGAATATTTCAGAACCATCTCTATAAAATTCATCAGCATCATCAAAATTGTATTAAACAAATAAAACAAAATAGTTGACCATTCACGACATGGGAGCTAAAGTCTTATTTAAGAATGGGTGCAAGGTATTCCTCTAGTAGCTACCACAAAGGAATGAAGCCCAATTTGCATCCACACATGTGGGTTAGCGAATTATGGACCAAGGACCCCTAACGGGACCTCTGACTAATCACTGCAGGAACCTAATTTTTGGAGAACATTCTCCGCACCCCTGGAATTTGTGATTTAGGGCCATATGTATCAAGCAAAATTGCATTTGCAAACGCCGAAATTCGCTGAATTTCAGCGTTTGCGAATGCAATTTTGCCAAATGATATGTATTAAAGGCAAAATAAGGAATCGCAAAATTTGCGATTCCTTATTTTGCAATTGCATTTAAGGAATCGCAAATTTTTGGCCTTAAGGAATCGCAAATTACCACTAACTTCAAGTTGGTAAATTGCAATTTCTTTGAAAAATTCACTTTTTTACATTTTTCAAAGTGCAATGTGAAGCACATACATGCCCTTAGGGCATGTATGTGCGCCACATGTGCACCCATGCTTATTTCAGGGGTGCATCAGGGTGTCCTTGTGACACCCCTGCACCCTTGAAATTATTCTCAATTTGCGATTCTCAAATTGCGAATAACTTTTCATTCATTCCTTTGGGCCTCCTGGCCCATAGAAATGAATGGGAAAGTATTCCTTAATTGCGACTTGCAATTTGCTAATTGCAATTAAGGAACATTAAGAAATCGCTAAAAGTTTGCGATTTTTTACATACATCCCTGTTTGCAATTCTCAATAGCGATTTCTAAAAAATCGCTAATTGAGAATCGCAAATCAGGATGTTGATACATCTGGCCCTTAGTACTTTGTTTCCATACAAGATACAATTAGAAGGTCTAGCTACCTAGGCAAGTACAACTATACCAAAAATATATTATAGAGACCTGGCTGCCAGGATGGGTAGATAAACCATTGTCCAAACATGGTCCAGTCAAGGATCTATCTTCCCACACTATGCGGATATTCATCCTCATTGTGCTCCTTGTCTTCAGAAAACTGGGAAGATGTTGTACTTTTGATGCCTGGTTTACACTTCCTATGTCTTTTACTCAGCTCTCTTTGTTTTGAATAATTGTTTGTAATATTAATACAATGTAGGTTGGAAACTGACATCTTTGTCATTCAGAAATGAGGTATTGTATTCAAAGTTATAACCAGGACAACATATGCAGTGTACACTTAACAAACTGAACTATTTTAAGACACATTGAAATCTTTCCATTTAACTTTTTTAATCAGGCTTCCACCTGAAAAAGGGAGCGCCACCAGAATATAACAAGCACTGGCAAAGCTAAATATCTTATGTTGATGACAATCCTTTTGGCTTTTCCAATGCTTATTTTGTTTGTGAATTATTTTGTATGTTGACACACAACATAAATTGAGAGCTGCGAAGCTATCACCTACGTAAAATATACAAAGGGTAAAAGCAAAAAAAACGATATATTTTAATATAAAAGCAGACACTGCAGCAGTAGTCCCTTGCAATGAAGGTGATTTGTTTTGTGTTGATTTGCGCATTGTGCCAGAGAAGAATGCAGATACTTACAGTCAGGTTTATGTGGATCTCTTTTGAGTTCCAAAATCATAAATAAATTGAACTTGAACTACAGTCAGGTAATCTAATGGCTGAAGTGAATTGACCCTATGCCCCATGATGTGGTGGGCGGAAGGAAAATGTGAATGACACTGAAGCAAACCGATGGGCATAAAGTCCCTGTGTGTCAATAGGTATGAATAGTAAATACATTTTTATTAAAAGTAAAATGCTCTTCGCTAGTACGAGACCTAAAATGACACAAACAATCTATTTACATAGTCAGCACAATGGCATTGCACGCTTTTACACATGGCCAAAAGGTCTACTGAAAATGCTGCATCTGGAAGATACAGAAGAAAATACAGAGCAAAGAGCGAAGTGCTAAAAGTTGTCTAGTATACGAATGTCTGGAATGGTGCGATGTACGTTAAAGAAGCACTATTAATGTAAATAAACTGTAATCCACGTGTTTATCACTAAATCGTATCACTTGGCCAGCAACTCTACTATGGATGGGTGAAAATATCAGTAAAATACTCTTCGTTAAAATACTCAATTCTAACATTTCCATAAGACTAATCGGGAAGTAGCCATTTTGTCTAGAACTCTGACATGACATCAAATCCGAATGTCATGTAAACAGGCTCTCCACCTGATTTCTCGAAATGAACAAAAGAGGAGAAAAAGCCATACGGATTAAAAAAAGAAAGGCTCTGCTCCTTCTACAAGTGGCGACATTTAATCCATTTTTCGCGATCTCCCTGAGAAAGATTGCTGCAGTCAGTGTTTCGAGATGTGTAATAAAAATATGAAGGGGTGGGATGATGCTGTCCATCAATCACAGGTCCCCCCCCCCCTCCCCTCCCACCAGACTCCAACCTGGTGACTGAGCTGCAAACGCACAGAGCATCAACCATTCAGCACATTTCTGCACATCACACCACCTTTGTTATTGCTCTAAAATGGGCTCACACACACCCAGTGCACACAGACCTAAATGGCAGTCAGAAAGGGGGCCAGCTAAATGGAAACACATTGTTGAAGCCAAATATTCCCAGGACCATGCTTGTTCATTACAAACGGCATTCATGTGTTGTTTCTCAACGGTCACTGGAAGATTGCTCGTTCCAAAAATAGGCATGATGGGTTTTTTTTCTAGCGCTAAAACCCCGGTGATTCAGGCGATGAATTGGAATAAACCAGTTACTGTTACACTTCAAAGACGTTCTCGTCGGATTATTCGGTAGAAAATGCAAATTAGCAAGCCTGGCACAGTAAAATCGGCTTTAACACAAACAAAGCATTTCAGAGGTAGGAAAAAAGACAACACCCAGAGATGCAGCAGCACCTAATCCTGCAGACTGACAGACAGTGCGGGTTTTCGCCCTCTCTCTACGCGGATGATAGTATTTTCCTCCACAAGATCTCCAATACACTACACCTACAGTCGCCGCCTTCAAGCAACCAGGGAGAAGAAATAACGTCCCCTGCTGCCCCTCGCAGATGCAGCTTCCCTCTGCTTGGCATTATTTTTTTCCACTGCACACTCGATGCTTGATCACGGCAGACGGCAACAACTTGTTTATCATTGGCGACCATCCCTACGCCTCCCCTATCACCCGCCCTCATCTTCCTTCACTCCCCTCCCGGACATGTGTGTGCTGCCCGTTTTCTCCACAGAATTTGGCACTTTTGGGGCACGATTTTATCAGATCAGTCGCTACGAGACCACACCTATTCGCCTGCAAGAAGTAGGCACGCCTGTAAACACAAGCCAGGGTTCATGATAATAACGACAGTACTTTAAAACTAAGCGCTTGACCGCCCACGCAATTAGGCGCTACATAAACAATACATGTAAATACTGGGAGGTGAGGCATCTCTTTTACCTAATACCTTGCTGTCAAAATGATGCAACGCTAGAACAATATACCCGTGACCTGGGGAGGTGACGAGAAAAGAGGGACTGGGTCTAATCCCAAAATAATTGCTGCAATTGACTTGACAGCACCACGTTTATAATAAATGTATACACACATAAATATATCCCCCCCCCACACACACATATATATATATACACATACATATATATAATTTCAGGATAGGGTGGCTTTCATCCACAGATGTATGTTTTCATATTGTGACCTCAACCTCACCCAAAGTAGTGTAGTGGTATATACAACACGCCCCTAAATAGCAGATGGGTACATCATACATCACGTTTCTATCACACACTCCTCACCCAGATTGTTTCTTGAGATGGTGGTCTTTCACCAAAGACGTTATTTGTCTTGCTGTATATATATGTTAAACCTTAAACTTTGTAACATACATCATGAGTTCGCACTACAGATCACCCTTTAGCATATAAATTAACCAAAAACGGGTTTATGTCCACAATAAAGCTACCAAGCGTTCGTGAACGTTAAGGGATGCCCTAAAAAATGTACTAAAATCTATCTTCGGGATGCTTTTCATCGCTTTAAGATTTTGATTGAAAAGGGAACCTAGAATATTTTGCTTGTGTAGACAGCGCAGTTACAGTGGATAGTAAAATAATGACAACCGCTCAACCCCGCTCCTCCTCCCCATGTGCAATGAATGGGTGAAGTCTGCAGTAAACAGGCGGTTCTTACCAAATGGAGTTCCTGATCTTGTGTTGTAGAGCACTAGCCTCGGTCTCAGGAAGCCCAGGCACCAGGGCTGGCAGCGCTGCCCCTGCCCCCATGGTGGGCATCTGGTGCTGCTCGGGCTCCTGGGCCATCATTGCTGCTGCTGGAAAAGGAAGGAGGGGTGGAGAGCTGCCGCTGCAGGGGGGACTAGGCCTCCTCCACCGCCGCACACCTCGAGTGCTGGAAAGGTGCCCTGGCTGCCCGCGGGGACATCACGGCAAGGCAGCTCCGGCCTTCCTCCCGGACAGGGAGGCGTTTCCCACCGGTGGTGGCGGGATCGGTGCGCGGGGAAAGGTGACGCGGAGGGTCTGGACAGCACCTGGTCCCCCGGCAGCTCGAAAGCAGGCAGCACAGCGCTGACTGTGGTGGCTGCTGCCAGAGCAGTGTTGCGAGGTCCAAAGCATAAAACAAGCCCAATCTCTTCAAAAATAAACCCAAAACAAAACCAAACCCACACAAAGAATTAAGGCGGCTACACAATTGATTAGATTTCACAAAGTATTCAAGATACATTACAATAACCTGATAATTATTGTAGTTAAAATGTTTTTCAATAAAATGTATAGAAGGAAAATGCAGTGTGTGCAAGTGCCTGACTATGGTTTATTTGAAACAACTGCATTAGGCGAGGGAGGTGTCTCAGAGGCTTCCTAGCTGCCCAATCCTTTCAAGGCCAAAACACTGTCCCTAGCATGTACAAAGTTTGTGTGATCGGTTCTAGTGACTCAAAGTCTACCTGTGTTAGAGGCATTTCCTGATTCTTCCTGACCTATCCGCAGCCTTTGACACTGTTCATCACAAAACTCTAAGTTCTAAACACTATAAATCAAAGAATAGGTTTTGAAGGCACAGTGCTCACATGGTTTGATTCATTCCTCTTGGGTAGATTTAAAACAATCAAAATAGCAAACTGTCTCTCTACTTTAATGGCTGTAGGACAAACCGTCTGTCCCAGCTCTATCCTCGCACCCACTCTGTTCAATCTTTACATGGAACCAATGGGAAATCTCCTAAAAAAATCAGGGATCCATTATCGCCTCTATGCTGATGAGACCCAAATCTACCTTAAGGTGTCTTCCGCACATGACATCTCAATCCTCAACACCACTCGCAACTCTATCCAAAATTAGATGTCAACTCATCAACTTATTCTGAATCCTTTCAAAACTGGACAATCTGAACATACTTAACAATAAACCTATCAGTGACAACAGCGCTATATCCCTAGGTGTCCTACTAGACAAAAGGCTCAACCTACATTCCCATATCAATACCATCGGCAAGCATGCACGTTACCAACTTTGCCTTCTCTGGGGATTTGAGCATTTGTTCCTGAGCAAGACCTAAAAACATTAGACCAATTACTGGTTCTCTCAAGATTGGAATACTGCACCTCTCTCCTTGCTGGCCTCCCATTGAAGCAAACTCAATTTACAAGACTGCCTGTGTCACCCACAAAGCATTGCACATTTCCACCCCTCGCTATCTGGCAAATTAACTCAAAAGCTCAGGTGGCTCTAGACCTTTACACAATACTGAAAACTGACTGCTCAAGCTCCCTACTTCAAAAGGGAAAGATTTATGGCTCAATCCTTCTCAGGCAATGTGGCTAGAATTTGGAACTTGCTTCCTCCAATCCTCTATCCGGACTTTGGAAACAGAGCTTAAAAATCTAACCTTCCAAAGAAACTTCCAGGAATAATTCAACCCCTTTCATGACCCTCAAGGCCGCTTGGCATTCACTTGAGCTCAAAGTTGTAAATATGTGTTCTATACCTGTATTAACCTAATTTTGCCACTTCTTTTTTTAATGATCTTGATTGTATTTGTAACTTGTCAGTGCTTAATTTTCCTTCAGTAACATACTTGGTTCTATTGTTAAGCACTCTGACACCCTTAGGTAAAGTCAGTGCTATATACAATTGCATCAAATAAATAAAATAAATAAATCTGTGTATTTATTTATTATTTTTATTTTTGTGATTTTAGCTAGAGCAGAACAAAACCAGAGGGGATGATGGACGGAGTGTTGAACATTGCAAGCACTCACCCCCACTCAACTGATCTGGGTTTAATCCATCATCATTCTTTAGCTCACTCCGCCACCCCAGTTCAGACATGGCCATATGCAAATCAGTCTGACCCTGTGCCTCATGGGAACAGTCCAGCCCGAACTGCCAAGCCGTGCCTTCCCTGGACCGGAAACAAGCATCCTAGGACCGGTTTCTGGCTAATTAGCCGTCATTAGCCAGACTAGCTTGAATCCAGTGGCAAAGTGAGCAAGGGACCCACCTCTGGGCATACCCTGCCAACTTAGGGCAAACAAAGTAAAACCAAAGGGGATGATGGACGTAGTGTTGAACATGGCAAGCACTCACCCCACTCAACTGATCTGGGTTCAATCCATCATCATTCTTTAGCTTACTCCGCCACCCCAGTTCAGACATGGCCATATGCAAATCAGTCTGACCCTGTGCCTCATGGGAACAGTCCAGCCCGAACTGCCATGCCATGTCTTCCCTGGACAGGAAACAAGCATCATGGGACTGGTTTCTGGCTATTCAGTCGTCATCAGCCAGGCTAGCTTGAATCCAGTAGCAAAGTGAGCAAGCCTCTGTGCTGTGGCCCTGACAGAAGTCTGATTGGAGAGTGTCAAGGAGGTTGTTTGCATGGATGTGAGATAACAATTGAGAAGCTACTCAACTTTCAATAACCTTACCTAGAAACGGAAGGCTAAAGATGGAAATTGTTTCAATCAATGGAATATAATAATAGTTTTTTAGAAGAGGAGATATTTGATCCACTTTTAGATGATCTAGGGATGAACCTTGCTCGAGGTAGGAGTTGACCCGCGTGGCCCCCATAGGGAGTAGCTGCTTGGTGAGGAATTTACTGATGGAGCTGGGAATGACGTCACAGGGATAGTTTGAAGGTTCCACTTTGGATATAGTCAATAGTAGATCTGCCTCTGAGATTGGGTAGAAAGAGGACTATGGCTGCAGTGCCTTGAAGGGAAGATCCTCCTCAGCTTTATTGTATTGTATTTATTGCCTTTAGCGAGTTTCTGTGGATGACCGCTAGCCCCCTACTTTGCTTGTCTTCTTGGTTGCAGTGCAAAATGGAGTAGAGAGTTGGTAGTACGAGTGACAAAACATTGCATAAGGTGTCACTGAGCCAGGTTTCACTGAGGAACATGATGTCAATGTTGAAGGCTTTGATTGTTTCTGAGATCTCAAGGCAGTGTTTGACTGCAGAGCATGATGCATGCAACTGGGGGAAGATCTTTGAGTTTATGCACTGGGTGTCCAGGAGCTAGAGTGGTGATTACGTTGGGGAGATGGTGTTCATTTGTGATGTGGGTCTGGGTGGGACCACATATGTAAAGGATGGGGTAGGGACTTGTGTTACTATTTAAAAATATGTTCAAGATATGGTTATGGTTTAGCTGAGGGCAAACTGACTCGGGCAGACATCAAAAGCTCTGATGGTTGTGTTTCAGATGAGTATGTAATACCCAAAAGTCTGAGGTTCAACACCTTAAATATGTTACGTATTACCAGTATACTAATTTCTGACTCTATACACTGAGCATCCTAGATATACAGCACACATCTCCACACAGTCGCACAACGGGAGAAGAAAAGGACTTTGGGTATGTGTAGGAAAGTAGGATCTGCATTCATGGTCACCCCCACTTTTTCCTGGTGTCATTATATTTTTCTGACTAGTCTGACTGGGAACCTGTTAATCAGGACCCCAGTCTCTGTGCTTCTTCCTTAAATTGGACATGGTAAGTACTTAGGTACACCCAAGATTGGCTACTAATGTACCCTTGTAAGTCCTTAGTATATGGTACTAAGGTACCCAGGACATAGGTACACCAGGAGTCCACAATGGGCTGAAGCATGTATTTTGCCACCCATGCGAGGCCACTCAAATTGTGACTACAGGCCTGCCATTGCAGCCTGTGTAAGCCGATGCTAGTACCACTTACGACAGATATAAGTTCCCTTACATCTGAGGTCACTGCACTTAAAACCTACAAGTCATCCCTAAGGCAAGCCTTTCAATCCTGAAGGAAGAGTGCTTGGTTATATGTGTGAGGGTGCCCCTGCATGAGCAAGACACCCCTACAATCTAGGGAGTCCATCCTACCGGATTGTAAGTGCTTCAGCCATTACAATAACTCTAAACAGGCTGTAAGAACCCAGTTGTATTTGGTATCAAACATGTTGGTTTTGGAGGTATGATTCCATGCACTGTAAAGGTCTTCCGGTAGGCCCTCAGTGCTCCCGGTATCAGTCTTCTAGACCCCGACAGCAAACTATCGCTGCTGCCAACCAGAGATAAAATTCTGCCCTCCTGATGATGAGCCAAGCTCGAGCAGGGGAAGGCAGGACAATAGGTTCCCTGTCACAAGGAGGTGTGACCACCTTCCAGACAGTACTTAGTGTATTTGGCCAGCACCACTAGACTGCTTTGAAGGCCACATTTGTTGCCCTCCCCGCATACTCCAGTTGGAACCAGTCAGGGAGCCCTAGCCTCCCGCTCTGGCGTGGAACTGAACAAAGGACATGGGAGTATCCTCCCGCTGCCCAGTCCCAACCCTTTTTTGTAAGGTACTTAAAGGCTTACCTGTGGGTAATCCTTAGAATCGTCATAGGACAAGATTCAGATCCAAAACCACTAAATATTCAACTGTCTGGGCACTTTGGACTTCGCTGGACTACACTTTGGGAACTGAGACTGCAACTGGGATGACTCCTGCTGCTCCTGATCTCGTTGGCCTGACAGTCTTCTGTGTCTTCTGTGTCATCTGTGCCTGTGCGCCATACAGGTTCTTGTACAGGCCTGTGGACAACCAAGACACCCGAACGAGTCTCCCTCGAAGTGAAGGCACCGCAACAAAGCTGACTGGTCTGCTGTTCCTGAGCGCCAATGGACTCCAAAAGGTTCAGAAGCACAGGTAGTGGTTCTGGATCTTCCTCAAGGCCTGCACAGTCTTCATAGCAAGTTTGAAGCCAGTATCCCTCGTCAGAACTGCCGGAGCAGTACCTTTGTGCACCGCATTGAATTGCTGTTGCCACAGCTTGCTGACTCTTCGTCAGAGATATTTGGGCTCCAAAATGCTCCAGCCTCAAGCATCTCCTGCAACCAAGATTTTTGCCTGCTTCACATTCTCTTCACTATGAGCCTTCATTCTTTGGTGAGCTGCTTGCGGCTTCTGTGCCTTTGGCCTGTGGGTCCTCTTGAGGGTGTTCTTTGGCTCCAGTGGGCTGCCCTGCTTGCTTGGGGCCTGCTCTGACTTACCTGATTGTGGTGAGTCACTTGTTTCTTGCTGGTCCCAACTCCGCACATTTTTCGCATGCTACATTTGTTGCCATTGCCAAGGCTTGTTGGTGCTCCTGACAGACACCGACCCCCTGGCTTGACATTTGACCTGGGGCAGCTAGTGAGCTGCTCCTGGTCTTCCACAGCATCACCTGGTCGGCAAAGCTGCAACATTAAGGGCACCATCAACTCTCTTGCACCTCCGACTTCGGTGGGCATTTGTCTTCCATGCCTCCAGGTCACACTTGAGTGGCATAGCTCTGCTTGCAGGTATCTCTCATCTTGAATCCACCTTTGGGTTCCACCTGACTTTTTCTCCTTCTTCCCCAGCGGCATCTTTACTGTAGTCTTCTATTGTGATTTACTGTGGTCTCCGATGTCACTTCGCACATATGCACCCGGCTTCCTTGGTGTAGGTATCCTGATTCCCGGTTTATCCATAGGTGGGTTGGCTCTCGAACCCTCCCATCTTCCACAAGGTTTCTTCAGGGTCCTCTGGTTAGGCTCCTTCTTTTTAAAAACTGCAACCGTGACTTGACCATTGATTTGTATTGAGCATGCAGTCGTGTTCCCACAATGCACACGGCCTCCGTGGGGTTCCTGGGTACGTACTATAGGTCGTTTCTACTGCATTTTCTAGGGACAGTCTCGATTTAGGTCGTGATACTCATTCCACTTTAGTATTATATGGTTTGGTCTCCCGCTGGAGACCACTGTCGATTTTGTTCTTTTACTAAAGTATTGTGTGTATTGTGATTATATCTCTGGGTAGGCGATATTGCAATGTGTTAGTGAGTGTTTATAATAAATACATATTTTTATAACTACACTGTGTGATTCTTTTCACTTCCCCTACACCATCTGATTAGTACTGGTAAAACAAGCTGATTTACACTCCTTCTGGACTAAGCCTGAAGGCTGCTCTCCACAGCTACCACTTAGAGAGCTTTCTAAGGTTGTCTAAGACCACTAAAATCACCATAAGGGTTGTCTGGATTAGTGCAGTGTGCTACACTTACATAAGTGAGCACCATATGCTAAGCCACCCTCCCACAGCATGCACACATCACTCTACATGACGGGCAATTCAGGTAATGGTTGATTGGATGCCTGGACATATTTTTCCTAGTAACCACAGCAACAGATGGAGGGGTAAAAAGATCACACCATTTGCACTTCTCAGGCATAAAAATCTAAAGAATCTTCCTGACGCCAGCGACGAAGAAGACTATGATAAAGCTATAGCTGCAATTAAAGAACATTTTCAATCCATAAATCAACTTCAACTACAAATGTTTCTTGCTCTTGCAGGCCCAAAAGAGACAGGGAGAATGTTGGAAGACTTCTATGCACTCCTGTAAGAGCTGTATTCCCTAACAAAGAGGTGAGGGTGCAAATAATTAAAGGGTTTAAGTATTCAGTAATGAAGCTTAGTCATTCTATGCGAACCATAGTTGAACTTTGTAGCCAATTTAATATAGTGAAGGTTGCATAAATGATTGCACATCCTTGTCTCTTAGATAGAATGCACCATTGCACGATCAGGCAAGAAACACAAGAAGACCCGGTTGTCACATGCACAGCATCAGTAAGGTCAATGATCGTGGAGGAGTATACGACAACCAGGAACTCCAAAAGGCAATGAGGACAATGTAGAAATCGTGCCCACAACAGTGAACCGTACAGCAAGTGGCACAGAATGTTCCACATGTGGTCATCTGGACCATTGATACATATGCCACAGCACATGCCTAAATCACATGCCCGAGGTGCACCACCATGACCAATAAGATTTTCACCATCAACAGAGAACATAACACTAATCACAGCTATGAGCACCATCCTCGCCAGGGCCAGTGAATGTAAAGAAGAAGGGGTATTCTTCTTATTTGTCAACTAGTTTTCCAGACCAAAGCTGTACTACAACCCCAAATGCTTAATTGTAAAACAATGGCTAATTGTAGTTGCCCTAATCAACTTGGGAGCATCAGACAAAGTAATAGACGTAAAGGAAAATATGCATCTGAAACAAGCTCTTACCAACACAAGAATATATGCATACAGTGGGACTACAAACACTGCCACCCAAAGGCACATTGATTCAAAACTCCCATTAGCCACAGTGGAGAAACTAACACTTATACATTTTACACTCAATGTGCACATTTGTAAAATTAACGACATTTTGCATGAAGATCAACATCTATTCTCTGGCCTAGGGTGTTTCTTAACAAGACCAATACATCTGCTTATAAAAAGTGGCTGTTCTGTATTGAAGAAGTCCCCGTCCACATACAACCTCAGATTGAGGCGAACTTCATGAAAGATGAAAGATCACTGTCCCTAGCCTGTGGGTGTCTCTTATGGTGATGAGCAACAAACTGAGGCAGCCAAATAACAAGGGAGAGCAGAGGCACCCTTCCCTTGTTCCTCTCTCAATATTTATTAGCCCAGACTGGTTTCTCAAAATTTTCAGCTTAGCCACTGGAAATCTATTTAGTGCTTGTATTGCTTTTATGAAGACTGTCCCAAAGCCAATCCATCTAATAAGTTCCCAAGGAAAATGTCAGTTGACCCTGTCGACTGCCTTCTCAGCATCCAACAAGGCAACAGCCATTACTTCTCCCACAACCTCCGCTACATCAAAAATCATAATCACCCGTCGTATGTGGTCCATGGTACCTTTGCCCCGAATAAATCCATGCTGTTTCCCAGATACCAGCTTATCTATAATTTGACTCATCCAGGTAGGAAGCATTTTGGAATATAGCTTTATATCGCCATTACTTAGTGTAATGGGGCGATGTGACCCTGGATCAGTCGTTACCTTATCTTTTTTTAAAATACAATAATATTGGCTCTCATCCAGAATTCCAGAGCTGTACCTCCCTTCTGCACTTGAGAAAAGAGTTCCATCGTAATCTGAGAAAAGGACTGAAAAAAAGTTTTATAAAATTCCAATGGAATTTGATCAGTTTCACAGGCTTTTCCTGGGAGCAAATCTTTGGCAGATGCTCTTAATCCCTCTACCGTGAACCCTTCCCCTAACATGTCTTGCTCCTCTTGTGTTAGTCTCTCCCCCGGTATTGAGGCCAAAGTCTGCTCAATACTATACCCATCCTCTTGAGGTTGAGCGTTATAAAGATTGGCATAATAATCATTAAACACTTTCAGTATTTCCTCAGGATCAGAGACCGTTTTACCATCCATGTCCTTGATTTCCTTTATATATATATTCCTGCTACCTTCTGTCTAGTAGGAATAGCTAATAAATGACCAACCCTTTAGCTAAACTCATAGTATTCTTGTCTTAGCTAGACATTTTACCTGCCATATTTTTGGCCATAATTTCATTAATCTGAGCTCTAGGCCTAGCTACCTGCTGTTGGACAATGTCAGTATTAGCTCCCCCTTGTTTCTTTTCTGAAATTAGGGAAGTTTCTGTCTTAATAAGGTTTTGCTATAATGCTGCTGTATGTATTTTCTCTTGTTTTTGCAGATTCAAACTAATCCTCAAAGTTTCTCCCCTTAAACCTGCCATAAAGGCATCCCATACCACTCCCAGTGTAGCACTCCCACTATTTGGATCGAAAAATTGGGGGATCCAAGGGTCATATGGAATTTACAGTTAGTGTCTACCAGCAGGGCTCTCTCAGGGCAATATTCCTAGCAATATCATCCATAGCCAATTCCATCACCAGTGGGTTATGGTCTGACATCACTTTAGGGTATAATTTGAATTTAGGATTCCTTATCCAGTCTAAGGATAACAAGAAGAAATCCAACCAGCCAAAAGTCAGTTGAGGAGCAGAATAATACGTGAAGCCTGGATCAGGGACTTTTAACTCCTCCCAAGAATCTGCCAGACCCTTTTGAAATTTTTAAGAAATTTAAACATACGTGTCTTTCGTTCAGCATAGTTACTAGATATTTGAGACTGCATACACCTTGAACCATTAAAATGAAGACCTCGACAAATAATATAGGGTGCCGGCCATACTGGCAGTTCTACAGAAAGATAATCCAATAGACTAAGATCATCAAGTACCATTCCTTAAACTAAACATAGAGTAAAAGACCTTTTTCCATTGCGCCATTCCAGAATAACCCACCGCGCAAATCTATCCACTTTACTACATGCACAATCACCTATCCTTCTCCGAGCTAGAATTGCTACCCCTTTAGTTTTAGTATCTTGGGTAGTATTAGCAATTAGCTTTAAACCAAGCTCATTCAATACACTCTATGTGTGTTTCTTGCAGGCAATAAAGGCATTTAAGGATCTTAAATACTGTGCTACCCTGCATCTTTTCTTACTAGCATTGAGGCCCCAAATATTTATGGTTGCACTTGCGATACGAAACTTAGACATTAATTTGTTGCACATTCCACTAACTAGCCAACCATTCGCTTATCCAACCTGATCGTTTTTGAAAAAACCTACTAAACAGCCACATTTCCTGCAAACTATTAGCTGTTCCTGTCTCTATCAAGCAATATATCATACTCTCTTTCCTAAGCTTAGCAGTAACCCCCCTGCTTCTCCTCCTTCCCAATGAAAAACCAAACAGTGTTCATCCCCCTGACACACACCCTCAACTTCCTACGCCCTTCCCCATCCCTCTTCCATGCCTCCCCTCCCCCTGCCTTCTAATGGAGGCAGACAGGCCCCCATGCCCTGTCGGTTGGTTCCTGCACATGCCAACTGCCGGCCTCCCTCCCTCAAGCCCCCAATCCAAACACACCCGTGAAAATAATTAGGACATTTTATATCAGAAATTTAAAAAAAACTATTAATCCTAAACCTTTCCTGCATGCTGGTCAGCTCTCCACAACCTCCTTCAACATACTCAATGTATCACCAGTATACCACCCAATATGTAGAGAAAAATTATATGCATCATTATCTGAAACTGTCATTATACTGTTAAGCTTCAAATAGAGGTCTAGCACTGAGGACCCACACTAGTTAAGTACTCTTTGGCTTTTATTTCTGAGGTGAAGGTTCTGATTTGGTCCTTGATAATCATTTGAGTCGAGCTGGTGCCAACAAAAATGCTTTGCCTCCCACCACCTAAAATGGCTTTATATGTAATCTCAGCTTCCATCTTCGTCCAACTTTGGCACGTCCAAAGTCAGGATGGACAAAAAAATGAAAAATCTTTAAAGTTCCATTGGAAACCTGGCCGAGGCTTCTCAAAGATACTTTCTCTAAGAAGGAAGTTCCTAAAGTACACCAATACTGCCCAAGGTATGCTATCGGTTGATCCTGCAGAAGAATTCTGATTTCTGCGCATGATTGGGTATTTATGTCCCCTTTGTACTTCAGTCTCCCAGTTCCAAGACAACATTTCTGGGAAGGCTGTTCTTAGTAAATCAAGCCTGAAGGACCTGATGTCATTACCTTCTGCCCCTTCCTTTATTCCAAGAAAACAAATATTGTTTCTCCTCTGCCGATTTTCATAATCCTCAATCTTCCATAATATGTCAGCCAGTTGGTCATCATGCATCTTAACTTTTTTGTCCTCTTTGTCCTGTCTTCTATAGCGCTAAGCTTCTCCCCAATCTCGACACATGCCTTAGCCACTGTTTTGACTGTCCCTTGCAGCTGTTTGGTAGCAACTTTGGCTCTACGACTCATCGATCCTGACTCTGCTTGGTGTTCTTTGATTGTTTCCAAGATAAGTTTTAATGTAGCCTTGTTTGATTCCTCTCCAGTGTCCCCAGGGACTTTTATGCCAGAAGCATTATAGCTCCTGCAACCCACATTCTGACCCAGTAGACATATGTTTGAGTAGTCCCATTTTAATGCTTCTTTCAGCTGAGAGGATTTTTCAGATGAAGGCAGCACCGACTTTCCTTGAGCCTTCTGTGGTTTAGTAAGCTTCTTTTGTTTGACCGTACCCCCCTGTGTTGTAGAAAAGCTGCACCCACTTGCTCCCACAAAGGCGTCACTAGGCTCCTCATCACTTGATCCCAGGCTCAAATCAGAGGGTTCTGATTCTTCCGTGAGGGAATAGAACTTTTTGACCGTTCAGGAGGACGGATGTTTGCATACAACGCAACCATCATAAGGAACACACTCCCAATCCAGCTTAGATCAATGACCCAGCATCTGACATTCAGAAAGCAACTAAAAACATGGCTCTTCCAGAAATTACAGTGAGACTGGTACCATCTTGTAGTCGTGTCTCGCGCTGGGATGCCTAAGGGTAGCCATGCGCTCTATGAAGAATGAGTTAATAATAATAATAATAATATTAATAATAATAATAATAATAATAATAATAATAATAATAAGACACATACAGGTTAGCCCCTGCTGCACATAAGGCTCCGCGTCCCCCTTCTTATTTTTTGCAATGACCACTCCTTTAAAAGCAGATGCCAAATTTTGCTCTGAATCTCTTTCCTTTTCAGGATTACACACTCCCGGGGGGAATGGGGAGTGTCTCTCTTGAGTGACTGGCTACAGTTGTTTCACTAGCCCTTGGTATCACCTAGCATTCTGTCTTTGTCACGGTTACTTTGTATCTGTGAAGAGGACGAGTACGGGGCAGACTGGAAGCGGCGGTCAAGTGAACAAGCCCCTCTCATCCCGCCGACGTCAGCAAGCGGACTGGTTGCATTCGGAATTCACGGGGAGGAGCCGATGACGTCGGAGGAGGGGCCGGTGATGTCAGCGGATGGGAATATCCTAGGAAGCAGACGAGGTGAGGCGCGAAATCCGGATCAAGAAGGAAAGAAGGCAGAGAAGGCAGACACGAGCAACAAAGGAGTTGGAGAGGAGGACGGAGCAGGCGTAACGACGAGAAGCACTGGTGGCGGCAGCTGTATACCGCGAGAACCCGACAGGCTGTTGCGGAGTGAAGACGCCCGGGTTGAGGAACACTGCATCACTACTAATGGGAGAAACAAATATCACAAACAAGAACCCTTGGGTCTAAACAAAAAAATGAATACACAACTATTGCAAATGAAGACCTAGCTGGAAAGGGATATCCCTTTAAAATGACAAATTCCCTCACCCACTAGAGTTGGCAGGCTTCATCATTGGGATTCTCCTTGTACCGTGATGTCTAGTCACGATATAGCTACAAACCTGTGAGGGAGACGACCAGACCGGAACAGGAGACTTACTGTATATATCCCATAGGTTTCCAGTCTTCGATATCCACAGCAGAGACCTAAGGGGAAGAAGGAGTTAACAGTACTACCTGCCACCTCCTCACAGGAAGAAGGATGGTCCCCATGGCAGGAAGACGAATGGACGAAATCAACGCAAGCGGAAGAGGAGGGCCTGTCAGAGTGTAAGAGAGGAGGGAATACCAGAAAGCCGAGAGAGATAACCCGGAAGACGCTGAAAGGTGGAGGAGCCCAGCTGTGATGACGAACGAAGACGTCAAGACAACGGACGGAGAGAGTTAAGCAGACGTGGAGAGAGAGGAAGAGGACACAGGTGAGGTCGATGACTGGTGGACAACCTCAGGGTTTGCCTTCAAGCCGCGCAACTCAGGAGAGTTGCAGCAGTTACAGTAGGTGACCCAGGCTGGGGGAGGAAATTCAAGGGTCCATCCAGCACAAGGGTGGAAAGCGGTCACAAGGGGGACACCGCCCTGAAATTGTGCACAATTGAGCCCTGCATGTCATGCCCAGACAATCCATAATCTCCGGAGAGGGCGGCTGGAACAGATTTTGGGGACTATTGAGTGTCCGACGAAGCCTTACATGTTTGGTTGTATTTAACTTTCATTGTTTCTAAAGTCTGTGGGGTACACGGCCTATTTCCTGAACCTAAGGAATAGATTGGGCTATATAAAAGAGAGGGAGAAGTTAAAAATGGGATCAAATTCCTAGTCTCTTCACCAGCACGTTCCTACACATTTTCTCCTCACCTCTACCTCCCTACACTTTGGTGTGGTGACAGTATTTCAAATTCCAAAAATAAGAAAGTTATACTTACCACTGCCTTCTTCTCTTTTGGTAGACTCCGGGGGACGTCATCCTGACAACATGACTGAAGATACCTGGAGAGGTCAAAGGCAACAAGAAGAGGAAAACCCGTGCCCTTTCTGTTCTGAAACTTTACTTTATATCCGTACAATAAAACTCCATCAAAATTGAACCACACATCAAGCCTCCTAGATTCTGTTTTCGCCAATCCCTCCGACAAACCCCTTCACTCAGAGGGAGGAGCACAGGAAAGTTTTAGTGTAGAGGGAAGGTATACTAAATACCCCAGGAATGTAGCCCTTTACATTACATGCGTTTACAAAGCATGCGATTACTACGCGGTCTTTACAATGACTGCGTTGTTACATTGCAGTACCATTACAACGCAAGTCGTTACATCGACTTGCTGTAGGGGGCACTCTGGACTTAGCATTAGCATAATTTACTATTCCAAATCCAGTGTGCACAACAGTAGTGTAGGTGTTGGAATAGTAATAGGTTAGCGTGCCCCCTACAAAGTTGATGTAACGACTTGCATTGTAATGGTACTGCGATAAAACAATGCATTTGTTGTAACGACTGCATTGTAATCGCATGCATGTGATGAGCTCAGGCTAGTGAGGGCAGCAGAGCAAGTGAAAGTGATAATAAAACTAGCAACAGGGTACGCAATATCCTATCATTCATGCGCCCCTGGGCCAGGATTAAAAACAGGGCACTCGCAGGGAACAATATACCTGCAGTGAGTATCAATATGCAGTCAACATGTTTCAGCCTAGTACCCTCATACAAAAGTGTAGCAGCTTTCTTCAGGATCTACTCATTAATGCTGCTGCTCAAGGTGCGTCAAAGTATAAAGTGTGTAAGAATATCAAAAATATCAATCAATCAATCAAGACATTTGTAGAGCGCACTATTCACCCTTGAAGTTCTCAAAGCACTGGGGGGTATGGGTGCTGCTACTTCTCGAAAAGCCAGGTCTTGAGGAGCCTCCTGAAGATAAGTAGGTCCTGGGTCTGGCCTAGGAGAATGGGGAGGGTATTCCATGACTTGGCGGCGAGATGGGAGAACGATCTGCCACCTGTGGTTGCTCTTCGGATGCGGGGTATGGTGGCGAGGGTGAGGGCGGTGGAGCAGAGCTGGTGGTTCGGGATGTAGAAGGTGAGTCGTCTGTTGAGGTATGCCGGTCTGGTGTTGTGGAGCGCTTTGTGTGCGTGGGTGAGGAGTTTAAAGGTATTCCTCTTGTTGACAGGAAGTCAGTGCAGGTCTCTCAGGTGTGGAGTAATGTGGCTGTGGCGAGAGATGTCGAGGGTGAGGCGTGCAGAGGTGTTCTGTATGAGTTGTAGTTTCCGGGGTTTGGTAGAGGCTCTTGCGTAGAGGATGTTTCCATAGTCCAGCCTGCTGCTGACGAGGGCGACCGTTCTTGTTTCGTGGGGTTCCACCTGTAGATCTTGCGGAGCCTGCGGAGGGTGTTGAAGCAGGAGAACAAGACTGTTTTGACTTGCTTGGTCATGGAGAGTGTTGAGTTCAGGATAAACACCAGGTTGCGTGCGTGGTCGGTAGGTGTCGGTGCTGATCCCAGTGCGGACTGCCACAAGGAGTCGTCCCAGGCTGAGCGGTTGGAGCTGAGGATGAGGACTTCTGTCTTGTCCGAGTTCAGCTTCAGACGGCTGTTCATCATCCACTCGGCGACGGCTTTCATTCCTTTGTGGAGGCTGGTTTTGGCGGTGAGGGGGTCCTTGGTGAGGGAGAGGATCAGCTGGGTGTCGTCGGCGTAGGAGATGATGTTGAGGTTGTGCAATCGGGCGACGTGGGGATCGGTGCCATGTAGACGTTGAACAATGTCGGGCTGAGGGAGGATCCGTGGGGTAGGCTGCAGATGATCTTGGAGGCTTCAGAACAGAAGGGAGGGAGGCGAACACTCTGGTTTCTGCCGGAGAGGAAGGAGGTGGTTCATTGCAGAGCCTTGTCTCGGATCCCTGCATTGTGGAGGCGTGTGCGTAGGGTGCAGCTGAGGAGTCTGAGCAGTCCAGGAGGATGAGGGCCGCGGTTTGGCTGTTGTCCAGCAGGGCCCTGATGTCATCGGGGGCGGCGATGAGGGCAGTCTCGGTGCTGTGATTGCTGCGGAACCCGGACTGGGACGGTTCTAGGATGTTGTTCTCCTCGAGGTAGTGGGTCAGCTGTCTGTTGACAGTCTTCTTGATGACCTTCGCCGGGAACGGGAGAAGGGAGATGGGTCCGAAGTTCTTGAAGTCCCTCGGGTCTGCTTTGGGTTTCTTGAGTAAGGCGTTGATCTCAGGGTGCTTTCAGCTCTCCAGAAAGGTTGCGGTCTCGAAGGAGATGTTGATGGCCTTGCGGAGATGGGGTGCAATGGTGGCGCTGGCTTTGTTGAAGATGTGGTGTGGGCATGGGTCTGAAAGAGAGCCGGAGTGGATGGTGTTCATGATTTTGATGGTGTCGTCGTCGTGTATGTGGGTCTAGGTGAGCAGGGGATCGATGTGGGTGGTGGCCGCGGGGTCTGAGATGTCGGTGAGCATCGGGACAGTCAGGTTGTTGAAGCTGTCGTGGATGTCAGCGATCTTGCGATGGAAGATGATGGCAAGGGACTCACATAGATCTTGCGATGGTGGGATGTCGTTGGTGTTGGAGCTGGGGTTGGAGAGTTCCTTCATGATGTTCACGTTGTTGTCGAGGCAGTCCTTGAAGGGGGCCCTTTTCGCGGATTTGATGAGGAAATGGTGTCTACGGATGGCGTTCTTGTGGGCTGCGTAGATGTCCGGTGTCTGTTCATGGTGCCATTTCTTCTCTAGTGTACGGCAGGTTTGCTATCAAGTCATCATGAGGTAGTAAATTCACTGGAGGTCCCTGAAAAAACAACATATTCATGAGAAAATAAGATACAGCTATGTCAGACATAAAAACAGTTACAATTGCTACAATTGCCTCAAATTGAGAGGCTAGACAATTAAATTCATCAGGTTTCGGAATCTCACCATGCCACATGTATCTACTATGTGCTTAGCATAATTAAATCTTAGGTACAAGTGATCGAGGAAAATGAAATAAAAAGAGAAATGAGAGCCAACTCCTGATACAGTGAATTACAAGAGGGCTTAGATGCTGATGTCAGGGACCACACATCAACTCACCCTGGCATGTGGCTCAGGGGACTCACCGTCCTACAAATTCCATTCACCCAGTAGGCATTTTGTAAAGGTAAAGAGAGAAAAGGAAAGGACATGTCGTGACAGAAAAGGCTTTCCGAATGATGTAGAGATGAGGTCTGCATTTGATAGAGAAACAAAATTGCTGGATAGTCTCACACAGAATTGGGTATTCTAAATTGATAGTAGTAGAAAGCAGAAGAAACTATCCTTTCATAATCAAATTGTGTCAGTACTTATTGGAGAGAGACATTTACTAACACAGACACCAACCATGCTGCACTCCTGCAGTAGCCACGTCCAATTGGGATTGCTCTCAGGTCACACATAGCATGTCCAGGGAACCACAACCAGAGACAAGAAAGACAACAACTTTGTTGTCAACCTTACTGATGTGGGTCTGACATAACATAAGAATATACTAAACAAAGGACTAGGATCTGTGCCCACAGTCCTGATAAATTCAAGTTGTGAATTGATAGAATTCTTTCAGAGAATAAGGCTAAAAGCCTTTTTTTCCTCTGCAAACCAGGCAAAATTATAGAGGGGACACAGTACTGAGAAACAAATCCCATTTCTCACTTCCATTCCACAATATAAGTCATCCTTCCTGCTCCCTCCTTGCCTGTTGCTCCTTGGTCCTCCGGGACTGCAACGTCCAGCCTGACAGTTTTCGCGGCGCTCAGCCGCCCACGTCATCACCAAGCGCCATGAGGCACTACAAAGGTGGCCAAGGGTGGGCCCGTCTGCGCCAGGAGGAGCCAGGCCAGGGCTATTCTCTTGTTATTTTGGCCCCTAGCAGAGCCAATCAGCCCTAAAAGTACTTTGTTTTTTTTACCTCTTTGTTATGGACACTGAGACAATACATTTATATTGAGAGTCATTTTGTGCTGATCAGTCGCTATCAAAGCCTGAGGAGTGTTAAGTTCACCGGTTATAGGCACCCAGTTACACTATACTGTTCAGCTTGTACATTTTCTTACCCTTGCTCAACTGTTACTTCTTGTGTTTGCTTCTTGGCATTTTGAAGTAAGTCTCATGGGGAAAAGGAAAGCTGCAGACTGCCTGGGAGGGGGCACCTTGGGAAGGGTTTGAAGGTGAAAAATTCATCCAAACAGCCACACCTAAAAAGCAACAACAGCATTATGAGTCGCATTGACAGGCTGGTGAATGACTGTCATGAGATAATAACTGCTTCTGTGAGCCTGATAGCTTCTCTAATGCTGAGAGTTATACTCTCCTCCCCACTCTTCCTAGCGGAGCTTTATCAATTCCAGATATGTTAAATAAATCCTTACCAAAAGGGCCCATGGTATCACCACAATTAGGTACTTCAATTGTTGATCCTAAGATGCTTTGTATCAACACAGTCGATAAAAACCAAGCAGAATATGTAATTGAATGCACTAATAGATTTCTCCCGCTATTGGAACTGAATGAGGAACCATGTGCCTTTAAGGATACCGAAGAAATAGGAGGGTTTGTCAAAAGTGCCACTTTTATCTGCCCGTGTAAGACTCTGTGTACTGACCAGTCCATTGGTAAGTTAGTGGGATTGAAAGCACAGATTAGAACCCTCTCAGACGAAGTAAGTACTCTTAAGGATATGATTGATGTGCTCTCTACCTCACTGAAGTTTTACACTAGTCATACAAACACACATAATAATATACAGTCTAAGGACTCTCACCCCAATTCCAGCATTCTGACCAAAGTCGGCACAGGTACAACAAGTAGTGATTGTGACACTATAGGGCAACATACTCTATGTGAGAAGAGAACACACCTTGGCCCATCAAACCAACAGTCTTTTACCATCAATACTCCTGTTGCATACAAAGGTCACTGCTCGCACAACACGGGACCTGGAAAGGAACAATGCATTATTCCTTGACCTGGCCAACCTTTCGGAGCTCATGCAACTAATAGATTTGCTAGCTACGAGAGACCCATGACTGGTCTGGTAAAACGGATTTTATTTTGGACAAACGTCCCTAAAATTACCTCTAGTTCAACCAGAGAAGATGAACAATCTTTAATTAACAAATGTACGCATTGGTTAAGACACGTACGAAAGTGCTGAGCTATAATTAGAGAAGATATATCTTCTGCTAGAAGGTTCACACCCCTGGGTCATAATACTGACTATGTTTGCCTTACACTCGTATCTGCGGATATAGTAGAGAACCTAGTGGCATTTGACTTGAGGACATCACATATGATCGCAACAAATATTAGGATAAAACGTAATCCCCCTGGTAGTCCTGTCACCCAATTGACTAGTAATTTACTACTACTGATAATGAGGGCTCCACCTTACAAAGTATAGATTGATGCCAAAGGAATTCCTTCCTACCACCCCAAAAAGAGGAATTAGCTGAACCAGCATCTATTGGGTACGTAGATAGGAGCAGTTTTACTCTGCCGGTCATTAGTAGAACCAGAGGGCCTGTGGTAGCTGATGGGCCTTTAGGGTCCAAACATTTTTACAGGTTGATCCCTTGTGCTCCTTATAAAATAACAAGCATGTGCAGTTAACCCAGGTTATGGGAATTTGCACCCAAATTTGATCCCTGTTGCACAACCACTAACCAGGATTTCACCCACCTAGCATTAGCTTCATGGAATACAGCAGGCTTGACATCCAAGATTTCATCACAGGATTGGATAGCCTTCATAGAGGCCCAGGTTATACTGTTTTTTCAGGAAACCTGGGCGCTCAACCCAGTCTACCATCATGGTTATCTTAACTTTTCAAAACTGCCATCTGGTGGGCGCAAAGGCAGACCCTCGGGTGGGCTTACTATCTGGGCTAGACAATGCATCTGATCCAAAATCGAGGAGATCCCGATTGATCATCCTGATATTCTGGTGGTCATCCTAACCTTGAAACATTCCCCCCACCTAATGGTGATTAATGTGCATGAGAGAGGCAACGTGGGAGGTAGAATGTCCACGACAATCTCCACACCTGATAGTTTTATAGAAAAAAACAGAGGCACAAACAGCCTGGCCATAGTAGGTGACTAATACCACGTTTGAGCCCCTTGACTATGAGGATAGTAACCTCAGTGTCGAAGAAGATGAGCAGTGGGGTATTCCTCCACTGGAGTTGCCTCCAATTAGTAAATGGACAGAGGCCGTTCTTCAGCTTAAAGCACTGAGCTTGGAGAAGGGCATAAGGGCTGTGAATGGGAGAACAGCCTCAGATCCCCAGGGATCACAAACTTACTGCATTGGTCTGTGAAGTAGTCGTATAGACTATATCTTTATAAACCTTGAGAACTGGTCCTCTGCTAATTGATATGGAGGCATGTATTAGAAACGAAAGTGACCACAATCCACTCCTGTTAGCGATGACAGTTCCAGGTTACGCAACTGCATAACCTCTAAATCTTGAAACGATGACTGCTGATGTTATCATGTGTTACAACATGAGGAGGGTTTAATGGACAAGGGTTGTCAGAAATGAAAACTCACTTGCCCAGATGAGGGATGTAGTAGAGAGCACATTAGTCGATCTTCAAAGGTTCTCTACGCAGGCTGAACTGAATGCTAGCATTACCCAAGCCCATGAGGACATGTTTGGTAAGATCAAGAGCTTTTTAACTAAACCCCGCAAAACTAGTAACAGCCCCCCCAAAGCATGATCATTGGTATAGTAAGTCATGCAGAGATGCGTATAAGCAACGGACTCTAGCTATTGGATCCAAAGATCTGGGAAACATCAAAATCAAACGGAAGTTGTATAAACACACTCAAATGGAAGCAAAAATGTCCTGGGATGAGCAAAGATGGTTAAACTTCTAGAAGCCAGTAAAGAGAAAAATATGCAAATAATCTGGCAGTTAGTTAAGTGGGGCAGAGGGGGAATGGATTATGCACCCCAAAAACCAGATAAGTGGGTTTCTTTCTTCGAGGAACAATTTGCTGTTGGAGTTAGTGACGCTGGCAATGATCCTTTCCAACTACCACAGCCAGATTCAGTGTTGTTTTTTTTACAAAGAGCGAGGTGGAAATTGCCTTGAATGTAGCACCAAGGGGAAGCCCCCGGCATCCCAGTGGACTTGTTCACTCATGACAAAGATAATAGGTTACAGTATATCCAGCAGCTCCTGAATGCGATTGCTAGTGGGGCAAATATACCTAATTACTGGCGTGGAGCTGAAATTTTACCAATTTATAAAAAGGGAGATCGCTCTAGCCACAGTAATTATAGGGCTGTCAGCTGAATCGATTCTACACAAAAAATCATGGCCAGGCTACTGCTAAACAGAATCCAGTCATGGTTCGATGAAAACAAAATATTATTTCAGGCAGGATTTAGGACTCATATAAGTACCATTGACAAGGTCTTTTTAAATTTTTTTATTTGTTGGCATGTTGTAATCTTAGCTGGTGGCACTATTTATGCCGCCTTCGTGGATTTAAAATCAGCATTCGACTCGGTCCCACGTAATAAGCTCTGCCCAGTTCTGAAAGACTTAGGCATGTCCCTGGAACTTTTATCACTTACAGTCATATTGCATGAAGCTAATTTTGCAAAGGTACGAAGGGGCACCCAGGGCAATACCACTCCCAGGTTTTCAATTTTGAAAGGGGTATGACAAGTGTGTGTTTTGGCCCCCCCTTTATTTTCTTGGTTTATTAATGGGGTTGTTAATTATGTCTTTGCACATCCTACTGATGATCCGTCATTAGATGGCTCAAAGGCCCCAATTCTCATGATCTCATGATGGCTGACGATACCCTAATAATACCAAAAACTCAAATGGGGTTGCAGAAAGCGCTTTGACGCTTTGAGGACTTCTGCAGAGATCATTAGTTAAAGGTGAATGTGGATAAAACTAAGTACATGGTTTTGCATAAGCACAAGGCTGTTAAGTTTAGTGTTTTTATGAATGAGGTCCTATTGGAACAAACAGATGTCTTCACCTACCTGGGGATCACATTGGGCAGAAAGCTAGATTGGAAGCCCCAGATAGACTTATTGGCACTTAAGCACTCACAAATGACAGGAGCACTATTAAGTGAGCATAGGCGTTCCTCCACCAAGGCGATAGGCCATGTTCTAAAGATCTACAATAGAAAGGTAATCGCCTCTACCACCTATGGTGCAGAACTTTGGGGCTTTGAGAACGTCTTACCACTCACTTTAGCTCAGAACAAATTTGTGAGGAGTCTAACTGGCCTTTCCCAGAGCCCTCCCCTTAAATCCCTATATTATGATTTGGGATGTAACACGCTGGTAGAGGTAGTAAGATTTAGAACTCTTGCTTTTTGGCGAAGACTAGGTCAACTCCGGAGTTGTTACACTCTGCAAATGTAAATGTAAATGTGGGTGTACTTGTAAAGTGCACTGCGACTCCATGGAGTATCCTAGGCGCTGAAGACCGCTGGGGAACCCGTCCTGGTTTTCCCTGTGAGATGGGACCTTTCTGGGTATCTCCAAGGTGAAACCAGGCATCCCCAGCGTCTGTGGGGGGCCGTTGTAGAGATGAGGTAAGCTTAATGCCCAGAGTTGCCGAGTGTGTTCCCTGGTTAGAGTAGGCACCAAGGCGAGAATTATCAAGTCTGTTTTGACCCTGGTCCACGACCTTGCCGCGTCAGGAATTGAACCCTGGTCCCTGGACGTTTTCTGCTTACAGGTCTGCTGCCTCTAACCAGTGAGCCACACCACTCCACATGCGCTCAAAGATGTCAGAAATGCAGATACATCACATAAGATCATTTGGCTGCAAAAGATAAAATATTCCCTCGTGAATGTGGGCATGTCCCATTTATGGGAAGATCCAGGTGGCAATACGTTTCTCTCAAAAAATGTTTTTTGAAGAGGTCTATTGGTCTATGGTTAAAGAAAACAACATGCGATCCACTAGCAACCAAATACTGACCAGCATCTTTTTTTAACACAAGCCGGAGATCTTGTTTGACATTTTTGGGGATTTTATCACCAGACCTAACGATAGGAAACGTTCTTATCAATTTCGAGTAGGCATTTTATCAATTAAGTCTTTTACTGTCTGACAGAAAAAGATCCCAGATAGTAAATGTGTATTCTGTCAGGATCAGGATGAAACAATACCACACATACTATTTGTATCCCCAGCTTATAATTCGCCATGAAGTAAGTGATTAAAATCAATATGTCTTAACATGGGCACTAGGTCATGTGCAACTGCTCTAAGAATACTGAAGACCAGTGCTCAAGAGTCCATTGTGATAACCCTAGCTAAATTCTTGAGCTGGATGTGTACACAATTCGCATAGAGGAGGCTTTGACAATAGAGCCCCCCCAAATCAAGATCCAACCTAGTCTGGAATACATGAGCAATTATTACATTTGCTCACATAGATGAACAACCGCAAAAGCTGGATGTGGAGAATATGGTCTAATCTTTTAAAAGTAACCGCTGCTATAGACTAGTTTTAACTTATTGTTGCTGCTATTGTTTGTGGGCTACTTTTGAGTATGATGTATGAATGAAATGCATTAAGCTAAACTATTCATGGTGTTGGTATAATATCCTATGAAGATTTGACTTTTATAATGATCTATGTGTTTCTTTTAATCGATTGTTTTTACCTTGTTACTATGCTTCTGTGCTGTGATGCCCTAAGTTCTATCATCTTAGTGATCATGGCCTCATCTAAGATTTTTTATTGTGGTATTGTATACTTTTATGTGTCTTTTTTGATTTGAACGATCGAAATAAAGACTAATTTGAAATAAGTCTGGAGGTCATGGCATTTGAATTGACAGCAACAAAAGAAATATTAAAACACCAATACAAATGTAACAGACATTTTTTGTTCAAATCTGTTTTTATTGTGAACACAGCGATAAGCCTACAACCCCTCATCGGGGCCGGCCGCGCAGAGAGAAAAAATCGGCAATAAGAGCAGGTAACCAGGGGAGATGAAGCTTTTAACACAGCGCCCTGCTTACAACCCCCGGGAGGGCCGGCCGCGTGGCTTGAGGGAGCAGAAAGCAAGGAGTAGCCGTGTGCCGGCAGTGTGCCACAGTACGGGGGAGGCGCTTATGGAAAGGAGAGCAGTGGTGTCACATTTTCAACGGCCCAACAGGGACCAAACTGCCCCGAAGGGGGACGGAAGCCAGAGTGGCAAGGCAGGAGGAAAGTGAAAGTCGGAAATGGGAGAGCAGGGGTGGGGTGAAGAGGGGCCAGGGAGGTGTGCCTGCGTTCGTCTACAAGGGGCCTAAGACGCAAACCAGTGCTGGGGGGGGAAGCGACTATGGGCCAAGCCTGCTTGGATCAGCGGGGACAAGGGCGTCCTCGAACAGTTGCAGAGCGCGGAGCCTGGGAGGCATGTGGCGGGCATAGCTGATGGAGCACAGGTGACGCACAAGAGGTTCCCACACCGCCTTAAAGCGCACCCCCCTTGACTGTATCCGAGCCGTAAGGAGTTCCATGGTCAGGACCTGCCAGAGACGCACAAACCAGGAGGCTATCGGTGGTGGCTCGGCCCTCTTCCAGTACAGGGCAATAAGTTGTTTGGCAGCGCCTAGCATGTGGAGGGTGAGGATCCAGTCGCTGCGCGTGAGTGCTTTAAGTGCAGGGGGTCGTACGCCTAGCAGTAGTGTGCAAACCTCCTCAGGGAGAGGGAAGCCCAGCACCTCCTTAATGTGACTGAGGACCTCTTTCCAAAAGACAGCCAGGGCAGGGCACGACCACCAGATGTGTATGAAGTCGCCAGTCGCAGCGCCACACCTCCAGCACAGCGGCGAGGAGGCAGGGTACATTTTGCTGAGCCGCAGGGGGGTGTAGTACCATTGTGTTAACATCTTGTATGCGTTCTCCCTCTGCGGGATGCTGCGGTAGGATTTGGGTATGTCGTTCCAGAGTCTAGACCATTGAGACGGCGTGATGTCAGAGCCAGTGGCGGTCTGCCACTGTCTCTGGTAGGGATGTGCAGGTGGAGCGGTGGGATGCTGCAAGATATTGTAGATTTGGGAGATTAGCCGCTTCAGTCCCCCAAGGGAGCGAGCCAGCTTCTCAAATGGAGTGTGCTCCCTGGAAGCAGCCTGGTACATTTCGTCTCCCGTGGTCCAGTGGCGCAGCTGCGCGTACTGCAAGCTGGCAGTGCAAGGGAGGTTGAATTCCTCCTTGCAATCCGGCCACGATTTAGGCGACCCACCAAGGAAAAGATCTCCTGCAACCCTACAGTCACCCTGGGTCCAGTTCTCAAACGCCCGGGTCTGAGCAGCAGGAGGAAAGTGCGGGTTACCTGCAATGGGGGTGTGTGGGGAGGGGAACGTGGTCAGACCTTTGGACACTGCCACTTTGTCCCACACCTCGAGAACCGTCCTCGTGGGGACCGCCATGTATGCACTTCTGGAGCGCGCCGCCCGCGGCAGCCAGGGCAGGTCCCAGATGGTGCGTCCCGTAACCACTCGGTCCATGTGGAACCAGTGTTTGTCGCTTTCGCGTGCACCCCACTCGATCACGAACCTGAGGTGCGCCGCCCAGTAGTAGTGAAGGAGATTCGGGCAGGCGAGGCCGCCCCTGTCACGTGGCTCCATGAGGACTTTTTGTGAGAATCGGGGCCGTTTGCCCCCCCATATGAAAGACGTGAGGTCGCGTTGGAGGTGCTTGATGCAGTGGACCGGTATCGGGGTGGGGAGACACTGGAAGACATACAGGATGCGGGGGAGGATTGACATCTTGACCGCGTTGAGCCGTCCCAGCCAGGAAACCATCAGGGGCTTCCATTTCCGCAGGTCCGCCAGTACTTCCTTACGGCAGAGAGCCCAATTCCGCGAGGACCACGAGTCGAGGTGGGGGGTGAGGTCTAGACCCAGGTATTTGATGTGGTCGTCCGCCCAGCGGTAGGGCATGGTCCCCTTCAGGGAGGAGACTTCCTCCTCAGGGATAGTGAGATTAAGCGCCCAAGATTTGGTGTGGTTAATTTTAAGGCCGGATGCCCGCTCGAACCAGACATTTTTTATAACCTATCACAACACGAAAGGACAGATTTACAGGAGTTGCTGTTGTATACTAAATTGATTATTCAGCCATCCAATAAGGGTGGAGGAGCTGTGTTGCAACGTGTTAACATATGTAAAATCAAAAGGAGTGGAAGTGTTGTGTTGAGACAGGGGGTGGGGAGCGCAACACCAACATTGTTGTGAGACCCTCAACAGTGTTGTTCCACCAAAGGCATGTCTCCTGTTGGCGTACTTAGCCACTGATCATTACATCATTAGGGGTCAGATGAATCAACATCCTGATTTGCGAATCTAAAATAGCTATTTTTTAGAAATCGCTATTTGAGATTTGCAAATAGGGATGTATGTAGAAAATCGCAATTTTTTAGCAATTTCTCAAAATTCCTTCATTGCGATTAGAAAATTGCGAATCGCAATTAAGGAATAATTTCCCATTTACTTCTATGGGCCAGGAGGCCCATAGGAATGAATGGGAAGTTATTCTCAATTGCAATCCGTAATTTGAGAATCGCAAATTGAGAATAATTTCAAGGGTGCAAGGGTGTCATAAGGACACCCTGATGCACCCCTGAAATTTACATGTGTGCGCGTATGGCGCCCATACATGCCCTAAGGGCATGTATGGGCGCCATATGGCATCTTCACAAATGCCAAAAAGGGCATTTGTGAAAGAAATCGCAAATTACCACCAACTTGAAGTTGGTGGTAATTTACAATTTCTTAAGGAGAATTCGCAAAAATGAAATGCTTGTTGAATAGCATTTAAGGAATCGCAATTTGCGATTCCTTAACTGCTTACGCAAAATTAAGGAATCGCACATTTTGTGATTCCTTAATTTTGCGATGCGATTTCCCTGAAACATACCATTTTGCGAATTTTTAGTCGCAAATGCTGCTTTTTTGTGAATCGCAGCGTTTACGACTAAAAATTGCGTTGATACATCTGCCCCTAGGTCTTTTCCTCCACCAGAAGGGATTCTCTTGAATCTGAGGTCGTAGGGGATCCACCATGTGAGGAAAAAAAGTTTTAAAATACCTCCGACCTTTAGAAAGGACATATTTTATTAAGAAGATAAAAGGTAGTGGTATGATTACAAAATTCGGGATGTGGAACGAGGTATTAGGTGTCTCTCACATCCCTCTCAGGAAGAACCAGGTCAACAAGTTTCAGCCAACTTTGCGTCCTATGGTCCGAAGGCTTTCATCAAGACCGAAAGGTTGATTTTTAATATCCATTCATGAAGTCAAATTAAATCAAATCAAATAGGACACTTTCCCTTCAACTTTTGAAGTTTTTTCCTTTTTTTGGTCATATGGGACTCTTTTTCCAGTCCTAGAAGGAGGCAAAAAGACATAGGGCCAGATGTAGGAAGCCTAATTCCGGTCAGTAACGACAGAAATTACCGAATTTCGGCTGTTACCAACTAGAATTAGGCTTTTCATATGTAGGTGGCTACATTTCAGATTTGGTAATTTACTGAATCGGTATTTAAGAATTCGGTAAATTACCAATTCTTAAAAATACCGAATCGGTAAATTACCGAATCTGAAATGTAGGGAGCACTCAAATGAGTACTTTTCCCATTTTGGGATTCATTATTTACCACCAACTATAAGTTGGTGGTAAATAACAAATACCTTTGAAAATGCAAATCTGTGCATTTTCAAAGGTGCCGTGTGGCAGACATACATGCCCTTAGGGCATGTATGTGTGCCATGTGCACCCATACACAATTGAGGGGTGCAACGGGGTGTCAAAATGACACCCTGCCTGCCACCCTTCAATGTTTTCCCCCTTTTGGCAATTACCGAATCGGTAAATACCGATTCGGTAATTACCGAATCTTACTGATTCGGTAATTTTTTATGAAAAACTACCTACATCCCATTTACCTATTCTTAAATACCGAATCGGTAAAATTCGGTATTTAAGAATAAGTAAATTGAGATTACCTACATCTGGTCCATAGAGAACAACGTCTGATGTATTAGAATCTAATACTGCTGTTGTCCCATAGTTCTAATTAGGCATGCTCCCAATGATTCCTATCAATGTTCATTTTTGCTCCATTAAATGCGAACATCTTCAACCCTTTTGGGGTTGTTCATCTATGTGAGCAAATGTAATATTTGCTCATGTATTCCAGACTAGGATGGATCTTGATTTGGGGGGGCCCTATTGTCAGAATCTCCTCTATGCGAATTGTGGACAACTTATGCTGTGTAGATTTCACTGCATTTCAAAATTATGAGTTTAGGTAGATGTAAACATAGACATTGCTTTGAAAATGAACAGTAAGGGTGAAGGAATCTATGACCGCAATGGTACGTATGTTGTTTTTTGAAGGAGTAAAGTAGTAAAAAATGTTCAATTAGTGCCCCTTTAGAAATTGGTAGAAAACTGTCTTGTAAGGCTTCTGCGGCGTACCTTAGTTTCTGTTTTAGAAGGCCTTCATACGTCTGGGCGGAGGCGCAGTATTACTATTCCTTTCATTAGAGAGGAGAAGCTATAAAAATGGAGATTGGAGTGTTATAAATAGATAAAGGAGTGAAAGAGGTTTCAAAATTACTCTACCTATTTTCGAGACATTTAGGGAGTCACCCTACAGTTGTAGTTCCCCTTTTACCTTAGTCCTTCAGTGTGCATTACCCGACACGCCCTCTCTTGCCTGCATCTTAAAGCAAGTGGGGGAAGCTGCCAGCTTTTATAGCAGTGTTCCTTGCCAGGTGTTCCCAATCGGTAAAACAGGAAGACGGCAGTGGTTTTTAATCATGACCCCGGGGGACTCGAAGCAGTTTTGTCGCAGCCCCGGGGGACTTAGAATGATGTTATCTGATCTTGAAACAGCGGTTGATGTTTGTTGGTGCCCCTGGGGTATCTACAATAGCGACCATCTCATGTACTATTCGAAGGTCATTACGATTGTACTTTTGTCTACACCTTCGGTTCTACAGGAGTAATGGAACAATTTTATCTTATAGACTAATCATGAATTCAATGGTGGTTGAATGCAGGTATCATTTATTGAAAACAAAAATAAGAAAAGCAGAAAGATAAGAGCGGTTTTTAATCATGACCCTGGCGGACTTAGAACAGTTTTGTCATGCCTCTGGGGGACTTAGAATGATATTATCTGATCTAATAACTGAGATTGAAGTTCACTTATAGCCCTGGGGTATCAGTATTAGTGACTAATTCATGTACTATTTTAAAGTCATTAAGATTGTACTTCCCTGTAATCATTCGGTTCTAAAGGTGTAATGAAACCTTTTCATCTTAAAGAGTGATCACAAATTAAATGGTGGTTGAATGTAGGCGTAACTAATTGTAATATGTGTGATGTGCTCTTAATGTTGTGCAACAGTGTTGTCTTAGAAAAGAGATATATTATCTGAGTCTCTTGTCTATCCAGCTAATAAAGATGCTCTGAAGACTACAATGAGTAAATATAAAAATGAAATTTCAAAAGCCAAAGAAGAGTTTTTTGCCAACTCAATTCTTGTGGCTCCCAATAAAACCCGAAGGGTCTTTAAGATAGTAGATGAATTGACCAATCCTGATTGCTCTAAAAATAAAACTACCACAACCCAAGAACTATGCAAAAACCTTGCTACATTCTTTGAGGAGAAAATCTCAATAATAATTACTGGGTTATCAGAAAGCAAGGAAAATTCTTGTGACTCTGCATCTGAGGCATGTACACAGCCATTGGCCTATCAAACAGAGAAAGGGGCACATTAGAATAGACTTGCTACTTTTAGCCAGTTTAGTACGGATGTATGATGCTACAATGCGATCACTTAGATCGCGGTACATTACACCGCTGTTTTTACAATGCAAGTCGTTACAACGACTTGCGCTGTAGGGCGCTGGACTTAGGAATAGTATGATTTACTATTCCAACTCCAGCCTACGCACAGTAGGGAAGGTGTTGGAATAGTAAATCACACTATTCCTTAGTCTACAGCGCCCTCCAGTGCAAGTCGTGGTAACGACTTGCATTGTAAAAGCAACAATGTAAATGTATTGCAGTGTTTTGACACTGTTATTAAGGTCGTTTCCCGTTAAGTACACCCACGGAAGAAGAGTTTTTCAAGCTTGCCTTGAGTACTAAATCTGGGTCCCCTATGGACCCTCTCCCCCACAAAGTCTAGAAGGAGTATGGCAGGGAGCTATTACAACAGCTCCATCAGATCTGTAGCCAATCTTTGAGCAGTGGGATAGTAACTTCCTTCTGGGAACAGGCGATGGTGACACCTTTGTTGAAAATATCCACATGTCCTCGTGGGGTGATAGCGGACCGGAAAATCAGGCAGGAGGCCGAATATAGTGGGCAATGACCGATTCTTTATTTCAACACTAGTAGTGGCCAAGTCAAGTGACAGTGGGGAAACACCAAAATAACAAGGCTCCAGAGGGTGGCGGCTCTGCTTCTTCCTGGGTCGCTCTGGGGTTGCTGGGTCTTCGAGGAGGTCCGGAGCTGGGGCGGTCCTCGGCGGTATGGGGGAGAGAGAAAACAAGGAAGCCGTTTGTCCGAGAGGATTAAAAGCGACCGTGAGGGAGGGGAAGGTAGGGTAGGAGGTAGGGAAGGAAGGGACAGGGTACAGAGAGAGAAAGGGTGTCTTGTGAGGGGTCCGTGAGGGAATGGGCTATCGCTAAGGTGCTATACAAGTGGAGAAGTGCTATACAGAATGAATACAGTGTTGGGCCAGGCCAGGTGATACTAAAGAGTTATATATACAGAGCACCTAGTGTGCTATGGAGGTTGTTCTGGGGTACTCACACGCTCCGCCGCAACTTTCCGGTGAGTTGCGGCCGCTCTCCAGCTTCCTCCTGTGGACTCCACCAGTCCTCAATCCACACGTCTTCGGCTTCTTCGGTCTCCTGTTCCGCTTCCACTCCGGTCCGAGTCTCCTGCCATGAGATCGCTGCTCCGACGCTGCTTCTGTCCCTGCTTCCGCTTTTTCCAGTGTCCGGGGCTGGAGTGGAGGAGGACTTCCAGGGTCACGATGGTGTGTTTCCTGCGAGAGGATGTTCCTGATTGGATCCTGTGAGAAAGGACAGAGGGGTGGGGTGCAGGTTGTCATGTCGTATCTAGGGACGCCTCGGTGCCAAATTCATGGTAAGGAGAACGTCCGAGCGGAGAAGGCTCGGTCGAGGCATGAGAAGACGCCGCATCACACCACCCTTGACCCTCAGTGCCCTAATAATTATCAACCTATTTCCCTCCTTCCATACCTGGTAAACATTCTTGAACGCCTGGTCAGCAAAACCCTTTCCCAATTTCTGGAAATCAACAGGGGACTGGAAGACGTGCAATTTGGTTTTCGACCTGGTTATGGGACGGAGACAGTTCTAATAGTCGTATCAGACGAACTCAGAATGCGGGCAAACAATGGCCAGTCGACCGTCCTGATCGCCTTAGAAATGTTTGCCGCATTCGACACAGTCAACCATAAAATATTACTGAGGCATCTTGCTGACCTGGGGCTGGAGGGCCTGGCCTTTAACTGGCTTCAGCCATACCTTGAGAATAGGCAACAAGCTGTGGCGCTCACCCCTTTTTGATCTAAATTTAGAACGGTTCAGTGTGGGGTTCCTCAAGGTTCATCTATTAGCCCGATCCTTTTTAACATTTATTTGAGACTATTGATTCCCATTATTAAATCATATAACATCAAGCTTATGCAGACAACACGCAGCTTATCCTCTCCTGCAGAGAGTCTACATCACCCAGTCACTTCCATGAATGCATGCAGAACACTGCTAGATGGCTGACGGATAACTCTCTGCAGTTTAATGGTGGGAAAACAGAAATCTTACACTGCACTGTGAAGAAAACCCCTCGTCTGCTTTTAGACAATTTCTGGCTCCTTCAGTCAGACACGCCTCCCATACCAGCGGTAGCAGTGTGCAATTTGGATGTAGTTTTTGACAACAAGTTGAGCCTGGAGAAACATGTGAATAAGACAGTTGGGACTTGCTTCTCACTCATAAAAGCTCTGCAGAAAATTCCACCCAAGCTTCCTTTGGCAGCTAGGGCTCTAATAGCAGAAGTCTTATTTTAAGCCGGTTGGTCTATTGTAATACCCTGCTCCTCAGTTCAGCCAACTTCCTCATTCTGAAATTACAAAGAATACAGACAATTGCTGCTAAGTTGGCTTTAAAGAGGACTCGGGGCCACTTAGCTCTGCGGCATCTGCAGCTCTTAGTGATCTTTACTGGCTCCCTCTAGCTCAGAGAATACAGTTTAAATCACTATGTATTGTTTGTAAGGCCCTTCATGGACTTGGATCTCTGCCATTGCAGAAAAAGTTTGCCTGGCACGCGCCATCACAAAATCTTCGATCTTCCACTGCTCACCTGGTTCGTACCGCCAGAATAAGAACCTTTATCTTTGGGGGAGAGCATTCAGCTGGGCAGCTGCCCATCTGTGGAATAATCTCCCGCCCGATATAAAACAAACAGAAGAATACCTTCAGTTTAGGAAAAAGCTCAAAACGTATCTATTCCCTAGGAGGAAGTGCAGGCTATTCATTCGGTGGGTAAATAAATGCATGTAGAGGAACCACTGTCAGTTAGCGCCAGGATACCTGTGGGATGATAGTGCACTTTAGAAATTTTGATTACATTACAGTACATTGTGGTGGGCCGATATTAACAGGGAGACAGGATCCAACACCACTACGGCGCAACAGTTTGGCAGAAAACAACTTTAGGTGTACTGATTAAGTACACATGTACATGGCTTAAATGTTGATATTCCCAGGTCTCTTTCGAACACAGCCAACTCTTTTACCTATGACACATGAATCTGACTGGTGTAGAAATCGTTTCTATTCTGTCAGTTAGGAACTTGTGGGGTTTACTTCTATGTTTGTGTCCAGGGTTGGAATGTGGAACAATTCGGCGGGAAGATTCTAGGCGTGGAGGTTTGAGAGAAAAGCAGGATGAGGTGAGGTGCTGATGGTCATTTCGAAATGCTGTGATAAAATTACCCTACTGCATATTGTGGAGAAAGTGAGCCTTCTCTTTAGAAAGTGGCGATGAGCAGGAACTGGAATCTTTGTGCCGACCACATGTTTGCTACTGTGCTACCAGTCGGAAGTACTGCGGCGGTGAGGACCCTCCATACTTCCAGAGCTTTGGACATACCTCAGTTCCTGGGTGCCTCCTGGATCTTCTTGCCATAATTTCCTTTGACAATGGCTTCTGTGGATGGTTGTTTCTTTGTGAAGAAGTGGTATGGTGCACAACGCATTCAGCATTTTGTGATGTGTCACACGATGTTTCCCATATTGCGTCGGCCATTTTGTCTGACCTTGCTCTTTATTATAAATGCTGCATAAATTGGTGCCTGACTATTCTTCTTTTATTGCTCCTCCGCCCCGGTGTGTGTTTGAGTGTGTGACTATTGGAGAGTGTTGGCATGCAGTGGTTGTACTATTACCATCTCTGGTAAGTGGTGAGAATTTGCTGAATACATGGAGATTGTTTTGGATCCTCCTGCACGTCTACCTGAACCAGCTGTGCCTCCTTTGGATGGCAAAGATGGAAGAAGGCTTTTGAAGAGTATCCTGAGGCAATTGATGGTGACACTTTTAATAACAAGAAAAAGAAAACTCTTTTGGTGTATAATCTATGCCCTGAAGGAAGGCCTATCCTGAAAGGGCTACCTGTTGAGGAAAAAAAGTGCTACTCCTGAAATCATTTATGTAGAAGCTGTAGATGAGTATGCCACTGTTCCTAAGATGTTGAATAAGAGGTTTTCTCTCATGGGAAAGTTGGTTTTGGAAAGGCATAAAGTTTTACAAAGAGTGTAGCAACGAGATGAATCTATAAATGGTTGTCATGGACCTGGAGATGAGGATCCTATGCATTGTCACTCTCCCAGGAAGCAATTGCACCCTTCTTTTCTTATAGGGCCGACCAGGCGATAGGATCATAACAGGAAGTCAGGCAACCGTAGGCAGGACGAGTCCCCTAGCAGGCATGACCCAGACAAGAGGGCTTTCCTTCCGTTCTTCCTTCCGCCCGAGCCTGACCACGCGGAAGGAATAACACTTGAAGAAGAATAGTGGCAGTGAACCGTACGGAAGGAGACGGAGAGCGGTAGGGAGGCCCTGAGCTACAGAGCGATGAGATTGGAGACGCCACCCCCTGAGCCGCCACAACCAGACTTCGGGACTCGGAGCCCTCAGACGCCGGAGAGAACCAAGACGGCAAGGGCGGAGCCGGATCCAAGTCCTGCCCGTCGGTCTAGCCCCGCTGCCGGGAGCGTGGCTTCATCAGGTGTGTACCCTGCTCTTGAACAGAGCCTAAAGTTTAAAGGGTAACTCCTGGGAGTAAGACGGGTGGAAGGGAAGAAGGGGATTCGCACAGGCAAGCATGGATAACATCAGACTATTTCTAAGAGTCTGATGAATCGAAGATAATCGGTTTTGAGGTTGTTATTTTTCACTTCTTTGATTTAAAAACGATGTTTCCACTTTGGGGGTTTTCGTTTCTGTTCTTTTCTGTATAAAAGAAACCTAATCATGTGTTTGGGGACTTTTTCACTTACCTGTTCTTACTGATATCACCTGTAGGATATATAAACAATAGAAAGACTGACAACACTAAACCCACACAAAAGAGCAGACCAACAAAACATAATAAGTCACTTAGCTGGCTTTTCCTTTTTGCAGAGGCTACCAGCAGAAGGGAGTGCCAAAGGACCCGAAGAAAGGAAGAGAAATACAGGCTTTAATTGAAGATAACAAGTCACCATTGAAATTAGAACATATAAATAAAACTTATATTCCCTGTTAAAATGTGACTCTGGTTTTATATTCCCGTGAGAAATGATGGAGAATGCGGGCACTCACCTTCCATTGATACAAAATGGATTCTTTAATTTAACATTTACTACAAGAACAACACAAGTTAGAATGGGCCATGGAGCACCAAATATCTTCCTCCAAGGCTGATAGAGAAATATTCTGAGACGCATTAAAGACCCAAACCGAACATCTCAATAAACTCAAGAACAGTTACAAGTAGCGACAGACCTGGCTAACAACAGGGAACCATTATGGTCGGTCCTATGATAACCCTGCATAAACTATTACAAGGGGAAGACCTTGATTCATTCTAATTAAATTTTGAATGTACTACCAAAGCTAGTTCGTCACCCTTTAAATGCTGGCCTTTTTTTTTGTCCCTTTACTGACAGGTGAGGCCCAAGCCACCTAACAGACGGCTACCCCGAGGGGAATCCACCTATGACGAGATCAAAAAAGTGATCTTGGAAATAGCAGGACTAGATGAAGAGACCTACCGTTTAAGGTTTCGGCAGAAGAGATGAAAGCCTGGAGATACGCCAAAAACCCTTTACTTCAAGTAAAAGACAGCAGCAGAAAAATAGCTAAAACCACAAGAACATAGTAAAGCGGAAATTACAGACAAAGTATGACTCAAACAATTTTTAGAAGCATTCCCAATCATATACAGAAGTGGTTGCACCAACACTCAGGAATTACCATCGATCAAGCGGTGGAGATAGCTAACATTTTTTCACAGGATCACACACATTTTCACCTATTGGAAGTCGAATAGAGTGCAAAGACTTCAGCTAAACAAGGGATGTATTCTAGCGAAAGGAAACCTCTAAAAATATCCAATGAAACAAAAAAAACGTATTGGTCCAAACCAGAACCTCAACCCACACCAGGCCCACAATTTTTGAATGTGGCGAGTGGGGGCCATTCAGCCCGTTTGCAAGAATAAGAAATCCACAGAAGAACCAATGGAGAACAATTACACACCGAGTTCTACTTACTTCACAAAGGAAATGGGTCCTTTTTTGTAAGTGTGCAAATTAATCAAAAATGGACAACCGCTTACTTAGATCAATCAGTAGTACAGGGGGATTTAGTATTCCCGTCACAGATGATACCAGGGAAATTTGTCAATATCCGATGTGTCCATGGGGATGTAAAAACGTATCTGTTAGCCCGACTGACAATTACTACTACATTTGCTAGGGAGATAGAGGTTGCGGAAGGGGTTCTTCAAGGTCTCCCTGAAGATGTTATACTAGGGGTTGAAACCCCCCACTTTTTGGAATTAGTCCAAGATACCATATTCAGTCAAGTAAACTAAACAAAAGGGGGGCGTGGCCGACAGCCGAGCATGGCGGCTGTGTTTTAGTGGAGCTCCGGACCTGGGTTCTCCCAAATCCTGAACAACGCTGCCTAACGCTGCTCTACCCTACCGAAAACGGGACGATCACTGCCCGTTGGAGTGGGAGTACACGGTGGACTGGCCCTTGACTCGTTTGGCGCCGACTGAGGCAGTGCTGGCACATGGGGCCTTCTCACCACCTGTGACTCTGGAGAGGCCCCGGTATCAGACACCGGCCCGCTGCCTTGCGGTGACGGGGCTGGCGCTGGCGTTGCCTGTCCTGTATCGTGCAACTGGCGGAGAAGGCTGACAGAGCGTAGGAGGGTACCTGGACCAGCTGACTCTGTGGGTACCAACCATACCGGGTGAGGTCGCAAGCGGCCGCCGCACTCTGTGCGCAGCCCCCCGGGGTGAAATCACATGGGCCCTGGGGATGCGCTGCGGCCTTTGGCGGTCGAGCTGGGGATTGCATGGTGTGCCGGCCTTGGAGTGCCGCGGTGAGTTCCCCCCACCTATTGTGAGACTGCTTACCCGCACCGGCTAGGCCCCCAAGAGAGCGGCGCTTACCTGCGCCTGAAGAGACGGTGGGATCTGCCGAACTGGCCTAGGGCCTACACGCCTGTTACCGCGGGGCTAGGAAATGGCAGGAGGCGGGTCTTTGTTGTACTTTGTTTTATTTTTGCCAACAGGTTATCAGTACAGGTCTTTCTCAACGCTCCTCTACGGAGTGATCGGCTTCTCTCCTGTCAGGTCTTCCGGAGTACTCCCTCCCCCCTTCGCCGGACGGGGCTCCTCCTTCTGCTGGGCTCCGGAGGCTCCGTTATGTCCGCTCTCGCCGAACACCGAGGGAACAAACAGAAGAGAGGGCGAGTAAGTATTCAGGCGGTTGAGCCTCGGTGTACAGAGGGGGTTGGGGTTAGTGAGGAATGTGAGGGAAGCACCCAGTGCACTTTTTAACAAAACGTGACAGGGAAAGGGGGGTGCTGGTGCGGGGAACCCAGGCGATTCAGGGATTCTATTTACACTAAGTCAGGCGTCTGCCTTTCTTCCTCCACCACCCCAGGAAGCGATTACGCACCTCTGCTAGCCGTACCCCTCCTGGTGTACGGCGGGGCGGCTCATGGTGTTGGCCTCCGGGCTTCTCTGGTTCCTCCGATCTGCTCTCGTCACTTTCTCCCGCAGACTCCTCTGGTACCGATGGTTCTCGGGACGATGGTGCCGCTCTCGGTTCTCTGCTCTCCGGTCTCTCCGTCTCCACCACGCTTTCCTCGCTAATCCACCTCACTCCTCTGCTCCACTCTTCCTCGCTGCTCCCCGCCTCTCCGCTCTCCTTCACACTGGCCGCTCCTCCGGTGTAGTAACACACCTGTGAACTGTCGACGCCTCCTTTAATCAGAGTGCGTGGCTCCTCCTCCTTCAGACTTTTGGTCCATTTAAAGGGCCCCCAGTCCTCTTCGTCCTCTTCATCACAACTGTATCTCTCCTGTTCCGACCATCCGGGGGTTTGTGGAGGCTGTGGAGAGAAGAGGGGGGGGGTCGCACAAGGTTAATTGGGGCCCGTCTTCGGGGCGTGACGGCGGGCCCCGGTTACACACCATCCCCCCTGAACACTTCCGTTCGGGAAGTGGATTCCTGGATAGATAGTCGGCCCCCCTATTGTCAACCCCTTTCTCGTGGCGGACGCTAAAGGCATAAGGCTGTAGCGCCAGGAACCACCGCATGACCCTCGCATTGTTGGATTTGTTGCGGGCCATCCAGAGAAGGGGGGCATGGTCTGTGTAAAGTGTGAATGGACGACCCTCCAGGTAATAGGACAGTTTCTCCACAGCCCACCTGATGGCCAGACATTCTTTTTCAACGGTTGGATATTTGAGTTCCCTCGGAAACAACTTCCGGCTAATGAACAGAATTGGATGGTCCATTCCATCCCCACCCAATTGAGACAGCACTGCCCCGATTCCGTAATCCGAGGCATCAGTATGTAGGGAAAAAGGACGCGAGAAGTCGGGAGAGGTGAGTATCGGGTTCGAGGTGATTGTTTGTTTAAGGGAGGTGAACGCATCTGACATGGCCGGGGTGGGTGTCCTCAACTCTGACTGTTTCACTTTTGTCTGGAGGGCGTCTGTGAGGGGGGCTGCCATCTGAGCAAAGCGTGGTATGAAACGTCTATAATAGCCTATGAGGCCCAGAAACGCCCGGAGTTCTTTTTTTGTTTTTGGAAACGGGGTCTCGGCTATGGCCCTCACTTTCTCCACTTGGGGCTCGATAAGGCCATGACCGAGGACATAACCCAGATACTTCACTTTTTGAAACGCGATCCGTGACTTCTTCGCATTTATTCTCAATCCTGCCTGGGCTAGGGTTTCTAACACATGTTGCAGGTGTAGCAGATGTGTTTCCCAGTCCGGACTGAAGACGACTATGTCATCCAGGTAGGCGGACGTAAAGACCGAGAGGTCTTTTAGCACAGTGTTCATCAACCTTTGGAATGTGGCTGGCGCGCCATGAAGCCCGAACGGGAGAACAGTGAATTCGTATCTTCCGTGGTGAATGTAGTTTTGTGCCGGTCTTCTTCCTTCAGAGGGACCTGCCAATATCCTTTGGTGAGGTCTATTGTACTGATGTACTTGGCTTCTCCCAGTTTTTCGATTAGTTCATCTATTCTTGGAATGGGGTAAGCATCGAATGTGGAAATTTCATTCAGCGCTCGAAAGTCCATACAAAATCGTCGTGTCCCATCCGGTTTAGGGATCAGCACAATCGGACTTGACCAGTCGCTGTGTGATGGTCTGATAACCCCTAGTCTCAGCATCTCTTCTACTTCTTGTCGAATCCCTTTCCTTCGTGCTTCCGGTATCCTATATGGCTTGATCTTGACGCTTTTCCCAGGTATGGTATTGATGCGATGTTCTGCCAGGCTGGTTTTTCCTGGTATATCGGAAAATACTGGGGCATGGTTTTGTAGTGTCTTCATTAGCTCCTGTCTCTCGGTTTCCCTCAATTCTTGGTTGATCACGAGTCTGTCGATGGTGGTTGACGGGTCTGACTTTTTCTGTTCTACCAGATGTATCTCGGCAGGTGGGGTACCAAGCCATTGTTTTAACATGTTTATGTGGTACACCTGAGTTTTCCAGGGACGTGTCTGTAGTCTGTAACTGGTGTTTCCAACCGTTTCAACCACTTTCTAGGGTCCCCCCCACTCAGCTTTGAACTTCTGGGTCGAGGAGGGCAGAAGGACCAGAGCCCAGTCGCCTATAGAGAGTTTTCGCCATTTTTTTCCTTTATCGTACATCGTCTTCTGCTTCACCTGGCTTTTCTCCAGGTTAGCAAACGCCAAGTCTCTCAATTTGCCCAGTTTAGAACGAAGGTTTCTGGCATACTCCAGAGTCTTGGTTATCTCTTCCGGTGTCTCCCTCTCCCATGCCTCTTTGGTCATGTCCAATAGCGATCGAGGCTGGCGACCGTATAGCAGCTCGAATGAGGAGTACCCCATGCTGCTTTGTTTCTGTCCTCTGATGACGTATAATGCGAGGGGGAGAACCTGATCCCACTCCGCACTATTTACCTCCAACATCTTTCGTAGGGTGGTCTTCAGGGTGCGGTTGTACCGCTCCACTAGTCCGTCAGTTTGGGGGTGATATACTGCTGTGCGGATTTGGTGTATGTGTAAGAGTGTACAGACCTCTCTCATTAGACGAGACACGAAGGGGGTCCCTTGGTCCGTTAATATTTCTTTTGGGAAACCCACTCGTGAGAATAGTTCCAGCATTTTGTCTGCTACGTTCTTCGTTGTCGCCGACGTGAGTGGCAAGGCTTCGGGAAATCTGGTGGAGTAGTCCACCACGACAAGCAAATATTGGTGTCCTTTTCTGGTCTTAGGTAGAGGCCCTATGAGGTCCATCCCTACTCGCTCGAATGGGATTCCTATAATGGGAAGAGGTTGTAATGGAACTGCGGGTGGTCTGGTCATGTTCCGTTTTTGACAAATGTCACATTCCTGACAATAGACCATAGCGTCTTTATAGATCCCTGGCCAGTAGAAGCATTTCAGTAGGTTTTGCGTCGTTTTTTCCGCTCCTATATGGCCAGCTACTAAGTGCGAGTGAGAATAGAACAGCACTTGCTCACGAAATGACACTGGTACCAGCAACTGCTCTGAGTCGTTTTCTTTCTCCTGTCTGTATAGCAAGTCGTTTTTGATGAACAGGCGTGGATACTTGATGGGAACGAGATCCTGGTTTTGGTGCGCACTCTCCCAGGCGTTGAACAAGGTCGCATCATTGGCCTGGGCGAACTGAAAACTCCGGTCCAGTACCCATGGTTCTGGGGAGACCAGGGATGGCAAGGACTTCCGGATCCCTATAGTGGCTCTTGTTTTTTTCTCGGGCTCTATGCTCTGTTTAAACATATCCAGAAAAGCCGGGTTATCCGTTCCTATAATTAGGTCCTCAGGTAGTGATGACAACACACCCACTCTTACTCGGTAGGGGACACCAGTCCGAGGAACCAACGGGAGTACAGCCACGGGGTAGGGCTTCACATCCCCGTGGACACACCTGATATACACTTTTTCTTTGGGCAGGACCTGGTGGGGACGCACGTGGTGGGCCTGGACTACTGATTGTCGACATCCGGAATCAAGAAGGGCTTTTACTGGGTTACCATTTATCTCTATACTCACTCGATATGCGTGTCCCATCTCGGCTGAATATAACACTGTCTGGGGTAAGTACCCGACCTCCATGGGCTCCTCTTCCTGTTTCCGTCGGGGGCATAGACGGGCTATGTGGCCCCAGGTACCACACTCAAAACATTGCGGCCCGCTACTTGGCAGGGGCTCCGGCCTCCAATTCCTGGGTTTAATCTGTTCCGTCTTCTTCACTGGTCTCTTCTCGTTCTCAAAGGGTGTTTTCTGTCTCTCAGACTCCCCCAGCAATGGTGGTCTCTGCTGCACTCTTGAGAACGTATTCGCCATCTCTACTGCCTGACTAGTGGTTGTAGTGGTTGACTAGTGGTTAAGTCGTGGTGTTGCTTTAGCCACCTTTGGGTAGCGAAGGGTAGGGCCTCTAGAAACTGTTCAAGATAAATGCGGTCCATTATCTCTTCTTTTGTGCTCTCGTTGGGTTTGTCCGCTGCCATCTTTAGGCGGACAAACAATGTTTTAGGCGTCTCCCCCGGTACGCCCCTCTCTCTCCTGAACCAAAGCCGGTACGCCTCTTTGTCCAGTCCAAGATGGTCCAATATGATCTTTTTAATGTCGGTATAGGGGGTGTCTCCGCGGGGATTCGCCACCCGCAGGCCGCCTGAGCCTCGCCTACCAACAACGGTGCCAGGAAGAACGGCCATTTCGCACCGGGCCAGCCACATGCTCGGGCCGCCCTCTCAAAATTGAGTAAAAAGGCGTCCGGATCCTCACCGGGCTGATATTTCTGCAGCGATACCCCTCCTATGGTATGGGGGGTTCCGCCTACTGCCACTGATCCAGTTGTTAGGGGGGGATCGAGGGCACGGGCTACAACAGCCGCTTTTATGATCTCCCTGTCGGCCTCTGCCGCACGCAGATGTTGCTCGGCAATCCTTACAAGTCTCTCTTGTCCTTGTACCAGAGCCTGTACCACTTCTTCCATCTTCGGAGTACAGACGGAGGTTGTGCCCGCATTCTCCACCACTGTTACCGCTGGGCTAGGAAATGGCAGGAGGCGAGTCTTTGTTGTACTTTGTTTTATTTTTGCCAACAGGTTATCGGTACAGGTCTTTCTCAACGCTCCTCTACGGGGTGATCGGCTTCTCTCCTGTCGGGTCTTCCGGAGTACTCCCTCCTCCCTTCGCCGGACGGGGCTCCTCCTTCTGCTGGGCTCCGGAGGCTCCGTTATGTCCGCTCTCGCCGAACACTGAGGGAACAAACAGAAGAGAGGGCGAGTAAGTATTCAGGCGGTTGAGCCTCGGTGTACAGAGGGGGTCGGGGTTAGTGAGGAATGTGAGGAAAGCACCCAGTGCACTTTTTAACAAAACGTGGCAGGTGATTCAGGGATACTATTTACACTAAGTCAGGCGTCTGCCTTTCTTCCTCCACCACCCCAGGAAGCGATTACGCACCTCTGCTAGCCGTACCCCTCCTGGTGTACGGCTGGGCGGCTCGTGGTGTTGGCCTCCGGGCTTCTCTGGTTCCTCTGATCTGCTCTCGTCACTTTCTCCTGCAGGCTCCTCTGGTACCGATGGTTCTCGGGACGATGGTGCCGCTCTCGGTTCTCTGCTCTCCGGTCTCTCCGTCTCCGCCACGCTTTCCTCGCTAATCCACCTCACTCCTCTGCTCCACTCTTCCTCGCTTCTCCCCGCCTCTCCGCTCTCCTTCACACTGGCTGCTCCTCCGGTGTAGTAACACACCTGTGGACTGTCGACGCCTCCTTTAATCAGAGTGCGTGGCTCCTCCTCCTCCTTCAGACTTTCGGTCCATTTTAAGGGCCCCCAGTCCTCTTCGTCCTCTTCATCACAACTGTATCTCTCCTGTTCCGACCATCCGGGGGTTTGTGGAGGCTGTGGAGAGAAGAGGGGGGTCGCACAAGGTTAATTGGGGCCCGTCTTCGGGGCGTGACGGCGGGCCCCGGTTACAACGCCCTTCAAAACATCTTGTGCCCATTGGTGGGGGCCCGCTTGCTGCTCGTTTGGCTTGGTGCTGGCCTGGTCAGGGGATGCCCGGCCGAGAGGATCCGGTAGCGGTTGCCCGTTCTACAGGGGCGAGCCCCATCGTTGGCTAACATTGTGGTGGTGGATGGGCCGGAAGTGGTAGTGTGTGCCGGCTGTGCGTGGTTAGGGGCCCTTTAGATGGCTGCATATACGCCCCTGAAAAGCCATTGTGACCTGCTAGTGACGCGCTGAGAGCGGCGAGTAGTGCCCACGCGGAGTGGTGATTCTGTGGAACCATTGGGGTTAATCCGTCCCATACTCGACTGGAAGACACTCCTGCCCCCTGACTGACACACTTCCCGGAAACGCCCGCATATAGCTCTGGAAGGATCGCCCACACGTAATACACAGGGAGTGTGGCCGTGAGAAAACACCGGCGGACTCCCACACACTACCAGGCGGCAATGGGCTGCAACAAAGCGAAGCAGCAAGACGCCGGACCCGGTGCGGACCCCACTATGTCGCGGATGGATCTCACTGGGGCCTCCCAATTGCCCAGCTGTATACCACCTACTGCTGAGTAGGAACCTGTAGACAAACTGGACCTCATCCTGCAGGAGGTAAGGGACTCGAGGAAGGCCATCGAACAACAAATAGGAGTGCTTACCACAGGTCTTACTCTGCTCAAAGCCGATCAGGCAAAACTGGCGGAAAAAGTGAAGGATAACGCGATGGTGGACCTTTCCCCGAAACAAGCTCAGAACACGACAATGGTGCAGCAACTACAGCAACAAGTCAATGGCCTACTTTCTCGAGTGGAAGATGCGGAAGGGCGGACAAGACAGAATAACGTCTGCGTCATTGGCCTGCCGGAATGCTGTGAAGGGTGCGACCCAGCGTCATACATAGAGCAGTGGTTCTGTGACCACGTTACGTCGGAGGGGCTCTCCACCCAGTTCTGTATCGAGCGTGCTCACAGGATACCCACTGGTCCACCTAAACCGGGTGCCCTCCCCCCCCCCCCGAGGCCCCTCATTGTCCGGCTCTTAAATTACAGAGACAGGGACACCCTGCTGCCAAAAACGAGGGAGCTGGGCTAGATCAATTTTGAAAATGCACGCATATCACTGTACCCGGATTACACGCTTCGGGTGCAACAACAGTTCTCTTCATACCTGGCCGTGAAGATAAAACTGAGCGCTCTGAACCTTAAATACGCTCTCCTCTTCCCTGCTCTTCTAAAAACATCTATGCTCATAAAACGTATTTCTTTGAAAGCCCGGAGGATGTTGAGGAATGGCTGGAGGTAACAGACCCCCCGGACGCTGGGGACAACGTCTCTCAGAGCACTCAAGGTGGCTCCGATCGTGCGGATCGGACGGGCGTACGCTGCAGCAGAAGGTTGCGAGGGAACACCTGACTACCTACTCCGAGGTCACAGCAGCAAAGACAGGGAAAGGAGCAGGCACTCATAGCGGCCACCACTTTTCATCCACCGGCACTTGTGGAAGACTTGACATCATCAGAAGAGGATCGGAACGAATCGGACTCCGAGGGTAGCGTGGCTCTCTTCCCCATAGTGACTCCTCAAACGGCGGATGGACTGTTCGGCTGAAGCCGGTGTGGTGAGGCTGTTCACGTATTGACTCTGGCTAATGGTAGGCTACCCTAATTGCTCATTGCCAATGTATATATAAATGGCGGTGTTGTGCTATGTTGTTTGCGACAAGTACATTTTCTTGAGCCCGGGTTCCTTGAGGTTCGGAACTCGTATATGTAATAGAGCGTGACCCGCGCTTTATAGTTGGCGTTGGCGCTTTCCCCCAATCGTCACATGCTGTTGTTGCACAGGGCGTTGTTCTGTTCACTGTGTTTAGTTTTATGTTTCGGCATAGATTCCTGCCCGGACCGAGTATTGGGGTTTCTTGGGTGGGATGCGCTCCTTTATGCTTGAAGACCCTGAGAACGCTATGTACAGTCACAAGTATGCCTTGGCCCCATCGTGGAGTCGGTGAACTATCCCAATACATACACTTAGCCACTATAACATAGTAACGTGGAACGTTAGGGGATAGAGATCCGTACAGAAACATCATAGAATACACGCCCAACTCTTGAGATGGAAGGGGCAAATAGTGTGTTTGCAGGAATCCCACATATTACAGCAGGTGGCAGCAAAACTCCTCAAGAAGTGGAGGGGGAAAGTGTTCACCACTAGTTATTCGGGATATGCCATGGGGGTCACGATCTGGGTCCGTCATGGGGTGCCCTTTGTGCCGCTGGATCACCGAATTGATACACAAGGGCGTTATATATTTGTGAGTGGGTCACTGGAGGGTCAAATGGTGGTGTTAGGTAGCACGTATGTGCCGAACACTGATCAGGAACAATTCCTCACCACCCTGAACCTGGCCCTGATTGGTTGGGAAGCGCACCCATGGATTATAGGGGGAGACTGCAACATGGTTATGGACATATCCTTGGACAGGTCACACCCTCCTCTTCATGGGGCGGGCGTCACTAAACAAGCTGCAGGACTGTGTAGATGGGCGGGCGGTTGGGCCCTGAGTGATGTGTGGCGGATGCGTCATCCAACGCACAAAGAATACTCTTTTTATTCTCCTGTTCACATGCTACAAACTAGGATAGAAAGAATCTACTGTTCGAATAGTATTGCAATGCAGGTCACGCACACTACTTATCTTGCAAAAACTTTTTCAGACCATAACCCGTTGGAGGTGACGATTACATGGGGAAGGGTACCCACCCTAGTGCCCACCTGGAGGTTATGGCCACAAATGTTAGAGGATACAGTATTTCGTACCGAATGGCCGACACTATTACACACTATTTTCTTGAAAACAGTAACACGGCCTCCAATGGTTTAATTGAATGGGAAGCCTTTAAGGAGGTGGTGCGCGGGAGGGCCATAAGTACAGCTGTGGGTGCTCGACAGGAGGTTAATAACGTCCTCATAGACACTGAACGCAAGATGGATCGCTTAGAACAGGAAACGGCATGCGACAGGGAGAAACAGGGGCCGCTTCAGGAACTTCGTATACAACATGCGGAATATCTTGAGTCACTACGCAACATAGATTATCAGCGATACACACAAAGAACCCACACTGAAGCGGACTAAGGGGGGCATTCTACGATTACTACGTCACGCTCTACGACAAACCTGTGGACCATCTGGACACACAGTTAGATGATTTCCTAGACACACTGACATACCCACAACTTACCCCGGCTGCACTCAAGGACCTTTCAGGCCTAATTACAAAAACTGAAATAAAAATGGCAGTCAAGGGGCTTCCCCGTAATAAAATACCTGGACTAGACAGACTACGGGCAGAATTTTATGATGCCTTTGGGGATTTACTCATATCCCATATGGAACTCTTGTTTAAAACGACATTTGAAAAAGGGGTATTGCCACTTACAATGGCACAGGCACTGACAATCACTCTCCCGAAACCGGGTAGGGATCCTGATGACATGGCAGGCTATCGCCCATTGTCGCTCCTGGGAATGGAGTATATTAGCAAATAGACTCCTGCCATCCCTACATAACCTGATACATATAGACCAGACTGTTTTTTTGCCGGCCCGTAGCACATCTTTGAACATTAGAAGTCTACATTCCCTCAAGTCTGCCACCCTAACACACTTCTCTCGTCCTGGATGTGTGTCACTAGACCTTCGCTAGGCATTCAATACACTAGACTGGGGCTATTTGCTCAAGGCACTGGGCAAATTTGGGCTACCAGAAGATTATCTTAAATGGCTCCTTCTATTATACCACGCCCCTACGGCTCGGGTCCGCACTGGGAACCATATATCGGATGCTTACCTGATTTTCCGTGGGACCAGGCAGGGGTGTCCATTATCGCCACTTTTATTTATACTGGCGCTGGAACCCCTGGCTATTAAATTAAGGGCGGACGTACGAAACCTGGGTATCCCGATCGGAAAAACAATACATCTTTTTTCAGCCTACGCGGATGACATAATCCTCTATGTCAAAGATCTGTATTCAGACTTAACGCCCTTGGCGGAGATATTCACTGTCTTTGAAACCATATCGGGGTTTGCCATTAATCCAGCAAAATCTCATGCTTTTGTCTTCGTGCTAGTGCTGCCTTTTGGATTACCCTGCCGTTGTCAGTGATGGGTAGGATAGCCATTACTAAGATGGTGGTCCTCCCGAGACTCCTCTATTATTTTACAAATTTGCCGGTACTAATCCCACACTGTACTTTTAAACTTCTAAATACCTTACTGATTTATTTAATATGAGGGACTGGCATACGGAGGATTAGCCTAAAAAAACTCCAACTCGGCACAGCCATAGGGGGACTTGGGGTTCCTGACCTTAGGGCTTACTATTATGCCTGCCAATTGCAATGGCTCTACTTTAGGACGGCCGGACGTAACCTCCAGGAGATAGGTTATACCGAGCGCAACATAGCAGCGGGAGCATTGCACGCGCTGTTGCTACCGCGTTGTAAACTTCCCCGCCAGCTCCCTGTCTTATTACGCACGGCGCTGCAGTCTTGGGAGGCGGTTCTCCTGTATACGCACAAATCCCCTGCCTATGCTGGCAACATCCCACTAGTGGGTATACCTATGGCTGCTAGACGTATTACACGCTGCGCTATTGCCCCTTGGACTGATGCAGGTGTAAGCACGGTTTCCGATTTGTTCCACGAAGGTCATCTGTTAGACTACGATAACTTTGTTAGGAACACGGGGCTGCCGGACCATCTGTATATCCTGTATGCGGCAGTGACGCACTATGTGAAATCACATTTGGCCCCGCTTAGACGGGAACCGGATACTCGCGAATTAGTCAAACTGTTGCATTACATGGGACGGGACAGACACTTGGTGAAATGGCTCTACACGGGGATTCGCACACATGCTGGCATACACCTTACTCAACTGCGAGATGCCTGGTCGGAAGACATCGGGCGGGTCCTGGAAGAAAAGGAGTGGGGGAAAATCATAGAACACCCTAAGAACTAGGAACGCAAAATGTAAATTTATCCAGGCCATGGTCCTCCACAGGGCCTACCTCACCCCATACCGCTTGGACAAAATGTTCCCACAAACTCGACATCATTGCCTTAGGTGCTATGCGGAGGGTGTGGGTATAACATATATGCCGTGCTCCTGTCCCCGCCTGAGGTGCTTCTGGGACTCGGTGAGACGACTCATTTCTGCAGCGATACAGAGGGACATCGCTAATACTGTGGTGGAATGCATTTTAGGCCTGCATAGATCCCAGTCGAAGCACAAAGTGCAGTTCCGCTTTGCCAACCTGTCATTGATTCTAGCAATAAGGGCCATCACCATGCGGTGGAAATCTACAAAACCACCCCCCCCTACATATGTGGCATGGAGAGGTGGTCAGATGGGGAATTGCGGAAAGTTCCGCTTTAAGGCGTGAGGAGGCCAGAGGCCTACGTAAATCCCCGATAGCGCTGGAGTGGGAAACAATTCTAGAATCCTTAAAAACACAAGAGGTGGATGTGGTGGAATCTCGTTCCAACTCGCAGTAACACCCTCGGTCCCCATGAACCTATATAGTACACGTTTCTGATAATAATGTCTCTTTTTTCCTCCATTGCTAGATCATTATATACAAAAACACTGGGAGGGATATGTATCTCAGATTACTTATGCAATGGTTGGTATTAGACTGTATACATTAGTTAACTCCGTGTAGACGGCCTCTTTTTTAGATTATGTACATGTGCTCAATGGACTGGAGGGTGGGGGGAGGGGTTTGTTTGTTGGGGGAGTTTTGTTTTATTATTGTAGACAATGTCAATGTATGGTGCATATACAAGCCCAACTTGGAGGACATGGATACTTGAACATTGCCATGTATGTCCTGGACTTTTTTCCTTTACCGAATCACACCCTTGCCCACTTTTTGGTGCAGATCGTACTGCTGTGAATACTGATACAAGGGGGTATGGCATCCTAATTTACAACATGAATGTAAGGAATATATTTAATTGCTACAGCCACGAGTTGTGGAACCCATTCTGTATGTCTGTGAAAGATAATACTGTGCTGTGTTGTACACTATATAAAAATTGTTAATAAAACTATGTTCCAAAAAAGTAAACAAAACAAAAGGGCAACTCAAAGTCAAAAATCCATCCCCTCAAAATGCTTTCTTGACCACAACTTTCGATTTATACAAATGAATGATACTATTCTTAAACCCATAAGGGATAAGGCTAAACAGAACAATTCCCACACTTATTCTCATTATCAAATAAAAGAGGTGCTCCTGTATCGGGTTGCAGGACACTCTGACCAACCCCTATTACCAGTCCCCAAAGAAGTCCAAGTTCAAATTATGTTCTATGCCCATTCCCATCTGTTAGCATGTCTGTTAAAATCTAGTTTGCAGCGTAAACATTATCGGCGCCATCTTGTCCCTTTTTCAGGCCCATACGTGTGCGTAAGCAGCAGCCATTTTGAGTACCACGGCCTCTCTGCCCATTGCCGATTGCCAGCACGTCTCTCTGACCTCGCAAGCATCCCCTGCGCACTGACAGCCCCCGCACTCACATGCTCGGGCCATAAACCACCCCTTCAGCGCAGCCCTGCCTCGGAACCACTTCCCGTACCAGGCCAACACCTCCCTCCATCCCTTTCATGACCACGGATCCTTTGATAACCCCCTTCCTCCGTGCCCGATTGTCCGAACTGATCCCAGGCCATCACCTAGCCCTGCGGATGTAGTTTATTGCTCCTACTGTAAAACTCACCCCTCTTCAAAGAAGCTAAGATTAATCAATGCTTCCACCCCATGAGATCCGATCAATCGCACACATTCCGGGAACCGGCAGAATGTCCAGCTGCGCGATAGTCATCACCTACTGAGATTGGGGTGGGGACTTCTACTGTAGATATGTGTGGGAGCGGGCCTGAAGCGGGGATTCCGAGGATGTCTTTCCTTACATCAAAGCATTTGCAAGAATGTGCCATATGTAATAAACTGCAATAAACGCCATAAACCTGTGTATAAGAGGACAGGCCTCGGAGATGCAGTTAGAGCACCTCGAGACGATACCCTGTTTGTCTGATCTGACGTGTTCTGTTCCGACAGAATTAAACTTTGTTTCCCGCTTCTCCAGTTTCCAGCGCCTGCCTCTTTATTTGTTAAATCCTCGAATGGTATGAGAGGCAACTAACGCCAAGCAGCCTCTAAAGGTTATCTATTGAAACTGCTTTTTCCACATGTCGTTCATAACCAGAGAAAATAACCTGTTAAATGCTTCAACTTTTCCATTGGGGGGGCGCTAGAGGGCGCACGGCAAGATGGCCGCACTTCTGTGAGGCTCTGCCTGACCAGGCCGATATCCGCCTAATATCTGCTGCATCCATTTAGTTTTTGACTGGCTATTGGAGGGTATAGCCATGAGACTGAGACCTACGGCGCTGCTCTACACTATTTGTGGTGTCCTTCGGTGAAGTGCTGTCCCGACCGCAAGGTTTCTGTAACATGGCGGCCAGTCTGGGGCTGAGGGCCTGCACACACATCTGACCTGCCTGTGTTTGCTGCTGCTGCTGCCCCCGGGATATCTCCTGTGCCGGCGGTGGTGAGTGGGGTTGGGGCCCAGCGGCAGCCGGGGTCACGGAGGCGGTACTGGGCCTGACTCTGGGTTGCTCCCTGCGATTGGTGTGGGAGGGAACAGGTTGTGGTGGCCCTGGTGAGGAGGCATCCAGAGGTGTGCGGTGGCTGTCCCTGCAGCGGCGCTGCTTGTGCTGGCACTCTTTGCGGTGGTGTCTCCTGCGCGTGGCTCCGGGAGTGGGCCGCTGATCCTCCGCCTCAATTAGCTGCTGTTCGGCATCGGGACCTGGCGGGCGGTGCTGCTGGGGCCGCCTGAGTCCTCCGTCGCTTACAGACATAGAGGAGAATAAAAGCTGGTGATCTGGCTGTTGGCTGATGCGAATGGTGGACTATTGCTGGATAACGTCGAGGTCTGTCATTGGATAGAGTTGCCAGACCCTGTCAACTACAGAGGGTTTCACCGCAAACACGATTTTTTTGTTGTGTTGGAAGAGTGGTGCCTGTATATTGCCTGCTGCGGGGATCTGAAGAAGCGGAGTGCGGACAATTGAGGCAGTCTCCTGATCACTTGCTGGGATAGTTGGGATCCTGTACTGGGCAAGGGTGTCCACCTTTGAGCAGGGGTGAGAGTAGAGATCCAGAATTGTCATCTACCTTGGGGGAACCTAGCTCCTTGCTCTCACCTGTTGCAGTACCGCGCTGAGGGTCGCACCATGGGCCGGACTGACAAGAATCAGCCTAAGATCACCTTTGAATCGCGGCGGCCAACCAAGTCCATGCAAAGGGCCGCATCGGACTCGGAGACTGACACAGTGGCGGGGGGCCCACCCACTCTGGAGGCCACATTGGTGGCCATGCAGCGGACACTGCAGTCCATTGAAGGTGCCATGTCAGCGGTCAATCACAGACTTAATCATATGTCTTCTCAACTTGACAAGCAGAATGCGCGTATGGGGGAGGTGGAGCAGAGGGTCTCAGCGGAGGATGGGCTATCGGCGGTCTCTGATAAGACGCAGAATATGGAGAGGGTCCTCTCTATTATTCAGGCAAAGAATGAGGATTTGGAGGCGCGGTCCCGACACAACAGCATCCGCATTACGGGACTGCCAGAATCCACGAATGTGGGCAAAATGGAAGTGTATATGGAGTGCCTCACCGTGGAGATTTTTGGTACGGAGCAGCTGTCTAACATGTTTATCGTTGAATGCGCTCATCCCTCTTTGGCTGCCCGTCCGGTGCCTGGGGCCCTTCCATGTCCCATAATAGCGCAGATCCTGAACTATAGGGACAGGGACGCCATTCTGCGCATGGCAAGGGAGAAAGGGACAATTGAGCATCAAGGGAACAGGCTTGCGTTCTTTCCGGATTTTACAGTTACAGTACAGGCCGCATGGAGGGAGTTTGGCACTGTGAAGCAATTTCCACGTAAGGAAGAGGTCCCCTACGCTATGTTGTACCCGGCACGTCTTCGCATTGGCGCGGCTGTGGAGAACAAGATCTTCACCTCTCCTAAAGCGGCAATGGACTACGCGAAGAAACTGAAACGCAAGAAGCAAGACTCAACTGGGACGCCTGATGACGAGGCGCTGGGAGAGGAGGAGAGCTGAGTACGTCGCTTGGGCAGCATAGGAACTCTTCCTGCAGACTTGTTGCTTAAGATGACCAGCGGTGTGTCGCACCTGTATCCTGAATTTATGGCTGAGCGTGGGGTGGAGTAACTCTGCTTATTTCTCACCTTAGGATTTGCTAACTGATTTGAATATGTTGCTCTGTTTGCGCTGTTACTGTGGCAGATGTCTGGTTGTAATACCAATCTGTTCTATTTTGACTTCTGTGATTCTCTATGATGGTGGCTGGGGTCTTTTGCTCCGCCTTACATGGCCTTGATAGGCTTTTCTGCACTGCCAATAGGCGTACGATATCTTTTGTTGAACTTGGATGATATAATATTGTTTGCTTGGTCACCTCCTGTTATACAGGAGGTTTACGCACCAGCGCCCTTCCATATGGGTGTACCCCAGACCTTAGATTCTGTTGGTTGGGAAGGGGGTTGGGTGGGGATTTGGGATGGCTTTGGCAGGTTCGAGGAGCTGAAGTGGGTGGTGGGTGAGTGGGGGATGAGTAGGGGGAGGTGGGATTGTTTGTTACTTTCTACTTGGCGTTTGGGGATGTTTCGTGAGTGCAGCTATGGACTGAGTGGTTACACGTTTTGCTAAAGGAAACTGAAGGTGTGCTACTTGAATATCTGTTGCAGGTTACTTCTCTGTGATTATTAATGGATAGAGCAGGCAAAATCACTTGGCTTACATGTAACGTAAGGGGATTGAATGATCCTAAAAAGACTAGGCAGGTTCTGGCATATTTGAATCGTCATAATGTTCAGATCGCTTTCCTACAAGAGACGCATCTCACAGGGCATACTGCGGCTTCGGTAGCCAGACAATGGGCGGGGGTTCGCCTTGCCTCTACTTACTCTTCCTATGCTAGGGGGGTCATGATATTAATAAAAAAGAACGTCCCTTTTGTAAGCACGTATGAGGAAATTGATAAGGAGGGCAGGTACATAATACTGCAAGGGAAACTGTGTGGAACTTTGATCACTATGATAAATGTGTATGGGCCAAACGTAGGTGACCCCGAGTTTTATACAGTACTGTGGAACAAGGTTTATGCATTACCGGTATCAGCCATCATATGCGGGGGGGATCTTAATGTGATATTATATCAACAGATAGATAAGAAGTCGTGCAACCCTGCTCATGTCTAAAAAGCGGCTCAAGCGGTGCGCGATGGTATGATTGATTTGGGATTGGTGGATGTGTGGCGATTGCGGCATCTTGGTGTGAGGGAAGGGAATAATACACATATGCGCATGACACATGGTCCCGTCTGGACTACTAGCTTGCAACCCGTGATGTTAATGCTTGGGTAGTGAAGGCCATGCACTTGCCCTGCACACTGTCGGATCATGCGCCCGTCTTGGTTGACACATATATCCCAGCATATGCTCCTGCCCCATTTACATGGAAATTGCAGCCCACGGCCCTCTTAGATTTAGTGTTTCGTGAAGGCATACGTAAAGCTATAGGAAATTACTTTGCAGTGAATGTCGGGTCTGTGGATGATATGTGTACCGTTTGGGAGGCGTTCAAGGTAACAGTGAGGGAGACGTGCTTAGGCTTACAGGCAGGGGTGCTTAAGTCATTGCAGGATACTATGGGTAGGTTGGAGCGCGATCTGGCGGGGTTGGAGCGTCAATATGAGGATGAGCCGGCTGAGTCACTCCTAGCTACTATACGGCTGAAAGTGGATGAGTACAATGAGCTAGCGGAGCAAGAGGTGAGACATTTGGCGAGGCGATGCAGGGCCCGATACTATGGTGAGGGGGCCGGCCGGGGCGAGGGTTGGCTGAAAGGATAACAGAGCCCTGGGCTAAATACTGCGGAGTGCAGGAACTCACGGAGGGTGATAGGTCCGTGACGGATACTGTCGGGAGTTAAGAGCTAGGAGCCAAGGGTCCACAGGAGTGAAGATAAATCCCCTTAACCTCCAAAAAACAACCACTGGAATGCTGTGTAGTATACACTCCTGAAGGCTGTTCTCTAAAGGTATGGGGGAAAATTCCAAGGAGTGTCCACCACTCTCCCCGTACATGGGGCGGAATCACAGGAAGGAAGCAGGTCTGTCTGGTCGCGAAGAGGCTGTAGGAAAAATAATATGAGGGTACCAATACACTGTACTAACATTCACCTACAGGTACATTGACATGTGATTAGAATCGCAGTTCACTTACCCCGGTCACATCCATGAATGTCCTTGAAGCAGGTTACAGGTAATACAAAGAGCTCCGGTAAGAAGGAGTCCTTATACCATTGAATGGGCTACACAGTATCACATTCATACGACATTCAGACCAAAGGAAAAAAAAGTAAAGGGGGGAGCAAGGGGACTTGAGGAGCAATGGCCGGCTCTTCAGGGGATACGAAGAGCGGAGCATGTACTCACTCAAGAGAGGCGAAGCCCGGCCCGGGTCCAAGCACCAGGCGGAGCTACATTCTCTCAAACGGGATGAAGGAACCTCTGCAGGGCGAGCCGAAAGGCCCGGGGTTTCTGTCCAAGAGCAAGGAGCAATAGTGAAGGTGAACCAGCTTCTCTCACAAGCCAGAACCAAAAGGGGAATAATAATGCGCGGGAAGATCCGCGGTACAGGAGAAGCAGGGGATCAGTTGTTCCAACGAGAACGGTCTCTGACCCAAGAGTGACTCCAAAACAACCCTCGAACAGAAGAGGGGAACAAGAATTGCAGGACTGGAACAGGGAATCGAGCGAGACGCTGGGGGAATGGCGTATAGCTCGTATCGGAAACAAGGAAGGGGGCGTGGTCACGGAGGTAAGCCAAGCGTCGGCTTACGGGTAGAGCGTCTCTTTACGTCTGCTAGGGACCGTCCATAAAGTATTCTATTCTTGGCAGAACGTCAAGGGAGTGGAAATAAATAGACATGGGGAACTCGCCTAACCACATGTCAATGTCTATTTCTTGCTGTATGCCTCAAAACCCTAACAGGATACTACTGATATACTGGAGCAATTTGTCCAATTCTACAAAGCAATGAATGGGCATAGGAAAACGGCCAGCGAGGAGGAGATAGCACAATACCTAGATGATGTGGCATTGGTCTGGCTATCAAAGGGGCAACAGGACTTTTTAATGCATCATCTGACGGCGGACGAGATAAAGGATGCAATCGCTGCACTGCCAAATGGGAAGGTGGCGGGCACTGATGGTCTTCCCTCTGAATTTTACAAAGAATTTGCTGACCTGTTATTGCCCCACCTCACGGCCATGTATGCAGAGGCGTTTGAGTAGCAGCAGCTACCCGCCACGCTTAGGGAGGCGTTGATAGTTGCATTGCCAAAGCCAGGCAAGCCGCTGGATAAGTGCGAGTCGTACCGCCCGCTATCCCTTATGAACACTGATGTAAAAATCCTTGCCAAGGTTCTGGCGACGCGGTTGTGCCTGGTGCTTAATGTTATAATTCTTCTGGACCAATCAGGGTTCATTCCCACACTCTCCACGGCCCACAATTTGAGAGCTCTATTCGCTGTGCTACACTTGCTCAAGCCATAACTCCCGGCGGCGGCAGTCCTGCTGGACGCTGCCAAAGCGTTTGACTCGATCGCATGGAAATATATGTTTGCAGTGCTCCACCGAATGGGGGTGCCTTTCTTTTTAACTGATTGGATAAAATTACTCTATACAGATCCGGTAGCTCGGGTATGGGTAAATGGACATGTCTCAGAGGCCTTTCCCATTAAACGGGGCACTAGACAAGCCAGCTCTCGCCCTTGCTATTTGCTCTTGTACTACAGCCGCTGGTGTGTATATTGCGGCAGAGGCATGCCAACTCGGCGGTTCGATTTTTTCAATGACCATTGGCAGTATCAATGTATGCTGATGATATGGTTTTATACGTAAGGGAGCCGGAACAATACTTGGAGGGGGTAATTCGGGAATATGTCAGTTTTGAATGGTTCTCAGGTTTAGCCATTAATTGGACTAAATCACGCACAGTACCGTACCGTTTGTGCTGAATTTCCCTTTGGAGTGGGCAACAGAACCTGTCCGATACCTCGGCTTCTGGGTGCATCGGGACCTTCAAGAAGTTATTAGGGCTACCTATGGGTTGGCTGTGTCCAAACTTGAAGACCAGGTGTCTTGGTGGACACGTTTACCCTTGTCTTTTGCGGACAGGGTCGCACTGATCAAAATGGTAGTGCTGCCTAAGTTTTTATATTTATTTGTTAACGTCCGATTATCCTGACGGGCCATTTTTTCACCACGCTTCGCTCTTTGCTAATTATGCTTACATGGGGTGGAGGGGTCTAGGGGGGGTAAGAAACCTTGCTTAGGATGGGACACGCTGACAAAGCCATATGAGCTCGGCGGGTTTTCAATCCCGGACATGCACTTATATTATTTATGTGCGAAGGCACATTTTGCTTCATACTGGCAGTCGGCGCCGCCATTCACACCGCATGTGGCGGTTGAGACTGGTGCGGTCCACCCGCTGCCCCTTAGAGCCATGATAGTGAACCCACACTCAGTGCATGAAAAAGGTGAAGTGGATACGGTGCAATGTACAGCGAGTGCGTGGACTGAGCTGGGAAAGCGAGCGGGCGGCTGCCACTGTACGCTCCTGCGATGCCCCTGTTGCATCATGCCGATATATCGGTGACAAGTGAGACGGGGGCACTGAAGATTTTGCAAGCTGCCGGGTTGCAGGTTATGGGCAATGCCTTTATCGGTTGAGAATTTATCACACTACAGGACTTTTTAGAGAATAAGGGAAATACAGCTATGGCCACATTCATTTACGCTAGGCTCCGGGTCGCGATGCGTAGCCTATATCCGACCTTTCCTAAGGAGCTGGTTGCTTTGGAGGCTCTACAGCTTCTCTATACGGCCACTGACAGAACAGAACTGGTCTCCCGAATATATCATGCTTCGCAGTTGGAGGAAGGCGCTGCAGTGTCGAGCTCCAGAGGTAAATGGGATGACAACCTTCCACAACCACTAAAGGATGAAGAGTGGGAAGAGAGCTGTAAAATGACTGGGAGTTTTGCTATCAACGTCAATTTCAAACTTATACATTATAAATATCTCCACCAGATGTACTATACACCTGCACAGTTATATAAATACGGGCTGAGAGTGTCTGACTGTTGTGTGCGTTGTGGATCGGAGGGTGCTGATTTTGTATAGTTGGCATGGGCATGCCCTAGAATATCTGCATTTTGGATGGGCGTGACTGAGGTATTGTCTGATATGACGGGTGTTCAGGTTGGGTGTGATCCCAAGGTATGTTTGTTAGGGATCGTGTCCAAAATACCGGCGGGAGTGTGCAAATTGGTAGTGCTATCTTTGCAGCTGGCCAAACGCAGTGTAGCCCTGTGCTGGGGAGGGCGGCGGGTGCCTGACTTGAAACAATGGCTGAAGGACCTGGCGTATTGCCGTGACCAACTTACCTGTTATTCTGAGGGGTTGCAGTCAGCGTCTTGGCCGCTAGACATCTGGGGGCCTTACACTGCATATATGCTGACGCGGACGGATGCTGTCTAATTGCATGATAATGGTTACAGAGCCTTCTGCGTGTTGCACTGCCCACATTGGGAATGCCCTACTTAGTGAATGATGATACTGTGCTACTTATATAAGAAGCTATAACTGTGTCAACTCAACCCCAAATGTCGTTTTTGTACTGATGATGATGTTCCTGCTTGATTTATGTAACTGTAACGCACCAACTGATTCTTGTATTATCTGTAGACGGAATGTAAGCACACCTTCAGGCTGTACTATGGTTCCTTTTGTTTTCTTGTCAAAATGATAAATAAAATAAAAATTAAAAAAAACACGTTTCTATTGGCCTGGTATCATCTTTGCACAAATAAAGAAATATTTTCAGGAATTTAAAATTTGTCAGAAGAACAATCCTTATCATCCACCCCAGGCGTTTAACCGTTATCTATAATAGGCCCCCCATTCAAAAGAATTGGAATGGATTTAATTGGTCCCCTTCCCAAGTCAGCCAAAGGTCGCCAATATACCTTTGTGCTAGTCGATTATGCGACTCGATATCCAGAGGCAGTGTCTATAGGTAGCCCGGATACAAAAACCATTGCGCAACACTATATAGAGTTTTTTTCTCAAGTGGCATTTCCCCAAAAAATACTCACCGACCAAGGCATTTCTTTTGTGCCAAGACTGATGTCACAGATATGTAAACAATTAGTAATTCAACATATAATAACCTCAGTATACCACCCACAAGCAGACAGTTTAGTGTTGCAGGGATTCTACGTACTCTCAGAACTATGCTTGGGATTATGGGACCTTAGTAGGAAGGAACTGAGCTATCCTACCACCTTAGTACCCATGAGTCCAGGACCAACCAGCTATAGTGTCTCACTTGCCCTCCTACTCACTCACAGAGGAACAAGGGATTAGACACCCCAGAACACAACACACCTGACTCTCTCAGGAATCGCGTTTGCAAGACACACTCATTCGCTCATGCTCTTGTACTCGTCTAGAATAAGATATGACCCGAAAAAGTTTAAAATGTTTATTTTAACTAACATGCTCTAGTATTCAGTATACGTCAGCATAGCAAGTAGTCCATAAATCATGAAAGGAGCTGTCATGATATACAACAGAATAGCGTAACCTCCCTCCCCTTGTATAGAAGCCTGAAGATGATATAATAGAAGATCTCAGGGTGTTATCAGCAGACCCCGTATCTCAGTCTATAGATGGTAGGTCTATATCACAAGAGCTGTCACGCTCTTCTTCCTGGAAAGGTCCCTCTCCAAGTGTGTGTTACCTATCCGTGTATCATCATATGACCCTGACAACAGCTGCATGTTTTTGTCTAGATGCTAGGGCCTGACCAGAATGGAATAACAAAGGGCATTGTTGTTCAACCTTGTTCACAATGTGCAGACTAAATTCCAGGAACGAGCAAAGTGCATAAACAACAACATGTTCGATGTGAAAGTTTTAGTGTGGCACAAGCAAAATAATTTAGTGTAGTAACGTGCCTAAAGCAGCATACAGTCAGCAAAGGGCTCATGCTAACATGGGCCACGTGACATCCTCCCTTAAGTCATTAAGTAGATACAGAAGTCAGAGATAAGCAGAACTGAAGCGTCTATGTCGATTGTCCAAATTTAAAAACATGGCAAAAAAGACAATGGAAAAGACCAGGAAACACTTTTGGTACGCAAAAATATATCCAATTACAACACATTCTCAGGGCCCAATATATAGGTCACCAAATGGAATGTCATGAGCTCTAACAAGGCCTCCGACTCTTCCATAGAAAAAAGTGTTGCCATTCAATTAAGCAATTCAAATGAACAGACATGCTCCTTACATCCAGTTGTCTTTAGGAGCATTCCCAGTGAACCTGTGTCGATTTTGATGAAACTCAGATCCAGGAGGCGCTGTGCAAGGGCACAGGGACTCACTTTGGCTGGTGCCCCAGAGATGAATTATACACAAGCTGTATACCCAAGGAACAGTCATGGTTATGGAACATCAACGGACCCATTCAATGGAACAGTTCAAAATCCAGGGCAGCATGTGATGTGGTAGCCAGGCAGATGTCCATGGCCCACTGGAAGGGGCACTGGATGCAGTCAAACACAGGTTGCACACAAGAAAAGTAAGCATATCAGAAGGTTCGCCAAAACTCGATTTTCAGAGCTTCCAATGCATCAAACCAAAGAGCTGTAGCATCTGATCATGGTAAAACTACAGCTGTTCCAGGCCTGGTAGAACCACAGATCGAGCAGCAATTGCAGAACAGTAGTAGCAGAACAAGTACACCACAAACCACGAGGAGCAGTAGAGGTAACCCTCCAAATACGCTAGAAAAAATAGAATGAACAAAGGCAGGGATCACTCCAAAAATAGTTTGAAAAGAGGTCAGAAGGTCGGATCCCACAAGTTAAAAAAAAATGGGTTATGACTGCCATATCAGACGAATTCAATATTTGGTGTGTTAATTCGTCAAAATTTAGGGGGAGATTCGTGTTCAACAATGATTGTATTTCACTTGACGCTCCCACCACCTTCAATTTGAAGGTCTCACGAGCTGATGTGAGAGGCACATCTTGTTGAAACAATAGTGCTTTGAGTCTGCTTAGCTTATTGAAATCTGTTGGAAAGGAAGGCCATAGAGAACTATCTACACCCCCATTTGGGGAGGGGGAAGAGGACGTTGTTGCAACAAGTAACTTGTTGTGAAACTGTTACTGTGTACAGGATGCCTGCCCGCAGACCGCAGCAGTTCTGATTGTTAAGGATAAGACAACTGCCATTGGAAAGCAAAGTGAGATTTGGAATAATAGTGGGAACAGGGGTTCCGTTTAGAAAATAAGCTAAATTAGGGATAGAAACATTGCATGCACCGTGAAGTTTTACATGCTGGGACACAAGAGAATGTCCGACAGTAGAATCATAATCCTCCCCTGTGAGAAAATCCTCTTTTTCACCTAGCTGACAACAAAATGTAAATGGCAACGATCATAGCTCATGTATGTAGCTGCTCCCAAACGATGTATATCTACCCCTGGATAATGTTTCATGCAAGCAGAGAATAGAAATAGTCAGATTCGCAATAAAATAACCCCATATATTAACCATACTGCTGAATCTCATTCTGCCACAGTGAATGGTAATTGCTCTAGTTTCTTAATATGTAGCGTAGTGTATGTAGCATCTTTTATGGCCATTAATTTTTGTTTGTCCGTCAAATTAAAGAGTAAAAACAATGCTGATGCATTCAGGTAGTCCCATGGTACCCTCCCATTTTTAAGTGTTTGCAGTGTCCACCCAAATTGCATAACGGATCAAAGTTGATTTTGACCATGATACAGTGTAGATATTTAATTTTGAACAATATCAATAACAGATGATACAATGTTATCAAAAGTGTATATACAAGCTAGGGACGGATTGCATGCTGTCGGTGCTTTATAATAAACCACAGATTAAACGTCTGACTGGCGCGACGCGACACACAGCGGCACTGTGGCACATAGCACAGGCGCGGTTGGGCTGGAAAGAGAAAATCACTAAAATGACGCCGCTGTGGGACACAAAGTCCTTGGGGGCCCTGAGAGTATGCAAAGGCTTTGCGCAATGGGATCAAATAGGCATTTCCACAGTAGGGGACATGTGGGACAAAGACACAGTAATAACGTTTCCACAACTACAGCACCAATATGGCCTCAGGTCCACGGAGACATATAGATACATACAAATCAGGCACGCATTGCTCCGGGCGATTCCAGCGGGCACTGACGTACCGGAATCCTCACCATTAGAGGATCGATTGCTAACAGATTTTATGCAACACAAAGCGACCTCTCTTTCCTATAAAAAGCTACTTAACAACCTGCAAGACCCTACACTGAAACTGAAGGAACAATGGGAAAGGGAGGTAGGCGAGATGGATGAGTCCGAATGGAATGAGGCTTTAGCCTCCCCAAGAGAGGTGGGAATTTCGGCTAAGTTCCGACTGGTGCAACTAAAAATTTTACAGCGCATCTATTATACCAGAACGTTACTCCATAAAATACATAGAGCACCTCATCCCTTTTGCCTGCGGGGCTGCGGGAGGAGGGAACACTGTTCCACACATTATGGGACTGCACTCGTATACAGGAATTCTGGACACAAGTAATGCGTACTATCTCCCAAACACTTACACTCTCTGTTTTGCCTGAACCACGCAAATGCCTCCTAAATGTCTGGGACCCCAATGACCTAGACAGATATGGCCTAATATGGGCTACACTGGCCATGACGGTGGCTAAGCGAGACATCGCGCAGAAGTGGGGGGCCCTGGAGCTACCCACGGTGAGCAGATGGGCTAAAAATATGGATACACTAATGGTCACGGAAAGGGCGGTTTATGTCCTTCGAGCCTCCCCCCGTAAATGGAACAAGGTTTGGGCATTGTGGAATGTCTATAGAGGAGAATTGTGTGAACCTCTACCGGAGGGAGACGACCTGGACTCTGAAGGGGAAGATGAGTAGTGGAAGGCACGGGGAGGACCACCGGTGAGGGCCAAATGTACAGATAGTTGGAACAGGGTGACTAAGGGATGATGGAAAGGAATGCAGGCCTTCTGTGGGACGGGATGTTGTGGTGTCACGAAGAGACATTATGGCTTAAGTTGGGGGTGGGGATACTTTCATTAGGTTTGTTATGACGGGGGTTCATGTTAAGCAAGGTACTCAGATCGATACTTGGCAATATCCACCAGCTGCGGACTGTACGCAAGCATACGGTCACAATAGTCTTAGGGGGGATTGACAAGGAAACTGTTTGAAACTGTATGAAACATGTTACATGAGGCGGAATTTAACTATGTCAAACGAGAATTTTATAAACGACTGTACCATGCTAAATGCTTAATTTGCCTTCATGTCAATAAAGTTTTTACAAAAAAAAAGTGTATATACAAAATGATAATGTGTTAATACAAGAACTTTATCTAAATTATCTTGATCTATTTGCATAAACACACAGCAGCTTCCATTTGTGACAATTTCCAAAATTCATTCTAGGCTGCATTAACAAAACGTTTATTACGAGGGGACCTTGGGGCTAGCAGGAAGTCAGAAAGGTCTATGTCACCCGATAAAAGGGAAAGATGGTGTATTACAGAAGACAGTGTGGAATATTCCAACCATTGTTGACACTATTTACCAACCGATTTAGTGGTAACTGTATTGAAATTGCGGGAATGTGGGTAGCATGGATCTGATCTATGTAGTGTAAACCCACTTTTAGTATTCATAAGGCGAGAATGACAAGCATTCGTATCTGTTGGCGATAATACCCACACTTCCGGATTTTCCATGGAAGAACTAAAGGTACCATTTTTTATCATACAATTTAGTTGGTCTGCAGTGTGGTTGGTATATGTTAGCCATGTCTCTAAAGGGCAAGAGACTGAATAGTGGGAGCATTCACGTTTTTAACTGTAGCCAATCCCAAACAAGAAGTTTGATGGACGTTTTGTTTAAGAAATATTATCTGAGTTAGTATCAGAAAATCACAGTACCAGGACTCAGTACCTTGCACTTGCCAAAACCTAGTGCCCCATAGAGATTTCAACTCAACATTCTCCCTCCAATAATCATAAACTTTCATGGTCAAATCGGCAATGAAGGATGAGGAATAAACTAATTTAGTCTGGGTAAGCATATATTTGTTACATGTCATGATAGTCAATATGAAGTAATATGAGGCTGGTTCTGAAAGGTTATAACCAGTGAAATAAGTATACTTCAGTTTTTGTATTTTAGAACTTTCCTTAGGTGGAGTAAGGCAAAAGGTGGAGGCTGTCCTCTTGTTCTATGGAGAAATTCATGTCTTAATGTTGGTAAGTCGGAATAATTAGCTGAATTTAGACATAAATCCTCTATATCAAAGACAGTGTAATATTGCAAATCAGAAAACAAGGACTTTACTGCATTAACATCCCAATTATTTGAATGTAAACCAGGATTAACAACATCACCCAAAGAAACAGGGAAGACATATGGTATCTATAGGGTCTCGATTGTCACTTTATCCCACACAATGCTATCAGCAATTGAGACTGCTGAAATTTTAAGAAGGGCTTGGTCTCTTTTAATTTAATGGGAGGAACAATGTGGTGCCAATACTCGATTGATTAGTTCCAGTGCAGAGCTTTCAGGGAGATGGTGGCCATTTATCAAAAGAAAAAACAGACCCACAAATCCAATCCACATGAAGGGGAAAACCATTGAAAAAATGATTCAGATGTAAGTCCAAGGCGCGACCAGAGTAGTACAATTTAACCAAGCCATGAAAATACAAATTCATGCAGAAGGCGGTGAGATAACTGAAGAGAGCGAAAAACTGTCAGATGAAAAATCATCTTGATCGATGTAATAACTGCTGGAACTCAGTTGAAACAATGGGGCTGTTCAGAATTTATATTTGAATCTATTTCTGCCACTAGAGGTTCAACAGGCTGGGACACATAAGTAAGTTCCATGATAGAATGCGTTGGAAGTAAAACCGATAACTGGTCAACTGAAGACTCGGTCTTCCCTTCTGGCAGCCAGTGAGAATCAGAACAAACAGAGTTCATAGGCTGTAGTAAGACATCCCAACATGGGATGCTTGTAAGCACACTACTGAGTATCGGCCATGTGGTATAACTTGACATGTTCAATTGAAATAAAGTGATGGTCTTTAGATCCAGGTAGTGGAGGTAAAATCACAGTTTGGGTGCCCTTACGCCCAAGGACTGGGATTGGAGCACGGTATATGGGACTGATTTCTTTCTTGTTCGCCACCTTCTCCCGAACCAGATCCTCAACTTTTGGTTGCCAGCCAGAAATAGAAATCAGCACTGCTGCATTCGTTGGTGAGGGCAAATGATTTTTCACCACAGTGTCACAATTCTTTTGAAGATCCTGTAACACAGCAGCCGCCACAACATCTAGACCGTCAAGATCTGGCACAAACATCTTAATGCCAAAGAGCATTTAGTACAAGGTCCGTCCACCCACAGAACTTTGAGGGAGATATTAAGAGCACGTTGAACCTCATATAGATGAGTTAACCAGCCACGGCCCGGACCCAATACCTGTTAAAGACTGCCTTAAGTCACTTTTCATCCGCTCCACTACAGAATTGCCCTAAGGCCTATATGGAGACCAGAAATGCACCTGCACCCCCATGGACTTCATTTAATCACAGTAAGCCTTAGAAGCAAAAGCTGGACCTTGGTCAGAATGGAAGGTGCCACAGGCATAAGTCCCTACAAAGACATGCAAATCTTTATAACAGTACGAGTGTCAACAAAGCGCTGCTGCCAAACCCAGAGAAATCCAGTGCATGAATCCACTGCAATCAAAATATATTTGACAGCATTATCTGACATTAAGGGATCGCAATGGTCAAGATAAATATATCCAAATGGATGGTTAGAAATGAAGAGATTGGTCCGGTGAGCGCGACACAATAGAACTCTTTTTTATTTTGTTGACAAATGTCACATGAAAGCACATATTTACAAGTCTGTTGGTAGAAACCGCGCCACCAATAGCGTTGCTATAAAAGAGAAACTCTAGTTGAGACCCCTGCATGCGCAGAAGCTATGCCTTCATGGGCGGCTACAATGAGCCAAAGTCTGCAGTCATCGTTGGGAATTAAACGCTCACCAACTGTAGGAATAATTACAAAGGGTACTTTGTTAATAATGATCTGATAACGTTCACTGACAGAATATTGATGTAAAAAATATAGAAGTAAAAAATATTGATGAAAAAATATAGAATGCATAAATATTGACTCCTTACACAGGTAAGTACAAAAATATTGGCAAAATAAATGTTGATGTAATAAATGTAACTGTACAAAATATCGATTTATTACCTACTGGGGGTCGCCAGTAGGTATATATAGTTAGGATTTTTTTCCTATGGGATTTCTGAAAATTCTATGTCGAATAACTTTGGTGTTTGTGGACGGAATTGGCTGAAATTTTCAGGAAAATGGCACATTTTGTTTCTGAGCAGCCCCTGAAAATTTGGGGGGGTTTCGTCAAGGGGGGGGCCGAGAAAAAAGGGGGGTCCCAAAATGTGTTTTTAACATTGAGTTTTCCATAGGGCGGTTGGACTCACTTTTAGCTCGAACGGCTGAATGGATTTGCACAAAACTTGGCAAAATTGTAGATATGGTTTGCCCGACGTGCCTTTGCTATGTCTCAATATATGTGCTCCAGTGGATTTTGAGAAATTAACGTTTTGAAAAACAGATATATCTGTGACAGCGCTCCGGTTAGCGCCCCGGATCGCGTACCTGACGCGTAACGGAACTTCGCGAGGAGAAGCGGATTGGCTCCCGTGATTCATCAAAGAATTCTGATTCATTTTCTGTATCTTTGTTGCATTCTGCAACAATTTCCAAGTTATTTTTTTTCTCTCCTTCCATTTTTGTGCTGTAAAATGAATTTTAAAAAAATATATCAGTACAGATAGGGCACTGTTGGGTTTAAGTACAGACAGGTAGTTTGGTTTTTTAAACAGTGATTTTACCTTTGGGCAGTGTATGGTATCAGACTGGAAGTAGAAATAAAATAAAATGTATGTGATAAAGTCTAATTCAATTCTTAATTATACAAGACAAGCTTAACTCCATCCATAACTAAAACAGAGAATTCTATCTTATTCTATAAGTATTATAGAGGGATAGTATATAACTATCAGAAAATGTTTTCCTAATTAACTAAAAGTGCAGAACATACTTCAGTTTTAAAAATAACATCTTACCTTTCAAAAAGAAGTTTAAGTTCTCAGTTGAAATGCACTTGATATGTACTTCAGGAAGTAGTAGTCAAAATGGCTGTGTTTCTCTCTCTTTCTTTATATATATTCAGGTACATAACCAATCAAATGTCATGAAATAATAGAAGATTTTGAAAGTAGTATTTTGATTGGTTGTCAATTGTAACACTTCATAAGTGTTTTTGTTAGGTAATTTACCTCAGGATATTTAGTCAGGCTTACAGCATAATTTTCTCAATGGAATTCCATCAAATTTGGGTAAATGGTAGGGACTGCTATGTAGTAGGGGCTATTCTATATTTGATGAAAGTGTCTCTAGTGGTTTTTCTGTAAATTACTTTCCCACCTTTTTTTATCGAGCGCTTACCGGTGCGCTCCCCGGTACGCGAACCGGCAGCATTACGGGAGTCCTCAATTTTGTGTATCGGTAGAATTGACACATAAGATGGAGTACAAACAATGTTAATGGGTTGAAGGGGGCTCGGTAGACACTTTGTGACCCTCTAGGTTTTCTGAGGGGGGATTAGGACGCTGATATATGCAAAAATAAAAAATAAACATTTTGGAAAATTTCGCGGGGGGAGCGCCCGGTACGCGCACCGGTAAGCGAACCGGGGAGCGTACTTTGGTGCAAAAGATAAACGTTTTTAATGATCAGAGGTAGGGTAGCTCTGAAAAGAGCTATTGGGTTCTGTGGCTAATTTAGGTACCTACAAGTTGGTTTCAATGCACACTTTTAAATAAAGGACGAATATTCTATTCCCTTCATCGGGGAAGTGCACACCATCTCTTCTGTAGATGTCTTGAATGTTGTAGCGCAAGTTATTGTTGTATATTAAACCCATTCCATAGTCTCTCATGTAAGCAGAAACAGATTTATTCACATGTTTCCGTTCTTTCTCAAATTGTGGAAAAAATTGGTTGAACCACTTACATTTCTGTCTTTGACATATATTGGAATATACCAAGGCAGTTTGGGGAAAAAGTGTCATCAATTGAAGAAAGGTGTTCTTTAAAAGCATTTCAAGACCAACCCCAGTCATAGTGCCCAAATCATATCCACCACAGTGCACTATTAAGAGGTCAGGGTTTGGCAGATGCATACATTTTTTTTATTAAAAACATATAAAATATATTTTTGAATAAAAATAAAAATACATTTTACAGCTTTTGATATTTACTATTAAAAAACCATTGAAATTCACTGAAAAAAACATAGGTTATAGACCATATATAGTTAGGAATTAGCATTTACAAAACCTTAAAAATTCACTGAAAAAACCATAGGTTATAGACCATATATAGTTAGGGATTAGCATTTACAAAACCTTATTTTACTCGCACAAAACCATTGAAATTCACATATATAGTTAGTTGCACTAACTATATATCGCGTACCCGCAATCCACTGCTGATGATGTCACATATTACATCATTCATGACATGGTCAGTGACATCACTGATGACATCACTGATGACATCATCCAGTGACTGTATGTAAATGAAAAGTTAAAATATGTCTTACATATTGAAGAATGAGTGGATGTATAAGTGTCTGGATGAAGGATTTAGTAGGTGCATAACTGACTGTATGAGAGAGTGATTAAATGTGTCTCACTGAGAGCATGGGTTAGTGACTAAACTGTCTTAATTTGTGCATCATTATATCTGTTGTTCTGTAAACTGCTGCATGTGTTGATCAGTAGCTATATGATTAACTTTATGGGTTATTGATTGGATGCCCAAGTATTTGTATGGGAGCGTGAGTGAGTGTGTGGGTGGCTGGGAGGTGTGTGACTCTGTGCATACATGTGTGAACAGTTGATTCACTAGATGTATGGGTTCACTGAGTGTATCTAAGGTTATATTAGAGTCTGAAGAGGTTCATCGTATTATCACATGAATGATGTCATCAGTGATGTCATTTGAGATGTCATCACTGATGTCATCAGTGATGTCATTTGAGATGTCATCAGTGATGTCACTGACCATGTCATGAATGATGTAATATGTGACATAATCAGCAGTGGATTGCGGGTACGCGATATATAGTTAGTGCAACTGACTATATATGTGAATTTCAATGGTTTTGTGCGAGTAAAAGAAGGTTTTGTAAATGCTAATCCCTAACTATATATGGTCTATAACCTATGGTTTTTTCATTGAATATATATATATATATATATATATATATATATATATATATATATATATATATATATATATATATATATACATATGTATATATATGTATATATATATATATTACCTACTGGCGATAGCCAGTAGGTATATATAGTTAGAATTTTTTCTCTATGGGACTTTTGAAAATTCTATGTCTAATAACTTTGGCGTTTGTGGACGGAATCGGCTGAAATTTTCAGGAAAATGGCACATTTTGTTTCTGAGCAGCCCCTAAAAATTTGGGGGGGTTTCGTCAAGGGGGGGCCGAGAAAAAAGGGGGGTCCCAAAACGCGTTTTTCCCATGTTAATTTCCATAGGGCGGTTGGACTCACTTTTAGCTCGAACGGCTGAATGGATTTGCACGAAACTTGGCAAAATTGTAGGGACTGTTAGCCCGATGTGCCTTTGCTAGGTCTCAATATATGTGCTCCAGTAGTTTTTGAGAAATTAACGTTCAAACCAAGATATATATCTGTAACAGCGCTCTGGGCAGCGATCCGGTCCGCTTACTTTTCGCTTATCGGAACTTTGCGCGCAGAAAGCTGATTGGCTCTCCGGTGTCTGTCAACATTCTAAACAGTCCGGAGCGGACGCCATCTTGTCTCTCGGTAGGATCGAGAGAGAAGAAGAGGTGGAAAACGAAAGGGGAATTTAATGAAAGGGGGCAAGGTATCCCCCTCTTGACCCCCTAGGAATGTTGTTGGGGTTATTAAAGGGTCCCGTGGGGAAAATAAAAAAAAAATGATTTTTCACGGTAGAAGCGCGGCCGCGAACTGGTAGCGAAACGGGAATTCGCCATTTTGTGCTTCGTTAATTAAATTACTAGTTATAAGTGGGTGCGGGAGACGTATCCTAATCCCCTATGTTTTCTGAGGGTGGCTGAGGAGGCTGATATATGTTGATACATCTCTTCCAGCGGCTGTGCGTGAGCTTTTTTTTTTTTTTGCTGCGTGACAGTCCGGAGCGGCCGCCATCTTGTCTCTCGGTAGGATCGAGAGAGAAGAAAAGGTGAAAAACTAAGGGGGAATTTAATGAAAGGGGGCAAGGTATCCCCCTCTTGACCCCCTAGGAATGTTGTTGGGGTTATTAAAGGGTCCCGTGGGGAAAATAAAAAAAAAAAGATTTTTCACGGTAGAAGCGCTTCACGGGCCGCGAACTGGGCCGCAAACTGGTAGCGAAACGGGAATTCGCCATTTTGTGCTTCGTTAATTAAAGTACTAGGTATAAGGGGGTGCGGGAGACGTATCCTAATCCCTTATGTTTCCTGAGGGTGGCTGAGGAGGCTGATATATGTTGATACATCTCTTCCAGCGGCTGTGCCATCTTGCCTTTTTTCGAATGCCACAATTTTGTCGTGCACGGCAGCCATTTTAGATGCCAGGCTGGTCCCAGGCTATCACCTAACCCTGCGGATGTAGTTTATGGCCCCAGCTGTAGAGAATTCAGACATGCCAATCCTCCCGATTCAGGCGTGTGACTACTGATTTCAGTGCTAGTCTCCCGCCTCCCGATTTCTGCAAGCAAAAACCCGGGGGCATATTACGAACAACTAGCGATAATTTTTGTCTCTAACTTGTTTAGAGACAAAAATTATCGCCGCACATCGGCGATTTTTATCGCAGATAAACCTTGCTATTATCGCAGAAAAGTCAGCGATATTCATGTATTATCGACCTAATGCTCTTAGCCATGTTATCCACCTCCCATTGGATAACATGGCTAAGAACTGCTCAGGGCAGGTGTTAGATTTTGGAGATATTCGCGCTTAGCGCGAATATCTCCAAAAGTTGGTAATAGAAGGTAGCGATGTTAGGGACTGTTTCCAGTCGCTAACATCTTGGCACGCCACTTTGCATGTCATTAGTGATAAGTATCACTGACATGCAAAGCGGGGCCCAAGATGGTCGCTATCTCCTTTTAGCTGTCACTAACTGGTGTTAGCGACAGCTTGGTAATAGGGAAATAATTTTATCTCCGCTTTCATGGCTTTTAAAGCCAAAAAAGCGGAGATAAACCCCCTTGATAATATGCCCCACGATTCCTTGGGGTTTCAGCTGACAGGGCTTGGTATTGTGTTACATGGTAATTTTTCCATGAAACGTCAGAGGGTCGATGCAGGGGTTCTAGAAGAGGTGATAAACCATTTAAGCCTCATGAACAAGCGCATGGTCTTTTAAAGATTTGTGAAGTACTCGGGGCGGCGGTGTGTGTGTGCCCTCTTTCAGGAGCGGGCGGGGGGGCACTGCCAGCAACTTGCCAGGTCAGGTAGTGTTCAACACGTGCATCACCCTTTCTCTGCCTGCTATTGCGCTCCATGCTTCGGAAAGGTAAGAAAAAGAACGTGCATTTGAGTTTGAAATGTCCGATCCTGCAGCAGCACACTTCCAAAGCCCACACATGACAATAACCTGATTCAAGGCCCCATTCACCCGTTTTTAAAAAAATAGATAACACTCCAACAAAGTAAGGTTATAAAACTTTATTAACTACTAACTTTAACGAACGGAACAAAAACTAAAAACATTTAAACATTTCTCAACACAAAAAGCAACAATGGTTAGAAGCTGTCTTTTGTGCGAATAGTCCCAAGGCAGCACAACGTGCAGAGTTCTGGACGGCACCCAGGTGATGTCGCCTGGGTGGCGCACTGGTTTAGGGATCCTACAATGCTGCTCCGAAAATTGGCGTGGGGCGTCCCGGGTGGGGCGGGGGGAGGCCTCGTCAGTAGCGGTCTGTTGTGCGAATAGTCCCAAGGCAGCACAACGTGCAGAGTTCTGGACGGCACCCAGGTGATGTCGCCTGGGTGCCGCACTGGTTTAGGGATCCTACAATGCAGCACAGAAAAACAGCGTGGGGCGTCCCGGGTGGTGCGGGGGGAGGCCTCGTCAGTAGCGGTCTGTGTCCAGTGTCACATGGCTGACACAACATGTACGACAGGCACCCAGGTGATGTCCAGTAAACTGCCGCACTGGTTTTGGTATCCTACAATGCTGCTCCGAAAATTGGCGTGCGGCGGCCCGGGGGGGGGGGGGCGTGGGGGAGCCGGCGTGAACGGGCCTCCCCAGGTGGCGGCCATCTAGCTGAGTTGCGCTCGCTCTTGCGGCCACAGCGTCTCGCTCACCATGTTGTTGAGTTGCTCCCACTCTTGCAGTGCAGCGATAGGCGGCTGCCACATGGCTCTTAAAATGGCGGACAGCTCCTCGGTTTTAGGCCTGGTCCACTGAAATGGCCCTGGGACACTTTGGAACTCGGACGCTTGCCTGCTAGGGCTTGGGCTCCATTCTCGAAAAGCGTCCCCTCAGCCGTGAAGATTGTATAAAAGTCTTGGGGGCCCCCGACTCCCGCAGGCTTCCGGTGGGGAGCGGCTGCCATGATTGCTCGCGGAATGACCACGACGGAGCCACAAGATGGTGGTGCTCTCATGCTGACGCCAGCTTCAGTCTGAATGATCCAGAAACAAGGTGGGGCTTTCATCGTTTGGGAAAAAAAAATGTTCTAAACCAATGAAAAGTGTTATTTTTAGGTCATATGACCAAGCCTTCCATCTTTAGGAAACCAAAAGTAAAATGAACCAATGAAAAGTTTTATAAACAAGTCACATGACCTGTTATGCGGCATAGGGCTACAAAAAGCGTAGAAAATCCGTTGGCACGTGAGGCGGCGTCAGTAGCGGACCGATGTGCGAATAGGCCGAAGGCAGCACAACGGGCCGAGATCCGGATGGTACCGAGGTGGTGTTCAGCAAATTGCCGCACTGGTGTGGCCATCCTACAATGCTGCGCCGAAAGACGGCGTGTCCAGCTGAATTGCGGTCACTGTTGCGGTACAGTGACTCGAACGCGCCGAGATCCGGATGGCACCGAGGTGGTGTCCAGCAAATTGCCGCACTGGTGTGGCCATCCTACAATGCTGCGCCGAAAGACGGCGTGTCCAGCTGAATTGCGGTCACTGTTGCGGTACAGTGACTCGAACGCGCCGAGATCCGGATGGCACCGAGGTGGTGTCCAGCAAATTGCCGTACTGGTGTGGCCATCCTACAATGCTGCGCCGAAAGACGGCGTGTTCAGCTGAGTTCCGGTCACTCTTCCGGTACAGTGACTCGAACGCGCCGAGATCCGGATGGCACCGAGGTGGTGTCCAGCAAGTGGCCGCACTGGTGTGGCCATCCTACAATGCTGCGCCGAAAGTCGGCGTGGGGTGCCCCGTTGGCTTATGAGGTGATGTCAGTAGTGGACTGATGTGTGAATAGGTCGGAACCAGCACAAGGCGCCAAGATCCGAATGGCAAGTCCTGGATGTTGAGTGCCTCAGTTGAGATTTCTGAGCAGTGCTTGTAGGACTGTCTGAAGCTTATTTGCACCTGCTGCAGCTTCACTATTGCCCTGGTGTGGCCAAAGGTGGCACATGACATAGGCGGCCGGCTCCCGAGGTCCGGCGGAACTTTTTTCCTTTTCCTTTCTGCTTCTTTTCCTACAATGCGTTTCATCTGAAGACACGACCAGGTCCCTGAATGTGTGCAGGGGGACGCTATTGATTGAATGAAAATGGCGGCTTGACACAAAGCTGACTCAAGCGTTACTGTTGGTGCTATACAGACAAAAATTGGTTTTCAGTTTGTACATTCTTCAGGTTTTTTTTTCCATCCAAGTCTGATTGAGAGTTTGTAGAAAAATGGCTTCAGATTTTCCACATACTACTCTTCAACATTCTTCCTAAATGTAACAATGTGAAACTCACTAGGAGAACGGCTGTTTCTGTTTCTTTTCAAAATGCTGCCACCAATATTTTCTGAATGGAAGACACCATCTTGTAGCATAAAGGGCCGAAAGGGGTTCTGGTCTGGCCGATGGTTGGTGGAGACATTTTGACTATATGTTGGACCTGCCCGGCCTCGCCCAAAATGGCGCCGGTATAAATGGGACTCGTAACTCCTTGCCCGCAAATGTATATCTAGAAAATGTTATTGTAAGTGGCCCTGTCGTATTTTAATTACAAAATGTACGTCCACCGATTCCGCAACTGTTAGACACCTTTGTTCTTGTCACCTAATGGCCCGCTCGTTACGTTCTTCTACAGTGTAAATGTCTCCTCATCATATACGATTTCAGTTTGCTCCGTGGCCGGCCCACGTGGTTATAGGCCCGTATTTGTATACTGACATTTTCACAATAAAGGTTTTTAAAACAAAACACGGTAGTAGTATTTACATTTGTAAAGTTTTTACTTTTAGTGACTGTTTTCGAATCAGTAAAAGGCAAGTGAAATAAAGCAGTCCAATTACATGACGGATAAAAGGTATAATATGTAGGAACGCAGTAAAGATAAATGGTCAAGGGCAGTTGTGTTTTTCATGTCTGCAACATAAAGTGATCGATAAGAATCTGATAATCAGGCGTATCGGCGACTAAGACAGCAGGCCGAATCTCTTTTACTCAACGGCTCCGTCATGGAAGGAAGAAACGCCCTTTTTCTCGAAAAAGGAATATATTTTACTTGCAAGACAGTTGTAAATTTTCCGGGAAAGTACATTAGCCTGGAATATTATAACATATGTTTGAAAAAAAAATATTGTTTGAAAATAATAAAAAGCGTAATTTTTAGGTCATATGACCAAGCTTTTCATCATTAAATTAACAAAAGTAAAATGAACCAATGAAAAGTTTTATTAACAAGTCACATGACCTGTTATGCTTACGTTACGCGCTGCGCCTCGGATCACTTCCGGGTGCGCTAACGCGGCGTGTCATAAAACGCATTACGCGACAACGTAGGTCAAGAATATAGTCTAAATGTCTCCACCAACCAGCGTTCAGAACACAACCCCTTTCAGCAGTCCAAAAAGTTCTGTTAAATGACAACAGAGGGGACAGGCAACAAGAACCATCAGTCAAAGAGGGGAGGGCAAGTTCTTCTCTTCCGGTTCATGTTGGGGCGCTACCGGAACTGATCGAATTGGTAGTCTATAGTGTTTCTGGATGTTTCAGACTAAAGCTGGCGTCAGCATGAGACCACTACCATCTCGTAGCTCCGTCGTGGCCATTCCACGAGCAATCATGGCAGCCGCTCCCCACCAGAAGCCTGCGGGAGTCGGAGGCCCCCAAGACTTTTGTAGAATCTTCACGGCTGAGGGGACGCTTTTCGAGAATGGGACCCAAGCCCTAGCAGACAAGCGTCCGAGTTCCAAGGTGTCCCAGGGCCATTTTAGTGGACCAGGCCCAAAACCGAAGAGCCGGCCGCCATTTTGAGAGTCCTGTGGCAGCCGCCTATCGCTGCACCGCAAGAGCGGGCGCATCTCAACTACATGGTGAGCGAGACGCTGTAGTCGCAAGAGCGGGCGGTAAACAGGTGAATGGCGGAAGAGGCACAGTGTAGCAAAAGCGGGCGGAATGGCAACTAAAACGATAAAGGGGCGCCCCACTACAGCTTGTCTTCAGGTCAAACGGATTGTGGGACAAGGTCCAGAATTGAAGAGTCATCAAAAGGCAAAAAGTTCCGCCGGACCCCGGGAGCCGGCCGCCTATGTCGGGGGCGATCTCAGGCTACACCAGTGCTATAAGACTTGGGGAGGGTGTCGGAGCCAAGCGTCTTCTCCGAGTCCATGGCCATCACACCGCCCCTCAGGGGCCTCCGTCAAGCTGTTTAGGAAGGTAACATATCACATTGTTTTCTAATGCAGTCAGGTCCACAAACGACACTCACTTACTTTGAGAATAGTGAAGCTGCAGTAGGTGGAAATAAGCTTCAGACAGTGTTACAAGCACTGCTCAGAACTCTTAACTATGGCACCCAACATCCAGAACTTATGCTATTTGAGAATGGTAGTGACATTGAAGCATCTCAGGGACCAAAACCATTAACGTACTTTCACGTATGAAAATCTTACTTGGGGAGGGGGCAGGAGCGAAGCGCCCCCTCCCAGTCAGCGCCACCACACCGTATGTTGAAAATCAGAAGCCATCGTTCTACAAAGTCAACCAAACTTGGATTGAAAAATCTAGAAAAATGTACAAACTGAAAACCAGTTTTGGTCTGCATAGCATCAGTAGCAACGCTTGAGTCAGCTTTGTGTCAAGCCGCCATTTTGATTCAACAAAGCACATGCATTGAAAAAGGCTGAAATTCAGAACTCTAAACTATGGCACCCAACATCCAGGAGCTTGCCATCCGGATCTTGGAGCCTTGTGCTGTTTTCGTTCTATTCACACATCGGTCCACTACTGACATCATCTTATAAACCAACGTTATGTAAATAGTTTTTTAATAAAATGTTTTACCCTGTTTCTTTGCTGGTGTGTTGTCTACATTTTTAATATTTGCATAGGGTTTGTCGTTATTTTGTGCGGGATGGGTGATGGAGCCGAGCTGTCTTGCAGCCCTCATGGTGTGGAGCTCAGTTCATCTCACTATTTTCGTATTTCTCATGAAGGGTTGTTCCTAATATTTCTATTTTAGCGAGGTCAAAAAGAGATCCAATTAGTGGCCTACTGATTTTGCTCGATTACTTTTATTTTTTTACACGATTTTTCACTATCTGCAAAGACTAAACAGAGTATTGCGCCTTTGTGCTTGTTTGTAAATAGAGAATGATCCAAAGAGAACCAATTCTAAAACAGTAAATGCTTGGACAACAATCAATCAAATGGAGAGACAAGGAGGCACGACGGATTACAACGGGGGTAAAGGCCTGCGTTAACTACCCTTCAGTATCTGCAAAGAGAGAGTACTACTAAGACAAAAGAGGGGAGGGGGGGGGTGCAGCGTTCAAAGCACATCAGCGTGCATAAATACGAAAATGTTTTTATCTATCACGTACTTGACATTTTAAAGCTTTTCATATTTGCTATTAAAAAACCAATGAAATTCACAGAAAAAACCATAGGTTATAGTGGATATATAGTTAGGAATTTGCATTTACAAAACCTTGAAAATTCAATGAAAAAACCATAGGTTATAGTCCATATATAGTTAGGAATTAGCATTTACAAAACCTTATTTTACTCGCATAAAACCATTGAAATTCCATATATAGTTAGAAGCGCTAACTATATATCGCGCACCCGCAATCCACTGCTGATGATGTCACATATTACATCATTCATGACATGGTCAGTGACATCACTGATGACATCACTGATGACATCTCAAATGACATCACTGATGACAACTCAAATGACATCACTGATGACATCTCAAATGACATCACTGATGACAACTCAAATGACATCACTGATGACATCTCATTTGTCATCACTGATCACATCACTCATGTGATAATACAATGAACCTTTTCAGACTCTAATATAACCTTACATACACTCAGTATAAACAGACACTCACAGACTGTCACTCATCCATGGAGTTACTCACACACCTAGTCAGTCATGCAAAGAATCAATCACACCTCCATTTCCTCAACTATAAAGTTATACACATCTTACTTATTCAAACATATAATAACACATATTTATTCTCTTATATAATCCCTGATACAAGCTCACAGTGATCGATACAGCCACTCACACATTCACTGGCTCTTATGTTCAGTTATTTATATATCTCAATTCTCACATGTATTGTGTTTTACATACGTACTTACTTGCACATGTAGCAATGAGAAATCCATTCACTCACCAACACACCCATGCATAGTCAACCGCCCATATAGCTGTTTCCACATGCACTCTTGAACTCATACTCCTAGTGAATCAACTGCTTACACATCTATGCACAGAGTCACGCACCTCCCAGCCACCCACACACACACTCATCCTCCCATTCAAATACTTGGCCAACCAATCAATAACCCATATGGCCACTCTTATAGCTACTGATCAACACATGCAGCAGCTTACACAACAACAAACATACTGATGCACAAATTAAGACAGTTTAGTCACTAACCCATGCACTCAGTGAGACACATTTAATCACTCTTTCATACAGTCAGTCATGCACCTACTAAATTCTTCATCCAGACACTTATACATCCACTCATTCTTCAATATGTAAAACATATTTAAACTTTACAGACACATACAATCACTGGATGTTGTGATCAGTGATGTCATCAGTGATGTCATTTGAGATGTCATCAGTGATGTCATCAGTGATGTCACTGACCATGTCATGAATGATGTAATATGTGACATCATCAGCAGTGGATTGCGGGTGCGCGATATATAGTTAGCGCTTCTAACTATATATGGAATTTCAATGGTTTTATGCGAGTAAAATAAGGTTTTGTAAATGCTAATTCCTAACTATATATGGACTATAACCTATGGTTTTTTCATTGAATATATATATATATCAAATAAAATAATAAATATTAAATATGTTAAATAATAAAATTAATATAAAAAATACAGTAGATTTAATATAAATTTTAACAAATAAGTTTAATTAAAAAAATTAAACTCATATATATATAATATTTAATATATATTTACATTAAAACAATTAATAAACTATTCATTTTATTTTATATAATTATTTTTTTTAAACAAATTTTATTTGTCAAGTTGCACAAAGAATGCATGACTATGCACACCAGTATCACATCACATAGTTAAATGGCAGCAATTGACCTTTTTGTGAAGAGAACAAAGCAAGCAATACCATGAGTATTACAAAGAGTAACATCCCCCGAATCCCAACTGTTCCCCCTCCCATCTCCCAGATTGCGCCGCCACCACCAAGACCCACGCACACCAAGCACACACACTCCCCCGACCACCCTCCCCTCCCCCTGAGCCAGGCCCACTCGCCCCATCCACTCCCTCAATCCACCGTAACATCATCTGGTTCGATCGGTGGCTCCAGCCACAGTCACAGGCCCCTATAGTCAGCCCACCGCTTCCAAATTTTGTAGTGCTTACGTGGGCACCCCGCGCCACAAAGATCGGCCGCTCCATGCCCATGTTGAAGTCCAACCCGTTTTTCCTGGCAGCCACAGTCGGCGCCTGTGCATCTTTCCACATCTGGGCAATGTCACGTTTCGCCAATGTGAGGCCCAGCAGGAGCAGGTGCCGTTTATAAATGTTGCCCCGATCCTCTCCATCACATGTAATAGAGCAAGCTGGGGCGTACGTGGTAGCGACCACCCCCAGGACTTCAGAAAGGCAAGTAAAGATACTCCTTCAGAACCGGTCTAATGATAAGCATTGCCAGACAGTATGTAAAAAGGTGCCCTCAGCCCCGCGACACCTCAGGCACTCTGGGGACGCAACCATGCCCGCCACAACTGCACCCGGGTAAAGTAGACACGGTGAAGATATTTAAATTGGATGAGGAGGAGGCGAACAGCTATAGCCGCCCCTCGTGGAGCGGCAAGGGCTTCCCTCAAGTCTTCTTCCTCCATAGCCCCCACATCCCCCTCCCACGCCTCCCGTAGTTTCCCCAGTTGAGTCGCGCTGTGAGTGACCAAGGTCTGGTAAATTCTCGACATCTTTTTGGTTTCTAGGTCGCGCATGAAAACTTTCGCTTCCAATGGACTGAACTCGGGAATTGAGTTGAGGCCCTCATGCCGGGGGCGAGCGCGTGCCGGAGCTGGAGGTACCGGAAGAATTGTGACTGGGGTATGCGGAATTTCACCTGACGGTCACGAAACGACTTGAGGGAACCCTCGCTCACAACATCCCCCAGGATGGAGACGCCAATGGCATCCCAACCCCGGAAGCCCTGTATAGCTGCCAAAGCAGGCAGGCGTACATTGTGCCATAGGGGGGTCTCCTCCGTAAGAGTGTTCCACCACCCCATACGCCTTAGGGCTTGTCTCCATATTTGGAATACTATTTTTGTCGCCGGCGGCAATGCTTCACGCAACTCAGCGGAATAGAGAATTGTATGGAGAGTGGAATGCCCCATCAGGTGTCGCTTCACAGCATATCCTGGGTCCCCCCGGTCCCCGTACCACCACTCGTTGAGGACCAAGAGATGTGAGACCTGTTAGTAAGACAGGATATCCGAGGTCGCTAGCCCTCCACAGTATGTAGAGAGGAAACACGTCCGCAATGCAACAAGCACCTCTCCCACCCCCAGAGGAACCACCCCAAAGTCGAGTTGACCAGCCGGAACCATTTGGGCGCGATCGGGTTCGGGTGATTCTGCAGTTGATAGAGCAGGCGCAGGAGTGCGACCATTTTGAATATGGCAGATCGGCCATAGATCGTCAGTGGCATGCGGGACCAAATTTTGAGGTCCGCTTGAACGCGCTCCCAGACTGGCACCACATTCCGCTCCCAGGATACCACCGGTACATCGCAGGGAAAAACGCCCAGGTATTTGAGGCCTCCTACCGCCACCTGCAGCGTGGACGCCCAGGCACCCATCCCATCTCGCGCTCGCAGTACCCATAGCGTAGATATACGAGGGTTCACGTAGATCCCAGACGTCTCCCCAAAGATCCGCATGATCTCCAGCATTCACGGCCCGACTTATTCAAGGCCGTTAAAAAGAAGAGGACGTCGTCCGCATAAATCGCAATCCTATCCGAAGGACCCGCTGCCCACTCAAATTGGGGGAACATGTAAGGGCCCTACACCAACAAGATCCAAGATACCCCATGGTACTACATGCTGCTGTTTGTCCCTCTCAAGGACTACACAAACGCTTCACATTTTATGGTCCTGAAGTTAAGGAACTGTGACCTCGAGGAGGCAATAAAGAACTCAGACTCAGACATTCGGAGGCAACATGGATTATGCATCTTCAAACTGTGGAACACGGACTTAACAGTGACCACGAGATGCAGTACTTCTTGGGGGACAAAACAAAGATGTCTGGATCCTCCAACACATCTTATCTGCATAACATCGCAGGTTTGACTGAGAACTGTTTGTGTAAACAAATATTACTAGTTATATTGTATGGACTGGAGCTTTGCTACTCAGCTCCCATCTTGTGTGGTACACCGTGAATTTACTCTGACTATGTATAATGTGTCTCTTCATAGACGAGCCATGATTATTTAAATACTGTTAACTCATCTTTTATGAATAATGCTTCTCAGAATTTTGGCATCAGATTTAGAATGAGGTGAAAATAAAATAAATGTTCTTGCCCGCCCCTTCCCTGTACAGATCATGATGTGTATAATTTTGTATGGATATTACAAATTGCAGCACTCTAATGCCCACCCACAGCCACAATTAATTTGTTTATTTTGTTTGAATTACGAGTTTCAATCATACACTTAGGTTTTAAATATGTAGACATGACAATTTTGGTGTGGTCCACCATAACACAGACTATTTTCATTCAATCTTCCTAAACCTCCTGTTCTGTTTAAACTGAGATGTAATCCCTCTAGGATAGACATGGACTTCATCTCCCGAAGTCTCCGTTTTTGTTTGAACTGAGATCAAGTCACTTAAGAATAGACATGGGCTTCGGAATACATATAGTCTATGCAATCAGTCGACAGCCACAAGTACGATCTGCAGACACTACACTAATGGATGTGTGTTGAGAACTCAGGTGGATGTATTCCTCTCACACATGAGGAAGCTCAACCGTGATTGATAAAGTTTCCTCCCTTTGAATCCAAGGATCTGGAGGCATACGCTTTGATTAGATTTGATACTTATAGAGCGCAGCATTCACCCGAAGGCATCAAGGAGCTAGAGAAAGGCAACTCATACCACGGAATCTAGAAAAAAAGAGAGAGAACTCCAGCTTACCGTTCTACTGTGAACTACCAGATTTTCAGGGATTTTCTGAACGGGAGAAGAAGAGGGATAGATCTGAGAGCAAGCGGTAGAGAGTTCCAGAGTTTGCGTGCTGCCACTGAGAATGCCCTATCCCCACTTTGTAGGGTAGTTCCTATATTCCCAATAGGCTCTGCACATTGAAATAATATACACTATAGATTTGACATAGGACTGAGGTCAGTATGTCTCTATCGAGTATATTTAAACTTATCTGTGTGTGTGTCAGCTAACTCAGAGGTCACTAGCAACTTTCTCGAATAAACAAGAAGGGATTAGTCTCTGACAACTGCATACACATGAAAACTTTGTTTCCCCTAGAACCGAAACAATATCTTCAGAGTTGTGGAAACAATAGATAACTAGTTCACTCAGTCAATCGTGCATGCTTCGTTTCTAAAGAGTTGATTAGAAATAGAGAGACAGGCGTTTCAATAAGAGGGGTTTATTGAACAGTTTTATTTCTCATGCAAGAGATATGAACTGCTACAATCATTAGACAGAATGCGAAGTATAATGCGTACAGCGTAAACAGTAATATAAAATAATATTGTAATAGCATTGTCTGTTGCTATGACATATATAAAAATACATACATAAATAACACAGGCTAAAATACTCAACTGGTGCTTCTAAAATATGCCTACCCCAATGTACCTAACCTCGATCTAGTACCAGGGAAGAAGTAGGTGTTGTCTTTAACATAGGTTTGGTTTTGCCAAGAATTGCCAAAGGTTTCTCTAGGTTCTAATCAGCTCCATACCTTTAGAATGAGACAGGTTTGTATCTCTTTCACAGGACTCGATTTCCCAACACCCCGCAAGGGGAGTCAGAAACACTGGAGCTGGATTCTTGGCAGGAGGATGACAGCGTCTAGTGAGTGCGTCAGCTGGAGAGTTGGCTTCCTTCGGCACTTGCTGTAGCGAGCTGCGTCGTGCAAGTAGGTAGTCGAACTGCACTGAACCACACCGTGCTTTGCTATAGCAAGTGAAGGTATATTTATACCATGAAGTTGTTTAGGAATGCCAGTATTGACGTAAAAGTCGGGCATATGAACGTCATGACTGAACCCCTAAGGAATATATGTTCATGCATAATAATGAGTTCTTGGAGAAATCAATATCCAGGCTAGGGGAAGTCCCTTCTGCTTAAGAGTCCGGTTTTCCAAGAACTTGTTGTGACGTATATGAACGGATGGAAGTAGCCATGCCTGTATTTGGATAGCATGGGCTATGCCTAAATAAGGACTGGTGTTCTATGCCTATATAAAGACAATGTGAATTGTACCTATATAAGGGCATGAATCAGGACATTAATTCGGAATCTAGAATCGAACACAACAACTTCCTCTTCTTGGTTCTTGGTACCAATAATTGCTTTTGCAGCTATTCCTTTTGGCTGGCCCCGATCTGAATATCATCACTTCGGTTTTCTCCCCATTAAGTTTCAAGAAGTTAGCAAGCATCCAGTCTGCCACTCGGGTCATACATCCAAGGACATTTTCTGATAGTGATCCCAGCCCCTTAGGGAGAGTAGGGCTCAAGGAAGACCCCTGCAAGACTCCACAAGGTAGAACATAGGAGTCTGAGTAAAAGGATTTTAGATTCACCCTTTGGGATCTCCCTGTCAGAAATGAGGACAGAAGGGTAGGTGCTAGTTGTGAAATACCAAGACTCCGGAGTCTGTCCATCAGCAAAGTAGGCGAGATGGTGTTAAATGCTGCTGACAGATCCAAGAGAATTAGCACTACCCCTTGTCCTTCATCCACCGCACGCCTGATGTAGTCCGTGGCTGATATTAAAGGACAGATAAGTACTTCATCCTGCAATGAATCAGGACTATTTTATTTTCAATATTTACTTTATTTTTCTATTTTGTGCCTTTTTCCATTGGGAGCAGTAAAGCTGTATTATAAGTAAGTCCATACACATAGGGGTATAGGGTGGTTCTATGAAACATAGAAGGGGGTGATCTCAAGTATGTATTGTGTCTTAACTTACAGGGCAGAAGGGGTGGAGTGCAGGAGAGTGAGAACTACATCTTCAGATGACATCCCTATTCTGAGCCTACAGCAGCTACGTTATTGTTTCTTTTGTCCCTTTTTTTCCCTTACCCCTGTGGTGGTGGTATCTGTGTTGTGTGTATATAAATATACTCATGGGTATCTCCATATAGGGGAAGGGGCTAACTAGCTTCTCCATCGTTCCTGCTGTATCCGGCTGTAAGGTTAGTGTGTAACCTTCCTCTGCACGACAGGCTCCCTGTATGCAGTGGACTCTATCAGAGGGGTCTCTGAGACTCCAAGGCCTACATACTGGATACTTCCCCAAAAAGGGGAGTGGGAGTGCTTTGGCAAGGGGTGTCATACCATAACTCTACTGTGAGTGGCTCCCTTGGGGCTGTGGACTCTCTCAGCGGGTTTGTTGAGACTCCAGAGTATAAATATTGGATCTTTTCCCAACAAGGGGAGAAGGAGTGCTTAGTCAAAGGGCACAAAAGGACAGGGGGCTAGGCGGTGTAGTAGGCAGGGGAAGTAGACAGAGAATGGAGGAGGGGAGGGTGAGAGTCACAGCATGAAGAGAGGAGGAGGGGTGGCGGGGACACTAACCGGAAGACGAGTCAAAGCTGCGTCCAAAGTCCAGTAAGCTGTGATACCAAAATGGAGCTTCTCTTTCATCATTCTCTGTACTGAGCGCACCAGTAAACTCATCTTCACTGGTTGGCAGAGTTTTTTTGCCGAACTCTGAGTGGCAAAACACCGTTGATTTTGCCGGCAGAGCAGAGTTTAGCACCCAAGACTACTAGAGATCACTCGACAGTCTTGGGAGGGATATAAAGACCAAGACACAGATAATCTCCTAGAATACCCCCAACAGTTGAAAGCATGAATAGGAAAACTCAGAGAGGTAGCTCATTAGAGAACAGCCAAGAAAGCAGAAACAAATTTATGATATGTGAAGAAACTGAGAATATATCATCCAGGTGAATGGGTTGTTTTATTAATGCTCACCTCTACGCACAAAATGAAATCCAAATGGAAGTATAAGGGAAAGAATTGAATGGGTCTTTTATGAACTACAGACAGGACCTCATAAGCATCAAACCTTCCATGTAATTTTTTTTAGAAATGGCTAGGACCATGACCAAAGCCAATACTTCCCACCTACCCTGAAAACAATGTTTAGACAAACCTAGGAGCTAGATCTAGTGGTCGCCGGGGCTTCATGCTTAAATGCAGTCAGGATGCATGGACACGACAGTAGAAGGTCGGTCCGTATTTTAGGACTGCAGTTTTTTTGCTTTTGAATTGCACTTTGCACCTTATTTTTTCGAATAGTTTTCTACTATTGTTAATGAATTTGCATTTTTTAAACTTGGAAACAATAAACGCACCAGTGTTTCTTGATTGGGGCCCTGTGAGGGGTACTTGCGCAGCACAGGAGCCTTCCGTTTAGACAACTAGAGCTGCCATTTATTGATTGTGTGTGCTCTAGAGTTCGCCAGAGCTTCATGCTTAAATGCAGTTATGCTGCACAGATGGGTGCAACGGGGGCCCCGCTGGCATGCCAAAGACACGCCCATGCCCATGCCACTGGATTCAAGCTATCCTGGCTGATGAGGGGTGGGATGTATGACGTTACAATGCATACTTTTACCACGCATACCTTTACAACGCGGTATTTACAACGAATACCGTTACAACGCATAGCGCTTAGAGGTGCTGGATAGTGGTAAGTATAATTTTCTATCCCAACTCCAGTCCCCGTGGACACTAGGGAAGGTGTTGGATAGAAAATTAAACTTATTCCCTATCCTAGAGCGCCCCCCAGCGAAATGCGTTGTAATGGTGTGCGTGGTAATGCCTGCGTTGTAATGGTAGTGTGTTGTAAAAACTTCGTTGTAAACGTTGCATACCGAGGGGTGAAACCCCGAAACCGGTTCAAGAATGCTTGTTTACAGTCCAAGGAGGACATGGCCTGGCAGTTCGGGCTGGACTGTTCCCATTGGGTACAGGGTCAAGACTAATTTGCATGTCGCTGGGTTCAAACTTGAATGGCATGGTGAGAAAAAAAACAATGAATTTAGGCACAGATCTCTGCACTGGGGTGAATGTCTGACATTGTTCTGCATTCTGTCCATCAATTGTTCTTTTTGCAGAAGACACGCCTAAGGCGAGCCCATTTGCGATCGTCAGGGTCATGGAAGCCGCCAGCGCCAGCCTTGCTGCCCGGGAACTCATAGATGGTAAAATGCACATCAGCTACAGCAGAGGTACTTTGCTGGATTTTGCGCAGGCGAACAAGTGCCATATAGAGCCTAGGCTCCCTTCGGATTGAGATAAGATATACTTCCCAGGCTGTCACTTTTATTGCACGTGGGGCACAGAAACAGTTAAATGCATCTCGCTCCGTTCCTCAAAAAAACCCGCTGCTCCAGTGTGCGCTGCACTGATAAATGCATGCTTAATGCAAAAACACGCATACAGCATTTATGACCTTCTAGAGGAAGGCAGTTTGGATTTTCAGTGTATCACAGAAACCTGGCTATCAGAAGAATCAACCACTACTATCACCAATGCTGTACTGAAGTGTTTCAAAATGTATTTAAAAAAAGACAGGCCAGAAGGCAGGGTAGGCAGACTAGCAATTATCCTCAGAGAAGATTGGGGTTTCCAAGACACAGGGGTGAATGACCTGTTGGGCACAGAAGCCATGGGCTTTTGTAACCCTATATCACACCAGCAATAGTAGCTGGAGTGCTAGTCTACAGACCACTGGGCCTGGCTGGCTCTTTATTTTAAGTCTCTTGATCAAGCTATCACACATTTAGCCCTTAGATATGACCATTTAATGATCTTAGGCGATTTCAACACGCACATGGATAAAATAGATAATGAGGAAACCTTGGCTTTTAAAGAGATAAAGAATCTGCTTAATCTGAGCATGTACATGGTGAAATGAACACATCGAGGTGAACACATGCAGGATCAAGTGTGTTTCAACGTACCTATTCTCATGGAGGATTCGCAACCACTGTCTTGGTCGGATCACCTCCAAATTAGATTTTCGTGGCAACGACCAGTTATACAGGACCCTTTCCAGAGCACGCTGATCTGTAATGGGAAAGTCTTCAATAGGAGAGTTCCGCAGGAATTCTTGAGGGTGCTAGAGCAACATTTTCCAGAATTATCTGGCATTCTGAATGACGATCTCACGAAATATCAATCAATCAATCAATCAATCAGGGTTGGTAAAGCCCGCTACTCACCCATGAGGGTCTCAAGGTGCTCGGGGAGGGAAGGTAGGGCTGCTCCTGTCAGTCAAAAAGCCAGGTTCGTGGGTGACGGTCTTTCTGCAGTCTGGGGGGATCCACTTGAAGGTCTTTCGTAGGACCCAGAGGCAGTTGAAACTGGTGGAGGAGATAGCGTTGATTTGGTGCTTCATGGAGAGGGAGGCGTCGAGGATTATGCCGAGGTTCCGAGCGTGGTCCGTCGGGGTGGGTGGGGGCCCGAGGGCAGGAGGCCACCCAGAGTCGCTCCAGGCGCAGGGGCGGGGTCCGAAGATGAGAATCTCGGTCGTTTCGGAGTTGAGTTTGAGGCAGCTGTCCTTCATCCAGGCGGCCACGTTTCTCATTCCTTCCTGGAAACTGACAGTTGGATTAGAAATGCTGCAGAAGATCTGGCCCGGCTTTCCGGAGCAGAGCACATAGAAATACACCTTCTAGTTCATGGTTTTCAGCTGCCCTCATTATAGAGGAAAAATATTGTAAGACACTTGATTGTAAATGGAGGAAGAATTATAATCCAGCAGACAAAGAAATCTTTAAGCTGGCACAAAAGGCATACTATGTGGCTATAACCAAAGCGTAGCAAGCCTATTTCAAGGAGCGCATTGGTAAGGCAATAAATAGATATAAAGAGATCTTTTATATTGTCAAGAGCTTTATGTCCCGAGCAGCTGGCATTTATGCAAAGAAAGCCTCAATCGACTGGTGTGAAACGCTAGCAAGTTTTTTTACCCACAAGATTGTTTGCATTCAAGCCTCCCTAGTTATAGGATGGCTAACCGAGGTCGACACCGCAAAGAAGATTACAAAAGCCAGGACAAACCATAGGAATTTTTATGCTATTCAGTTGGACTGTACGCTGAAGGCTCTTAAAGCCATTACATCTGGCTCTCCCAATAATCCATGCCCCCCGAAATTGCTGGCAGTGGTGGCAGATACTATCAATCCAATTGTAAACAGGATTCCAAATACCTCAATAAGTAAAGCCTCAGTCTCCAAAAGTTTGAAAGCAGCCAAAGATCCTTCTACTTATGAAAAAGCCAATGCATGCCCACATAATCGCCCTGTCTGCCTTTGACTGCTGTTCCAGTCCAGGGTCTCTGAGGCTGAGGAGCACTGCTTCCAGTGAAGTTGGGATTGGGTATCCCAGCATATCTTTCATTTGTGCTAAAATCTGTTCCCAAAATGGTTTAATGGTTGGGCAATCCGACCAGATGTGGTGGAAATATCCCAACAAGCCACAACCCCTCCAACATAGGTTGGAGGCTTCCGAGGATATCTTTAACATTTTCGTAGGATAGAGATACCAGTCGACGAGTGTCTTATAGTGAGCTTCTCTTGAGTCCAATGAGTGGTTATTCTTAACAATATCCCTTCATAGGTGTCTCCATTCTCCCTCTGAAATTTCCCTGCCTAGGGTATGTTCCCAGACGCTAATGTATCTGGGCCTTGGAGCGTGCAATGTAGATAATAGTAGTCCGCATAAGAAGGAGATCACCACTTTCATGGTACCCACCCATCACACAAAGGTTTCTATTAGTGTCAAATCTCGTGAGTTAGTTTCCCTGGTCTGTGGGTGTCGAGCCCAATTTTTGAGCTGGAGATAGTGAAAGTGCTCAAGGGAGGGGAGGTGGAACTCTTGTTGGTAATGTTCATAATTTAGAATATTGTAGTATGGGAAAAGATCGGATAGCACCAGGCACCCTCCCTCTCTCCAAGCATCAAATGAACCCGGCTTCGCTGCTGGGGGAAACCACGAGTTGAAATGGATAGGGGTATAGGGAGAGGGAAACGTCGTCCAACCAGCCCTTTAGTGAAGACATCCCATATCTCAAGAGTTGTCCAGGTGGGGTTATTCAGGTAAGCATTTCGAGGTTTATCCTTTCTTGTTTTCCATTGCACATCTCATATCGTCCTTCCCACTATTGCCTGTCCAAGTGGAGCCAACATTTGCCCAATTCCCTCATGGACCATTCTGCAATTACCCAAAGTTGTGCTGCCTTACAATAAAGGTCAAAGTCGAGCAAAACCACTCCCCCTTGTCCATTTGGGTGTCTTAGCAAATTAAAAGGGAGTAGCGCCCTACCATTTTGCCACACATAGTGGGTAATGAGAGCTTGTAGTTTAGGGAGGAAATCTCGCTCAAGGTCGATCGGTAGGGCCTGAAACGGGTACAGTAGTTTTGGGTGTACCGTCATTTTAATCGTGTGAATGCGCCCCAACCACGAGATTTGTAGGGGATTCCAGCTTCTGAGGTCATGTTGCAACTGTATAATTAGGTGGTCGATGGATAGTTTGCTTTAAACAGTCCCCCTAATTGTGGTCTGATTTTGATCCCCAGGTATGTGAGATTGTGTTTTGCCTACCGGAAAGGTGTGTACTCCCATAACAAAAACACCTCCCTTTCTGACATAGTTAGATTCAAGATGGATGACTTAGCCAGATTTACACAGAAACCTGTAACGTTTTCAAAAGGATTGGGGAGAGGTAAGCATTAGCAAGATGTTGTCAGCAAATAATGACACCTTGTGTTCATTGCCCCCAAATCTAATCCTCTGAATCTCTGGTGTTGCATGGATTCTAGCTGCCAATACTGAGGGCAAACAGCAGTGGGGACTACGGGCATCCCTGACTTGTCCCCCTACCAAGAAGAAGCAGAGGTGAGCTTACACCATTGACCTGTACTCTTGATTGGGTTGTGTGTAATTAGGTTTGATCATGTTATTGAATGGTCTCCAAAACAAAAATCTTTCTAGTGTGCAAAACAGAAAAGGCCAATCTACCCTGTCAAACGCTTTTTACACGTCTAATCCCACCAAGATCGCCGGAGTTTATGATTTAAGACCTTTTCGATCAGGTGTAATGTCCTTCGAATGTTATCATGAGTTTGTCTGCCCTTTTATAAAACCTGATTGGTTGGGATGAATCCTCAAATCTGGAAGCTAGGATTGCAGAATGTAGTTTAGCATCCAAATTTACACTGGCCTGTAAAAAGCGCAGCTATGCGGGTCTTTCCCCGCCTTTGGAATCACCGTTATCATGGCTTCTGCCATGAGGTTGTCACCGTTAGGCCCTTCGCTATCTCATTAAAGAGGGCGGTCAGATGGGGTATAATCTCTGATGCAAATGTTTTGTAAAAGTGTGCTATCAATCCATTCGAGCCTAGTAATTTATGTGGCTTTAATGCTGCAATTACTAGCTTTACCTCTTCATCTGTAATTGCCCTCATCTGTGTAATCAATCTATCCCTCGCCATCATCAATTCCTCCAATGTACTCCTTTCCCTTTTTTCTCTAAGCCGCCATGCCAGGTGGGTACCTACTTTATTCTGTAACGCAGAAGAGTGTATTCCATCCTATTGGTGTTAATCGCATTGATTTTCCCCTTTAGTGCACTTAACTGACACTGGAGAGCCCGCGTGGGTGTTTTTTTATGTTCTATTTCTAACTCTCCCTGTTCCAACTCCAAAGCCTCCTGCTCCCTTACCCTTTGGTTGTTCAAGGTGACGTTAGGTTCGATGCATTTACCTCTCAGCACCGCCTTGAAGGCACCCCAGTTCTTCAACGGTGCGGTGGCCTTTGACAAATTCAGTTGGAAGAATTCCTTGATTGCCACTTGCAGCTCTTCGCGCAGCAACCTGTCCCGCATCACAGAGACGGGAAAGAACCATCATGGCCCTCCCGGCAATTTGAACCCCAATTCAGACAAACCAATACACGGCTGTGGTCTGAGATAGTTATAGGATGAATCGTTGTGACTTGTAGGGACCCTAAGAGACCTTGACAGAGAAATATATAGTCTAAGCGGGAATGCGCATGATGTACGTGTGAGAAGAAAGCATAATCTCTTGCAGTGGGGTGCAGAATTCTCCATGCATCCCTAAGACGCATATTTTGCATGGCCTGTTTTGCTCCTTTAGAGAAGCTTCCAGTGGAAGCGCCATGTGAGATTGAAATCCCCCATGGACTGACCTTCCGAAAAACCGCCCAATATGTTTTGTAGAGTGGTTATAAAAGCTAGTTGACCCGTGTTGGGAGCATATGCTGAAACGAAAGTACAGGGTCTCCCCTCAGTTTCCCTTTTACCATAGTCACTCTTCCCTCTAAGTCTGATTTTAAACCGCCTGGTTGGAATATTGTGGTGTTTCTGTTTTGTTCTGGCTGTGGATCAATATATGAGAGGATAGCTTTTGTGTCGCAACCTGAGCACCTCGGATCGCATAAAATGTGTTTCTTGTAGACCACAATGTCGAATTGGTGGTCAACCATATATTTCCAAACTTTGTGGCATTTGAGAGGGGAGTTCAGGACCTTCACATCCCACAAGGCCAAAGTGATCATCTTAACTCACCTTCCCATGTTCAGCACCCCCCTAAACTGGTGAAACTGGTAACATAACTGAACATTAGCTGCGGAGTTAACTGACCCCCCAGCCACTGTGCCAACTAAGAAAAAGGGTGTGATGGCAGTCTTCTTGGTCTAGGCTTGCCACCCCGGCTATCTCTTAGCAAAAAGGAATGTAGCCTCGCCTTTCATTTTCCTCCAGATTATGTTCGGACAAACCAGATTATTACCATGGAGCTATAGATGCTCTCCCACTACTTCTCCAGTCAAGTTCTCTGGCTCCTCCTTTTTCTGTCAAGTCCAACTGGCCTGTTCCGCCCCAAGATCTTCACTCTGGCCCCTGACTATGTGTGAAAAGATGACTCCTCCCCACTCAAGGCCTTAGACTGCCGTTCTTTGAGGCGTATATGCTACTGAGAAGATTTGGTATGCTCTGTGCCTTTCCCTTTCGTCGAAGTCGTAAGTGCTTGCCCCCTCTGGTGAGAGTATTTCCAGGATCTCCAGTCGTTCCTCTAGTTCAGTGATGTTTCGAGCTTTGTTGTTGAGCTCGAAGGCCAACCCAAATATGTAAGTCCAGCGATATTTGATGTGGTCCATTCGCACCATTTCTCAGTTATTGGTCTGAAGTGATGCCGTTGTTGTAGAGTGGCTTGTGTCGGATCTTGAAACAGCGTGCATGTATAGCCCTGAATGATACAGAGTCTTTCTTCCTGGTTGCCTGTAGTATGGAGTCCTTAACCTTAAGTGAGTGGAGCTTGACCAAAATATCACAAGCGCGTCTTCATTCTCCGGGCATCATACTTCTGAATTACAAAAAAAAGTTATTTCAAAATTCTGGATTATTTTAAAGTAACTGTACTATTCAAATACTAGTTGATTAAATAGTGTTAGGAAAAAAATGACAATTACAGCCTTTTGTGTCGCAATTATTGTCAGTTAACTCACTTGACAAAATCACTAACTATAATAAGAGAAAGAAAGTAAAACACATTTTCCAGGAACAGATACGCAACCATTAGTAAAAAGAGAAACTGCCGTTTGACCTCTGTCATTGAACAGGCAGCAAATATGTCAAGACAAAAACAAAATGTAAAGACCTCTTTATTGCTCATTCACTTTCTGAATGAACAGAACCCCTGTTACTCCCAGTTTAAATTAACTCGCCAGCAAGGTCAAGTAAATGCTGGCTCGACCTGATAAAATCTCACTCGACAATGTGAGTGGATTTTTCGAGGCCTGACATTAAGGGTGAGTACCTCTAACTGATCCGACATTGGGTAGTGTCATACGTTCCACTTTAAGGGCCTCCCCCCGGTCCTTGACTAGATGAGTGGGCGTAAAAGACAATAATACAAAACTAACATAACGTTCATCAGGGTCCATGTCCCATAGTTCCATGGTATATTTGTGAGGGGGGTATACGTGGCTGCTGTCTCCTCCCCCAGGGGTGGCCTTAGGCATGTGCAAGCTGTGCACCTGCACAGGGCCACCAAACCCCAGGGGCCACCACGCCAACATATATCCTTAATATAATAATCCTCTGAGGATGGATACATATTTACGTGGTGGCCACGGGCAGATATTTGGCGGCCTCCGGCTCTGTTCCACTTCCAAACACCCTGACATCCCCCTCCTCTCCCCCTCTTCACTGGCCTCCGGCTCCCCCCGCCGGGACCCCCTCTTCCGGGGCCCCCTATCTACGCTCCCTGCCCAGGGCCACCATGAGCCTAGAGCCGCCCCTGCCTCCCCTCGCCATGCAGGCCAACCCGTACCCAGAGTAGAAGGACAGCATGAGAAGAGGGGGGGTTGAGGTGAAGAAGAGTGGAAAAGAAGGGGGTGGGAGACAAGCTGCAGAAAGGGAGCTAGTCTGTGTAGATTCAAGGTGTTGCTGGTCTGGAGGGGACTCCAGTTAGTGTTTCTATGATGGCCTGTCTCTCCTTGACCATGGTTTCTGGGCGCTGTTCGATCGGAGTAGATCTTGTGCCTTTCTGGCCTCGGGCTCTCTGTCTATCACAGTCTTGGTCCTCACCTTACGTCGGCTTGAATGAGGTTTCTTGCAGGTCCAGAATGTGGTGTGCCTCTGTCGTGCCTGCGGTGTTTGGACAAGCCACCGAGAGGTGAAACGGGTCCCTTCCTGGTCCGGTATGCAAGCCGCGAAGACAGAGTATAAAACACTCTCGACCCTGCATTAGAACGCTTCGCATTCTAGTGTTTCGTCGAGCTCCACGTAATTCTGGATATTCACCTTGCTTCCAGTCAAGGTCATCGGCATTCTCGTCTCGGCATCTTTGGCTCCCACGTCTTCTCTGCGTCATTGTCCTCTCGTCTCCTGGAGAGCGGTTTTCCCTGCACAGTGCAGCAGCGTCTCCTCTTTGGTCCCTGCCTCCTCCTTGCTTACTAGGTCTCCGTTTCTTCAGGTCTTAGAGGCGACCACCTGCTGAGTCCATAATTACGGCAGCTTCTTCTTCATGAAGCCAAGCCGTCTGCTGTCTTCTTTTTCTTCTGGTAGCATTCTGAAAGCTTCTCCTTTCACCAGGATCCTTGCAAAACAGGAATATACAATTCAGAAAGTAAAAACATTACAGTAATTTTCTTATGGACATTATTATTGGGAATAATATAAAGCCATACTGTTTGATACTTACCTTTGTAGACTCCGTTGCCTTTGGGGGTCTGCCTAGTTTTATCATTTTTGTTTTGAGTTCCTGCAAGGAAGAAAAATATTTATGCCAAATATTCTGAATAACGCACTAGGCCAATCAAAGGTGTAATTAGTAACTTAATTTCTTTATTGGGTGAACATTTCTAGAATAGGTGAGTGATTTGTCTTCTTCCCTTCTTTCTTGTTATCAGAGTTCTTTTCTTTGAGGGCATTTAAGTTAGTGTTATCTTTTTTTTATACAGATACTCACTATTACAGCGTGTTGTATATTATCACAGCGTATTGCAGAGAGATTCCATTATACAGTCATTGAGCTACTGTATTGTCAACGCAAGAGGAGAATATTCAGGCACAAAGAACACAATCAATTGTCCATTGTCTAATTCCTTAGAATGTGTACTCTATACTTCACTTTCTTCTGTTTTACCTCATGTAGGTGTTCTCCTGAATGCCTGAATGGATAATTCACCAAGAATCATTGAGGGACACTGTCTTTCTCCTTTCCTTCCCTTCTTCTCCCGATTTACTATTGGGCTTTCACGTAGTTGGGCACCATTGGTGGATAGGGGACGTTGGGATATTTTGGGTCTTGCATATTGTTCCCGCAGAAAATACTGGTAAGAGTCTGACAGAACGCAAAGCCCACATTTATCTTTCCAACTGAACAATATGGAAGAAACCCAGGTGTCACTAGCAGATTTAGCACACATGATTGGTAATCTTCAAAAGGAAACTCAAGCTTTGTCATTACAAGTGGATTCCTTACAACAGGGTATTAGGCAAGATGTGAGTGTACGTAATTTGAGAGAGGGTGTAGGGAGGGAGTCAATTCCCGCTTCACCCATCCTCTCCTGCTGTTCCATTAGCCCCTTCCGAAAGATTCATGGGTAATCCTACAAAGTTCTCTACCTTTATTAGCCAATGCGAGCTTCAGTTTATGTGTAAAGCCTCTTGTTTCCCAAACAAACAAGCTAAAGTGGCATTCGTTCTTTCTTTTTTGGGTGGAACAGAAGCTAGTTGGTCTATTCTGCTCATAGAACATAATGATCCCCTACTGTAAAAGTCTACAGCATTTAATGAAGAACTAAGGAAATTGTTTGACAGGCATTTTTTATGCTGTCAGTAGACTCAGAATTGCTCAATTCAAGACAAGGTACAAAGGATTTAATGACTTATATCTCTACCTTCAATAGGTTGATGGCAGAAGCAGGATGTCTTGAGGAAAAGTGTTTTACATAGGCCTCAAAGATGAATTGAAGGACTTGTTAGATGAGTAGTTGATCCTCCAGAAACATGTCGCACTCCTATAGATTTAGTGGTACAATTGGATGATAGGCTAACTGAGAGAAGAAAGGATAAGAGGCGCTCTGAAGGCCGATCACTTGTATTTAAGGAAAGAAACCCAGATAGTGAGAAACCTGTAGAGGAACAAGAACCTATGCAGATAGGGAGTATTCGGGCCCCCTTACAGAAGAAGAGAAACAGAGTAGCCGTGATAAAAAATTCTGCTTGTACTGTGGCAAGCAAGGGCATATTCTTAGGGAGTGCTCTGTGAAACCCAAGAAAAGAAACAACCCATAAAACTAGTAAGCCCAAACTCTGGTGGGACAAGGGTTTCGGGTGGATCAGGGATCGCACAACACAGTTTACAAAATAATTCTTTGTCGTCTTCTCAACATTTTTTCTTGCATCCAAGTTGCAATGGGGGCATCAGACCTGTAATTTGCAAGTCATGTTAGATTCAGGTGCCATAGGCAATTTCATGAACCTTAATTGGGCAAAAGCGCAGAACATTCCTTTTGCTTGCAAAGATATTTGGGAGGAGGTTAAGACCATAGATGGCAGCCATACTAGGTCTGGTCCCATAACCCATGCTACTGTACAACTCACGCTTATTGTTCAAGAAACTCATAAAGAAACCATAACTTTCAACCTCATTCAATCTCCTCAGTTCCTGGCTATCCTAGACCTTCCATGGTTACGCCAGCATAAACCTGTAATCGACTGGCAATAATCTCTAGTATCTTTTAGTTCTGAGTTCTGCACCTTAAATTGTGAAAAGAATGGGAAACCTTCAAGAAAGGTGGCTGTGATTATAGATTCTAGAACCCCTGCTTTACCTACCTGTTATTCTGATTTGAAAGACATTTTTGATTAAAAAAAGGCTGCCATTCTTCCTCTTCACATATCTTATGATTGTAGAATAGATTTGGTACCTGGGTCTCTCATACCAAGCAGCATAATATGCATTAACTGAAAAGGATGATACATACGTATGAGAATAGCTAGAAGAGATGCAACAAATAGGAGTTATACAGCCCTCTCATTCCCCTGCCTCCTCGCCTCTTTTTTTATCCCAAAACGTGAAGGAGGTCTTAGATGTTGTATCGATGTCAGAACCCAACTTGATATCAAAATTTCCACAGAAGTTTAACCCCCAAATCCCTCCGGTAATTGTCAATACGAATCTGAGTATTTTCTTAAGACCCGTGCCAAACATCGACAAGGGGGAAAGGGGAATGGGAAGAAAGAGAGACTGCCTTCAGGTCCTGGATTTCAGCCAAAACTAGCCCTCTATCGCTTGCGGAAGATCTTGCCGTACATTGGAATATTATTGAAGGATTCTTAGTGGCTACCTGCAGTGGAAGACAAGAGCAATACTGAATATCATCTTCCTAACTACTGTGACGTCTAACAGTTCAATCAACCATTCATACTTCTAACTACCTTGACACTGAATAGGCTTGCCTCTCTCTTGCAGTTTTTTCTTTTTGAAGTAATATTGTAACTTTACTTTTCTTCTTTGCAAGTTTTGTTCTTGGAAACAACTTTTGCTACTTATGTCTTTTAAAAAATAATAGTTCCAATTAGCTGAAGCCTCTAAAATTATGTCCCCATCCGGAGAACTCGTTAAGCTGGGAAAACTGTTCTACTACGTCTCTTTGAACTCGGGTTGATGCTGTAACAAGTTTTCTGTATCCTTTATTTTCTCCTGAAGTTTATCCACTCACACGGAGCAGCCACAGAAATATTGTATCTATTTCTGAAGTTTTTTAGTCTTTTCCCTTGAGAATTGAAGAAACGCTGCTAACCCTTGGAAATAGAAGGTGAAGTGCACCGCTTTAAATGCCTCGCACACAGTTGTCAAGGCACAAGGTAAACACTAGAATGACAACCTCAAATAACTTGGCAGCTACCATGTTGGATGTTGTGTTGCATGTCTAGTAATGAAGTGATAGTGCACGGGTATGGGGAACGAGCAGGGAAGACTTTCCACCCTACGTGTCCATCTTTTCCCTCCTCCCGACCCAGCCCGCAAAGCGGTCTCACACCTGCGAAAGCCAGTTAAGATATTGCGAAATGACTGTAGAACATAAGAAATTTAAGAAGGTAGAGGATGTGATGTTGGGGAAAAGCACGTTTTAGTCGCAGTAGAACCATGACTTTGTTTTGAATGCATATTTTAACTTTGGCTGGGCGCAGCATGGGGACGGTGACCTCCTGGCTTACCTGGGATCCTCGTCGGGTCTTCAACTGTCTCGAGGTCCGTTTCCTCATCACAGGTTGGTTTATCTTTCCTTCGCTCGGCGTTTTCCAGCCTTCAGGTTTCTCTCCCTCAGGTGATTGTACACACCATATTCTGGGGTCTGCTTTCTCTTATTGGCCAAGTGAAAGTGACGTCACTATAGGGGGCGGGTCCTCCAGGGAAGCATTCCAATTAAAGAAGCCACACTCGTTTCCAGTGTCTGCATACAACGGGTTCCTCGAGGGCACGATCTATTCGTCCTGCTGTGGGGAGACAAGAGGGCTATTGGAAGAAGTCACACACCACCAGTCCTCCTCTGGTCTTGTATTACCCTGGGTCCGAGCGGCCTTGTGACAAAAACAAAACCTAATATATGTTTAGGGGGGTTTGGTCCTGACTACTCGACTTTTGCAACAACATGCATTAGAGTGGTGTCACATTCATCCACTCTCTAAACATCCTGAATATAAGAAAACTTTAGAGTTATTACAACGTCCATTTTGGTGGCCTAATATGGCAACTGATACTAAGCAATATGATCAGACTTGTTATGTATGTGCCGGAAGAAAAGCATCCTACCAGGTTCCTCCAGAATTGTTGCACCCTTTACCTATATCTCCTAGTCCATGGCACACAATGTCCATGGATTCTATTGTTGAATTGCCCAAGACCATCCAAGGGAACATAACCCTTCTTGCAGTGGTGGATTTATTAACTAAAATGGCCCAATTTGTTCCTTTAAAGGCACTCCCTACATCTCAACAATTGGCATCCCTGTGTGTGCAACATATAGTTTGGTTACACGGTCTCCCCTCAATTATAGTATCAGATAGGGATTCCCAATTCATCTCTACCTTTTGGAAGTGTTATGTACCTTGCTGCACATTGATGTTAGATATTCGTCAAGTCATCATCCTCAAACTGATCGCCAAACTGAAAGGGTTAATAAATATTTGGAACAAAACTTTAGATGTCAGCTTTTACACTTCAGACTGGGACACACTCATTTGGGTAGCACAATGTTCTTATAACAACTGCTGTCATTCCACCGCCAACTACTCCCCTTTCTTCTGCAATTATGGTTTTCATCCCAGGTTTTTTTTTACCATTCCCTTCTCTATCCAACCCTGTTCCTGCTACTGCTGATTTCTTTACAACCATTTCAGCTAGGGCGGTCAACCTACCTCAAATCTGGGGATCTGGGTTCGAGTCTCCGCAACGACGTTGGACCTCCTATGATTCTGGGCAAATCACTTAATCACTTAATCTCACAGTTCCTAACGAAAAAATGAATGTGTCCTCATGTAACACAACTGGTGCTATGTAAAGTGCTCTGATACCTGATACCTTTGGGTCAAGTTCGCACTATATAAAACTCTGTAAAATAACAAATAAAAAAAAAACATACAAGAATTGCCACAAAGAATTTAGAACAGGCTAAAGCAGTATACAAGGAACAGGCATATCTGCATAGACGTCCGGAACCTGTATATACTGAAGCTGATGAAGTATGGTTGTCTACTAGAAATATAGCCATGAAGGGATCCTGTAAATTGAAACCCCGTTTTATTGGTCCTTACAAAATAAGTAAGGTTATCAATCCTGTTGCAATGAAGCTGGATCTTCCAGCTACATTAAAAATACACCCAGTATTTTATGTCTCTCTACTAAAACCAGTGACTGGAGATACTAAACTCCCCACCTTTCAGGCTCCTGTGTTAGTAAATGACAAACCTAAACCTGAATATGAGTTGGAAGCTATCATTGGTGCAAGAAGGGTGAAACGAAAGTTGCAATACCTCATTCATTGGAAAGGCTACAGTTTAGAGCCGTAAGAGTCAAAGTACGGCCCGGGGGCCACATGCAGCCCTTCTGACCTTTACATGAGGCGCCCTGGGCTGCAGCAGCACTGGGCTCCCATTTACTCGACTCAGCAGTAACATGAAAATAAGTTAAATGTACAGCAAACAATTATTTAAATGTTAATTGCAGTTAGGGAAAGGAAGTAACTAGGCCGTTAACTTTCGGAAACACCTTCATTTTTAATGACAGCCACAAGATATACATGCTTTGCTTCCCCTACACTCACTTTACACCTCCGCTGGCATCAGTGCACCTCTCGGTCATACCATAGACCAAACTTTGATGCCCCCGGGAAAATGTTTGTGAGTACCCATGGTATAGAGGATTGCTATTGGAAGCCAGCAAGTCATGTACACTCCCCTCAGTTGTTGTGACTTTTTCGCAGACGTTACCATGAGAAGCCTAAACCTGTTGGGGGTTCCATAGGGGGGGGTGTGCTGTAATATCTGCAGTGGTTGGGACAAGCTGTGGCGGGGTGGAGGTTATCACTGTATGCAAACCGCGAAGAGAGAGTATAAAACACTCTTGATCCCGCACTAGAATGCTTTGCATTCTAGTGTTTCGTCGAGCTCCATGTAATTCCAGATGTAATTCCAGATGCTCGCATAGCTTCCGGTCAAGGTCATCAGCGTTCTTGTCTCGGCATCCTTGGCTCCCACATCTTCTCGGCGTCGTCGTCCTCTCGTCTCCTGGAGAGCAGTTTTTCCTGCATGGTGAGGCAGCATTTCCTCTTTGGTCCCTGTCTCCTCCTGGCTTACTCAGTCTCCGCTTCTTCAGGCCTTAGAGGCGTGCTGTTGAGTCCATAATTATGACTGCTTCTTCTTCGTGAAGGCGAGCTGTTTGCCGTCTTCTTTTTCTTCTGGCAGCATTCTGAAACGTCTCCCTTCACCAGGATCCGGATCCTTACAAAAGGGGAATATACAATTCAGAAAGTAAAAACATTATGGTAATTTTCTTATGGACATTATTATTGGCAGTAATATAAAGCCTTACTGTTTGATACCTACCTTTGTAGACTCCGTCGCCTTTGGGGATCTGCCTAGTTCTATCATTATTGTTTAGAGTTCCTGCAAGGAAGAAAAATATTTATGTTAAATATTCTGAAGAGGGAGCGTGCCCAGGATGCGAATGGAGTGAGACGTACTAGCTCGGGTCTCCGTTCCACCTTGTCCCGCCAATGCTGCTGTTTTCTGCAGTCGGGTCCGCTGACCGGAGCAGGGATATGCTAGTCCTGCAGTGGTGCTCCTGAGGGAACCCCCTGATCTGGAGTGGGGGCTCTGAGACGCCTGGGGGCGCGGGCTCTTGACCCACCTACACAACGACCTCCGCGGCCGCCATCTTGTGAGAGTGGACCCGGCCGCAGTGCTGCTGTTGTGCGGTGCCATCCGGCCCCTGATCTGAGGCTGCTGTGGCTTGCTGTGTGCCCCAGACTTGTGCCAGGATGGCTTGGCCGCTTTGGGGAACAGGATCCGCCCTGCGCTATTGCCGGAACCCGGAGGAAAAGTGTTACAGACCGATAGTTCGGCCCTGGACGATCGTCCGGCATCGGTGGGGCAGACATGAGGTCCTGAGAGCAGGGTGTAGGCTTCAGGAGCTGCAGGGCGGTTGGGGCCCTCTTGCCGCTGGTTGGCGAGCCCGTGGATAGCAATAGATCGCAAGATTTGTTGACCCCGCTGATGATCCCCCCTGGCCGCCATCTTGAGGGCGGTTTTGGCTCTACGGTCCAGCCAGATTGCTGCAGACAGCCCGGAGTGACGCGAGTGTGCTGTGAGCCCTCCGCCGGAGAAATACCTGGACTGCTACCACTCCCCCATGTGCCATGACTGATATCAGTGAGAGTGAAGGGTAATCCTTGGTCCCAAGAGTGATCCTTGGGCCATGAACTAGAAGCCTGGCTGCTGCATCCCTGGGGGCCTGGCTGTGACTGTGGGCCTAGACATCTATAATAAGGCCAGCTGCGCACAGTGCAAGGTAATTGGTTGCTGAGGCAGTGGAGGAACTCTGGGCCCTGCCGACGCTAGAGGGGTCCTTGGAAATAGGCCTATTCTCTATTGCCTGTAAAGGCCTACGCCACTGGGAGCTATAGTTTATACTCTGCGGTTGGGGAGAGCTGACAGGCCCCTACCTAGCACCAGCTGATGGTCTTCTGCATCTGCTGGCCTGTGGGCCTCCCCTTGCCTGCTGCGAGGAGTGTGAGTGGTGGCTGAATTCTTTGGATTCAACAGACTTAAAGTGAGCTTATATTAGCCCTGACCCGAGTTGATGAGGGTAAGCCTGCTGGTGCCTTGGAGGAGGCTGTGAACTCTGCGGGTCTTACGACATGCTTGTGGGGACATCTTTGCTGGCCGAGCATCTTCACTATTGCCTCTGGTTCTGCACTGTGGCCTGTTGTGGGGGTGAGACCCCATGCTTTGTGTCGTGGCTTGACCTGACTGTGTGGCACGTAGGATTCATCTTGCATTACTTGAACCTCACTCTACTCCTTGAGGGAAATACAGAGACACCAGTCCTGTACTAAAATCCTGCCAACGGCCAAATCTCCACCCCTCGCTACTCTTCCACTCTGCCCTCGGAGTCGGGTTTCTTTCCATCACTGGATCCATGGTCCCCCTGGACTGTCTTGTCATACCTCCTAAAACTAAAGCACAAAAGGACGCTGAGGTTGCTATGGCCTGTGATTATCCAGTCACCTACCTCTGGTCAAAAACTAGTGCTCAATCCCAGGCACATCCCAACTCCTCTGTGCAGTCATCGGGGAAATATAACCCGGAAGTGCCAGTTACCAGGGATTCATGGCATCCTTCCCGTAAGAAATCAAAGACAAGATTGGCTCTCTCAGACAGGATTTTAAGACAGGCCTGCAGGATATCTGTCAAGAAGTCACAGAGATTGGAGGTAGAGTCGATGATCTTCAATGCACCATGGACACCAGAACTGAAGAGCATAAAGGCCTGTGGAAGAGAATGATGGAATTGGAGGAGCAAAACATCACCTTACAGTTGAAGCAGGAGGATCTCGAAAACCGTAGTCGGATTCCATTGGGGGCTGAGGGCAAAATATCCTGGCATACACTGCGGAACTCTCACAAGCCCTCCGAGAGAATGAGGAGGCCTCTCCACCTATGCTAGACAGGGCTCACCGGGTCTCTGGCCCGCGCAATCGGCCTGACCTCATTCCGGACATCCTTACTAGGGTCCACTATTATGCCGACAAGGAAGCTATTTTGAGAAAGGTGCAAGGGATTCAAATGGTTTCATACAATGGCCTCTCCATCCAGATATTCAGGGATTTGGCACCAACCACACTGTGGCGGAGAAAGGACTTCCAGCCGATCACAGCTAAGCCGAGGGAACTTAACCTCAAGTACCAGTTGGGTCATCCCATCGCCATTGATGTTTATGTGGAAGGGCAAAAGGCGAGTTCTCCATTCGCTAAGGGACGCAAAACAGCTTCTGCATCTCCCCATGGAGACTGATGGGGGGACCTCTCTTCCTCACAGGAGCTCCGGGAGGGGCCTCTCTGTCCCATATGGTCCTCGATCAAGCGTTCTAAATTCAGACACCGTATATGGGATCTTAACTCATCCCAAGATAAACAGGAAATCATTAGCCATATACGCTCCCTGAGTGGCTCTTCCTCTCCAGCTCGATCATAAGGATTAACCATCTTCTGACTATGCTCTCACCTGACACTGCGAAGGGATCACTTGTGTTTTGCCTTCGATTCATAGTGGACAGTCAAACGAGACATCATAAGCCACATCTGTTCTTGGAGCGGTTCCTCTTCTCCGGTTCGCCAGAACACAAGGAGGGATCTTCTCTTGATACGTTTGTTTTCAGAACTTTCCTGGCGATGCTTATAACTTGTTGTAATAAACACTTCAACTTCCTCCTGTGGCATAAAGTCTCGACTTGGCCCGCCTTTTGCGAGATAGGAGCTGTTGTGTGCATCTGGAGGTAGCACCTGGACCTTCAACATGGCATTGCAGTGGCTTAAGGTGCCCCAGACATCGCCATAGATGTAGATTTCCTCTGAGATGGCCCGGTGGTCAGAACAACCACTCCCTTTTCTAATACTGTCTTGGGCTGGTGGTAGCGGAGACCCGTATATCGCTTCCAATTACTGCCTCCTCTCCTCAGAGTCTTTAAGGAAAGTGACTTTTCCTGAATGGCCCGTCCGTTTGACAATGGGCTGTTCTTGTCAGACTCTGACGGTAAACAGTCAAAATATTGAGTAAAAAATATCGAATGGACATAATATCGAGTTTAAAATATAGAATAGACAAAATATCGAATGGACAGAATATAGACATCAAAAATATCGTTTTTGAGATAAGTAATGTAATATCGAATGTTAAAAATATAGATAGTTAAAATATCAAAGTATATAATATAAGTTATTAAAATTATTGAATTTATAATAATATCGCATTTTTTATAGTGTTTTTTATGTTATTATATGTGTAAAAACTGTGTATTAATGCTATAATTTATTTTAATGAATGAATTTCGTTTTTTTAATTTTTGCGTAATTTAATTCTGTAGAGGGTTGTGGGTTTATAGGGGAATTGGGTGGGAAGTAATTTATTCATAATTAATTAAATATGTAAAATTATTTATTGGTATTCATTTTTAATTAATTGTTAATTAATTTATATTTGGTAATTAATCAAATTTTAATTGGAAATTAATTTTAATTAATTGATTAATTGCTAATTATGTTAATTTTACTAATGTATTTTCTGTAGTGTGTTGTGGGTTTATACGGGAATTGGGTGGGAAGTAATTTATAATTAATTAAATATGTAAAATTATTTATTGGTATTTATTTAGAATTAATTGTTAATTAATTTTTTATGGGTAATTAATTACATTTTAATTGCCAAATAATTTTATTTAATTGATTAATTGCTAATTATGTTAATTTTACTAATTTATTTACTGTAGTGGGTTGTGGGTTTATAGGGGAATAGGGTGGGAAGTAATGTATTTATAGTTAATTAAATAATTCAATTTATTTAATTGTATTCAATTTGAATTAATTGTTAATTGATTTTTAATTGTTAATTAATTAATTGTTAATTTGTAATTAATTTGTATTAATAGGTAACTAATTGTAATAATTAAATTTAATTTGTAATTTTAATTGATAAATGATTATATTATATTAAATTGGTAATTACTTTTAATTAATATTTAATAGCTATTAATTTAATTTTTATTAAATAATATATGAAGTATTTACTTTCCCTACTGTTGCAATCTCTGGAGTGGGAATAGTAATTTTTACCCCTACGCTATCCAACGCTTTCCCTACTGTTGCACTCACTGGAGTGGGAATAGTAATTTTTACCCCTACGCTACCCAACGCTTTCCCTACTGTTGCACCCACTGGAGTGGGAATAGTAATTTCTACCTCTACGCTATCCAACGCTTTCCCTACTGTTGCACTCACTGGAGTGGGAATAGTAATTTTTACCCCTACGCTATCCAACACTTTCCCTACTGTTGCACCCACTGGAGTGGGAATAGTAATTTGTATCCCTACGCTATCCAACGCTTTCCCTACTGTTGCACTTTTTGGAGTGGGAATAGTATTTTTAACCCCTACGCTATCCAACACTTTCTCTACTGTTGCACCCACTGGAGTGGGAATAGTAATTTTTATCCCTACGCTATCCAACGCTTTCCCTACTGATGCACTCACTGGAGTGGGAATAGTAATTTTTACCCCTACGCTATCCAAAGCTTTCCCTACTGTTGCACTCTTTGGAGTGGGAATAGTAATTTTCACCCCTACGCTATCCAACGCTTTCCCTACTGTTGCACTCACTGGAGTGGGAATAGTAATTTTTACCCCTACGCTATCCAACGCTTTCCCTACTGTTGCCCTCTTTGGAGTGGGAATAGTAATTTTTACCCCTACGCTATCCAACGCTTTCCCTACTGTTGCACTCATTGGAGTGGGAATAGTAATTTTAACACTCTTGCTATGCTACGGTAATAATATTGTATATTTTTTAATAATAATACGTTAATATATATATATGTTTTAACAAATCAAATTTATAACTTAAATTAAATATTTAAAAATTTTAAGGTTATTTAAGTATTTTTAAGTATATTTTAGTTATTTATTTTTAATATTTATTTAATTTTACATAAATTTTAATAAATTCAATATTTTTATAAAGTACATATTTTTAAACGATATTTTTGATTCGATATTTTTGTACTTACCTGTTTGTAGACAGGACTTCGATATTTTTGTAGTCGATATTTTGGAGTCGATATTTTAAATGCCTATATTTTTGTAGTCGATATTATGTCAGTGATCCACTTTGACATTATGTGGCCCAGTTGGCCAATTAATATTGTTATTTTTATGTTTTTTATTTCTCTTCCTTCCCCACTTGTTTATTTTTTTTCTGGATGCGCTGCTCTGGGGGGATTACGGGATAAAAATCCCTCACTGTGATACTATTGATTTGATTCAAGAGTGCTTTGTTATTGCAGGGTTTTGGGAGGGGTCCCTACATGCCTCTGGTGGGGTCCTGAAGGGGAAGGAGCATGCTGATGGTATTACTGTGACAACTATAGAGGGATCTTTTCTTCTGCGGAAATGTCATGGCTGATCCTATTAAGTTTCTTTGCTTCAATGTAAAAGGGCTGAACTCCCCTAACAAGAGGCGTCAGGTTTGGCGATATTTATTGCAACAAGATCCCGATGTTATCTTTATTCAAGAGACTCATTTACTCTCCTCAGATATTCGCCTCATGTCTCACCCTAAACACCCCACTCAATACTGGGCCTGTTCCTCTTCTAAAACCAGGGGGGGTAGCAATCCTCTTTAAACCCGGCTGGCAAGCAATGACTCCTAGAGCTTTGACAGACGAGGATGGGAGGTTTATTAAATCTCACATGGCATGGGACAGGTGGCCCCTAACTTTCGTTAATATATATGCCCCTAGCCAAAATCAGGACACTTCCATACGTTTACACCTTAGGAATTTATTGCAGACAGTGACAACGCCGATTTTTCTGGGGGGGTGACGTTAACCTGGTGTGGGATCTGAATTAGGACCGCACTGCGCAGGTATACCAGCGGGCTGGAGCGATGTCCGGATCGCTGAGAAATGTCATTACGGACTTAGGTTTAGTTGACGCATGGAGACATCCACATTGAGACACTAAAGATTATTATTTCTTATCTCATGCACACTGGTCATATTCTCGTATTGACTATTACTTTCTTTTCCTTTCCTTGATATATGCACTGCGAAGCACAGAAATATCTGACATATCCCTATCAGGCCATGCTCAAGTTCTAATATCGAAACAACCCACAAACCCACATAAGGAGCCCACTCCTAGATGAAAACTACCCCCCCCCCCCCCAGGTCCCGCGAGATCCTGTAGATTTGGCAGACGTTCGAAAAGAGATAGAGGCTTTCTTCCTGGCTAATACTCTTATTGACACCTCTGAGGCCACCGATTGGGATACTTTTAAAGCCACCATTCGAAGGGTCATTACGTCCATCTCTATCGCCAGAACCAGAGGGGGTCGGTCAGTGGAAACCACCCTCTCTAGGAATATCAAAACCCTAGAACGTACAGGTCACCTGCAACCATCCCCCGCAATAAAAGGCTTCTTGCTGAATTGCGGGGCCAACTGAGCTTGCACCGCACCAATAAAGCGGAGAGACTCTTACTCGGCCTTAAGCAAAAAGTCTATACATGGGGGGACAACGTTGGGGCATGCTTGGCATGACGGCTCAGTGCACAGACCACTCGAGCCCACATTGCTAAACTTAAACGCCGGACAGCACATTGGCTATTTCGGAGGCTGATAAAAGCCTGGAATTAGAAAACTTCTATAGAGAACTCTACGCTAATGCACCATGGGCCCGATTCACAGAACTAACTTAAGACAAAATCCTAAACTTACTACCATTTTCGTATTCACAGAAGGCACTTACTCATTTTGGTATTCACAGAAGACACTTACTCATTTCGGTATTCACAGAAGTTAGGAGTCCTAACTTTAGGACTCCTAAATGCCTTCTGTGAATACCGAAAGTCCCAAAGTTAGGATTTTTCTCAATTTAGTAGTAGTAAAGTTAGGACTCCTAACTTTCGGACTCCTAAATGCATTCTGTGAATACCGAAAGTCTTAAAATTAGGATTTTTCTCAATTTAGTAGTAGTAAAATTAGGACTCCTAACTTTTGGACTCCTAAATGCATTCTGTGAATACCGAAAGTCTTAAAATTAGGGTTTTTCTCAGTTTAGTACTAGTAAAGTTAGGACTCCTTACTTTAGAACTCCTAAATGACTTCTGTGAATACCGAAAGTCTTAAAATTAGGATTTTTCTCAGTTTAGTAGTAGTAAAGTTGAGAAAAATCCTAACTTTAAGACTTTCGGTATTCACAGAAGGCATTTAAGTTAGGACTCCTAACTTCTGGGCATACCTAAATGAGTAATTGCCTTCTGTGAATACCAAAATGAGTAAGTGCCTTCTGTGAATACCAAAATGGTAGTAAGTTTAGGATTTTGTCTTAAGTTAGTTCTCTCAACGGTATCAAATTTCTTTTAGTCTTTTGCCCCATGGAAACTATTGTGCCCCATCATCATGCAAAATTAATGGAAGACCCTATCACCCATGACGAACTTGCAAAGGCCCTGAAACAGCTTCCACTTGGCGAAATGCCGGGCCCGGATGGCCTCCCGGTCACTTTTTATCAGATCTCTTACCCACAACTATGGGAACATTTGCTACATCTTGTTAATAACTTTACTGATATCTCAGGTCTTACTCCCACTATGTCTGATGCGGAGGTAGTACTTATCCTGAAGTCAGGACAAGATCATTCCCTGCCCGAGTCATATCGACCTATTGCTCTTTTAAATACCGACACCAAGATCTACACAAGAATTTTAGCAAACTGTCTGGAACCTCATCTTCCTGTCTTGTTGATCCCGATCAGTTGGGATTCATCCGCCAGAGGCAGGGGGCGGATAATATCTGGCAGATAGCCCACCTGGTGGAGAAAGCACGCTATAGAAACATCCCTGCCTGTCTGGTGTCCCTTGATGTGGAGAAAGCCTTTGATCGAGTGGACTGGGGTTTCCTCAGGGGGGTTTTGCAGGGGGTAGGATTGGGTCTAGGGTGGATATCTAGATTAATGACACCGTATGCATGGCCTACCACTCATATTCGCTTCAATGGGCCTCTCACTGCCCCTATCTCCATCCATCGTGGCACCCAAGGGGAATACCCCTAATCCTCGTTATTGTTTGCCCTCTTGGTAGAACCTTTGGCCATTGCCATCCGCTGCAGCCAGCACATTAGTGGAGAAGTGTGCCTCAATGGATAGAGCGGCAGACCCTGATGCAGAGGTCTGGCCCCGTACCAGGGTTCAATTCCCGACGCGGCAGGGTCTTGGGTTCATTGTCTGCGGACTCGATAATTCTCGCCTCAGCGCCTACTCTAATCATGGGGTCCCACGCTGCAACTCTGGGCAATAGCTTGCTTAATCTCCACAACAGCCCCTACAACACTGGGATGCCTGGCTTCACCTTGGGGGTGCCCAGGAGGGGCATCTCACAGGGAGAGCCAGGAAGGGTTCCACAGCGTTATACAGCGCCGGGACTCCCCAGAGATGGGCAGCTGTGCGCTTTACAAGTATACTACATTTACATACAGGGTATTCCTATGGGGGGTTACGAACATAAAGCTTCTCTCTTTGCTTACGACCTCCTTCTTTTGCTTTCCTCTCCCTCTACCTCCCTCCCAGCGGTAGCTACTCTCCTGCAGTCTTTTGAGGGGGGTTTGGGATGCTGAATTAATCTCACCAAGTCCCATGCCCTTAATCTTACCCTTCAGACTGAAGAGGTCCAGGGCCTAAGGTACCTGATCCCGATACAATGGACTGATGAATTGATTAGGTACTTGTGGCTAGATTTAACTCCCACGCTCTCGACATGGACTTCGGATAACTGGCCCAGATAGAGACGTGCTATCTGGGAGGAATTACATAGATGGAAGGGCCTTCCCCATACATGGCTTGGTTGCATTAACACCATTAAAATGTATTTGCTCTCCAAAATATTGTATCTCTTTCAGTCCCTGCCTACTGCAATACCACTCCCGACCACGCGTCTCGAACAGGATCTTGATGCTGCCGTGACCGGGGAGGACTGGTGTGTCCTAATCTTTTGGAATATTATTGGGCTTGCCCTCTCCAGTATATATCGGAGTGAGTGGTTCGCGAGAGCGAAAAACATTGTTTTCATTTAGATCGGCAGGATCTTGTAGACCCCTATGGGACTTGGCCTGGCTCCCACGTGGAGCCCGACCTCGCAGTCCATACATAGCTACGACTACAAAGACAGTCCTGGAGATCTGGTACAAGAGATACCTCGAGGTCTGACTACATTCCCCTCCCCTAACACACCAATAGCCCGTAACTCTATGCTTCCTCCTGCCATGCAGACACAGCCATTTCTTGCAGGGACTGATGGCGAATGCTGTGTCATTCAGGATCTTTTTCAGAGCGACAAATTCCTTACATTTGATCAATTCAGACAGGCTTTTCACCTCACGGAAGGGGCATGACTACAATATTACCAGATGCGTCACTGGCTCCACTCCCAGACTCTCACCCCCAGGGCCACCAGACAACTTACTGCTTTTGAATCCCAAGTGCGTAAATTCGAGGGCTCAAAGGGTTTGATTTCTCATACATATTCCATATTACAGCATTCCTAGAGCCCCACTCTCCATGGATATCAGGCAAGGTGGGCTTTAGATTTGGCAGAGGATATACCACCAGAGCGTTGGGACCGACTATGGTGGGATATCTGTAAAATATATCAGAGTACACTGTTGCACAAATCAGCGTATGAGATAATGACAACATTGTACTACACCCCTACACACTTACACCAAATTTTTCGAGGTTTCCCCCGACCTGCTGGAGGTGCCAGGGAGATAGAGGAGACTTTATTCACATATGACTGTCGTGCCCGAACCTCACAATGTTCTGGAAGGAGGTGCTCAGCCAAATCAAGGACATAGTCGGGTTTTCTATCCCTTCTACACCAATGGTTACCTCACTAGGCATTAAGCCTTTAACACTGACTGTGATGACCCACATGGACTGGCGCTTGATTTTACATTTTCTGGGGGCGGCTAGGCAGTCTATTGCTTTATATTGGAAGAAACGCACCGCCCCCCATAGCCACTTGGTTCCTCCTTCTGTGGAATGTTCTAGCCCTAATATAACTTACTGCTCGCAGTAACCACACAGATGTCAAATTCACTCGGATTTGGCAGCCTCTTATACACTACTTTACCCTGACTAGACACTCCCACTTATGTGCTCTACATCTGGTTGAGGACTCGCTTGTACCATACTCCAGGGGCTGTAAACCGGAGTCCCCGGAGGGGTCACCCTAGGCTACAAAACTTCCTCTCTCCCCTTCGGACAACTTTGACATTCTCCTGGAGGTTATAAACCTCAGCGCATCCTCTCCTTTCTTCTTTAAGAGCGTTTTCCACCTTTTGTTTTTTAAAGTTCAATATGCACAATATTGTTGACAGTTTCCCGTTGCCTTCATAGTTTTAGGGGCCCTAGAGAATAACGTGCCTATATTGAATTGTCCCACATGGATAGACGCTACAGTTTCCATTGATTTCTTAACAATAGAATCCCATATATTGACTGAAATGCTCTGGGCCTCCTTATAGTGTTTTTGAACCCTTGCTGGAATGTGCATTCTCCCGCGATAACTTGGGATAGGGGGGACACTACGATCTCTCCCTTTCTACCCTACTAACGCTCCAAGAGACTGATTCGGTGACATATGACAAGGGATTGATTCTATTGCATATGGTTTTGTCGCAATTTCATACTATGTAACGTGGATAATGGCCCTGCTTGGTTATTCTTCTTATAGAGGACATGGGTCCGCAATTTATCTGCTTTTTGTTGTTTGTTATATAATCAATAAACACATTTTGAAAATAAATATTCTGAAGAACGCACTAGAACAACCAAAGGTATAATTAGTAACTTCATTTCTATATTGGATGAACATTTCTAGAATAGGTGAGTGATTTGTATTCTTACCTTCTTTATTGTTACAAGAGTTGTTTTCTTTGAGGGCATTTAAGTTAGAGTTATCTTATCTTTATGCAGATACTCACTATTACAGCGTGTTGTATAGTATCACAGCGTATTGCAGAGAGATCCCATCACACATTCTTTGAGCTAGTGTATTGTCAACGGAAGAAGGGAATATTCAGGTACAAATACGATCATTTGTCCATCGTCTAATTCCTTAGAATATGTACTCTAGAGTTCCCTTTCTTCTGTGTTACCTCATTTATGTGTTCGCCTGATTGCCTTAGCAGACAATTTACCTAGAATCGTCGAGGGACAGTGTCTTTCACTTTTCCTTCCCCTCTTCCCCCGATTTACCATTGGGCTTTGACGTAGTTGGGCACCATTGGTGAATAGGGGACATTAGGATCTTTTCCGTCTTGCATATTGTTCCAGCTAAAAAAACGGGTAAGAGTCTGAAAGCCTCCTCCAGCGATCATGTTTGGTGTAGTTTCCCTACATGGCTAAATACTAGGCGAAATGGATGGCAGCCATGAGTACTATACCCCTGCTGCTCGAAGATGCGCGGTAATTGGGCGAAAGGCTTGCATTTCTGGATGGTTATGGCCGTGGGGTCTTGATAGAGGACTGGATGTTGACCCTGATATTGTAGTGGATGTTTGAGTCTCTCCCGCTGAAGGATGCACTCTTTCATGTACACACGTTAGAATCTCGGGTGGAGGGGTGGCAGGCCTACGCTTGGGGACAACTCTCTGCTTCGGTCCAACCTAATGTCCATTTCTTGGCTGGGCCGTCCAGGATTGAACTAAGGAGTTCCATTACAAAAGAGGGGATATCTGAACCCTCGAACTCAACACCTTTAATACAGATGTTATTCCGGGGTGATCTGTTTTCTAAATCTTCGGTGTGAACTGAAGGTCCAGGTGTTGATCTCTGAGGTGGAGCATTTCTTTTTGGAGTTGTTCTATTTCCTCCAGTCAGCTTGCCTCATGATCCTTCAGGGTAGAGACTCTGTCCCCCAGCCCGTACATATTGTGTCGGATGTCTTTCAGTTTGAATGTGAGCTCTTTCTTGAAGGATTGGAGATCTTTGTGTAGGGAGCCAGACAGTGACTCCAAGTATGGGCGAGTAATCGGTTCTTCTGGGGCTCTGGCACTGGGGGTCCCATCCAAAGATGCAGCAGGCATTAGGTCACCCACCTTCCCCACTGGGGATTTTAGGAACATATCCTTGAGGTTACAGTCTTTCTTTCTCCTCCCGGCAGCCATGTTTAGGGGTGATCAGAGAGCTTCTGGCCAGGGATAGGCCAGAAGCTATTGATCTTCTAGGACATTTGAGGAGTTACTGGCTCAGGGGTTGTTGCCAGGGAAACCTTTAGGCCTTCCTAGAGAGTGATTGTTATTAGTTGATCGCAGTTGCCAATGTTTGAGATGGCATTGACCATGTTCTGCAGTAGTTCTGTTTAAATATTTGATTGTTCTAAACAGTTTCTAGCACTGTATTGGAGAGGAAAGCATTTACGGTAAATTATTTTCTCTTTAGAAGCCGAGGTGGGGAACATTATTTGCAGTAGAAGTTTGATAAAGACTGCAAGTAAGTGTTTTTGTTTGTGTTCTTCTTGATATTGAGAGGGTAGCATTTTCATGACTCTGGTTATTTTGGTGTTCATTTGATTCGTTCCAGTTAGTAAGTATTTGGTGTAGTTCTGGTGTGATCTAGTGGATCTAGTGTGACACTGGCTTCATTTCAAAGACTACATTTCTGGTAAAACTCAATTTCAGTGAAATTTGCATAGATAAAGGTATTGCGAATTAGGATGTGATTCTACTTTAAGGAGTTCCAGGTTAAAGATAATTTTTAACCTAACTGACACTCTTCAACAGTTAGGTAATATTAGTTCGGGAAAAGTATCTCGGAAACTGAGTCTCTAGCCCGAGTGAGGTATTATACAGGGTAAGGCAGCTCAGGAATGATCGAAAAAGTGATGATTCCAGTGTGTTTGACAAAAATTGCTGGGGTATAGTTTGAGAATAGTTGTTGCAACAACAATTAGACGTGGTATACTTAGACGACTAAGCTGGTACATGCAGCATTGTAGTACAAATGAAAATCACCAAAATGTTACAATATATAATATTTAAATAGTAAACAGGCATACTAACCAGTTTCAGAAAGGTAGGCCACAGTGAACCTAAGCCAAGCAGAAGCGAAGCCGAGAAGTCAAGGAGTTAGTGAATGGATCAGGGCTCCTCTGACCAGAGAAGGGAAAAGGGGAAAACACAATACGACAAAGCCAAAATGAACTCCACAGGGTAAGGTCAGCGTCACAGGCAAAGAGGTCAGGTAACTGAAGAACCTTATTTGGAAAAAATAACAAAGGAGGGTGATAGAAAGCAGTGAATGAATTAATGACAAGTGGAAAGTCAATACAACATGGAGCCACACAGTTTCCTAAAGCCTTAATAGTGTTTACATATAGCCCCTGCCTGTCATGACTTGGAAGTCCCACCCATAACCCAGGCTGTCCGGCTACTCAGGGCAAACCAAACAACAAAGGCCGATCTGCAAAAGTCTTGAAGGAATACGCGTCACAGGTGGTTTCGTAGCCATCCTCAAACCTTGGATACCTTGTTGATTCCTGACAACAAGCACCTGTGAGAAGCCTTGACATCACTTCATGGCCTCGAGGCCCATCTTGAGAAGCACTCACAGCAGCTACTGCAAATCATGATGATTTGTCTGTTTTTCTCTTTTCAAACTACAGAATGTTAGGGAATTACTTCCTTTAAACAAATGGATATCTTATGGGCCACAGATTAAATAATCAGATCTCTATATTTAGCCTCCTTGAGGAGTCACTCATCCCTGTTCCACTCTCCCCAATCTACCATTGATCTTTTGCACTATGCTGTCCATTGAGGTCACAACCACTTCAGTACTATTATAGATAAAGTAGAGGTTCCATATTGAAGCCATAAGAAAGGATTAAACCTGACAGAGTTTTTCCTCAGCCCCAGTCTCATCATCACAGAGAAGTACCTTGGTTTTTCTGGAGCCTGAACCCTGGACAAGAATGAGTCCTCTTAGGAAAACAAACTCAGATGTGAAGCCATTGAGTGAGATATCAAAGCACTAGAGACCAAGACACTGGCAGAGGGAATGGTGGACCTCTGCCACCAGTTGCACATCCAACAACAAGACCCGTGTAGGCTGGCGGAGGACAGGGCATGTAGTCACGCTGTGAAAATGCAAGAAAATTGCTGCCATGGCTAGATAGAGGGGACAAAGACCTCTCTTTGGTGCTGGAGGTTGCTGATGGAGATAGCGAAATACAAATGATTATTGCCACTATAGCTGACATCTTTGCTACCTATTAGGACGGTCTATACACTCCCAGGACAACTATGACTCATGCAGACTGTGCCAACCCTGGAGGCCGAGCTGAAAGAAGAGGAACTTGTATTGGCAATACAAGACCTACAATCTGGGAAGGCGATGGTTCCTAACGGCCTGTGAATAGAACTATATAAGTGGGTGGCAGATAAAGTCACCAATGAACATGCTGGCTATGTTTCATGTGGCATGCGTGGAGGGTTGACTGCCAAAAGATCTGCAGATTGCCACCATTGTCGTTATGTCAACTAAGAATGAGCAACCCAATATACCCTTGAGGGCTTGGGCGGTAGGTATAAAAGGGTAATTGTGCCGTCAAGGGTTTTGTTGAACTGTAGAGTATTCAAAATTATATATTATTTCGTGGTCCTAAGCATTTGACACCAATGATGCACAATTTGTGTCAGACAACGTTTTTAAACAAATAGAGCTAATACCAAATGGTAATAAAAAGAGAGAGCAATAGCAGGGTGTATGGAAAAGTTCTGTTTGTTTTAATTATTCACTTAACAAAAATAAAATATACATGGGTATACCATTTGTTGCAAAAGCTACAATAGGAAAAAATACCATTGTCGTTAAACACAAGAAGGGCTAGCTGCAGACAAACTGTGGCACCTATATGCTCATATCCTTATTAAACGTAGAGCTCAAGGTACTGGCAAAAACTCTTGCAACCAGGCTACGCAAAGTTATCACCTCTGTAACACACCCTATCCAGTCAGGCTTTATGCCACATAAAAGCACCCGCCTCAATCTGAGAGCCTATAGTGAGTACTTCATATGACTAGACCGTCTCTGACAGAACAGGGGTACTGATGTCATTGGATGCAAAAATGGCATTCAACGCTATTGAATGGAATTACATCTTTGCTATGCTAGACACGATGGGGTAAAATTTTGTGGTTGGATTAAACTCTGATATCAGGGCCCACTGGCTAGGGTGAGGGGTAATGGAGCAATATCTTGCGTCTTTGCCCTACAGAAGGGCACAAGACAGGGTGTCCACTCTTCCCCATGATGTTTGCATTGGCGCTTGAACCACTTGCAGCCTAGATTTGTCAAGACCCACTTATACACGGAGTGAGAGTTGACAGAGATTGGGAGGAACACTTCTCCCTATAAGCTGATGACATATTGCTATACATTACTCAGCCAACACTTTACATAACATCTCTGGGAGATATTCAGGTTATCACAGTGATTGAACTAAATCCCTTGTTTTCCGCCTGTCAGGCAAAACCCTGAAGCTCCCCTCCTTCTGCACAGCACTATTGGTGTTAGACTGTTTTCAATACCTTGAGTTTTATATACCTAAGACCCACAAGAATTCCTGCATAGGAACCTATTCCCACAACTCGATAGGCTCTGTGGGGATGTAGCACACTGGAGGAATCTACCTATATTCTTGATGAGCAGAGCAGGTCTCTATAAAATGACGATCCTCCTATGCCGTCTCTATGTGCTTTAAAAAACACCATTAAGAGTCCCACCAGATTTTTTCTAGTAAATTGACCATTAAGCCCATTTACTATCATGGAATGACAACACCTGAGCATGGTGCTGTATAAGCTCCAGTGTGGGGTAAATGAGATGGACTGCAGTCCCAGACATCCTAAAATACTATTGGGCGATGCAGCTGCTGGTAGTAAGCCAGTGGGTCTTCGCGGACCGTAGAGAACCGGCCTACCCAGTAGACAGAGGTGCTATGGGTCGCAGGGGCCATGAGATGATTCTCTATCGTAGGAAATGAGAATGAGATTTGCCAGTGTATATCCAAGCAGTGTTTAGTGTACGAAGGGAGGAAACTAACTACTTGGGCTGGAGAGGTAGGCTCACTAATTTGACCCCACTGTGGGACAGTGACATATTGCATGAGGTACATAGTTTGACAGGCTTCTCGAGATGGAAATTAATAGGTATATAGCACCTGGGTGATGTCTGCAGGGGACAAGCCTTAGTTCAGTTTGAGATCCTGTGCCAAGAATATGAACTGGCAGACTTGGAGAGATATAGATACCTACAGCTTGGGCATATCCTAAGGAGACATATAATAGAGGGGAAACAATTACCACAGGCGTCACCACTGGAGGACCTTTTACTCAGAAAGGCCAAACCTGATATGGTGATCTCTATAATCTACAGAAAACTGATTAATAACTCCCTGACCCATTGGTAGCACAGAGAGACCTAGGCAACACTGACAATGATGACTGGATGGAAGCATTCAGAGCCCATGAGAAATAGCATTTGGTGCCTGGTTTAGACTAGCACAACTGAGGATTCTGCATAGGTCCTGCTACTCTAGGGCCATATTGCATAAGATAGTGGGTGAGCGGGCTAGTTGTTGGAGCCCAGCGACTGCATTAGAGGCTGGCAGAGTGGACACAGGGTCTAATGCTTTTAGACTGCCGTAGCTCGCGCTTCGAGGTGGTCGATGATTGGACGCTGGTAAATCTTGTTTAATCTTTTTTAATATACACCCTTTGGGCTTTTAAAACATAGCATTTGTAACCTTTTTCACCATTGCCTCACCTGTTACAACGGGCTTTGGTACCAGGCAGTAGCTGTACGCCCATGCCCCCAGTCTGTTACTGCAAGTGCCGATTGCACGGAGGGGGCGCGGGGCGCTGTCAGCACGCACTCACTTCCGGTAGGAAGCCAAGTACGGGGGTGAGCGGGCTAGTTGTTGGAGCCCAACAACCATAAATCCCATGTCAGTACGGACGCGCGCAGCGGGCGCGCTGGCGGCGCACCAAAGGCAAGCCCATCTGCGCCCGTCTGCGCCTGGCCAGGGCCTAGGGCCAAAAGCCCTGCCCAAAACCATATTAATCCACCCAGGTTGGTTTATAGTAACATGGAACTTATGAACTTGCGCTATACTCAACCCTATGTTAGAAGCCAAACACTGCCCGAGCTGCTCACTGTCTTTCAACTACACCTCTTGCGGATCAGCGGTTAGCCAATGCCCGCAGGCTGGAAACAAACTAAATAAACTAGTAAACGCAGCTTTACTTAACGCAAGATCCCTGGTAAAACACAATACTGAAGTAGCTAACTTGATATACACGCATAACCTCGATATATTGTTCATCACGGAGACCTGGGCAGATAACTCCTCAGACATTGATCTTGCGTTAGCAGTCCCGGGAGGCTACTTCATCCTTCGGGCTGACAGACAGGGGAAACGTGGGGGAGGGTTAGCCATCATCAGCAAGGATGAATTTCAGGTGCGATGCGTGGCGGGGTGGAGCACCCCAGATTGTGAGGCCTTACCTTTTAAAATTTGCATCACCAAAAATTACACCTTTGATGGTCTCTTGCTGTACAGGCCACCCAAGGCAAAAACCCATATCCCAATCCCTGGGCCCTGCCTTTGAGTCCAGTCTAAATGGGGCAGACTACACCATACTGGGAGACTTTAATATACACCTCGAAAAAACCTCAGACAAAAATACAATACTTATCACAGAGACCATGGCAAGTTGCGGCCTTACCCAGATACTCCATCAAGGAACACACTCTGCTGGTCACACATTGGACGAGATCTTTTCCTCCAATTCCAAAATCAATATAGGGGAAGTCCTCCCAGTCACATGGTCAGATCACAAAGTTGTTAAATTTACCCTAACTATAGAGCACACAAAAACCCCAAGGAGCCTCAGGAGAGGCATTACACTTATCATGGAATGGGACAAAATTGATATTTCCAAACTACACAAACAGCTCAGTACGGCTGTTCCATTGCTAGACCACGATATCAATATAGCCACAGACCAAGTAAACAATTGGATTAAAGCGGCGGTTCTATCAGTCGCACCCATAAAAAATAAATTTTCTAAGAGGAAAAACATCTCAGAGCCTTGGTTTTCAGAGTGACTTAGATTACAAAAACAAAAATGTAGACGGGCTGAAAGGACATGGAGGCGTAGCTATGAGGCCAAGGAAAAAGCAAATTACTGTAGGTCATTGTCAACCTACAAAAAACTCATAGCGGAAGAAAAAGCGGCCTATTTCGTAAAAAATATAGAGGAGGCTAAACTCTCAAATAAGGTACTCTTTGCCACTGTGAAAAAACTCACGGAGCCAGCATCTAAAATATTAGAAGGTAGCCTAGATCTATGTAATGAGCTGGGGCAGTTTTTCATTGACAAAGTGAAACTCATCTATGAATCCATCAATACCCTTAATAGTAATTGCTTGTCAATAGGAACCACACAGCAGAAACCAAACAAAGGCTCAGAATTGACCATGGCAGACTTTCAGTTTTCAGCCCCATCCACAGAGCAGATATGTCATCTCATATTGACAACTAGGTCAGGGGGCCCATTGGACCCATGTTCACCCAGGGTCTTCCACATGTTCCCGGAGCTGCTCAGCAAGCAACTTCAGCTGCTCCTCGCCAAAATAATACAGGCAAATTGTTTCCCGAAAGCGTGGAAAGATGCTTCTGTACGGCCACTCTTGAAGAAACCCAAACTTGACTAATCGATCCCAGCCAACTACAGACCAATATTAAAAATTCCCTTTCCGGCAAAATATTTAGAAAAACATCTGAATACACAACTCGCCGGGTTCATCAGGGCATTCCAGGCATTAGATGTCTCACAATTCGGGTTCCGGGAGGAACATGGGACAGAAACTGCTCTGATTATGGCAGTGGAGGATATCAGAAGTGTGCTGGACACAGGTGGAAAGGCTGCCTTGATCCTGCTAGATCTGTCGGCAGCCTTCGACACCGTTAATCACAGCATACTCCTGACCCGCCTAGAAGAAATTGGCCTGCATGCATCCGCAGTAGCATTAATGGCCTCATTTCTGAGAGAAAGATCATTCATGGTTCAACTAGGGGATTTCTCATCAAAACCATTTAGAACCCTGTGGGAGGTACCACAGGGCTCGTCACTAAGCCCTACCCTTTTTGACATATATGTTGCCCCATTATCAAACATCATCAGAAACTGGGGTTTTCTCCCTATATCCTATGCTGACGACACCCAAATAGTGGTGTCCATCTCGAACAACATAGGCGAGACAGCAGACAGGTTCAGGCTTTGTATGGGTCAGGTCAGCCATTGGATGCAATCAAATTGCCTAAGACTAAAAGGCGATAAGTCAGAGGTCTTGCTGCTGGGAGCCGATCACAGTATTTGGTCACCGGACTGGTGGCCGGATAGTCTGGGCTGCTGTCCATCACCAGTGGACAGCGTAAGGAACCTGGGGTTCATGTTTGACTCCAAATTAAATTTCAAGGCCCAGATCAATAAACTTTCCTCCTCAGTATGGTAAACTCTGAAGATGACAAGAAAGCTCTAGCCATATGTCCCATTAGATACCAGGAAAACTCTAGTGACTATGTTGGCATTATCTAAAATGGACTACGGAAACGCTCTGTATGCAGGGCTTCAAAAACAGTTACTATTAAAGCTCCAGCGCCTCCAGAAAGCTGCAGCCAGGTTAGTTTTGGACATACCCAGATTTGAGCCGGTGGCGCATAGATTGAGCAATCTCCACTGGCTAACAATAGAGAAGAGAACTCAATTAAAGTCAGCGTGCCTGGCATATAAGACATTGAGTGGTTCAGGCCCCCATTCTCTGAAAAACAACCTAAGACACTACGACCCGCCCAGGACCCTCAGGTCTAGCAGTGCTATGCTACTCAAGACCCCCAGATTTAGACAACTCATTCAGGGGGGGCTGAGCTTGGAATCAGATACCAGTAGCAATAAAAAACAGTCCATCACTGCTATCTTTCCGAAAGTCCCTAAAGACCTGGCTCTTTTCAAAATAATCTTTTCAAAACAATCTTGTCCGTATAACTCCCAGCATCCCTGGCATATCTTCTTCTCTCACCCCCGGCAGTCTTAAGTCATTTTTAGCGCCAAGACGCCCACAGGCATTCGTGCGCTCTACAAATCTGATAATCAAATCAAATCAAATCAAATTAAGATAGAGAGGACAGACACTCCATTATGCCTCTGGGGTGCGAACAAGAGGTTACTTTGTTCCATACCCTGTGGGAATGCTGGGTCATACAAGAGTATTGGCAACAGGTAACTGAGAGAAAGTCCAAGATCTTGTCCGCAGAGGTTCCCATGGATGCAAAGTGGCTCCTCTTGACAATATCAGTAGAGGAGCCCTGTCTACATATAAAAAGATCTGGTTGGTAGCTGTAGGGGTGGTGGCCAAGTGAAATATCACACAGACATGGGGCACGGCTGTTCCCCCTAAGAATTGAACATTGGGAGTCTGACCTATACTGGTGCCAGAGAGCGGAACAGTTAGTCTATCAGAGTGGGGGCTACCCCAACAAGTGGGAGAAGGTATGGGGTGCCAGGCGTGACTTTACGGGGCACTAACCACGAGGAATGTTGCTGGGGAGGAAGGGAGATTACTCCTGTTGAGTTGATATTGGTGAAAGACGCACAAAATGCAACAAGCTGTAAAAGAGCCATTCTCAATGTGTATTCATGCTGTGCCTTTGACACTGTCGACCTTTATTGCTATGTATAACACTCAATAGTCTACGTTCATTTCTTGTGTACATTGCACAATGAGCAATGTTTAAATAAAAAGATTTTTTAAAAAAAGAATGAGCCCTCTTTCCTAGTGGTGGAGCTCCAAAAACACACTTCTCTGATGGCACCAAGACGCCAGCTGAGCTGGCACTGGGCTTCACCTACGGATCCTACAGGTCCCCACATTCACTCCTAGACCTCTATATCATGAGGCATCCCCCCTCACTTCATGCCACAGCTTCCATGCCAGTTGACCATCACCTCATAGTGCCGATATCGTAAAACCCCCGCTCAACAGTAATTAATCGCGCTGTGCAAAATAAACAGTCCACACAAGTTTTTGTTGGAGAAAGTTTGCTGCAGGTTTATTACATACAAGGTGTATGCCAAGTTGGTGGGTTGACTTACGGGTGATCCAAGGGCAGGCAGCGGTGACTCACCTAAGCTGCCCTGCCCACCTAATGAGCCTATCCAATCGGTGCTACTATTTATGTGGTTTATCCCCTTTACATATCCACCAGTCCATACCATTTACTCACACCTTTATAGGGGTGTAGCGCAACCAGGCAAGCCCCGGGTTGCTCAGGCTTACAACCACCCGAAGAACTAGCGGGCGCCGTCGCTTTCAGCCAGGGTCCTGCCGTCAATACTCCTGGGATTTTGGCATAATGCACTCTTATTGTGCTCCAGAAAGAATACCCCTCATATGAAACAGCCTCTGCACCCTTATTGTACTCCTGAAAGGGTACCCCTCTTACCAATCAACCTCCGGATCGCCCTGTAACTCCGCCTTTAACTTACGGGCGATCCAAGGGCAGGCAACAGTGACTCACCTCAGCTGCCCTGCCCACCTGATGAACCACACTGCACTGTGGCTAATCCAATGGGTACTACCATTTAAGTGGGGGTTATCCCCTTTACATATCATGGACCACCTTTTACTAAAGTCTTTTTAGGAATGGAGCGTAACCAGGCAAGCCCCCGGTTGCTCAGGCTCACAACCGCCCTAAGGACTAGCGGGGCATTGTTGCTTTTAACCAGAGTCCTGCTGTCAAGATTCCTGGCATTCTGGCATAAGACAATCTTATTGTGCTCCTGAAAGGGTACCCCTCGTACCAATCAGCCTCCGGATTGCCCTTTAACTCCGCCTGCAACAAAAATGAATACATTAATACATTCAATTCACTTGCCAAGACCTCACGCCGGCACATAGGGTAAGCGCTTGGGAGGGTGAAAGCGTGTCCAGCGGGGGCAAAAAGGGTGGCCAGTGGGTGGGGGCAGGTATAAATACCTGTCCCCCTCCCATCGCGCACTAGAAATGACGCCGTGGAGGCGCCAGACCCGAGGGGGGTACTCCCATGGAAGGGGTCCCAGCGACAAGAGGCGGAGAGGTGCCTGAAGCAGCACTAGGGGGCCGCCATCTTAAGGGGCCCACTGCCTGCACTGCAGGCAGCTCCATAGTGCCGATATCGGCAACCCCTCTCTCAACAGTAATTAGTTGTGCTGCACAAAATAAACAATCCACACAAGTTTTTGTTGGAGAAAGTTTGCTGCAGATTTATTACATACCAGGAATATGCCAACTTGATGGGTTAACTTTCGGGCAATCCAAGGGTAGGCAGCGCTGACTAACCTAAGCTGCCCTGCCCACATGATGAGCCAAACTGCACCATGGCCAATCCAACCGGTGCTACCATTAATGTGGGTTATCCCCTTTACATAATATGGACCACCAGTCCATACCTTTTACTCACACTTTTTTAGGGGTGAAGCGCAACCAGGCAAGCCCCCAGTTGCTCAAGCTTGCAACCACCTGAAGGACTAGCGGGGTGTCTTCGCTTGCAACCAGGGTCCTGCCGTCAAGACTCCTGGGGCTTTGGCATAATCCACCCTTATTGTGCTCCTGAAAGGGTACCCCATGTACCAATCAGCCTCTACACCCTTATTGTGCTACTGAAAGGGTACCCCTCATACCAATCAGCCTCCGGATCACTCTGTAAGTCTGCCAAAGCCCTGGATGTGGCCGCCGTCATATCCAGGGTCCCCACCCTACCATGGCAGGCTCCATAACCTCCTGCAACGTGTGTTACCAGTCCTTCTAGCTGGACAATTCCCCTCTACCTCTGCAGGTGTTCCCCGTCCATGTCGGGGAAACCTTGTGGCCTATCCAATTAAGAGACTATTAAGCATGGGCGGAAAATCCGTTTCGCTCGCAGATTTTGCGGATTTTCTGTAAATTCGCAATCCGCGAGATTCGCGAATCTCCCGCAAAATCCGCAAGCAGCGGATTTTATGGCTTGCTCGCACTGTTCGCGTGAGTTCACGGCTTCCCAGTACAACTTCGCGCCCCGCGAATAAGCGCAAAATTGCAGAAATACGATCTTAGCAAAACTGAAACTACTTACCAGGTTCAAAAGTTCAGGCTCATCATTAGTAGCCATTTCCTGTAGTGCTTCCTGAGGGGCCCCTCCAGAGTTCAGTTGCCAGTTGCAACTATTATGTGACCCTGCTCTGAACCTCAGAATAGTTACACATATGCCACAAAGGTCCTGAATTACAGCTAAGGGAGACAAGCAGGAGCCAGGCTGGAAGTTCAAATCCATTAATCAGCACCTAATTCATTATTGTTAGTTGGGGCAGGGCAGGTGTTGTAACAAATTTTGCAACAATGAAAGCACTTAGCAAGTGCAAAAGATCACTAATCAGGAAGCACTAAGGAAGCAGGTGCCAGCTAAAAAAATATTCTGTGACATATTAATCAGCCCCAAATTAATTCAGGTCACTTGAGGCAGGGAAGGTGTGCTTGCTTTGCCACAATAATGTACACTGACTGGACAACCAGAGGGTGCTGTGATGAAACAGAGGGTGGCATGGGTGGGCCAGAGGGTGGCATGAGTAGTCAGAGAGTGGCAGTGGTGACAGAGAGTGGCAGTGATGAAGAAGAGTGTCCCAAACAGGCTGGACACGTAGAAACAACAAGTTCGCGAAACTTGCGACCCGACAGGTAAGTTCGCGTTTTGCGAAATTGTACAAAACCCTCGCGAACTGGCAGAAACCCGCGCGAACACAAAAAAAAATCCGCAAATTCGCGAGAATTCGCGGATTTTGCGGATTGCGAGTTCGCAAATCCGCAAAATTCGCGAACGCGAGATTCGCAAAATTCGCCCATGCTTAGTGCTGCTCCACTCTGCTCTACATCACTCTACGACACTCTGCCACTCCACTCAGCTCTGACACTGCGCTCAACTCTACGCCCTTCCACTCTGACACTCAACAACACTGTACTCTACTGCCCTTCACTCCTCTCCATGACACTAAACTGTACTGTACGCCTCTCCGTAACACTCCACTGTACTCTACTGCAAGTTAAGACACTCCATTACCACCCACTCCTTTACTCTACTAACTTTTAGCCACTCTGGTGTACATCATTGCTAAAATATATTGGTAAAGTCAATAGCTCTTGCATAGTAGAGACCTACTGGCTAAGCCAATGTTTGTCTAGTAATTGCCACATTCTGGCCCATTACTTGTCTAGTTCAGAGGGAGATATTTTATTTTGTTACCTATAATCCTATAAAGGACTTAATTGTGCATGTGCTTCTTTTCGCACCTATAGATCACTTATGAACCCCATAACACCCATATACCCATATCACCATATCATGTTGGCAGTAAATACATTTGTTGATTTTTATTTATTTATTTTAAATAAATATATATATATATATATATTAACTTTTTATTTTAAAGCAGGCCACTCTAATAGAAGCAAGGTAATCTATGCTTTCTTAATAATTTTTTAGAGTTACGAAACCTGTGTACAAGGCCCAACAGGTTGCAAACTCCAAACAGATCTACGAAGAAAACGCTTGCCATAAAAATGCTATCCGAGGAGAACTAAAGAAAATGCTGAATCTGAAAACTTACAACAATGTTGCTTGTTTTCACTGACTTCTTTTATTTTTGCATATCTTTTTAATGTTGTCTTTTATGGTATCATGGGTTCCTGTGGGGTGAAGTATGTGTTTTAACTTAATAAAATTAAATGTCAATATGTCATTCAAGTCCATGTTTTTTTTTCAATCGGCATGTCACTAAAAACATAATATAATAAACTGTACCTCAAATTCAGGACCCTATTGGTATGCAATGCTGCTTTTAAATACAAATTATGACATTTTGCTGGCATCTACTTTTCGCACATGTTTATATCACTGTCCACCTTTTACTGTGAAGATGCACAAAATTATATGCCAAAAAAGCATAGGTTGGTCTGATTACTGGTTATTTTTTAAAAAGCTGTATTGTGCAAAGAATGAACATTTGTTCCACCCAAACACTATTGACGTTCCTAAAAGGGGTGGTGCTTCTCAAAGTTATTACTTACAAGTTAGTTTTTGCAAATTCTTCCTAATGGACCCTGGATGGGCAAAGTGTCCATCGGAGAAGGTACTCCTGTCAGAAAACCCTCAAGGTGATCCAACCCTAAGTTAATATTTAGTCACTTTGAAATAATATGCAACTATCCAACCCTCTTCATGGAATCATTGAGATTCATCATACAATAGTCATTAAATCATTCAAAAGTATTCTATAATAATTTGGAAGATGATAGAAAATAATAATGGAGTAACCATTGGCATTCTAAAGTTGTTCTAAAAAATATGGAGTAGTTCACAATCATTCTTAAGTTATTTAAATATAATACTAGAGTAATACACAGACGTCCTGAATCATCCTGATGTAATTCAGACTCATCCTGAAGTTGTCCAGGATTCATCCCGATGTAATTAAAACTCATTCTGACCTTGTCCTGAATACATCCTGATGTAATTCAGACTCATTCTGAAGTTGTCGTGAAATCATCAAGGTGTAATTCACACTCCTCCTGAAGTTGTCAGTTAGTATTCCAGGATAATCACGCATGTTGTAATTGAAGTAATCAGGACACCCTCCTAGAGTAGTTTTTTGATGACTATAGAGTCATCTCATTTAAATCATTCTTCCTATAGGCATACTTCAGGATGGTTTGGGATGACTTCCCCAGATAATTACAGGAATAGCCTGACTGAAGTTATCGAATGACTTCAGAATGGCTCCAGGATGATCTTCCTTTTTGACTTGGGTAGTTTGTGTAATGCAATGATGTAATGTGGCCATGTCATGATTGTCTAACTACTTACTGCTTACGTGCATACCAACTCCTCGCTTCGCCTACTGAACCAAAGCAAAAGAACCAACACAGTCTGAAGGAAGATTCATTAGAAACCCACACAAGTGAATGTGGAGAATCCAACAAAAAGAGAATGTAGGGTCTTTCTCTCTTTCTTACAATCCATTCCCCCTTCCCCGCTAAAACTTTAGTCGATATCAGGGTTTACAATCTATGAATACATGGTCAGTATATAGTTGCTGAGGTGATAGGTGGACCAACATCCTGCTGCGGAAGAGAAAAGGTTCCAGGTGAGTGGGTGTGGTATCTTCATCTTTGCCATGCATGTTGCTCTTTGTGTTATGTCCCCTGCTGCTCAGCCAGAGTGACTGTGTTGTAGTTAGACTGCTGGTGTGTGCATGGTTCAGAGAGTGTCAGCTGAGTGCACGGGCTGAGCAGCGAGGATGCTGCCCCGGTGGGGCTTCCTTGATACCTACTTTACCTATAACCTGAGACATGAATAAACCTGATCCTGTTTCACCTTACTACTGGATACCCTGCATCGCCATTTACCACAATGGCAAAGATCAGAGAAAGGATTAAGTGTGTAGACTACAGCGCTACTGCAGGAACAGGAGAGGAGAAGATATTGTAACTGATCCTCTCCCTGACCAACGACCCCGCCGCCGCCAGAGCCAACCTGCACGAAGGGATGAAAGAGGTAGCCGAGTGGATGACGACCAGCCGCTTGAAATTGAACTCAGACAAGACGGAGGTCCTCATCCTGGGCTCTTCCCCCTCCGCCTGGGACGACTCCTGGTGGCCTCCAGCCCTGGGCACCGCACCCAAACCGACAGACCACGCACGCAACCTGGGCTTCATCCTGGACTCCTCCCTCTCCATGACCAGGCAAGTCAACAACGTCTCCTCGGCATGCTTCAACATCCTACGCATGCTACGAAAGATCTTCTGGTGGATCCCCACCGAGACCAGGAAGACAGTCACCCAGGCCCTCGTCACCAGCCGACTGGACTACGGCAACGCCCTCTACGCCGGTACCACCGCCAAGCTGCAGAAGAGACTCCAGCGGATCCAGAACGCCTCAGCCAGACTCATCCTCGACATCCCACGAACCAGCCACATCTCCGGACACCTGAGAGACCTGCATTGGCTCCCCGTCAACAAAAGAATCACCTTCCGCCTCCTCACCCACGCACACAAAGCCCTACACGACCAAGGCCCGAGCTACCTCAACAACCGAATCAACTTCTACGCTCCCAAACGCCACCTCCGATCAGCCAACCACGCCCTCGCCGCCGTCCCCCGCATCCGTAGAGCGACGACAGGAGGAAGGTCCTTCTCCTACCTGGCCGCCAAGACCTGGAACTCCCTCCCGTCCGACCTGCGCCTGACCCAAGACCACCTCTCCTTCAGGAAGAAGCTGAAGACCTGGCTGTTCGAGCAGTAACGGCACCCCCCTTCCCCCAGCGCCTTGAGACCCTACGGGTAAGTAGTGCACTCTATAAATGTCTTTGATTGATTAAATGTCTTTGATTGAAAAATATTTGAAACATTACAAAAAAAGAAGAAAACCTTAACTTTAAAAAAAAATTGCAACTTGAAGGTAAGGAAATGCTCTCAAACCCCACCGGTGTCTCTAACAGCTGACAGCCTACAGTCTGGGGCGTTCAACCATCTTTTCATCAACTTTATCCAGCACACGGACAGCCTTTCTGATAGCTGACAACTTACTCAAGAAAGAAAGGCGCATCTCTCTGCCTTATTGGACCTGCTTCATTTGAATAGTGTGCTTGCAGTGTCAAGGAATTGTTCTGGTTTCAGGTTTCTAATTTCGATAAGCTGTGATTTTTAATTTTCACGTTGCATTACTCTTTTTTGCCTCAAGAGCAACCACTGCTACTGGCAGAGAGTGTTGTGGCTCAAGTCATTTACCTGGAGGTGCTTGGCCCTTGGGATTTTTTATGGCCTGTTGAAGTGAGTTATTGTTTAGAACCTATCACTGCCGCATATTTATATAGTACATTTATGCAAATTGTTCTCAATCTGACTGTTCCTTGGCTAACATGCATTTGTTTTCAGGAGGTACTTGCAGTACCATTAAAAGGAAAGCACTAATTATCTTCTGAAAACAAGAAGTTTTGTGGAATCATGGGGGTTAAATCTTACTGTGAAACTAGTATTTGTCTGCTGCTATTTATCACCAAAAGGGACTGACTGTCAACATTTCTTGTTATGGCTGGTTATAGATCTCTCCCTTTTTAGGGCTCGCCTGCTGATGCGCTTGCGCATAGCTGGCGAGCTATATTGTGGCTTAAACAGAGCTTAACCATCTTGGCGATTTGTTGCAGTGCCCAAGAGCGCGTGCACATCAAAGCCACCAGCCTCCTCAGGCATCTCAAGCTTCCCCGAGCCGACATTTCTCCTCCCCTAATTATTCACTGCACGGCCGGCCTGCCGGCACATCAAAGGCTGCTGCTCCCGGCCCCTATTCTTCCCTTCTTGCCTCTCCCCGCAACCCCTTCCCACCACAGCATTGCCGAGGGCTTGTTTATATTGCAGCCTAACCATCTCGCACGCTGCTCTTGAAACAATAACCGTTGTTGGTCATGATATGATTAAACGCTCTAATTATTTTATCAGGGCCACACAGAATTTTATAAAGTCTTTTGCTGGCATTTTCGTTTTATGCTGATTGCTATTTTACACCTTTCACATTCTGGCGATTTGCTTCAAAGGAATACATTCATCCTGAATCCCGTTACTAGAGCTTTCTCCTCTTCTGCTATATATGGATTTTAGTTGAATTGCATTTATCTCTTTTACTAATGATTTACAAAAAGTGCTCCACTGATGCACCCACCACACAGCTCCACCGATGCACCCACCACACAGTTCCACCGATGCACCTACCACACAGCTCCACCGATGCACCCACCACACAGCTCCACCGATGCACCCACCACCGATGCACCCACCACACAGCTCCACCGATGCACCCACCACACAGCTCCACTGAGGCACCCACCACACAGCTCCACAGATGCACCCACCACACAGCTCCACGGATACACCCACCACACAGCTCCACAGATACACCCACCACCCAGCTCTACCGATGCACCCACCACACAGCTCCACTGATGCACCCACCACCCAGCTCCACCGATGCACCCACCACACAGCTCCACCGACACAGCTCCACCAATGCACCCACCACACAGCTCCACTGATGCAACCACCACACAGCTCCACCGACACAGCTCCACTGATGCACCCACCACACAGCTCCACTGATGCAACCACCACACAGCTCCACTGACACAGCTCCACCGATGCACCCACCCAAGAGCTCCACAGATGACCCCACCACACAGCTCCACTGATGCATCCAAGACACAGCTCCACCGAGGCACCCACCACACAGCTCCACCTATGCACCCACCACACAGCTCCACCGATGCACCCACCACCGATGCACCCACCACACAGCTCCAGCGATGCAGCCACCACACAGCTCCACTGAGGCACCCACCACACAGCTCCACAGATGCACCCACCACACAGCTCCACAGATGCACCCACCACCCAGCTCCACCGATGTACCCACCACACAGCTCCACTGATGCACCCACCACCCAGCTCCACAATGCATCCACCACACAGCTTCACCGATGCACCCACCACACAGCTCCAGCGATGCAGCCACCACACAGCTCCACCGACACAGCTCCACCAATGCACCCACCACACAGCTCCACTGATGCACCCACCACACAGTTCCATCGAGGCACCCACCACACAGCTCCACCGATGCACCCACCACACAGCTCCACCGAGGCCCCCACCATACAGCTCCACCGATGCACCCACCACACAGCTCCACCGATGCACCCACCACACAACTCCACCGATGCACCCACCACACAGCTCCACAGATGCACCCACCACACAGCTCCACAGATGCCCCCACCACACAGCTCCACCGATCACCCACCACACAGCTCCACCGATGCACCCACCACACAGCTCCACCGAGTCACCCACCACCCAGCTCCACCGAGGCACCCACCACCCAGATCCACCGATGCACCCACCACACAGCTCCACCACTGCACCCACCATTCAGCTCCACCGATGCACCCACCACATAGCTCCACCTACACAGCTCCACCGATGCACCCACCACACAGCTCCACCGATGCACCCACCACACAGCTCCACCGAGGCACCCACCACACAGCCCCACTGATGCACCCACCACACAGCTCCACCGATGCAGCCACCACACCGCTCCACCGATGCACCCACCACCCAGTTCCACCAATGCACCCACCACACAGCTCCACCGACACAGCTCCACCGATGCACCCACCACACAGCTCCACCGATACACCCACCACAAGCTCCACCGAGGCACCCACCATACAGCTCCACCAGGCACCCACCACAAAGCTCCACCGATGCACCCAGCACACAGCTCCACCGAGGCACCCACTACACAGCTCCACAGATGCACCCACCACACAGCTCCACAGATGCACCCACCACACAGCTCCACAGATGCACCCACCACACAGCTCCACCGTAGCACCCACCACACAGCTTCACCGATGCACCCACCACACAGCTTCGCCGATGCACCCACCACACAGCTCTGCCGATGCACCCGCCACACAGCTCCGCCGATGCACCCACCACAAAGCTCCGCCAAGGCACCCACCACACAGCTCCACCGATGCACCCACCACACAGCTCCACCGATGCTCCAACTAAGCTCCACCAATGCACCCACCAAACAGCTCCACTAATGCACCCACTAAGCTCCACCGATGCACACACCACTCAGCGCAACCACAGCATCACTCAGCGCAACCACAGCATCACTCAGCAGCACTACCACAGCATCACTCAGCACAACCACAGCATCACTCAGCGCAACCACAGCATCACTCAGCGCAACCACAGCATCACTCAGCGCAACCACAGCATCACTGGTTCAAATATCTTCTTTCAATGTTTCAAGCTGTTTTCAAGCTTTCACGCTTTATTACAAATCACAAAAAGATGTTAATATTTCACTTCTGTTCTTGTTTAGATAGTCTGTAATGCCTTGTTAGCACGTTTCTGTAAATGTAAAATGTAAATTGATACTTGTATAGCGCACTACTCACCCGCAAGGGTCTCAAGGCGCTTGTACGAATACCACTGTGGAACCCATCCTGGCTTTCCCTGTGAGCTGTCCACTCCTGGGCACCCCCAAGGTGGAGGCCAGGCATCCTTAGCGTTGTGGGGGCCGTTGTGGATATTAAGCAAGCTATTGCCCAGAGTTGCAGAGTGGGACTCCATGATTGGAATAGGCACCGAGGCGAGAATTATCAGGTCCGTGGAATTTTGAGCCCAAGATCCGCCGAGGCGGGTAATTGAACCCTGGTCCCGGACCAGACTTCTGCATCAGGGTCTGCCGCTCTAATCATTGAGCCACACTTCTGAATGCTATTCATGAGTTAATGTCTAATTATTTATACTACGTCGACTGGATGTGTTTAAAATGCCAAGTTAGCATATTTATTTTGCTATGCTGAATCTGTTAGTTTTGTGTACTATTCTTGGAGTTACAAAGTTTAGGGTATGAGTGTTGCACCTGATGGAAATGATACGTTCTTTTACTTGTTGTGTGGGCATATGTTTTGTTCTTTAATATTGGGTAAGTGTATGACACTAATTGGGGCACACATATTGCACCCTTGTACTGTACAGCGGAGTGGGTAACTCTATTATTAGGTGTCACTTTTGTTGCTCCTTCATTTTTTATTGTCTGAAATGGGGAGAGTGTGGGTGTTTTCTCTAGTGATGTTTGTATAGGTTAGTCTTATTCTTGTAGAATTTTTCTCTTCTCCTTTTGTTTTTATGTATTGCATGACTACATTTATATTTCCTTGCTTCGTTCCCATTTTTATGGATGTTGTATATTACTGCCTTATTTGGAATTATATTGTCTATTTTTTCCATAAAGAAGTAAAGTGTGTGGTATCTTCATCTTTGCCATGCATCCTCCTCTCAGGGGCTGATTCTGATCTGGGTCAGAAAGCTCTCCGACCGAGCCGGAGTGTTTTCTGACCGAGCTAGAGTCCTGCAGTCCGACCAAGCGAGTAGGATGCGGCCGTATGCTGCCGGACTCAGGTCGGTCGGACTCCCATAGAAGTCAATGGGAGCCGGTCATACGACGCGTACATGGGATCCCATTGACTGAAAGGGTACGTCTCGCACAAGGGCGCCCCCTACATCGGGTACGCATCGGTGCCATCCGCACCGTACATGCCTGTGTTGGAGAGACCCCTGGGTTCCCCCTGTGACCGAGTCGTAAGGCTGCGGGTGACAGGGAGTTCGACGCGGACCCCCAAAGGCAACTGCCTGGATGTTTCGCACCGGCTGTCCGATGCGTGCAGCGTACTGGCTCAGTGGTAAATCGCATCCATTGCACGGCACGGTTTGCTTACGGACGAGACGTACGGAGTGGTTCAGACCCGGAAACGACTCGGTCAGTGAATTTCGCATTGCTCCAATTGTACTTGCTCGTACAGCTGTACGAGTCAGGTGGAAAACACTCGTACAGCTCTTACTTTTTCCGGCCGAATCGGCCCCTTAGTGTTATGTCCCCTGCTGCTCAGTCAGAGTGACTGTGATGTAATTAGGATGCTGGTGTGTGCATGGTTTGAGAGAGTGTCAGCTGTGTGTGTGGACTTGGTGGGGCTTCCTTCATACCCACTTTACCTGTAACCTGAGAATTGAATAAACCTGAATTTGAATTTTAAAAAATTTGTAAAGCGCATGTTCACTTTGCAGTTTCTTGGCGCTAGAGGGTTCCTGGGCTGAGGAGGACAAAGGGGACTATAGGCTGAAAGCTTGTTAGAACAAGAAAGTCTTGAGGGCTTTGAGAAACTCTATGTAGGAGGGGGAGAGTCTGACCGGGGGCGGTAGAGAGTTCCAGACGGTGGGAGCAAGAACCGAGAATTTCTGGCCTCCCAATCTTTTTTTTCTTGAAGCGGGGGATAACTAATAAAGATTTGGAGGAGGAGCGTAACGCTCTAGAGGGGCAGTAATTAGTGATGGTAGAGTTGATGAAAGCAGGGGCAGTGCCAGCCCGAGCTTGAAAAGTGAGGCAGCCAAGTTTGAAAAGGGCACGTTGTTTGATGGGGAGCCAGTGAAGGGCAATAAGAAGGGGTGAAGAGTGATGATATTTAGATAGGCCATGTACCAGGCGAGCAGCCTGGTTCTGCACCAGCTGGAGGCGCTGAAGTGCATAGGCGGGAGCACCATTGTAAATAATGTTCCCGTAGTCAATCTTAGATAAGACCATGGCCATTACAATCAGTTTGAGTGCAGAGTGGGGAAAAAAACGGTATACTTTCCTAATAATGCGCAGGGTGAAGAAACAAGAAGAAACAACAGAACTAATGTGAGAATGGAGTGTCAAATGCTGATTGAGAGTGATACCAAGGGTTTTAATTGAAAAAGAGGGGGTGGGAGGTGAGCCAAGGGAAGGGGGCCAAAATGAAGGAGACCAGGGGTTGCCACTGCCTCCAGTCAAGATCAGTTCTGTTTTATCCGGGTTGAGTTTAAGATGGTTTGCATTCATCCAACCCCGGATAAACAGCATGACGGACTGGAAGCTAGCGGCACCAGGTGGAGGGGAAGAGAAATTAAAAATAAGTTGGAGGTCATCAGCATAGTTGTAGACTGTGACCTCCAGTTGTTGCAGTGCAAAAATAAGGTGGAAAATGTAAAGGTTGAATAAAAGGGGAGAGAGGGAAGAACCCTGAGGGACGCCACAATTCACCCTGCGGGGCGGGGCGGAGAATTCAGCAAGGTGGACTGCCTGGGTGCGGTCAGCCAGGAAGGAACCTATCCAGGTCAGTACCTGTCCCCCCATGCCCGCCGCCTTGACACGGGACAAGAGGATGGAATGGTCCACCGTGTCAAATGCGTCGGACAAATCTAGGAGGACCAGGGCCTGAGGGGTGTTGATGTCCAGTCCCTCCCTGAGTTGGTCCATGACCCAAATAACCACCTTCTCAGTGGAGTGGTGTTTCACCTTACTACTGGCTAACCTGCATTTTCATTTACCACAGTGGGCCTTGACAACAACCTAATAATCAACGGCAGTTTCCTACAGTGTTCTAATTATTAACTAACTTAAGTGCTAACATTCTGTATTTACGATGTGTGGGACACCTGCAGCCAACTTGATGGAATCAAAGATGTTAAAACGTAAAGATTTTCCTTTAGAAATTAACAAAATGAGATGTTTTTTTTTGTCAACAAAATTATGGATAGTGCTACGAAAGGTTAAAACAAGGACACATTTTCCATGAATTCTCAAATATCTTCCTCATCCTTTTGAGTAAAACATTCTAACATGCAGAGTGAAACATGCACTTCCAACACCAGCATCAGTCTGTCTCCCTAGTAATCAATAGCAGTATAACCACACAGTTCAAATGAACAACAAGAACGCTCACACTTAGGGGCTGATTACGATGTCGGCGCTGAAGGGCCTCCGCGGGCCTGTCGAAAGCGATCCATCTGACTGACATTGCTTTGGATGTGGTCGTTACGACCGCAGCGTTATTATGCCAAAACCCATTACTTACCGTCCGACTCAGTTTTTCCGATTTCGACTGGAAATTCCGACCGCGAAGCCATCGGACACGCCAAGTGGAGCGTTTCAGAGTGACTTCAGAGTCCTAAACGCCCCACTCCATTACAATGTGTATTTCCTATTCCCTGAATCTATCAGGCCAACCACCTCGTCAGAGCCGGTGGAAGGGGAGTATCCCTACTCCAAAGCTCGTCACAACTCGCTTCCTGCAACCTCCGATGTGCCACTATACATCTACAATGAATACTACAACCCAAACCGACACGGTCGCTGGTAAGTATGACACCTACCCCTCCAGATTAACGAAACTACCCAGCGAAAGTCTATAGAGTAGAAAGTGTTCCTTAGCATGTTGAGCATGGCAAATGGGGGAATGTCATTATTTATTTATTATTTGAATTTGTTAAGCGCGACAGCTACCCAAAAAGGGTTTCCTGGCGCTGGACAAGCAGGTTCTATTAAATCTCCGTTTCAACTACAAAAGAGTTATTGATTAAAAAGCCAGGTTTTAGTGGCTCTGCGGAACTGCACATAGTTAGTTTCAGTTTGAATGTGCAATGGCAAGGAGTTCCACAGAGTGGGGCCTAACAGAGCAAAAGATCTACCTCCCATTCTGGCTAGTCTAATTCTAGGCACTACAAAGTAGGCCAAATGGGCAGATCTCAAATTCCGGGAGGGTACATGAGTGTGAACAAAGGACTTAAGGTAATGGGGGGCCAGGTCAGTTTTAATTTAAAACATGTAGGTCAGTGTCTTAAATTTGATACAGCTATCTATTTTATGCCAGTGGAGACTCCGTAAAGGGCCTGAAATATGGCTAGATCGAGGTAATTTGCACAGCAATCTTGCGGCTGCATTTTGTACCAATGGCAGTCGCCCTATTACATCTTTCTTTGCCCCTAAGAAGAGAATGTTACCGTAGTCTAAGCGGGAGGTTATGAGAGCGTGGACTACAGATTTTTGGGAGTCTTCTGGCAACATACAAAGAATTTTCTTTAGCCAGCGCAATATGACAAAACATGTGGCCGAGACTTTGTTGACTTGATCTTGCATTGTCAGTGATCTTTCAATCACAAAGCCTAAATTGCGCACATGATCTGATTGAAGGGGGAGCGGGCCCGTTTCAGCGGGCCAATGTTTAGCAGACCATAAGTCATGTTGCCGGCCCAGTATTAGCACCTCAGTTTTCTCGCCGTTGAGTTTTAAAAAATTAAGATTCATCCAGTCAGCAATTCTCCTCAACCCTGACTGCAGGAGAGATGGCGAATCCTGAGCAGTGTTTGAGAGGGAGAATACGATCTGGGAATCCTCGGCGTAGGTGAAAAGTGTGAGGCCTTCTTGTTCTGCTATGTGTGATAGTTGACAAAAGAGAGAAGACCCCACTTGTTCCAGGGAACAGGGTACTACCGACAGTCAAAGTCAAAGGGAATTTCCCTGGACTAACTATATGGAGAATAGTTTTATATTCTAAATGACATTTTACTATGACACAAACACATTATGCTAAAATAATTTTTTGCCACCAACTGAAATGTAACGTATATACGTTCTTTATTAAAAAATCTTTTTCCTCGCTAGACAGGGTATTATCCTTAACATAAGGAACCCAAAGACAAATTAAAATATCAGAAAAAAACAGTCTTTTTCTGAAGAACAAAGAATATACACCTTTCTTAATACAATAAAAAATCATTAAACATACATCAATACAGTAAAGCTATTACAATATGCATAAACAACAAATGTCAAAAATTAAAAACATATAACTTGATTAAAAACCAGACAAAAAAACCCTTCTTTTCAATGGAACAATAGATATTAGTCCCAGATGATCAGATCCAATAGCCTTATTCTCATGTGCATGAGTATTCCAATGTCCAAGATTGGCGTATTTATGGAAACCACTCGGCTTTACTTGGATTCTATGTGCAAAGTGCGTCAACGCGTTTCGGTGTTTTAGCCTTGGATATGGTTACACCTTCCTCAGGACAATAATGATTGGGGTCATCATCACCACATTTGGTGGAATCCTTCTCTATATTGGAACTTTTTTGGCGGGATCTTTAATCAGGGGATGTGTCCTATTATATCCAAATATGAGCTCATCAATCGATCATCTCCTCAGTTGTAAAAGATTTGTTTTGTGTATCCTTACGGGCACTTTTATAGTCTATTTGAACGTTTTATTTGAATTTCTCATAGGTTCTCGCTGCTTCCCTCAACGCTTCATTGTATTAGTGTATATTTTGACACAGGATTCTGTGATCCTTGTGTCTGTTGAGTTCACCACGGTGTCACCTTGGGTATACGCTTTCAGTTTAATCAACAAGGTTTCTATGAACTGGATGTGTTCTTGAAGTGTTTCGCCTCTTGCTTCACCGCGGGCCGCGGTGAAGCAAGAGGCGAAACACGGTGTCACCTTGGGTATACGCTTTCAGTTTAATCAACAAGGTTTCTATGAACTGGATGTGTTCTTCAAGTGTTTCGCCTCTTGCTTCACCTTGGGTCCGCGGTGAAGCAAGAGGCGAAACACTTAAAGAACACATCCAGTTCATAGAAACCTTGTGGATTAAACTGAAAGCGTATACCCAAGGTGACACCGTGGTGAACTCAACGGACACAAGGATCACGGAATCCTGTGTCAAAATATACACTAATACAATGAAGCGTTGAGGGAAGCAGCGAGAACCTATGAGAAATTCAAATAAAATGTTCAAATAGACTATAAAAGTGCCCGTAAGGATACACAAAACAAATCTTTTACAACTGAGGAGATGATCGATTGATGAGCTCATATTTGGATATAATAGGACACATCCCCTGATTAAAGATCCCGCCAAAAAAGCTCCAATATAGAGAAGGATTCCACCAAATGTGGTGATGATAACCCCAATCATTATTGTCCTGAGGAAGGTGTAACCATATCCAAGGCTAAAACACCGAAACGCGTCGACGCACTTTGCACATAGAATCCAAGTAAAGCCGAGTGGTTTCCATAAATACGCCAATCTTGGACATTGGAATACTCATGCACATGAGAATAAGGCTATTGGATCTGATCATCTGGGACTAATATATATTGTTCCATTGAAAAGAAGCGTTTTTTTTTGTCTGTTTTTTAATCAAGTTATATGTTTTTATTTTGTGACATTTGTTGTTTATGCATATTGTAATAGCTTTACTGTATTGATGTATGTTTAATGAATTTTTATTGTATTAAGAAAGGTGTATATTCTTTGTTCTTTAGAAAAGACTGGTTTTTCTGAAATTTTAATTTGACTTTGGGTTCCTTATGTTAAGGATAATACCCTGTCTAGCGAGGAAAAAGATTTTTTAATGAAGAACGTATATACGTTACATTTTAGTTGGTGGCAAAAAATTATTTTTGCATAATGTGTTTGTGTCATAGTAAAATGTCATTTAGAATATAAAACTATTCTACATATAGTTAGTCCAGAGAAATTCCCTTTGACTTTGACTATGTGTGATAGTTGGCTAACATAAATATTAAAAAGCAGCGGGCTCAAGGCTGAGCCTTGGGGTACACCATAAGGAGACATGTGTAGTTTAGAGGTTGCAGAGTTAGAGAAAATTTGAAACGTACTTTTCTCAAGAAATGAGCTCAGCCAACCCAAAGCTGGTCCGCCTACACCCTCATCAACTAATGTTTTAATGAGAACAGGATGTGAGATGGTGTCGAAAGCAGCACTGAGATCTAATAAAATCAGTGCCCCTGTCTCACCTTTATCCAAAAGCCTACGTAGGTTTTCTGTAACCCCTAGCAAGGTAGTCTCTGTGGAAAATCCAGAACGAAAACCAGATTGTGAAAAATGGAGAATATGATTATCTTCAATAAACTGAGCAAGATGGTAGTGGATGTGCTTTTCAAGAATTTTAGAAAAGACTGGTAATAAGGAGATGGGACGGAAGTTGGAAGGGACATTTGGGTCGGCTGTTGGTTTTTTCAATAATGGTGAAACCATTGCATGCTTCCAAGCCGCTGGAACAGTGGCATATTGTAATGACAAATTGAGGGTGTTACAAATCACAGAGAGCTGAGAGGTGCTGAGTTGTTTAAGTATAGGCACGGGAAGCGGATCATTCGGTGATCCTGACTTTAAATTTCCTAAAATGACCCTCAAATTCTCAAGGCTAAGAGGTGGCCAGCAATTGAGGACTGGAGTAACACAGACTGGATCAAAATTTGGCAAAGGGTTTAGTATAGGGGACTAGGGAATATTACCCTGATGAAAAGCTATTTCCTTATAGATGTTGTCAATTTTATTTGTAAAAAATTGGGCAAGTTACTCACATTTTTTGTCATTTAGGGGAGGTGTAGTAGCAGTGGTTTTGGAGCCAGCTAGTTCTTTCACTACTGAAAACAGAGTTTTGAGTTTGTTGGTAGACTCTTTAATGGTCAAGGCTACATAATTGGCTCGAGCAGTTGTACATGCTTAATGATATAGTTTTAATTCTATTTTGTAATTTTCTGTGGACTCCAAGGAGTTGAATTTCTTGATTGAAAGGGGAAGGCAGGCATCTGCTGCTTTAAGAAGCCAGCTGTCTACACTTCGCGATATACATTCAATATCATCTTGTACATTAGTAGAGGAAGGCAGGCAGTCGTCCAAATTCTGTTTTAGAAGCTCAACGTTTAATTTCCTCCAGTCTCTTTTGCGAATACTGGCCCTTGAATTGAGAACTTCTGAAGTGACATCCGATATGACATTGAATTTAGTCAAGAAGTGATCGGACCATTGTAATGGCAATGCAGGAAAACAAACCAAATTAGACAGATTAGAAAAAATTGGATCAAGCAGATGTCCCGCTATGTGCGTGGGACCTGAATTACATAACATCATATTCAAGGCGGCTAAAGCGGCTATCAAATTTCGACTGGCCAGGTCATGCTTGTCCTCGAGATGAAGGTTAACATCTCCGAGAACCGAAAAATTAGATGAATTTATTAAACTTAGAGACACTAAACTTGACAGTTGCTCAGACCAGGACTGAAGAGGTCCTGGAGGGTGATATGTTATGTTATGTTAAATTTTTATTTATACAGCGCACGTACGCCCATGGGCTTCTTGGCGCTACTAAAACTTTTGGAAACCATAACACAACACAGAATGACCAGAGAGAGAAAGCCAGTCTACGGGTATGCCTGTCTAAATAGCAGGGTCTTAAAGGCATGTCTGAATGTAAGCAGATTGTCACTGTGTCTCAGAGAAGAAGGCAAGTACTGGAAAGAGCTGCCCCCTTGGCGTTTCCTCTTGACTGAGGGGATAGTCAGCAGATTTTTGTGTGCAGATCTGAGGTTACGTGACGGATTGTGTTTACACAGCATATTAGTGATGAATTTCGGGCCTTTCCCTTGTAAAGCCTTAAAAACAATGCAGCCCGTTTTAAATATGGCCCTTTGATCTATAGGTAGCCAATGGAGTTCGGCCATTCCAGATCTGATAGAGTGCCATTTAGGTAAATTAAGGATGAGTCTAGCAGCCTGGTTTTGAACGTATTGAAGCCTCTTCAATTGGCCCACAGGAAGACCCAGATAAAGACTGTTGGAATAGTCGAGGCGAGATAAGACTAGAGCAGTCACTGCTAGAGTAAGGGCAGAATGAGTCAGCACATGGGAGATTTTCTTAATCTTCCGTAGCTGGAAGAAGCTGGAAGATACGACCGTTCCAATCTGAGCTTTGAGGGATAAATCGCTGTAGAGGGTGACCCCGAGGCTCTTAACAGTATTGGATTTGGTCGGGGGGACTCCCAGGTCAGAAGGCCAGAAGTGTGGGCCCCAGCTGATTTCGCTTTTCCCAGGCAGGACCAACTCTGTCTTGCCTGGGTTAAGCTTCAGGTGATAAACTAAGATGCCTGAGCATGTGAAACTAGGATTTAGGAAAAGTTGAAATAGCGCTGCTTCACAATTGGTTAGGTTTAACGGAGTAAACTTGCACTGGTATTTTTTATTAAAGATTATGGCAATTCCTCCACCGGTTTTATTTTGCCTATCTACTCTTACAATAGCATAGTCCGCTGGTAAGGCTTCTGCGATGTCAGGGCCTGAACTATCGTGAAGCCACGTTTCTGTGAGAAACAAGGCAGCAGGGGATTCATTAATCAAGAGATCAAAAATATCTCTTTTATGCTTTGAAAGAGAGCGGCAATTTAAATAAAAAAATGAATAATTGAACATAGGCTTATTAGTAGGCAAACAACTGTGACACATTTGAGGAGTTTCAAGTGAAAAATTGCAGTAAGCACAAAATGAGGGACCCTGACTGGGTGCCTCAAAAGTGCTACAACTAGAGTTCAATTTAGGCCTCAGCGCATGAATTTGCGAGGAAGTGTATCGTAAATGAACATTGGAAAATCTGACAGGGTGTGGGGCCATCTCCATCCAATGACTGCAGAGCTTACCGCATCATTTCACCGGAAGTGGGTCTGAAACTGCCCGTGCCAGCCCTCCGAAGCAAACGGCACAAGCCGCGTCGGACCGGGGCTGCGGGTATATGGTGCTAAACAGCTCAGGTGAGGCTCTCAAAGACAGTGGCTACACATTAAAAATACACACACACAAGTAGGGATTTTTAAAATCAGTGTTAAACAACTCCAAGGAGTAGGGGCGGCGAAATAACGCAGCCTACCTTGTCCGGTCTGTGTCCTGTTGCTCTGCGCCCTAAGTACTCTAGAGGCGAGCAGAAGCTAGAACGCTAACCCAGCCTTCCGCCGGAAGTGGGTCTGAAACTGCCCGTGCCAGCCCTCCGAAGCAAACGGCACAAGCCGCGTCGGACCGGGGCTGCGGGTATATGGTGCAACCAGCTCAGGTGATGCTCTCAAAGACAGTGGCTACACATTAAAAATACACACACACAAGTAGGGATTTTTAAAATCAGTATTAAACAACTCCAAGGAGTAGGGGCAGCGAAATAACGCAGTCTACCTTGTCATCATCAGGTATCTACAGTCTGAATGGGGAATACACATTTTACATTGGAACAGGAATTCCCATAGATACAGATATTATTGTATAATTAAATGAATGCATGAGTACACCACAACACACAACGAAACATCACAGGGCAACAGATCATCAATGCACTCACAAAAGTATGTCCACAGAGACATATGCACTGGCAGCATGGCTGCAAATACATGCATAATTTCCCTGGGCAGAACCCAAATATCGGAAACACATTTAAATACCAGAAGATCTCATGTCATAGGTATTCATATTGCAGGAAGAGACATCATTTACAAAAATAACCTAGCCATTTCCCAAACACCATAGCAAGAAGCACCTTATTTACTCTGTATATCTTGAAATTAACCAACAACATATATAAACCACACAGGAAACTGATGTCCCAATATAGGGAAGATCTACCAAGTAATGTTTGTGAAATGTGACACATTGCACACCTTTATAGTCAAAAATTCATTTTTGCAATGTATTCATAAGCAACAAAGTTAGCCTGCAGAGACTGGCGTTGTTCCCTGCCCCGGTAGCACATGTGTATAACTTCATAATCAGTGGAGTGCATTGGTGCCCCATCCACCAGTCGCACAGCAAAATCAGAATATGTTCCACAAACTACATCAAGAATTAAGTCATCTGTTTTAGTCCATTGTAATGCTTTGTAATTCTTATTTTATACACAACTTTCACTTTACTTTCACCATTTCCATAAAAGGTTGCATGCTTCCTAATTCTTCAAAATGCTATAGATATGCCTCTTTCTGTAGCACGTGGGAATGTATAATTCGCCGTGGGCGGCTCTTATCAATTTAACCGAAAGCACTTCGGGTTAAATAGCGCGGTGTCGGGGGTAGCTATTAATTCAAGTTAAAACCAATATTAATGTTTGTATAATATTAGACAATATGCATAAACTGTGGTATCTTAACCCATTATTAAAACTGTAATCATCACTCTTTAAGTAAAATATTTGTCATAAACACATACAACTCCACACAACTCCCACATCTCAAAACAACAACTAGATACTTCTCCTCTACAACTGAACTCCCCCAAGTGTATGTCGATCTAAACACTCGTAGTGTTATAAATTCCCCAAACTGGTCATGATTATTTGTACCTGCATAAGTTAAAACGACTTTCCTTAGCAGTGAAACTGACTCCTTTCATCTCCATGCAAGTACTAAAACTACTCGCTGCTACATTGTGAACGCATTTAAACCAACCCCCTCGTGCGCCTTCCAACAATTCACCTGATGCTAATTGTTAGTTTCACATAAAAATACAAATCCTATTATTAGCCATTGCGTGCTCCTCCTTAAAATACCATCCCTTTCTAACCCAACACAAATTTTACATTTAGTGTTTATAAACAATATCCAAGATTTGTATGAAATAGCATGTGCCAGATGTCAAAAGTACGCAACATTATAAATATTAAATCCTTCCACAAAGGCTTTTTAGCAGTTTAAAGTTTGGAAATCAGCTTCCTCTTGTGAATTTAGATTTTACTAGGCAACCCTTTATGTGATGTTTCATTTCTTTTCAACTTTTAATCCATGTTCAGGGTGCAAACGATCCGGGGGGGGCGTGGGGGGGGGGCGCAAGATCCATTAAATATCCTTGAAATGTGACAGAATGCCCACCTTTATAGTTAAAAATTCATTTCTGTAATGTACTCATAAGCAACAATAATTAGCATGTTGTTGTGCCCTGCCCCAGTAGCACGTGTCTATAACTTCATAATCAGTGGAGCACATCGGCGCCCAATCCACTAGTCGTACAGCAAAATCAGAGTATGTTCCACAAACTCCATCAAGAAGTAATCCATTTCAGTCCATTGTAATCCTTCGTAATCCTTATTTTATTCATAACTTTCTCCACTGATTATGAAGATCTATTAAGTAGTAATACAATACATCCACCCAATCAGATGGAAAACCTAGGCCTAGCTTGTTTACAATCTCCCACCTCACATTACCTTCTGCACCAATTGTTGACAGATCAATACATTACTCTAAACACCAAATTGACTAATACAGTCTAACCTGGCCTGCCACTCCCCCATCATCCCTACTGCCCAGTCACACATCTTATGCCCTGATGAGTACAGACGTGTTGGAGCGGGTATCTACCAAAGCTTCCATTCATCATTATCTCAGCCTCACCACAGGGCATGAAGCCAATTCTTCATAGAATGTCACAATCAGAATGGGATGTTGGATGTGACAGGAATACCAACATGTGAAGGATCCAGCACAGATCCAGAGCAGGACTCCGACAGATGAATTCCTTACATACAATCCCCAGCACGGGCCCAGGTCTCCAGCAAGCACACCTCACTCATATACATTGGGACACAACTATCTTGAGGCCCCTATGCTTTGCCAGGCCAGGTCGACACGTCCCTGGTGCACCCGTGCCATTCCTCCATCACTGTTCACTGAAGTCAGCCAGCAGGACATGAGATAGGATACCTACCTGTACAGTCAAGACATGTTATCAAAATGTCCCACTTGGAGTTACAGCACTCAAAAAGGTCCAAAGTGATAACAGTCCATATGGAGCAGGTCTCAGAGCTGCTAATACATAAAGGATGGTTTGTGATCCAAAACCTTGGCGAAGAAAGACACACATCTCAAAACTAAGACAATTCCTTACATATAAAAGACAGAGACAGGGAATTGCGTTTGCTGGCATATGGCTCAATGCATGTCCCTGCACACAAGCCACAAGACATTTCAACATTTAAACCAAAACCTTACTATCAGCTCATTATCATGTCCTGGACACAAACTGGAATGGATGTACATCACCTTACATTAAGTATCCAAGGCAGATCTGGTCAGATGGGCATAATAAACATTCATCATTGAGTTAAGCATACCACAACAGGAGCATTTGGTACAAAATTGAACAAAATTATTACCATAACAAGATAGATGAGCAGAGGGATCATGGGCATTAAGAAACCCACATACCTCACAGTCCACACCTCCTCCCATTTGATACACTACGGGACAGGTACAACCTTCCCCGTGGAGACTTTCTGCTCCATTAGACGCTGGTATCGGCCATCCAAAAACAGTGGGAGGTATTATCAGAATCACGGACCTCCATGGCTTGTCAATACGTTGTAATGGTGGCGGGGACCTTTAAAGCAGTTACTTGTTTATAGAGGCGTTTGGCGTGTGAGGCACTGACCCCGCTTCGAGAACTACAGCAGAAATAGGAAGAGGACCTAGGCAAAAAGATACCAGAGAAGGTTTGGGCTGAATTGGTTGAGAGGGAGTGGAAAAGTACTAGAAATGCTTGTTTTCAATTAGTGCACTTTTTTATACTGCATAGGGCGCATCTCACCCTGGCTAAGATTAACACATACTTTGATACGGACACAGTTAATGTTGTCCAAGATGCAATATAGAGGGTGCGGATTTCCGACACATGTTGTGGATCTGGCCACAGTTGGGGACATACTGGGAGGAGGTGATTGCTCTATTGAGTGGTATTACTGAAAGGGAGATAGGGTCCGATAGAGGCACATGCCTGCTCCACTGGTTTCTCCATACCTCCAAGACCAAGATCACTAGTACATTTTTGGAATTGGGACTACTGCTGGCCAAGAGGGATATTACGGCACATTGGATGGCTAAGCGGGTCCCAGCGTTCAGAGGTGGAGGGCTGAATTTCTTAGATGGGAGGAATGCGAGGTACAGTTAGATTACAGCAGGTCAACCAAGCGAACAGTGACAAAGCGTTGGAGGCACTGGTGGTTTCATTGAAAACCCCAGATGCTGAATTGGAGGTAGGTCCTATGGTGAGCACCCCGGCCGTTTCAGCCTGATTAATCTATATTTCATGCCTAGTTGTATATTTTTGTCATATTTATACTTATACCACTCACTGGGGGAGTGGTGCCCCTTGATGTCCATATCATGATATTGCTTTTGAGACGTTTGTGCCCTATCCTGATACTCTTGCAATGTTTGCTCTGTGTGACATGCCAGGGAGTGGGGTGGGATAAGAGGGTGGGGGGGTTAGCGTTAGTTTAGTTCTTATTTTGTTTTTTTCTGTTTGATAGCTACTGAAATGTGTCCATGCCTTTTATTACTCATTGCTTATTATTGCAAAGTGTATTCCTCCTTTATTTGATTACCATATGGTGCTCTGTCCATGGGATTGCGGCATAGACCTATTCTTTGTGAATATACAATTTGCATTTGGTCATTCTCAGAGACTATTATCGCTCAGAGAGCAACTGCTAACCTTTGTATTCAGTGATTGTTCGAATGTCTTTGTTTGGAAAAAAAGTAATAAAATATATATTTCTTTTATAATACCTCACAGTCCACACATGGGGGGTGAGACCATGGCCTCTAATACAATAGCCATTGTCAACAGTTGACATTGTAGCATATGTGAACTCTAAAAGACACCCCTACACATGAACAAAGGAGGAAATGGCATGCAGCCAGTCTGCCTCAAATGACAGAGCAGCTGCCTCATCTAGCCATGTCCAGACCATCTCTGATAGGCCCATCACCACGTGTCTGTGAGCCTGACCCTACAAAGTCCTACATCTATCCAGTGGCTCTTCATGTCACAAGTTGTCCTACAGCTTAGCTTTTGCAATCCTGTGGAGGCACACATCTCACTCTCTGCGCTGCACAGTAGCTCAAGCCCTACACCATTAGCGAGTTGATGCACATAAGTGTTGCAGTGTTGGGACTGCAGAGGCCTAACAATGCATGCAAACGGCCCGGGGTGTGATGAGCTTTTACAAATCCATCCTTTCATTGGATAACCTCAAAAACATAATCTGCAGGAATATCCCTCTCTGCATCCCCTCCAATGGAAGGAGGTTGAACCAACCCCTCACTGGGCCAAGTAAACCTGTAATTCCAGAACACAGGTTTGGGGCATACAGCTATGTCCAGAACATATGTATCAAATTCTAAATAGGTGCATTACATTGAGTGAACAAAGGGCAGGACACAGACTTTCAGGGTCAGACAGCTGAAGTGAGGCATGCCCTCTGCCAGATGTCAAATTGAATGGACTGGGCATCAGTAGTGCCTAGTGTAATCATACTCCTTGGCCGTGGAGGGCTTGTAAAACATCAGTATCTCATAGCCAGTGAGCAGGTGACAGTGGGTCATTCCTTATGTGTTCAAACGCATCAACAAAGAAGGTCACCAGTCTCCGCACTCCACCCATGACATGCAGGGTGTGGGTTAGGCGATGATGCACTGATTCAGTGTCTGTGACTCTCCACAGATGTCCCATCTCAGCTATCAGCATGCCATGTGTCAAGAAATGGTCCCCTGGAATGTCAGGACCTTCCTGCAACTGGCCAAAGGAAATGTGCTCCTGGACCCTGAGTAGGTTTCCCCACTGAGCTCAATCCCATGTCTCTCCATGCTGCCAGTCCTTCCCAACAATGCCACCATGGAAACTGCTAGGAAGTGCAGAATACCAGATGGAGAGTACGGGCTCATGTCCCTTAGTAGCCACAGGCCCTATTAGCCAAAAAACCCATGTTCACCCGGCTGTCAGCTCCACTGGGGAGCTGCTCTTCAGGGAGCAACATTGATCCCACAATCTCCTGTGACCTGAATGTTGGGAACATACCCACTTTATACAACTGCCTCCCAACCAAACTTCACGCCAGTCATGGCAGTGGTCCTGCCAAATAACAATCCTGTTAAAATGCACACCCTGGACACCCTTCACCCTGGCAGATGCAGCCTCCACAGAACCACAATTATCATGCCACTATTGCAGATAAACCCTCGCAGCATGGTGTCAAACTCCCTGGAGATGGCATGAGGCACAGCCACTGCTAGGTGTTGGCAAAAACACAAGATGCAGGGGAGCATCAACTTCTTAGAAAGTGAAATACAGCCTTGGCCTGTAACTGGGAGAGTGACAAAAAAATTGTGGGCGTAATGAGGATATGGCCCTGCTAAGATTCACACAATTAGATACTTTGCATCATGACAGTTACAGATCGTAAGTACAAAAAAACATGAAGTTCACGCATCGCACTCTTCTCACCCACCATCACCTCTTGTGGAGGTTACACCACATAGAGCGGAAAAACACAACTCTTGGCCAGTTCACACACGCACTTGATACACCCTGCAAATCTGACTGTCTCACAGAAATATCTGGAATGTCCCTGCAGGTAGACTGAAGATAGAGCAGCATGTCGTCTTCATCAGTGGACACTTCATGTACCTCATCACCCAGTGCAACTCAATATGCTCAACATCCCTGACACATTTGCTGGGCTAGTGGCCACATTGTCAGGGCAAAGAGAGGTGGGGAATGCTTTCACCAATTACAGCACTAAGCAGGCTACGTAGGGACACCTTCCCATGACCAGCTACAGCACCCTATTTTGCAAATGAATGTTATCTATCATGGATAGAAACCTTTTGGACACCATGCACTAGATGCTGTATGTGAACCAGCAGACGAGGAGCCACTACTGTACTAAGATTAAGAATTCCTTGCAAGCATTGACAAAGGATTTTGTGGACGTCAGTTCAACAAGCAAGATCACTGTTGGGTTTTAACAATGTACACCAAAAAGATTGCCGCATGGATTGTTTGTGTCTCCAATCACTCAAGGTGGTTGCAGAGAGCAACAGTCACATGTGGACAAGCTCATAGGCCTTATCGAGACTGGTCGGAGGCTGTCCAATGCAAGCGTTGTTAACCTGGCAGTGCGCATAATCTTTCTGGGTATCTCTTGTACCAGCCAATGGATTGTTGAGCACTGCACGTACTGCCAGAGCAAGTACAGATAGGTTCAATCCAGTCAGTAATTAGGAAACATCTACCTTGTGTTCGGACTAGGGGGGAATGTATAGGCCCCAACAATACACCGTGAAGGATTCACAGATTGCTGCCTGACTATTGTGGATCTGGGACAGGTGATGCCTAATCACCAACATCTGCTGAGTTGTTGTTAAGCAACATAGGAGGCACATCAGGAGCTACCATGACTTATCTCCCTCTGTGTGCATTCCAGCTTGTCATGTTGCAAAGTAAAAGCAATCAGACGGGTGTGGTGTTTTTGAGCATCTGTCAGTGTGGGTAACATCTCAGCCTGCAACTGGACCACAGTCTATTGATGAACTAGTGATGCCTCTGTTTACAGCAAATCCCAGTGGATATTGGCCCCAGACACCAGCCAAGCCCCAAGCACCAGCCATTCAGTACTTCTTTCAGTGCTTTCAACTCCAAAAGCCTAGAAGTGGTTGTGTCCCAGTAGGCAGTGAAATGTTTGGAGACAAAACCCCTCAGGAATGAGCAAAATGCATGGGCCAACAACAAGATAGGATGCAGTCACCCTGTGTGGACTGTGGTGGGGGGGCACATCCACACTACACCCAATGTGTATCTGTATTGTGTGTATTGGCTCATCTTCTGAGAATGCTATTTAAAGCTATTCAGCATGTAGCTCCCAAGGCTGTAGTATGAGCTGCTAACAAATATTTCTATTCTGAATGTGTAGATTGTGTACTACAGAGTAGTAGGAGTACTCATGAGTCTCAGGACATAGGATCCACCAACAGTGTTGGAGGGACCAGTGTGCAGCCCGTTGTGTAAGGTACGCTACCAGTGCCGGAGAGGATGCCGGGAAGGAGAGGGTGCGCTTAATCTGTGGCTCTCAGACACAATTGACATTGCAATCCACAAGCCAGGGACTATGAGTACACCTTGTAAGGATGGGGGATATGTGCAGAATGAAGTCTAGTTTGTCCTCATTCAGCATTGAAACATTGCCCTATAATCTTTGAAGACATGAAGGAGACACTCTACAAAGACACATTGCCCTCAGAGTCCATGGCAGCATCTAATGGGCTAAATGGGACCCCGTATGCATCCACACAAGGGATACTCTTGCCAAACCAGAGTAGAGGATGCAAACATATTGGCAATGCAAACACTTATGGAAATATCCCCATACCTCTGACATTCAAAGTCAGAATGCCATGAGTATCCTTGTGTGTGTAGTGTACTTGGAAGTGTTGGAAGGCATTTCAGGGGTATTCTGCCCCCAGGTGGCGAACCAACACACATCCTGGAGTTTTCACTTAAGTGGGGGGGTGGGGAGGGGGGGGGGGGTTATGGACCTTTAATCAATGGACTGCCATTCAGTGTTTCTGCATCATGAAAGTAAAATATGAACCCTGAAAACCTCCATCCCAGGGCAGTATCCAAGGGGAATTAATGAGCAATTAGTGACAACATCTACCTATAAAGGGTGACTTGGCAGTTATGCCCACACACATTTCAGCCAAGGCAAGGCTAGGTTAATGGAATATATCCTGTGATGCAAATAGGTTTTGCATATGCTAGTGTTCTCCTAGTGGCCATGTCAACAATCTGTCATGAACAATCCGTGGCAGACAACAAGCTGCAGCTAACACATAATACATCCTCAAGCTTTATCTGGCAACTATTTTTGCATACTTAAATCAACCTAATCTCTACATGTGTACATTTCAACATTACATTTTGGCCTGCATAATCTCATCTCGTGCTGGTCTGACCACTCTCACATCCACCTCAAAGTACATGCTTATCTCTGAACCTATCCATCACACACAAGCGCTTCATAATCACCCTCTGGTGCAGCTATCCTTAAAACCATGTCTGCCCTCCAAGCTCCACCCTTGTACTCTAACTCTTACACCCAGACTCTCACAATCTCATCCTGGTGCTGCCCCTCTTACATACACACCTACATTCACAGCACCACTCTTCATCCCTATGTACACAACACCTCTCCCATTCATGCTGTGTACACAAAGTACTGTATTAATCACCTCCTCAGCAGATATTAAATATATCAAATGTACACCTCTCATCCTCATTTTGCCCCTCACTAATGTCTTGGAATGCACTTTTATCACCATGTGCAGCCTCATTTCCAACTCTGACATTCACACTTAGCACCTCACCATATCTCTCACTCAGACACTTACATTGCTCAATGAATCTGTCATAATTCATTCGCTCATCCTACTGTGCTAAAGGACTACTGATAGTCACTTGGCAAAAACCTTGCATCTCCCCATACAGTACCCTAACTTACACAACTAGTGTATACCCTTGACATACACTTCTCCACTTTGTTACAAATAATAAGTTTAACCTTGTCTCACTGTGGCTGTGTCACATCCACAACTCAGTTCCATGCTCCATACCTCCATTGACTTCTGTATATTAACAACTACCTTTATCAATTACACTGCCCTATCATCTCTCCCCATGGTGCCACAGACCACAGCTCTCACTTCCTGCCAGCCTCCAACCTTGTATGGCTAGTACTACCTCAATCACATCTACCAATCTACGAATTCCTAGCATACCTTGTCCAGGTTTTAACGAGACTTACAAGGTCCAACACTCTGATTCCCACACCCCAGCATTAAAACAAATTCACAATGTAAGAATGAGGATACTTCATGTCTCATATACAAGAACTCAATCAATCAATACATTTGTAAAGCGCGCTATATACCCGTAGGGTCTCAAGGCGCTTGGGGGGGGGGTGGGATGGGGGGGGATGGGGGGCTGCCACGGATCAAAGAGCCTGGTCTTGAGAAGTCTTCTGAAGGCAAGCAGGTCCTGAGTCTATCGTAGGTTGGTAGGGAGGGTGTTCCAGGTTTTGGCGGCGAGGTAGGAGAAGGATATGCCTCCGGCGGTGGTTTTTCGGATGCGAGGGACTGAGGCGAGGGCGAGGTTGGCAGAGCGGAGGCTATGGGTGGGGGTGTAGAAGTTGAGTCGGTCGTTGAGGTATGCTGCTCCGGCGTTGTGTAGGGCCTTGTGTGCGTGGATGAGGAGTTTGAAGGTGATCCTCTTGTTGACGGGGAGCCAGTGCAGGCCTCTCAGGTGGGGTGTAATGTGGCTGTGTCGGGGGACGTCGAGGATCAGTCGTGCCGATGCGTTCTGGATGCGTTGCAGCCGTCTCAGGAGCTTGGTTGTAGTTCCTGCGTAGAGGGCGTTCCCGTAGTCCAGTCTGCTGGTGACGAGGGCTTGGGTCGCGGTTTTCCTTGTGTCCGAGGGGATCCATTTGAAGATCCTGCGGAGCATTCAGAGGGTGTTGAAGCAGGACGCAGAGACGGCGTTGACTTGCTTGGTTCTGGTGAGGGCGGAGTCGAGGATGATCCCCAGGTTGCGTGCGTGGTCGGTGGGTTCTGGGGCTGTTCCTAGCGATGTTGGCCACCATGAGTCGTCCTAGGCTGATGGGGTGGGGCCGAGGATGAGGACCTCCGTCTTGTCTGAATTCAGCTTCAGCCTGCTGTCCTTCATCCATTCGGCGATGGCCTTCATTCCTCTGTGGAGGTTGGCTTTGGCGGTGTGGGGGTCTTCGGTGAGGGATATGATCATCTGGGTGTCGTCGGCGTAGGAGATGATGTTGAGGTTGTGTTGTCGTGCGACGTGGGCGAGTGGGGGCATGTAGATATTGAACAGTGTCGGGCTGAGGGAAATTCCCTGTGGGACGCCGCAGATGATCTCGGTGGTCTTGGAGAGGAAGGGTGGGAGGCGGACGCTCTGGGTTCTGCCGGAGAGGAAGGATGTGGTCCAGGCCAGGGCCTTCTCTTGGATTCCGACGTCATGGAGGCGTGCTGTTAGGGTGCGGTGGCAGACCGTGTCGAAGGCTTCCGACAGGTCCAGAACGATGAGGGCGGCTGTTTCTCCTTTGTCCATCAAGATCCTGATGTAGTCGGTGGCGGCGATGAGGGCGGTCTCGGTGCTGTGGTTGCTGCGGAAGCCGGACTGGGATGGGTCCAGGATGCTGTTGTCTTCGAGGTGGCGGGTCAGTTGTTTGTTGACAATCTTCTCCGTGACTTTCGCTGGGAAAGGGAGCAGGGAGATGGGCCGGAAGTTCTTGGGGTCCTTGGGGTCCGCCTTGGGTTTCTTCAGTAGGGCGTTGATCTCAGCGAACTGACTTTGAACTTAACTCCTACCTTCCACTCTCATAAAAATCCCACCTTGTCCTGCCCCCATTATGTATAAGGCTCCACTCTATGTCCAAAATAGAACCACAAGTCTCTCTCACCACTACCTTGGTAATCTAGCACAGCCTATGCAACATCAGCCTAGCAAAACATATCTGCAGCTAGGCCTCACAATCCAAGATCCATCTCTTCCTGTGTGTCAACTTAGTGCATGGGTGTAACACAGGCTCCTGTAGCATCTGCACAGCAGACAGTCCCTCAACAGTTCTGTAAACTCACAGTCCACTCAGCTTGCCACATGTAACACAGGGCAATCCACTAGACATAACAGCACTCCAAGTTCATCTCTGTGTGATCTTGGCCAGCATCAAGCATAGCTCAAAAGTACTCCATTGTCATCTATGCACAAATGACAACATACACCCAAATCATATGCTTGACTACAAATAATGTGTGGTTAAAATTGTAAATTCCTAGCTTATACAGACAAATCGACTGTCGGTGGAAAAGTGTACAAAAAACCTGAATCGCAACTATTCTCCACTCTCACTCTGCAGTCATCCCTGTTGATAAGTGCACAAAAGTGCTACAATGCCATTATGGCTGCCAGACTTCAGTTGTGGGGGCGTACCATAGGATTCTCAGATGTTCATCCAGGCAGGGGCAAGTTGCGGTCACATCCATAGCACCCTCAAGTTATGTGGCCACATGCTGTAATGATGATGATGCATTGTGTACTCTGAGAGAGGGGTGAGCTCAAGTCAAGTGTGGCATGAAAGGAAACTCAGATTTAAAAATGTTTTTTCTAGTCTGTAAACTGAATGGCTGTTTGTGCCATACACATTGACATCTCAGCCCATTCCTAAGTGTCCCAGTTGCATGGTGTTGTGTGTTGATTGTGCATCACCCTGATGCACTACGGATGAAAACCTAAGGGAGGAGTCTGTCCACCTGTAGCACGAAAAAGAGACAGCACACTACAGGCAGTGCTTTGTTGCTGGACTCTGTAATCATTAGCATTTGTGAGGCACTGGGCAGCAGTCCACGGGCAGCGTCAGCCTGGACTGGCACACAGTATCCACCCTGAACTAAATCCACTCCACACCACTCCTGTTACCAACAAATGATGTTCAGACTGCGTGCGTGAAATGAGCAAAGAAGGAGATTGTTGCAGTGTATTGTGATGCTGAAAAGCAACACATTTGGCTGTGTCACATGAGGGGGCTAGAAGGGGTATTGGATGACCAAGCAGAGGCAAATGTCGTTCACTCAGAATGTACTAACAGGACTTGACATAGCCTAGCATTCCCAACTGGACAATTAGATGGACACAGAAAAATACCCTTTGAAATTAATAGAGTTTGCCTAAATGTCTGAAACATAAATGAAACGCAAAGACCATGCAGCACCCAGCATTGTCAATGAACAAGTAGATGAAATATCTTGGACACAACAAGCACAATCCACTCCTGACAGTATTGTGACAACTCCTAATCCATGTGTAGCTAGGTCACATGTGTGTCACCTAACTGATATGAGTATCACAGTCTTTGGCAAATACAAACTGTCTGACATCTTAGGTACAATGTTAGGTGTGTCATATCCCATCTCAGAATCATGTGCCTGAAGAGACAACATTTATAACTAGTGCCCTATGTGAAATGCACTAGCAAGTTGCTCAGTTTCTTAGAAAAGGTAGACACACACTCATGATACATATCCCTATGACGACACACAAACAGACCCTTGTCAAACCAGAATACACAGTAAGTTTAATTGATGTACCAACATAAAGCTCATCACAGTGCAAAAAGAAAGTTGAATAAACAATAAAAGCACAAGCCTTAAGTACCACGCTTTGTGTCTTGGTCACAGTTAGCTTGTCACACATCCTTTCTGGCCATGTAGACACACTCAAAGTCACTTATTGCACAAATACTCATTGAAAAGCTTGGACAACATATTGCAACTAACATAAACTTGCGATAGACCACACATCCCCATACCACTGCTTAACATTCTCTGGTCTGGTGCATCATATATCTGGCTGTAGGAGCTAACGCACTGCTATGTGTGCCCCAATACAGAATCAAAAGGAATATTACATGAGCATGTTGTGTCAAAAGTACATTTGCCGGAATTGGGAAATGGCCAGACTCTCACACTTTAACTGGTGCATGAACCTACAATGAGATGCACATTACCAATGGTAGGTACTGTACAACTCTGCAATCACTGCATGTCATCACTAGCAAGCTTATGGTGTGACAACCATTCATGCACCACATGCTGTGAACACATACAACTAACACCTATAACAATTTTGTGTCTGTAAGGACTGTGAAACACTGTAACATACTGAGACATGTCCGGGACTCAGACCATCCTCATGATGTCCCTAAACAAAATCAGGATAGAATGACTGACATCTCATTGTACAGACCCTGGACAATACAGACCAGAGACACCTTGCCTAACAAGAATATCTGCAGAAAGTGGAGTTCTAGGAGGCAACAGGATCAGGACACTGTCAGAATAATGCTTACCTTACACTCACCATGGGCACAGGAAATGTGTCATATGGGTCCACAGCCTTGAAGGGTATTGGCCTCCAGTGGCATGCCACCTGTGGCAAGGTTGTCATTGCAACTAGTCAACCAGATCTATGGAAGACACACACATGGGTCAGCCACTATCAAGTCACATGCAACAATTGTGCAATAACTTTGTGTACATTGGTGTGTCCAAAGTCACTACCATGTAGTTAAAGTCCATATGTATCCAGGAGTATTGATGAGACAGTTGTCTTTCTGCACATTACAAAAATATGCAGCATGCTTCTCTTAAACTGTTGCACTTTGCAACACTTGCACTATGTTGACATCTGAAAGCATGAATTCTGTGGAAATGTGATAAAAAAAAATGTTTGTGACTTCATGTCACATTCATAGCCAAAACGAATGTGGACATTGACACCCAACTAATGTAGGAACCAAACACTTGACTACATACTGACCAAGTGCTCATACTCACTCAATGGATCATATGCAATTCATGCCATACTAACATTGTATATTTACATCACAATTCACACACGAATGACAGTTGACCGCCAATCCATTTTGGGATACACAGTTCTGAATTCAAAATTCGAACATGCTTTATTCAGCACAGTAATGGTGACTATAAAAAATAATTCAAAAGGTCAATGGCAAGTCCAATAATGTTCCATGATTTTATGGCCTACAAACATTATGCCCATCGGATCTTGCCTGCACTAGTCCTGCAAAGGGACAGCCTCCCATGGGTTGGGCATCTAGGGGGCATGCCAGGCAACAAAGGGACAAGACTATAGAGGACTGGGTTGGGGTTTGGGAGGGATGGAATCAGGAAGGGGGAGAGTCAACTGCAGTGGGAGGGTCAGATGGTGGGGCTGGGCCGGTTTGATGAGTTTGGGAATCCTGTAAGGGGTAAGGGTCCTCAAGGGAATAGGAAGAGCAGTTGATTTCTTGGATGTGGAGGGGGTTGGAGATTTCCTTTTGGTGGGAGGTTTGGGGCTACTTTTTATAGCAGTGGGCGGGGGATCTGATCTGATGTGAATGGCAGGGGTGGGAGGGTGGATTTCTTCTTTTTGGAAGGCGGATGGTAGGTTTGGGTAGGGAAGAGGTCAAGGGCAAAGAGGTGTAGTTTCTGGGCAGAGTGGGTAGGAGGAGAGGCTAGCGTAGAGGTTGTGGAGGCAAAGGGTTGTGAGGTCATGTCTTTGGATGCTGGTGTTGTGTATGGTGGTATGTCTGTGATGGTGAGTGTGACGTCTGCCTTGTGTGTGTGCGTGCATGTGTGTTTGCTTTTATTTCTGTGTGTTTAAGTGCTGCGTGTGGCTTTTGACATGGATGCATGCTCATGTTTACGTGTGATTGAGTCATGGAGGGTAGTTGGAACTGTGGATGAGGAAGAGGCAGGAGGGGGGCGGGACAGCTGTATCTGGGATAATGCTGCCGTCATTGGAGAGGCCAGGGCCTGATCGGATCTCTGTAGGGTAGACATGTCCGAGTGAATGCCCTCCAGGAATGATACCATTTGTGTAGGAGGATTGGCTTGAACCTGGAGGACATTCAGCACTGCTGTCTGCCCCACAGAGATCTGCCTGAGGATGTTGATGGCCTCCACACTCAGGGCAGCAGAGGAGACAGGGGCAGGGTATGAGGTGCCTGGTGCAAAGGAGACGACTCCTCTTCTTCGGGAGCAGCCACAGACAATGGGCTGGGGTGCAGCTAGGAGGGTGGAGATGGTAGGGGTGGTGGTGGTGGTGCTGGACTCTGATGTAGAGGATCCAGACCCTGGGTCATCCACCACCATATGTGAGTCCTCACTGTAGCTTGAGCTTGTCATCGAGCATACAGATGTTATATCCGACGTGCCCTCAGGTAGGCTCTCCTGACCCTCCTTGCAACTGGTTCCCTCTTGCTCGGACTCAGCACTTGAACCAGTCTGGCGAGCTGCTTCACAAGATTTGTGGTGCTGACTCCTCCACTGGCCGGTTCTGATGCTGTGAACAAGAGGTAAAATTAATCACGAGTCGTCCAAATGTACTTGACACATAGGTTTCATCACAACTCTTCCAAGATTACCCAACTACCTCCATCAGACTTGTGCAATACATTTTTGATACTGTTCCGTAAAAAACACATGTTAGTACGCAAGTAAACCTATGCAGCCTCTCGCATGATAATGTCAGCCACATTGTGTGTAGCAGCTGATGTATGATCTTTTACTACTGACGGCCTTATGTCATAACATACTTGTCTTATCTAATGCAATGTAGTTTAGACTTCACAATGGGATTAGAGTCACTGAATTAAAGTGAGACATGGTATCCATCATGCAATGTTACAGGTCACCTACCTTCCTTGTCATATATCAAGCTTGTGTAGTCATCGCATAGGCCATATTTAGGCCTTATTTAGACTCCTTGTTCCCTTTCGCGCTCAGCGGAAGCGCGCAGCGCGTGCGTGCCGAAGTCGCGCCTAAGTCCAGCCCGTCTGCGACCGTCCACGCTGAGTACGCGCCAGGGGCCAGGGAGGCTGGCTCTACGTCACCAAATTCCTTTCTACCCCATCAGACTCTTTCCAGGCCATGTATTTTTCTCTTAACTCCACTCCCACAGTCTCCTTTTCTGGCCTTTTGTTTTATAGGCCACCTGGCCCCAGGTCTGTTTTCTGCCACGATCTGTTGAAGATCTTAGAATCTTTTATCCACAGACCCAACATCACCCTGTTGGGTGATTTCAATTTCCATATGGAAAATACGAACTCCAGTGATACTTCTTCCTTGGTGGATTCCTTAGCCTCCTGTGGCCTGCTGCAACTTGTGGACAGCCCCACCCATTTAGCCGACCATACGCTGGACAGAGTTTTTTCCAATGACCCTAGATTAAAGACAGCCTCTCCTATCCCTCTTGCGTGGTCAGACCATATGGCCGTCCCGTTGGAACTCAAATTCCATCTTTCTCTCCCCCTCCCCTCCGACTCTAGGAAGTGGGAATTAAGAAGGAACTATAGAAAGATCAATAATGAGACACTTGCTCCATTCATGACCAGTTTGAGGCATTTCACTTTGAAGGACACTAACTCCGCTGCCCTCGAATTCTCCAATACCATTTTGGGAGCAGTGGATATTCTGGCCCCAGCCAAACAGCACTACTCTGCCAGAAAGAGACCCTCGGCACCCTGGTTTTCTGACTCGCTCAGGCTGTTAAGGCAGGGCTGTAGGAAACAGGAGAGGCTCTGGCGGACCCATCTCGATCCCAAGGAGAAAGAAATACATAAACGTCTCCTTAAAGAGTATAAACTGGCAATAATTGAGGGAAAGAAGGCTCATTTTGTTAACCTGATGGCCTCCCTCAACTCTCCCAGGGACTTGTTTAAGATCGTAGATTCCCTTTTCAACCTTCAGATGCCGGACCCCATAGTGGGATCTCAGGAACTGTGTGATAAGATCTCTACTTTCTTTCACACTAAAATAGTAGATATCTATAATTCTCTTAATTCACTCAACCGTGATTTGGGTGTTCCATCTTTCTCTACTTCTCCCACTCCCGAATGCCAGGTGAATGAACTCCGCCCCAGCTACCTTAACTTTCCTCTTCTCACCTCTGAACGGCTCAACCTGCTCCTTGATAAAACTAAATCTGGATCCCCTCTAGATCCCTGCCCTCTCAAGATACTCAAGGATTGTAGGGAGGGGGTTTTGCCTCCCCTTCTAGAGGTGATGAACCTAGCAATTACTGAAGGAATTTTTCCTCTTTCTTGGAAAATGACGGTTGTCAAACCTCTTTTGAAAAAGGCCACATTGGACCCTGGGGTCTTGAAGAACTTCCGCCCAATATCTCTGTTACCTGCACCAGCAAAGATACTTGAGGCACATCTTAATCATCACTTAAGCGCCTTCTTGGAATACTCTAGCCTGCTGGACTCATCTCAACACGGCTTTCGAAGAGCTCATAGTACCGAATCTGCCCTTACGGTGGTCATCAACAACATCCGCTCGAAGGTCGACATGGGCGAGACCACCCTTCTGGTCCTGCTCAGCAGCCTTCAATACCCTGTCTCTCTCTGTCTTGGTCACGCACCTCAGGGAGATGGGAGTTGAGGGCCAAGATTTGAGCCTCCTGACCTCTTTTCTTAATCAAAGAGAACAGAGGGTGAAGCTGGGCGAATTCCCCTCCCCCTCCAAACCTGTGCAGTGTGGGGTCCCCCAGGGACAGTCCCTAAGCCCCACACTTTTTAACATCTATGTGGCCCCACTTGCCAGGTTAGCAAGATCTTTTAGGTTAGAGGTGTTGTCATATGCTGACGACACTCAAATCATGGTCTCCCTCTCTCAATCGGCGAGTATCTCCGCTCTTAACTTCAGGAACTGTATGGATGCAGTTTCTCAGTGGATGATTCAGAACTCCCTGAAGTTAAACGGAGAGAAAACCGATGTTCTGATCTTCGGGGGTAAGCAGGACATCTGTTCGAGTGACTGGTGGTCTCCGTCCCTCGGAGTGTGTCCCCTGCCCTCTCAATCGGCCAGGAATTTGGGTGTGCTGATAGACACTACGCTCTCCTTCGACCGTCAGGTCAGTAGGACTGTTTCCACCTGCTGTGGTGTCATTCAGGATCCTGAGAAAGATCGCGCACTACCTCTCTCCGGAAGCCCGGAAGCAGGTCACTGTGGCTCTTGTCTCTTCGAGACTAGATTACTGTAAAGCGCTTTACTCAGGCATCAATAAAAATCTCATTCAGCGCTTACAGATAGTGCAAAATGTGGCGGCCAGGCTGGTTTTTAACCTTCCCAGACTCTCTTCAGCCTCCTTGGCCAGGAAGAACCTGCATTGGCTACCCATCCAGTCCAGGATCTCGTTCAAGATCCTTTGTCTTGTCTATGGGGCCCTGTATGGGTCAGGCTCAGAAGGCATCAGGTCCCTCCTACACCCTTACTTTCCTGGTACAGCCCTCCGCTCTTCTAATAAAAATCTTTTGTCGGTCCCTCGGTTCCTCAAAGTCAGGTGGGGGGGGGGGAGGGCCTTCTCCTCCCTGGCCCCCAGGCTGCGGAACACTCATCCCCCTGAACTGACAGGACAATCCTCCATCTTTCTCTTCCGTAAAGCATTAAAAACGTGGCCCTTCATAGAGGCCTACCCGTAGTCTTGCATTTGTAAATTACAAGCTGCATCATCTTTTAGGCGCCTTGATGCCCTTGGGCTAAGTCGCGTGTTACAAGACTTCATTCATTCATTCATTCATATCACACTGATAACATTGATTGTGCCCATCTGTCCTGTAGCTTAAGTTGTTGTCTGTCAGGTCACACATCTAACTCTTATTGTGGAGACACCAAGGTAGTAGGCATAGGTAGGGTGAGACGTACGTGTCCCACAGTCTTGTGTCATTTAAGCACAGTGTTAGGAAGATGAATCAGAATGTTGTCTATATTGGAAACATTTCACCAGTTTCAAATGTGAACAATGGTCAGCACACTGCCAAGTACAATAACTGCATATTCACAATGCTAAATGTGGATCACTAGGCCACTGGGCCGTCTAGATGCATCATTTGTACAGACCTTTAGTCCTGAGCATCTTGATTGTAAATTCTTATTCAACACTTTGTACCATTGTGTCCAGACTGCAGAAATCCACATTTGTAAAGGCCAAGTCTGAATGTCCCTCAATTCTTTTTGCCATCGTGCACACTTTGTACGGCTTAAATGCTCTTGCTTGCCATCTCATTTTGTTAACTTACTTCCAAATGATGCTCATGTGACATCTCTGAATCTAACAGTGATGCATCAAACATATGGTTTAAAAAGGCATCAAGTATGACCAGTGAAGAGCATTTACACGGATGGGAACCATTGTGAATGTGTATCTAACATCATCTCTTCCAATCCAAGCCCCGTTTCCACCGGTGACCTACTTTGTTAGCCACAGAATGGCATGTGTTGTCACTGTTACGGATCAGACACATGGGCGCACTCTTTGGAATAGAGAGAATGGAATCTTACACCCAATCTTGTGAAAGGGCTGTAGAGGTGGGCCTCAGCCAGGCCTACCAGTGCTAGGGGTTTACCCTTCTCTGCACGCAAGTCCTCAGACAAGTAAATAGAAGTTAGCATGGAAACTGAAAGGTTAAAATAAATGTTTATTAAACCTCATGAGGTGGAACTACATTCACACAGCACCCTTCGGTAGTGTATGAAGTAGCACAAGGAGTAGAAGAACCATGGGTCTTTTATACCCACACAGGAGCTCAAACGAAGGCGGTACAAACACACATAGGAGAGTTACATACATAAATGGTCATTCAGAAATGCACAGTCAACAGTAAGGGAGGAGCTAGCAGTTGCTGACTCTGGTAAAATCAACCTGAAAGTTACAAACTAAAGCATGTGTATGAACAGTTACAGATTCCTCTGCGCATGTGCATAGTCTAAGTATAGCTAGTCCTCTAAGCAGAGCACAAGGGTAAATGACAGTGAAGACGGAAAGAGCACATGGTGAGTACATGGCAGACAAAATGGCTGCCGAAAACAAGATGGCTTCAGCTAAATGCTAACACTGATTGCTGCCAATTTTCTACAGACAACCAGTTTAGCATTAGCTGAAGACATTTATGATCTAGCATAGTCCTTGTATACATCTTGTATATCAATTTGCATTAAATTATTAATTTCTTTATCTAATATTTTCTGGGCATTCATTTGTGCATCATTTCGTTTAGCAGGAGTACAGGCATTGGACAACATTGTATACATAAGCAGCATGTCAGTGGAACAGAGAATAATATACATACTACTTTCCAACCTCAAGTTACAATTAACCCCCAAAACCAGCTGGCAAAAGTCCATGTGCGAGTATCGGGGTGGATTTCAGCAGCAATCTTATGAAATTTAGAGATTGCATCAAAAACTGAGGGGGTATTGTCAGGTATATAGACGCTGCAGCTACTTCCGATGATACCGCATGCACCACCTCGGTCAGCTAAGATTACATCTTGGACCATAAGGTTTTGGAGCGCCACAATCCTTGCAATTTGCAGTTCCTCTGTAATGTTCCCAAGTGCCATAGCTGTCTGGTTGGTCACAGCTTCCACTACACGAGTCAAACGTCTGATCTTTCTACTGTTTAGGGCAGCACCAACAAAGAAGAACAGTCCCAGATTGAAATCAACATATTGCTGTAGTGCAGTGTCAGTTTGGTCCACCTCATCATTACTTATTGTCCTCTTGTATCTGTTCTTAGTGATATCATTAAATAATCGATAGTCCTTGTGATATGATGCAGGTACCAGAAACACAGGTGGTAACAAAAAGGACACGTAGAAAACTCTGGACCATCCAACAGGTAGATGATAGTATCCCTTGTTACCGCAGACAAAGTAGGTGTTATGCAAAGACATGAAACTACTATTATTGACACCTTCAGTGGCCAAAACTAGAGTACATTTGCTTCTTCCTACTGGGATTCTCCCAACACTGCTTATACACAAGTATGCTCGGGCTCTAGTAATAGATATTACAAATGGTCTATTACCCTTGGTAGTTCGCATATTTGGGAAAACATAAGGCAAATAAATATTTCCGGGTCGATACTCCTACCACTCCCATTTAGTTCCTTTAGCCTGTGGATTGCCATCTTCATCTGGATAGCACACTTTATTGAGATGATAATGTATTCCCCCTACAGCCATACTAGTAATGTTAGCTCTTTCAGACGCGATTAGAAGTGTGTGACGGGGTGGGTATGCAGGACCCCGTGGCAGGGGATCAGAATACGCTGTGGTGGGCAGCCGCCCCTGTTTCACCTCCCTCCATTGCCTCCATGCAGCCCCCTGATAGCCCAGACAGAGACGAATGGAAGGCGGGAGACCCGGACTACTGGTGGCCGACGGTGCAAGAACAAGAACCCTACACCTTTAAGGATGGGAGACCGCCTTGGGAGACACACCCCCATCATCCCACGTGACGACGTCAAAAGAGCCACAGGAAGAGGAAGAGACGGACAACGTTTCCCCCGAGTCGAGTGGACGCGAGGAGAGAGCAAGCCGTTGCCCCGCAGAGAAGGAGATCCTGAGAAGCCCTGCAGAAGAGATCCTGAAGAGCCCAACAGCCGAGACCTCGAGCCCAGGAGACGAGACCGAGAGGCCGGGAGAGCCGAGGAGGAACGATCCGCCCCGCCACACGCCCACGGGAGGAGTGTGGCTCAAGCAGGTACGGGGGCGTATGGCGGGTTGGATGGGACAACGTAGTCTACCCCCGTTCTAGCAATTGTACGGCCCCTTGTACAGTCGGCCTCCATTTCCCCCCCCCCTCACGAGCACAACTCGGACACTGAACCACCTTGATCTCACACGAGTGCGTGCACTGGTTTTCCTCACCCCCGGTCCCTTAAGAGAGTGATGTATACCTGAGCCTAACCTCCGGTTTCTCTTACATCCCCCCCGGTACCGGCGGAGCTGACGTCAAGAGAAGACCGGACCCGTGACCTCGTCAACCTGGAGCCTCCCAGGACTGCCCCCTACAACCCTGCAGCGTTTGCGCGGGAGCGCCTCACGAGCAGACAACGAAAGACTTACCCTAAACCTTTAAAAATAAAGCCTTCTCTGAAAAGTCTACCCCAGTATTCAGCCTCTCCTTCTGTAGCAGCGCCCTTGGAGTCTCCCCTGGTGGTAGAAGTAAGCAGCAGTAGCCCGGGACCCTACCCCAACCACGTACATCTGGTGTCAGAAGTGGGATCAGAAGACCAGCCCATCTGTACCAGTGAGATGGACGCCCTGATCCAGCACCTCATCAAGGGCCAAGAGAAGCTCGAGTGGGCAGTAGAAAGACAGTTGTCCTCAGCCCAAGCTGACCGGGAGTTATTTAAGTCCACGATTTCTGCCCAGCTCGAGAGCCTGAAGAGCGTGCCGCCTCCGGTGATAACTACTACGGGCGAAGCCCGAGTCCATAGTCCGCACCCCTCCGGTATATCATTGCAAAAATACCTCCAAGGGGAAGACCCTGATGCTTTCTTAATGAATTTTGAAAGGGCCGCTAGGGCTTTGGGATGGCCTGAAGATAAATGGCCCTTCTTTCTGGCCCCTTTGCTCACAGGGGAAGCCCAGTCTGCCTACCAGGCCGCGAATCCATTGGGGAACACCCCCTATACCGTGATTAAAGGGGTAATACTGGACCACCTGGGTCTTGACCAGGAAGCCTACCAAGTGAAATTCCGGAAAGAGAAGGGCCTCCCTGGAGAAAACCCGAAGACCCTCTTCTTCCGACTCAAAATGGCCGCAGACAAATGGCTCACCCCAGAGAAATGCACAAAGGAAGAAATCCTACACAAGGTGTACTTAGAACAATTTATGGACGCTCTTCCCTATGCGTCCCAACGGTGGCTGCGTCAACATTCTGGGCTGGGAATCGAGCAAGCCATTGAAATGGCCGCCAACTATGCCCGGGCCCAACCAAAGACTCTCGCCTGGGACCACGAGAAACCAGCGAAGCCACCCTTACCCATAAAGACGGAGAAGAAACCAAAACCCCTGGGGGATTTAGGACGGGTCAAACCCGCTGGAGCGTTGTCCCCCATGTTGAGAGGGCCACAATGCTACGAGTGCGGTGAATGGGGACACATCGCCCGGCTATGCCCACGGAAAAGACCCCCCCCTGAGGAACCCATGGAGGTCGGGTACCTACCCAGAACGGTGCTATATTCCTCCGAGTTGGGCTCCTCCTTTTACGTGAGTATGTGGATGAATGGCTTGCGAGTAAGGGCCCTGTTGGACTCGGGGTGTAGACAATCGGTAGTGCAGGGACACCTGGTCTCCCCTAGTCAGTACGTCCCTGGCTCACTAGTCCACATTAGGTGTGTTCACAGGGATGTGAAGCCCTACCCCCTTGCCACCATCACCCTCACCCCCAAGGGGAAAGGTTCCTGTACAGTAAGGGTTGGGGTAGTGGATACCCTACCGGAAGATGTGATCGTAGGGGTGGATAATCCTGATTTCCTTGCCTTATTTAGGGACTCACTTGGGCGCCCCCCGATTGAGGGGAAAATCCCCCATCCCCACTTCCTGGCTCCGGAGCCCTGGATCACAGACCATAGTTTCCGATATGCCCAGGCTGAAGATAGAACCCTGTTCAATGCCTGGGAGAGCGCCCATGCTCCCCAAGGCACCACTAGCCCCGTGTACCCCCATTTCAGCATAAGGAACGGTCTGCTGTATAGGCATCCCCAGGAACACTGCCAACCCCAGTTAGTGGTACCCCAGTCTTTCAGGGAGCAGGTACTTTTCTATGCCCACACCCACCTCACCGCAGGGCACTCGGGCAAAGAAAAAACCACTGAGAACATCCTGCGGTATTTCTTCTGGCCTGGCATTTACAAAGAGGTACAGGACTACTGTGCACAGTGTGAAGTGTGTCAAAGAAAGAATACGAACAGGCCAAGTGCCGCGCCCCTACGTCCGTTGCCCATCATTGGAACCCCCTTCGAACGAGTCGGCATGGATTTGATAGGGCCTCTGCCCAAAACAGCCAAAGGACATGTATATGCCCTGGTTATAGTGGACTATGCCACGAGGTTCGTGGAAGCGTTTCCCCTAAGGGCCCCCACCACCGCAGCTATTTCCGACCGTTTCGTTGAATTATTCGCTAGAGTGGGTTTCCCAAAGGAGGTGCTGACGGACCAAGGCACGCCGTTTACGTCCAAACTCATGAGGGAGGTGTGCAAGACTCTGAACATCAAGCACCTAAAAACGTCAGTCTACCACCCACAGACCGATGGGTTAGTGGAGCGTTATAACCAGTCTCTGAAGAACGTCCTCAAGAAGATGATGACAGCGGAAGGACCCGATTGGGATCGGCTGCTGCCCCTGGCCCTGTACGTATTAAGGTCTCAAAAACAGAGCAGTCTCGGGTGTTCATCGTTTGAACTGTTATACGGAAGAATACCCCGAACATTATTAGAGATAACGAAGGACCTGTGGGAAGCAGAGGAAAGACAAGAACAACAGTCCATCCTCGACTACACCATGCACTTGAAGAGCCGGCTGGGCAAGTTAAGAGGACTTGCAGCATCGAATCTGGAACAAAAGCAAAAAGAACAAAAGAAGAACTACGATAAGGGGAAGAGAATGAGGCGTCTCTCGGTGGGGAAATGGGCTCTAGTCTTGATACCCTCGATAGGCGGAAAGAACAAAGGGGAATGGCAGGGTCCTTACCAAGTGGTAGCAGCTATTGGAGATACGACATACAAACTACAACTGTCGGCAAGGAAAACCCAAAGTTACCACATCAATATGCTGAAGGAGTGGTTGGGACCTGCTCCCAGTGGAGTACACCTGGCTGGTACCACAACAATACCCCAGCTGGTAGTGAATCCGGAGTTAACCAAAGAGAGGGAGCGAGCTCTGACACAAGCGCTGCAGCCCTTTTCGGACATCTTTTCGGACCTCCCAGGTAAAACCGGCCTGGTGGAGCACCGCATCACTACCGAGCCGGGGAAAATCGTGAAACAGAAACCATATCGGATCCCCGAGGCCAGGAGGGCAGCAGTGAAAAAGGAAGTCAGAGAGATGTTGGACTTGGGTGTGATCAGGCCATCAACCAGTGAGTGGTCCTCGCCGATTGTGATGATCCCCAAACCGGACGGGACCAAAAGGTTTTGCATGGACTTCAGGGCTCTGAATTCGATATCCTCATTTGACACCTACGCCATCCCGAGGGTGGATGAGTTGATTGAAAAAATTGGGGACGCAGTCTACATCACTACCCTGGACCTCACGAAGGGGTACTGGCAGGTTCCCCTCCGTGAGGAAGACCGGAAGAAAACCGCTTTTGTTACCGATGACGGTCTCTACGAATTCACCGTCCTGCCATTCGGCCTGCACGGAGCCCCTGCCACATTCCAGCGCCTAATGAACCAGGTCCTACGGCCCCACCTTCGTTATAGTTCCGCATACCTGGACGACATAGTGATATTCAGCCGAAGTTGGGAGGAGCACCTGGAACATCTACGATCCGTTCTGGCCGCACTACAAAACGCCGGACTACATGTCAACTCCAAAAAGTCCCGAGTAGCCTTTACCAAAGTGAATTATCTGGGGTACGTTTTGGGAGATGGCCACATCGCCCCGCAGGAAGCCAAAGTAAAGGCCATTGCGAATGTGTCGTATCCGACTACAAAAAGAGGACTGAGGGCCTTTTTAGGCCTTATCGGATATTACCGACGCTTTATACCCAATTTTGCTGAGACGGCCTCTCCCCTAACAGACCTGCTTCGGAAGGACGTCCGCCCCCGGGACCTAGCTGCTCCCTCCCGGGCGGCCCTCAATGCCTTCTCCCTCCTCAAGCGAGCCATGACCACGGCCCCTGTGTTACTATCCCCGAACTTTGAAAAACCCTTTGTCCTGGCCACAGATGCCTCAAACCTAGGGGTAGGAGCGGTACTGTCCCATACAGGGCCCGATGGTAGGGAACATCCGGTAGTTTTCCTTAGTAGAAAACTGTATCCCAGGGAGACACGGTATTCCACCATAGAGCGGGAATGTCTGGCCATTAAGTGGGCGGTGGAGAAACTACAGTATTACCTGGAAGGCAGGCCATTCATCCTCCATACCGATCATGCCCCTCTACGGTGGATGCACCAGCAGGGTAGCCACAATCCCAGGGTGCTGCGCTGGTTCCTCTCTCTCCAGCCCTATACCTTCACGGTTCTACACAGAAAGGGGAAGGACAATGGGAACGCGGACTTCTTATCCCGGGTGTTTCCTCTCCCCGATCGGGAGAGTCCAGGAGTGGAGGTGTGTGACGGGGTGGGTATGCAGGACCCCGTGGCAGGGGATCAGAATACGCTGTGGTGGGCAGCCGCCCCTTTTTCACCTCCCTCCATTGCCTCCATGCAGCCCCCTGATAGCCCAGACAGAGACGAATGGAAGGCGGGAGACCCGGACTACTGGTGGCCGACGGTGCAAGAACAAGAACCCTACACCTTTAAGGGATGGGAGACCGCCTTGGGAGACACACCCCCATCAGTGAAGTAGTGTGGCTCACTGGTTAGAGGCGGCAGACCCGAGAGCAGAGGACGGCCCGGGACCAGGGTTCGATTCCCGGCGCGGCAGGTTTCTGGACCAGGGTCAGCGGACTCGATAATTCTCTCGCCTCGGTGCCCACTCTGATCAGCGATCACACTCGGCAACTCTGGGCATTAGCTTGCCTCATCTTCACTAACGGCCCCACCAGACCGCCGGGGATGCCTGGTCTCACCCTGGAGATACCCATTAAGGGACCATCTCTCAGGGAAGCCAGGAAGGGTTTCGCAGCGGTCGAAGCGCCTTGGGACCCTACGGGTAAGTAGTGCGCTATATAAATGCCTATACATTTACATCCCACGTGACGATGTCAAAAGAGCCACAGGAAGAGGAAGAGACGGACAACGTTTCCCCCGAGTCGAGTGGACGCGAGGAGAGAGCAAGCCGTTGCCCCGCAGAGAAGGAGATCCTGAGAAGCCCTGCAGAAGAGATCCTGAAGAGCCCAACAGCCGAGACCTCGAGGAGCCCAGGAGACGAGACCGAGAGGCCGAGAGAGCCGAGGAGGAACGATCCGCCCCGCCACACGCCCACGGGAGGAGTGTGGCTCAAGCAGGTACGGGGCGTATGGCGGGTTGGATGGGACAACGTAGTCTACCCCCGTTCTACCAATTGTATGGCCCCTTGTACAGTCGGCCTCCATTTCCCCCCCCCCTCACGAGCACAACTCGGACACTGAACCACCTTGATCTCACACGAGTGCGTGCACTGGTTTCCCTCACCCCCGGTCCCTTAAGAGAGTGATGTATACCTGAGCCTAACCTCCGGTTTCTCTTACATCCCCCCCGGTACCGGCGGAGCTGACGTCAAGAGAAGACCGGACCCGTGACCTCGTCAACCTGGAGCCTCCCAGGACTGCCCCCTACGACCCTGCAGCGTTTGCGCGGGAGCGCCTCACGAGCAGACAACGAAAGACTTACCCTAAACCTTTAAAAATAAAGCCTTCTCTGAAAAGTCTACCCAAGTATTCAGCCTCTCCTTCTGTAGCAGCGCCCTTGGAGTCTCCCCTGGTGGTAGAAGTAAGCAGCAGTAGCCCGGGACCCTACCCCAACCCCGTACAAAGTGTAAACCAGGCTTGACAAGAACCATTATGGGAGAAGGGTAGAGGAATGAAAGGTGTTCCTCCCTTCTTCTGGTGAACAGGTATCATCCCACACACCCAACAGTCAGTAGTGTTTGTAGCATTGTGCGTGGGGTGCAACATCTGGATGAACGTGTTCTTCAAGTAAGATTGTCTATGCTTCTGCTCATGATATGGGAGAGTAAAATAGTGGTGCTCAATTGGTACTGGAGTAGTAGCAATCAGCAATTGTCGAGCAGGAGCCACTTCCTCTACAACCCAAGTTATCACTGCCATAGCAACCACAGTGACAATAAATCTAGTAATGCACATAGTTTTTCTGTCACAAATTCTTGCAGCAGTTGACATTCTCTCCTTCGGCATATCCATCCCGCTGGTTGAAATAACAAAAATCGTTGGAGCTCTAAAGTCCTGGGCAGCCGTTGGTTTCTTCACTGAGGGTCAAGATGGGTGTCACTATGCAGAACCAATCCCCCCCCCCTTGCCACATCAGCTCCTTTTCACTAAACCAGGACGGTAGCTCACCAGTCTTTTTCAACAATGAAGGTTCTTTCCGGGGTCTCAGTTGATATCGGGATACACCAGAGATTGTGTGGTCCAGGGAAGACTTCCGCAGGTTCTCTGTGTGATACATAATGGCCTTTCTCCATATCCAAAATCGCTCGATGGTCGATCAGGGCAGCAGGTTCCACCAGGGTAGGCGGCACATGCTTACAATGCATTGAGTGTATCCAGTTCTTCCTGTTCGTCACTCGAACTGCAGTTCTCGTTGCGAGGAGCACCTGCTCCGGTCCTCGCCTCCTGGGCTCCAAGCTGCTCAACCTCTGGAAGGATCTGACCATCACGCGGTCACCGGGCCGGAGTCCATTGGCCTCACCTGTGGACCTGTCAGGAAGAGCTTCTTGAACCTGTTGATGAATAGAAATCAAACTGTCAGTCAACTGTGATAGATAGTCACTCATCAATACACAGGGTACTTCATGTATGGTTCGTGGCTTAGGAATTCCCAAAATATTCATAGGCCTGCCAAATACCACCTCATATGGCGACAGACCAGATCGTGAGTGTGGCACTGATCTGATGGACAACAATGCCAAAGGTAGTGCATCTGGCCATTTCAAGGATGTAGACGCCTGTATTTTCGCTAGCTTCAATTTAAAAGTAGCATTATATCTCTCCACTAGCCCTGCTGATTGTAGAGGAAAAACTGCATGAAACTTCTGCTTGATCAGGACATATTCAACAACTTGCCCAACAAAATGGGGTTCGTTATCAATCCATAAAAGTTTGCAAACACCGAATCTGGGGAAGAATTCTTTCAGACGCACCTTTGCTGTGGTCAGAGCTGTATTATCTTTCGTAGGGTACGCCTCTATCCACTTACTGAAGGCACACACCACTATTAAGACATATTTTAGATTATTGTAGCGTTCAAGCTGAATATAATCCATTTGCAAAACTTCAAAAGGTGCAGTTGGTAGGAGTTTGTGTCCCTTTACCAGGATTATACTGGAGACAAATCAAGAAGGACTGTACTGTCTTTTTATTATTATTTTGTTATTGAGGAAGCTCCAACATGTGCCGGCCCATGTGCCATGTGAATCATAGATTGTAAATAGGTGTCTCTTCTACCGCACGGATGATACATCTGATGAATCTCACAGAAATGCTCTACTTTTTTACGTTTTCTTCACTTTGGGAATTATTCCCCCACCCACTTACTTTCGAGCACCCCTTCCTTTGCACGTTCCCCCCTGGAGCAACCACCAAATGTACAGTGATTTAAATCCATTGATGTAAATAAATTTGTTTTGTTACATATGAAGCTCATATTCTGCACATCCTTTCCTGCATATCGTGGAAAATGATTATAGTGAAGTAGTATTACTCATGTGGAGCGCAAATTCATTTTTTGCTCGCAATTAAGAGTTTGAGATTAATTCTGAGATTGTGAATGTTTGTTTTGAGGACCATTGTTCTTCTATAGTAAATAGGCTGTGGGCAGTTTCCACTTGGTCATCTATTTATTCCTCCAGCAGCGCTCATCATCCAATGTTCCTTCCTTAGACCATTGCTCTAGTTCTGCAGCGGAAACAGATCTCTGCATGTCTAGCACTTCCTGCCTAACATCATGCCATCGTTCGGCCTGTGACTTCACTACATAAATAGATATAGTACTTCGCTGCATTGCAGTCTCACGAGCTGTGTGATCTGCAAAGGCATTGCCTTGTCCTATTTTATCAGTCACTTTCTTGTGTGCACTACATTTAACAATTGCTATTCTCTTTGGGTATGTCAAGGCAGTCAAAAGATTATGCACCAACTCTCCATGCATTATCTGCATCCCATGGGGTGTAAGAAAGCCTCTTTCCTTCCAGAGTGACCCAAAATCATGAGCCACTCCAAAAGCATAGCGGCTATCTGTATAAATGTTCGCAGACCAGTCAGTACTGAGTTCACACGCTCATGTCAAAGCTATTAACTCAGCTGCCTGAGCTGACTTCTGTGGGATACGAGCTGTCTCAACTACCGTCTGAAGTGTTGTATTCGCATATGCAGCTGATGTCGTGCCATCTGGTAACTTCAAACAAGACCCATCAACCCACAATTCCCCATCAACATTTGAGAGGGGCGTGTCTTGCAAATCTACACGACCCTTTGTCTGTTTCTCAGTAAGGAATATACAATCATGAGACTCCTGTGACTGAGACTGAGTCGCTGAGTATGGCAACAAAGTAGCTGGATTCAGAGTTGAACATCTTTTCAAGGTGATATGAGGAGTCAAAAGTGCCAATTCATGTCCTGTCAAATGAGCACTTGTTAAGAGCTGCACTTTGGTTTGGTTCAGAAGGGCATCAACTGCATGGGGTACTAAACCAATAATCTGTGTGACAAAACTATCCCTTCACTCTGACGTATAGACACAGCTGCCGCGGCAGTAGAGCGGAAGCATCCAGGCAATGCACGGGCAACTGGATCAAGAACAGCTGAAAAATATGCACAAGGACGTTGCTTGTCACCGTGTGTACTAAAACTGACAATGCACACCCATCTCTCTTGTGTACATAGAGTGTAAAAGTCTTAGTGTAATCTGGAGTGCCTAATACTGGTGCAGAACAAAGAGCTTGACCCAATTGATGGAAAGCATTCTGGAATTCAGTCGTTCATGGAAGGGGCATTGGAGTGTCTTTAGTCAGAAGAGCCAACAAGGGTTTAACAATGTGTGAAAAGCCTAAAATCCATTGCCTACAAAAAGAGGTAAGACCAATGAATGCACGGACATCTTTCTGAGTACGGGGTACTCGTGTGTCTAAAATAGGTTGAATGCGATCTGGTGTAAGTGCTCGTCCCTCCATAGACAGAAGGTGACTCAAATAAGTCACCTTCGGTCTACAATACTGCAATATCTTCTGTGAAACTTGTGATGGTGAGATGCACAGAATGAAAGCAAAGACACTGTACCTTCTTCATACTGTTCGGGCGTATCAGCTGGCAACAAAATGTCATTGACATATTGTATGAGAACCATCCCCTTGGGTAAAGGGAAAGAATGAAGCTGTCTTTTCAATGCTTGGCTGTAAATACTAGGACTCTCTGTATACCCCTGATGACCTCTACAGAATCTATAGGATTGATTATTTAAAGTAAAGCAGAACAAATACCGGCTGTCAGGATGAATAGGAATGAAAAAAGAAGGCATTCTTCAAATCAATTACGGTGAAGGTAGTAGCCGTCAGAGGAACCAAAGTAAGAAGTGTGGTTATGTCATCAACTTCCGGATACTGGGGTACTACAATCTTGTTAACCTCTCGTAAATCAATGATAAACCTGTAGATTTTAGTATCAGTGTCTTTCTTCAAAATAGGCAGAATAGGGCTATTTCAAACATTATAAGGGACTTCTTCCACAACCCCCACTTCAATCAGATCATGAACAATGCGCGCGATTGCCTCTTCCCCTTCTCGAGAAATTTTGTATTGAGGCAATCGTGGCAATGAAGCTCCCTCCTTGATACTAATATGCACTGGTGGAATAACCATTTGCTCTACATCAGTGTCCGAAGTGGCCCACAAAGTACTAGGGAGTGAAGCCAATGCAATATCTTCCCTAAGGAGACAGTACTTCTCAACCACTAGATAGTTATTATTCAAAATATAACGTACAGCTTCTGGAAAACAACGTATCGTAGCCCTGAAATACTTGAGCATAGCAAGACCCACAATATTGTCCGGTGTGTTAGGGGAAAGCAGAAATGGACACCAGGCAGTAAATCTATCAACATTGAATGCAAGTGGTTGTGACAGTGGGCTAAGGGAAGGTGTCCCATCGAAACCTATCGATATAATGGTTAAGCCAGACAGGGGAGCCCTTAGAACCGATTCTTTAGACAAGGTGCTACGAGTAGCTCCTGTATCAACCAGAAACCGATCAGTAGAACACAAAACAAGTGCTTGGACATAGGGACCCTTCCAATCGACTGGAACTTCAACTGATTCCTTACCCCATCCTAGGCATTCCGATGCATAAGCAGAGTCCGTCAAATCTGAAGTAAAATAGTCAGATATTTGATATTGATTACGCCTATTAAACGTATTCGAAGAATTTGGAGGACGCCCCACAGTCTCAAAACTAGCACGATCATCCATACCGACCCTATGCCCTGGGGTCTCTGGGCGTCGTCTCATTTGTCCCCGACCATGCTGGTACTGCGGAGGGCACGAACATTCAAAAGCCCAATGTCCCATCTCCCTGCAGTAAGCGCACTCTGATCAATAGACAAAATAGCTCGGGAAAAAGAGGTCACAGAACGATACATTGTACGTCTGCCTCGACCACTATTTCCCTAAGAGGGGCCATAAACCTGAGCTATCATAAACTTAGTTTTCAACTTCTTATCCTCGTTTCCCTTAGCTTCTAATTCTTGTTGTTCATAATACTGAGCCATAGTCAAAAGAGAGACTTGGGAAGACGTAGTCCATGAACTCTGGCTGGCCTTTAGGTGACTAGCTATTCCTGGCAACATGTTCGCGACAAATTTATCGACAAACAGATGCCTGCCTGTGTCATCTGTCAATGACTGGCCACTAAATTCGTGGAATGCTTCCTCAAAACATGTAAAGAAATCAGAGACCGATTCATCTGCCTTTAGCTTGCAGGATTGGTAATATAGTCCAATCTATCTTTTTAGGGGGAATGAGTGTTTTTTAATTTAACTACAACGGCTTTTGGAAGATCTAAAATCACTTGGTGCGGTTTCTGCGCAGGTTCCCTTTCCGCGTTAATCCTTTCCAGCTCCTTCCAAATAGCCCCAAAAGTTGTATGGTCATCGACTCTACGAATAGTTCTGCACATATCCGTGGGTAACATAAGCCCAAAAAACATGTTGATATCAGATAACGTCATGGTACAAGAACTAATAGCTCCTTCAACTTCCTCATAAAAAGCAGCCGGATTTTTGCGTGGGTCAAGCAAAGCAGCTTTAAGAGCCATGACATCTGCTCGACTCCATGGAGTATAAACCCAATCATAAATTAAATAACCCTTCACATTCGCAGAAGCTTTATCATCATCTGTTCCCTCACCCTTAGGAGGGACATACAAAGGTACGGCTTCCCGCATGGGTTTTCCATGAGCTACAACATTCTTATCTGTCTCTGAAGCATCGGCCTGCATCACGGAGGTCTGAAGTGTTTGTGCAGCTGCAGCAGCCGCCTTTTTCTCCTATCGCAAACGGAATACATCAGCTCGCAGTTTTACCACACTTCTAATTAAGTCAGCCACCTGAGGGAGGAGGAGGAGAAAAAGACTGTCATGCAATTGCTTATAATCCCTTGCTATATCATCAAGCTCTAACTCCGTGGAATGTTTTCTAAACCGTTCAATTACTTCTGTGGCAAACATTTCTGCAAAATATAACTGCTCCCTTTCCTGCCATTGGTGTAGGTCAGCCGAAAGATCAGAAGCAGAAATATCATTACGAACAGCTCTACGGGCAGCAGATCTAAGGTCAGCCGCACGTTCAGCGGTCAACATAGAGCGAGTCTCTCGCAACTTATCCTGATCTGAAGGAGAATCATCATCATCAGAATCATGAGTAGGAGCAGAGGGAAAGGTATATGGAGGCGGAGAACGGTCTAGCAAAATGGAATCATCCTGTAGTTTATTTAGGAGAGGATAAAGGGGGCGCAGATAGGGTGTTGGCCATTTACCTGTAAACGACGCTCCCTATCCTCTCTTTCTGTTATCTCCTTCATTTCTTTCTCTTTCAATTCCCGCGCTTTCAAAGGGATACTTTTGCGTTGTTCCTTCTCTAATAAAGCTTGCTCTCTTCTCATTCGTTCACGCGCTTCTATCTCCCACATTCGTACACAGTCAAACATGTCTTGTCGACTGTTATGCTTAAACATACATTGTTCCATATACTGAATCTTTTTAAGATCAAATGACCCATGCATAGGCCAGCGCAACTCAGGATTTTTGCTAGTATATTTATTCCATAACATGCTGTACATTATAGAAGAAGTACAATTTTTAATATACATATCCCTATTAGGCGTCCCCTCGGGGGGAGCCAATTGTGTCCTCTCAATACTTATATCGGTACCGCTACAGAAGCAATACATTCTACGAAGTGTGCTTAAAACAGGCATGGCCAAGAATATTATAAAATATAGAATATTATACAGCAGTGGCACTTAACGCAAAGTGTGCCGTTACATATACTTCATAGATTAGAGAAAAATCTCCACATTACCTGCCTATATAAATTGCAATTTATATATCTACATACATTCCATATGTTGGCCCTCTATCATATTCCATATACATATTGTCACATCAAAGGACCTTACCATACATAGGTCTCCAGAGTCCAACTGCCAAGTTCTAAATTGACCAAATGGTCTCTGCACGGCGAACACCAGAAGAGATCTCAGTCGAGGACCGGCACCACCTGGAGGATCAGATCAGAAAGAGAGAAAAAATGCTGTGGGTGCCAAGACGCGGGTCTCCTCAGGCATTGATCGTCCGCAGCGAGATTCCAATCCTTCGTTTCGACCACTCCTTCAGGCAACTGAGTCGCCGATGAGCCCCACTTTGGTTGGGCGCCAATCTGTAGAGGTGGGCCTCAGCCATGCCTACCAGTGCTAGGGGTTCGCCCTTCTCTGCACGCAAGTCCTCAGACAAGTAAATAGAAGTTGGCACGGAAAGTGAAAGGACAAAAGTGTCTCGTTTCACCCCTTCCATGGTAGGCAAATGTAGTATGTGTGTTTTGTATAAGCGGAGACTACAGCTCCCATCATGCTCCGCTGGTTGTGACCCTTCCCTGCTCCTCTCCCTTTTCCTACTTTAACTCCTCCCTGAGTGTATCAGTGCTTGTCACCTGATATCCAATCCTACTTTCAGCAAGTACACGGAGGAGCCGGTTATTACTTGTCTGGAGAACCACTTCTGAGGGGAAAGCCTTTCGTTTTGGAAAGCACTTTCATCGGAGATCGATTTCGCTCTAATTAGGACTTTGGCATTTTTGAACGCGCTGGAAGGCGCAGTCAATCATCTACGAGGACGGTGAGTCAGAAGCCCATTCCGCTCTAGCTCCAAGCTACCGCATTCCGGTTGCACACCCGAGGCGGATGAAGCCTGTGTGTGTGTTCTACAAATTTCTGTTAAGCTAAAGAAGCTTCAAGACGCTGTGCCCAAAACAGTGTCTTCTTGCCTCAGAGTAAACTGCCTTGCATAAGGATGAAGAGCATGGCAGCGAAGGGCTGAGCGGACAACATTTCTCTTTTTACTTGCCTTAGTTTTGGGGCTTCTATAGGTCAAGAGACAGCAGTCAGGATATAACAAAACCAGGAGTGGATTTACAAACGCCTAGGAGGCAATTGAAAGGGTCGGATTTTAGAGTGAAACAAGGAAACAATCACTGTTGGGAGCATTTGGCTGGCATTCAGGAACACAGAAGTCTTTCTGGAATATTTGTATGACACAGTCTTTTATTTATTTATTTATTTTGTGTTTTATATAGCGCGAACATGACCCTGTAAGGGGTATCAGAGCGCTTTACAGATATGTCTCAATAATAGAACCATTAATAACCATAGATTGCAGAAAACAAACAAACTCTTTACAACAGTACATTTCGGGGAAGCGTATAACAGATATATCCGAAGCGCATTGAATCACCCCACCATGAGTGTTACAGATGTACCCTCTCACATGAGTGAAGAGAGATGCTGGCGTGTGAATGGAACAAATATGGAGAGAATATATCCAGAGTTACTGCTGTCAGGATTCATTGTAGAAAAGTTTCCATATAGAACAATTTCGCTTCTTTTTTGAATGCTGCGGTGGATGGAATTCTTTTAATGCTAGGGGGGAGAGCGTTCCAAATTTGTGGTGCTGCCCCAGAGAACGCTCGGTCATAGGTTTTTTTTCTTACAAAAACGAGCTGGTTTTAGAAGAAGATTGTCTTTGCTCCTGGTGCCTCTGTTTCCTCCTGACAGCGTGAGTTTCTGTGCAAGGTAGACCGGAGTTTTATGGTGCAATGCATTATGGGTGATGCACGGTAACTTGAAGTGAATTCTTGCCTCGAAGGGTAGCCAGTTGAGTACTTTCAGATGGGGGGAGATGTGGTCGTACTTTTTTGATCCTGATATCAGTCTGGCGGCTGCATTAAGACATGCTTTCAAAGGGGCTGTTGTGATCTTAGGAAGCCCTGCCAGAGTAGTGCACTCGTATTCTATCCTTGAAATGACCAGTGACTGGACTGCTGTTTTCAGATCTGTTTTATTTAGGAATGGTTTTAGTTTCCGCAGGTAGCTTAGGTGGAAACGGGCGTTCTTTGCCATTGTGTTAATGTGTGCAGTCATGTTCAGATTTTTGTCAAGAGTAATTCCCAAGGATTTAGCTGAGTTGACAATCGTCAGGGTGCATTTTAGAGCTGTGATAAGGTTGGACCACTCTGCTGACTTGAGTTTACTTTTCTGAGGTGTAATCAGTAAGAATTCAGTTTTTTGCGGGTTTAACTTCAGGTGATTTAGGGTTAGCCATTGGAGGGTACTCGTAAGGGCTTGGTTCATAGTTTTTATGTCTTCTGTTGATGTCACCTTGATGTACAGCTGCGTGTCATCAGCGTACATATGGAATGCAATGTTCGCATTTTGTAGTATAGCCGTTAGTGGTTCTACATAAAGATTGAAAATCGCCGGGGATAACGTAGAGCCTTGTGGAACTCCATTGTGTTGCCGGTAGACCCTAACAGTGTTTGATTGACAATTAATTTTTGAGATCTATTCTCTAGGAAAGAGCTGAACCACTTAAGTACTAAACCATCTAGCCCCATTTTGTTTTTCAACCTGTCCAAGATTCTGGCATGATTTACCGTATCGAATGCAGATAATAAATCCAACAGTATTAGGAGACATGTGTCATTGTGATTGAGAGCGCTTAATGCGTCATCTACTATTTGCAAGATTGCAGTTTCTGTGCTATGGTTCGGTTTGAACCCTGATTGGTAATCATTTAGAAGGTTGAAATCCGAGATGTGAAGACTCAGTTGTTGCTGGACACATTTTTCCAGAACTTTGGCAAGCATAGGGATGTGAGTAACAGGTCTGAAGTTGTTTGGATCAGAAGGGTTTTCAGTTGTTTTTTTTAGAAGAGGAGTGACTTGTCCAGTTTTTAGGCAGTCTGGGATTTGACCTTGTGATAACGAGGCATTTATGATCTTAGTCCACGATGGGATTAACAAATAGTTGAGTGAGGACCAGCACTTTGCTGTAAGGGGGTCGTTATAATGGTTGTTAGGTTTAGTAGATGCCATGATCATTGAAATGTCTAATTCGCTGATTGGCTTAAATCCTGACCATCGCGCGTTGTTTTTTGGATTGTTATCTTCTTGTTGGAATTGTGGCTCATCCAAATAAACTTTCTCCCTTTCCAAGTCATCCGCTATTTTTTAAGTTACCTTTCTAGTGCGTTAGCGTTGTTGTTAAAGAAGACTGAGAAATCCTCACTATTTAAGCTTGTTTTGGCGAAGATCGGTGCTGATTTGGCAGATTTATTCGACTGTTCTTTGAGTATATCGAATAGTTTCCTAGGTCTGTTTGTAGCATTGTCTAGTTCTTTCCTAAAGAAGTCTTTTTTTGATTTAAGGATGCTTTTGTTATAGGCTTTCCTGTATTGTCTCAGTTGGCCTAAGTTTGATGCGGTAGGGTGTTGACACCATTTACGCTCAAAGAGTCTGAGTGAACGTCTTTGTTCATTTAGGGAACTATTGAACCATGGATTTTTGTCTTTGACAAAGATCCTTTTAAGTTTTAGAGGGGCGACCTCCTCTATAATGCTTAAAATAGAATTATTATAGTGCAAAGTGAGGTCATTGACGTCAACCATGTTCTTGGATGTCTGCAACTCATTTTCACAACGAGCTGCTATGTTTTCCATGTTGATTCCTCTGGTGTCCCTGGTCCATTTTTTTGGCTTAACAGCTTGTGAGATCGGTTTAGTTTTTCTCAGAGGAATTTCGAATGTAATTATGTGGTGATCGGACCAATCGCATGGTGTGATTATAATGTTCTCAATTGCTTTTTCTTTGGCTATGATCCAGTCTAATGTTGAACCTTTGGAATGGGTGGGGAGATGACATCCCTGGACTAAGGATTGTTCTTCCAGGAAAGTTTTAAAAAGTTTTATTTGATTGTCAGCCTGATCCACCCAGTGAATATTGAAATCACCTAGGAATATATCATTAGACTGGGGATTAGAGTTGACGGTAATGATTTCCGTCAGTTGGTCTAGGAACTTAGTCTTTGTGCCAGTGGGGTGGTAGAATGCATGGAGTTTATAGTTTTGGTTGTCCGCCGATCTTAAAGACATGCCTAGATATTCACAGGACTCTAACGGGTCCAAATGAGTTTTAGTAATGGTAATGTCTGACCTGTGAATGCACGTGATGCCTCCCCCCAATCTGATTTGTCTGTCCAAAATCTGGTAGTTTGGGGGAACTAACATGTCCAGATAAGGGGAAGATGCGTCGGAAAGCCAAGTTTCGGTTAAAATGGTGATGTCAATTTCATGATTTAGTATGAGGTCGGCTATGTCTGCTGCGTGTTTATTAGCAGATCGACAGTTGAGTAATATGCAACGAAAGGGTTTCTGGGAATTGGTCATATGTGGATCTAACGTTTCAGGCATTAGAGTCACTATTTTTTGGTTGCTTGTGTTGGCCATTCTATTGTTAACCTGGGATGTTCTATCCATATTAGATATGATAGTTTGGATAGTGTTAACACTTAATTTAGTTTGCGAAGTGTGGGGAGGGTCATATGTGGAGAGAATGGATGTCAACTCATAGTCTGTCAGGTAGTTTAGTTGCGTGCGTGGGTGGCATATTCTGTTTGACGTCGCTAAGGGAGTAGAGCGGCGATTATCATTTGTTGCAAGAGAGGAGGACTGAAGGGCCTCCATTTTTGCCAACCAATTTTCTGATAAGCAAAGTAAGTTCTTCATGTCTCTGATGGCTGCAAGCATGGCATTGTAGGTCTTATTTGATTGTGAATAGAGATGATTGAGATCAGGATCCTCTTTTGTATTAGTGAATCTAGATTTTTCCGAGTCTAGTCTATTTTGAGTGGAGGTTAAGGTTTTCTTCTCTGTTGTGGGGTTGGCTTTGCCCCTCTCTGCGGGCACTGTGCCTGTTATAATTAGATCAGAACAGGAGTTCACTTGCAGGCGCTCGACATTAGAGGAAATGTTGTTTAGTGCCTCGTGACCCATCTTGTGTGTATCCTTCGTCCTATCATTTTCTATTTCATCGGTGTTTGGGGCGATGGGTTCTATAAGTAACGATTGGGGTTCAACGTTTGAGATTATAACACCTGACGTCCTAACCCATATATGCGATTGGGGTTCAGCATTGCGGTTTATGTCATTTGACGTCCTGACCCTTACCTGACTATTATTATCCTGCCATATCCTGTCTACCTGATTCAAAGGCTGAGGCTCTTCCTTGTTGTTAATGTCATCCATTGATATTATTTGGTTTGACTGTTGGGGATCTTTCGTAATGCTTTCTTCGGATTCAGCCGTTAGGTTCCCCTGTACGGCCATGACTAGAGAGTTCCGCTTAAGTTGGTTACTTCCTGCAGTGAGGTCGTTGTTGACATTGTTTTTTAAAGTGTCGAAGAATTCGTCAAAGTGTTCGAGATCTTTGTTGGCAGCCTGGATGAGAACCGTGCCATTTTTATAACATGTTATATTTAATGTACACAGTACAGAGTCCACCCTCCTGTCTGATACTGACGACCTGCATATGTTTCAGGACAAAGGCTACTCGGTAATTTTGGTGTTATTAGACCTGTCAGCAGCGTTCGACACCGTGTCACACAACATCCTTATTGACCGGTTGTCGAACGTAGGGATTAAGAACAAGGCCCTTGCTTGGCTAAGGAGTTTTCTTACCGATCGCACCCAGACTGTCACCATGGGTGAATATCGATCAACTGAGGTAGAGATTACGAAAGGGGTGCCACAGGGCTCCTGTTTGAGCCCAACACTCTTTAACATCTACGTGGCACCCCTGGCAAGAGTGATGCGCAAATTTGGTTTCATTCCCGTGTCATATGCGGATGACACGCAGCTCCTCTTTCCTTTTCAAAATCTCACCGCGGAAATAAGAAACTCCTTCTCCGCTGGCATGAAAGCCGTCGCACAGTGGATGTCCACCAACTTCCTACAGTGCAATGTCAACAAGACGGAAGTAATGCTGTTTGGAGATGCCAAATTACTGTGGACCCCAGACTGGTGGCCATCTGATCTTTGTACTGTTCCGGAGCCCAAACAGATCGTCAAAAATCTGGGGATTCGCCTTGATCATGACCTTTCCCTTAAACAGCACAGTAATATGGTAGCTGGCTCATGCTTTCACACCATCAGCATGATGCGCAGAATTTTTCCCCTGTTACCGGACTCCTTTAGAAAAACCTTAGTGCAAGCCCTTATCCTGAGTCGCATCGACTACTGCAACGGATTGCTCCTCTCTGCTAATGAAGGAGTTCTGGATAGGCTCCAGGTGGTCCAGAATACGGCAGCTCGCCTTGTCCTAAATGCCCCCCCTAGAACAGCATCAAAACCTCTCCTTGAGAAACTACACTGGTTGAGTATTCGACAAAGGGCCAAGTTTAAGATATGTTACATTATTCATAAATGCCTAAACGGACAGGGCCCCACATACCTGGAGCAGAAATTCACCCCCTACACTCCCTCCAGATCTTTGAGATCTAGCGAAAATTTTCTGTTGGTAGTACCTCGTGCTAAAAAAACTAGACACGGAGGGAAAGCTTTATCTGTTGCAGGGCCCACACTGTGGAATAAACTTCCTCTGGCCCTTAAGCTCTGCACAGATCATTTAAAATTCAGGAAACAACTGAAAACTCTGCTGTTCACTGATAAAATCTAGCCCCATGCCTCCTTATCTGCATACATATTGAAATTGTATTTGGTATCACAGCGCAGAGATACTCCAGTTGGAGTCGATTCCAGCGCTATAGAAACCCATAAATAAATAAATAAATAAATGTTGCTCTTAGTTTTCGGGAGGGGGTGATGAGCAATTTTGTTCCATAAGGAATGCTTTTAGTTTCCTGTACTTTCAGCGAGTTATTAAAAGTCTTTCTCCATTTAGCCATTTTTGTGGTGAAGAAGATAAGGTCATTGATAATCATACCCTTTTTTTAGTTCATGGAGGGATCTAATATTAGCATTTCAGGGTTAGATCTTAGTAGGTTTTGTTTAAATGTTTTTGATGCATTTTTAGAAAGTCTGGGTGGGTGGATTATAGAAAATGACTTACTTCCTTCCGCTTTAAAGTGATGCCCAGCCATGGTTTAGCAATCAAGGTAATTATTGTTAGCAAGGTACTGCCTCTACCAAGATGGCTGCCCCTATAGCTACAGAAGTGGAAGTAGTCCCTTGTCTCTTTTTGTGGCCCCGATTCCTGATAGAGACAGTGCTTGGTTACAGATAAGTTCATTCTACTTGTTATGTGATCATCACAATTCTTGTGTAAATACTGGTATTTTATCACTGAAGGAAGTGCTAAAAACATTGTTTGTTTTCTTTTCTTTATTTTTTCTATTTTTGAACCTTTTTAAGTGGTATGGTTGCGGCAGCATAAGATGTAAGTGAAACCTTGCTTAATTCACATTGCTATATCAACAAACTGTGCAGGGAATTATGTGTGATATGTTGTGTTTCAATTCACAGGAAGTACGGGCTACCATAGAGTGAGGTCTACGTGATCCCAGCCAAGGCTTCATTGTTTTGCCACGCTACTGCAACTCTATTGTTTCTTTTGTCCTTTTTTCCCCTTCCCCGGTTATGGTATAATCTGTTGAGTTTCTGAATACTCGCAGGTGGTTTCATATAAGGGTAGGAGAAAGTCAGCAACGTTCATCGCTCCCGCTGTACCCGGCTGATCAGGTTAGTGGTAACCTATTCTGTCGTGACAAAAAAAATGTTTATTAAACCTCATGAGGTGGTACTACATTCACACAGCACCCTTCGGTAGTGTATGAAGTAGCACAAGGAGTAGAAGAACAATGGGTCTTTTATACCCACACAGGAGCTCAAAAGAAGGCTGTACAAACACACATAGGAGAGTTACATACATAAATGGTCATACAGAAATGCACAGTAAGGCAGGAGCTAGCAGTTGCTGACCCCAGTAAAATCAACCTGACAGTTACAGACTAAAGAATGTGTATGAACAGTTACAGATTCCTCTGCGCATGTGCAGAGTGGCAGAGTCTAAGTATAGCTAGTCCTCTAAGCAGAGCACAAGGGTAAACAACAGTGAAGAAGGAAAGAGCAGATGGTGTGCACATGGCAGACAAAATGGCTGCAGAAAACAAGATGGCTACAACTAAATGCTAACACTGATCGCTGCCAGTTTTCTACAGGGCAGTGTAACAGGTGACATGAGTTAGCAAACCTGTAATTTTCCCATCGGATACATTGGAGTACACTGGGCACCAAGGTTGGGACCTAACATTGTCACACTGACCATTCATTACTCACAAAGGCGTCAACATAGACATCACCTGCTACCTGGATGTATAGCATGGGCTTTTACACTTGAATGCTCCAAAAACAATATACTTCACAGATTTGGTGTGACCACACAGAAAACAGCTCAGACATTAGTCAATGTGCTGTGCAATCCCAATATTTCTGAAGGTTATCTCCATGCACATGTTGTTGTAATGAGTTCAGATCACATGAGCACAGCACTACTGTCAATACCCTGAACATATTATCCTCACATATTCCTATGTTCCAGAAGAAAAGGGCATTAGCATGAATCTACTTATCCTTGTGCATATGCATCTTTTAACACTGAACAGTGGTTTTGTGTGTCTTACAACCTGAAAAAGGGCCAGCAGGCTAGGATACTAAAACATGCATGGGTTAACAAGGCAAATACTCACCCTTTCCTTGCCGCTGTCTGCCTCTCAACATCCCATCCAGGTCAGGGAAGACCACAGCAAGGATGCAGGCATGTGAGGGTTCAGGGTGCGGCGAGTGCCTCTCTTGCCTGGAGGTGACAGGCCAGCTGGACTCTTGCTATCTTCTCCATCCAGCCTCTCAAGTCCTGTCACAGTTTCCTGCAGTGGGCACTGCTCGGACAGGCGACCCACACGGAGAGCACCTTCCGGGCGATGGTCCTTCACAGCTTAGCCTTCTGATGGGAGTTGACCTGTAAGGTTGACATGGTGACAGGCCCTTAGTTCACATGAAGTATGTACAGAGACAAATACTGGTAAACATAAGTCATGAGCAGCTTCCCCACAGTGTCTAAAGGTGAGCAAAGTGGCATTCTGTGCATTACCAAAGTCACAGAAAAACGCCCTTTGGGTACACTTACATACACAAATCCACACTCGCAGTAGGAACCTTATATCACCAATAAATAAACAATGGACATAGGACCCAAGAAATAAAGTGATCAAATGTCAGCTGACAGAATACATAGAGGTACAGAATCCTGAATATGGGGTATTTTTCAATCACAATACCTACATGTGTGCTTAACACACAGGGAACGTGTCACAGATAGCTTTGCATGATTAAGTTAACTTTTCCTATTACAAGATGGCTGCCTTTTTCCAGTCTGGGTCAGAAATATATGAAACTGGAGCTGACCTGAGACATACTGGACACTGATTGAATCCTTAATATGTGGCTTTTTGAATATCTCAATATTGCTATTTGTGCCACTAGACAAATCACATTTTGTGGGTATTTCTTTAATATTTATCCATTATAAGATGGTGGTTATTTTCGAGTCACGCTTCACATGATCTACACAGCTGAGGTGGATTCTCGGAGTGGGGTCATGTGATTTGCGAGTCGGAGGGTTTATATTCGGTTTGTATTCTCAATCGAGTGCCATCTTGGGACGGAGGTGTATACCCCGTGTTATCTTCAGCAGAACACAGGTAAGACCTGGGATGTAGCTAGGTGTTTGCGAGTAGAATCCATATAATCAGATGGGGAGGAAGGAGAATCCCTTTGTGGTTAAGGTTGGCCTCTTTGAATTTTAGTTTAATTCTAGTTTGCTCGCTATTGTAGGTGAAATACGGGTTTTCTCGCTGGGTAGTCAAGACCCTATTATAGAATTTTGTCCTACCTCGTTTTGGAATAATGAGGCACTGTATAGTAGCGCTAAAATCTAGTAGACCTCTCGGCCCTTTTAAGTACCTATGTAGCATTTGTTATTGCTTCCTGTAGATACCAGAACGGTTTTGTCACATTTTATCTGCCAAACACACAAGATGATGGATGGAATGTTGCACAATGGCAAAACATTCACCCCAGTCACAGATCTGGGTTTAATCCATCGTTATTTTGCTCACCAAGCCACCCCAGTTCAGACATGGCCATATGCAAATCAGTCTTGACCCTGTGCCTCATGGGAACAGTCCAGACCGAACTGCTAAGCCATGTCTTCCATGGACCAGAATCAAGCATCCTAAGACCGGTTTCTAGCTATCAGCCGTCTTCAGCCAGGATAGCTTGACTCCAGTGGCTTAGTGAGCACGGACCCACGTCTGGGCATACCCTTCCCACATTTTTTAAAATCTTTTAAATTGTATAAAATAAATTAGCATTATTCATCTGATTCCATTTAATCACTTTATGTCTTGGGTCCTATATCCATTGTTTATGTATTGGTGATATAAGGTTTCTACTGCAAGTGTGGATTTGTGTATGTAAGTGTACCCAAAGGGTATAGAATTTGGTCTATCTTGGTACCCTTCTCCTTTGGTGTTTGGGTCTCTCTCTCTTTTCTTACGATTCTGTGCACTCCACCAGTGTTCAATGAAGACTCTCTCCCATGAGAACAGTAACATGATGTTTACACCAGTACCGGCACTTCTACAGCAGTGTACTTGCCAAGAACAGTTATATACAGACTTTGAAACTTTTCAAACAACAGTGTACATGCTTGTCTATAAGATTCCTAATGCCAGTAGTGCATGGTTATTGCACATGTGAAAGACAATGCTGTGTGACAGCACTCACCTGTTCCTCTGGTTTGCCATTGAGCTGCCTATACAGAGGCAGGAACATGTTTAGCAGCATTTGATTTTCCTCAGCTGTGAATGCTGGGGCCCTGCGCTCTGTACAACATGCCATTGTAGCTCCCAGAGGATGTGGACAGCAGCAGAGAGATGGGGAGGTCCAGAAATCATGAAGTTAGTGCAGGCAAGTACACTCTCTAGGAAACCAACAGACATATCTAACCCGCAGAGGTGGTCTTCAATCCATGCCGCGAAAGCGATAGGTCAGCGTTGGTCACATTTTCCGAATCAGTCCAATGCATTCCATTGTTGTGCGTTTGTGACATTCCATGGTTGGATGCAACATTTTTCTGGTGAAAGGGACATCTAACTGAAAGCTCACACTACCATGATGACCTAACCTTGAGGGCCACATGGCACACTGATTGGGAGGCAAATACCAACAGGAAATGAAACAACTCCATTTTGCCTCTTAAGGTTGATCACAATCAAAATGTGTTGTTGGGGCATTCCCAAGAACTCTCTTTGCCTAATCACTGCATTATAGGACAGTGTGACCCAGTGTGCAATCTGTGTGATTGAAGACTTAAAAGGTAGTGTGTGTTTCAAGTCCTGGATACTACATTTTCTGATGAATGACTACACCGTGACATTAAGAAGCCACATATGCTTAGCTTTGATATGTGATTTTCAACTACATTTGCTGGAACTTCTACATAGTAAATGATTTGTGTATGAAACGGTGTGTGTAATACAGATATGACAACATGACAGTGTCCACCCTGTGGCAGCGGTGTGCATAATTTACATTGTGATACGTTGTGTGTATGTGGTGTCCCAAATATCATACATTACATGATCCCATTGCATGTACATATGAACCATATGATTGTTCTCACAAATCTAAATCTATGCTTTTTTGGTTGTGAGTTGTGGAGTATGTTATGCTTGCTTCACATGAACAATCACAGAGACTGGTGAATTCTACACTACGATGTCAATCAAGATTAGGGAGGAGGAATATGTGTCTAGTCAGTTCCCCACATGAGATATTCAATATCAAAAGTAGACTAGGACACTTGTAACTATGTTACATGAAGTGGTATAGAAAACCCTCATAAACGCTATGATTTTTCGTAAGTGCGGTGTATCTTAGTTCTCCGCCACACATAGACGTTAGTGGCAATTGTCATTGGGTGATCTATTCGTGCTACATGCCAGCCTCAAGCCTGAGGACCACTCTGGAGCAGCGTAGCAGTGTCAGAGATGAATTTAGGTATCACCACTTTGAAGGTTGAGTTATATTAAAAGACAAGTCATTACCCATAACCCACCAATGTCATCTACAGAGTGTCAGGTACCAGTCAATGTCTTTGGACATTGGTGGGTTAGTGTTCTCAACATCTGTAGTATAATAATGGCATGATCCTAATGTTAGAGTTTGTCACGCCCGTGTACTAGGTATAGTCCATATCTCATCAGTCACATAGGTGTGGCTGCCTACACACTCATTGTCTGTTGCTTTCCCTGGAAGTTTGTGGTCATGGTGAGAGTGAGGTGCTTATTATTCTCATCTCATGACACTCAAGTGAATGCCTGTAAGGAGCTAAATGTGTAACTGCTTAGCTATGTGCCTACACAGATCATGTATTTTGTAAATTGACCCCAGAGTTAGATGAGATCTCAAACTCTTCTTTTTGCTAATTTGCGGCTAACTAATTTCATGAACTGGGGTTTGAGTGCTGATGGCCTATTTGTGAAACTTAAACTCCTCCTCCTACCCAGCCCAACCAGGCCACCAGGAAGAGTGTTGGCGAGACAATGATGGGAAGTGTACTTGCAAGATGGTTGTCGCTGGTGCCTGGTGTTTGGAGCACAAGGGCAAAGGTAGTTAAGACAGGGTCAGATAGCAGTCACCAGTGTTAGCCATCTTGCTAGTATAACTCCACTCACTGTCAGGTAGCTATAGGCCCAGATGATCTTGTTGGGCTGGGTGGGAGGAGGAGTGGTTGCTATTACTACAACTCCTATCAGGTTATATCATACACACACTCTTCCCACCCAGCCCCAATCAGCCCATCTGAATCTATGCTTACATGACAGTGAGTGGAAATGTACTAGCAAGATGGCTGACACTGGGCACTGTTGTTTGGAGCACAAGGCCTTGATGGGATTTGGGGACAGGTAAAACAGCAGTCACCATTGTCAGCCATCCTGCTAGTGGATCTCGAACCACTGGGAGGAAAGCATGATTCCTGATGGGGTGTTTGGGCTGGGTGGGAAGAGTACTTGTAGGTCAGGGCCTGCTGAGAGTTGTGGCCAAACTAAACACCAGTTCCCAGTGTTTGCCATCTTGCAAATAGATTTCCCCTCACTGTCAAGAAAGTAGAGTTACAGCTGTGCTAGTTGTGTTGGGTGGGTGTGTTCGACATCACTACATCTCCCATCAGGCCCTGTCTTTCACACACCTTCCCACTCAACACCAAAAGCCTACCTGCAACTCTGCTTTCTGACTGTGATTGGGAATGTACTTGCAATATGGCTGTCACTGCTGCCTGTTGTCTGACTAGACCACAGCTCCCATTATAGACTTGTGTTCCTAACACCAGTCCCCAGTGTCAGCCATCCTGCTACTACACTTCACCTCATTGTCAGGACCCCACTCTTCCTGTTGGGCTGGTTGTGGTGGGTGGGTGGAAATATGTGTGTGAGACCAGGCCTGATGGGAGTTGTAGTGACAGCAAATACTCCTCTTTCCACGCAGCACAATCAGTTCATCTGGGTCTATGGCTACCTGCTAGTTACTTGAAATCTATTGGCATAATGGATGGCACAGTGGACTGATGTTTGGAGCACTAGTCCATGATGGGAGGTGTGGTCAAGTCAGACACCAGGCACCAGCGACAGCCATCTTCCTCCACTAACTGTCAGGAAACCATTCTGCCAGATGTTCAGCTTTCTCAGGATGGGAAGAGTCTGTGTTAGACAGGGCCTAATGGGAGATGGAGTCATTGAAAATACTCCTCCCTCCAGCACAAACAGCACCTCTGGAACTATTCATCCATGACAGTCAGTGGAAATGTACTGGAAAGATGGCTGACACTCGTGCCGTGTCTCTGACTTGACTTTAACTCCTAATAAGGCTTTGTGCTCCAAACAAGCCCACCAGGAACCATGCTTTCCTGACAGTCAGTGGAAGTATACTAGCACAATTGATGACACTGGGGACTGTTCTTTGGAACACAAGGCCATGATGGAAGTTGTGAGCAAGTCAGACACCAGGCACCAGTGTCAGCCATCTTGCCAGTACATTTCCACTCACTTTCATGAAAGCATAGCTCTAGGGGTGTTATTTGGGCAGGGTGGGAAGGTGTTTGTAGGACAGAGCCTGATGGGAGATGGAGTCAGTGCAAACACTCCTTCTCCCACCCAGCCCAATCTGGTACCAGGATGAGTGGTGTTCAGACAATGAAGGAAGTGTACTATCCAGATATCTGACACTGGTGCCTGGTGTCTGACTTGCTCACAACTTCCATCATGGCCTTGTGTTTCAAAGAACAGTCCCCGTGTCATCCATTTTGCTAGTATACTTCCACTGACTGTCAGGAAAGCATGGTTCCTGGTGGGCTTGTTGGACTGAGCGGGAGGAGGAGTGTTTGCACTGACTACATCTCAGATCAGGCCTTGTCCTCCGCACACCTTCCCACCAATCCCAACCAGCCTACCAGGAACTCTGCTTTCCTGACAATGAGGGGAAATGGACTATCAAGATGTCTGACACTGATGCCTGGTGTCTGACTTGGCCACAAGTCCTATAATGGCCTTGTGCTCCAAAGACCAGTCCCCAGTGCCAGCCATCTTACCGGTACATTTCCACTCACTCTCTGGAAAGCAGACTTTCAGGTGGGCTTGGAAGGCTGGGTGAGAGGAGGAGTGTTTGCACTGACTCCATCTCCCATCAGGCCCTGTCCTCCACACACCTTCCCACCCATTCCAACCATCCCAAATGGAACTATGCTTTCCTGACAGTGAGTGGAAATGTACTGTCAAGATGTCTGACACTGGGGACTGGTGTTTGGAGCACAAAGCCTTGATGTGAGTTTGGAAGAAGTGTGTACATGGCAAGAGTTTTAAGCCTTTTTCCTTTCATTGCAGGTATGTGGTTTATCTATATCACATACACATCACATATTCATTGAATCTTCGTTTTTGTGAATCTAAAAATGGTCATTTAGTTAACTGGGTCCATTACAAAGATGTCTGCAGAGTTGTATTTTCTAACTTTTGTGGAATGGGGAGTAGCTACTTACCAGACTCCGTTCCTTCTGTGATTCCATACAAGTTCTCCGGCAGAAGGATGGCATGCACCTTCTCCTTCCAGGAAGTAAAGTGCACAGGTGGTGCGGGAGGTCAACCACCAGTCCTTTGTGAGTGCACATGTTCTTCGGCGCACAGTTTTTTGACCCTCCTTCTCACTACGTACGACCATCTCTTGACATCATTCAAGGTGAACTCTGTAGGACAGGTGCTACAGAGTTCACCTTGTTGACTATCCTGTCCCACTTCCTATTTTTCTGGGTTAATGTGAAATAGAGGGTGTGTTTGAGAAAAGTAATTTGAAAAAAGTGATATGTGCAAGTAGCGGGTGAATACAGTGCATGAGTGTGTGCGAGGCTGAGAGCAGGGAATGGACAGGGACTCCTCTCTTGGGCTAGCAACAGTATTGTGTGAGCAAAGCATCATGGCCATTTCTTTGATCTTTATTTTGGTGGCTTGGTGGGCGTGCCTAATATTTATATATATTTTTTTTGCACTGCCTATGCTTGTTGTTGAGACCGATTTTTGTATTTTACACTTGCCATGTGGAACACAAACAGACTTGGTTTCGCAAAAGCATAGGATGCATCTTAATCTGTACGGCGGGACAACCGATGCTTGCTTGTAACCAGAATACCTATGCAACAGCCTTTCCAACTGACTCGGTCGGTTCGGACTTGTTTCTGGCCAATGCGGTTGGGCGGAATGGTTTCTGACCAATGCGGTCGGAGTTTTACCTGATATGCATCATAATACAGTGGGCGGAGAGGTCGCGGTCGAGTTAGTCGGAATGTTTCCACGGGTGGGACGGTCGGACGGTCTTTTCGACCGACATAGTAATGAGGCCCTTTGTATCCAGGACAGAAGTGAGGCACTAGGGAACTTCATTTTGTTGGAATAGGAACTGTTGAATTAAAAACCTTTCCTGAAGAGCAGGCCAAAGTAAATGAGCACAGAGATGTTAAGGCAGGCCTGAAACAATGTGAGGGACGGTGTGGGATTTTAATAATTTTAGGCATAATACATTTTTAAAGGTGCCAAAAACAGTTAAAGAGAGAGACCTCTATATACGTACTTTGGGCCCCATTAGGATGGCGGTGGGAAAACCACCCCGACCGCCATGGAGGCAGGAAACAACCGCCCGCCGGGACCGCAGATAAACCGGCGGTCAAATTAGGAACAACCGTCAAAAAAGACTGACTGCGGCGGTAGCGGGCCAACAAAAACCGCACTAGACACGGAGACACCGCACGGTAAATTAGTATAGCCCCCGATGGTCCTGCGGTACGAACTGCTGTTTCCGACCGCCGCGGTCGCACACTGCAGTGAATGGGAGAGCCAGTGGGAGAGCTGCAGCATGGCAACCGCAGAGGACAATCCACAGAACACATGGCGGACAATGCAAAAACACCACAACAAAGGCAAACATTGCACACAAAAAATGTAGCCATGCCCCCCCAAATACACAACACACTTCCAAATTAAATAAATCCATAAGTGCCAAACAAAAAACATAAATTTTCCCGGACAACTCCTACAACACACCTGACAGCAAAACCCCATTATGACACACCCACACAGCTGAGTATAAAACCAGCCCCTTCACTGACCACTATCCTTTACAACACTCCAGAAGAGAAGGTCACACAGCAGACCTGACACGAGAGGCAAGACAACACAGAACACCCACCACCACCACCATCACACAAGCACCAACAATCCCCCAGCACATAACACACCTCACACAAAAACACCACACCCATCACCCACACCTCTGCACTCACAAACACTCCAAACACCACACACCATGGCATCACAGAAAATGCCCAAATTCACAGAGAGTGAGTTGACAGTCATGGTCAATGAGATAGTCAGAGTGGATCAATTGAGATTCCACTTGCACAACCTAAAGGGTTAATACTTTTTTTTGGTTGTAGCGTCAGGACGCTGTATACCTCAATACCTCACAATAAGGGCATTGAAGCAGTGGAACAAGCCCTTTTAAAAACATACTTAGAAATGGACATGAAAGTGTTCATAATGGAATTACTTGAATTTACACTGTACCACAGTTATTATAAGTGGAAAGAACAGTATTTTCAACAACAGACTGGAACATCCATGGGAAATTCAGCAGCTCCGGCCTATGCGAATTTATTCATGTCCCAATATGAAGAGGAACATATATTGACAAAAGAGCCATGGAAGACACATGCGAAAATCATCAGATACATCAATGATATATTTCTAGTATGGAATGGACCAAAGCTAACATTAACAAATGCCATTGAGGATTTTAACAAAGCAGATGAACGCATTCAATTTACAAGCGAAATACAAGAAACTACCATAACCTTTCTAGATGTGGAAATAAGTAAAATTGATATGGGATTTAATACAGACCTTTTTAGAAAACCAACCGATCAAAACAACTTATTGCAATACATAGCTTTCACCCGGAAAGTTAAAACAGATGCTGCGAGTTAAACGTATAGTCTCAACAACATCAGCAGCAGATAAACGAATTGAGGAAATGGAGTTAAGATTCAAAAAAGGGGGTACCCCAAGGAAATATTGACAGCAGCCAAACAAAGATGTGCCTTGAAAACCAGACAACAACTACTTCAAAAAAGTTTTTAAAAAAACAAATACCAGAATGGTAGTCGTACCTAAATACTCAACCAAGAGTAAGATATTTCAAAACATCATCAAAAGGCATTGGCCAATACTAACGCAAGAAACAGATTTTAACAACATTTTCTCAGAGATGCCAATCTTCGCCTACCAAAGAGCAAAGACTCTCGGGAGAATTCCTTAAATCAAGCACAATGCAAGCCACAGAAACTTAAAACGGAACAGTCCTATGTTATAATTGCAACAATTGCAATAACATTCTAAGAGGAACAACTATCACACATCCTAGAAAGGGCCACAGTATTAAACTAAAAGTATCAGCAACATGCGACACTAAGAATGTTATCTATTTACTGAATAAATGAACATAAATCCAACATTCTGAACAAATCTCCAAAATCCAGTGTGGCATGTCACTTCACGGAAATGGCTCATAACGTTAGCCAACTTCGGTTTGTAATTTTGGAAATCATCCCCTTCATGGAAGGGGACAATAACCAACAATTATTGCAAAGAGAGAATGATTGGATCTATACCCTAGAGACCTTAAAACCATTCGGAATGAATGATAGGGTAGAATTTAGCTGATACTTATAAAGACTCATGATACAGGTTTCATCTCCGAAATAGTATTGGTATATTGTTTATATGCGCTGTGAAAGTGGTTACCATTACTAGAATCATTATTTTAAAAAAAAATGACTTTGTAAGTTGACACACTGATTTATTAACACCGATCACGCTGATCATCACACAACTCGTCACTGTGCATATTTTATAATTTTATATTTTCGATATTTTTTCCTGTCTTATTTTCGCTTTACTTGGTTCGTTGCCAGCATATACCTTCAGATGGCGCACACCCGACAGTCCATCCTCTATCTTTCTTACACATGACCCACTAACGTCACTTCCGGTTTTAACACAAATACCCGGTCCGCTTGTAAATAAGCGAGTACTTGCTAGACAGAATTTACGTGACTGCGAGGACCCGTTATTGAAGAATTCGACCTTAGTGGAGAAGTGTGGCTCAATGGTTAGAGCGGCAGACCTTGATGCAGAGCTCTGGCCCGGGACCAGGGTTCGATGCCGGTCTCGGGTTCGAAATTTCCTCAGACCTGCTATTCTCGCCTCAGTGCCTATTCTAATAATGGGTCCCAAGCTGCAACTCTGGGCAATAGCTTGCTTAATCTCCACAACGGCCCCAACAGCGCTGGGATGCCTGGTTTCACCATGGGGGTGCCCAGGAGTGGACACTTCACAGGGAAAAACCAGGAAGGGTTCCTACAGCGGTATGAGTACAGCGCCTAGATGCCCTGGTGGTGAGTCGTGTGCTATATAAGTACCAAGTTATTATTATTATTGTTAACCTTGTTTCGCGTTACTATACCTATACAGCATTGCACATACCCGGTAGATAGCACGTTTGTTTGTGCGTTTAATACGACACCACTTATAACCAGCAGTAATTGAACACTTGAGCAGTACGGACACAGCCAGGTGGCTTCTCGTTTTGATTTCTTTAAACTGATAGTACCACAATCACATTAGTGCATGGAGCACTTTGAATGGAAAAACTTTATTCATTTTTGTTCAGTAATTAGTTTTACCTCGTGTGCTACTGCTAAAGGCTGTATTATGTTTTAGGCATATTCCCTGATGAAGGCTTCATTTTAAGCCGAAATGCATTGGAATGATTAAGAATATGGGAAATGAATAAGAATATGGATTGATGGAATACAATCTACACTGAAGATAATAACAGTGTCTTTGGATGAATTACAAAATACAATGAACACTAACAGAAAGTAAATTGATAACCCTATTGCAGGGATTAAGGCAGTGACAAGAGGACGTTACCCCAGTTTCAGGGACACGCCGCTATTAATAGTCAGAGTAGAACCACAACTGTTTGGAGCCTGGTCCAATAGACACCATTAGCCACAAGGACACAATTGTGGGAAAGGATAGTACAAAGGGTCAATGCAGTAGGGACCACACCGCGATCCAAGAAGGAGATCATGAAGCGGTGGCATGATCTCAAGAGGGTTGTCAAAGAGAGGAGGAGTAAGAACTGGGAGCTGGCTAACCGGACTGGCAGTGGCCCTCCCATCCCACAGAAAACATTTACACCATGGGAGGGGAAGGTGCTTGCCATACTGCATCCTGAGAGTCTCACAGGAGTATCCGGGGGAGTGGAGGCTGGTAAGTACAAACAAATGTTAACCAACACATCGATATGTACTGTCTTGCACAAACAAAAACCCACACCACCCAAGACAAATCCCATCACACACCCACAAATACCTGTCTCACAGATCCAACCTTCACTCACTCCCATTTACCCTAAACATAGCAAGAAATATTACCATGGGAGCATGAGCACAGGCAGCCTGTACCACTACTCCCACCATACTCCCTGACCCACACACCAGCACGAAAGAGCACTCCCCCACCCACAAGCAGTTAGAAGCCATTGCAGTGTTCACCCTCACCTAACAGGAAGGTAGCCATCTTGCCTTGGAGGCCTGTGTGTGGAGGGAGGCCTGTACTCCTACTCCCACCATGCCCCCTGCCCCACACCCCAGCAAGATGGAGCCCTCCCCTCACACCACCCAGGAACACATGGAAGCCATTGCATTCTTCACCCTCACCTTACAGGTAGGTAGCCATCTTGCTTGGGAGGCCTGTTTGGGGGAGGGAGGCCTGTACCACTACTCCCTCCATGCCCTCTGTCCCACACCCCAGCAGGATGGGACCCTCCCTCCTACCCACAAGCATGTGGCAGCCATTGCATCACCCTCATCAAACTTACAGGAAGGTAACCATCTTCCCTGGGAGGCCTGTATGTGGGAGGGAGGCCCACACTCCTACTCCTACCATGCCCTCTGTCCCACACCTGAGCAGGATAGAGCCCTCCGCCTCCCAGGAGCACTTGGATGCCATTGCATTGTCCACCCTCACCTTACAGATAGGTAGCCATCTTGCTTGGGAAGCTTGTATGTGAGAGGGAGGCCTGTACCACTACTCCCACCATGCCCTCTGTTGCACACCCCAGCAGGATGGAGCACCCCAACCCTCCCAGGAGCCCCTGGATGCCATTGCATTGTCCACCCTCACCTTACAGGTAGGTAGCCATCTTGCTTGGGAGGCTTGTATGTGGGAGGGAGGCCTGCACTACTACTCCCACCATGCCCTCTGTCCCACACCCCAGCAGCATGGAGTCCACCCTCCCACCCACAAGCATGTGGCAGGCATTGCATCGCCCTCATCAAACTTACAGGTAGGTAGCCATCTTGTTTGGGAGGCCTGTTTGGGGGAGGGAGGTCTGTACCACTACTCCCACCATGCCCTCTGTCCATCACCCCAGCAAGATGGAGCACCCCATCCCTCCCAGGAGCCCCTGGAAGCCATTGCATTGTCCACCCTCACCTTCCAGGTAGGTAGCCATCTTGCTTGGGAGGCCTGTATGTGGGAGGGAGGCCCGCACTCCTACTCCCAACATGCCCTCTGTCCCACACCTGAGCAAGATAGAGCCCTCCCCCTCCCAGGAGCACTTGGAAGCCATTGCATTGTCCACCCTCACCTTACAGATAGGTAGCCATCTTGCTTGGGAAGCTTGTATGTGAGAGGGAGGCCTGTACCACTACTCCCACCATGCCCTCTGTTGCACACCCCAGCAGGATGGAGCACCCCAACCCTCCCAGGAGCCCCTGGATGCCATTGCATTGTCCACCCTCACCTTACAGATAGGTAGCCATCTTGCTTGGGAGGCTTGTATGTGGGAGGGAGGCCTGCACTACTACTCCCACCATGCCCTCTGTCCCACACCCCAGCAGCATGGAGCCCACCCTCCCACCCACAAGCATGTGGCAGGCATTGCATCGCCCTCATCAAACTTACAGGTAGGTAGCCATCTTGTTTGGGAGGCCTGTTTGGGGGAGGGAGGTCTGTACCACTACTCCCACCATGCCCTCTGTCCATCACCCCAGCAAGATGGAGCACCCCATCCCTCCCAGGAGCCCCTGGAAGCCATTGCATTGTCCACCCTCACCTTACAGTTAGGTAGCCATCTTGCTTGGGAGGCCTGTATGTAGGAGGGAGACCTGCACTCCTACTCCCAACATGCCCTCTGTCCCACACCTGAGCAGGATAGAGCCCTCCCCCTCCCAGGAGCACTTGGAAGCCATTGCATTGTCTACTCTCACCTTACAGGTAGGTAGGTGGTACAAAAGGGGGTGGTAATGGACGTAGCATCTGAACCAATCAAACACTCACACCCAGTCAAAAGATCTGGGTTTAATCCATCACCGTTCTTTAGCCCACTCTGCCACCCTAGTTCAGACATGGCTATATGCAAATCAGTCTGACCCTGTGCCTCGTGGGAACAGTCCAGCCCGAACTGCCAAGCCATGCCTTCCCTGGACTGGAAACAAGCTTCCGAGGGCCGGTTTCTGGCATTCCAGCCGTCTTCAGCCCGGCTTGCTTGAATCCAGTGGCAAGGGACTCACTCAAGATCTGGGTTTAATCCATCACCGTTGAATCCAGTGGCAGTGAGTGTTTGATTGATTCAGATGCTCCGTCCATCACCACCCCCTTTTGTACCGCTTTTGGCTGCCATAAGTGTGGCAGGGTATGCTCAGACGTGAGTCCCTTGCTCACTTTGCCACTGGATTCAAGCAAGCCGGGCTGAAGACGGCTGGAATGCCAGAAACCGGTCCTCGGAAGCTTGTTTCTGGTCCAGGGAAGACATGGCTTGGCAGTTCGGGTTGGACTGTCCCCATGAGGCACAGGGTCAGACTGATTTGCATATAGCCATGTCTGAACTGGGGTGGCAGAGTGGGCTAAAGAACGGTGATGGATTAAACCCAGATCTTTTGACTGGGTGTGCGTGGTTGATCGATTCAGATGCTCCGTCCATCACCACCCCCTTTTGTACCGCTTACAGGTAGGTAGCCATCTTGCTTGGGAGGCTTGTATGTGGGAGGGAGGCCTGTACCACTACTCCCACCATGCCCTCTGTCCCACACCCCAGCAGAATGGAGCACCCCATCCCTCCCAGAAGCCCCTGGAAGCCATTGCATTGTCCACCCTCACCTTACAGGTAGGTAGCCATCTTGCTTGGGAGGCTTGTATATGGGAAGGAGACCTGCACTTCTATCCCCACCATGCCCTTTGTCCCACACCCCAGCAGCATGGAGCACCCTATCCCTCCCAGGAGCACATGGAAGCCATTGCATTCTTCACCCTCACCTTACAGGTAGGTAGACATCTTGCTTGGGAGACCTGTATGAGGGAGGGAGGCCCACACTCCTACTCCCACCATGCCCTCTGTCCCACTCCTGAGCAGGATAGAGCCCTCCCGTGAGCACTTGGAAGCCATTGCATTGTTCACCAAACAAACTTACAGGTAGGTAGCCATCTTCACTGGGCTGGCTGTTTGCGGGTGAGAGACCTGCATCACTGCACACAGCACCAATTGCATGCAATGCATCGATACCTGACATGTACGAGTAATTGATGTACCTCTGCACCATGTAATGAGGCACAGTATTGCACTTAATAAAAATAGTGAAGATCTCTTAATTGTGTAGTGTACAGACAGTGGATGACACGCAGCTAACAGAATACTTGCACAGTGCCCAACACTGACCATTCCCCATCTAATCCACAGGTGACGAAGAACTCACTGCTGAGGACAACAACAACAACCAGCAGAGCAAGTCTCCACCCCCGGTCCATGGACTCTCAGATGTAGAACCCCAGGATACTTTGGACGATGAGCTCCAGGGAGCAACAGGTCCCAGGCCTCCATCCTCCCCACCACCACGTCTGCTGCAACAACAACTGCACAGCAAACCCCTGCAGTCACTAATTGTGCCTCCACCTCCACCACCTCCACCACAACCACCACACCACCAGTGTCACCTGCAGCACCCTCCCTATCCCAGGGGATGACTAGCCCACACCAACAACTGTGGACGGCATGGTGAGTGTGCGGGGACCCACCGTGGAGAGGCAACAGGTCCGTTAAAGCAGGGCAAGGGGAGGGCCAGGGTCACCCGCAGACCTCAGGAGGTTGGCACACAATCCCTGGGCAACTTCGACAGAGTCATCGGGGCCTGCAAACAGGTCCAGGGACAAAGTGACCGGTCTGACGAACTATTACGTGAGCTCATCCTGCCGATGATGTCCATCGACACACGCATTGGACAAATAGTGGACCTCATAGGCCGGCAAGTAGCGTTACTGAGGGACAGGCCTGCTTTCAAAACAACACCTCCGCCCCCTCTGTTGTGCTGCAGGATGACAGTGCACCATCCTCCCCTGCAGCCACAGAGAGGGGTGAGTCCTCGGACACCACTGGCCATGCAGCAGGATCCCCCCCAGCCAAGCGACCAAGGGGGCGTCCAAAGAAGAGCCTGGGAGTCTCTGGAGGCAAAGCACCAGCCAAACACAAGTCAAGGAGCCAGCCCTGATGGCAACCCTCTTCCCCACTGCATTGACTGTTTGGACTGTCCTTCCCCACACTGCCTTGTCAATGGCACCTGTCTGTTGGACTGGGTCACCACATCTATGTGGTGTCTACTCTTACATCTCATTTACCATGACTGTCAATTCACTGCTCCATCACTACCTTCATGTAAACCTACCCGCACCCCTCACATATCAACTTTGTAAATAAAATACCTTACACACTTCAATTGGTGCAGCTTTGTCTTTGGTGCAATATTTACAGTGTTCAAAATGTCCATGATGTATCCGAAAGATGTACAGTAGGTATACCTGGATATTTTTGAGGCACCTAGGGAGACACAACAGAACAACAGTCACTGGCATGAGTGTGGCATCACAGACATAACACTACACCAACCATCTACATAAGTCAACAGGCAGACAACACAATGTGCAACAAGTGTCAACAAACAGAGTTCTGTATACGTTCACAGGTGAAATGTCACTGCCACATCTCCACACACAGGTGACTCTACATGTGCCTGTCTGTACCATCCGCACATAGCTCTTCACGACAACAGCAATCACACCAGACATTATACAATTTGTACCTCGTGACCCACCTTCAAGTGAAGTCGCGGGTGATGAGACGTTCACGCATGTCATCTCCTCCCTCCTCTCCATTGTCCTCATCCCTGTCCTCAGGTCCCTGAACAGGCGGGGGCCTTCGGTCCTCACCATCATCCTGGAGCAGGGGAATCCCCCTGTGAATGGCCATGTTGTAGAGCATACAGCATGCCACAATGATCTTGCAGACCTTCCCAGGCGAGTACGACAGTGCACCTCCTGTCCTGTGAATTCAAAAGAATCTTGACTTGAGTGGCCAAAAGTCCACTCAATAACACAACGGGTCCTGCCATGGGCTTCATTGTACCTGATGTCAGCCGGGGTCCTGGGATTCCGTAGTGGGCTAAGCAGCCATGTACGGTTGGGATATGCAGAGTCACCTGTGAATGATAAACTCACATTGCAATGTTGCACAGGCAGAGGGCAGCAGGTCACATACACAGCATGCCATTTCACTAGGCATACACAACCACAATCGAATCACGCTTGGGAAGCAGATTTGCCATCATCCGGGGCACAATGCTGTTCCTCAGGATGTAGGAGTCATGGGCTCAGCCGGGGAATCTAGCGATATGGTCATGTCCGCAAGGCACACCACCTGCACATTGATAGAGTAATAATGTTTTCGATTCCTAAAAAGGTGCTCACTCGCCTGTGGTGGCAGCAGACCAACATGGGTGCAATTGATGGCACCAACAACATGGGGGATGTACCCAAGCGGATAGAAGTCTCCCTTCACAACAGCCAATTCTGCTCCCCTGGGGAAATGTATGTATCTATCCTTATAGATTATCATGGCAGCAAGTACATCCCTCAGCACCAGGCTTACCATGGGTTGCGACATCCCTGCAGCGCTGGCCACAGTCTCCTGGAAGGAACCAGTTGCAAAAAAATGGAGGGCTGCCATCACTGTGTACGTTGGTGTGAAAGCTGTTGGGTAGTGGCGACGAGGATGCAGGTGGGCCTCCAACATATCACAAGGGGTCTTCACGGTGGGTCTGTCGAAGCGGAATTTGCGAATGATCACAACATCCTCCATGACCTCCAGCAGTGTCAAGTGACGCAGGAGATTAGGCCTCCTCCTAGTTGAGAAGAAAATGGACACATGTCAATGACAACCTTCATGAGATGCCCACAGCACATCCCGTCAAGGATGTCACGGAAAAACAAAGACTGCCATGTGAAATGCGTGACACTCCAGGTTACATGGGTGTACATTTGAGACACACAGAGGGCACACCTCTCCATTTACCATACACAAGTGCCTCAAACAACACATAGGTCAATGTGAATGCACACATACTGAACCCCACATTTCACTTGTGCACGCCTTGTAGAGTACCATCCAGCCAATGTGTGTAAAATGATCATGACTGTCTCATACTCATCTGCTGTACCTCTCACACCTCAGTGCATCATGTAAACTTGGCACACATTCACAACACAATGCTCACAGTAGGCCGCAAACTGTAATTTGTGTGCATGATCAGATATTAAAGCACAAGTAAGTAACAACACCAGACAGTGAGACAAGCCTTGCCAAGGTCAGCAATGACCCACAACACATTGATTGGTTACACATTGTTGAGTCCACTACAACACTGTCACGCATCATCAACCATCAAATGCATAATTGACATGGCAGGTACCACAGACCAATGTACGTCACACATTGCCAACCATGTCACGTGCGTCCACCTGTGGATTTGATGGAATAATGGCGTTGTGGGCACGATGATGTGCCCTTAACCATGTTGCCGCTGTGTACTGTAGAAGTGTTCACGATGGACATTCAAATTGCATGTGTCCCAAATCCCGGTAGCTACCGCCTGGCCACGGCGGTGTGACACCAGCACCACCCCTTCACAAGTGCATAGTCATTGGCATGGGTAGATGGTGGTGGGCATGCTCTGCCACCCTAATCTCGGTAGCTACCGCCTTGCCACAGGGGTGTGACACCAGTACCACCCCCTTCACATGTGAGGCAGTCATTGGCATGGAGACATGGGTAGATGGCGGTGGGCATGCTCTGCCACCCAAATTGTGGTAACTACGGCCTGGCCCCGGCAGTGTGACACCAGCAACACCCCCTTCACAAGTGCGGTAGTCATTGGCATGGAGACATGGGTAGATGGCGGTGGGCATGCTCCGCCACCCAAATCGCTATAGCTACCGCCTGGCCACGGCAGTGTGACACCAGCACCAGCCCTTCACAAGTGCTGTAGTTATTGGCATGGAGACATGGGTAGATGGCGGTGGGCATACTCCGCCACCCAAAAACGAAGTAGCTACTGCCTGGTGACGGTGTGACACCGCCATGGAGCATTGCCTACAGCCAATGGGAGCGATGATTGCGGTGGCAGGATGCAGTTTTGAAAATCGCGGAATGCGTGCTTTGCCACTGCCGTAGGCGGTCACTGGATGGGTTTGAAAGATGCTCCATCGCAGTAGCACACACCGGGCCCCTGCGGTGCATCACCGCCATGGAGCATTGCCTACAGCCAATGGGAGCGATGATTGCGGTGGCAGGATGCAGTTTTGAAAATCGCGGAAGTCGTGCTCCGCCACTGCAGAGGCGGTCATTGGATGGGTTTTAAAAAGGCAGACCTGGACAGCCAATTCTTGCAGCTTGGCACCTAAGAAACTATCCCAGGGGGCTATAAATCTGTGGGAGTGAGCCTCACATTTCCACTGCTCACAGAGCGTGCTGCCTTGGACCCTCTCCTGCTGCTGCCTCCAGAGCGTGCTGCCTGGGACCCTCTCCTTCTGCTGCCTTCAGAGCGTGCTGCCTGGGACTCTCTCCTGTTGCTGCCTCCAGAGCGTGCTGCCTGGGACCCCTCACCACCCACTTCCACCACAGGTATTCCATGTCCACAGGGATGGCAAAGAGAGAAAAGCTCCGTGCCAGTCCATTCACAAACGAGGAGCTGGATGTCCTTGTGGACGAGGTGCTGGCACAGTATCCAAGGCTGTATGGGGTACCCAATGTTGTGGTTAGTCATCGTAAAGTGAGGAGTATGGCTGGGGGGGTCAGAGATGTAGTTGTACTGCTGCAATATATGCCTGAGTGTGTGGGGTTGTGTCATACACTGACAAACATTCTGTCTCCAGGGCGAGGGAGTGTGTGTGTCCCAAAGTCATGGTTTACCCTGCATGCAGTTGTATGTCTCAGTGGAGTGTGTTACATTGTCAGCCATACAGAGCCACAGGATGTGGGACATGCAGGTGCCAGGACAGTAATTGCTTGGGTGATTGTCTCTGTGTGCCCCTGTTGTCCGACTCAGCGTGAACCCAGAGACTATGCCCAGTGCCCAACCACCAAGACGAGCGGACATCACTGTACTTACTGTGTCCTTACTCTTGTTCATTCACACTGAAATAAAGATATGCACCATCTCAGCCCTGTATAATTGCACACGACCACACTTGTGTAGATGGCTATTTTGTTGGTGAGTCCATTTACCCCGATGCCACACACATTACATAGACATATGTTCACAGGACATACTCATTGAATGCTGCCCAGTCATGCACACAGCGATTCTTCACACAGACACAGGTAGATATGTGATATATGTAGTGGCCAGACGTGCATAGGCCTGGAGATGTGTGCAAGCCACTGAGGGGGTTCAGTGCAGTCATCCTGCATGTGTGTGAGATTATCAGGGACCCTGTACGCCCTCATAAATGCATGCAATCACAGCTGTTTGGCCCATGCAGAGTGCCCTTGTAAGGTGTACCCCAGTTTGGGATGGAAGGACATTACAATTGGTAATGAGTCTGTGTCTTTCTACTGTACCGATAGATGTTGGTCCATGACACTGTCTCACTGATCATTTCCCCTTCTCTTCTCCCAGCCTGCAGCTCAAGGTACACCAGCGTAATGCCGTGTGAAGGGCCATTGCAGCAAAGGTGCGAGCCCTGGGGGTATCCAACCAATGATGCACCCACTGCCACAAGAGGTGGGACGGCATCAGCTAGCTGGCTAAGAACGTGGCAGAGATTACATTGGGGCTGATACCACGCACTGGGCGTTTGGCACGGCGCAACATGACACCACTGATGGGCCGCATATTGGCAGTGACTCATCCTGAGCTGGATGCACGTCTGAAGGAGCACCGGCAGCAAGGCAGGGGTGAGTATTTGGGGATGGTGACTTTGCCTGGGAGCGGATGCATGTGTACAGGGCCTGTGGCAGCGGTGGCCCATGTGATGTTCGTGGGGTGGTGCTGTGCTATGTCATGTGATTGGCTGCTGGGATGGGTTCCAGTGTCATGCATTGGCCCAAACTGCCCTTACAAGGGTGAGCCTCCCTGCTGTGCTTTCCCATTGCCAGATGTGTTAGCATCTACATGGTCATTCAGCATTGGGATGGTGTGGGCAATCAATTAGGGGGTGAACAGCAGTGTCCACTATCAGAGTGTGACTGCATGTATGCCTACTTTGCATGCACCATGATCGGTGAGAAACACACATCAGACAAGAATGTGCCCCAGAGTACCACATGGTCTTTGGTATGGCCTACTTGCCAATGTGTACTGTCATGTCCTAATAGGTGCGTGTGTTGTCCCCTCCTGTTCCCTCAAGGTCTGTCAGTGGTAATAAGTGGTGTCTCCACATCATGTCCCCAGGTGTGGGCAGAGCAAGTTGTGTGTCTGGTACACTTCATCCACGGGCAGGGTGCTGTGTGGCCTCAACATGGCAGATATTCAGGGTTACTGGCACTGTTGTGGTCTATGTAGTGTGTAGTTGCAATGCGATTGCAGGGTGTGGTGGTCCCCATGTAGATTTGGGCATCTCCTGTACTGCATTGATTGGTTTTCTTTGTCCTGATGATGACACTAGCACAACTCTGCATCTCTCTCTCATGCAGAATCGACAGTGGACATGGAGGAACAGGAGTCGGAAGTGGTGGCGAGGGTAGCACTACAGCTGCACCGTAGGCCAGTGACACAGAGCCCACCAGCGCATCTGAGGGGGACCGGAGTATGCAGGAGGAATCCCTGCCTGAGACACAGAGTACAACATCATCTGATGCCAGCGGGGATGCATCCATGTTGGAAGGCACAGGGAATGGGGACTCTGCATCATCTTCTACCACACAGCGGCCAGTGCCCACCCTCCCATCCACTTCCTCTGGTGCTACCCGTGTCCGTGTCAGTGAGAGGGGACGCGTTAGATTTACACCTGGCACCGCTGAGCCTGCACCTGTCCCCCCTGCTGCCCTCAGTGCTGAGTTTTTAGAGCTCCTGCACCAGCTTTGTATGGGCCAGACCGCCCTGCTCAATGCCTTTAGTGACCAGGACAAAAAATTAGGCCAGGTGGTTGCCTACATGGAGGGTATACACTCTAACGTGGGTGGGCTACACCGTACAGTCCAGGCTTTGTCGTCCACAGTGATGTCTGCCCTTCAACAGGCACATACTCCCATTACTGCTCCAGTACCTTTGTCCACCCCCCAGTCAGTGGCCACATCAGATGATAGTGACCACGGTTCCCAGTCACGATACAGCACAAGAAGCACCCAGCAGAAGCAACCCAAGCGGTCCCACCCACAGACACCATCCCCGCAGAAGAGAAGAGCCAGTCCAGAATGTGAAGACAAGAGCCCATCAGGGAAGAGCAATGCAGAAAAAGCAAGGAAGCAGGCATCAGGCTCCCATGCCTCACAGGCATCACCAGCGAAGGACTCTCCAGGCCCCAAAACTTCATGCAGAGCTAGGCGTGCAGTGTCTATGCCCACTGAGGGGGTGTTGTCTGGTAAGGGTACACCAAGGAAGGGCTCAGGGCCACATTCCCCCGCCACATCAACTCCAATTCCAAGCCCAGTGAAGCAGGTGGAGGAGGGCACTGTAGGGGCTACCCCTGACAAACAGGCAAAGGAGAGCACTGTGGGGGAGACACCTGGCAAAAAGGGGAAGGTGGTCCAGAGGCGTAGCCAGACAAAGCGTCCCGCAGGATCCAGCATGTCACCAGAGGGAGTGCCAGTGTCTGCACCTGAAGCAGCGCTGTTGGTGTGTGTGCCTGTTGTGTCCCGACCAGTTCCCATTAACCCCAGTACAGGAAAGCTATTTTGCATTCCCAAGAAGTGGAAAGGCACCCTCCAACCTCTCCCACCCACACTGTGTCACAGGTCTGCATGACTCCGCCTCCACATGCCACTACACCACCTGGTCCAAATAGCCCTCCAGCTTGCAAAGCCACTGATAGCCCTACATCATCTGGGCCTCTGTCTCCCCAGTCAAGTGGTCCTGCTGTCCCGCACACACAGCCAGCTCCAAGTCTGCCTGACAGCCAAGAGTGAGTATTAGTACCCCTCATACACCTGTCTCTGATACAGGTGTGCTAGTCCTGCCCATTGTTTACAACCTGGGTGTGTTGCTGGCCATGGAAGGGCACAGTCAAACACACTCACTGTGCAGCTTGTCATGTCCTGACTCTGCACTTCTTCCTGGCCACTGGCCTTGCACTGCTGTTCTGGCCTTGCCTGTGCAGCTTCTCATGTCCTGACTCTGCATTTTTCCCTGCACACTGGCCTTCCTGTTCCGGCATTGCCTGTGCAGCTTCTCATGTCCTGACTCTGCACTTCTCTCTGCACACTTGCCCTGTGTTGTACTCTCACCTGTGCAGCCTCTCATGTACCTGCTGTGCCACCTGCCCTGGACACTGACCCTGTTGCTCTGCTGTGTTGGACTGTCAACTGTGTCATGGACACTGGCCCTGTTGCTCTGCTGTGTTGTACTCTCACCTGCGCAGCCTCTCATGTACTTGCTGTGCCACCTGCCATGGACACTGGCCCTGTTGCTCTGCTGTGTTGGAGTCTCCCCTGTGCCATGGACATTGGCCCTGTTGCTCTGCTGGGTTGTACTCTCACCTTTGCAGTCTCTCATGTACCTGCTGTGCCACCGGCCCTGGACACTGGCCCTGTTGCTCTGCTGTGTTGGACTGTCAACTGTGTCATGGACACTGGCCCTGTTGCTCTGCTGTGTTGTACTCTCACCTGTGCAGCCTCTCGTGTACTTGCTGTGCCACCTGCCATGGACACTGGCCCTGTTGCTCTGCTGTGTTGGAGTCTCCCCTGTGCCATGGACACTGGCCCTGTTGCTCTGCTGTGTTGTACTCTCACCTGTGCAGCCTCTCATGTACCTGCTGTGCCACCTGCCCTGGACACTGGCCCTGTTGCTCTGCTGTGTTGTATTCTCCCCTGTGCCATGGACATTGGCCCTGTTGCTCTGCTGGGTTGTACTCTCACCTTTGCAGCCTCTCATGTACCTGCTGTGCCACCTGCCCTGGACACTGACCCTTTTGCTCTGCTGTGTTGGACTCTCCCCTGTGCCATGGACACTGGCCCTGTTGCTCTGCTGTGTTGTACTCTCCCCTGTGCCATGGATATTGGCCCTGTTGCTCTGCTGGGTTGAACTCTCACCTGTGCAGCCGCTCATGTACCTGCTGTGCCACCTGCCCTGAACACTGGCCCTGTTGCTCTGCTGTGTTGTACTCTCCCCTGTGCATCCTCTCATGTACTTGCTGTGCCACCTGCCCTGGACACTGGCCTTCCTGTTTGTAGTTTGCCTGTGCAGATTATCTTGCATATGATCAGCATTTTGTGCCTTGCTCTTGTCTACTGTTGTTCTACTGTCACATCTGTGCAATATGTGAATAAAGACAGTTACTCCCGTTGTCTGCTTTGTCAGTGTCCTTGCTGATTAAAGTTATTTTGGTGTGTGCATTTGGTTGCCTGTGCTCCATGCTCTATGTGTCACTTCAACATTGCCAAGATCTTTGCCCGCATCACATTTTTATACAGGGGTGACAGGGTCTTCCGGCCATTCAGATACTGATACTAGGGTTATATGTGATGGCTCTTTTACCTGTCATGCAGTTTTCTTTTTAGTGGTTTGCTATTGTTGGGTACATTGTTCACATGTCAGGTTGGGGTACACTGCCAGCACAGGATGTGAAGCTGTGCACAGGCTTGCATGCAAGCTGGGCACTTTCATGATGTATGTGTGTTATTCCTTTATGTGTGCCCATCTGTGTATGTGTATGGTCATCCTGTGTTGGCCCTTAGTCCTGGTCCGATCGTCTACTTGAGATGTGCGTTCTTGGGTAGTAGTCAAGAGGTGTGCAGTGTGAAGGGTGTGACTTTGTAGTGCGTGTGGATGTGTGTGTGCCCCTGGATTGTGAAAGACACACATGTGTCACCCAGGAGTTGTGTGCCTGTTGTTTGTATTGTTGTGCCCTGTGGATATGGTTGTATACACATGTGTGAGTTGTCTGTTGTGCACTGTGAAGTGTGTTGGTGTGTCCTTGCTGTTCTGTGTCACTCCTCCTTGTTGTTTTGGTCACTTATGAGTGTGCAAAGTGTGTGACTTGCACATCAGTGTTGTGTTTGTTTGATCATCAATGTGTCTTGAGTGTTTTTGTGTGGACTGTGTGGCCCTGCTGCTCCACACTGCCATTGTGGTTGTGTTTCTCATGCGTTGCATGCACATGGTGCCTTTTCTCCTCCTGTGTGGCATGGTGTGTGTGGTGTGATGTCAACCCCTATGTGTGCCACTTATGGCTACCCATTGTGGGTCAGCACTACCTCTTTTTGTGTATGGTACACTCCTTCCATGTCTACTACTGACAAGCAAGTGAGTTCACTTTAATGTCAGCTGTCCCCTTGGTTTACATGTGAGTGTGCCTCCCCATCACTTCATTTGTGACACTGTGCTTTGTGGTGCAGTTCTGGGGTGAGGGCAAATGTTCAGCTCTGGACATTGCCCCAATGGTTTATGTGTGGTGTTCTTGTGCTATTAATCAGTGAGGATTGCTCATGTGAACTTTATCTGTGTGTGCTGCCCAGTGCTCTGGTCAAGATGGGTCTGCTCTTGGGTCCCAGAGTGGTTTATCTGTTGTTGTTGTGTTGGATATATGTGTGTTGACTGTGGTATTGCTTCACTTCCTGGGTGTGTTGTTGTGTTTGTGCTGTGCTGATTAGTGTTGTGTGTGTTGAGTTGTGTCAGTCATGTCTGTGTGTGACTGTTCTGCTTGTTGTGCACACACTGTTTGTTGTGCATACAGTGCTGTGTGTATGTGGCCTTGGCATTGCCTGATGTGCATCCCCTGATGTCCTGTGGTGTTTGTTCATTTTTGATTTCATGTGCATCTGTGGTTGGCTTCATGTAGTAGTGTAGTTCTGTGCTGGTGCTCTTCTTGTGTGATTGGTGGTATGCTGTGTGTGTTTTGTTCCTGTGTGATGAGGTTGTGCACTCCTGTTGTGTCTGTGCTCCCATTGCCTTTCCACAGTTTGGCTGACAGGGTATGTCTGTTTCTGATGTGGTTCTGTGTGTGTTCCTGTAGTGTTTGTGTGTGGTTTTTGGGCAGGCATCTGTTCAGGCATCCCTGTGCATGTGTTCTGTTTATGGCTACACCCAGGGTGTGTGTTTGTTTGTGTGTGTGTGTGCTGGCAAGTATTGGCAGCTTTGAGTGGGGGAGGCACTGGTGTTGTGTGTTCCTTGTCAGCCACTCCTGCAGTGGCTGTCTGCCTGGTTGTTTGTTCTGTGGTGCAAGGTGTGTATTGTGCGTGCTTGTTGCTGTGCTTTTTGCTTGTTGCTGTGCATGGGGGTGCACAGGATGGGCACCTGGCCTGTGACTTGATGGGGTGTGTTGATGTGTAGTTGGGGGAGGTGTGTCCCAGTGGTCTTTGTGCCCTGCCCATGCCTTGGAATGGCCCTGCTTTCTGCATTGTGCACCTGTGTTGACCGCTGCGGTGACGTGACCTGGACCGGGACGTTGCTGCAGGTTCACGGTCGATGTGTGTTCAGAATGCAGTGGGGTGGCATGGTGGCAGGTGGGTCATGTCTGGGTGCCCTTGTGGATGTGTTGTTGCCCCCAGCAGGGTGTCTGTTATGGTTTTGGACCCTGTGTCAGCCCGTGTGTTGTGTGTTGTATTTGTGTATTTGCGTACCTGCAGCGGCGTCCACGGTGGCCCATTAGATGATAGTGCTGTAGCAGGTACAGCACCGTAAACACATGTTGAGCTGGGTCCATGGCGGTCGTGACCGAGTGGTGTGGACCGGGTCTCTGCTATCGCGCTCCACTTTTGAGTTTCCGCCGTCTCTGGTTGGGCAGTGCCTCCGCTGCGGTGCGTCTGCTTGTTTGGGCCATCCTAATTTGTGGAGCTGGGCGGGCGTCATTCCGCCCGGCGGTGAGTCTCCATTGGCTCCCACCGCAATGATGGCGGGCGAACTTTGATGGCGGTGCTTGTCACTCCGCGGCGGACGGGAACTGACCTTTGTTTTGTTTTACTAATATGGCGGACGCGAGGACCACTGCTCGTGGGCGGAAAAAGGCATTTTCCGCCCCACCAGCACCGCGGTGGTGCCACCGCCCGCCATCCTAATGGAGCCCTTAGTTACAAAAGACAGTTGTCCTAGACCAATCAATTAGAAATGTATTTATTCAAGGTGATAATCATTGAGCCTATTCAGAGCGTACGTGTCAGCTCATAAACGTATATAATTGTAAAATTCTTTAACAGAAACACGTAGTGCAGCACAACAATGAGTATTATCAAGTATTTATTGAAAAAATCAGGGACTGAGGTTAAACAAACTTCTGTGCTTCTCACTGCTTAACTCCAACTCAGTGGTAATTTCCCTCTCCGGCCGAAAGTCGGATCGAAACGTCGACGCTATATTAGCAAGCTTTTTCTTTGAGTTTCAGAGATTGTCTGCACAGCATACCTGTGTTTTTGTTATGAAATACCGAGCTAGCTATTTCCTATCTAAGTGGCCGATTAGGATGGCTGACGGACTTTGTCCGTCCGCCATCCCGTCGTAGGAAGGGACCGTCCGCCACAGGGGTGGAGATCCCGTGCAACGAATTAGGATGCACCCTCCACAATGGCGGGTGCATCCCGCATTTTTAACATTGCGGCGGGCGGTGCTGAAAGCACCGTCCGCCGCAATGCTAAAAATGCATGTTGTGGGTTTCAAAGAACAACATGACAGGCACCGCCCGGTGCTTGCCATGTTGTACTTTAAAACGCAGGGGGTTACCATAGGTACCCCCCATGTGCACCCCCACCCCTCCTTCACCCTGGGGGCCCGCAACGGGCCCCCAAAGCAAAGACCGTATGCCTTTCCACGGCGGCAATGCCGCCATGGAAATGCTTAGGACCGCCGGCATCGTAATATGGTTGGCGGTGTCTCGCAGACACCGCTACCCACAAAGTAGATGATTGGGGGGGATCGTTTGACTCGCACCCTGCATCAAAACAACTCAAGACCGCCTCTTGGAAATGCATCTTGATGAATTTCTTTCTAGTTTTTTATTAGGAAGCTACAATGGTACAGTAACTTTAATACCTGGAATAGGCAAGCAGCTTGTTGAAGGAGTGGGACTGTGCACTAGTTGTTGTAATATAATCTAGACCAAACGCAGCCATGCTGAAAGAAGCTGAGACAGAAAGCAAGGCACCGTACATGAGGAATCTCCAGCTACATGTAGTCAAGCGATCATCCCTCTGTGAGAAGGTGCTGAACATGGCCTGCTCACCATGTCTAGTTGTCACCTTGTTTAGGTTTTTCAAACAGGAAAGCAGTAAAGTTGTGCTTTGAAAAAATTATTACAGTTGAAAGCTGATATCAAGATGTGGAATGTTTGTAAAATGTGTCCACTTGGAAATCTTACTTTTGATTTCTACAACACTTAAAGATACATTTATACAATATAGATTTGCCCAGTCCTCCCAGTTTTATGAAAGAAGAGGCATTAAAGTAAATTTTCAAAAGAAAATTGTTTAGATTGATTATGTAAGGGAAGCTTTAGAATTTAAGACCACTTTATTTTGCTTAGCCAAGAGTATGTAGATATGAAAGGGACATTTTAAGTCCATTATTTATGATAACAGGGATAAGGGGTGTGTCAGTGCTCTTGCTTACATTTTGTGAAGCCAATTGTATCTCAGTTGCAGTAAATAAAATGTGTTTTTTGAGTAGGAAAATATTTAAACAATATTTACCAACTCTTGTATCAAATTTATATATCACAGTTCCGATTTTATGTAACGTAAATACTTCAGTCATTCAGTTCTTCACTGTGACCTCGCCTGGCCCATAAATCTTACTGAGTTTTGCTCATTATCAGGCTATCTGCAGCCTGATGATAATAATGTAAAGTAAACATAGCCTTTCCATAATGGTAAAAGAAAAATGTGACCCTGTGCTTGATAAAGAATGAACTCAAGGCTGGGCGCTATTTTGAGGGTGTCTGGGACCTAATGGTATCTCGAAATTGATTGACTGGAGACGGTGTTCAGACAAAATTCCAAGTTCAAAATATCATCTTATCAAAATATCGAGCAAAAAATATTGTGATATGGTAATATTATCAGCAAGAATATTGTTGTCAAGAATATCAAATTTAAGGTAAGTAATATTATTTTTAAAAATTCCAAAGTCATTAGTATCGTTTACAAAAATATAGTTAGTTGGTTATAATTACGTTTTTTAATTATTGATTTGTATTTTGGTATATATCTTAAATGTATATGATGTAAACTTTTTGTATAATTATTGTTAATGTTTTTTAATACAGTTACATTTTTTGCAGTTATTACATTTAATTTAATATAATTAATTTTTGTGATTTTTAACACTGAAGCCGGTTGTGGCTTTAGGGTGAGAAGTAATTTACTTATAATAAATTCATGATTATTTTTAAATTAATATTATTTATTTAATTGATAATTGTGCAATTAATTTTTTAGGAGCGGGTTATGGGGTTCATAGGGGTACAGGGTGGAGAATAAATTAATTACAATTATCTGTGATTAGTTGTTAATAATAATTATTTAATTAATAATCAATCATGTAAATGGGGCAATATTTATTTTGTTTTTAGGGGTGGGTTGTGGGTTATATAGGGGTACAAGGTGGGGAGTAAATTAATTCAAATTTTAATTAGGTAATAATACATATATTAATAAATATTAATTATTACATTGATAATTACTTTTCTTAATTGTGTAATTAATTTTTTGTAAAAGTTTGGGGGGGTGTTGTGAGTTTGGGGGTATATTGTGGGAAGTAAATTATTTATATTTAATTAATAAATATTCTTAATAATGATAATTAGTTGGTTGAAAAATATTTATGTTGATAGTGTAAATAATTTGCTTTAGGTGCGGGTTGTGAGTTTTGGAGGGGTAATGGTGGGAAGTAACTAAATTAAAATTATTTAAGAACTTTTTTGTTAATAAATAATTTATTAATAAAATTATTGATGTACATGGAAAATATGTTTGTATTTTAATTATAATATTTGTAGTTATTTATTATATGTATTTAACATTATAATATGCATTTATTTTATTTAGTTTTTATTATAAAATATATTTGTAATTTTTTAAAGATATTTATATTTGTTTGCTAGGTTTTTAAATTATTTTATTGTGTTGCAGAGAGTTTGTTTGTTTCTAATGTTGCATTGACTGCAGTGGGAATAGTACATTTTACCCCTCCAGAACCCAACACTTTTCCTACTTTTGCACTTATTGAAGCGGAAATAGTAAATGTTACCACTCTGCAATCCAACACTTTCCCTACTGTTGCACTGACTGGAGTGGGAATAGTAGATTTTACCCCGCCGCAATCCAACACTTTCCCTACTATTGCGCTGACTGGAGTGGGAATAGTATATTTTAGCCCTCCGCCATCCAACATTTTCCCTGCTGTTGAACTGAGTGGAGTGGGAATAGTTAGTTAATTTTACTTCTGTTGTATTGAGTTTAGCGGGACTTGAAATTTGAGAACTCCTGAGTACAGCATTTTGGGGTCGATTACAATGTTGTTCGGAAAACATTCTGACCGAATCGGTCTCGGAATGGTTTCTGACTCAATCAAATTCAGGGAGTCCGACCGACCGTTTACGATTGTTCCAAATACGATTCGGTCGGACTCCCATTGACTTCAATAGGAGCCTGTGTTCCAACTGAATACACAGGCTCCCATCGAATAAAGGGGTGGCTCGGGAAAATTGTGCACTCTATGTACCTGCCACACTGTGAATGGTTGCAAAGAGGGGTCCCTTTGGGTACCCCACGGGCCACATTCGGAAGGCTCTGGGTGAAGGGGGGCCTGTTACGGGTCCCCAAAGTCAGATTCCGACAGCCGATCTGAGTCGGAATAACCGATTTGGAAAGGCTACCCGAATCTGACATCGTAACCGCTCAGTCAGAAACGCAGATCGTTGACCTGTACTAGTCGGCTCAGAGCGACTTGGTCACTCCGAATGCCATTCGGAACCGACTCAGAAAGTCCGAATGCTTTCCGAACATCGTAATTGGTCGTTCGGAAAGCTTTGGGAATCGTTCGGGAAGACGTGTTTGGAATCGGATTCAGCACTGCAGTGTGGCTCACTGGTTAGAGGAGGCAGACCTGGAAGCAGAGGTCAGCCCGGGACCAGGGTTCAATTACCGGCTCGGCGGGGTCTTGAGTACTAAAATGTCCATGGACTCGACAATTCTCGCTCTGGTGCCTACTCGATTCACGGGTCACACTCTGCGACTCTGGGCAATAGCTTGCTTAATCTCCACAACGGCCCCTCGCGGCGGGATGCCTGGCTTTCACCTTGCGGATACCCTGCCGGGGTTATCTCACAGGGGAGTACCAGGACGGGTTCCCTAAGCAAGCGCTTAGAGACCGGTTGGTGATTTGCGCTATATAAATTCCTGTACATGTACAGACCCGAATCCGATTCAGAGCCTTTCCAACCAACATCTTAATCAACCCCTTTGTTTACTCTTTTATAAATTGTAGTGGGAATAGTATATTTATAAATTTTAAAATTGTGTATTTAACCTTATATTGTTTACATTTATATTAATATGTATTTTAATAATTTAAAATTATAATATTTATACTTATTATTGTTTTTTACATTGTATTTATTTTTAGCAAATTGACTTTTTTTCTTTAATTTTTTATTTGGTTATTATAGATTTCTTTGAATATACTTTATGTAATTGTCGTGTATATATATATATATATATATATATATATATATATATATATATATATATATATATATATATATATATATATATATATATATATATATTTATATATATATATACATATATCAAAATCCAAAATTTGCAGTTAAGCAGGACGCGCACTCAGGAAGATTCAGCTGGAATTGGTTTATTCAAGGTAACGCTACGCGTTTCGACACAGATTGTGTCTTGATCACACAATAACCTCTCTGAACAACCGGCATGTTAAATGCACAAAAGAAGTAAACATAAATGAGGTGACATTATACACGACTTTGTCGGCCATATTGGAATGGTGAATACCTGCTGGACAGTGATTGTAACAGTACCTAAAAGGATTCACAATACCTCTGAACACATTTCATGGACAAAGAACGTAATACATTCCGTTATATATACAAAAAACATGTTTCATTCTGTTATGTAAACAAGATAGTAATATACGCCCAAAAACAAAAGCACACCTTAAATAAAGTGCCGCGATTGTGCTATACTATGAACTGCGTGATTGGTTTCACATACTGGGCGTAATTATACAATTACTTCGAACAAAATCATATTCCAATATATGTTTGCATACAACTCGGTCTAGTGCCTGAAAGGTCCGTCCATTACATTGCAGAATATAAAGGCTATATACTCGGTCTAGTGCCAAAAGATAGTATACCATTAACGGTTGTATTTACCATTATTAGGGCTAGAAAAAACGAAGGATCCTCGCTGGCAACAATGTCCATAAACTATCTATAAACCGTTCTAAGGTTCAAGGATAAGATAACCAAAGGTGAAAGAGTTTATAAAAATGCCGTTGGTGATCAGAGCCAGTGCAAAAAAGTGAATGTCTTATCTTATAGAAGTGAAATGGTGTATTCCATCCGAGTGAAGAAAGGTTAGGGAAGCGGTGAAGTGCTCAAAAAAGTGAAGTCTCCCTTCCTTTCCTCCTGAAAGAGACATATAACAAAAACAGTTACAAATGAATTAAAACATGTACGTATATACATATACACATCATTGCAGAATTCTTACATAACTATCTATATGGCCATAATCCTATGCCCCATGATAGTCATATTTGTCCACAGACTTAAAAAGATCCCTGTTAAAATTATACTGTTCTTCATGCAGGTGAGTTGCCAGTTCCTCGTCCAAATTATGACCACCCGGGAATCTTGTTTCGAGCTCCATTATCCATTTGGATTCCTTTTCCCTAAGGGCTAGTTCCCGGTTGCCACCCTGTCTCCCTATATTAACTTGCTCAACTGCAAAAAATCTGAGCTGGGAGTTATTTGATTGATGGAACTCGTGAAAGTGTCTGGCAATGGGGTACTTAGCATCTACATTGGTTATAGCTCTAAGATGTTCTTGATCGCGTTTCTTAACCATGCAGATGGTACTCCCCACATACCTAATCTTACACGGACACTCAAGAACGTAAACAACATAGTTCGTATTACATGTCAAAAATTGTTTAATTTTTTTACGCCCTGAGTTCCCTGGGATTTCTACTTCCTTGACCATGTAGCTAGCTTTACATGCCCTGCAGTGTCCACAAGGATAGAATCCTTTGAGACTTTGCATGTGATGTTTCTTGTTCTCAGATATATCACCTTTGATCAAGATGTCTCTCAGGTTTCTACCTCTTTTATATGTAATTTGCGGTCTTTCTTTTAATTGTAGGCCAACAATATTATCTGCCTTCAAAATTTTCCAATTGTCTGCAATGATTTTCTGGACTTTGCTAGATTTCTGATGATAAGTGGTGATGATTCTAATAGTGGTATTATCAGATTCGGTATTGGATTTGGGAGTAAGGGTTTCTGATCTCGCGACTCCAGCCACTTTGTTAGCGGCTTTGGTAAGAACCAATTCTGGAACCAATTCTGAATCTTGCTAAATCTTGCTAACATGGTTTCTTGTTCTGTAGCAAAGCCTTCAGTAGTGCTGCAATTTCTTCTGGTCCTCAATAGCTCCCCATAAGGTATACTCAATTTGAGAGGATCTGGGTGATCACTAAGGGCATGGAGTAAGCTATTGCCAGCCGTGTTTTTTCTATGTAGTTTAGAAATGAGGCTACTATTAACAACTTCAGTCTCTGTATCAAGGAATTCAATACAGTCTTTGCTGATGTTATGTGTGAGATGTATATTATACCCGTTGTTATTAAGTTTGTTAATGAAGCTCACTGCTTCCTTTTCCGTCCCTCGCCATACAACAAACAGATCATCGATATATCTGATCCAAGTTTGTACTTTGGCAAAGTCTTCCATTAGATTAACATCACTCCTGATTTTCTCCTCCCATTTGCCCAAGAACAGACTAGCAAAACTGGGAGCAAATGCCGAACCCATGGCCGCGCCACGTGTTTGTTTACAAATTGTCCCATCGAACATAAAAATATTGTTCCTGAGACACAATTTCATCATTTCCACAAGCATGCATGTATGGTCTAAAAAGCCTATCTCTCTGTTCTTAAGGAAAAGGTAACTGGCTTCCATACCCTGGACGTGATCTATGATCGTATATAATGCATTCACGTCCATTGTAATGAGCAGAGATCCCTCTGTCCATAGGATGTTGTCAATTTTATTTAAAAAGTGTGTAGTATCTCTAGTATAGGATGGTAGAAGGCAGACATACTCTCTCAGAAAATGATCAATGTATTTCGAAAGTGATTAGCATTTCCTCCTCTGTAAGGCCCTAGTACATAATAGGGCAGAGGGATGAAAAGTACCTCTAAGTCAGAGGTGCAGAAATATGCTACTTTAACTAGTAGTCGGGTTTGCAGAGTGGTGGAGAAAGGGTGCTGGGCATCCAACCATCGCTCAGGAATTCTGCTGCATAGGACTTACAGGAGATACCAAGAGGGATTCTTGGCCCCCAAACTCCCTCAGGACTGAATTGGACTTCATCCCCCATCCCGTAACCTGCCACGAGGCACGTTTGCAGAGGGGTAGAGAAAGGGGGCCATGGCCGCCGAAGATGTCTTAGCAATCCCACTGTGTGGGACTTACTGGAGGTAAGAAAAGGGGTAGTTGGCCCCAAAAGACATCCTTGGGGGCCAACTTCCCAAACTATTAACTCCAGTCAGTCCCACAAAGCAGAATAGGTAAGTACTCCTTCCAGGCTACGCTCACTTTGCCCACCACTCTACAAACGCGCTCCCTGGCACGCTCTTGGATGGGAATTGAAGTCCCCTTCACTGCTGTGGGTCCTTTAGGGGCCAACTAGCCTACCTTTTACCTCCAGTAAGCCCCAAGCAGTGGGATTGGTGAGAAGTAGACAAAGGCCATGCCCCCTTTCGCCATCATTCTGCAAACGTGCCCCCTGACGCGTTGTAATTTGGGGGATTAGGTCCCCCTGAATCCTGAGGGTCCCTGGGGTCCAACTAGCCCACCAGATACTTCCAGTAAGCGCCACAGGCCTGCGTTACAGAGCAGTGGTCCAGGCCACGCCCCTTTTTACACCTCTCTGCAATGCAGCTCTGTGGCCCCCAGAGGCCCTCAGGATTGAACGGGAATTATTTCCCCAACTTAAAACGTGCCACAGGGCGTGTTTGCACACATGTCACCTCAGGCCCCGCCCCCTCCCTTCACCACTGTGCAAACACACCCCGTGGCACGTTTTAAGTTGGGAGATTAAGTCCCCTTGAATCCTGAGGGTCCCTGGGGTCCAACTAGCCCACCAGGTACCTCCAGTAAGCGCCACAGAGATGCATTGCAGAGGTGTAAAAAGGGGCAAGGCCTGGACCACCTCTTTGCAACGCAGCGCAGTGGCACCTACTAGAGGTACCTGGTGGGCTAGTTAGGCCCCAGGGACCCTCAGGATTGAAGAGGAATTAATTCCCCAACTTAAAACGCGCCTTTGGGCCAGACAAGGAAAACAGGTACTTTAAGATTTGCTTCAAGGAGTATTTTATTAAGCAAATGAGACAGGCAAAAAAAAATAAGATCTGAATGAAGTAAAAACATTTTTTAGCCACTTTAGTTCGTGGATCTTCATAGAAGGAAGTTCCTGTTTCAGGTCCTCAATCAGCTCCGTATTGTTGTTTGTAGAGTTATTGTATGGGGAGGGGTAAAACAACAAAAGAAAGAACACCACCGTCAGTATATCCGTCTGGGGGTTTGAGGAGAAGTGGGGAGGAGTAGTGGGGAACTTCAAAGGAGTTCACCGCAATCCACCACCCGTGAACAATAGGGCATAAGAGACAATAAAATAATCAAGAAGCTCTTTTTAATGTTACTAGGGTGTTTGCGTGCCTCCCACCTCCCTGTTAGCTTCTTTTACGCCCGTAGCACGTTTAAAGAATACGGCCCGTATACGAGCATGTACCTGTCGTAGCCACGCTCCTCCAGGAGCATGGTGGGTCACTTCACCCTGCCAAAAGGAATCCGGCGTCTTCTGGAGAAGGAAAGGATGTGTTTCTCTCGGGGCAGCTACGTCTACTTCTTGACCTGGAATTCTGGCATCCGGTAGTGAAGAAGGCGGAAAACTCATCAGCTGTTCTGGCTTCTCTCGGGACTAAACAGGGAGCTTGCGGTGGACCCGGTACCTCCCCGAGACGGCCCAGAGGGACGCCCGGAGTACCGACGGTCAGTCGAGCAAACTGACGGGCACAATAGTACTTATGCTGCAATATCAGGTTTGACAGGTCAGTCTATGATGTATCTTTGCTAAGAAGAATGACGATGACACTGATCAAACTGCCATTGAAAACAATACTGGTCTCAATCGACCCTCTACTTTCAATCCATCTGCGACGGGGCTTCCAGCTAAGGTTTTGACCTTTGAAGAAGCCGTCGAATATGACATCAATAGACTCTATCAGCAAAATCACAAACCATTTGTCAACTTTCCCAAAAGAGAGCAGGATGCTCTCAGGAGCCTCACAAGAGTTGACTCCATAACCATAAAACCAGCCGACAAGGGTGGTGCGGTAGTTCTAATGGACACCAGCACTTACCGTGAGGAATGCCTGAGACAACTAAATGATATCAAATCATATCGACCACTCACTGTAGACCCTACGGAGAGACTATCTAAAACCATAGGCCATATCGTGGAGGAGGCATTATCTGAAGGCTGGGTGACAACCAATGAAGCACAATATTTATGTGCAGTACATCCTACTATGCCATACTTTTATGTGCTCCCAAAAGTGCATAAATCACAACGACCACCACCAGGACGCTTAATAATATCAGGGATAGGCTCTCTTTTAGAACCGCTTTCCACCTTCGTGGACTTTTTCTTAAGACCAATGGTAAGAGAGATGCCTACGTTCCTGCAGGACACCAAAGATGTCCTAAGGATTTTGCCGGAAATCAAATTTGACATGGACACTGATTTGCTAGTGTCCTTTGATGTAGAGTCTCTTTATACATCCATTCCACAACATGAGACTTTGGATGTTATAGAGAATCTCTTGTTAGCAAGAGATCTGAATTCCATCACCCCAGTATCTCTGATTATGAGTCTTACTAGTCTGGCAATGAAAGAAAATTTCTTTCAATTTGAGGACACCATATTTTTGCAAACATCTGGGACCAGCATGGGCAGTGTTTTTGCCCCCAGTCTTGCAAATCTTTACGTGCATAAATTCGAACAGGATCACGTACTCACACCCACCAACCCATACTACAGCTCTTTACGTCTTTGGAGAGTGGTGAAATGGCAGAAATGACTTTTTACGATTCACAGTTCAATCTAACAAACACCATCTGGCGTTTCTCGAATCTACTCATCTCAGCTACCCCTGAGGGCTTACAATCAGAACTTTACCGCAAACCCATGGCCAGGTTCTCTTTACTGAGTTATGACAGTTGTCATCCCAAGGCATTGAGAGACAATCTACCCTACGGAGAGTTTTTGTGGCTATAACGTAACTTTTCTACTAAAGATACTTTCCATAACCATGCGAAAACTCTGGCGAATCACCTAGTGGCCAGAAGATATCCTAAACATCTGGTACGTCGGTCTGAGAAGAGAGCCTCGAATAACAACTGGGAAGGTTTGTTAGAGCCAGCTATCCCCAAAGAGAAGCAGAAACGCATTACATGCGTTAACAAGTTTTGTACACGTTCAAACAGCATACAAAAAATTGTGAAAAAACATTGGGCTATCCTCAATACTGGCACTGACAATCTGCTGATGCCATTGTTTGCCTTTAAGCGTGGTCAGAGCTTGAAAGACCAATTAGTACATACTAGACCTAAGACCAGCCTTCCCCGTGCAGTGGGTACCTTGTGGGATCTGCCAGCTATAGAGGGACATCATCATGTGGAAGTTGTGCAGCTTGCCCACAAACCTCTCGGTCCACCAGCATTGATGTGGGCAGTGACCGCCCTTGGCAGCAGAGACGCTTTACAAATTGTATAGCCACAATTCTATATATTTAATAAATTGTCTGTGGCACCTAAAATATGTGGGTATGACAACTAGAAAAATCTAGATTCGCAATTCCGAGCATAAGAGTATCATCAGATGCTGGAAACAGGCCACGCGCTTGACTAACCATTTTCTGGAGGTGGGCCATGCACCCACTGATTTTGTATGGACAGTTATTGAGCAGCCCTTCATTCCACAACAGGTCACTGATGTGCGCAAATTTATTTTTAAAAAAGAACAAAAGTGGATATACAAGTTGAATTCTGATAAAGCAGGACTGAACGAAGACATCCCTTGGATGTCTCTATAAGTTTTACATATTGGGGATTCCCGTCTATATAACATCACGGTATGTGAGGATGGATCTAGAAATGAGATTGTGTCTGTATTCTTAAAACTACATTTATCTCACTTCGGCCTGCACCACAACTCTGTACATTGCCATGATTGATCAGTCTTTAGTCATTACGCCACTGAGCCTGTCCAGTACCATATCTCTGTACATGGCCATTATTGATCATATTCACGTCATTGAGGCCAATGCCCGACTGGACACTTGGGAACGTACATAGTTTGACCTTTAACAACCAATCAATGTTAAAATCTGTTGATCAGCTAATGATTGACAGCGTTTATTCACAGCCCATATGGTTGTCTTTAGATCACCCGTCGAACTCTGTTATTATGGGTCTGTTTATGTCACACAATGGGGCTTTTGTAAAGATCGCATATGCCCTAAAACAAACTTCGGACTGATTCACTGATTCGACTACATGTCCCATGATCCTCGGGGACGGGTAGCGCTTTTGACGCTCCTGACGCCATTAGAAATGCCCACTAGCATCTATTTTGCTTAAATTTAGGGGTCTGAGAACAGTTACTTGTCAATGTTTAATTGCCTTCTGAATAAACAAATGATTTTTAACATTGTAATTATAGGCCTCAGGGCTGTCCCTAGTTTAACCACCTACCTTGGGATGAAGGTTGTATGTACATCGTGGCACTGGGCACCGCTGATGATTACATATGCTTTCTAGTAAGTCTTTGACTAATAATCAGCCCAAAAAACTACATGTCCCATGATCCTTCGGGACGGGTCACGCTACTGATGCTGTTGACGTCATCATGCTGTGCCAAAAACAGGGAGCTTGCGGTGGGCCCGGTACCTCCCCGAGACGGCCCAGAGGGATGCCCGGAGTACCGACGGTCAGGTGAGCAAACTGACGGGCACAATAGTACTTACGCTGCAATATCAGGTTGGACAGGTCAGTCTATGATGTATCACGAGTGATGCTTAATGGTGTTGGCACAAGATAGATCTAGCGCTCTCGACATCATTTTGAAGGCCAGCACGACGGTAGTATACAACTTCCTCTATGATACCGCCTGTGCTTGTAGCCACGTCTTAATGATCTGTAGCATGGCAGGATGTACGGCTGAATACTGCCACCATGCCGAAACTGAATGTGTTTCTTTGTGGGTGAGCAAGTAAAAGTTCGTGACTGTGTAGAGATATGATCAGCACTCCCTTTGCCCCTGTGTGGATTGCTTCAACGGGGTTGGTCGATACCAGCAGAGTGCTTACAGATGGATATGGTCAGTGATATATACTGCTGGCAATATCCTGAGATGATGAACATGTATCCTTAGGAATCACTGGAGAGGGTGCATGACAAACAACATTGGGACACCCTTTGGGCCATAGGCATCAGACAGGTCCAGCCAGGTGGCTCTCTGTGCATGATGACCACTGTGTTATAAATCACTGACACTGTTCTTAACAGAGGTACAGCTCTGAATAATAACCAGTAAACACCTAGTAAAAAGTTATTCTGGGTCCACTGGCAGTGAGTGTGGATGTGTAGTCCGTTGCTACTAGTTAATCTGCCTAACTCTCTCTTTATATTTTCTCATCAGAGCGGTGATTCATTTACCTGTGCCATAGCCAGGTGAGGTGGAGCTTTTCTCTCCTGCCAATTAGGTAAGCGAGAGGTTAATACCTTAATGAAGTATGGGTGTTTATATAATTGGCACCATGGGTGACAAACATTTTTTTTAGACATCCCACATTTGGTAAAGAGTTGTTAACAGTCGCTATCCAAATGTTAATGATTATCTGTTTGTATTCTGTCTGTCTTTTTATGTATCTGACCTCGTTTATCCTGCACATCTGGATTAAACACCATTAGCAAGGAGAATGGAAACACATGAGATACCTAGGTGATATCCTTTTTAATTCTTTATTCACCTTCTATTGAGCAGTAGCGATTTTTGGTCCTGAAGAATGCAGCGGACACCGACTTGGGTCCACTTAACTGCAGAAACATGTTGACCTTGCACTTTATATAGTAGCTATTTGTTTAAACGACTAGACTATCGCACTGGTTTTATTATCTTGGAAGCGGAGAGGTACTAATTAAACATATTTTCCTCTTCTCTCTCCAATTTTAGCTTTATTCACTTTTTTCCTTACTTTCACATTTTCACGCACTGCTGTTCAGTTACCTCCACTTGCCCATATACTTTCTGCTCACTGGGATATCCATTTCTACATTTAAAAATTATTGTTTGAATGGGTTCTAGCTGCTACCCTTCCTGGTGAGAAGGATCCCAGATGATGATAAGGGCGGTATCGGTCGTCAACTGATGGGTATTTTTCACAAATGGAAAGTATCCAGCTGATCTAGTGTCACGTTCTCCTGAGTCAGATACATGTCTAGTCGATAAAGTGTGTTCGTTTGACCCACAGCTACTCAGTGTTTGCTAAAAGTATTGTACTTTGGGGTTGTAGCTGTGCCAGGTCGGTAAACATACCCTTGGACCCTCTTTTTCACTGTTTTGTTCAGGGTTGTATCACCCCCATTGCCAAAATTTTTGCGATCTCAGTGTTGATGGCTTCCCGTCTGGCAGCTGGTATACGACAGGGTCTTTGTCTGATGAATTTGCCTGGGGGAGTGGATATGGAGTGCTCAATTAAAGTTGTCTTTCCTGGGAAATCAGAAAAAAGGGGAGAGAAAGGCAAAAGAATATCCTGTAAGTTTTCTTTTTGTAAGACTGATAGGTCTGTATTTACATCCAACTGCCCAAGAGTACTCTCATTTTCCTTGAGGGAGTGGACACTATGGGGCTCATTAGGATGGCGGACGGAAACGGGTTCCGTCCGCCAAGGACGCGGCCAAAATACCGCCGGTGCGATTAGGATAATAATGTCAAGAAACTCCGACGGCGGACGGACCACATCAAACACCGTCCGTGGCGGACGGAGCACACCAAAGACCGCCGCAAGCGGACGGTACCAAAGAAACACCCTCGGCCGTGGACGAACATGACCGCAGAAACAGGCACAGCCACCGCAATACCTGCGGAGGCTTCGGCCTTGCGATTAGGATAACGCCGCCAGTCCAACGGAACTCACCTCCTTCCTCGACCGCAGCGGAAACAATGCATCGACAAACGGAGCATGACAGCGGAAGGACCACACGAACACCATCCCTTCCGTCAAACCGATTACAAAATGGCTGACGGAAGTAAATACAAAACACAATAAACAGGACACCCACCCACCTGAAACACCCACAGCAACTACACGCCACAATGACACCCCCCCCAGCACCTAAAAATGCACACAAGTCAACACACCCACAGAACACCTGACTGGCAAGAACCATTGGGACACAACCACGACACAGAGTATAAAATGGTTCCCTCCCACAACCACAATCCTTTGCATCACAGCATAGCTGCAAGCAAGAGGCTGAATACCTCGAACAGCAGACACACAAAAACACACATACAACCTGCACACAAACACACCCACCACACAAACACCCACCACACCATCCCTACACACCACACACCTGCACATCCCAGCCCACTCCACCAACACCTTGCACATCACACACCATGGCACCAGAGAAAAATCCCAAGTTCACAGACAGTGAGTTGAAGGTCATGGTGGATGAAATCATCCATGTCGAACCACACCTCTTCGGCACCCTAGTCCAGCAGACCACCATGGCAACCAAAAACAACACGTGGGACAGGATAGTGACTCGAATGAATGCGTCATGGACTGTGCCATGCACCAAACACGACATCCAGAGGCGGTGGCATGACCTCAAGACAAGGGTGAAAGGCATCAGGGCAAAGAACCACCTGCGGGCACACCACACTGGCAGCGGCACGCCTCCGGAGCCCATACCATATGCAGAATGGGAGGAGAAGTGCTGGGCATACTGCACCCTGAGGGCCTGGAAGGAATCGAAGAAGGACTAGAGGCTGGTAAGTACAAACCAAGCACCACTATCACACCGACATGGTCTGCCTTGCACAACTGACAAGACACATCTCCCAGGCTCCAATCCATGCATGTGGGCCACATAGTCACCCAAATGTGAAGGCCTGTGCTCAAATGCACCCACCATGACCAAACACAAATGTTGCCTCCTACGTTTCCAGCCATGCATGTTGTCAAAGCACCCAGCACTACAACTCCCAACAGGCCCTCATGTCCACAGGGAGGGTGGTGGTGGGTGGGGTGTGTGATAGACTAGCACTACAACTCCCAACAGGCCCCCATGTCCATAGGGAGGGTGGTGGGGTGTGTGTGAGAGGTGGGTGGGGTGTGTGATAGACCAGCACTACAACTCCCAACAGGCCCCCATGTCCACAGGGAGGGTTGTGGTGGGTGGGGTATGTGAGAGACTAGCACTACAACTCCCAACAGGACCCATGTCCACAGGGAGGGTGGTGGGGTGTGTGTGAGAGGTGGGTGGGGTGTGTGATAGACTAGCACTACAACTCCCAACAGGCCCCCATGTCCACAGGGAGGGTGGTGGGGTGTGTGTGAGAGGTGGGTGGGGTGTGTGATAGACCAGCACTACAACTCCCAACAGGCCCCCATGTCCACAGGGAGGGTGGTGGTGGGTGGGGTGTGTGAGAGACTAGCACTACAACTCCCAACAGGCCCCCATGTCCACAAGGAGGGTGGTGGTGGGTGGGGTGTGTGAGAGACTAGCACTACAACTCCCAACAGGCCCGATGTCCACAGGGAGGGTGGTGGGGTGTGTGTGAGAGGTGGGTGGGGTTTGTGATAGACCAGCACTACAACTCCCAACAGGCCCCTATGTCCACAGGGTGGGTGGTGGGGTGTGTGTGAGAGGTGGGTGGGGTGTGTGGTAGACTAGCACTACAACTCCCAACAGGCCCCCATGTCCCCAGGGAGGGTGATGGTGGGTGGGGTGTGTGAGAGACTAGCACTACAACTCCCAACAGGCCCCCATGTCCACAGGGAGGGTGGTGGTGGGTGGGGTGTGTGATAGACTAGCACTACAACTCCCAACAGGCCCCCATGTCCACAGGGAGGATGGTGGGGTGTGTGTGAGAGGTGGGTGGGGAGTGTGATAGACCAGCACTACAACTCCCAACAGGCCCCCATGTCCACAGGGAGGGTGGTGGTGGATGGGGTGTGTGGGAGACTAGCACTACAAATCCCAACAGGCCCCCATGTCCACAGGGAGGGTGGTGGTGGGTGGGGTGTGTGAGAGACTAGCACTACAACTCCCAACAGGCCACCATGTCCACAGGGAGGGTGGTGGTGGGTGGGGTGTGTGAGAGACTAGCACTACAACTCCCAACAGGCCCCGTGTCCACAGGGAGGGTGGTGGGGTGTGTGTGAGAGGTGGGTGGGGTGTGTGATAGACTAGCACTACAACTCCCAACAGGCCCCCATGTCCACAGGAAGGGTGGTGGGGTGGGTGGGGTGTGTGATAGACCAGCACTACAACTCCCAACAGGCCCTCATGTCCACAGGGAGGGTGGTGGGGTGTGTGTAAGAGGTGGGTGGGGTGTGTGATAGGCCAGCACTACAACTCCCATCAGGCCCCCATGTCCACAGGGAGGGTGGTGGTGGGTGGCGTATGTGATAGACCAGCACTACAACCCCCAACAGGCCCCCATGTCCACAGGGAGGGTGGTGGTGGGTGGGGTATGTGAGAGACTAGCACTACAACTCCCAACAGGCCCCCATGTCCACAGGGAGGGTGGTGGTGGGTGGGGTGTGTGAGAGACTAGCACTACAACTCCCAACAGGCCCCCATGTCCACAGGGAGGGTGTGGTGGGTGGGGTGTGTGAGAGACTAGCACTACAACTCCCAACAGGACCCCATGTCCACAGGGAGGGTGGTGGGGTGTGTGTGAAAGGTTAGCGATTTGTAATGTTGGTACCAAAAACATGTCATGTCCACAGCATTGATCATGAAAATCTTGTCCCTCAGGTGATCGCAACTTGACTGGCGAAAGCAGCAACCACCAGCACCAGTCGCCCCACTCACAGCACGGACTCTCTGGGGACGATCCCATTGCCAGCTCGGGTGCAGAGGACGATGCGGGCCCAAGCAGACTCCCAGGGCCATCAGGCTCCCAGGACATCCCTGCCTCCACCACCTGCCTGTGCCACCCTGCCTGACCCATCGCCCGATGATGGGCCATCGACATCCCAGGCAAGCAGGGAGAGTGGACGTGAGAGGACACAGGTGAGGGCACAGCTCACAACCAGGAGTGCAGTTGTCCGGCGAGGTGGGGAAGGACACCCACCCCATCCTGGCGCCGAAACCCTGGAAGCCATCGCCAGAGTCCATGCCTCCTATGAGCGATCGCAGGCAAAGTCCTATCGTGCCCACCAAGACTCACAAGAGAGCAGTCATCTGTTGCGGTCCATTGATACCCGCATAGGCCAAATTGTGGACCTCATGGGCCAGCAAACTGCTCTGTGGAGGGACTGGTTATCCCGCGCCACACCACCACCCCCTCACCCAAGTGCCAAGCGGGACCGGTCACCAACACCACCGCCACCCACACCTGATGCCACGGATAGGGAGGTGGCCCCTGACCAACCTGCCCCCACAGCTGTCTCCGCTCCGGCTCCAAGACGGAGGGGCCGTCCGAGGCTGGAACCAGGTGGGAGCAGTGGAAATGCCCCATCTACCCGCTCTAAGAGGGGCCGCCAATGACTTCACCCTTGCTTGAGCCTGCCATTCACCCTGCCAACTATCCTGCCCAACAATGCCAAGTATTGGCACACGTCTGTTGGACTAGCTCAGGCGTCTCCAAACCGGTCTCCAAACAGGTCCATGCCAGATTTTTTGGATATCCCCATTGAGATACATGTAGTAATTTAAAAAATCTGGCATGGATCCCGCCCTCCAGGACCAGTTTGGAGAACCCTGGACTAGCTGGACATCACACAATGTGGTGTCCCCACGGTGTTTTCATCTGCCCTGACCTTCAACTCTCACTCCCCCCAACACTTCCTTGTAAATATCCACCAACATCAATCCTTAACCTGTTAATAAACATCACGTAAACCCTCAATGATGTGTGGCCTCCATGTTTCAATCACATGATTGTCTTAGAATTAGACGTTACCAGGTGCAGGGATCAATGTTGTTGAGAATCATGCCTCTGTGGGAGTGACCTAGGGATAATGAGAGACAACAAACACACATCAGGAAAGTGATTCATACCCATCACAACACAATGTACTGCAACATCCCACAAACCACACTTTGCAAACAGAACATACCAGAACAGGCAGCATAGACACACACCATCCACACTCCACCAGCAAACATACATCACGCATTGTCTACCTGCACAAGAGGTAGTTACTCACATTCAAGGAAAATAGCGATCAATGAGCTGACGCCTCTGGTCCACACCTTCTTCCTCACCACTATCCTCATCAGTCGACATGGGTGGGATGGAAGGCTGAGCAACCTGTTGGTCTTCAGGGTCCATGATCAGTTCAATGTTATTGCGCAAGGCAATCACGATTTTGCATACTTTGCCTGGTGAGTATGGTAGGGCCCCTCCGGTTTTATCCAAGCAGCGAAACCTAGACTTCAGCAGTCCAAAAGTACGTTCCACCACTCGACGTGTCCTTCCATGGGCATCATTGTAACGCATTTCACCAGCTGTAGTAGGATTATGTATGAGACTCAGCAGCCACGGCCGGTTTGGGTACGCAGAGTCGCCTATGTGGTGTAAGGAGCCAAAGGAATTTCTGCAGGAGTGTCAGGATCCTAAGTCTAGCCCAACCCGTCCCCCCTACACCAATTGCGGCTATCGAACACTAGAACGCAATGGTGATCGGGAGGGAAAGGAGGGAACAAAACAAGGTAAGTAGGGGAAAGACACAGGACTTCTTGAATGGCACTCTCTCTGGATGCAGCTGGTGCTGGTAAAGGAATGGTTAATTAGTACATACAAAAACATTAAATAACACTCATAATAATCTGTATTTCATTACTGGTTACCTGATAAGAAATGGGAGACTACCGGGAAATGAGGGATAATGCTGTCCTCCTAAATGCCCACAGTGCCTAGGTACCACGGAATGCCTGTCAAACAATAGAGTTTGTAACTAGGGAATGTGCCACAGTTTAGTACACTATTTTATGTAGTGCTGTATAATCTTACCCCCACAAACAATGGGCGTGACAATGTGGTTGACCTATGGAGCTGACTAAGCAAACAGCAATGGTATCTGTAGGAGCGAAAACAGTTGGCATGTGAATTATAAGCACTTTTACGAAAGAATGATATAAATAAAAGGGGCGCTACAAGCGCGTTACCAGGTTGTCTTCTCCCAGTACTGTGACGAATGCCAACATCCATGAAGTGAAAGCAGACTCCAAGAAATAGGGACGGGGATAAATAACAAATGAATAAAGGAGAATATCTCCAGTCGGACCACCACTCCAAGAATCCAACAGTGGACACCAACAACTTGCACCCTGCAAGGCCAGCCGTCTGACGGAACAGTAGTCCGGCCAGAAAGCGGATCCGCAAGAAATGCAGCCGAGGGAGCCCCCTCCAGAACCCCGAGAGGAGACAGCCGGCACTTGGGTTAAAGAAAGTGATCAAAATAAATTAGAGAAATCGGAAAGGTACTGCGAATACAGCTAAGCGGTAATTCCGAAGCTTTAACCTCTAACAACGAGGTTCGGTATAGCGTAATCAGCCACAATAGTAAATAACTCAGCAAAACTAAAGTAGCGTTTGATCAGAAGGAATTATCCGGGGAACTCTTACGGGAACGAATGGCCAGAAGCAACCTCAATAACCAAGGAGCGAGGCGGGCAAGGCGGAAGTGACGCGCCGCTCGGAGCGACGTGAAAACTAGAGCGCGAAGCTCAGAGCAGCGGGGATATCATGCTTTAGTATCCGACCTGATCTCCTCGCGCATGCGCAGAACCTCGGATTGGTCTCGCGTGAATTGGTCTTGCGTGGTCCGCTCGGTCTGCGGCTTCACGGAAGGGTTGGCAGGCATAACAGTACATCCCCCCTTTGGATCCCCCCACAGGTTTAGGTTTTTGTGGATGCTGCCTATGGAAGTTCTTCACTAACCTAGGGGCGTGGACCTGACTAGCTGGTACCCAAGTTCGTTTCTCCACCCCATACCCCTTCCATTGTATGAGATACTGTAACCGCCGCTTAACTCTCCTCGAGTCTATGATGGCCTCAACTTCGTATTCCAACTCCTCGTCTACCTCTATGGGAGGAGGTGAGGTAGGCAAAACAGTCCCTGGTTCCACTGGCTTTAGTAACGATACATGAAATACCGGATGTATCTTAATGGATTCTGGGAGCTCAAGTTTCATGGCCACAGGATTTATGACTTTTAGTATCTTGTAGGGACCAATATACCTGTGTTTGAATTTACAGGCCCCCTTTATGAATCTTTCGGGGGCTATAATGGGAGGAGGTGTACTACACTCTTCAACAGGATCGTATCCCAAACCGGATAAGGCGTCTGCCTTGCCATTCTTTCTTCCTGCTCGGTATATGATTACGAAATCGTACTCGCTAAAAAATTAGGTCCACCTTAGCTGTCGCATGGACAGTGCTCTAGCAGACTTCAGGAATTGCAGATTGCGGTGGTCGGTTAACACAGTCACCGTATGATTAGCCCCTTTAAATATTGCCTCCATTCTTCAAAGGCTTTCTTGATGGCCAGCAACTCTTTATCTCCTGTGCAGTAGTTTGCCTCAGCTGGATTCAATTTCCGAGAAAAGAAGGCCACAGGATGATAAATCCCTGTCTCGGGGTCAGTTTTGGAAAGGATGCCTCCAACAGCCACTTCTGAAGCGTCTGCCTCCACCATATATGGATACATCGGATTGTGATGACGCAAAATGGGAGCTTGCGTGAAGGCCTCCTTCAATGTAGCGAATGCTATATCAGCGGCTGAAGACCATTGGAACCAGACTCCTTTCTTCAACAGAGCTGTGATAGGCACCACTAGTTTAGAAAAACCATCGATAAATCGACTGTAGAAATTAGCAAAGCCCAAAAGACTTTGGTCCTCCTTTACAGTTCGTGGTGTTGGCCATTGATGAATAGCCTCCACCTTTTGTGGGTCCATGTGTAACCCTGTAGATGACACAAGAAAACCCAGAAAGGCAACTTCAGTAACATGGAACATGCATTTTTCAAGCTTACAGTACAGATGATTGTCCTGTAATCTTTCTAGTACGTTCCGAACATGCCTCTTGTGCTCTGCTACAGATGAAGAGAAAATGAGCAAATCATCTATGTAGGCAATAACATAGTCGTCCAGCATTTCCCTTAAAACTTCATTATTAAAAAACTGAAAAGCCGGGGCATGGCTTAGCGGGCGCTAATGGCGGACGTGGCTCTCTAGAGCTCCCGCTAGCCCGGTGATTATCCTGACCTTTATCCTGGCCCTCGGACCCTGACTTCTGTGCCACACGTGAGGTGACGGTGGCGGATGGTGCTGGGAGCCATCCGATCCCAAGAGCGGCGCTCCCGGGACACCCGGGGTATCGGAACCGGCCAGTGCGGAGAGCGGCCTAGACCCGGGCGCCGGCGCCGGGGCCTCGAGTTTGGCGTCCCCGAGCCGGTGGGCCCGAGCGTGGCCCGAGGTGCCTCCCTGTCTGCCTGACCCCCGGGCTGCCTGGTGTTATCGAGGCACTGGGGTGATCCCTGGGTGCCCCTGCAGTGGTGGTGGCTGGGGCTGGTGCCCCGGAGAGCCGCGGAGGACGTACGGCGGCCTACCTCACCTGGCTGAAGCAGGGGCCTCGAGTTTGGAGGCGCCCCGCCTGGCTCCACCGGCCGGCGGCGTCCCTCGTTGAGCAGTGGTCTGGGAGCCGGAGTGCCGGCCGGGTGAGGAGAAGAGGAGCGGAGGAGCCCCCTGCAGCTTGCGGACCTGCCGGCATAGCTGGGGGCTGCGGTGAGGCGGCCCTGCGGGAGGACCTCGTGCAACTTGAAGCAGCCGGGTCCCCCTGTGACCATCAGGGACTGTGTGGTGGCGGTGCGGGCCTTGGGTGGCCGGCGCGAGGAAGAGAGCGCCACGCCCGTTCTGGCGATAGAGGTGGGCCCTGTGGTGAGGCCCCGAGGGGTGCCGGCCTGGTGGATTGACTGGGCCCCCGGTCCCCGCCGGCCCGGAGGAGTGGACTGCGACACATCGACGCCTCTTTTGCCCCCCCCTGGTTCCGGGCCCGTGGTCGGTGGCTGGTGAGGCTCGGAGAAGCGGCGTTCTCTGGCCGCCGTGACAGCGGACCCTGCTGTGCCTGCTCATCTACAGAGGTGGGGTGCTTGGCGGACCGTGGATTGCGGTGGTGACCGGCGTGGATTGGTGGGGCCCGAGACGGTAGGGTGCTGACCTTGCTGCTTTGTTTGCTGCTGGGGTCTGGTGTACCATCAGGTGCACCTGCTTGCTGAACTTTGGCGTGGTGGTGACGAGTGGGTGTGGCGCAGTGCCTGGCAGGACTCAGATACCCCGGTTTTCCCCATGTGGTAGTGGATTTTGGAATACAGTGTTGGGAAGCCTGTTACGGACGTGCGCCGACCCGCCGCTACTGCCGGAACCATGACCAGAGGCGGAGGTGGCACGGGTGCCACTAAGCAGGGGCCCATTGATAAGTTTACCGGACCTGGAGGAGGCTCGGGAGCGGCCGGGGGGGGCCAGAACACCGGACCGGACAACGCGGCACTGATGGCAGCCATCACACAGTCCAGGGACATGTTGGACGCAAAAATTGGCGCGGTCGGGGCTGATGTGATGCTGCTGCGCCAGGATCTCCGCAACGCAGTCGCCTGCATCACGGAGACCGAGACCAGGGTCGCAGAGGTGGAGGGAGACGTTGGCACCCTTAAAAAGAAAGTGGCGGACATGGAGAGGATCCAGAAGGGCCTGGCGCTTTGCGTAGAGGATGCAGAAGGGCGAGCGAGACGGAATAACCTGCGCTTTGTTGGCTTTCCGGAGGATTGCGAGAAGGGCCCTATGGACGCCTTTCTGACGCGGTGGCTGGAGAGCTGGCTTCCCCCAGACACCTTGTCGCGCTGCTTCGTTGTGGAGCGCGCACATAGAGCCCTGATGCAGAAGCCACCGGCGGGGGAACGGCCTCGGCCGGTTATCGCCAAAATCCTGAACTTTCATGACAGGGATGTCATACTCCGGGAAGCAAGGATCAAAGAGACGTTGTTATTTGACAATCACAGAATCATGATCTTCCCGGATTACACCAAGCTGGTCCAGCAGCAGCGGCACTCCTTTCTGGCGGCGAAGGCCAAATTGCGTGGCCTGAAAATTCAATACTCTCTGCTCTATCCGGCCCGTCTTCGGGTGATCTTCAATTCCAGGACTCACTTCTTCGACTCCCCGGAGGCTGTCTTCCAGTGGACGGATGAGACGGTCAGGATCCGACCGAATGCCCAGCCAGGGCTGAGCTCTGGACCCTCGCGCGGCTCATCCCAGGAGAGGAGCGACCCACCCGGCAAAGGGAAACGTCATCGGAAGTCCCGCTCAAGGCGGAGGTCCTTGTCCCGAGACCCCCTCTTGGGGGACACGCAGCCCGACACGGACCAATCTGGCAAGGACTCTTGACTATTTCATAACGCTTACATTTGCCGATTGCCTTTGGTCCATTGATGTACTCTGTGGCAGGCTGGACCTTGGTGGTGGTGCGGACGCTGGCTGGTGCAGTATGGCTTTATGTTTTAACAGACTATGGGGTTCCCCGGGGGCCGGGTTATATCTGCTGTGCCTTACTGAGTGGATCGAATGCTTGTGGAATTGGGGTTCGGGGCACTGTTTTGGGGCTACCTACTCCTCGTGGGGTTGGGGGTGGTCTTGGGGGCGTGTCCAGTTAGTGGGGGGAATAGTTGGGATCCATTGGTATGGTTGGCTTTAGGCGCTCCGTTTTGGGCCTGAAGCTCCCCATGCCGCGACAGGTACTTCAATGTTTTCTGAGGTATAGGGGTGGGGGGTGGGGTTGGGGTGCTGGGCTGTTTGGGTGTTGGGGCTGGTTGAGGGGGGTGAAGGGGGTTGGGGTTGTTCTGACCGGGGTGCACGTGCTTCTTGTGATATATACTGGTGTGGTGTCGGGGACCTGGGTCGGGTCGAGGAGGTTGCAGAGACTTGCTCACCGAGATAATGGTTGATAACCAGCAATCTGTACAAGCTGGTGCCTCTATGCGAATTTTGAGCTGGAACGTCCGGGGGTTGTTAGACAAGATCAAGCGTGGGGCTGTGCTGCGCTGGGGCAAGAGGGATCTGGCTGATGTGATGCTCCTTCAGGAAACGCACATGTTGGGTACTAAGGCTTTGAGTCTGCAGCGGTTTGGCTTCCATCAGGTGTTTCATGCCGGGTTTTCCAGGGGCTCGAGGGGGGTGGCCATTCTCGTTCACAGGCGGCTGTCATATACGCATGAGCGTCACTGGCTTGATCCCCAGGGTCGGTATGTGTTTGTACAGGGGAGGATTGGAGCAGAACCGGTGGTGTTTGGCAGTGTCTATGCCCCTCCCCCGCTGCAGTGGTCCCTGGCTGAGAGACTGTTTGACTTGTGGACTGAGATTCCCCACTCCCTGGCAGTGATTGGAGGAGACTGGAATGATGTTGTGGATGTGAGTCTAGATAGGCAGAGGGGGCAGGGGATTGCGGTGTGGGAGGCCATGAAGCCCGCCCTGAGAAGTGTCGACATTGCCTGGTGTGCTTCTGCCCGACGAACTCGGCAGGAGAGCATAGTGACGGCGGCGGAACAGGTGGGGATGCTGGAGACGCGCTACCGGGAAGGGGGGGATGACAGGGCGCTGCGACTGCTTCTACAGGCGCAGCAATCCTACGCTTCAGTATTAATAGATGAGGCTCGCCAGGCGTGGCTGGCTACACGGAGCAGGGTGTACCAATGGGGAGACAAGTCATGTACCATGCTCCATAGGCTCTGTCAACAAACATTGCAACCGATTACTTTGCCTGGGCTTACAGACGCAGCGGGAGCGGTAGTGACGGACCCTGCGGTCCTTGCAGCGAGCTTTGCGCGCTATTATGCGCGCCAGTACGCCTCCCGTGAGAGCCTTTCACCCGAGGCGATTGAGGAGTTCCTTGTGGGGGTCCCTCCGCGTGCGGTCTCTGGCGAAGTCCGGGCGGCCTTGGATCTCCCCCTGACGGAGGAGGAGCTGGGGGATGCACTGGGTCAACTTAACGTAGGTAAGGCGCCGGGGCCGAGTGGGTTCCCCAGTGAATTCTATAAGAAATTTCACTTGCAGCTTGGGCCGCACTATAGGCGGGCGTTGGAACTGGCGCGGGAGCGTGGTAGTCTGCCCTCGGACTGGCGTCAGGCCGAAATTGTGGTCTTTCAGAAACCGGGTAGGCCTCCCGACGTCCACGAGTCCTATCGCCCAATCTCCCTGATTAACTTCGAAGCCAAGCTTCTGGCCAAGGCGCTGGCGAACCGCTTGCTCCCGCATATTACTGATCTCGTCCACCCGGACCAGGCCGGCTTTATGCCGCACCGGGCGACGAGACACAACATTCGCGGTGCACAGGCCGCGATAGACGCGGTGGGGGCGACCGGGGATCGGGCAGCGCTATTGCTTGCAGACATCGATAGGGCGTTTGATTCGGTCAGCTGGAGCTATCTTTTTGCTCTCCTGCCGCTTCTTAACTTGGGGCCGGTGTTCATCTCCTATGTGAAATTGCTCTATACAGACATAACTGCCTCGGTGCGAGTTTCTGGGGCGGTCTCCGAGAAGTTCCCCATTGCCAGGGGCACTCGTCAGGGATGTCCCCTTTCCCCTTATCTTTTTGCGTTGGCCATGGAGCCGCTGGCTGTACGAGTGCGCTTGGATGCACTATATCGGGGCTTTGTGTGGGGGGCGGAGCTCTCAGATCGTATTGCTCTGTATGCGGACGATGTCCTTTTCTTCATGACCGACCTCCACAGCACGGGCCCTCGTATACTGGATATGATGCGGGAGTTTGGCGAGGCGTCGGGGCTCTTTCTCAACCCACGCAAATCGACTCTGTGGGTGCTGGGGGATGAACCGGTGACATGCCCGTGGGCCGCAGCCCTACAGGTGGCGGCCGGAGGCCTGAAATATCTAGGCGTCTTCTTGTTGGCCTCGGCTACGGTGGCGTGGGACCGAAACGTGCAGCCGGTGTGGGACAAGGTTCAAATGGATATTAAGACTTGGTCACGCATGCCCCTCAATATCTATGGTAGATCCGCCATTTTTAAGATGGTGGCCCTGCCGCGGCTTCTCTACCAACTACAGAATCACCCGCTCGGGATTGACCCGCAGTGGTTCCGTCGAGTTAACTCAGTGCTCGGCCGGTTTTTGTGGGCTGGGGGTGCCTCCAGGGTGGCACTGCGGACGTGCTTTCTGTCCACATACTGTGGCGGCCTGGCTACCACTGACCTTTTGTCCTATTACCAAGCCGCCCACCTCCTGGTGCTCAATGAGTGGTGGTATGGTGATCATAGTGACCCGGCTTATGCACTAGAGCACTCTCTGATGGGGGATGCCACGCTCCACACCATACTATACTCGGCCAGGCGGAGGAAGAGGCTGCCGCGGGTCACCCAGGTGGTCTTCGCGATTTGGAGGCAGGCATTGCGCCGCATGGGTTGGTGGGGCAGGCTGACCGCTGAGACCCCGCTGTGGAATAATGGTCTGCTTCCGGCGCTGGCTTCCTTGTCAGGCTTTGCAGGCTGGGACGCGATCGGAATTTCCTCCCTCGGCCATGTCCTCACCGGGACTACTCTTAAATCCTTCCAGGACCTTAGCACTGAATTCCATATGCCCAAGACCCAATTCTTCAGGTACCTCCAGTTTCACCATGCCCTCGGCCCGAGCCTGGTGGGTATGGAACTACTTCCAGACTTCAGCCCCATTGAAGCCAAACTTTTTATGGGTGACTTGGGCGACAAGAAGGTTTCTCAAATATACCGCTCCCTGGTTACGCATTTCGCCCCTTCCCTGCAGACACTGAAGGCCTCCTGGGAGATTGATGTTGGCCCCTTGGATGAGGATGACTGGCGTGAGGCCCTTGAATCCCCCCGTGGAGCTGCCATAGCAGTCCGCCTTAGATTTATTCAGTTTAAATACCTTCACAGGGCGTACTACACTAGGGAACGATTGTGGAGGGCGGGCCTTATTGCCGCCCCGGAGTGTCTGAGGTGTGGGGATGAATGGGGGACACTCCTGCACACAGTATGGTCTTGTGGGGGCCTGACCCGATTTTGGAGTGGGGTCTGGAACTGCCTGTCGGAGGTACTGGGGTGGGACCTTCCACGTACACCTCGGCTGGGCCTCCTCCATGTCCTTGAAAATGTTGGGGGCAACATTTATAAACAACATCTTTTGTTACTGGGGCTGGTAGTGGCTAAGCGGGATCTGGCAAAGGCTTGGAAAAGTGACCGTGCCCCCCCACTCAGTGCCTGGAAGGCGGGATTAGATTTTCTCATGTGGCTGGAACTGCCTGTGTTTGAGGCCAGGGGGTGCCCCCGGAAACACTATAAGATCTGGAAGCGGTGGGCGGACTACAGAGGGCTGACCCTGGACCCACCAATTGACTTTGAGGATGTGCTGCCTCCGGATGTGGACCCTGGACTTTAGGTTATTGACCGACACCTACATGGCCTTCCATCTGATGTTGTTATCTTGTGAACACGTGCACTGGGTTAGGGTGGGATAAGGGGTGGGTCGTTGGGGAAGGGTATTGGGGTTTGGTTAGGGGGTTGGTGGGGCGGGGGAAGGGGTGGGATGTGTTCTTAAACTGTGGGTTCTTGGTTATGCTACTGCCTGCATATTACTGACAGTATCCTCCTGACTGTGGAGTACTGTATTGATGCTTGCCTGAACTCTCAATAAATACGGTTCTGAAAAAAAACAAAAAAAAACTGAAAAGCCGTAGGGGCATTGCAAAGCCCGAAGGGCATTACTAGATACTCATAGAGTCCGAACTTGGTACAGAAGGCCGTCTTCCATTCATCCCCCTCGTTGACTCTCACCAGATGATATGCCCCTCTAAGATCAAGCTTAGTGAAGATGGTGGCGTTCTTAATCCTGTCAAGGAGGGAGGAAATCAAAGGAAGAGGATATCTGTTCTTGATTGTTATGTTGTTTAATGTTCTGTAATCAATACACCATCTCAAACCCCCTCCCTCTTTGGTATGAAAAAGAGAGATGAAGAAGCAGGGGAGCGAAAAGGTCGGATGAACCCCATCTCAATCATGTTATCAAGGTATTCTCGCAAATACAAATTCTTTTTTTTTAGTGAGGGAATACACCCTACTACATGGTATCTTTGCCCCTGGGTGGAGGTCTATGCGGCAATCATATATCCGATGAGGCGGAAGGCTGGTTGCGTGTGCTTCATCAAAAATTCCTTTTAAGTCAGAATAATCCAAAGGAAGACCTGAGAGACTAGATGAGGGAAGTGTCTTCTCTATCTGTGACCCTCTCATGTGTTCCTTACAAGCTTTTGATGTAAACTCTAAAGTGGTTTTAACCCAGTCTACCTGTGGATTATGGGTGCGAAGTCAGGGTAAGCCCAATAACACAGGGAACTGCGGGGACTTGATTAAATCAAAGGTCAAGTGTTCCTGATGTCCCTGCTCCAAGATTAACTGTAGGGACACAGTCTGATGGGTAAGAGGCCCCGTTTCAATATACTACCGTCAATAGTTGTGACTCTCTCCCATATCTCCTTGGGGATGGATTCTATGGAATGTTGACTAGCCCACTCGGTATCCATGAAATTTCCCGTAGCCCCAGAATCCAACATGGTAAGAACTTCAATCGTTCTTCCCTCACAATACAACCTAGCAGGTACAAAGAAATGGCTAGGAAGATTAGATTGTGTGGCAAGGGATGAGACTATTAAACCAGAACTACGCGAAACCCTAGTCTCAGAAGGTGTCGGGCTTGCTAGTTTTCCGACTTCTTATTCTGGGTGGGTTTAACAGGGCAATTTCTCAAAAAATGCCTGGACTTGCCACAATAAAGGCAGAGCTTGTTGTCCCTCCTACGTTGACGTTCCTCCTGACTCAAGAATCCCTTGATAGACCCTATCTGCATTGGTTCTACCTCATCCACTGTCTTTTCCACCTCGGTTTTTCTTTGATAGACATATGTCTTAGAGTCGGGACGCCCTCTCTCTCTCTTCTTCTCTCCTGTATTCTGTGGTCTAATTTGACCACTAAATCAATTAGTTCAGGACAACTGTCCGGCGGATCCACTACTTGGGACAAAGCGTCCTTGAGGTCCTCCCGTAACCCCCTATAGAATAGGGCGCTACGTTTTTCAGCAGGCCAATTGGCCTCAGCGACTAGTCTTTGGAAAGAGGTGATGTAAACGGATAGTTCCTTTGTTCCTTGGTTTAAAGACAACAATTCGGTGTCCGCTGAATGTGTAAAGGTGTGCCTATCAAAGAGCTTCTTCAATTCATTTCTAAAGTTGGAATAATCTTGCAAAAGAGGATCGTTCCTCTCTATTTAATGGATGGCCAAATTAGCCGCCAAGCCCCCCAAATAAGAAATAACAAAAGCCACCTTTGACTGATCAGTCGGAAAACAACTAGCCTTACACGTGAAATGCAAATGACACTGACTAATGAAAGCAGCGAACTTGGCCGTGTCACCAAAAAAACCGTTCTGGTGGAGCTAACGGGACTGATTGTGGGGTGGAAATGTGAATGACCTGAGGGGCAGAACTAGATCCTGCACCTCCTCCCTCAGACTCTACCTGTCTCTCTCTCTGCATGTTATCAACTCTATGTGAAAGAGCCTGAGTTTCTAGCTGGAGATTCCCCAACATATTGGCCAGATCCTCCATAGTTACTTGGGTCATGACACTCGGCAGAATAACAATATTTATGTCTTCACGCTCTGTAAGGAGCCAAAGGAATTTCTGCAGGAGTGTCAGGATTCGAAGTCTAGCCCAACCCGTCCCCCCTACACCAATTGCGGCTATCAAGCACTAGAACGCAATGGTGATCGGGAGGGAAAGGAGGGAACAAAACAAGGTAAGTAGGGGAAAGACACAGGACTTCTTGAATGACTCTCTCTCTGGATGCAGCTGGTTCTGGTAAAGGAATGGTTAATTAGTACATACAAAAACATTCAATAACACTCATAATAATCTGTATTTCATTACTGGGTACCTGATAAGAAATGGGAGACTACCAGGAAATGAGGAATAATGCTGTCCTTCTAAATGCCCACAGTGCCTAGGTACCACGGAATGCCTGTAAAACAATAGAGTTTGTAACTAGGGAATGTGCCACAGTTTAGTACACTATTTTATGTAGTGCTGCATAGTCTTACCCCCACAAACAATGGGCGTGACAATGTGGTTGACCTATGGAGCTGACTAAGCAAACAGCAATGGTATCTGTAGGATCAAAAACAGTTGGCATGTGAATTATAAGCACTTTTACGAAAGAATGATATAAATAAAAGGGGCGCTACAAGCGCGTTAACAGGTTGTCTTCTCCCAGTGCTGTGACGAATGCCAACATCCATGAAGTGAAAGCAGACTCCAAGAAATAGGAACGGGGATAAATAACAAATGAATAAAGGAGAATACCTCCAGGCGGACCACCACTCCCAGAATCCAACAGTGGACACCAACAACTTGCACCCTGCAAGGCCGGCCGTCTGACGGAACAGTAGTCCGGCCAGAAAGCGGATCCGCAAGAAATGCAGCCGAGGGAACCCCCTCCAGAACCCCGAGAGGAGACAGCCGGCACTAGGGTTAAAGAAAGTGATCAAAATAAATGAGAGAAATCGGAAAGGTACCGCGAATACAGCTAAGCGGTAATTCCGAAGCTCTAACCTCTAACAACGAGGTTCGGTAAAGCGTAATCAGCCACAATAGTAAATAACTCAGCAAAACTAAAGTAGCATTTGATCAGAAGGAATTATCCGGGGAACTCGTACGGGAACGAATGGCCAGAAGCAACCTCAATAACCAAGGAGTGAGGCGGGCAAGGCGGAAGTGACGCGCCGCTCGGAGCGACGTGAAAACTAGAGCGCGAAGCTCAGAGCAGCGGGGAGATCATGCTTTAGTATCCGGCCTGATCTCCTCGCGCATGCGCAGAACCTTGCGACCATCTTGGATTGGTCTCGCGGGGTCCGCTCGGTCTGCGGCTTCACGGAAGGGTTGGCAGGCGTGACATGTGGGGGGATGACAGACACAAATATCATAACCAGGATTGGTGGGTACACCATGCCACACATAAAACACAACTGTAACCACAGCATAGTCACCTACAAGCCACGCACGTTCGGGATGCAGATTAGCCATCAGTTGGGGGACAATGCTGCTCCGCAGGATGTGTGAGTCATGTGCGGAGCCTGGAAATCTGGCACACACATGGGAGATGATGTTGTCAGCCAGGCACACCACCTGCATGTTGATCGAATGGTAGTGCTTTTGATTGCGATATACAGGCTCACGTGGCTGGGGTGGAATGAGACCGATATGGGTGCCATCAATGGATACGTGTGGTATCTGTGCCAGGGCATAGAAGTCCCCTTTGACTGCTGCCAACTCTGCCGGCCGTGGAAAATGGATGTAATCATCCTTGTAAAGCATCATGGCATTCAGAACATCCTGCAGTACCATGCTGAACATGGATTGTGACATACCCCCGGCATGTCCAACTGTGTACTGGAAGGTGCCAGTTGCAAAGAAGTGAAGTGCCGCCATCACCTTTGCTGTGGGTGTAATAGCTCCAGGATATGTTCTGCGTGGCTGCAGATGAGGTGACAATTGGTCTACAAGCTCCAGCAATCTATGTTGATCAAGCCGGAATTTTCGGATCACCTCCTCGTCAACCATGTCCTCCAGCACAGTGTATGGGCGATGCACATTTGGAGCCCTCCTGTGTGGGAGTAGATGGGAGTAGATGTCAATTTACCAACAAAGCATAGCTGTTCCACACTATCACATGTTGACCAACACAATACAAATAAGACATGTTGCCAACAATGATTATATGTGTGACGTGACCAATATTTCATGCAATACAGATAACTACAAAAACAATGTTCAGCCACAAACAACATCATGTGTGCAAACATGTCCAATGTAACATGCACACATGTCTAAAGAACTGCCAACTTATAATGACAAATAACCACCCAGGCAAAACCAAAGTACGACAATGCAATGAAACCAGCACAAAAAATTAATAACACTGAACTTAGATGAATGTTTGTAAAAACCAATCAAAATATTTAATAAATGTCAAATACATATATAAAAATTATTAAAAAACAAGTGCCTGTTTTAGAAAACAAATTATAACAATCAAAATACATAAAATACAGTTTAAAAAGATGGTAAAGTTGAGGTATTGACGATATTTTCAACGCGTTTCGACACTAGGTGTCTTCGTCAGGAAAGTACCATCAAGTATATTATCTACAAAAAATGAACAATTTTTTAAAAACAAAACAATATTCACGACTAAATCTAAATAGGCAAAAATAAAATGCTGGTACAAACATTGTCATTATTTTAATTTGTATAACAAAGCCGTTTTTCTGTATACATAGGGGGAAGCTCTGGTAAAATAATGACCTACCTTGGGAAAATGCCATCATTTAGATATATAAATATAGTTTAGTTATATATTTTTTGCCCACCATAGGTATTTAACCTCGTCTCCTTTAACTCCAGACTGACAAAGCGATCCTCCATTTTCCTCTTGCATCATAAACTTATTTTATCACGTTAGATGCTAGTCTGTCCCCTTTAGTATAATGAGCTAAAAAAAGGCCTGGTTGTGCTCGCACATTTCTTTGCGTGGCCAAATTCCCTTTCCTTAATAAATATAGAGGCATTTGTTGCTAATCCATGAATAATTAATGCTAAATTTTATCAATATATTTGTCTACCCCTGTGTGGGATCGACCTTGTGTCTCTCAGTATAGAAGCTGGATAATCGGCCTCCTTACAAGCTGTGCCACCTTCAGATCCTATTCATTTAACTGTAGCTGCTAGTAGGTCTCTTTTAGTACAATAAGTCAAAAGGATGCCTTGGTGTCCTCGCATAATTCACTGCGTGGCCATCCCCTTTTTGTAAAAATAAATAAATAAATAAAGAGGTAATTTCTGTTCATTCAGAAATAAATTATGGTGATTTTCAGCAATATACTTTTCTGCCCCTGCCAGGAATCGAACTCTGGTTTCCCGGCATGGTTACTGTATCACCGTTTTTTTTACTCCTCGCGCCACCCACATACCCAATGCTTCATAAGTCCAGGTGGTCATTTGTGAACTAGTGAGCATAGTTTGGCTAATCATTTACACACGTGGTCCATGTTATTTTAATTACGTTGCAGCTGAGGCCCCTTCAAATAGGCGTGCACAGAATCAGCTTCCAAATTGAAAATAGGCCTATAAATACCTTAGAATGACTGTATAACAAATAGGAGGCCGCCGCAGCCCCTTTAAGGTACACTTGCAAAATCTACCTAGAGTGCACCCTTGCCTCTTCCTTAGGAAGACCCACTTAACTAATGTGCCTTACGCTTTTTAGGTTTTGCCTGGCGCAGCTTTTTCGCGCTGGCGAAAACCTAATGACTATAGTATGGGACTTGGAATCCGCCCCCGTCTTCCATTGGCTAGCTCCATAAATGGAGGCTAGCCATTGGAAGACACGTTTGTCCGTCAATGCTGGACCAGATTCAGGGGCGTTCCCGAGAATTTTTGGCTTTTGGCTACGTCACGCTACGTCAGCCGAAAGCTAATTCTCGGGAACGCCCCTGAATCTGGTCCAGCATTGCCGGCACCTGCCTTCCTGCTCGGGACACGCTGCTATTGGCGGAATTTTGATCCTGCCGTGACTTATTCAAGTAAGTACGACTCGTTGTAGATAGTCTGGAATGTATATATATATTTTTTTTACGTCCGATATTAATCACTCTTTTTAAAAAAAATGTTATGTTTCCTCGTGTCGGGTCTCCGTCTCCGTGGCGTAAGGACTTTCAGGTAAGCGATTTTGTCTTTTGTAAAACAAATAATACTGTCACTTTGAATGCTCTGAATTTTTGACTTAATTTATTTAACCGGTTGACATTTTGTATTATGATCTTTGGCTCGCTGTCTCCGTCTCCGTGCTGCAAGGACTTTCAGGTAAACGATTTTGTCGATAGTTTGGAATGTAATTTGTATTTTTTTACGTCCGATATTATTGTAATGTAATTTCTACTTTTTTACGTCCGATATTAATCACTCTTTTCTTTTTTTTTTTATGTTTCCTCGTGTCGGGTCTCCTTCTCCATGGCGTAAGGACTTTCAGGTAAGCGATTTTGTCTTTTGTAAAACAAATAATACTGTCCCTTTGAATGCTCTGAATTTTGGACTTAATTTATTTTTCTTTCGTTGCAGGTATTTGACGGCAGGGTGGGGCAACTATTTCCGGTCGCCATTTTGTCTTGGGATCTTTGGCTCGCTGTCTCCGTCTCCGTGGTGCAAGGACTTTCAGGTAAGCGATTTTGTCGATAGTTTGTAATGTAATTGTATTATTTGCCGTCCGATATTAATCACTCTTTTCTTTTTTTTTTTTAGCTTTCTTCGTGTCGGGTCTCCTTCTCCGTGGTGGGTCTCCTTCTCCGTGGTGCAAGGACTTTCAGGTAAGCGATTTTGTGGATTTTGTGTTTTTTAAAACTAATAAGGGTGGGTCATGTATTTTTGTTCGCCATTTTGTCTTGTGATCTTGGCGTGACTTACTCGTCGTAGATACTTTGTAATGGGTGGGTCATGTATTTTTGTTGGCCATTTTGTCTAGTGATCTTGGCGTGACTTATTCAGGTAAGTGCGACTCGTCGTAGATAGTTTGTAATGTAATTTGTGTTTTGTTACAGGTAACTTCATGCTCCTTTGTTTATAATCTTCTAATATATTGTTTTTCTTTTGCAGCTCTCTCTTGTGTTTCCTTTCTATGTTCGGCCGTGTCCTCCGTGCGCTTTGCTCGTGGTGCAAGTAAGCTATTTGGCGTGTTCGATATTAATCACTCTTTTCTGCTTCTTTTTTAGGTATTTTCGTGTAGCCTCAGCTGCTTGGTGAGTTTGCTCATGTCTCTTGTGTTCTTTGGCTTGCTGTCTCCGTGGTGCAAGGACTTTCAGGTAAGCGATTGTGTCGATTTTGTCTTTTGTAAAACAAAAAATACTGTCACTTTGAATGCTCTGAATTTTTGACTAAATTTATTTTTCTTTCCTTGCAGGTATTTGACGGCAGGGTGGGGCAACTATTTCCGGTCGCCATTTTGTCTTGGGATCTTTGGCTCGCTGTCTCCGTCTCCGTGTTGCAAGGACTTTCAGGCACGCGATTTTGTTGATTTTGTGTTTTTTAAAACTAATAAGGGTGGGTCATGTATTTTTGTTCGCCATTTTGTCTTGTGATCTTGGCGTGACTTATTCAGGTAAGTGCGACTCGTCGTAGATACTTTGTAATGGGTGGGTCATGTATTTTTGTTCGCCATTTTGTCTTGTGATCTTGGCGTGACTTATTCAGGTAAGTGCGACTCGTCGTAGATAGTTTGCAATGTAATTTGTGTTTTGTTACAGGTAACTTCATGCTCCTTTGTTTATAATCTTCTAATATATTGTTTTTCTTTTGCAGCTCTCTCTTGTGTTTCCTTTCTATGTTCGGCCGTGTCCTCCATGCGCTTTGCTCGTGGTGCAAGTAAGCTATTTGGCGTGTTCGATATTAATCACTCTTTTCTGCTTCTTTTTTAGGTATTTTCGTTTTGCCTCAGCTGCTTGGTGAGTTTGCTCGTGTCTCTTGTGATCTTTGGCTCGCTGTCTCCGTGGTGCAAGGACTTTCAGGTAAGCGATTGTGTCGATTTTGTCTTTTGTAAAACAAAAAATACTGTTTTGTTTCTTTGAATGCTCTGTATTTTTTAATAAATCTATTTTGTTTTCGTTGCAGGTATTTGACGGCAGGGTGGGGCACGTATTTCTGTTATGCTTACTTTAATAGCTATTTTATATCGTGTACTTTCTGTGTAGAAAATGTTTGCGAAAAGCTATCATGTGTTTTTTCAACTTTTCCAAAATGACATTCAACAGCACGTTTTTTTTTGCAGGCGGCGTGGCTCCAACTCGTCTACCACCATGCTTTGATATTCAAGACAGGCAAAAGTCGCACGTAGCCACTAAGTACTCTAACGAGTCACAACATCCAAGAGCTTTTCATTCTTACAGACAGCCTCCTATCTGCAATTTACATATGTCGAGACAGCAACATCCTAAACAACATCTCACCTACATGTTCTTTACAACAAAGTTTTCAAGTCTTTTGTTATTTAATTAAGTAACTGAGATTTTTTGTCTTCCACAGTATGTAAAGGACTACAGCCACGGTAAGAAACATTTCTTCGAGCGAGCTCAGAAGGTATACTTCGAGACAGCGGACTGGAGCCTCTCTAGAAAAACTGTAAGTTACTTAGTCTATAGCTAAATAAAATAGCCTGTTGCATCAGACTTTTGTTTTAATTTGCTCATGTTTACTTTACAGACTATTGTGGAAATATGTGGTTTCTTAGCGTAGAGTTCACTGACAATTATTTCTTTTGAGCAGCGGTACTTACGAGCACATTTTTCTGTTTTATACGCACAAACAAAGCAGTAAGAATACGTATCACTTTACATTTAAATTGTGTTGCATATACATTTGGCCAATTTAACCATGTTTTTTTTTAATGCCTTTGAGTTCTTTTTTGTACATCGTCAATAGGTATATTTATGATATAAATGTTTGCGCATGTCAACTTTATTCCTGGACTTTGCAAATTCTAACAAATGCTTACATTTTAAGGCCTTTCTGTTATTTATTGTAATTTGTCAATATGTACATTTTGGATGCCCTGTTTCTGTGCGATGCCAGATTTTATTTATCGTGCTGAAATCGTGGGGCTGAGAGTCAGCTGAGCACAAGCATGTGTTCGTGTCAACTCTAGATTTAGTGAGAGCATGAAGGACCGTTAGGATAAGGTCAGATCCAACGACTTTCAGTGCAAAGTTATACATCGGCAAACTGTGCATTTAAGATGTAAATGTTTGCGCATGTAAGCTTTGTTAAGGCCTTTCTGTTATTTATTGTAATTCGTCAATATGTACATTTAGGATGCCCTGTTTCTGTGTGATGCCAGATTTTTTTTATTGTGCTTTAATCGTGGGGCTGAGAGTCAGCTGAGCACAAGCATGTGTTCGTGTCAACTCTAGATTTAGTGAGAGCATGAAGGTCCGTTACGATAAGGTGAGATCCGACGACTTTCAGTGCAAAGTTATATTTCTTTTATTGTGCTTAGATCCTGGGGCTGGTAGATTTTAACAAATGCTTAAATTTTAAGGCCTTCTGTTATTTATTGTAAATCGTCAATATGTACATTTAGTGTGTAAATGTTTGCGCATGTAAGCTTTATAGTCTTCAACAGTTTTTGTTATGGCGTTTGGGTAATTTATTTTACATCGGCAAACTGTGCATTTAAGAAGTAAATGTTTGCGCATGTAAGCTTTGTAGTCTTAAACATTGCACGCATGTCAACGCAAAATGTAGTTAGACATTCTTTTTAACATTGCTTACTTTACCTTTACTATACTCAAATTTAGTGAGAGCAAGAAAGTGTGTTATGATAAGGCAACATCCGACCTGTTTCTTTTATCGTGTTTTAATCGTGGGGCTAAGAGTCAGCTGGGCACACGCATGTGTTTGTGTCAACTCTAGATTTAGTGAGAGCATGAAAGTCTGTTATGATAAAGTGACATCCGGCGACGTTCTGTGCGAAGCTATATATATTTTTTCTCGTGCTTCGATCTTGGGGCTGGCAGATTCTAACAAATGCTAACATTGCTAGCTTTTGCTTTTCGGGCATATTAAAATAACTCTATGCAGCTGAGTTCAAGAGTAAGGTGGCTCGCGGCACTTGTCCATTAATTACTCCTTGGATTTGGCGGTGAACCGCAGGTTGTGCAAAATGTAGTCGTAATAGAAGAGCTATCCGCGCGCAGTCTGCTGCGGAGTACTTCTATTAAGCGTTTGGAATATAAGACGCTTGAAGTTAGAAAAAAATGTCTATGTAAGAGTATAGTCGCATTGTTAATGTCTTTACAAGCAGAAATTTGAAATGATGACTATAAGTTACAATTATACCATACCAAGATATCCAAAAACGGAAGCGTCTTAGTACCGTGGGGAGCTTTATGTCTTTTACATAGTTTTGAGATAGACAAAAGGCCATATGTCCAGGTAAGACTAATCTTTCACATTTATATATGCTTAGTTACAACTTTAGTTCACAAACTGTGCTTTGGACGATGCGAGCAATGAAAGAAAACACTGACAACATTCCTTGTTTTATTTTCACTAAGTGCATGCGCAGATTTCTATATTTTTAAACGCACATACAAAGCAGTAACGTGACGCAAATAATTGCCATAGTATCAAATTGGAGCACATTAATCGCTAATACGCAAAGCTTTAGCTAAGATTAAATTTACACAGTATGCATTAGAAAATCACTGCTTGTTTTGCGTGCACTCGTAATCTTTTGCTAACACTATATTTTGGTTTTACAGGAAAAAAAACTAGCCATTTGTTGCAACTGCCCCATCGACTACACATCTTTCAAAATCGTTATTTGAACACGGTACGTTAATACTTAAAACTTATTTTACTTTATACATTATTTTTTGTAGTAATTGCTGTCTGTACTGGGCATTCTTTGCTGTATAGTTATACACAAAATTTCGCTCATAAAGCACATTTTACGCGTTTGTGGGTGAAAGCTGCACTGGTGAAGTCGTAGTCAGGAGAGAGGACAGAGCTAAAGAATAAGGAAAACTTATAACCAAGACTTTGTTTACAGGTCCCTGCAGGAGATGCTTAGATACTAATTTACCACACGCATTACCCCCAGGTCCCTCCTGTCCTCGTCCCCTTCATTAATAACAAGTGAGATCTACTATCTCTCAGACAGAAAAAAGAAAGTAGGAATGCTGGTACGCCCCTCCCTCTCCCTATAGGGAGTACATAAGGGTACAGTACCCAGCATGCCTCCTGTTCTTTTTTCTGTCTGTCGACAGTTTTCTGTTTGTAGGTCCAGGAGCGGTTGGGCTCCTGGGGTCTCACCTGGGGCTTGGCCTCGGGTGGGGGCTGGTTCTTCCGGGCTGACTTCTCCTGCCGGGCTTGAGGAGTCTCCTGTGACGCTGTCTGCCGCCTCTGTCCCTGCTCGTGGGAGTCTGGGTCTGTTCCGGCGGGGTGAGGCTCTGGAGGCATGGTAGCAGTGTCGGGCCGCGTCTCTGTGCCGCCGGGCTGTGCAAGACGCGGCCATTCTCGTCTGAGGCTCCGGGAGGTGCGGCGGCTCCGTGGTTGCTGGGGCGCTTCCTTCCAGCCATTGCCTGACTTCCTGGTTTTGGAAGCGGAAGTCAGGCGTTTGAAGTTCCCGGCTGCGGGCGGTGTGAGGCTTGTTTGCCGGTTCCTGCAGTAAGTACCGCATAGCGGTTTTGGGGCATTTAATTTGACTGGATGTTCTTTGTTCCCTGCATTTCGTCCTTGTTCTTGGGGATAACGGTCGCTGTGCTGATTTGTGCTGCTGCAGGCGTTTGGTTGCTGTTTCTCCTGCTGCTGCCTGGGCTCCTCATTTTTCTTGCTGGTTTTCCTGCCTGCTGGTCTGTCCTGCTTGCTGGGGCTTTCTCAGATGGGGAAACATTCCCGAAAGCGCAAGCATGTCGAGGAGTCCTCCACCTCCTCATCTTCCTCCTCCTCCCCTTCTCCTGATCCCCGGCGCTCCAGGCGTCGTTCGAAGGGTGATGCGAAGTTGAAGGCTCTCATCCAGGAGTCCTTGCTGGAGATGGGTGGTTCCAGGCCTGGGGGTTCTAAGGATAAGTCCAGGTCGCGGGCTAGAGGTGTGCCCCCTCCTTCTTCCTCCTCTTCTTCGTCCTCTGGCTCTGAGGATGGTGGTTTGGACGCTGATCTGGTAAAGGGCAAGTATGTTGACAAGGACATGTTGCCGGATTTGCTGAGCCATGTCAAGGAAAATATGGGATTTCCGGCGGATAGTGTGCCTGGTTCGTCGGGAGGTTCTCTCCTTCGCCAGTTCCAGTATTCTGCTCCAACGGTTATGCCGGTGCATCCTAGTGTGCGGGAGGTTTTGGATCGGGAGTGGAAGGATCCCGATCGCATTCTGATGCCCCGCTTCATGGCGAAGCTGTATCCTCTTCAGGATATGGCGAAGGACTTGCCGGACTCGGTCCCTGTGGATTCTGTGGTGGCCAGTCTGGTTGGTCGCACTTCCTTGGCCGAAGATGCTGTGGTGCGTGACCCTGTGGATAAGAGGGTTGACGCCTCTCTTCGTAAAGTTTATTCTGGCTCCCATTTGGCCCTGAGGGCGGGTATTTATGGGACCTATGTGGCACAGTCTCTTCTGTCTGACTTGCAGAATTTATTTGATTCTATGGATAATACCACTGACTGCGCTGATATTCTGGCACACATCGAGCGTCAGGTTGAGTTTTTGTCTGACATTTCCTTTGACGTGGTTCGGGCCTCCGCTCTGTCTGGGGGTGCTTGTATAGCGGCTCGTCGGAATGTGGTCCTCAAGGATTGGAAGACCGATTCTGCCCAGAAGACTGCTGCCCTGCGTCTGCCGTTTCAGGGTTCCATGTTGTTTGGAGCTGAGTTGGAGGGGAAGCTTCATCGTCTTTTTAAGGAGAAGAAACATTCCTCTTCTTTCAAGATGCCCGCGGCTGCTCCTGCCTTTTCTAAACCGAAGCCTTTTTTTAGACCCTCTTCTCGCAGGCAGTTTTCCAGAGCTCGTGGCCGTTTTCAGCCTGGTCGGGGACGGGACATGAAGGCGAAGTCCCCTCCTGCGAAGCCTCGTTCCTGACTATCTGGGGTCCGAGGTCGGACCATTGGTAGGTGGTCGACTTCGGTTGTTTCTTCCGGCCTGGATGTCCTCCTGTTCAGACTTGTGGGTCCTGGACGTGATCCGCCTGGGGTATCGTGTGGAGTTCTCCAGCCTGCCTCCGGACTCTGGGGTCCGTCCGACTCCTTGGCCATCCTGCCCGTCCAAACGGGCGGAACTTTCTCGGGGGATTCAGTCGCTGTTGGACAAAGGAGCAATTCAGGCGGTGCCTCCGGGGGAGTGGGGTCGGGGGTTTTACTCCCACATTTTCCTGGTGCCCAAGGTGACGGGAGGGTTTCGCCTTGTTCTGGATCTCAAGGCCCTGAACAAATTTGTGTTGCGGATCCCGTTCAAAATGGAGACTCTTCAGAGGGTGATTCCCCTGGTTCTGCAGGGTCATTACATGTGCTCTCTGGACCTCCAGGATGCCTATTATCACGTCCCTGTCCATCCTCTCTCCAGTCCCTTCCTGCGCTTTTGCCTTCGGGGGGTCCATTACCAGTTTGTGGTTCTCCCGTTTGGCCTGAGGTCGGCTCCCAGGGTGTTTACGAAGGTGGTTGCTCCCTTGGTAGCCTTCTTGCATCTCCAAGGGATGATGGTTTACCCGTATCTGGACGACTGGCTCCTGCATTCCCCCTCAGCGGAGCGGTTGTTGTCGGATCAGCGGGTGGTGTGTGCTGCTTTGAGGGACCATGGGTTCCTGTTGAATCTCCCCAAGTGCCGGCTCCCCCCTACTCAGGACTTGCAGTTCATTGGGGCCCGTTTCCGCACAGATCTGAATCGGGTGTTCCTGCCGGTGGATCGAGCTGTGACCCTGTGTTCTCTGGCTCATCGGTTTCTTGTGGGGAGGTCGTTTCAGGTCCGCCTGTGGTTGCGTCTTCTGGGCTTGATGGCCGCCACTGTGTTCACGGTTCCATGGGCGCGTTTCCATCTTCGTCCTCTGTGGTCCTACCTGCTGTCTCGGTGGGATCCATTGTCGGGGGATTTATCCCTTCTTGTTCCTGTGTCTCTCCGTATCCTTCCTGCCCTGCGTTGGTGGTCTCTGTCTTCCAGTCTGGACAAGGGCTTGCCTCTGCAGTCTCCTCCTCCGGTGGTGCTTACGACGGATGCCAGCGCTCTGGGTTGGGGTGCGACTTTGGGGTCGGACTGCCTTCAGGGTCGTTGGTCCCTTCTGGAGGGTCGTCAGTCTTCGAACTGGCGGGAGTTGTCGGCTGTGTGTCGAGCTGTCAGGGGGTTTCGACTTCTTCTGGTGGGCCGCCATGTGTTGGTTCGGTCGGACAATTCAGTGACGGTGTCCTACCTAAATCACCAGGGCGGTATCCGTTCTCGGTCCCTGAACGCGGTGGTGTCCCCGTTGTTTTGCTGGGCGGAGTGCCATCTTCTGTCCCTGGTGGCTGTACATGTTCGGGGGGTGGACAATGGGGTGGCGGATGCCCTCAGTCGTTTTTTTCCTGCATCCCTGGAGTTGGCATTGACACCGGGGGCCTTTCGTCTGGTATGCGTGAGGTTTGGTCAGCCCTTTCTGGACCTCTTTGCTTCCCGGCTCAATGCGCAGCTTCCCCGCTTCTTCTCCCGGATTCCTCAGGAGGGTTCTTGGGGGGTGGATGGTCTGTCCCTTCCTTGGCCGTCTCGCCTGCTGTACGCCTTTCCTCCTCTGGTGCTGATACCTCGCTTTCTGTCCCGCCTGTTGCGGGAGGATCGAGAGGTGGTGGTGGTGGTGCCCTTCTGGCCCCGCAGGTCTTGGTTCCCCACGCTGATGCTGTTGGCTGTTCAGGGTCCATGGTTCTTCCCCTTCCTTCCGTCTCCCTTGCGGTCGTCTCCGATGTTGCCCCTCCGGCGGCTTCGGCTGTCGGTTTGGCGGTTGAGTGGAAAGGGTGGAGGCGTAGGGGTCTCCCGGAGCATTTGGCCTTGGCTATTCAGCAATCTCGGAAGCCTTCTACCCTTCAATCCTATGGTCGGCATTGGGGCAACTTTGAGCGTTGGTGTCTTGGCATGGCTTTGTCTCCCTTGGTTTGTCCTTTGCCGGATGTTCTCCAGTTCCTTTGGGATGGGTTCGAGAAACGTTTGTCCGTTTCTACTTTGCGGGCTCAGTGGGCTGCTATCAGGGCTTTTCGGGCTCCTTGGGGGAACCTGCCAGATGTGGATGGTCTGGTTTCCCGGCTGTTGCGTAGTTTTTCTAACTCGCGCCCTGTGGTGCGTCCGTCTTTTCCTCTCTGGGATCTTCCCTTGGTTTTGAGGGTACTGGTTGATGCTCCCTTTGAACCTTTGGAAGAGGTGGATATCAAGTTTGTCACGCTGAAGGTTGTTTTTTTGGTGGCTATCACTTCTGCTCGTCGCCTGGGGGAGCTGGGTGCCTTGATGGCTCGAGAACCCTTTCTGTCCTTTTCTGCTGACGGGGTGGTCCTTCGTTTGGATTCCTCTTTCGTCCCTAAGGTTTCCTCCCACTTTCATCGCTCACAGGAGCTGGTCCTCCCTGCTTTGCTTTCGGCTCCGGTGGACGGGGACGACCTCCCTTGGTCCTTGCTGGATGTTTGCCGGGCTTTGCGGGTTTATTTGGATCGGACCCGGGATTTCCGGCTTTCTGACTCCCTGTTTGTTTCTTTTGGTGCTGTCTCCAGGGGTGGTCGGGCTTCTACTTCTTCCATTGGGCGTTGGTTGAAGCAGGTTATTGTTCTGGCCTATTCCCTTTCTGGTTCCCCTCCCCCGGCTGGGGTTCAGGGGCGTTCTACTAGGGGTATGGCTGCTTCCTGGGCAGAGGTTCGTGGGGTGTCCCTTTCGGAAATTTGTAGGGCCGCTACTTGGGCTTCTGCTAATACCTTTGTTAGGCATTACCGTATCCAGAATGTTCTGGGGGATGACACTAACTTTGGTTTGGGGGTTCTTCGGGCTGTGTGTTCCTGATCCCCTTGTTTTTTTTTGTGCTGTGCTGTTGTTTGCAATAAATTGCTGGGTGTTGCTGTTCTGCTGTGTCCTGGTGGTTTTTTGTTTGATGATGGCCGGGTGCTGCTTGGGTATTCTCACTTGTTATTAATGAAGGGGACGAGGACAGGAGGGACCTGGGGGTAATGTCCTATTACTTACCGGTAATCTTCATTACTCCGGGTCCCGTTGTCCTCGTCCCCTTCATTACATCCCTCCCTCCCTCCCGGGCTTTCCGGCCCTCATCTTGGGCTTGGTGGTTCAGGAGGCATGCTGGGTACTGTACCCTTATGTACTCCCTATAGGGAGAGGGAGGGGCGTACCAGCATTCCTACTTTCTTTTTTCTGTCTGAGAGATAGTAGATCTCACTTGTTATTAATGAAGGGGACGAGGACAACGGGACCCGGAGTAATGAAGATTACCGGTAAGTAATAGGACAATATACATATATCTCCTTCTTTCCTGCCTTCCCTTTCAATTTCTCTTTCTTGCCTTTCCTTATCTCTCTCTCCTGCATTTACTCTGCATCTCTCTCACCATTTTACCTTCACAGTCCTTCTCTTTCTTTCACTCTCGCACTATTCTTCTCTCCTTCTTTCTCCTACTTTCTCTCTTTCCTCTGCTCTCCCTCTCTCTCCTGCATCCTCTCTCTCTTCTGCCCTCTCTCTCCTGCCTTCACATCCTATATCTTCCTCCCCATCTTCTTTACAGGTCCCTGCAGCAAATGCTTAGATACTAAGCTGGCACACGCAACATACAAACATCTCCCTCTCTCTTGCCGTTCCTTTCAATTTTGCATTCTTGCCTTTCTTTATCTCTCTCTTGCATTTACTCTGCATCTCCTTCCCCATTTTGCCATCACAGTCTTTCTCTTTTATTTACTCCTGCTCTATTCTTCCCTCACTCTTTCTCCTACTTTCTCTCTTTCTTCTCCTCTCCCTCTCTCTTTTTTGCATCCCCTCTCTTCTACCTTTTCCCTCCTGTCTTCCCATCTTCTCTTTCCTTCTATCATGCACTCTTTTTCTTTTACTCCCTCACTCTATTCTGCTCTCACTTTTACTCCTCCTTTCCTTCTCTCTCCTGCTCTCTCTATTTCTTGCGTCCTCTCCCTTCTGCTTGCTCTCTCCCTCCTTATCTATTATGCTTATCTCTCCTGCCTTTTCTTTTCCTATTCCTTCTATCTTTATCTCTCTCTCCCTCTTGCTTTCTTTTTACCTTTTACCCCTCTCTTCTTCTTGCATACCCTTTCCATCTCTCTCCTTCTTTCTTTCTCTCCTCCCTATATCTCGCTCTCTCTCTTGTATTCATTCTTTATCCTACTCTATTTCCTGCGTCCTCTCTCCCTTCTGCTTGCTCTCTCCCTCCTTATCTATCATGCTTATCTCTCCGGCCCTCTCTTTTCCTATTCCTTCTATCTTTATCTCTCTCTCCTTCTTGCTCTCTTTTTACCTTTTGCCCCTCTCTTCTTCTTGCATACCCTTTCCATCTCTCTCCTTCTTCTTTTCTCTCCTCCCTATATCTCGCTCTCTCTCTTGTATTCCTTTATCTCTCTCTATTCTGCCCACTCTCTCCATCTTACCTTCACACTCTTGTGCTTTTATTCTTTATCTACCCTCTCTCACCTTCTTCCTTCCGTCACAATCTCTGTTTCCTCCCGTTCCTAAGCTATCTCTCTCGCTTGTCTTTCTTTTCTATTTCTCTTTATCTTGCTTTCCCTCTCTCTTAATCTCTCTCATGCGTCTTCTCTCCTCCTCCCTATCTATCATGCTTCTCTCTCCTGCACTCTCTCTTCTTTTTTTATTACTTCTTTATCTTTCACTCTTTTCTCTCTTCTCTATATCTCCCTCTCCTTTCTGCTCTCTCTTCCTTCTCACTCCTGCCCCGTATTCCATCTGCTCTCTCTCTCCTTCCTTCTTGCTCCCTCTCTATCATGCTTCTCTCTCCTGCACTCTCTCTTCTTTTTCTTTTAACTCTTTATCTTTCTCTCTTTTCTCTCTTTTCCTCTTTCCAACCCTCTCCGTGTTCCTCTTCCTCCCTATCTATCATTCTTCTCTCTATCTCTATCTCCATCTACGTTATGCTTTCTTTTCCCTCTGTTGTCCCTCTCCCTCCTGCTCCCTCTTCCATCTGCTCTCTCCCTCCCTCCTTCTTGCTTATGCCTTACCTCCTACCTTCCTTTTACTTCCTGCTTTCTCTCTCTCCTGTTCTTACTCCCGCGTCCTCTCTCCATCTCCCTCCTCATCTTGGCTCCTTTTTCTATCTTTTACTCTTTCTGTTTTCTGCCTTCTCACTCCATTCTGCCCTTACTTTTCTTCCTGCCTTCCCTCTCTCTCATGCGTCCTCTCTCCTCCTCCTTATCTATCATGCTTCTCTCTCTTGCACTCTCTCGCGTGCCTTTCCTCTCTATTTGCCTTCTCTCACTCTCTTCTTTCAGTCACCAACTCTCTCTCCTTCTTTTCTTGCACTCTCTATTTTCCTATTGCCCTTTCTTTGTCCCTCTCTCCTTTTTCATCTCTCTCTTCTTCCTACCCTTCATTTCCATCTCTCCATTTCTCTCTCCTTCTTGTCTTTCTTCACAATTTGTCTTTATCCTGCTCACCCTCTCCATCTTGCCTTCCCTCTCTCTTGTGCCTTTCCTCTCTATCTTGCCCTCTCTCTCTCTTTCTCTCTTGCTCGCCCTCTCCTTCTTAGCCTCCCTCTCCTTCTTACCCCCTCTCCCTTTTCAACTCTCGTGCCTTTCTTCTTTATCTACTCTCTCTCTCTCTTCCCGTTCCTGAACTATCTCTTTTCCTCTTGCCCCTATTTTGCCCCTCTCTCCTTTTACAACTCCCTCTGCTTCTTGCCCTCTCTTTCTATCTCTCTCTTTCATGTTCTCCTTTCTATCTCTCTCTCCTTCTTGTTTTTATTCTCTATCTCTCTTTATCTTGCCATCTCTCTTATGCGTCCTCTCTTCTCCTCCCTATTTATCATGCTTCTCTCTCCTGCACTCTCTCCTTCTTTTACCTTATCTTTCTCTCTTTTCCTCTTTTTCACCCTCTCCACTAAGACAGCAAGCCATGCACTACAGTATCCAGAGATCATAAGAGACGAGCAAACTTACCAAGCAGCTCACAGAACACGAGGAAAGCTACAAATAAAACAGAAAAGAGTGATTAATAGCGAAAACGACAAAATAGCTTACTTGCACCACGAGCAAAGCACACGGAGCTCCCAGTACATGGGCAAACCTAGAGAGCAAACACAAGAGAGCTGCAAAAGAAAAACAATATATTAGAAGAATATAAACAAAAGAGCCTGAAGTTATCTGTAAGAAAAATACAAATTACATTACAATCTATCTACGATGAGTCGCACTTACCTGAATAAGTCACACCAAGATCACAAGACAAAATGGTAACCGGAAATACGTGCTCGACTCTGCTGTCAAATACCTGCAAAGAAAAAAAAAATTGGTCACAAATACAGAGCATTCAAAGAAACAAAGTTACAGTATTATTTGTTTTACAAAAGACAAAATAGCTTACCTGCAAGTCCTTGCACCACGGAGACAGCGAGCCAGATCACGAGACACGAGCAAACTCACTAAGCAGCTCACACGACATGAAGAAACGTACAAAAAAAACATTATTCTCTCTATCTCCATCTCCTTTCTGCTTTCTTTTCACTCTACCGTCCCTCTCGCTCCTGCACCTTCTTCCATCTGCTCGCTCGCTCTCCCTCCCTCCTTCTTGCTCATGCCCTACCTCCTACCCTCCCTTTACATCCTACCTTCTCTCTCTCTCCTGTTCTTACTCCTGTGTCCTCTCTCCTTCCTGCCTTCACTCTCTATCTCCCTCTCCATCTTGTCTTCACTTTCTATCCTGCACTCTTTATTTGCAACCTTCTCACTCCATTCTGCCATTACTTTTCTTCTTGCCTTCCCTCTCTCTTGATCTCTCTCATGCGTCTTCTCTCTTCATCAACCCTTTCTAGCTACTTTGTGTGTTTTGCACACCTTTTTCCACTTCACTTCCCAAAGTTAGTGGTATCATCCCTATAAGGCTATATAGATGGTGTTAACTATAGTGTTTATTTAGGAACACTATTTATGCCACAACTATGGAGCACCCTGGACAAACGCAATGACCTATATTTACAACTAATTGTGTGTAGGTCTTATGTGTTTGTCTGTGTTATTTGTTTTACAGGTGCAGAAACACTCCGCAATTAGGAGTATTTTTGGAATGAGCAACCTGCTCTTCCCCCTTTTTTAATGCACTTTATCACTTTTTTGATTTTTTCACTTTCACGCCCCCAGGTCAGGGTGGACGATTAGAGAGTCAATACTGCCGGGGTATAATTCTGTCCTGATGAATGCCTAGGTAAATTTAAACCACTGTAAAGGCTGAAACATGTTGACTGACTAATTATTATTCTGAATTAACCAATCCATTACCTTTGGCAGTAAATTCAGACACATAACCCTTTCATTCGTGTACTAAGGATCAACAATTAAACCTTTTTGTAGATACCCTTTAGGCACTTTTAATTATAAACCTCACAGCACGCCCTTTTCACACAACCAGCTCCGCAGTCTTCTGGCGTCGTAGCACACCAAAGAGGCATTCGGCCTCTTTGGTGGGGCCCTATGATGAAGCATGACACTGACTAGGTCGGTATGTGAGGGCTTTCTTTTCCACCTAAAGTGGGTGTGGGATTCCCCAGTTTCTTCGCTCCGTCTCTGTGGCAATTTGAGACTTATTTAACCTCTCTTCTCTTGTTTATTTGTATTTAACCGGGGACTAAGAGTGTTCCTTAATCGCCCTGCCTCTCCTATTGTTGTTTTGTAGTTGCTTGAAACTACAGACAATGCTTCTAATACTCTCTTTACAACTTCAAATATAATTCACATTGTGTAATTCACATTTCTATCTTTTTTTTCTACCTTTTCCTTTCTACCCCTCTATATCCTCTCTCCTTCCTTATCATACTTCTCTCTCTTCCTCATCTTTCCTTCTTTATCTTTCTCTCTTTTCATCTTTCCCCTCCTCTCAATCTTGCCTATCCTCCCCTCTTTCTTTCCATCTCTCTTCTTCCTGCCCTCCATATCTATCTCTCTCTATCTTGTTCACTTTATCCTCCTTACTACTATACTTTACTAGTTACTCTATACTACATACACTACTTCTAATACTCTATTTACAACTTCTAATATACTTCATCACTCAGTCCACACACATACTACACATACAACTTCTACACATAGTCTTAAAGCATGTACTACATATACACTTTGTACACACATAATTTCTACACATATGCCTTTATACATATACTTTCAGCACACATGTACTCATGCACTCTTTACACATGCACTCTTTACACATGCACTCTACTCACAATGTTTCAAAAACACATATTAACATACAATATAATACACTATATACTATTCTATATAACTTACTGTAATATACTTTTCATTACTAATAATGCATTAATTAAAAACATTTTTGCTAAATACTTTTATATACTAACAATGATTAGGAGTATAGAGCCACTTTTATTATATTAATATGTAAACTCAATCTTAATGCTTGTTTTCATTCTTCCTTAGATTGCCAATTGTTTATTTAAGATCAGACGTTCATAATTGTTTGTCACAACATCATCAGTGAAAACATCATCAAGGTAAAAGTATCTATTTTGTTTCTGTATTCACCTGTAAGTATAGAAATCGCGAAGAAAACAATAAAAGACCCATATATCAACACTTATATGTATATATACTTATAATTAGGTAATATCATATAGAACATTTACATAGGTAAGATTAATGTTAAGAAAAGAATAACAAATTTGTTTGAAAAAAAATAAACAAAGTAAGCATCAACATAATATAGCCATTGCATAATTTAGTTTTCTTTTTAGCTAACTGCCAAAAAAACCTAAGGAATATATAGATATATATCAAATAGAAAAAATTCAATCGTTTATTTCTTATTTCACATTGCTAATTCTCTAGCAAAACTTCATCAAAGTAAAAGTAATTGCTTTGTTTTGCTACCAGCTCCAACTATAAAACATGTCAAAAACATCAATAGAGTGCATTTAGATCCAAAATAAACAGAACTAATCATATATATAAATACATTTTTATATATATTTATATATATATATTCATATACTTCCCATTGCCAATTGTTTCTTTAGTAAAGAAAATTGCTAATTGTTTGGAAATATATACAATTACAAGTCTATTTTTTAAATAAGTTATCAACCTGTAACTAGAAAAATCTTTTTAAAAACATTAAATTACATATATATATATATATATATATATATATATATATATATATATATATATATATATATATATATATATATATATATATCAACCAAAAAGAACTCTCAAAAATTATATATATTTACATATATATATATATATATATATATATATATATATATATATATATATATACCCTAATAGTATAAATTATAGCTACTACATCGCTAAAATAATTGTAAAAACAATACATCTAAAGTTGCTACCTAAAACCCAAAGCAAATAAATAGTGTAAAATTAAATTAATTACCTTGAATTATAGTTAACTACAAGACAAATGTAAATTAGCTATATATATATAGAACCAAAAAATAAGACACAGCTATAACAAAAAATCTAGCAATACTATAGCGTAATATCAAATTATTTAATAAATTAGCTAAGCTAAGATGCAAATACTAGCAGCAGATTATCATCAAGGCCATGACAAATTTACATGTAATTTTAGAGGTTATCAATGCTTGCCAAATAGTACATTTGCAATTATACACAACTATTACAAAGATGCACATACATGGACTAAAGAAGACTTGCATTACATTATGAAATTAGGTGATGCTTTATATATAGATATGCATTTACTTAATAGCGAACAACTTAGGCATCCAGATGAGTTACCAAATTTTATTGAACACAATACTACTATCTATTCGCTTAAACTTAAAGAACCTTATTATGGAGACATATTACAACAATGTGACCCTTCGTTTCCAAATGTGAACAAAATATTAAAACCTGCACTTGATTTCAACTCCGGTGTTATACTTTGCATGGAAATTTATGTTACATCCATTTTTAAGAAAAATGATTCGTACTTTGTATTTGACTCACATAGTCGTGATAACACTGGAATGCCTCACCCAAATGATACATGTATTACTATACAGTTCATATTTGAAAAACGTTTAGAGTACATCACAAATCTGGCACACTATCTAAAGAAACCAAACATGAATTGCGTACCATATGAATTAACTCCAATACAAATAAGTACGATTAAAAAAGAATCACTTCAAAAAGCAAGGGTGCTTCATGAAAAAAATAGGAATGCAGTAGCACCGAAAAATCTTTATGTGTATTCTACTAAAGCATGTGAACATTTTTTCACACAAGCATTTGAAATGCGTATAGAAAGTGCAAAAAAATTCATTCAGAGATGTAAATCTAAAACAAACACTTTTTCTAATAAGGAACAGCCATTAGCATCTTTAGATAATACTCCTAGTACTAGTACATATTCCAGTGCACTTTTCACTCCAACAGGGCCTAATAATCTATCTAAAAACAACAGCAAGAAGATAAGCACAACACAATATACTAATACACCACAAGAGACTACTCCTACTGACACATATGCAAGTATACTTAAGAAAACACTAAAGGGCAACACAGAAAGACAACATATTATTAGCACACACATAAATGTACAACAAAAGACAATACCAGCAAGTAATTTACATACCAACACATATTCAAGTAATTTAATTAATAGTGCACACATAAATGTACAACAGACAATATCCACAAGTAATTTACAGACCAACACATATTCAAGTAATTACTATGATACATATAAACCTATTACTGGAAGTAATGACAGTATACTTCATGATAATATACACAATAGCACATTGCACAACAAGCAAAGTACCACAAATAATACCAATATAGATTCAAGTATTTTAACACAAACACCACAAGAAATTCAATTTTTACATAAGACACATACACAGGAAAAAAATACACATAGTGCAAAAAGTATTCACTATACACATTCTCTGCAAAATAGTATATTTGCTATTCTAAAGAACTACTGTAAACCAGCATATATTTGGGATAGTGTAGATTTACATTGTATTATGAATCTTGGAGATGCTTTGTACACAGAAATGCACTCTGTTAATGAACAAGATTGTATGCAACCTCTAAAGTTACCAAATTACATACATAGCAATGACATAATCTATTCTATAAAGCTCAATAAATGCTTTAGCGGAGAACTAACAAAATCAGCACAAACTTTACATAGTAAATTTATATCAGCATTAACTTCTACAATTAATTCACAAACTGGTGTATTGATCTCTATAGGTAGATATACAATTTCAGTCTTCAAAACTATACATACATACTGTCTATTTGATTCACATAGCCAAAATGAAAATGCAATACAACATCCTAATGGAACATGTATTGCTATCCAAATTGACTCTATTAATCTTATTATAGAATACATCATAAAGTTAGCCGATAGAGAAAAGATTACAAATTCTGAGAGTATTAATTTAGATTTAACTACAGTGAACATAAAGACAATTAGAAAAAAAGGATTACAGCAAACACAACGAAATCATAAACAAGGAAATGTAAAGTCTAGAAAAAGCATATATGTTCATACGACACATATATCTATAAATGCATTACTAGAAATTCCTTCAAATAACTTACAAGTAGAAACTACAATAATAAACACACAAAACAGCAATAGTCAAGACAATAGACTGCATGTAACAGAACACAGTTATTTAGCTTCACACATAGCTCTTAACAATACTGATATAATAAACACATTAACACCTGATGTTGAATCACAAATTCAAACAACAAATATACAAATTCTAGAAATAAACAGTAATAGGAAAAGAAAACATACACAAAACAGAGAAAATGCACTTAATAATAGAGATATGACAAGTCAAACAACAAATGATATAATTAGGATATTTCAGGAAGAAATACGATATGGACCTGAGTACACTTGCACTATTTGCAATCAACTATGGCATAAGCAAAGTCTTCAAAAAACAAACAGTATTAGTAAGCGAGCTAAATTCATAGAATGTAACATTAGCAAATACACAACAGATGAGAAATGCAGAACATGTTACACATATATATGTAAAGACAAAATACCTCCATGTTCAGTTTATAATGGGATGACATTTCCTGATATCCCAGCAGTCTTACACTTGCATAACTTAGAAGAAAGATTAGTATCACCAAGAATACCTTTTTTACAAATTAGAACATTACCACGTGGATTCCAAAAATCCCTATCAGGTGCAGTAGTAAATGTACCTGCAGATGTTATGACAACTGTAACTGTTTTACCAAGGCAAATTAATGATAACATGACAATTCCAATAAAATTAAAAAGAAAATTAAGTTATAAATCTTATACACATTTTGAAAATGTTAGACCAAACAAAGTAAAACGTGCAGCTTTATATTTAGCAACTACTAGCAGTTTGTTTCAAGAATATGGAATCACTATTAATAAAGATTGGGATTATACAACACAAGATATACATTCTTGTGATGAGACTTCAGATACAAGTAATACGTCAGATTCCTCAGACAACATTCCAGCAGGAAATTTAGATACTATGTTAGATAATGAAACAATTACTACAGAAACAAATAATATTTTAAGTTTAGCACCTGCAGAATATAACACACCAAGAGGCTTGTATGAAGACAAAGATTCCAAATATTTGGCATTCCCAACTATATTTTGCGGAAAACGAAGGCCAACTAATAAAGAAAGGCATGTCCCAATACATTACAGCACAATCTGTCAATCAGAAGTAAGAAGTAATGATCTAAGAGTAGTAAAGTGTGTTACTAATCTTTTCTTTAAATTAAAAACATTACACATTAAACAAATACAGAGCAAAATATTTATATCTCTTAGGAAATACTTTAATAATGGAAACATTATAACTGCCAAAGACATAAAAGATAAATTAGATACCTTTTTAAGTATAATGAAGGATACAAAATACTTAAAACAATCCGTAGTTCACCACCGTATTGGGAGCAATTCAAGAAAGACCTCTTTGCTATGATTAGACAATTAGGATTACCAACATTTTTTTTAACATTATCAGCTGCAGAAACTAAATGGTATCACTTAATTAACATATTATTACGTACAGAAAAAAGACCAGAATGCACAAAAGAAGAATTTAAAAATATGTCATGGGAAACAAAATGGAATTAATACAGCAAAATCCCATTACATGTGCAAGACATTTCGACTTCCAAGTTAGGAAATTATTTAATTCTATTTTATTGCATGAAAGTAATCCAATTAGCAAAATTATTGATTACTTTTATAGAGTGGAATTCCAACAACGGGGATCACCACATATACATGCTATAATATGGATAGAAAATGCTCCACTATATGAAAGTTCAGATAAAAATGAAGTCACTACTTTCATAAATAAGTATGTTACATGTGCAAAAACACAAGATCCAGATATAGAGTCTTGACTACCTCTACAAAGACACGGCCATACAAAAAACTGCCGTATCAAACATAAAAGAACATGCAAATATTATTATCCCAGATATCCAATGCCTGAAACTTTTATACTAGAACCAATAGAGCTAGACAAAACAGATAAAGAGCTCTTACAGCAAATTGAACTAATACATCTAACTATAAACAGCCAAGAATTTTCAAATTATACTTTTGAACAGTTTTTACATTCAATGAACATAGATCTAAAACAATATACTTTATGTATACAATCTATTATAGAAAAAAATACTATTTTCTTAAAAAGGACACCAGCTGAATGCTTTATAAATAACTACAATCCTACTATTTTGCAAGCATGGCAAGCAAACATAGATATACAATACATCTTAGATGCATATGCATGTGCTGTGTATATTGTTTCATATTTTAGTAAATCACAGCGAGGAATGAGAAAATTAATTGCCCAAGCTGCTAAAGAAGTACATGCCAATCCAAGTATTAAAGAACAACTTAAGCATATAGGTAACAAATTCTTAAACTGTACAGAAATAAGTGCCAAAGAAGCAGCATATCTAATACTACAAATTCCTTTACGGAAAAGTTCAAGATCTTTTGTATTTATCAATACAAGTCCTAATGAAAAGCGTACATACTTATTAAAAGACATCGAAACTATCAATTCTTTACCAGATGCGTCTTGTAAAATACAATATGATAATATTATAGTGAGGTACAGCAAACGCCCTGTAAAATTAGAAACATGTACATTAGCTGACTATGCATCTATGTATAATGAAAAGAAGAAATGTAGAAACAGGCCATGACAATTTCCTTATTGAAAATAACTTTCATAGCTCAGATGACGAAGAACTTGAGATAAACAGACTACATAAAAAGAAAAAAAGCTAGAGTAATTCGCTATTGCAGATTTAACATCAAAAATGACTCCGAAATTACTATAGAGAATTGCTCATGCTTTTTTACCCATGGCGAAATGAACATAATATAATTAATAACAAGGAAACGTATTATGAACGCTATCTAGAACTTAAAGATGCAGTTGACTCTAACCATAATAAATATAATAAACATAATAAACAACTAACAACTAATAGCAATGAAACTAGTATATTAGATACATTGCTACCACCAATAGATACCGAAGCAGATAACACCATATTCCATGAAGTGCAAAATAATGAAAAGCCATTATATGACCTATCATTTGATTTAGGCATTAGAAGTACAAGTACAGAAGAAGCACTAACCAATAAAATAATGCCAAAAGAACAATATGACAGTATAATGCAAAATCTAACAGCAGAACAACTTAACTTTATATATCATCATTTGCATTGGGTTAAAACAAAAGAAACACCATGCTACACATTTTGTACAGGTGGTGCAGGAGTAGGCAAAAGTTTCCTTATTACAGCACTTTACCAAACATTAGTACGTTATTACAATACAAAAGCAGGAGAAAACCCAGATAACATATATGTATTGCTTACAGCTCCAACTGGCAAAGCAGCACATAACATTCAAGGCAAAACACTACATAGTACTTTTAAAATACCAATTTCACACACTACAAGGTCAGCTAATGCATCTTAAATTGCTAATAATTGATGAAATATCAATGGTAGGGGCTAATGTATTCAATTTCATACATAATAGATTGCATGAGATAAAAATGTCTGATCTCCCTTTTGGCGGAATATCTATTTTAGCAATTGGAGACTTTTACCAATTGAAGCCAGTTTTTGACCCATACATATTTGACAACCCAAAACATTCATACAGGCCAGTAAGTACTAATTTATGGCAGACACATTTCAAGTTATTTGAGTTAACTAAAATCATGAGACAACAAAATGACTTAGCATTTGCTGAACTACTAAACAGATTAAGAGAAGGGAAACAAACAAATGAAGATATTATACAGATAAAAACACGAGAAATAGAACCACCTGAAAACATTAGCAAAACGATCCCTTACATTATTATAATTTTTTTTTTTCATTATGGGAACTAACAATGAAGTGAATAGCATAAATAATGCAGTTTTATTAGAACATATAACCCATTACCCAGTTTACACAGCTACAGCAATAGATACAGTTGCAGCAGACTTAAGTGAAGCAGTAAAAAAAAATACTCAAACAGTTGCCCACAGATCCTACTAAAACAATGAGCTTGCCATCAATATTACATATTGCATTAAAATTAAGATATGATTTAACTAACAATATAAATGTCAATGATGGTTTAACAAATGGTGCTAAATCTTTAACGAGTCCATCTAGCACTCTAGTATTTTATATTCTTTTCTTATTTATTCCATTCGTTGTTGTGCAACATTAACCCAGTGTTTAGTCTGGAAACACTTTGAAAACATGTAAAAAATTTGGAGTCAGCGGGCAATCCCGTTGTCTAGGTGGTAATATTGTGCACACTTTTACTGGAACCAACTTGGTTCTCTTCTGGTATATTTATAAACAATAATAGTCCATTCAATGTGATTATTCTTGTTTTGTTTGGGCTAATTTTTTCCTTTGATGCTGTCACGGCAGGATGCTCTGAACTTGCGCTGCTGAAGCCGCCCTGCCAGGGTTGGAGGCGCCCCTATTTAGAGGATTTTGGTTGGAATTCAAGTGACCTCTCACCTGCCTTACTAACTGAAGCAGCGTCTATGTGGGGTTCCGTTTTATTCTCTGGTATGAATAGTTTGCTCGCCTGACTAATGCTTCCTGACCTCTGCTGGAAAGCGAACAACTCACAGAGACCCCCGAGGAAGGGTCACCATAGACCCGAAATGCATTGGGTAAATGGGATATGTTAACACGAAATGTCCTGGAAATAAAAGGATTCGCATTGATTAAAAAGATGAAATAAATACTAAAGTTTGAAACAAGAATAATCACATTGAATGGACTATTATTGTTTATAAATATACCAGAAGAGAACCAAGTTGGTTCCAGTAAAAGTGTGCACAATATTACCACCTAGACAACGGGATTGCCCGCTGACTCCAAATTTTTTAACAAATGGTGCAACAGGTATAGTAGAATTTGTAGAAGCTATCAATAACAGCCCAAATGTAATTTGGATTAATTTTGATAAAGAAACAGTAGGCAAATTAACAAGACAAGAAAACAAACACATATATCACAGTAATATTGTGCCTCATTGGACACCAATTCATGCTATTACACAGCATTTCCAATATACCCAGAAATTTATAACAATTATACGCAAACAATTCCCATTGCGACAATCATCTGCAAGAACTATACATAGAACACAAGGAGAAACAATTGAGCCCCTTTACATTCACTTTACCAACAGTAAAGTACATCATATGCATTACGTAGCTTTAAGCAGAGCTAAATCTTTAGCCAACATATACATTAGAAACTTTCAGCAAGACAAAATAGCTGTACATCCAAAAGTACATGAAGAAATGACACGCTTAAGAACACACATGCAATTACAAATATCAGTACCACAATTAGATAGCTATAACCAACAGTGTAATATAATTGTCCATAACATACGGTCCTTGCAAAGAAATTACACTGCTATTAAATCAGACAAAAATATCATGAACAGTGATATTATATGCCTCACTGAAATAAACACAACTAGAAAAGCAGATAAGAATACGTTCTTAATAGAACAATATCACCTAGTATTATTTGATAAATTTCACAAACAGCAAACAAAGCATGGTATTGCCATTTATTACAAGAAACACATGCTTTTATCGCCAATATATGAAACACAACACGAAATTGACATTTTATTTTTCACTCAGCATCTTAATCCTTCTGAATACTTATTTATTATACTGTACAAACCACCACATGTACGTTTGCAGACATTATTACAAGTTTTAAGTAGCATAATTAACTTTTATCCAAATTCGAAATATGTCATCATGGGAGACTTCAATATAGATTTAACACAAATGTCACCAAACAGAACTTTGCTACAGCAATTTCAATGCCAGCAAAAAATACAACAATACACAACAGACTACAATTCAACACTAGATCACATCTATACTAATGACAACATCATGCACTACGGTACATTAGAATCGTATTATAGTGATCACAAAGCATTATGGGTGGCAGTTTAAAATGCAAACACTTCATTAACATGCTATTTTATTACAGGTAATAGCAAAGGGGAAAAATTTATATTCAGAATGTGTACTAACATTTACTCTTGTTTCAGATGATTTCCATACAAGACCTCAAAAAATCTAAACATGAAGACAGCAAACCGTACCAAAAAACAATCAGAGCCAACATTGTAAAATGTTCAACAAAAACAAACTATACAAATGCAAAACAAGAGAACAAAGTCATGTATCATCTAGCTCTAGCTGATGAAAGTAGTTGCATTAAAGCAACATGCTACAATGAGCAATTTTACCAGCAAACTAAAGAAGGACAAGCTATTATGATTCGAAATTTCTTATCCAAAAACAATGTGATCATCATCACGAAACAAACAAAAATCTCCCGCATGATCCCCTTAACTATACCTCAGGAAATTATACAAGAGGTAGAATATATCCTACAACCCCCTGCTCCACCATTATCACCTATAAAAACAGTTAAAGAAGCTACACTACGCTCATTAATGAGCATTTCTGGGACAATTGCAGAGGTAAGCTTAGAAAAATAAAGAAAATTATCACACACACCCTTTAACACACTCTTACACACACACTATATACCACACGTACTCTTGCACACAATACTTACTGCACAATCTTTCAAACAAAAACTAGCAAACATTGTTTCACACACACAGTTCCAAAACAACACTCTATTACATACTATTTCGCACACACACTATTACACATACACCCTTCTTTCACGCACTACTTTCTACAACACAGTCTTTAACTACAACAATATTAAACACACACACTCTTTACCACTAGCACACTATTGCACCCACACAATATACAACACCCTTTACAAAACACTTACACACACAGTCTTTAAAAAATACTCTTACAAAAAATCTTACACACAAACACTTTCACAACAACACTCTTACACATCAACACTCTTACACCCAAACACTATTACACACCAACACACCATCACAACGACTATTCACCAACACACTTTCACAACCACTATTTACTAGCTACATCACTTCACAGCCATACTCTTTCACAAACACACTAATACAAACCCACACTCTTTCACAACAACACTATTTATCAAAAGACTCTTCTACAAATGCACTCTTTCTCAAACACACTCTTTCACAAACACACTATTAAAAAAACACATTCTTTCAAGATATAAATCTTTCACAAACGCACTCTTTCGCAAATGAAGTCTTTCACAAATGCACTCTTTCACAACTACACTCTTTCACAAACACACTCTTTCACAAACACACTCTTTCACAAACACACTCTTTCACAAACACACTCTTTCACAGACACACTCTTTCACAAACACACTCTTTCACAGGCACACTCTTTCACAGGCACACTCTTTCACAGGCACACTCTTTCACAGGCACTACTCTTTCACAAACACTCTTTCACAAACACACTCTTTCACAAAAACACTCTTTCACAAACATACTCTTTCACAAACACACTCTTTGACAAACACACTCTTTGACAAACACACTCTTTGACAAACACTCTTTCGCAAAAACTCTTTTGCAAACACTCTTTCGCAAACACTCTTTCGCAAACACTCTTTCGCAAACCCTCTTTCGCAAACACACTCTTTCGCAAACACACTCTTTCACAAACACACTCTTTCACAAACACACTCTTTCACAAACACAATTTCACAAACGCTCAATTTCACAAACGCTCAATTTCACAAACACTCTTTCACAAACGCTCTCTTTCACAAACGCTCTCTTTCACAAACGCTCTCTTTCACAAACGCTCTATTTCACAAACGCTCGTTTACAAACGCTCTTTCACAAACGCTCTCTTTCACAAATGCTCTCTTTCACAAACGCTCTCTTTCACAAACGCTCTTTCACAAAAGCTCTTTCAGAAACGCTCTCTTTCACAAACGCTCTTTCACAAACACTCTTTCACAAACACTCTTTCACAAACACTCTTTCACACACACGCTTTCATAAAAAACACACTTTCACACACACTCTTTAACACACACATTCTACAACAACACTCTCACACCCACTCTTTAACACCCACACTCTTACACACCAACACTGTAACATAATAAACAAATTTCTAATACAAATTGTTTGTCTTACAGGAAGAAGAAACAAAAACAATTATTATCGCTGGCCAAGATACAAAACTTAAATCAATAACTGTGAAAGATACAACGGACTCAGTGAAAATAACTCTTTGGAGAGATGCCACAGACTTCCCCATAGAAATTGGTTCCTACATAAAGATGACACACCTGACAGTGCATGAATTTAACAGCAATAAAATGTTGAACACAACAAGAAATACACAATTTCAAGTAAGTACAAATTATTAAACTATTAATACCTTGCTCTACTACTCAATCTATACTATTTACTTTTTAAAACACTATAGAACCCTATATTCACTAAATACAATTCCCTCTACCTCTCTCTTCTAATACTCACTATCTAAATCGATTAAGCTATACTACATATTCTACTAATCACTACTATAAAACTCACTAATACTCTCCCCTAATAAATCTACTACTCAATCTTTACTACTCTCTCTTTATTACTCACACCATAAAAAAACCCATTATTACGGAAAAATAACATTCACTATTTCAAAATGGCACTTACTAATAATGCCCAACTATCACTTACAAATATGACTTTAATACTAACACTTTAGTACACAATTTGTTGTCCCTTTCTAATTCTCTCTATACTAGTCCGCCAATAACTGAAATACTCCCAAAAATATTCGACAATGCACTAAAGAACTCATACACTCTCTCTACTAATAACTCACAAACTCTACTCACACTGCACTATTAACTATAATCACTATTTACAATATTACTCTAAAACACAATACTAGTACCTACTAGTCACTATTTATTAATACGTATTTTTACTAAAGTAGCTATAACATTACAAAACAGTCTCTAATCCTCTATTATACACACTATATTATACCTTTTCACTATGTTTACTCACATCTATCCTTTCTTCAAATATCTTCACCACTTATTAACATGATTTAAGCCTGCATATAACAAGCATTTTTTTCTTAGGTCAACACAACAAAAAAAAAAGGAAACAAAAGAACTTCAAAAAAATTTAATCGACTAACTCTTTTCTTTTTCCTTCACAGAAAATACAACCACCACAAGAAGAAATAAATGTGACTATATATGGGCTAGAAACTGCAAATCAGGATCACTGTACACTAAATGTACATATTGAAAACGCCGAAAATTTACAATCTGTGGAAATAAATAACACTATTCTAATGGACTTCTTCAATATACCAGCCGACATTGACGACATTCAAGAAGCTCTAATGCCAAACTTGCCAAAAAATGTTAATGTCATTTTTCAAAACGGATACATACTAAAAATACATGAGTCGTAAAAAAGGACACAATACTTTACTGTAAAAAGAAGTAAAAAGAGAAAATATTCAAATTATATTATGTTTCATAAAAAACGCAAAAAAAAGCAACAGTATTTTCATTAAAGTTTAATTTGCTTTCATAAAATAATAGAAAATATATTTACTTAAATAAAATTTTTAAACCTTCTTATCTTGTCTTTGCATTATTATTTACAAACTACATAAGATATGTTACTGGGCAAATTTATTTTAAAGAGACTACAACAAATGCACTCATTCTATGTTCTATAGCAAATTAATCTATCTTAGAACTTCTGAAAAAAGAAGAAATATAAACATATCACAAGTTCATTAGAACTCCTGCTCCACTTATAAAACTCACAGCAAGCAAAAGAATGTGAATAACATATGCACTAGGAATCAAGGCCGATTTACAAAATGCCTAAGATATGTTACTGTGCAAACTTTTTTTTAAAGAAGCTATACCACATGCACTCATTCTATGTTCTGTAGCAAATTCATCTGTCTTATACCTTCAGAAAGAATGGTGAAAAATAAACGTATCCCACATTCATTAGAACTGCTACTCCAGTGATAACACTCACAACAAGCTAAACAATGTGAATGAGATAGGCACTTACAGTCCATATCTATTTACGAACTGCATAAGATATGTTACTGTGCAAACATATTGTTTTGAAGCTATAACAAATGCACTCATTGTATATCCTATAGCAAGTTCATCTGTCTTCTAACTTCTGAGTGAATAGTAAAAAAAATTACAAATCACAAGTTCATTGGAACTCCTATGAGATATATTGTCTCGCATTACATTTTTAATATGGGCAATTCAAGTCAACAATGAGCATTGTGACCCTCGAAAGAAAATAGTCGAAAAACAAGTTACTTCAAAAAGACTTACAACTGCAAGTGTCTTTCAATATCATTTTATTGTAAAATTAAGAAAGAATATATTCTTTATAATAAACAGTTGCAAAATAACTCTCCAAAGCTGTATAGACTCTGAGGGCCTCATGTACAATGCCAAACAGTGTGTTGAGCTTGCAGTGTGTACGACTTGCAGTGTGTAGGGCTTGCAGTGTGTAGAGCTCGCAATGTGTGTGGAGGCTCCCCGTATGTGAGAGGGGCTCGCAGTGAGTGAGAGTACATCACAGTGTGTGTGCCTCACAGTGTATGGAAAAAGCTCGCAGTGTGAAGAGAGCTCTGTGTGGATGTGTGTGAGGGGCTCTGTGTGAGGGTGTGTAGGGCAGAGGTCTTCAAACTTTTTGATGCCGAGACACACTTGTAAAACATTTTTTGGCATAAGGACCCCCTTCCAACAAAAGTTTCTAGAAACTGGTACTCCTCATCAACTTTTGACAACCATAAATGCGCCTGTTAGACCTCATCACATCCAACCATCATTCATCCACCCAAACTTTCACACATCCATCCATCCTTTCATCCTTCCATCCATCTATCCTTCATCCACCTTTTCATCTTTCCATCCATACATCCATCCTTTACACATCCACCCTTCTATCCATGTACCCATCATACTGCCACCCACCTTTTCACACATCCATCCATCATTCATCCATGCAACCTTTTATCCATCCATACATCCATCTACCATTTCATTCTCCTAACCATACATCCATCCACCCTTTCATCCATCCACCCACCCTTTCATCTTTCCATCCATACATCCATCCTTTACACACCCACGCTTCTATCCATCCACCCATCATACAGCCACCCACCTTTTCACACATCCATCCATCATTCATCCATGCAACCTTTTATCCATCCATACATCCATCTACCATTTCATTCTCCTAACCATACATCCATCCACCCTTTCATCCATCCACCCACCCTTTCATCTTTCCATCCATACATCTATCCTTTACCCATCTACCCTTCTATCCATCCACCCATCATTCGTCCACCCACCTTTTCAGACATCCATCCATCATTCATCCATGCAACCTTTTCTCTATCCATACATCCATCTAACATTTCATTCTCCCATCTATACATCCATCCACCCCACCTTTTCATCCATCATTCATCCACTTACCTTTTCACACATCCATCATTCATCCATGCAACCTTTTATCTATCCATCCATCCTTTCATCCTCCCATCCATACATCCATCCTTCATCCATCCACCCTTTCATCTATACATCCATCCACCCACCCTTTCATCCATCCACCCATCATTCATCCCACCACCTTTTCACACATCCATACATCATTCATCCATGCAACCTTTTATCCATCCATACAACCATCCACCTTTTCTTCCATCCGTCCTTCATCCGTCCACCCTTTCATCCTTCCATGCATCCTTTCATCCATTCATCCACACTTTCATTCATCCATCCTTCATCCACCCACCCTTGCATCTTTCCATCCATACATCCATCCTTTACACACCCACCCTTCTATCCATCCACCCATCATACAGCCACCCACCTTTTCACACATCCATCCATCATTCATCCATGCAACCTTTTATCCATCCATACATCCATCTACCATTTCATTCTCCTAACCATACATCCATCCACACTTTCATCCATCCACCCACCCTTTCATCTTTCCATCCATACATCCATCCTTTACCCATCCACCCTTCTATCCATCCACCCATCATTCGTCCACCCACCTTTTTAGACATCCATCGATCATTCATCCATGCAACCTTTTCTCCATCCATACATCCATCTAACATTTCATTCTCCAATCTATACATCCATCCACCCTTTCATCCATCCACCCACCCTTTCATCCATCCATCCACCCATCATTCATCCACCTACCTTTTATCTATCCATCCATCCTTTCATCCTCCCATCCATACATCCATCCTTCATCCATCCACCCTTCCATCTATACATCCATCCGCCCACCCTTTCATCCATCCACCCATCATTCATCCCACCACCTTTTCACACATCCATACATCATTCATCCATGCAACCTTTTATCCATCCATACATCCATCCACCTTTTCTTCCATCCGTCCTTCATCCGTCCACCCTTTCATCCTTCCATGCATCCTTTCATCCATTCATCCACCCATCCTTCATCCATCCACCCTTTCATCCTTACATCCATCCTTCATCCATCCACCCTTCCATCCTTCCATCCATACATCCATCCTTTAGCCATCCACCTTTCTATCCATCCACCCATCATTCATCCACCCACCTTTCACACATCCATCATTCATCCATGCAACCTTTTATACATCAATCTTCAGATTCTTCTGAAGTTATGGTGTTTTTCAATCTAGTGAAGTCACTGTGCAAGATTGTGCCTATGCATGCTTCTGTGTGTCATCCTCATGTGCCTTACTGATGTCTTACAATAATACGTGCACTCGCATTCTAGGACCTTGACCTCACTGTGTATGTTGTTTAAAGAAGTTTCTAAGCAGCTGCCTGCGTCCATCTGAGAGTGGCTTGTATGAGATATATTGTCCCCCATAACATCTGTAATATGAGCAATTCAAGTCACCAAGGAGCATTGTGACCTTCTAGAGGAAAGAGTCCGAAAGCGGGTTACTTAAAAAGGTCTTGGAACTGCAGGTATCTTGCAATATCATTTTAATGTATATTTGGGAACGAATATATTCTTTATAATGAACAGTTGCAGAATAACTCTCTCCAAAGCTGTATAGAACTCTGAGGGCCTGATGTACATTGCCAGACAAGGGGGGCTCTCTGTGTGTGGGCAGGGGGCTCTCTGTGTGTGGGGGGGGGCTTTCAGTGTGTGGGGGAGGGGCTTTCAGTGTGTGGGGGAGGATCTCAGTGTGTGGGGGGGCTCTCAGTGAGTGGGGGGCTCTCAGTGTGTGGGGGGGTCTCAGTGTGTGGGGGAGGCTCGCAGTGTGTGGAGAAGGCTCGTAGTGTGTGGAGGGAGCTCGCAGTGTGTGGGGGGGGCTCGCAGTGTGTGGGGGGGCTCGCAGTGTGTGGGGGGCTCGCAGTGTGTGGGGGGCTCGCAGTGTGTGGGGGGGAGCTCTGTGTGGGTGTGTGTTGGGGGACTCTCTGTAGGTGTTTGTGGGTGTCATTTGCGAAAGATAAAGCTAGTGGCATTGCAAATGACAATGCCATTTATTTATGTTAAAAAAAAACATAAATAAAAATAATGTCAAGAGCATTGCCAATAGCTCAAACTTTAACAAAGGCAAAACCATTGCATTGTAAATGCTTGTTATCTTTAGATTTGTGCTGTCTTTGCCAACCTCGTAGCGAGACTTGATCCCCGTTTCCTCCTCCATCGTGTCTGATATTCGAATATACAGCGATTGGAGCGAAAGAAAATTTCGAGAATTTAGGGTATGTTATTAACGCGGTTAGGCGCTTTTGCGTTTGTTGCACATGACCTTTGAACCTAGAGTATGATATGCTGTTTGTTGACTTGATTTAGCAGAACAGCGTTCTTTTTTGATACTGTGAACAAAGCAACAGAAATCCATACAGACACTCATTTGGGTATGTAACTTGGCATTATTTCGACGTTAGACTAGCCAACCTTTTAAAATTCTTCATTTAATAGATTTATCATTGTCTCTCTTTTTTTATTTAATTATTGATCAAAAGGGGAGGTAGTATTTATCAAACATTGTCTCTTTTTATGCTCCATATCATTAGACACCACGTCGAAGAATAAGTGCTATGAATAAATAGCTGGGAGCCGAAATTAAAGTGACATTTCAAATTAATGCATCAGCATTTACTTGATCCACAAGAGACACACTAACAAACTAATATTCTCGACATCCATATCATAAATTAGGTATAAGCTTCATCTGGTTCAAACTTTGTAAATCTTCCCCTCCAGGTTGACATGGTCCATATATGTCCTTTTTAAATAATATATACATATTTTCTCTATCTTACACCCTAGTGGCTGGCCGCTTTCTATGTATGTCCGTTTGAACTAAGTATTCCAAGTTGATCATAACCGGTTTGATGCTGGACTGTATCCTTACTAACTCAGGTGAGATTGCGTGCCAATTATAATAAGCGCAGAAAATGTACTCCTGTCCTTTAGTCACTCTCTATCTGCTAACTATGAAGTAGAGACAGAGAGACATATTAAATTTCAATCAAAATGGCAGTTTATTTCTTTCCTTTAGAAGCAGTATTGTTTGATGCCTGTTTTTGATCTATAGAGGCAGCACTATCTGTAGCCAGCAGATAACTACAAACGGTGTCCAAGCTATATTCATATAATGCTCGGAGTCCACCTAAGCCTTAGACTTATAATTGACCGGCCTGGACCGGCGGTGGGTGACCGGCCACCACCCGGCGGTGGGTGACTGGCCTGGACAGGCCGGTCTACGGTGGGTTCTGCAATATGACTGTAAGGGGGGTATCAACTGCCATTTCGATTTTTATATTCAAAAGTATGTGTTGGCCTGCACCGCCCCCGCGGAATGCGTGCACTGCCATAGCGACGCCACTGATTGTATTTTTTTCAAATGATGCACTGTCGCGGAAGCTAGCACATGCAGTTGCCGATGTGTGACCGTGACGGTTTGTGCACTTGTAGCCAATGGGAAGAGGTAAAGCGGGGCACGTATGCGCATTCAAAAATAGCGGAAGCCGTGTACCGCCACACCAGGGCCAGTCATTGGCTCTTTTTGAATGAGGCATCCAGGGGAAACCAATTGCTGCCGACGTGTGCCACTGATATGAGCTCAGGGCCCTATATATGTGTGAATTTCAGCAGCACACATTCACTGCTTTCATCCACTGCTGCCTGCGACCATCACCTCGACCTGCTGCTGCTGAGCTGACCAACAACTGCTGCCTGCGACCATCACCTCGACCTGCTGCTGAGCTGACCAACAACTGCTGCTGTAGTGCCACAGTCCTGGACCTTGCCATGCAGAGAGTGCGAGAGAGCCGGTCTCGTCCCTTCACCGTAGCGGAGCTGGATGTTCTTGTGGACAGTGTGCTCAGCCACTATGAACGGCTCTACGGTGCACCCGGACAGGTGGTCAGTGCAGTGGTGTACATGTTGGTGGGCATGAGGTGGTCACTGACTCCTGTCTTCTATATGCTTGGCGGTGTGCTGTGGGACCTTCACATGTGTTGTGCTGAGCATGGCTGCTTGTAGATACGTGTTTCTACGATGTTTGTGAATGTCATACTGTCCACTTACGTTCCCCTCTTGTCTCCCATCATGGTAGGTCAAGCTGCACCTTTGCAAGGCCGTGTGGAGGACCATAGCACGTGATGTACGGGCAGTGGGGGTGTGCAATAGACGACACACACACTGCCACAAGCGCTGGCACGACATATCCAGGCTAAGCAAGAATGTTGCGGAGATGACACTGGGGATGATTCCAAGATCTACACGTCTGGCCCGACGCACCATGACCCCTCTAATGCACCGTATCATTGCTGTGATGCATCCTGACTTGTCCGCCCGGCTGGGAGGGGATCAACAGCAAACTAGCGGTAAGCAGACTGTATGTGTATGTGACTTGTGAGTGCATGCATGTATTGGTGCTCAGACACAGTAGTGACATCCGTGGTGTGTTTGTTTTGCTGCAATAGCATGTTGGTGCCATTAGCGGAGTGAGCGGTAGCAGCCATGTCCGCCAGGTGGACAGGCCACTTGCTTTGTAGTTGAGGGTTCCAGGACATGCCGTTGAGGTCTGTGGTCCCATGGCATGACATGTGTGCAGGTCTACAGGCACTTTCCCTGTTCGTGTGATGTACATGTTTCACAGCCACCACCGGTTCTTTGATGTGAGGATGTCTGGTAGGGGTGGGCCGTGTGCAGGATGGGTGCTACATGTTCTTGGTCTGTAATGAATTTTGTGACCTTCAGTACGTGAGTGTGGCACTTACACCTCTTTTCTATCTGTTTCAGCTTTGGCAGAGGGCACTGACTCACAGACGAAGGAGATGAGTGGTGGCAATGCATCCGGATCAGAGATCACACACACGCAGACTGACACTGAAGAGGGCAGCCAAGGAGAGGGGGACAGAACCGTCCCTGAGGACTCACATGTGGAAACACCATCGTCCCCCTCTTCGGACAGTGTTGGTGAGTCAGCACTGTTGTCACAGACAGGGAGTGGGCAATCAACGTCTTCAGTCGGGACACAGCACACAGGGCCCACACTGCCGCCAACTGCAACAAGTACTGCTCGTGCTCGCCAGAGTAGGGGGAGCAGAGTTGCCTTCGGTGCAGGCACCGCTGCCCCTGCCCCTGTGACACAAAGTGCACTTTGTGCTGAGGCTGTTGATCTGCTGCGACGGCTGTGTGTAGGGCAGACCAACATGATCAATACATTCCAAGACCATGATAGGAAGTTGGGGCAGGTGGTGGCATTCATGGAGGGGATGCATGGCAATGTTGCTGGTCTACACAGAACAGTTCAGTCATTGGCAAACACTGTGTCTTCAGTCATTGTAAAGCTGCATAGACAGGGTGCTACTTCTGTTCCCCCATCCACACCACTTGATGTCTCAGGGGGGAGTGAATTTTCAGACCAGGCCTCATTTACAGGTTATTGCACTAGAAGCAGCCACAGGCAGCAAGGCAGGGCACGGAGGGCACAGACACCATCCCCTAGGATTGGGAAATCTGTCACCAAAGACGACGTGAGCTACACTGGAGTTGACACACAGGATCCCCAAGGGGCATTGGGGGAAATGGCTTCACATGCTACACAGGCATCCCCCACAAAAGGTACTTCCAAGGCAAGGCCACCTCCAAAGAGCAGGGACACTCCCAGGGACCAGGACGCTTCAAAGGAAAGGCCACTTACAAAGAGCAGGGACAGGGACACTACAAAGGTAGGGGCAACTCCCAAGAGCAGGGACAAGGTCACTTCTAGAGACAGGCACACTCCAAAGGACAAGTCTGCACCCAGGGACAGGGCACCCCCCAGGGATCAGGGAAATTCCAGAGAGAGGACACCTACGGCCAAGGCATATCCAAGGGACAAGGGTTCTCCCATAGACACTAGCTCCATCAAGGACAGGCATACATCACCCCTGGCTGCACTGAGGCTGATGGTGTTGAAGGAACGTAAAACAGATGTCTACGCGGTAGAGTCCCCCCATACCTCTACTCCCATCCACGCCCGTCAGAAGCAGAGGAAGGAGTACCCTGTTGTTGCATCCCCCATTACACATGATGCAGAGGCCAGAAGGCAGGCCCACAGCAAACGACAAGCAGGGTCCAGCACGTCCCCAGAGAGCAGAGCCCCACCAGCACATGCTCCACCTTTGATGGGTGATATTTCATTTGAGTCACTTACCAGTCCAGTGATGTCCAGGGTGCCCTCACATATCCCTAAGAAACGTAGACACACACCATTGACACCTGACCACCCGATGTCGCTCCAGTACAGCTATCCCCAGCTCCCAGAGCCACCCTGCCTCCTGGCCCATACAGCCCTGTGGCTCATCATTTCAGTGGTCCTAGTGGCGTAGCTGCAGTTCACTCTCATGTGTCGGATAGTGGCACTGTGTCTGTTGTTTGCTGTCATGCATCATGTAGTAGCACTGTCTCAGTTGTTCCCTTTCCTGTTTCTGGTGCTGGTAGTGTGTCTGGGTCTATGGCTCACGTGTCAGTCAGTAGATCTGTGGCTGTGTCTCACACTCCAGTTTCGGGTGCTGGCAGTGTGTCTGGGTCTATGGCTCACGTGTCAGTCAGTAGATCTGTGGCTGTGTCTCACACTCCAGTTTCGGGTGCTGGCAGTGTGTCTAGGTCTATGGCTCACGTGTCAGTCAGTAGATCTGTGGCTGTGTCTCACACTCCAGTTTCGGGTGCTGGCAGTGTGTCCGAGGCAAGTAGTTCAAACAGTCCACCAGATTCTGTGATGTGAGGTGTAGTTCCTTTCACTCACATGTCATTTGACTTGGTGTGTAGGTTGTCCATTCTAACCAGCCTTGCATTGTTGTCCTTGGGACGGGTAGCTTGAACCACGTACTTGTGTTGCCAGTGATGTGCCTGCTCTTTGCCATGGTCTGTTGATGCTCTGTGCCCCTCTTGTGCTGCCTCTGATGTACCTGCTCTGTTGGCCACAATGCCCTGTTGCTGTTCTGATACTGCATTCTTCCCTCTCATGTGCTGCCAGTGAAGTACCTGTTCTGTGCAATGGACTGTTGATGGACTTAGCCCCTCTCGTGCTGCCAGTGATGTACCTGTTCTGTGCCTTGGACAGTTGATGCACCTAGCCCCTCATGTGCTGCCTCTGATGTACCTGCTCTGTTGGCCACAATGTCCTGTTGCTGTTCTGAGACTGCATTCTGCCCTCATGTGCTGCCTCTGATGTACCTGCTCTGTTGGCCACAATGCCCTGTTGCTGTTCTGATGCTGCATTCTGCCCTCATGTGCTGCCTCTGATGTACCTGCTCTGTTGGCCACAATGCCCTGTTGCTGTTCTGATACTGCATTCTGCACTCTCATGTGCTGCTAGTGATGTACCTGTTCTGTGCCTTGGACTGTTGATGCACCTAGCCCCTCATGTGCTGCCTCTGATGTACCTGCTCTGTTGGCCACAATGCCCTGTTGCTGTTCTGATACTGCATTCTGCCCTCTCATGTGCTGCCAGTGATGTACCTGTTCTGTGCAAAGGACTGTTGATGCACTTTGCACCTCTCGTGCTGCCAGTGATGTACCTGTTCTGTGCCTTGGACTGTTGATGCACCTAGCCCCTCATGTGCTGCCTCTGATGTACCTGCTCTGTTGGCTACAATGCCCTGTTGCTGTTCTGATACTGCATTCTGCCCTCTCATGTGCTGCCTCTGATGTACCTGCTCTGTTGGCCACAATGCCCTGTTGCTGTTCTGATGCTGCATTCTGCCCTCATGTGCTGCCTCTGATGTACCTGCTCTGTTGGCCACAATGCCCTGTTGCTGTTCTGATACTGCATTCTGCCCTCATGTGCTGCCAGTGATGTACCTGTTCTGTGCCTTGGACTGTTGATGCACCTAGCCGCTCATGTGCTGCCTCTGATGTACCTGCTCTGTTGGCCACAATGCCCTGTTGCTGTTCTGATACTGCATTCTGCCCTCTCATGTGCTGCCAGTGATGTACCTGTTCTGTGCAATGGACTGTTGATGCACTTAGCCCCTCTCGTGCTGCCAGTGATGTACCTGTTCTGTGCCTTGGACTGTTGATGCACCTAGCCCCTCATGTGCTGCCTCTGATGTACCTGCTCTGTTGGCTACAATGCCCTGTTGTTGTTCTGATGCTGCATTCTGCCCTCATATGCTGCCTCTGATGTACCTGCTCTGTTGGTCACAATGCCCTGTTGCTGTTCTGATACTGCATTCTGCCCTCTCATGTGCTGCCAGTGATGTACCTGTTCTGTGCAAAGGACTGTTGATGCACTTTGCACCTCTCGTGTTGCCAGTGATGTACCTGTTCTGTGCCTTGGACTGTTGATGCACCTAGCCCCTCATGTGCTGCCTCTGATGTACCTGCTCTGTTGGCTACAATGCCCGGTTGCTGTTCTGATACTGCATTCTGCCCTCTCATGTGCTGCCTCTGATGTACCTGCTCTGTTGGCCACAATGCCCTGTTGCTGTTCTGATGCTGCATTCTGCCCTCATGTGCTGCCAGTGATGTACCTGTTCTGTGCAATGGACTGTTGATGCACTTAGACCCTCATGTGCTGCCAGTGATGTACCTGTTCTGTGCCTTGGACTGTTGATGCACCTAGCCCCTCGTGGGCTGCCTCTGATGTACCTGCTCTGTTGGCCACAATGCCCTGTTGCTGTTCTGATACTGCATTCTGCCCTCTTGTGCTGCCAATGATGTACCTGCTCTGTTGTACCCAGTGCCCATGCTCTTGCATACTCAGAGATTATACCCCTATCATGTTTAATAAAGCAAGTCAATCATGTGTAGTGGTTTGTCGTTGTCATTCCTGGTTGTGTACTTCAATTGTGGATATATTTGTGCGATCTAATGTAGTTTCTCAAACATGACACTCCCCCTTCCAACGTCACAGCCCTGGCAGGTACTCCCCTTCCGACAGCAAATGGTGTGTTGTGTACCTGCGTCGTCTATGATGGTCCATGACTTGCTGGTGGTGGAGCACGAAGAGTATCGGAAATGCGTGTAGCGCTGGGTCCATGAGGGCGAGCTGCTTGTGGTGGGTATCTCTGCAATGTGTTGTATCTTCGCTGTGGGGAATCCGCCGTGTTCATGCAGGTTGTTTTTCCGCAGTGATTTGATATGTTTTCCGCCATCGTGATTTGGAGGACGGTCGGAGACGTCATTCCGTACGGCGGTGTCTCTGGATTGGTTATGTCCACCGCGGGGTCGGGTGTAGTTCCGCGGTGGTGCGTGCTCTTCCGTCGCGCACTGACTTTTGACAGTGTTTACAATCCTAATATGGCGGACGGAGTGACCGTGGCAGGCAGACACGAAAAAGGCATTTTCCGCCTACTCCAGGCCGGCGGTCGCCCTTCTGTCCGCCATCCTAATCGACCCCTATGTACGTTGGGAGGTGGTGGACCAAGCCACTTCTTGATCAGATTTATGTGGTATAGTTGTGTTTTCTTGGGGGATAACTGTACCAGATAGTTGGTGAGGCCTATTTTCTTTATGTTGCGAAAGGGTCCTTTCCATTCAGAACGTACTTTAGATAGGCTAGAAGGCCGTTATACAAGGACCTAATCATTCACCTTCAGATGTCTTCATCTTTTTACGTTGTCATAAAAGTGTTGTTGTTTGATTTGGGCTTTTTCAAGGTTAGCGTCTGCGAAATCACGTAACTTGTGTAAGCGGGTGCGTAGGGCAGAAGTGTAATGGAGGAAAGCATGGGTTTCTTCCTGTTTCTCTTGCTCCCAGGCTTCTTTGGTGATCTCTATGATCACGCGGATGCCTCCCGAGAAGAAGCTCAAATGGCGAACAGCCAAGACTACTCTGGGGTTGGCTACGGATTACAAAGGGAGCTAATGGGAGAAGCATGTCCCAGTCTCTACCTTCTGAAGTTAGCATCTTCTTAAGGGACGGCTTTAAAGTAGCATTATATCTCTCACAAAGACCATCGGTCTGGGGGTGATATACAGAGATCTTTATGTGTAAGATATTGGGAGATTTTCACACCTATGACATTAACCGCAAGACAAAGGGGGGTCCCTTGGTCAGTAAATATCTCTGGGAAAACCGACATGTGAGAATAATTCAATTAGGCAGTCATTGATGTTAGTGGTCGTGGGTGCTCTCAAGGGGAAGGCTTCGGGATAGCGGGTGGCATAGTCTACAATGACTAGCGCATACAAGTTCCCTTTTTTTGTTCGTGGGAGGGGACCTATTAGATCCATCCCAACACATTCGAAGGGGTTCCCTATGATAGGAAGAGGCTGGAGGGGATCAAGTGGTGGTCGGTATAGATTTTTACGTTGACAGACCTCGCATTCTTGGCAATATTTGGAGATCTGGGAATATACACCAGGCCAATAGAAGTTTTGGAGGATCATCTGTGTCCCGCTAGAAGGTGGGTATGTGCAAAAAACTGTAACTTGTGTCAAAGTCTGAGGGACTAATAAATGGGGGGATGCTTTGTCATTTTCTGTTCTGTAAAGGAGACTATTTTTTATATGGAACCGTGGATAAACCACTGTTTGTCCGGTAGGAGTTTGTTTGGCTTGTGTCCATGCATTCTGTAGGGTGGGGTCATGCTCTTGGGAATATCAAACTATGATCAGAGAGACAAGGGGCTTGTGTGAGGAGGGTGGTCTGCTCTTGGGGGATGGGGTCTTGCAGTCTCTTTTTAAGTAACTATATGAATAGCGGGTTCTCTAACCCTAATATGTCTTCCGGGAGATAAGGCAGTACCCCTAGTCTAGCCTGGAGGGTTTTTCCTCCTGGAACACGTATGGGGAGGTGTATAACAGGATAAGGACCAACATCTCCATGAACGCATCTTATTGGCACGTATTCGGCGGTAGTGGGAAGAAGGGAGGATACCAGGGATTCCCTGACAACCGATTGCCGACACCCTGAATCAAGAAAGGCCTTTACTACTTTCCCCTCCACCTGTACACTCACATAAAAACACAGCACCATTTCTTCGGTGTACAGGACGGTGCTTGGGATACAGCTAACCTCCATGGGTTCCTCTGTTTCTCAAGGGGGAAGAACCGAGCACTATGTCCCCACTCCCCGCAGTCAAAGCACTGTGGGCCCTTTGAAGTTGGGGTCTTGGCTTCGTCTCCTTCTCAACCTGGAATTCCGGCATCCGGTAGTGAAGAAGGCGGAGGACTCGTCGGCTGTTCCGGCTTCTCTCTGGTCTGGTCGACTTCCTCCTTATCTGTTTCCTCTGGTGTCGTTATGACGCTGGTGGTGGGTCAAATTCCGCCAATGGGGAACCAGCTTTCTGGGTGGTGATTGAGTCACCTCCTTGTCTGCTTCCTCTGGCGTCGTTATGACGCTGGTGGTGGGTCAAATTCCGCCAATGGGGAACCAGCTTTCTGGGTGGTGCTTGAGTCAAGTAAAGTCAGGGATATTTGTATAGCGCACAAATCACATCCAGGGAGTCTCCTGGCGCTTGCAGACATCTCTGACAAAAAGGTAGGGCAGTTAATTTGCAAAGAGCCAGGTCTTTAATTTCTTGCAAAAGCATCTGTGTTCGGGGATGCTACGGAGGTGAAGGGGCATTTTATTCCATGAAGCGGGAGCCAAGAAAGAAAAAGCACGGCCGCCGCATCTGGACATTTGTATTCTTAGGGGTGTCAATAGAAATTCCTTATTGGATTGGAGTTCTCTTTGGGACCGATACATCTTAATTTTTTTTACCAATATCTGGGACCTTTCTCATACATATGTCTGTGGACCAAGCACAGAGTTTTAAACAAAATACGCTTTTTTTTACCGGGAGCCAGTGAAGGTTTCCTAAGCATGCAGCTGAAGAAGTTCTTTGCAGGAGGTTGAGAACCAAACGTGCGGCAGTGTTCTGAAGAACTTGGAGCCGGCTCAGGTGGTGTTAGTTTATGGATGCCATAAACTAACTTTTCCGGCATCTCTCTCGTCTGGTCGACTTCCTCCTTGTCTGCTTCCTCTGGCGTCGTTATGACGCTGGTGGTGGGCCAAATTCCGCCAATGGGGAACCAGCTTTCTGGTTGGTGGGTGGTGCTTGAGTCTTGTATGCCTCGGTCCTTAAAGGCCCACAACACCTCCGCCGAAGAAGAGGACTGTGAAGAGAGAACGGGGGAAAAGGTAACTGGGAAACATATTAAGATCCTCATCTCCTGACTGTTCGAGAGTCGGCGCCTTGTTACAGTGCCACAGGGCGTGTTTGCACACATGTCACCTCAGGCCCTGCCCCCTCCCTTCACCACTGAGCAAACGCGCCTGTAGGACACCCCCGCGCCGCAAGGCCACCAGCTGTAGCGTGTCCCCCCCGCCTGCCGCTGCCTTCAGCCTCGCTGAGCCTGCCTGCCTGCTGACCACGCCCCCCGCCGTCGCTCAGGGTGGTCTCCTGCGCTACTGTGTTTTGTTAAGTTATTTCTGCTGCCGTGTAGCCTATTTTAGGCTTTTGCCCCCTTTTCTCGGATTTTGTGTGCCCCCTTGTGCCGTTTTTCCCCGTAGCTGCTCCCTGTGCCCTCCCGCCCCGCTCCCCGCTTCCCGCCGCTGTGAGTAAGGACACGCCCCCTTTGCCTTCTGTGCCCTCCCCGCTCCCGCCTCCCAGCTGCTCCTCCCTCCCTCGCACTTGGCCATAAATGGCGACCGTGCGGCACAGGTGAGTGTGACCTACTCGTAGGACACCCCGCGCCGCACGGCCACCAGCTGCAGCGTGTGCTCCCCCGCCTGCCGCTGCCTTCAGCCTCGCTGAGCCTGCCTGCCTGCTGACCACGCCCCCCACCGTCGCTCGGGGTGGTCTCCTGCGCTACTGTGTTTTGTTAAGTTATTTCTGCTGCCTTGTAGCCTATTTTAGGCTTTTGCTCCCTTTTCTTGGATTTTGTGTGCCCCCTTGTGCCGTTTTTCCTCGTAGCTGCCCCCCTGTGCCCTCCCTCCCCGCTTCCCGCCGCCGTGAGTAAGGACACGCCCCTTTGCCTTCTGTGCCCTCCCCGCTCCCGCCTCTCAGCTGCTCCTCCCTCGCACTTCGCCATAAGTGGCGACCGTGCGCACGCGCAGCGGGAGCGCCAATTGTGCGCCGAAGGTGCGCCAAAGGTAAGCCCGTTTGCGCCCGTCTGCGTCTGGACCCCTGGCCCCCGCAGACGCCAGCCCACCCGCCGGACCTACGACTCCACCGAACTCAATGCACTCAACACCGGTCGGATCCCGGGATGCTACCGAGCCACCCCGAGACGCACCCACTGACCCTTCAGCTGCCACTCCTGCAAGTTCACCTGCATCCGGACCTGCACTACACAATCACCCACCAGGCCGAGCACCAGCAGCAACCACCGAAAGTGCATCCTGCTCAACACTCGCTCCGTCCACAGACACGCCATCGAACTCTGGAACCTCCTCGACACCACATCTCCAGACGTCGCCTTCCTCACGGAAACTGGATGAACGCCTCCTCAGCGCCCGACATCGCCATCGCCATCCCGGACGGATACAAGATCACCCGGAGGGACCGCAGCAATCAGACCGGAGGAGGCATCGCCATCGTCCACAGGAACACCATCCGCATCACGACCAATACCGACGACACCCTCACAACCGCCGAACACCTGCACTTCCAGATCCACACCGACCCCAAGACCACCCTCAGAGGCACCCTCATCTACAGACCCCCGGGACCACGCACACAATTCAGCGAAGACATCGCCGACTTCATCTGCCCGCACGCCCTCCCCTCCGCTGACTACATCCTCCTCGGGGACCTCAACTTCCACCTGGAGAACAACAACGACCGCAACACCACCACCCTGCTGGACAACCTCGCCAACCTCGATCTCAAGCAGCTAGTGACCACTCCCACCCACTACGCCGGACACACACTCGACCCCGTCTTCTCATCCAGCAAGGACATAGTCTTCAGCCACGCCACCGGACTCCACTGGACGGACCACAGCTGCATCCACTTCAGCTTCAGAAGAACCACGATCCACCATCACCAGAAACAGGTTGCACGCAGGAGCTGGAACAAGATCACTGCCGACCAGCTCGCCGCATCCCTGAGCCAGCACCCTCCCACCAGCTCAGCGAACCCCAGCTAGGCCGCCGACAACCTCACGAAGTGGATCAGCACCTGCGCAGACGACCTCGCACCACTGAGGACCCCGCCTAGCAGACCCGGCAGTAAGAAAGCACCATGGTTCACCGACGAACTCAAGAGCTCCAAGAAGAACTGCCGAGCCCTCGAGAGAGCCTGGCGCAGAGACCCAACACCAGACAACATGACCACCCTCAAGCTCGCCACTCAAACACCATCAACTGATCCACGCCACCAAGAAAACTACATTCAAGGAACGACTGGACAACAACGCACACAACAGCAAGGAACTCTTTAACATCGTTAAAGAGCTCTCCAACCCCAACACCGGAAACAACGACATCACACCGAAGCAAGACCTCTGCAACTCCCTCGCCTCCTACTTCCACAACAAGATCGCAGACATACACAACAGCTTCAGCACGCAACCAATGCTCCCCACGACCGCACCAACGCCCCCCACCACCTCCATCCGCGCCTGGACCCCGATCACCACCGAAGACACCATCCGTACGATTAACTCCATCCACTCCGGATCTCCAACCGACCCCTGCCCTCACCACGTCTTCAACAAGGCCGACGCTGTCATCGCTCCCCACCTGCGGGACATCATCAACACCTCTTCGACACCGCCACCTTCCCGGAGAGGTGGAAGCACGCCGAACTCAGCGCTCTACTGAAGAAACCATCAGCCGACCCCACCGAACTCAAAAACTACCGCCCCATCTCGCTCCTCCCGTTTCCGGCCAAAGTCATCGAGAAGACCGCCAACAAGCAGCTGGCCGCTTTCCTCAAGATAAATGGATCCCTCGACCTCTCGCAGTCTGGCTTCCGGGCCAACCACAGCACCGAGACCGCCCTCATCGCAGCCACCGATGACATCCGAGCCCTGCTCGACAACGGAGAAACAGCGGCCCTCATCCTCCTGGACCTCTCCGCGGCTTTCGACACTGTCAGCCACCGCACCTTAGTGCAGCGCCTCAGCAACGTCAGAATCCAGGAGAAGGCACTGGAGTGGATCATCTCCTTCCTCGCCAGAAGGACACAGAGAGTCCGCCTTCCACCGTTCAGATCAGAAGCCACCGAAGTCATCTGCGGCGTACCACAGGGATCATCGCTCAGCCCCACCCTCTTCAACGTCTACATGAGCCCCCTCGCAGCCATCGCACGCCAACACAACCTCAACATCATCTCCTATGCCGACGACACTCAGCTGATCCTCTCCCTCACCAACGACCCAGCCACCGCCAGAGCCAACAGACGTAGCCGAGTGGATGATGACCAGCCGCCTGAAACTGAACTCAGACAAGACAGAAGTTCTCATCCTGGGCTCCTCGCCCTCCACCTGGGACGACTCCTGGTGGCCCCCCGCCCTGGGCAGCGCACCCAAACCGACAGACCACGCACGCAACCTGGGCTTCATCCTGGACTCCTCCCTCTCCATGACCAGACAAGTCAAAGCCGTCTCCTCGTCCTGCTTCAATATCCTGCGCATGCTACGTAAGATCTTCCGGTGGATCCCCACCGAGACCAGGAAGACGGTCACCCAGGCCCTCGTCACCAGCCGACTGGACTACGGCGACGCCCTCTACGCCGGAACCACCGCCAAGCTCCAGAAGAGACTTCAGCGGATCCAGAACGCCTCAGCAAGACTCATCCTCTACATCCCCCGACACAGCCGCATCTCCGGACACCTGAGAGACCTGCACTGGCTCCCGGTCAACAAGAGAATCACCTTCCGTCTCCTAACCAACGCACACAAAGCCCTACACAACCAAGGCCCAAGATACCTCAACAGCCGCCTCAACTTCTACACTCCTACCCGCCAGCTTCGATCGACCAGCCACGCCCTCGCCGCCGTCCCCCGCATCCGAAGAGCCACAACAGGAGGAAGGTCCTTCTCCTACCTGGCCGCCAAGACTTGGAACTCCCTCCCGATCCACCTCCGCCTGACCCAAGACCACCTCGCCTTCAGGAAGCCGCTCAAGACCTGGCTGTTCGAGCAGTAGCGGACCCCCCCTCCCCAAGCGCCTTGAGACCCTCCGGGTGAGTAGCGCGCTATATAAATGTTTTGATTTGATTTGTAAGTTGGGCGATTAAGTCCCCTTGAATCCTGAGGGTCCCTGGGGTCCAACTCGCCCACCAGGTACCTCCAGGAAGCGCCACAGAGCTGCGTTGCAGAGAGGTGTAAAAAGGGGCATAGCCTGGACCACCTCTCTGCAACACAGGTCTGTGGCGCTTACTGGAGGTATCTGATGGGTCTAGTTGGCCCCCAAGGGCACTCAGGATTCAACAGGAATGAATTCTCCAACTTAAAACGCACCAAAGGGGATGCTTGCACACATGTCACCTCAGGGCCCACCCCCTCCCTTTACCACTGTAAAAACACGTCCTGTGGCACGTTGTAAGTTGGGAGATTAAGTCACCTTGAATCCTGAGGGTCCCTAGGGTCCGGCCTGGCTTCTCGTTGGGGACTGTGGGCGGAACCCCAATTTCCCCACGGTCCAAGCCGGCATTGCTTTTTCACACAGGGAGCTGCTGACACACACCTCCCTGTGTGGAAAAGCAATCTGGTTTGGATTTTGGAAGAGAGCAGGTTTCCTGCTCTCTTCCAAAAACCAAAACACAGTTTGCTATGGCAGGGTGGGAGCCACACGGCTCCCGCCCTGCTATAGCAAACAGCAGTGTCCAGGGGGTGAGCACCCCGGGACACTGCAGGAGCCGGCGCTAGGGGGTGACAGTCCCCAGGGCCATCACAGGCTCCAAGGAGGGGGACCGCGCGGCCCTCCTCCCATCACATGCACAGCCCCAGGGAGGTGGTGGTCCCCGAGGATCCTGGACCTCCAAAGTTACACTTTAGTGCCCCGGGGAGGTCGCGTCCCAGAGGCATGTGAGGGGGCTTGGGCCCCCTCACACATGTTTCTTTTTTTAAAATATCAAGCCCCAGGGGTGGTCCCCAGGGCTGCGGGGTCAGTGTACCCTCCACATATATTTAAGAAAAGCCCTGGGGGTGGCAGTCCCCAGGCTTGGGTGGGCCTTGGAGGCCCCCACACTAATAAGACAAGCCCCAGGGGGTTACGGTCCTCAAGGCTTGCCCCCCACATATTTAAAAAAGCCCCAGGGGGTGGCTGTTTCGGGGGCTGCGGGAGGGCAGAGTGCCCTCCGGCACTCATTTCAGCAAAGCTCCGGGGGTTGGCGGTTCCCGGGGCTGCGGGGGGCCCCCACGGGCCCCTGCATATATTATTCCCAAATGCCCCCGGCACCTGGCCCTTGTCCACCCGGGGGCATCAATTAAATGAGGTGCCCGCGCTTCACTTTTTTTTCAAATTTCAGCCAGATTCGCGCACCCAACGTGAATTCGGACAATTTTTTTTTAAAAAAATGCTTTTTTGGGCCCTGGCTGCCAACACTTCCTGGTTTGCAGTGTTGACAGCCAATTAGAATGAAGCTTGTGGTCAGGAGGGTGCGCGGATCCTCCATGCCTCTAAATATCAATACTTTTATTTTTTGATTTTCTCATTTAAAAAAAGGATGCTTTCTGAAACAAGCACTACCTTTTTGCCAAATTTGGTATAATTTCGTTCAGCAGTCCCAGCTGTAGCTGTGTCTATAGTTTCCTATTAGAAATGCATTTTTCAACATATTTTTTTTTTTAATTTCTCAAGAACTACTGAATGGATTTACACCATTTAACAATAAGAGTTCTTTCTGAAACAAGGGCTACCTTTTTGCCAAATTTGGTGTAATTCCGTTCAGCAGTTCTGGCTGTAGATGTCTCTAAAGTCAATGGGAATTAACATGGAGAAAACACGTTTAGGAACCCCCCTTTTTTCTCGGCCCCCGCTTTCCAAATCACCCTGAAACTTTCAAGAGAAGCTGACCGGAGTGGGCCATACCTTTTTAACCCCTTCAGTGCTCATGACGGAACGGTTCCGTCATGAGCGTCGGTTGGCCTGTGCTCATGACGGAACCGTTCCGTCATGAGCCCGTTGGCTCATTAGAACCTTCAGCACAGTGCAAAAATTCGCGCCGCGCTGAAGTGGTTAAAGTTACGCGAAGATTGGTCAACCGGCGCCAAAGTTATTGGGAAAAGAAAAAATGCTTTTTGATTAGAAATAAGTTCCGAACTATAAATACCTACTGGCGACCGCCAATAGGTAGTTATATATATATATATCCAAAAGACTCTTCTCTCCTCGAACGCTTTTCGAACATGCAAATAGCACAGACCCAGGATTCTTTCACCAATACCAATTTGTTTATTGCAGGATCACAGATCGACAAACAGGTAGATGGCAGCCGTTACGCGTTTCATCCCTCCTGGCGACTTGATCACATGATGCGGCTTTACCAATAGTATTACTTTTTATAGGTTTGCACTTTTTTTGTTTCTTTACTTGCTTTTTTTCTTTTTTTCACTTTTTTGATTACTTGGTTTTCATTGGTTACTTGTATGCTATGTGTTTCTTTGTGCAAAAACAGTGCTCAGTGCTACTTTATATACATAAGATAAATTAAAATACACAACCTCCATCCATATTTTTGCTTCCTTACCGCTAATGGTATATATTTTTAAATAATTCTGTTTCACCTTATTCACTTGTGATAGTATAAATACAGATAGCTTCATTGAGCTTTGTTTGCTCCCTACCCATGATGGTTAGTACAATGTTATTTTTTGATTGTACGCATTAATGCCTCAATCCAATATATAAATATATCCATAAATAAATAAATATACATATATAAACAAACCGCAGCTTATCCACACATAGATATAAACATAAATATAAATATAAATGCCAATCCACATATTATTGCAAACCTGGTTATATGCTCATACGTGCAAATGCTTGTGCAAATACATTTAACATAACACCCTGCTCATAAATAGAACACATAGATAAATATGTAAAAATGGATAATTCACTGTCATCTATGATATTATATAAAATCTTATTTAGCCATTATATAAACACCTTGGTACTATACAGCAGAGCGTACAGATAGACATGTATATATATATATATATATATATATATATATATTCACTGAAAAAACCATAGGTTATAGACCATATATAGTTAGGAATTCGCATTTACAAAACCTTATTTTACTCACACAAAACCATTGAAATTCCATATATAGTTAGTTGCACTAACTATATATCGCGCACCCGCAATCCACTGCTGATGATGTCACATATTACATCATTCATGACATGGTCAGTGACATCACTGATGACATCACTGATGACATCTCAAATGACATCACTGATGACATCTCAAATGACATCACTGATGACATCACTGATGACATCTCATTTGACATTACTGATCACATCACTGATGATATCATTCATGTGATAATACGATGAACCTCTTCAGACTCTAATATAACCTTAGATACAATCAGTGTAAACAGACACTCACAGACTGTCACTCATCTATGGAGTTACTCACACACCTAGTCAGTCATGCAAAGAATCAATCACACCTCCATTTCCTCAACTATACAGTTATACAAACTTTACTTATTCAAACATATACTAACACATATTTACTCTCTTATACAATCCCTGATACAAGTTCACAATGATCCATACAGCCACTCACACATTCACTGGCTCTTATGCACAGTTATTTATATATGTCAACTCTCACATGTACTGTGTTTTACATATGTACTTACTTTGACATGTAGCACTGAGATATCCATTCACTCACCAATACACTCATGCACACAGTCAACCGCCCATACAGCTGTTTCCACATGCACTTTTGAAACCATACATCTAGTGAATCAACTGCTCACACATCTATGCACAGAGTCATACACCTCCCAGCCACCCACACACACACTCAGTCTCCCATACAAATACTTGGGCAACCAATCAATAACCCATATAGTTACTCATATAGCTACTTATCAACACATGCAACAGTTTACAGAACAACAGACATAATGATGCACAAATTAAGACAGTTTAGTCACTAACCCATGCACTCAGTGAGACACATTTAATCACTCACTCATACAGTCAGTCATGCACCTACTAAATCCTTCATCCAGACACTTATACATCCACTCATTCTTCAATATGTAAGACATATTTTAACTTTACAGAAACATACAGTCACTGGATGTTGTCATCAGTGATGTCATCAGTGATGTCATTTGAGACGTCATCAGTGATGTCATCAGTGATGTCACTGACCATGTCATGAATGATGTAATATGTGACATCATCAGCAGTGGATTGCGGGTGCGCGATATATAGTTAGTGCAACTAACTATATATGGAATTTCAATGGTTTTGTGTGAGTAAAATAAGGTTTTGTAAATGCGAATTCCTAACTATATATGGTCTATAACCTATGGTTTTTTCAGTGAATTTTCAAAGGTTTTGTAAATGCTAATTCCTAACTATATATGGACTATAACCTATGGTTTTTTCAGTGAATTTTCAAGGTTTTGTAAATGCTAATTCCTAACTATATATGGTCTATAACCTATGGTTTTTTCAGTGAATATATATATATACATACATATATAAACATATATCATCTGTATATCTATATAAATACAAACATAAATGCATGCATACATATACTTATATGCATACAGATGCATGTTATTTACATGAAAGTTGAAAAAACACTAATAAAAGCAAAGCTAAAAAGCCACCTCATTACAAACAGAATGGCTTTAACTTAAACGAGGGCGAGATCTATTGCATTTTCAATGCTTGTTTACTTTGGTTCCATCAAGAAGGCATTCAGATGTGTCACACATTTGCCATAAATTCTGAATGTTAGCACTCTAGTTGCACATTAGATCACTGTAGTAAAGCTACTGCTCACCAGGGACGTCTGCTGCTGGTATTCAAAGTGCATGTTTCAGTCTGCATGCCAGAATTTGTTTAATGAAATAGAAGAGGATTTGAGAAGTCATTCAAAATGATCCCTAATTTTTCTTTCTGAAGCACTAATCATACTTTCTATGGCAAAATTAACCCCCTCATGTTGTTCCTTTTTAAATTGAGTGTTTTCAGACTTACCACTTCATTCCAATCAAGATGGCTTCTGGTGTGCCATACTTTTGTCATAAGTAAGACTGTTAGCGCTCTAGTTGTTCTTTAGAACACTCTGGGACATTCTGTCATTGGGCTATACTTGGGGTACATCTGGGTGATATTTGGGCTACATTTAGGCTCTTTTGTCTCTGGTGGCCATCTTGGGAGACTGTATGTCAGAATTTTTTAATGAAATTGAAGAGGGTTTGATAAGTCACTCAAAATGTGCCCTAATTTTTCTTTCTGCAGCACTAATAATACCTTCTATTGCATAATATACCCCCTCATTTTGTTCCTTTTTAAATTAAATGTTTTAAGAGTTACCACTTTATTCCCATCACGATGGCTCCAGGTGTGCTATACCTTTGTAATAAGTAGGACTGTTAGCGCTCTAGTTGTTCTTTAGAACACTCTGGGACATTCTGTCATTGGGCTATACTTGGGCTACATCTGGGTGATATTTGGGCTACATTTGGGCTCTTTTGTCTCTGGTGGCCATTTTGGGAGACTGCATGTCAGAATGTTTTAATGAAATAGAAAAGGATTTGAGAAGTCACTCAAAATGTGCCCTAATTTTTCATTCTGCAGCACTAATCATACTTTCTATGGCAAAATATACCCCCTCATGTTGTTTCTTTTTAAATTAAATGTTTTAAGAGTTACCACTTTATTCCAATCAAGATGGCTTCAGGTGTGCCATACCTTTGTAATAAGTAGGACTGTTAGCGCTCTAGTTGTTCTTTAGAACACTCTGGGACATTCTGTCATTGGGCTATACTTGGGCTACATCTGGGTGATATTTGGGCTACATTTGGGCTCTTTTGTCTCTGGTGGCCATTTTGGGAGACTGCATGTCAGAATGTTTTAATGAAATAGAAAAGGATTTAAGAAGTCACTCAAAATGTGCCCTAATTTTTCATTCTGCAGCACTAATCATACTTTCTATGGCAAAATATACCCCCTCATGTTGTTTCTTTTTAAATTAAATGTTTTAAGAGTTACCACTTTATTCCAATCAAGATGGCTTCAGGTGTGCCATACCTTTGTAATAAGTAGGACTGTTAGCGCTCTAGTTGTTCTTTAGAACACTCTAGGAGGCTGCAGTAGAACACAAAGGAATCAACTGACAGTCTCTGTCCTTGTTGGATGTACATGTTTTACTGAGAATGTCAGACTTCATTTTCACATGACTGAGAAAGATAATGTGAATTTACAGAAAATATGCTTTCAGTTTAGCTTATAGATCCCCTTCCAAACCACTGTGGGAAAATCATGAGATATTAGTTTTCTTTCAAACAATATTCATGATATCACAGCAGAAGGTTTTTTCACATGGTAAAATCACCTTAGAACCCACCACAATTCCTAAAACGAGTATGGTACCATCAACAAAGGATTTATAATGTAACTAAAGTCCTAAAACCCTCTATTAACTACAATGCTTTTTAATGAGGTGCTATCATGTATATTGGTCCCAAGATGGCTGCCAACACTTCTTGGATGAAGTGCTAACAGCCAATCAGATCAGATGTGTGGTTAGGCTCCGCCCAGATATATATCTTTTTTTGAACCTAAATTACTCAAAATCCACTGGAGCACATATATTGAGACCTAGCAAAGGCACATCGGGCTAACAGTCCCTACAATTTTGCCAAGTTTCGTGCAAATCCATTCAGCCGTTCGAGCTAAAAGTGAGGCCAACCGCCCTATGGAAATTAACATGGGAAAAACGCGTTTTGGGACCCCCCTTTTTTCTCGGCCCCCCCTTGATGAAACCCCCCCAAATTGTCAGGGGCTGCTCAGAAACAAAATGTTCCATTTTCCTGAAAATTTCAGCCAATTCCGTCCACAAACGCCAAAGTTATTAGACATAGAATTTTCAAAAATCCCATAGAGAAAAAATCCTAACTATATATACCTACTGGCGACCGCCAGTAGGTAATATATATATATATATATATATATATATATATATATATATATATATATACACGTCTATTACCTACTGGCGGTCGCCAGTAGGTAGTTATAGTTAGGATTTTTTTTCAATGTTAAATCTCAAAATTCTATTTGGAATAACTTTGGCGCTGGTTGACGAATCTGCCTGAAAATTTCCTCAAAATGGCCTCGCGGCGCCCCGGTCCTTCCCTGAAAGTTTGGGGGGGATTTGTCAAGCGGGAGCCGAGATAAAAGGGGGGTCCCAAAACGCGTTTTCCCCATGTTAATTTCCATAGGGCGGTCGACCTCACTTTTACCCCGAACGGCTGAATGGATTTCCACCAAACTTGGCAAAATTGTAGGGACTGGTAGCCCGATGTGCCTTTGCTATGTCTCAAGATATGTCCTCCAGTGGATTTTGAGTAATTTAGGTTCAAAAAAATATATATATCTATAGGCGCGCCCCGGTATGCGCACCAGGGAGCGCACCGGGCGCGACACGCGACCTGCGCACGGAAAGCTGATTGGCTCACGGGTGTCTGTAAACATTCAAAACAGTGGCATAAAAAAAGGGGGAAATGACTATAAGGGGGAAGAGTAGACCCTCCCTGACCCCCTAGGTTTGATGTGGGGGCTTTAAAAGGGCCCCGCGGGGCAAAAAAAAAAGTAAACATTTTTTCGATTTTTTGCGGGGGAAGCGCACGGTACGCGCACTGGGGAGCGGACCGGGAAGCGTACTATGGGGAAAAAAGAATGACAGACTTTTAAAAATTGTATGTTTATTAATTGTTCTTTTTGTTGTTGTTTTTTTTTTTAAATTTAAGTACCAACATGTAGGTACCAATGCAGAGTCTAAAATTTAATATACACCGTCTCCTTTGTAGATATCTTGCATGTTGTTACAGAAGTTATTGTGGTATATGGAATTCATACCATAGTCTGTCAGGAAAGCAGATACAACATGGAGGCAGGAGATGATAAAGAGATGTTAAATACACATTGGAGATAATATAGTGGGAGAAAGGAAGTAACTATGAGCAAACTTACTATGTAACACAAAAAAGTTGCATAGTATATTTTAAGTCTCACTTTATATTATATCTATTTTGGTACTATTTCATAATTTACATATAAAAAAGAATAATGTCTCAAACTATTTTTAATTTTTAAATAAAAATGTATTGTTTTGATTTTTCAAAATCTAAAAGAATTTGCAACATTAATTCATCAGGTATGTCCTCCTTTTCATTCCATGATTCAATTTCTTCTACACAATTAATTAAGTCTTGGTCCAAAGAGTGATCCAAAAAGTCTATTTCATCTTTGTCTTCCTTAGGATTGTTTTCCATATTAATTTCAAATGAAATATTAATTTTATTTTGTTGTCCTTCCATTTTCTTGCTGTAAATTGCATAAAAAATAAATATATCAGTAGAGATAGGGCATTGTTGGGTTTAAGTTCAGACAGGTACTTGTGAGTTTTTAACAGTGAAGTTATCTTTGGGCAGTGTATGGTTTCAGGCAGGAAGTAGAACTATTAAAAAGTGCCTTTGATGAAGCCTAAGTAAATTCATAATTATACCAGAGAAGCCTAACTCAATCCATAATTATAATAGACAAGCCTATCTCAATGTCTAACTCTTACAGAGGGACAGTATAGAACTATCTGAAAACGTTTTCCCAAATTAACTTAAAGTGCATAACACAGTTCTCCTTTCAAATTAACAACTTACCTTCTTCAAAGTAGTTGAAGTTTTCTGTCAAATTTTTTTCCAAATGTACCTTAGGTAGTGTTAGTCAAAATGGCTGTGTTTCCCTCTCATTTTTCATATATATTCATGTACTTAACCAATCAAATGTCAGCACATAAAAGTACAAAATGTAAGTAACATTTTAATTGGTTGAAAATTCAAACAGTTTCATATGTGTTTTTGTCATGTAATTTACCTCAGGATATTTAGACAGGGCTACAGCCCAAATGGCTCAATGGAATACCACCAAATTTGGGTAAATGGTAGGGACTGCTATGTAGTAGGGCGTATTCTATATTTGGTGTAAGTGTCTCCAGTGGTTTTTCTGTAAATTACTTTCCCACCTTTTTTTTGGGAGCGCTTACCGGTGCGCGCCCCGGTACGTGCACCGGCAGCGTTACGGGAGTCCTCCATTTTGTGTTTCGGTACAATCGAGACACAAGATGGAGGACAAACAACGTTGGGAATGGGTAGAAGGGGGCACAGTAGACACTTCCTGACCCTCTAGGTTTTCTGAGGGTCAGGAAGTATTCTATTCCCCTCATCTGAGAAGTGCACACCATCTCCTCTGTAGATGTCTTGCATGTTGTAACGCAAGTTGTTGTTGTATATTGAACCCATTCCATAGTCTCTCATGTAAGCAGAAACAGATTTATTCACATGTTTCCGTGCTTTCTCAAATTGTGGACAAAATTGGTTGGACCAGTTCCATTTCTGTCTTTGGCATATATTGGAATATACCAAGGCAGTTTGTGGAAAAAGTGTCATCAATTGATCAAAGGTGTCCTTTAAAAGCATTTCCAGACCAACCCCAGTCATAGTGCCCAAATAATTTCCACCACAGTGCACTATTAAGAGGTCAGGGTTTGGCAGATGCAAAAAGGTTTTCACCAATGGTATCAATTGGTGACATCTCAATCCTCTCTGGCCAATCCACTTGATTTCCACATTTGATAAATCAAGCTTGCTGCATACCTTTGAGCCCAGTGGATGTAGCTATGTCCAATAATCCATACAGAATACATGATGTGAGAAGGTTCTGGTGCAGTCAGATGAAGTGTGGGAATGAAATGGCAGTTGGAACAGTAGGAGTTTACAAAAAAAAATTGTGGAGTTTCCCTGCTGTTGAATCACAAGCAATGATTGGTGGATTCAGATAGTAGAAAACTGAAAGTTAGGGTGCATGGTTGTGTTGTGTGAAAGAAGCAATTTGAATGGTTAAGAAAAAGTCACTAAAAGCAATAATGCCCTGGATAAGCTGGTGTATTGAGAGGTCAAACATCCTAGCTGACTTAATTTGCAACATTGTAGAATAAACTTTTGAACCTGAGAGTTCAGGTAGGAGGGAGTTGCTATGGTAACAGATAAAAAGGTCTGAGAGGGGGAAGGGTGATGGTTTGAAAATAGTGAGGGAAGACTTTTGATTGGTTGAAATAAGGCATATGTGTGTAGAATTAGAGATTTTCTATGCCAGTCTTGGTTTCAGTGTATTGAGTGCACACCTTTTGCTCTGCTAAAGAAAAATTGGTGTGTGTGTCTGACACTGTTCTAAATCTCCCAAAGCATTTGTAAAGGTAAGTAATGATTCATTTAATTTAAATAGAGACTTGTTTGCTCTATGGAGAATATTTGGAAGCAGATAGTGAAGTTTCAGTAGTGAAATTGATTGCTTGTACATAGGACTTGGGCTGTGTTTGTAAAAAGTTATTTAAAAAACGATTTTGGGGTAAAAGAATGGCTTTAATATTTTTGAGAAGTAATTAATAGTGTATGCCTCATTAAATAAATATATTTGAACCTTTTAGAATGATGTCACTTGCATTACCTCAGATTTAGAAGCAGATTGAGATTCTTTTTTATTGGTTTGTGGCATGTTTTTGGGAAATTTCATAAATAAGGCCCTGAGTTTTTTTGTTGTTGGTTTGTGTCTTGCTTTTTGATAATGCTTGATATCAACATTTGCAAGATAGAGGATTCGTATTTTGTGAAATAGTGAGGGTTCAGTAGTGAAATTGAGTGCTTGTACATAGGATCTTCGCTGTGTTTCTAAAATGTTATTGAAAAACGATTTTGGGGGAAATCAATGGTATTTTCATTTGGCCCTTATTTATGATTGCCTTGTGCTGCTGGTGCATCACTTTAAACATGGGAAAAAAGTGACGCTCTGGTGGCGCAAGGCCTTCATAAATAAGGCCCCGAGTTTTTTTGCTGTTGGTTTCTTTTTTGCTTTTTGATAATGCTTGCTATGAACATTTGCAAGATAGAGGATTTGTATTTTGGGAAACAGTGAGGTTTCAAAAGTGATATTGAGTGGTTGTACATAGGTTCTGCGGAGTGTTTCTTAAATGTTATTCAAAAAACGATTTTGGGGGCAAATCAATGGTATTTACATTTGGTCCTTATTTATGATTGCCTTGTGGCACTGGTGCGTCTCTTTTAACATGGGACGCACTGGTGGCGCAAGGCCTTCATAAATAAGGCCCTGAGTTTGTTTGCTGTTGGTTTGTTTTTTGCTTTTTGATAATGTTTGCTATGAACATTTGCAAGATAGAGGATTTGTATTTTGGGAAACAGTGAGGTTTCAAAAGTGATATTGAGTGTTTGTACATAGGATCTGCGCTGTGTTTTTTAAATGTTATTCAAAAAACGATTTTGGGGGCAAATCAATGGTATTTACATTTGGTCCTTATTTATGATTGCCTTGTGGCACCGGTGCGTCTCTTTTAGCATGGTACGCACTGGTGGCGCAAGGCCTTCATAAATAAGGCCCTGAGTTTCTTTGCTGCACCGGGAGCGTTCCAGAGTGAAATATAAAAAAAAAAGAATATACTTTTAAAAAACAAAATATTATATTAATATACAATATAGGATTCATTTTTAGAAAAACATACCCTTTAAAGCTATAGATATTTGCGAAAAAATAACCTTAGAAATTCACTAAAAAACACATAGGTATGAGACCCTATAAAAAGTTAGGAATTAGCAGTTAAAAAACCTATGAAATTCACTGAAAGAACCATAGGTTTCGCACCAGTTATAGTTAGGAATTGATTCAGAAAAGGGGGGTGGTGATGAACAGAGTGTCTGAATTAAGCAGACCACTCTTACCCAGTCCAAAGATCAGGGCTTGATCCATCACCGTTTTTTAGCTCACTGCACCATCCCAGCTCAGAACATGGCTATATGCAAATTAGTCTGACCCTGGCCCAGTGCATCATGGGAACAGGGCAGACCAAACTACCAAGCCAATTCTTATACTGGGAAGGAAACAAGCTACCGGGGACCGGTTTCTGGCATTTCAGCCGTCTTCGGCCCGGCTTGCTTGAATCCTGATGGTGCAATGAGCTAGGGACTCACATCTGAGTATACCCTTCCACGCTTATGGTGGACAAAAATGATTCAGAAAAGGGGGTGGTGATGAACAGAGTGTCTGAATTAAGCAGACCACTCTTACCCAGTCCAAAGATCAGGGCTTGATCCATCACCGTTTTTTAGCTGAAATGCCAGAAACCGGTCCCCGGTAGCTTGTCTCCTTTCTGGTGAAGAATTGGCTTGGTAGTTTAGTCTGCCCTGTTCCCATGATGCACTGGGCCAGGGACAGACTGATTTGCATATAGCCAGGTTCTGAGCTGGGATGGTGCAGTGAGATAAATAACGGTGATGGATCAAGCCCTGATCTTTGGACTGGGTAAGAGTGGTCTGCTTAATTCAGACACTCTGTTCATCACCACCCCCTTTTCTGAATAGTTAGGAATTAGCATTTAAAAAACCTATGAAATTCACTGAAAAAACCGTAGGTTTCATACCAGTTATAGTTAGGAATTAGCATTTAAAAAACCTATTAAATTCACTGAAAAAACCATAGGTTTCATACCAGTTATAGTTAGCTGGAAATTTTACTGACATAAAACCAATGAAATTCCCACGTTATAGTTAGTTGGACTCACTATAACTTGCGCGTGTAATGCACTGCTGATGACATCACATATTACATCACTCATGACATGGTCAGGGACATCACTCATGACATCACTGATGACACCATCCTTGTGACAGAGTGACTGACCTCCTTTCACTGTAAAGTAACCCTTGAAACACATATTCAAAAATAGTAACTAACATTTACAAAAAAGTGGAGATACCTATACCAGTTACAACAACGAATTCAGTAATTCCACCATTTATATACACATCCACTCATTCACCAACAGTTCTATATAGTCATTCATACATATACTCACTTATCATATGTAGTGAGACACCTTTACATCCGTTAACACACCGACAGTCTTCCAAAAGTTACTCACACACATACTCACACATGCAAATAAACTATTGAACACCCATTTTTTTGCATATACAGCTATACACACACTACCACCTTAATTCTAAGGAAGCTTACACATACTTACTCTCTTAAACAATCACTTATAGAAACACATACTTATTAAAACAAGAACTCTTTCAATCTCTCACTCTCACATATACTCACTTATATACATCAATACTCACATATACTAGATTAAAATATATGTAGTTACTGATAAAGACACTAGTGAGACAGTCATTCACTTACTAACACATACATATACAAACTCATTCACCCATACAGTCTGGCACATATGCTGTCTTCAAAACACATACAAACAGTGAGTCAGTCATTGATGCATCTATGTGCTAAGTAACACCCCCACCAAATCAAACAGACAATTATAAAGATACTAAAAAAAATACCTAATAACCCATATACACACACATGTAGCTACTCACCAACCCATGCAGCCACTTATACACAAAGTGAAACACTGATACAAACATTTAAATATTTAAACAATACTCGCTATTATATGTATTCACTAAGATACACTTAATAAGCCAATTAACCAATCAATTTTTTTTTTTAAAAAAAACATCCATTAAGACACTTATTTAAACATGTATTTTTCCATCGACCTTTACATATACATATATAAAACATATTTATTTTTTAGAAAGACACACATTCACTGGATGGTGTCATCAGTGATGTCATGAGTGATGTCACTGACCATGTCATGAGTGATGTAATATGTGATGTCATCAGCAGTGCATTACAAGCGCAAGTTATAGTGAGTCCAACTAACTATAACGTGGGAATTTCATTGGTTTTATGTCAGTAAAATTTCTAGCTAACTATAACTGGTGTGAAACCTATGGTTTTTTCAGTGAATATATATATAAATATATCTGTATATATATATATATATAAATAACTATAATTACCTGTTACCTTTGCCTCAAATTGTGAAGCGCTCTGATATCCTCCAGGATCAAGTTTGTGCTATATAAAACTTTATAAATATTGGCGGTTGCCAGTAGGTAGTTATAGTTAGGACCTTGTTTCTATTCAAAAAGCATTTGTTTGTTTTCATTTTGAAAATAATAATTGTATATTTTAAATAAATTATTAAATATATTTTATTTTTATTATATTAGTATTATTTAATTTAATGATTACTATTTAAATGTAAATATATTTAAAATTCAATATTTTAGCTCACTATATTAGTGACAACAATATTTATTTCTCTATTTTTGTAATGTTAATTATAAGTATTGGAAGTCAATATTTTTTATGTCGATATTTCTGACTCTATATTTTGTCTGTGAACACTGGAGACGCCTGATCTAAGCCTATTGGGACCCAATGTGTGTTTAATAGAATCTTCAGTAAGTAAGCAATTTCTTGATGAGACTATTCCTATGATGAATGCTATGAACATATGGAGGCACTAGGTCACACTGCTCATTGCCACTTTGTAAGGAAGACACGGACAGGTGTCCAGATTGAACATGGTTTAGTCCAAAAGACCCCAGCCAGAGTCAGACTGAGAAGTAACGTCTACCCCTTCACCTCCTTGCTTCACTCTCAAATTCTCAATGACACAGATAGCGTGTGACATCCCAACACCACCGGTATTCAGTCTTCTCATTTAATGGGATCAAATTCAGCACAGAAGCTTTTTAGGTACATCTCTTCCCTGTTGGGGGGGGGGGGGGTTCTCAGATGACAACCTAGTACTGGGTGGTGATTTTTAACATGACATTAGCAAGAACCTTTCCTACTTTGCAGTGTGTAGGGTAAGCAACATCACTGTGAACAGGAATGGCAGAATGAATCGTGTAGACATATGCTGCTTGACCCACTCAAAAGAAGACTAATTCCTTATATTAGAATGTGCATAGGGCCCACTCAAATGATTATTTCTTTATTTCATCTTCATTAGTCGGCTTAGTAGCTTAGTGATAACAATAGACATTAGCACCCACATTTCTTCTGACAATGCCGTAGTCCTGATGTCACTAACCCTGGAAGACCCATCCCAATGACCAACAAGACTTTTGAAAATTAATGAGGTAGTCTTTCGTGCTCTTCACATCAAAAGCATACTACACAAAGCTGTTGATAATTAATTTGATGAGAATTTAACAAAGGTGATGCTTTAGGCGATGATTTGGGATCCTGCTAAACTATGTTGATGGGTGTGCTTCACTCCCACAAAGCAGCATTTATATGGAGGGCGCATCTGAAGCAGGCTGACCTGAAAGCAGAGACCCCGAGAAGTGCCCCAGAGACATATGGGACCCTTTGCAAATTAACTTATTAACTCAAATACGAGACACTATAGATGTGGATGAGATCATAACACACTAAGCTGCCCAGTCAATATACTCACTAGTACCATTGCCCTGTTTTTTACTTGCACATGTTAATGCATGTGCACCTTGGAAACACCACGGCTACTAGCTGAAGATGGCCGATCACACACACCTCTGCCTTTTTTACAGCTATACAATGATACAAGATGTGTATATGTACTTGCATATCTTTTATTAGACTTTATATATGTTACTTTACTCCAATCACTTGTCTGTAGATTTGAATCCCATGTTGGTACACCATATTTTTCTACCAACCAAATTGTGCACAGTAGGATATATTTGAGTTTTTGGTTGTTTGCTATAGATGTGTGGCATCTCATCTAGATACCTCAATAAAGAAATTTTAAAAAAGGTAAGAAAATGGAATATAAAGCTACTTGGCTGGCAAAGAGTAGGGGTCCCTTGTCAAATTGGGTAAGGCCCAAGACAGGGAAACAACTGTATTGGGAAAGAGAACTAGCATTGGGCAGAGGTGCTACTTATATCTGTATGTTGCAGTTGTGTCACAAATGCATATTGAACTAATCATAATCCACATATGTTTACTATCAAAATATATCTTTTTTTAATTATATTTTGCTTTTATCAAAATATTTTTTTTTAGATAGTTAATTTCTTTTGAATTTTTCTTTTCTCACATGATTAACAATTGATAATCATCACAATATATAAAAACTTTATGTATACAAAAACACAATCAAGTATCAATATATAAAATAGACTGGTCTCCTTCTGTTCAATAGTGAATTTGTCCTATATGATCTCAGAAGGGAAAGAGGGTAACTGAAGACGCTTTTTTCGGAGGCGGTTTTGCCAAGCTGTCAGATATAAAGCAAGATAATATAAAAATGGCAATAAAGCAGATAGAGGTGTTTAACTCTTTCTACAACCCTGATAAATTAACTACAACTAAGGGCCTCATTATGATGTTGGTTAGAAAGCATTCCAACCAACTCGGTGTCGGAATAGTTTCCGACCGAATCGGATTCGGGGTGTCCGAATGACCATTTACAATGTTTTTGAACACCGGCGTTCGGTCAGAATCCCATTGACTTCAATGAGAGCCTGTGTTCCAACCAACAACACAGGCTCCCACTGAAGAAAGGGCTGGGTTGCACCTTGTGGCGGGCATCCCATGGTGCCTACCACACTGTGCATAGTTGTAAAGGGGGTCACTTGGGTACCCCCATGGGCCCCAACCGGAGGGTTTCGGGTGAAGGGGGGCCTGGTATGGGCCCCCAAAGTTGGATTCCAATAGCGATCCGTGTTTGAGAAACTTAGTCAGAAAGGCTGTCCGAATCAGACATCATAATCGCTCGGTCGGAAATGTGGTCCATAGAACCGTATGAGTCGGCTCCGCCCGACTCGTTCTCTCCAAATGCCATCCGGACATAAGTCAGAACTGAGTCGGAAAGTCCGAACAGTTTCCGACCATCGTAATCGGTCAGTCGGTCAAAAATGTTTGAGTCATTCAGAAACAAGGCTTCCGACATGGATTCGGACGAACTGAATGCCTTTCAGAGCATTTCCGACCGACATCGTAATGGGGCCCTAAAATGGCATCTACTCTGACCTAATTGCTAAGGATGAAAATAATCCCCAGGTGTCAGTCTACTATTGATCAATAACCCTCTGAAATTACAATGCTTAAATGTTACTATCTTTAGAGGCATATGCCTGATACTGGTAACTCCTAATCAGGTCGGCTTTGTAAACATCGGCAAGCTGGAGGTAACACTCATTTATCCTTTAATATAATCAACAGAGCCATAAGCAATCAGATACAAATGCTCCTACTCTTGTTCAATGCAGAGAAGGAATTTTATAGGGTATATTGGAGTATTTTATGCAAAACCTTGGATAAATCAGGACCGGAACTGAGAGAGCTTTTGTTCATATTGACCTAGTGTAAAAAAGACCCTCTACCAAGTTGAAGGTTTGATCCCACTTCTAAGAATCTATCGTCCCATGTAGTGTAATGAGACAGCGCTTCCCTTAATCACTGTTAGTCTCTGACCTCACAAAAATGCCACTCGTCAGAAATATATATAACCACCAAGAAATTAAGGGACTGGCTGCAAACAATGTCCAAATAAAAATATCTCTCAACGTTTTTGATGGACCCTGCAACATTGGTCCTTGAGTAAATGTAAGAACTGAAAAAGTCATGTCTATTTCAGAAAACCGATTAATTGCTAGTTATTGCTTTTAGTGAAATTTCAGGTAGAAAGCGCCAAAATAATGACATGTTAACGTTGGAGAGAGACCAATGCAGCCACAGACTATTAACAAGAATGTATGTATGTATTCTATGGTGCAACCCTAGCTAAAATGCACCAGAGTGCTGTACATGGTCAAATGCAAGCTTAAAGTCAATCAGTAATAGGGGAGGAAGCTGGGTTGTGGACAATAATGCATTGTGATGTAATGTTCTTTAAAGAAGTAAGTCCTGAACGCTTTCCTACAGTGGATAAACATTGGGCAATCCTGATGGAAATGGGGAGGTTGCTCCAGATCCTTGGTGCATAGATCTTAATGGCCTGTTGTCTTGTTTTTTCTTTTTCACACTTCTTAGTCTGTCTGATTGTGTCGTTGCTGCAGATGTGTCGAGAACCACCAGAGATGGTGAGCTTGTCTGCAAGGAGACAGGGGTTGCTGGTTAAGATGGCTTTCTAAATGATGCAGCTGGTTTTTTAGTTAGTGTAGTTTTCACTCTGACCTTCTAGTCTATGATGGCAAGATACTGCCATTAGTTGGTGCTTTATTTAAATACCGTTTACAGATTGGAAACACTAAAAATGTTCAGGATTTGCAGAATAAATTGCATCAAAGATATTTTTATGCCTCACCTAGTATATGTGGACAGATAAACTTTATCTAGAATGAGAAGGCATCTAAAGCAAGCAAGGCTGTGTTCTTTAAAATAACTTTTGCAGGAGTCTAGGATTCCTCAAAGTTAGCAGGTACATCTCTATAACACTGCCTGCACCCTCCCAAAAGTCATAAACATCAGGGTCACCTGATTGTCTCTACCATAATTACACTAGTTTATTGGAATGGAGTGGTTTGCACCCATCAGCCAACTAACTATCCTTCACCTCTGTTGCACAGTTCCATAAACTGGATAGATATATTGCCACCGGGCCTCAGGGATGTCGGCACAAGGGCTGTGTACATTGCCTCGACGAGCTATTAATCACGCTGCTGGCCTCTGAGGTTGTAGGCACAAAGCTGTGGAAGTTGTATGCGCATCAAAATTAAAAAAAAAACAACTATCCTTCACCTCTAACACCAATTGTTCGCAATCCAGAATGTTTTACTAGGTATGATGATACTTGTGTTATTCAGCTGGATGTCCCCAACACGAGGTGCACTATTCATCAATAGCTCTTTAAAGATAATTGAACAACATTCTCTTGCATACCACCTGGATCCAACAGATGTGTATAGATTAACAAAACTACTATAAGGAGCATGATAAAAGAAAGTTGGATTTGGAGCAAGTAGAGGTATTATTAAAATGGATCTTCTAATCATGAAGGACATCTAATTTTGAATGGCAGGAAGAACTTCAGAAAGAACTTTCTGAGAACTCATGGGGATTTAATTAGCTGGTAGCAACGATTCAAAGTAATGTTAAGAAATTATCGTACACCAACACCAGTGAGATTGAAGGCAATGTTTGGTAGTACTCATACTTAAAGTTATTTTTTAATCATTTTCAGACAAACATCAAATAGGCGACAGTATCAGCTTAGAGCACTCTTTACATGGTACACAAATAGAAATGTCATGCATTGGCATGCTCAGATGCAGATTAGCTTAATGTACATTTAGTTGCATAGTTCTGTGGTATAACCCACTCTCCCTTCTCAGCATTAAGCCCGTCTGGGGAATACCAATAGGTCACTGTACAGTCCAAAAGAGAAAAAGGGGCCAGTGACACACATGGCCCAACTGCAGATCAACCATACATACTGTTCGCGGTGTGCACATGTTATACAACAATCTGCTGTGCTATTCTTCAGTTGGCTCCTACTGAGTGACCTGCGATGGAGCATCCTGGCATCTTCACTGTGTTCCTGGAGGTATGATATTAGTGGTCCCCAAATATCCTTAGGACGGGATGTAGTCGGCCGTAGCTCTGCATAGGTTGTTAGATGGTCTTTCCAATAGGTTAAGTCATGTAACCAATCTTTGAATTTGGGAGCTCTCCTTCTGCTCCATCTGCAAGCTACCCTCCGCTTGGCCAGAAGTAGGGCCAAAGCAGTGAACTTTCTGCGTGCGTTAAGGTATCGCAGTATATACCAGTAGCGCAAGTAGAGGGGATAGTGGAAGGGCAATGTAATAATTTCAGCTAGCGCCTCAAACACCTCCTGCCAGTAAACTTGGACTTGGGCACAGGACCACACCAAATGAAAAAAGTCAGGCCGCTCTTGATGGCAGTGCATACATCAGTCATCTTCCTGGAGTTTGTATTTACATAGCAGTGTGGGTGTGTAGTAAGTTCTATGCTAAATTTTAAAGTGAATTATGTGCACTCTGCTGCTAGCTGTAATTTCTGCGGTCTGCGTGCAGCAGTAATTCCATTGTACATCTGTTAAGGGGGATTCCAGGTCTCGATCCCATGCTCATCTGGCACCTGACGGCACAGGCGACCTTTCCAACAGTGTCGCCCGATAGATGAGAGGGTCCATATATCTTTAATGTGGTGTGTAGGGCCTCCAACAGGGTAGGCTCATGTGGGGGGAAACTCAGTGTATTGGCCCGTATTTCATGTTTTAGCCTAATGCAAAGGAACACCTCCAAGAGGGTAACTCTGTCAATAGCTCCCATTGGTCTTTAATGCTTCCCTCGTGATACAGGTCACCCAATGTATGCAACCCCCTCTTGCGCAGCATGTCACGACATACCGCTTCCTGTGTGACTGGGGTGTATGGAAGGTGTACAAACAAAGAAATACCTTTTCAGCTAGAATGAGTGTAACCGTGATGGATATACGAGTAAATGTTATATTCTTCTTCAGATGCAGATCATGTGGTATTGACATACATATAAGCAAGCTATAACATTTATAGTTAATGCAAGGGATTGAGAGAAACTATTCAGTGTTGAGGTAGTTGAGATCCTATAACAGTGATTCCAAACAAGCAATTTCCTTAAAGGACAATAAACAAAAAACAATAATGTGCTTCAATTCCAATTATTTTATTAAAACACTATTGGTTATGAACCAGACATTTAAAAACCTAATTATTGAAAGCATTTATCACAATGATTTCATTACCAATTACATCTTTTTGTCTTTATCTGTAAAATGGTATCAAAGGTAAATTGCACATACATAAAGATTTTTTTTTTTAATACAGGTATTACATAAACAGGAAAACTGTCAAAAACTGTTGACGCAGCATTTCGGCGAGATTTAAATAGTTCCTCGCCTTCTTCAGGACAAACACATTTTATTTCAGTTTCTCTGGATAACAAAAACACATAATGGCATCACAATAAAAACATTCCATTTAATATATATCAAATATTTGAAGCACATTAAACTAAAACTAGCTACTTAATAGAAAAAACCCTAATAAATGTATTAATCCCGTACATTACCCTGAGTATGCATGCACTGTGAGTTTTGCTTTATGACCTCCCAATCATTAGTACAAGCAATGTTTTTCGTGCGTATATCACATGATCCTTGGTGACTCGTATTTATTTATCTATTCATTTGAAGAGGATAAAACATATGGAAGGTGAGGCAGCAGCACTAGTGGGGAGTAGGGCAGGGCCTTATCCATTACCTTTGTCAAGCGTTTCCAGGCACCATTGGTGCAGGAGACTGTGAGGTGTGATACCTTTTCGCCTGGGACTTGCGTCCCTCCCTAACTGGGGCGCAAGTGGTGTAGGTGATATGTAGCCTTGCTCAATGGTCAAGTGTGGCAGGTGGAGCCAGTATATGGCGTAGTGGGCCCGGGCACTGAGATAGTACAGTTCAATGTCTGGAAACTCAAAGCCCACCCTGGAGAATGGCTGCCTCAAAAGTTTCCAACTAAGTCAGGTTTGCCTCCTGCCCCAGGCCAGCCTGATGAGCAATGATCGAATGGTGTTAAATAAATTGCACCCTGGGTGGTAGGGTATATTAGGAAATAAATAGAGTAGCTTGGGGAGAATTCTCATTTTCATCAGTGCCTCTCTGCCCACCAAGGAGGGTGAGAGGGTGATCCATCGGTCCATTCCATGTGGGAATCGTGTCTATTGCCGCCCCATAGTTAGATCTAATCGTCTCTTCAGGGTTCCTAGTAATGACGACTTCCGGTATTTTATTTTGTTTTTACATCAGCTTAGCAGATAATAAGGAGCAAATCCAGAAGTATTTGGGGTGAGTGGTCAGTTTTATACCAGTAGGATGACCAAACCTGATAGTCTCAGTCCCATCTTGAGAGAATTTAACACTGGGATCTCGAAGGTGTAGTGTGGAAATCACAAATAATCGCTGTTAGCATAAGCTGAAACCCTCTTGTTTGTGGCATCCATGTAATTCTTCCATCCTCTGCTGCTCGTCTTTTTCCCTGCCTGGGCTGTCTATTTTAGTTAACTTCCTGACTCCGCTAAAATCAATATGCATGCTAAAGAGTTTGCAGCTACCAGAACACCTGTTCTCAACTCAACTGTCAATCTCTTAGTGCTGCCATAAGCACTTCTGCTCCCCCCTCTGCTGACTAAGTGATTTTGACATTTGCCTATGTTTGTCGGGAGTTATTACTGTATAGGCCTGTACCTTCTATTTGTAACTAAATGCTTACCAGTGCATAAACTAGTATAAAAGGCCAATGGTCTGTATATTCAAGTCACTACCTCCTGGAACACTTGAGGGTGTTGTATGGATGTGGTCTTACTCATGAGTGAATAAACTTGTTATTTTGAATTTCAGCTCCAGTGTCCATCTCTATTTTGAGGTCTGAAGGACCCATGGACAAATAAGGATGACCCCTGCACCGGTGTGCCCCTAAAAAGGCACATTTCCACATTTTGGCGCCCGACTCGTGGGGCTCAACAGAGACGCGGCCGCCCGAAGGAGTGGTCTTGACGGAAGAATGGAATCTTGCCGAGGAGACGTCCTGTAAGAGGAGACCCTTGTGTTTGCAGACCGATGTGTGTTTCTCGATACTGACCTTCCAGGTGGTGGCCGGTACTGACAGAGATTTCCTTTGACGCTCATTTTTGCAGTGACATTTGGTTGACCACGAGATTGGTGTCACGATTTTCTCGTGTCCACCACCAGGGGGCTGAACTGTGGGACTCTCCAGTGTTCTAATATACTTCCTGACACTCCCCTGCATGAATATCTTGACTTCCAGCCATTTGGACACTACTTGGGAATTGACATCCATTCCCAAACCATGCCGGGTTTTGTGAAAGCCAGCCTGCTTAGACTTAATGCCAGCCTACTCATGCCTGAAACTCCATTACCCAGGATTCCCTGTTTTGTCTCCACCCCTGCAGGCCAAGGATGGGCGGAGGAATTCAGCTCACCTGTGGCTGGCTGCTGCTAGCCTGCTCACACCAGCTGCATGTGATTACTGTGAGCTCTTTTAAGCCCCAGCTCCCTTCAGGCAAGGGTTGGTCATTGTAGCTGTTTACCGGTGAGACCAATCCTTGGTTCCAGAGTTCCCTGAGCTTTTGCTATTCTTGTTTCCTGAGCTTTAATTATGCCTTGTTCCTGACCTGCTGCTGTTTTCCCTGTTCCTGAATTAGCACTGCCTGAAGTGCTACCCTGATCCCATAGCCTTATTATTCCTTGTTCCTGAACTGCAGCAGTTTCCCTTCTCCTGAATTAGCACTGCTTGCAGTGCTACCTTGTTTCCTGAGTTCCTGAGCTATAGTCATTCTTTGTTCCTGGGCTTAGCTATTTCTTGTTCCTGATTTGCACTGCTTGCAGTTCTCTCTTGACTCCTTGTTTCCTGAGCTGTAGCTATGTCCTGTTTCCTTGAACCAGTATTGCCTTCAGTTCTACCTTGACTCCTGAAGCTTTGGTAGTTCCCTGTTCCTGAACCAGCACTGTCTGCAGTGCTGCCTTGACTCCTGACCTTAGCTCACTTCTTGTTCCTGTCCCAGCACTGCCTTCTCTGCTACTTTGTTTTCTTGATTCCTTAACCCGCCCTATTCTAGTAAACCCTTGTAGCCTCCCCTTCTGTATATCTGTTTCCAGTCCCTGCCTTGCTTCCCATTTCCTTGGTTCCAGTTCTAGTCTGCTGCCTTTCTATTCTGCTGTCTTTCTTCTGTTACCTTGTATATTTGTTACCTGCTTTCTGCCAAGTGTGCCCTGTCATTTCCTTCCTTTCCTGTTAAGCACTCCTCCTTGCTAGCTCCTTGTTTATTGTGCTTGTGTTTAGTTCTACCCCTTTGCTGTTACTGCCTTGCGCGTTCCTGTTTGATCGCCAGGATCCGTGGGCTCAGCTGACTACCTAGGTGGTGTTTCTTGTTCACTGTGAGTTTTGTCTTTGAGTTACATTTATAACATCACTATAGGTATAAGCTCCACAGACCCTGCCTTTGCATGCATATCCTACATGTGGGTATTTGCAGTCAGTATCTGTAACAGCAATTGCGGGTAAGAAACTTACTGAGCTTCAGTCTTACCATGTGGAGCTCCTGAGTGCTTTACCCCACACCCCCCTTTATTTTTAATGTTGTATTATGTATGTCTTGCACGTCCGTCCTGGGTGTAGTTAGTCTGAATGCTAAATTGCCTTGTGAGTGCCCTTCCTTTCTGAGTCTTACCCATCTTGTTCACTTGTAGAGGCTTCCCCTTTGGATCCCTCTTTCTCCTCTGACTCCCTGTATGATCCTGGGCAGCACTGTACTCCTCCTTTCTGTGTACATCTTCTACCCAGTTCCCAGTCCTTGTCCAAGTCCCTGACTGTGTTCCCCACATAGTCCCGGACAGTCCCTGACAATTGGTAGTTGGAGGTTGGAGACTTTTGTTTGGTATGGTCGTTGAAGCGGCACTCTTGATTTTGGATTTGCTTGGCCAAGATTCTGGTTTTGTTTGTTTACCTATTGCAATAGTTAAAGGCAGGTGGAGATTTTTGTCTACTTTGATACATCTGGGATTAGTAATATTTTACTATGATTTGGTAGCATGCATGCTCCTAGGGCACTTCGTCGTTTGTGTTGCTGTCTTGAAGGTACCAAAATGGATTTAGAAAGAAGTCAGCTGGCTCCCCGCAGAGGTGACACCTAATAGGCATAAATACATTAAATATGGTATTTCTTCCATAATGTACAGTATACTGCGGAACAAATTTACGAAAAAGGATCTTGATTTACGATGGCCTGTGAATGGGTCATTTGACTTTAAAAAGATTAAATATTTAGAGCAGTGTTTATTTAAAAAGAAAGCTCGAAGACATGTTTGATTGTGTACGAATGTGGGAGGAATAAGTGCATGAGTTTGAAGAAAGAAGCAGCTATAGCAGAAAAAGAACAGCAAAAACCGATTTATAGAAAAGCGTTAGAATTAAAAAATAAGGAAATGAAGGAAATAAAAGAAAAAGAGGAAAGGGAGCGTCGTTTAGAGGTAACTGGCCAGTACACTTTTGGCGCCCCATTTATCCCATACTTAATAAACCTTAAGATGAGTCTATCTTGTTAGATCGACCTCCGCCCCGTATAAGTTTCCTTCTGCCCCTGAGGATGATCTTTCTGAAGAAGAACACCTTTCTTCAGATGAGAAAGTCGTAGATCAACAAAGTGGGTGGCAGATTCGCTTTACTTTAACTACTGAACGCAATGCCACTCTTAGGCCCGCTGCTCGTACAGCAGCTCGTGGGAGTGCCCCTGCTCCAGAACGCATAGATTTAGAACAGTTATATTTTGCAGAGACGTTTACTTGGGAAGTAACACTCAGTTTTAGAAAACATTCTGATGATCTAGAAGCTTCTGAGATAAGTTCTGATTATAAACAGTTAAGTGATGGCACCTTTCTTTCTCCACAGGTGCTCGATTTAATTAGGTGAGTGGTTAAAATACGAATTGATGCATTCCGTCTGTGAGAGGAGAAAAAAGGAGAAAAAAGCAGCTGGTCAAACAGTTCAGACCCCAGTGCATCCTAGAAGGAGCTACAGGGACAGAAAAAGACACTAGTGATATTGTAGCTACTGTAAAACCGAGGCGTGAAGCTGCGCCTTTGTTTGTTCCTCCAAAGGGAGCGGGAACAAGTGATGATAAAACTTCAGATGATGCGAAGGGATATTTTATTTATAATTGGGTCTATACCCCTTGGAGTAGAGCAGACGTTATGGCTCTTAAGGCTGCTTTGCCTGATCCGTGAAAAAATCTGGCCGCTTTTATGAAAAAGTAGAAGGAGCTATTAGCTCCTACACTATGACGTTGCCTAATATTGACATGTTTTTTGGACTTATTTTACCCCCTGATATGTGGAGAACAATTCGGAAGGTAGACTATATAGCAGGTTATGGTGATACTTGGGTGCATTTAGAGGAAATAGAAGTGGCTAGAGAACCAGCGCAGAAACCACAACAGGGACTTTCTTTACTCTGCCGCCACTGCCCAGAGTCTTTTATTGCCAGCAAGGACACCTGGACCCTTTATAAAAAGGGAAACACTCCACTGACATCGCCACAACCCGCAGCATCGCCGCAGCCGCGCTGGGACTACACATCCCAGCATTCCTAGCGGCGCGGCGCAACTGACGCCTCTACATCGTGCCAGGAGGCGCATTTAACAGGGGCAGCCCGCTGAGGAGCGGGGAACTTTCTTTACTCTGCCGCCACTGCAGAGAGTCTTTTATTGCCAGCAAGGAAGGAGTGGGGACACCTGGACCCTTTATAAAAAGGGAAACACTCCACCGACATCGCCGCAGCCGCGCTGGGACTACACATCCCAGCAGTCCTAGCGGGGCTGCACAACTGACGCCTCTACATCGCGCCAGGAGGCGCATTTAACAGGGACAGCCCGCTGAGGAGCGGGGGACTTTCTTTACTCTGCCGACACTGCCGAGAGTCTTTTATTGCCAGCAAGGAAGGAGTGGGGACACCTGGACCCTTTATAAAAAGGGAAACACTCCACCGACATCGCCGCAGCCGTGCTGGGACTACACATCCCAGCAGTCCTAGCGGTGCGGCAGCGCGGTGCAACTGACGCCTCTACATCGCGCCAGGAGGCGCATTTAACAGGGACAGCTCCCCGCGTCGCGGGACGCGCGCGGGACGCCCCGTCGAAGCCCGGGACAAGGGCGGAGCGTTTTTGGGGCCGTTCGGAGGCCGGGCTGGGCCACCCCCTTTGGCCGTTCCACAGGAACATTCCCGGATCAACGACTATTCCCAAGTAAGAACGATCATCCGTCATCTAACTTACATCTTCTTGAAAGTTTTGGCTCGGGGATCTGTACATTGTGGTTATTAATTTGAGATTTTCCTTAGTTCACTGCTAAAAATGCCTGCCCCACCCAATAAAAGGCTGAAAGATACTAAGACCAATTTACCCAGTCTTACAGCAATAGACCGCATGCTCCAGAAAACTATAGTGGTGGTGGCAAACGCCATTGAGCATACCGAGCGACGACTCTCACTACCCGTCGGATCTCTACCCCTTTTGTCAATTGCAGACACTTCAATAATTACGAACAATACGATGGACAATACTAATATGGATTCTCTTTGTGCTCCATCTTTTGTTTCTCTCCCAGTTGTACATCAGGCCATTAGTAACTCTAACGGAGACAATATCACATATAATGCTACCCAGGAAGTACAGCATTTGACTTCAACTAGTGCATCAGATCTTATCCTTTCTGTGCACCCCAAACGTTCTTCTTTGGGAATGATTCAACATGTCAGTAGTCCAAAAGAAGCCGATAAAGGGGGTGATATTAGCATTCCACACCAGCTTAGGGATCAAGACACATCATCCGATTGCAACACTAATGGTTCAAATGCTGATTCATTACTAAAAATTTCATCTGCTGAGGAGAGACCACCCTCTGACCCAATAGCTGACAAACCTTCCTCACTAAGTTTGGCCTCTTTAAACCGGCCAAAAAAGAGGAAACGTGTGTGGGGGGGGGGGGGGGTGCTCGACAAGGCCAAACTACAAAACTGCTAGGATTAGCCCACAATCCATTAAGGTCCGAGGGGGCGGCTCCCTCTGTACTTGATAAAAACAAGAGTGATCCCCAGCCGACTGTCCACAACATTGCTAAAGATTTACTGGGAAACATAGAGCATCTAGTTAGGTCCCTAATACTCCCGCTAACCCATAGGGTAAAAATTATATCAGAAAAGCTGGGGGAGATTGAAACCTCGATACAGAGGAATGCTGACCATACCAGGGAGCTTTTTACAAGTACTTATAAAAACCACAAAGGTCTGTCGGTCCCATCAGCGCCCCAAAGGGTGTGAAAAAAAGTAGTAAGGAAGCAGAAATATCAGCAGCAAAGGGACCCAAGGTTGCCACTAACCCAACTAAGGTACAAACAAATGCTGTAAGTGAAAAAGGGGGAGGACTGGTACAGGAACAACAAAAAAACAGTAATCAAACCAACACAGTTGCCCCAAAAGAAAACAAGAGTCAGTTAAATTTTAACCCACCCAGAGTATGCACGAGGAATATAGATCTCCCACCTCAGGCAGCACCCTTTGTAGTTATTATGACTGGGGTACCGGAACTAGAAAATGGTAAACGTGAAAAAATTCATACTTTGAAGAACAAGGTCATACATTGGTTGGTAAATAATAGACCACTGCCACCGAACCTTAATGGGGAGATATTGAATGTGAGAAGGGTTGGGTGGTTGGGTCGTAGACCGAAGGACCAAAAAGGGGACGTGATCATCATAAATTTTAGAGACCATAGAGTCTCCCAGTACATTGGGGAACGGTATGATGGGAGAGATAGGGAGGGAATCACAACTAGAGACCTGACCTACTTTTACCCACAATCATTGTTGAAACGACCAGTATATCCCCAACCATGCCGAGGCCGTGACTTCCCCACCTATGGTTTTAATGTCCCGACATTCAATCACTACTCCATGTGAGAAGTGATGGAAGGGATTGACTGACTGTGTGGTAGGACCTTGAGTGACACTTCAGCCAAAATAGCCGGATATAAAATCAAATGTCAGGGAAAAGAGGACAGGGAGTATAATGATGAGGTAACTCCCCTAACTAGGGAGGATAGCCACGGGTCTGTGTCTACAATGAAAAAACTCCAGTCTGAGGATAAGGGAGAAATAGCCGTAGAGGTAAATATAAACAAGGCAAACCCCAACTCAGGCATAATTAAGTTAATTTCCTGGAACATAGCTGGGGCTACAGAAGAATATGTCCAAACCGGAATGGACAAATTCATAGAAGAATTCAACATTTGTTTGTTCCAAGAAACCTGGGGCATATCCCCTCAGTATAAATGTGGGTACACAACTTACTTTATACCGGCCACCAGTAAAGGGCGGGGACGGCCCTTCGGGGGTTTACATATCTGGATTAAAATATCACTTCATTTAACTATCGCAACCCGCCCTTGGTCATCAAATGATATACTACATAGCTCTGTTAAGGGTCATAAAACCTTTGAGCTGTTCAATGTGTATGCTCGTGGGACCCCAGGAGGCCAAACGTCCCCCACTATAACTCTACTTGAGGGGGCATTGGCAGGTATTCGCCCATTGTCCAGTATTGTCATTTAATTGTACTTATGAACCCTTGGACAAAGATGACTTCATGGGTATGAATGAGGATGATAGAACAAGGTCTATCCCGTTGTTAACCCTGGCGCCCATAAAAAAGTGGACACCGAGAGTGTTACAATTGAATGCACTCACAGTAGAATATAATCTACGTGCATTGAATGGGAGAACACCATCTGACCCAAATGGGGCAATGACCTTTAACAAACTGAGTTGTCCCTCCCGTATTGACTACATCCTGCTTGATACCAACTCCTGGAGCAAATTAATGGACATGGAAATTGTACAGACACAAGACAGCGACCATAATCCATTATGTATGGGAATAAAATGGGGGAGGGAGAGGGATCCAGTAGAAACTCCTATACTGATTACAAAAGAGCTCATCCCGTCTGATGGTAACCGTAAACTTAGGTGGAACAGAATACTAGGCCAAGAAGATTGTCTGCTCTCCATAGGAGGAATGGTTGAATCACATACTAGAGAACTGGTTCTTGTGAACTTAGCCGCTAACAAGGTTAGTATTAATTTTAGCCTTGAAGATTCCTATAACACTTTTGGTAAGGAACATTGGATCCTTCTTTTCTGTAAAGGGGGGTAGAGGTCCCTCAAAGAATTGTAACCGACAAGCTAGCACGCCCTAGTATACGGCGCAATGTAGGAAGAAAAGAAGGGAAATAGGTATTGCGAGTAAGAGGAAGGATAATGTAGCCGTGCGGTTGGCCAGAAAAGATTACAAAAGCTGCATAATGAAGGCCAAGAGGGATTGGGAGGAGGAGTACTGGCAGGAATAAAGGGTGGCAGCCATCTCCAAGAACACAATATTATTCTGGAAAATGATAAACAATCTAGACAGACAAGGTGTTGATCCCCTATCCAACCATATAACGGAACACCAATGGTATAGACACTTCTCTAACTTGTATCACTGTGGGAAGGAAGTAACTTCACTAGGTCTGGATCAAGCACATCCCAGTAATAGTAGGATAACAACAAATGAGCCATTTACAGTGCAGGAGGTAGCGGCAGCTATATGGAAAATAACTCCCGCAAAAGCGGCCGGTCAGGATGGGATACCAGGTGACCTGTTTCTACATGACCCCAAGCTATGGTCCAATTTTATTGCCCCCTTGATAAATTTATTGCTTGCTGGTCACCCAGTCCCCGACTCCTGGAAGGGAGTAGAAGTGGTCACAATCCACAAGAAAGGCGATAAGGAGGACCCTGCCAACTATAGGCCGATTAGTTTAATCGACGCTATGCAAAAAGTAGTTGGGCGGGTGATTGTGAACAGAATAGATAGATGGGTTGAGGAGGGTTGCATACTCTCCCACTTCCAGGCAGGTTTCCGCAAAAGTGTGGGGACTATGGATCAGGTCTTCAGGTTTTGGGCAATTTATTGGAAAAAGTCATTGTTAGAAAGGGAAAACTCTACCTGGCCTTTGTAGATTTAAAAAGTGCCTTTGACCTGGTACCTCGCGACATACTCTGGAGGGTGCTACTGGACATGGGCTTCCCACGCTATCTTCTGGAACTAATAGCTAAGCTCCATGAGGATAGCTATGCCAGGATTAGATGGGGTAGCCAGGGGCAGTTAACGGAGAGGGTGTCCGTGAATAGGGGGTACGCCAGGGCTGTGTAATGGCGCCGACACTGTTCTCTCTTTTTGTCAATGGGGTTTTGGAGTGGCTGAGGGAGGACAGTGCCGACGCTCCGGTTTTGGCAGGAGAGAAAACACCAACTCTCCTGTTCGCGAACGACACCCTTCTGTTGGCCAAGACCCCGATGGGCCTGCAGAAACTTCTGGACAAATTTAGTCTGTTTTGCGACAAGCATGGATTAACTATCAACACGACCAAAACAAAGTTGATGGTATTACCCCCCCAATAAAGGGAAGGAATCCCCAGATCACCCTTAATGGAACTCCATTGGAGGTGGTGGAGGAATTTGACTATCTGGGAATAAGGATAAATAGCAAAATGAGGTGGGATTCCCATATAGCCAAGATGCAGCTAAACCTCTGGAGAGTTTCGGGTGCCATATTAAGGAGCCAGTGATTATCAATCAGTAGACCAATTGGCCCTGCTCTTGCAGTATATGAAGGAAGAGCGATCCCCTCAGCGACATACGGGGCAGAATTGTGGGGAGGAGAAAATGTTGAGGTATTGGTAAAGGCAGAGAATAAATTTATTAGGGAGTTGGCTGCCTTACCCGTATCTACCCCACTGAAACCATTGTACTTGGATATGGGCAAACGCACCATCTTAGATGTAGTTCACCTGCGACCATTGCTGTTCTGGGTTCGTTTAAGAAGGACCCCAGAGCTAGCACACTATGCCCTTGTGCTGGATGAACTGATTGCTCTGAACAGCGGTGGTAAAATACTCTGGATAAATAAACTTAAAGAGTTGGTTCTGAAGCTGGGGCTAATAGAATCCTGGACCACCCAGGCACCACCTCCAAAGCAAGTAATAAAGAAAATTTACTGGGAGTGGGTAGAGGCTCAAGAACTGAGAAATCCAAGGTGGGGTACTCTAACCACGCAATTTCTAGAGCATAAACCAATCAGAAAGCTGGAACCCTTTCTAGACTTTCAATTCAATTCAATTCAAGAATCTTTATTCGGTGATTAAAAAACACCATAAAAGCACATTTATATACACAAATAACAGTAAAACATTATTAAATTCTAATTAGGATCCTTGTACATAATTGATACGCTAAAAAGAATGCCAACATAGAGGCCATATAAATACAGGTCACAATATTTCATTCCTCTCTCCTCGTCTTTCTTAAACGTATTGCAACTTTGATGAAGTTCAAAATGCTACACAAGGTTAAGGGGTCAGAGGCTTTTAACAAAAATACTAGGGCATCCCTGGCGTGTTCCAGTTGGGCTTTTTTTAGAATATTTACAAGGAATCTACGCCTAGGCATGGAAAAATAGGGACAAAGCAAAACAAAGTGAAGGGAATCCTGCGGAGACCGGTTGTCGCAGCCGTAGGGACCCTTCTGCTCAATAGATGAAGTAAACCCGGCAGGTATAGCCAACATGAAGGGGAGCAGATTCAGTCTGAAACGGCACATTAAAAATCTGTCCTGTGCATTATGTAGAAGAAATAAGTAAGGCTCCATGCCCTCCACACTTTTTACCAAACCATGGGCCCTTACAGTCTTTTTCGCACCTTCAGCATCAGCTCGTCGTTGGGTTTCTTTCTCCAAAAATAGTTCCCCTACTCGCTTCTTGTGCTGTGCTGAAATAGCAGCTGGGTTCGTGAAGAGGTTCCCCAACCCTAAATCCTCCAGGGTATTTTACACGTATTTGAGCCAGGGGATGCGCATTGAATGGGTCCTACCTAGGCAGTCCAACAGAATTTCTCTGCTTAGATGCGCCTCTGGATTTATCCATATTTTTAACCAGGCCACTATTGGCCTAAGTTTTAACAAATCTTCCAAATATGGCCTCCCTAGCTCCCTGTGGGCTATGAGACAAGCCGTACTGGGTGGCGCCCTCAGGATTGCTTTCAAATACCTATTTTCTTCCTGTTGGATTCTAGTTGTGTTCACGAACCCCCAGACTTCTGCCCCGTAAATTACTTTAGAGCATGTTATGGAGCCGTACAAATTCATCACCTGTTCCGGACTCCATCTGCCCACCCTCCTTCCATATCCAGCTATCGCCCCGTTAGAGGCAATCATTTTCGTACAACGTTCTGCTACCAAGGGGGTAAATTGCAGTGCACCGTCAAAAGTTACCCCGAGGTAGGAGAAAGTCTTAACCTGCTCCAAACTGTGGGAACCAATTGTGTAAACAAATTTGGAGGAAGGTTTTTTGCCGGCCAGGAGCACATATGATTTCCCTAGGTTGACAGATAGGTCCAGGTTACTCATGAACTCTGCAAACCCCTCTATCAGTGTTTGTAGGCCTCGAGGTGTTCTTGCCAATAAAACCGCATCATCTGCGTAAAGCAGGACGGGGATATGCCGCGGCCCAACCCTTGGACAATCTACCTTTAAACCCAGAAGGAACTGCTCAAGGTTATTGATATAAAGGGAGAACAAAAAAGGGGCAAGTATACAGCCTTGTCTGACTCCACTCCTACATGGAAAGGAGTCAGACAGTCCTCCCTCCCTGTTAAATCTGACCGTGGCCGTGGTGTCACTATGCAGTTCCCTCAATATGGTGATTAGGCCACTCTCTATCCCCATACCTGACATCATCTCCCACAACTTTCCTCTGTTGACGTGATCGAATGCTGCTGCCAGATCCATGAATCCCATATAGATGGGTTCATCACTGGCCAAAGTGTACTTGGCAGTCAGCATATATAGGTTCAGGCACTGATCACTAGTGGACCTCCCTGTCCTAAACCCATACTGGGTGTCCGAGAAGATGTTGTTCTCTTCGGACCATTCGGTCAATCTATTCAGGATTGCCCTTCCCAAAAGTTTAGCTGAAACGTCAATTAGGGAGATGGGCCGGTAACACTTCGGGTCATCCCTATTGCCCTTTTTAAAAATTGGTACAATGATCGCCTTAGACCAGGACGGCGGAAGCCCACAGGTAATAGCGGTATTTAGGACCCTGGTCATCAAAGGAGCCCATAGATCTATATTACTAAGGAACAGGTCAGGAGGAATTCCATCCGGGCCCGGGGCTTTATTTTTAGTAAGACCCTCCATCCCTGTACTGATCTCCTTAAGAGAGAATGTGACTAGTGGGACCTGTCTTGGGGATACCGGTGGTTCCACATGGGTGCCCGACTCATAATTGTATAAGCCCCTAAAGTGGGTTACCCATTGCTCTGGAAGAATATTAGCCCCTATCTCCGGAGAATCATTTTCTAAAAAGGTCGGTTTATTGATGATTCTCCAGAACCCCGCTAGATCTTTTCTTTCTCCAGCTTCTCTTAGATCTGCCCATGCTTCTGCCTGTAGGGCAAGTTTCCTCCTTTTGATCTCTTTTTTATACTTTTCCCTACTGACCCTAATAGTCTGTGGATCCCGTGGATTCATCTTGAGGGAGCATTTCAGTTCCCTCAGTGCCTTAGAGCAATCTCTGTCAAACCAACGGGGATTTACCTGGTTACGTATGGGCGCACTAGACCTCAATAGTTCATCAATTAGGTTAGCAATATGGTCGAACGCTTCCAAGACCCTTGGACCCTGTATTTCCAGATCTAAACAATCATTAATGGCCACTAGGCCCTTGTCGCCCAAAGTTTTATAAAACTGTGCCCCATCGATTTTAGACCACTTCAATCTCCTGCCTTGATCAGTGGCCCTCTCCTCAATTAAACAACGAGATTTAATTCCCGTGCCCGCCTTATAAAATAGCGTTAAGATGAGCGGGTTATGGTCGCTAAAGCTGCTCCACTCTATCCCTACACTGATTATTTTATTAATTAATGCTCTCGAGACCAAGATGTAATCTATAATAGATGCACAGCCCCTACCCTTAAAAGTTGGTGGGAGCGTGCCATCCGACTGTGGATCTATCATGTTAATGGTGTGCTCTAGGTCGTACTTAAGCCGAAGCAACCCAAGAGCCAACCCAGTCGGCGTGTGTGAAAAATGCGGCCCCTTCTCAATCGGGCATTGTGCCCAATCTGTATTTACCTTAATCAGTGCTGGACAGAGGTGACAGTTAAAGTCTCCTACCAAAAGCAGCCCATAGGACGGCCCTTTGCTCTGGGATTTAATTCCTTGACCCAGCCTATTGTCAAGTTCAGCCAATAGGGGGGAATGGGTATTTAAAATCTCACTATTATAAAAGTTAAAAACCGACAATTTCAACCCCCTACCAGAAAACCGAACTGCCTGTATTCCATGCGAGTTCCATTCTGGGGACGACCAGGTACCTGGGAGGGATAAATCTACATAAACAGCTAAACCACCCATTGCTCTCCCAGAACTGGATTTCCAAACGGGAACAAAGAAACACTTATAGCCCTGGAGATGATAATTATTCACCACAGCCCATGTCTCCTGTAAGCATATAACATTAAATTTCCTGATAAAATCAACCCACTCCTTATTATTAAATATGCCTGCTAAGCCCGCTACATTCCAAGAAATAATCCTCACATCCTCTCCACCTAATGCTACACCCCCCTCGCTCGTTGGTCCTATCTCCTGCAACACCCCTTGCATAGCCCCCCCGCCTCCTCCCACCAAACTATCCACAGTCATACCCTTGTTATCAGAGAGCATAGGTTCCTCCGCCCTAACTATTTGAGTTTGCAGGGCCGTATGTCTTTGCACCTCCGGTATTTCTGCTTGGGCGCCCTTTTCTGTATTCTCCTTAGAGGCCTTCTCTGTTTGTCAATCCACCCCCTCTAGGCCGTTTAGACAATTAAACCGATTATAAGTAGGGAGAAGTGGTGTCGGTCTGCCAAATAGTGGCCTAGGATGAAAGGCCTGGTGTCTCCCCCTTCTTCCAACCCTCTCCCATCTGTCATAATTTGGGAGTGGGTGGATTGGGCCTGGGGCGATGGGAAAGAAGAAGGACACACGAAGGGTTTGGATGGTAGATTCCCTTGATATATTTTCCCCTTGACATATATGCGACACCGTACCCTTGTCCCTAAAACTCACCAATAAACAGTCCCCAGTGATGGATTTCTGAGTTCTCCCCACCCATGGGACCCTTCTTACCATTATAATTTCATTATTAAGATGTCTCGGGAGGGGTCTATTTCTGTTTAGCCACTTAATTACCCTGGTTTTTAGGGCACAAAAATCCTCAACTTCTCCTTCATCAAGTGGCGGGACCCCTGCCATGACTACAGTAAGGTCATTAGTCTCAGGTGGTAGGTTAGGACGACGGGGTCTTGCAGGGGGCTTTTTTTGGTAGTCCGGAGTATTATTGTCTATCGGGTGTGCCGGAGGTACTGGTGCAAGGGAGGGATTAAGTATATTAGCGTGGAGTGAATTGGTAGCTACAGGATTTGGCTTTAAGGGTTGTTGAGGGACTGCCCCATTTACAGCTTGTGGTGGAGCTGGAGCTGGGTTAACTACCCTGTGTCTCGACCCTTGCGGGACTACAGTGGTGGTGATAGGTTCTAGATCACTTTCCTGTCGACCAGCGCGAGTTTTCAGACTTCCCAGTGTGGCCTCCAATATGGTTAGTCTGATCTCAATCTTTTTTATGCTTTCGCTGATCGGGAGTAACAGCGACCTTAACAGAAATTCCAGGTTTCCCAGCGGCACAACAGAGAGGGGGACATTAACTATACTAGTTCCTATATCTTTGATCAAGGCGGGAACTGTGTCTTCCTGAGCATTAGATTTAGGGTGTGGCTCTGCCGGTAGTTTCACTATTGGTACAGGGTGTTTTAGGGATTTGCCAAAGTCTAGGTGTAAAATCTTGGGTTTACTACCTCCCTGCGCTCCCTTTGCCCTCCTCCTGCGCTTTTTTGGGGGGGGTCCCAAAATTACTTGTGTGGTGACTGCTTTCGGTTTGGGATGCCTGTCTTTATGAACTGTGGGCGGTTGTGAGATTAAATCAATAGTCCCCCTAGCGGGGCTGGGGCTAGTAGCTAGAGCTGTGCTCATAATTCCAACTGGGGAGGTGTTAATACACTCCCTTAACAGGAGTGGAACATCCTCAATTCGTGTTAACTCCTCCCTAAATGTAATAGATTGTTCTCCCATGGGGGTGTTTTTCAGGTTATCCACTGATCGTCTCCGTTCCGCCCTTAACCTGGACAAATTTCCCTCTTTGTCCGCCTCCCCCACAGCCCGTGAAAAATAGTTTTCGAGTGTCCCAATTTTCACTCCTCCCGGCTTCTGAGGGGTACTCTCCCTTGCCGGGGAAGGCATGATTATACTCAGGAAGGGTCAATTATGCCTCACAGAGCGGGTGTAACAAATTAATAATTCCAGGAAATACCTGAGAAACCAAGAGAGTAGGCCCAGCCCGGCCTACTCCGGCCGATGACGGCCTTGGACGGTCCCGCCCTTGTCCCGGGCTTCTCCCGGCGTTCCCGCGCGCTCCCGCGCAGCGGGGGTTCAAGGAGCTTAATATAGTATAGTACTACGTAGGTTAAGTGGTGGGAGGGGTCGGGGAGAGCGGCCCAGGTGTGGCTAGTCAGGCAGGCGGGCGCTCCTGGGATATGCAGTCCCAGTAGAGCGCGCACACACGCTCGCAGCCCCGGCAATTCAACTTCCCTCGTTGTCCCCTTAGTGAAGCAGCAGGCGGCACTCCTGACGCAGCGGGACCCGCGGAGCGGGTTCCGCAAGAAGTAGGCTGTGACAGGAAATTCCAGGTAGGTCAAACAAAGGTTCAGCAAGGCGTCCCGCTCGCAAGCTCTGCGAGCACAGTAGATGAAGGCTCGGTGAAGGGGTGGGAGGGGTCGGGGAGAGCGGCCCAGGTGTGGCTAGTCAGGCAGGCGGGCGCTCCTGGGATATGCAGTCCCAGTAGAGCGCGCACACACGCTCGCAGCCCCGGCAATTCAACTTCCCTCGTTGTCCCCTTAGTGAAGCAGCAGGCGGCACTCCTGACGCAGCGGGACCCGCGGAGCGGGTTCCGCAAGAAGTAGGCTGTGACAGGAAATTCCAGGTAGGTCAAACAAAGGTTCAGCAAGGCGTCCCCCTTTCTAGACTTGATAACAACACCTAGAGACAGAGTGATCTTTTTAAAGATGAGATATGGAACTCTACCTCTTAATCAATTCACCAAAGGATGGAGAGCCACAAGGGCACTGAACGGTGCATGTCCTTGCTGTCCCTGTAAATCAGAATCCCTTGCACATTTTCTGTTTGTCTGCAAAACATATAAGAGGGCAAGACAGAGATAGCTTAGACCAGTCTGCAGGGAGCTTGGGACTAGAGACTTTCGGGTTGCTCTACGTATTATTACACCAACACGTTCCCTCTTTTCATTGTTTGCGGTGTGGCTAAATACTTATCAAGTGCTTGGCTCACCCGCACAAGGATATGTAATGTTACCAGTACTTAGGATGTACGGACACGATTGCCAATTATCTATTTTTAAATGTTGTGATTTTAATATTGCTATGTATCTTTGGGTCATATGATGTTTTAATTGTATATAGAAATTTTTAAACAACTCTAAATGAAATGTGTTTTAATGCTAATGTTTTTATGATGAATGTACTTTTATGATATGACAATATATCGAATAAAGTATCAATCGCAATCGATATTAGAGCTTTCCAAAGCTATTGTAACTGAGTTAAAAACTCTTATACCCCGTTAGAAAGTAGATTGGACAACGTTAACGTCTTGTAAACAGAAAGCGGATGAGTCAGTTTCTGATTTCCTTACACGATTTAAAGAGACATTCTATGACTGTAGTGGGCGGTCATTGACACGGGTAAGCATCTGTTCATCAACAAATTTGTCGCTAACATGTTGCCAGACATAGCTAGTCGTCTAAAGACCAGCGAGAGTTCATGATCTACGTCTTCTCCAGTCTCCCTTTTGACTATGGCTCAGTATTATGAGCGTCAGGAATTGGAAGCAAAAGGCAAGGAGGATAAAGGTTAAGGATTTAAAAATGAAAGTTATGTTGGCTCAAGTCTATGGTCCACCATTCAGAGGTAGTGGAAGAGGTGGACGTGGAGTATATACCCCTGGTGTACCACCTTTCTCTCGAGCACCTTTGTCTTCTGATCAGTGTGCTTATTGTAAAGAGATGGGACATTGGCGTTCTGAGGGCCCCCTATTGCAAGGTCAGCAGTATCAACGGGTTAGAGGAAGCCTGAGAGGACTCCCAGGGGTAAACATCATTTACAACGATGTTTTCACAACGCGGTACCTTTACACCGCGGCTGTGACAACGCAAGTCGTTACCACGACTTGCGCTGGAGGGCGCTCAAGGTCTAAAAATAGTTAATTTACTATCCTAACACCTTCCCTAGGGTCCACGGGGACTGGTGTTAGAATAGTATATTAAACTATTCGAAATCCGCGCCCCCCCAACGCAAGTCGTGGTAACGACTTGCGTTGTCACGGCCGCGTTGTAAAGGTATGCGTTGTGCCGGTACGCGTTGTACCGTCATATATCCACTCCCAGGGAATCCAGGACAAAGGGGAGGAATAGGAAATTGTACCAGATTTGAGGCAGATGAGCACAACCCGAATTATTCTAATACCTTCGATAGATTAAATCAATATCAAATGTCTGATTATTTAACCGATGGTCTTGAGTATTCTAATTATGCATAGGAATGCCGAGAATGAGGTAAGGAACCGGTTGAGTTGCCAGTGGATCAGAAAGGTCCTTATGTTGATGCAAATGTCTTGGGCTCTACTGATCAGTGTCTGGTTGATACAGGAGCTACTGGTCGTGCCCTGTCTAAAAAATTGGTTCCTAGGGCTTCCCTGTCTGGCGCAATGATAACAGCGATAGAATTTGATGGGACATCTTTACTTGCCTACTGTCACATCCACTTGCATTTAGTCTTGATAAATTCACTGCAGCATGTCCATTTTTGCTTTCCCCTAACAGATCAGATCAGAAAAACTTTATTCGGATAACTTGGTATTCATAAAAGCACAGCAATATAACAAATTAAAATGACAAATGGAGAATAATAATAAAATCCATTAGCAATAAACAATTTCCAATAATATAAAATACCAGTTCATACACCAGTTTATACAAAATATGCATACATACATATTTATAAGCGCTCAGGGATTAGAGATCGTCTGGCGTGCTCAAATGGTAATTCTCAAAAATGTACTTTAAATAATATTTACAAAGAAACAAAAAATGTAAGGTAGATTGGTGGCTCACACCATCACATGGACAGGGTAGATGGTTGAGATTGGAATGGTAATCAAGAGGAAAACATAATGCAAATTTAACAGTTCCTGCTCTTAGATGAAATAAAAGACTCCTTTCCCAGTGACTCCTAGGTAGGGTGAGATAGATCGATAGATAGGAGATGCCTATGCTGCTTTATAGTCAAGTAGCTAAAGGCAAGAGATTTTTTAGATTCCATGCCAATCCTTTCTGTATTGTAAAGTGAATAAAGTGCACTTCTGAGCTCATTTGTATGCAAGGTTTCAGCTGTCCTGGGATTGAAGAAGATGCATCCTTTATTAACACTACATAGGCTTTGGTACACTCCAGACAGCCAAGGAATATCCATCCCTTACTCACACTTAACACAGTTGCTGATTATTTTTCTAGTTAAAGAAGCAGCCCAGTTCTTCCAAATCGATAACCAAAAGAGAGCATGACGGTCACTTATAAAGTCTTCGATATCCCTGTGGCAAATGGATTGTGGAGTAGAGATTGGGACGCTTAATAGCTTCCTGCAAATTCTGTTCTCTTCCTGCTGAATACAGGAGCTATTGTTATTACCCCAAACCTCAGCTCCATACGTAGCCACTGGGACACATTGTGATTTGAAAATTTTTAAAATAGCAACTGTACTCTTTGGGCGAGGAGGGCTAAGAATTGAATTAATGGCCTTTGAGAACGAGCTCCTGGAGTGAGCCAAATGCTCAGTCCATGAGCCGTTCGCAGCAAAGACCACCCCAATATAAGTGATGGTAATAAAGCTGAGCCGGCATTTCCCAGGGCCACACGACATTATAAAAGATTTTTTTTTAATTAATACATAGGTCCAGGCTATCCATATGGTTAACAAAAGTCTGTACCAGGATGTGTAGAGAGTTCGGAATGCGGCCTATGAGGACCGCATCATCTGCCTATAATAGTACAGGAAGAGTGTTCCCATTAATTTTGGGGACGTCTTGGGTCGTGTATTTTAATGTTTTATTCAATCCATTAATGTATATGATAAAAAGGAGGGGGGCCTGGACACATCCCTGTCTGACCCCCCCCCCCCCCCCCCCTTAATGGCTCCAGTGACCTCGTCCCCACAACCAATCCTCACCTGGGCCTGAAGATCTTTGTGAAGGTGCGCTAAAAAATTTACCAAAGGCTCATACCCTCCATAGGCCAGGAGGATAGACCAGAGCTTTGACCTATTGACTAGGTCGAAAGCGGAGGACAAATCCATAAAGGCCAAATAGACTGGAGAAGCCCGCGCAATGGTGTATTTTCCAATGACCAGGTTAAGATTCAAACACTGTTCATTGGTGCCAACCTTACTGCAGAAGCCTAGTTGACAGGACTCTAAAATACCACTTTCCTCTGACCACTCTAAAATCTTATTATGTAAAACTCTGCCCAATATTTTTGAAGTATTGTCGATCAGGGAGATAGGCCTGTAACAACTAGGTTGAGAATGGTACCCCTTTTTAAAAATCGGAACAATAATACTTGTGGCCCAGGTGCTAGGTATCGGAGCGTGCATCAAATTATTAAAAACATTCAGGAGGAGAGGTGCCCAAAAATCTGGTTTCCTATTGATTAAAGCTATGGGTGACCCACCAGGGCCAAGGGCTTTGCCCTAACACGCGGGATCACATTGTGGGTATCGATATGCTTACCGACGAACGAAAAACAAAGGGTGGAGGGGGGCCCTAGGGGAAAATGTATTTATAGACCTGCTTGTATCTTGTCCCCCAACTAGACAATAAACCACACGAGAGATACCAAGGGTCTTTCTGATTGTGTTCGCGATTGGAACCTGTTAGTGTCCCAGACCACATATACCAAGAGGTTAATTAAGAAATTTACACAGGAGAAGAGAGGGAAATAAAGTGCAGTAAGAAAAGAAAAAATGTACCCATCAGCCCACACAATAGTGGAACTTCGTCATCTGGGGGTTTTTTTAACAGCTGGTGTCTAGTTAGCTCTTCCACAGGAGAAATCCTGAGGCTAGCTGAACTTAGACCCACAGGTTGTACCATCAACCGAAACTGATGAGAGTTTCGAAGGCTGAAAGAAAGTTGCAGTGCTCGAAAGTAGTGAAAAAATGAAAGAAAAGAGTAATCTTAGTGATTAAAAATACCTGTCTTCATGTCTTAAGAAACTTTATTAGGTGCGCCCATCTAGACGGTATGATTAAAAGCAGAGTGAAAATAGTATGGAAGGAATTACTATTCACCATGAATGATATTTGGTCAACATGTTTCAGCCCTTAAGGGCTTTCATCAGGACCTATGATGTACACTACTGCAACACTTACCACGTGCTGTGATAGATAATTTTCATAGTGTAGACATATCCACTATTGCAGTTGTATGTCTATGTTTATCAACCTTCTCCTGTGGACAGAGTAAAGTGAGTGACACACAAAACAAAACACAATACATAAATCTAGTCACAATCCAACATATAAAATGTATTGATACTATGTGTGTCCGTTTTGTTTTCACCTTCCAACTCACCCAATTTTGTAGGGAGGAAATGCCTCACCTCACCTGGCGCTCGCTCAGGACATTGGAGGCCACACGCTGAAATTTTCAGAATGATATCAGATTATTTATCTTGTTATTTGGACTTATATGCCAAATCCTTGTTATGTGACAGAAAGCAGATAGGGGGGTCTTAGGTTCTAAATAAATAAGGCCTCTATTTAAGTGACACAAGCCATATAATCTTCAAGTGTGAAAAAAAGAAGAAGAGATTTAGCTCTATGAGTAAATTAACTTTTTCATGAACATTTTTTTTTCAAGTCTCCATGTTTACAGGAGATGGAATTTGTAAACAGGTAAAAGATAAACAGGTATTAGGTATTATCTTTATGTGAAAAAGTAGTCTAAACCAACCTCAATTTAAATGCTAACTATAGTTGCTAGATATAGTTAGTTTGAGTTCAAATAGCCAAGCTATTAATTCTCCCCTGCATCAATACACAGCACACACTCACCTCTCCGTCATTGCCTCGGTCTGGCAGCTGAAGCGGACCTGAGAGGAAACTGTGTTTAATAGGTAAAAGTTTTTGATACGTTCGTTGTTTACGTTGAGAATGCCCGAGAAATCGACTCATTTAATAGGCTCTGCTGCGAGGGCTGACACGTCTCGCTATTGGTGCGATATCTGCACACTAGCGACGCCCCCGTCAGCGCGCGCAGATTCGCGGGTCTGGACCTGAGAAACACAGTAACAGATGCACATGCGTGGTGGATAACCGTCTCTGCGGACCAAAGTGGAACCGCGTATAACAAATAGCCTCGGTTAATGATTGGGCCATGTAGGAGAGTAGGGTCTGCAATCCTATGATCACCCAGATTTTTTGCTTTTGTTTCACTGGTTTACGACTTCCTCTGGCTGTGGGCCTGCCAATCAGACCCACAGCCTAGCTGTTCTCTCACTAAATTGACATGTGTACCTTAGGTGCATTATCCAATTGGTACTGGGCCACCTTATCAGACCCTGTAACTCAGGGCATAGGTGTACCCAGGGCCTACCAGGGGCTGAAGCATGTATTATGCCACCCCTGGATGGCCATCTAAATCTGACACAACTGGCTGCACGACAGCTGGGGCAAGGTGGTGCAATCACCCTTTGCTTTAGATATAGTATACCTATATCTAACCCTAAAAATGGACACACAGATTCCTATCAGTCACTCCTATGGCAGGCCTTGACAATCCTGAAGGCAGAGTGCTTGGAATCATGTGAGATGGTGCTCTGGCATGAGCTGAGCCCGTTTGCAGCTTGCGGAACCAAGTCCTAATAGCTGTTCCATGATAACGCATACCATATGCACTTAAGTGCATTATAATCCTCGCGGTTAAATGCTATCTTTGGTATTGCTTTATCAAAACATGTCGAGTAAGGTGTCATACGAATTGGAATACTAACCCCTCGCCAATTCTGGCGACGGGGTTAGCATTCCACCCTTCTAGAGGGACACGACATGTATGTAACTGTGAACCCCGGTTAAAGTTAAACGAAGCCTCAGCTCCACAAAATGGATGCTGCCACCACAGACACGAGTCTGACCTCCTGCTGCTGGGAGTCCTTCCAGCGAGGAGAGCTTGGACAAAGGGTTTCGTGTCAGGGGCCGTGCTAGCACCATCCCAGACAGGGTTTTGTGTATCCTGGGCAGGCAGGGCTTTACAGGAAGGTGACTGCTGAGTGGCACCCCGGTGCTCACTACGCATCTGCCGGCTAGAACCAGTTCCAGGGGCACACCAGCCCCTGGCCTGGGGAAAGTCCGGCATGGGAGAGGGGTGTCACCACCCCCCTTCCTGGTCCCACCCCTAGGGCAGGACCTAGTCGCGTACCCACCCCTTTCTTTAGGATAAAGGCAGGAGCGGGGACCCTTCCAAATTAGATCATCTTTGAATCAAGAACTACTTTCTACGAAAGGAAACTCAAGACTCTTCTCAAGATTTCTCCCTTGTGGCTAAGGAGTAGTCACCCTGCATCCGCAGGCACCATCTTAGAACTCTGCGGTTTGCTGCACGTCCTTCCTCAGGAATCCGACTGACCAGCATGACGAGACCCGGCTTCCCTGGCACCTCTGACCTCTACCTACCGCTACAGCTAAGCTGAGAACCGTAGGTGCGACGAGACCTCGAGGGACCGGCCATCATCAGAACTGAACGACTTCTATCCAGCACGACCGCCGAGGGATCCTCTGGTGAGTGCTTTGGGGTCCGAGAAGCCCCGACCCTGAGCAGCTCCAGCACCGAAGACCAGCCTCCCAGCATCTCCACGATCTGCGTGGGGCCCTTCTGCTTTTTGCTGCTCACCGCGTTGTTTGGCTACTAGCCCGCTGGCTTGTGGCCTTCTTAACGACGCCCGACGACATCACTGCTGCTGGTCTGGTTGCTCCAGACTGGCCCTTGCTCCCTTCCAAAAGAGGAGCACCCCGGACCCTCCTGGTCCACTCAAGACGCCATTTTAGGTCCACCGCGTGGGCTTGAATTTGCCAAGGCTTGTTGCCCCAATCCTGGGTCCAGCGACGTCGACAGCATCATCCATCGTGGCACAGCTCGCACCTCCATCCTGGTTGCCGACAACGCCTCCTGGTCCGTGAGATCTGCGGAGCACAGCGTCGCCCCCCCACCTAGTCGAGGTGACTACCATCCGGTGCCCTCCTGGTGCCACCTGACTACTGGCTAGTAGTCACGAACTTGGTCACTTCTGCTTTCAGGTGTCATCCCTCTTCGATCCAGGCTTGGATCACTCGAACAATCTTCACTGGTCGCCTGCCAGCAACTTCTTTCTTCAGGCTCCTGGTTCGTCTACGAGGATTCCCGACGTCTTTTGAGACCTATGCAGCTGCAGCCCCTGGGCTAGGTAAACTCGGCATTTCGGTGCCCCAGCATAGCCTCACTATCCAAGGGTCAGGATCCACTGTCGTTTTCGATCTACCTAGTCGGGTTCGCCCGAGAACACTAACTTTGTGAATTCTAGCTACCATAGACTTTGTCCCGCATCCCGCGTGAGAGTGCACACTCTGCACCCGAGTCCCCTAGGCCTCCTACTAGTAATCTGAAGGTTCAGTAACGTAGTCCTAGCGATTCCAAAGCCTATTAGTACAGTACTTACCTGCTAGTAATTTCGCATTCCACTTCCATAGTATATGGTTTATCGTGCCCATCGGGCATTTGTGTAAATTGTGCAACTTAAAGTATTTTTATAAGAGTTTTGTTGTGTGCTTAGTACCCTGTCCTCATAAAGAGTACAGGGCTGTTGTGATCTAAATAAATACACTGTTTATTTTCATAACACTTGTGTGGTGTCCTTTCACTTGGTGTTTAAGGGGTATATGTGATGGTATAACAGCTGGCTTAACACACCCTCTAGAGTTTAGCCCGAAGACTGCTCGTATCCACGCTACTAGGATAGCTGGTCTATAAGGTTGACTTACAACCAATCACCATAAGGGTTGTTTGGACTGATACAAAGTGCTCACTAGAATAGTGAACATTATATATCAGGCCAACTTCTCACATTGGTGAGCAGCGGTTGGGATTTGAGCTTGCTGTTGTTTTACCACACGTATCCTAAGAATATCTTGTGAAAGATCACATAAGTACTTCAGGTACATATAACTTAGCTTAGAATACTCTGAGTTCTACTGAACCAGCTGTTGTAGCTCTTCAAGGCTTAGCACGCCTTGGCTGCAACTCTTAGCAAGGGATCAGTAGGCAAACATATAGTGTAGGTAGGTGCATCACTTACACCACACTAGAATCAGCATGTCAGACAAAGGAGGAAACACTGAGTCTCCCCTTGTGTCAGTGGACCCTCCACAGGTCACTTCCAGATATGCTGCTCTTAGCTTCCAGGAGATGAGACAAGTGTGTACCTCCAGGAAACTAAGACAGGGGTCTAACCCCACAATTCCATTTCTGATTGGTCTCTTAGAGACTTATGATGCTAGGAGTGCTGGTAACACAGAACCTTCTCATCCAGATGGGAACATGCCCCCCCTTGAGGGAACCTCAGGTGACCCTGACCTTATCCATCTCTCTGCAGAAGGTGAAGAGGAGGATGAGGATCTAGAGCCATCTGAGGACGAGGCAGACAAAGGTCCAGAAGTAGTTAGCCAGCTAACTAGGGACAACTTAAGCAGGCATGAGAATGGTACTAGGAGACCCCTGGGGCCCCTCTCAGGCCAGCTTAACATTGGGAATGGACGAGTTAGGTCTCTATCAAGAGGCTCTAGCAGATCCATTCGAACCAATGGCTCTCAGGCCTCTGCTCAGAGGAGAATGACATCCCCCTCAGAGGATAGTATATGAAGCCAAAGAAAGGGAAGTCAATCTGAGGATTGAAAGGGAAGAACTTGCCCTGACCAAAGAGAGACTTGCCTTTGCTAGAGAGCAAGAATTGAGTGGGACAAATCCCACTGGTGGCAGCATTCCCCCAAGGGAAAACAGGAGTTTAGACACTAGACACCTGAGTAAGATAGTGCCCCCCTTTAAGCAAGGGGATGATATCCACAAATGGATAACTGCTTTGGAGAGGGCTTGCATTGTACAGTGTGTCCCCCAGAGTCAGTGGGCAGCTATCTTGTGGCTCTCCTTTGAAGGTAAAGGTAGAGACAAGCTCCTCACTACTAGAGCTGAGGATGCTAATGATTACCAAGTCCTGAAGAATACACTGATAGATGGGTTTGGCCTAACCACTGAGCAGTACAGGTTGCTGTTCAGGGATACCCAGAAAACTCAGTCTCAGAATTGGTCTGACTTTGTAGATTGTGCCACTAAGGCTTTGGAGGGCTGGTTGCTGGGCAGTAAGGTTACTGATTACACAGGATTGTATAATTTGATCATGAGAGAACAAATTTTAAACAATTGTCAGAACCAGTTGTTGCATCAGCATCTTGTTGACTCAGATCTGACCTCTCCCCAAGAATTGGGAAAGAAGGCAGACAGATGGGTCAGAACAAGAGTTAAGCAGAACCAGGGCCAGAATCAAGGTGGTCAGAAGAAAGCAGACCAGAAGGGTAAAGATTCTAAAGGTGAACAAAATGACCAGAAGTCTTCAACAGGTCCCCAACAACCCAAAGAGGGTGGGGGTCAGGCTTCCCAGAAAAAGAAGAATCAAGAAGGCCAGTCAAAAAGGTGGTGCCAGTACTGTAAAAGTAAAACTCACTGGTTTAGTGAGTGCACCAAGAAAGGAGGGCAGACTCCTGCTACTGCAGCCCCTAAGGCACCTGTGCCCCCTAGTACAGCCAGCAGTAGTAGTGCACCTCCCAAGGGTTTAGTTGGGTTAACCTTGGGTTCTGAGGGGTATGACAACTTAGTTGGCACACTCACTCAGGCTGTCCTTGTCTGTACAGGGGATATGGATATATCCCCTGATGTCAGTCCCAATACTTTGGGCAAATACAGACAGACACCTTTTATCAATGGCAAAATGGCTCAGGCCTATAGGGACACTTGTGCCAGTGTCACAATGGTGACACCTAACTTTGTGGACCCTGGACAGATCATGCCAGGTACAGATTTCCTGGTGACCAATGCAAGCAATGTCACTACCAGTCACAGTATGGCAATTGTTGCTTTCTCCTGGGGAGGGGTAATTGGCCAAAAGAAGGTTGTAGTTAGTTCAGACCTCCCAGTGGATTGTTTGTTGGGCAATGATTTGGAGTCATCACAATGGTCAGAAGTGGAGCATAGGACTCACATGGAGATGTTAGGCTTGCCAGCACATGTGCTTGCTGTGACTAGGTCACAGGCCAGAAGATGCCCCACTGAACAGGTGCTGGATCCTGGAACAATGGACCAGACACCTTCCAAGAAGAAGAGCAGTAGGGTTAAGGCATTGCCTTCCCCCTTGCCCCAGGTTGAGGATCAAGTCTCAGAGGAGGCTGACCTACGGGAATTGAGGGAAACTGAGCCTAAAGAATTCGAACTTGATCAAGTTGAATTTCTGGGCTCAGGGGGACCCTCAAGAGAAGACCTGGGGAAGGACCAATTAGACTGCCCTTCCCTTGAACCCCTCAGACAGCAGGCTGCTGCTGAGGCTGCTGGGAACGCCACAGGTACCCACAAGGTATACTGGGATGATGGACTCCTGTACACTGAGGCAAGAGACCCCAAGCCTGGCATGGCCATGAGGCTGGTTATCCCCTTGTCTCAGAGAGGTTTCCTTCTTACCTTGGCCCATGAGATTCCCTTAGCAGGTCACTTAGGCCAGACAAAGACTTGGGACAGGCTTGTCTCACACTTTCACTGGCCTCACATGAATGAGGATACCAAGGAGTTTTGTCGCTCCTGTGTCACTTGCCAAGCCAGTGGTAAGTCAGGTGGCACAACAAAGGCACCCCTTATACCAATGCCTGTGGTGGGGGTGCCCTTTGAAAGAGTGGGGATTGACATTGTTGGTCCAATGGAACCCCAGACAGCATCAGGGCACAAGTTTATACTGGTGGTAGTGGATCATGCCACCAGGTATCCTGAAGCTATTCCCCTTAGGACCACTACAGCACCTGTGGTGGCAAGAGCCCTAGTTGGAGTGTTCTCCAGAGTGGGCTTCCCTAAGGAGGTTGTCTCTGACAGAGGTACAAACTTCATGTCAAGCTACTTAACTGCTATGTGGAAGGAATGTGGTGTCAACTACAAGTTCACTACACCCTATCATCCACAGTGCAATGGGCTTGTTGAAAGGTTCAACAGGACCCTAAAAGGGATGATTCATGGACTACCTGAAAAGCTCTGGCGTAGATGGGATGTCCTGATTCCCTGCCTTTTATTTGCTTATAGAGAGGTCCCACAGAAGGGGGTTGGCATCAGCCCTTTTGAACCTTTGTATGGACATCCTGTAAGAGGACCATTGTGTTTGGTGAAGGAAGGATGGGAGAGACCTCTCAAAAAGCCTGCAACCAGCATAATGGACTATGCACTTGGTCTCCGCTCCAGGATGGCTGAGTACATGGAAAAGGCATCTGAAAACCTTAAGGCCAGTCAAGAACTTCAAAAAGCTTGGCATGACCAAAAGGCTGTCCTGGCTGTTTATCAGCCTGGACAGAAGGTGTGGGTGTTGGAGCCAGTGGCCCCAGCAGCACTCAAAGACAAATGGTCTTGGCCCCACACAATTCTTGAGCAAAAGGGAGAGGTCACCTACCTGGTGGACCTTGGAACTCCCAGGAGCCCCCACAGGGTGCTCCATGTCAACAGGCTCAAAGCATATGTCGACAGGAAGGACATGAGCTTGCTCATGGCCATAGATGAGGGACAGGAGGAAGAGAGTGACCCTCTCCCAGACCTGCTCACTCAGAATCCTGATGATGGATCAGTAGATGGTGTTGTCTTTTGTGGCAGCCTCTCTGAACATCAACAGAAGGATTGCAAACAAGTTCTTCAATCCTTCAGGCATATGTTCTCTCTAACACCCAGTCAGACCAATTGGTGTACCCATGAGGTTGACACTGGTGACAGCTTGCCAGTTAAGAGTAAAATCTACAGGCAGCCTGATCATGTTAGAGACTGCATCAAAACAGAAGTGCAGAAAATGTTGGAGTTGGGAGTCATTGAACCCTCAGATAGCCCTTGGGCTAGTCCAGTAGTTCTAGTGCCAAAGCCTCACACCCAGGGTGGTAAGAAAGAGATGAGGTTTTGCGTAGACTACAGAGGTCTCAATGCAGTCACTAAGACTGATGCCCACCCAATACCAAGGGCAGATGAACTTATAGATAGATTGGCTTCTGCCAACTACTTAAGTACATTTGACCTGACAGCTGGGTATTGGCAAATCAGGTTAGCTGAGGATGCCAAGCCCAAGACAGCATTTTCAACCCCTGGTGGGCATTATCAATTTGTGGTAATGCCCTTTGGTCTGCAAAATGCACCTGCCACCTTCCAAAGGTTGGTGAATCATGTTCTCACTGGGCTGGATGACTTCTGTGCAGCATATCTTGATGATATTGCTGTCTTTAGCTCCACCTGGGAGGATCACGTGGTCCACCTGAGGAAAGTGTTAGAGGCATTGCAAGCAGCAGGTCTCACTATCAAGGCCACCAAGTGCCAGATAGGGCAGACACAGGTTGTATACTTGGGCCACCTTGTAGGTGGAGGCCAAGTTCAACCACTGGAGAGCAAAATACAGTCAATCAGGGACTGGGCTCCTCCAACCACCCAGACTCAGGTTCGAGCTTTCTTGGGCCTGACTGGTTACTACAGAAAGTTTGTCAGAAATTATGGATCAATTGTGACTCCACTTAATGAACTGACAAGTAAGAAAATGCCAAAAAAGGTTCAGTGGACAGCAGGCTGTCAAAAAGCATTCGATGACCTAAAGCAGGCCATGTGCACAGCACCTATCCTCAAGAGTCCAGACTACTCCAAAACATTCATTGTCCAAACAGATGCTTCTGAGTTGGGTGTGGGAGCTGTTCTATCTCAACTGAATTTTGATGGTCAAGACCAGCCCATTGCTTTTATAAGCAGAAGGCTGACCCCCAGAGAGAAAAATTGGTCAGCTATTGAGAGGGAGGCCTTTGCTGGGGTTTGGGCCCTGAAGAAACTGAGGCCATACTTGTTTGGCACTCATTTCAAGATTCAGACCGACCATAAGACCCTCTTGTGGCTAAATCAGATGAAGGGTGAAAACCCCAAACTGCTTAGGTGGTCCATTTCCCTACAGGGGATGGATTTTACAGTGGAGCATAGACCTGGTACTGATCATGGCAATGCAGATGGGCTCTCCAGGTGTTTCCACTTAGAGCAAGAAGACTCACCTGGTCAAGGTTAGTTTATTGTCCCAAAGTTTGGGGGAGGGGGTCATGTAGGAGAGTAGGGTCTGCAATCCTATGATCACCCAGATTTTTTGCTTTTGTTTCACTGGTTTACGACTTCCTCTGGCTGTGGGCCTGCCAATCAGACCCACAGCCTAGCTGTTCTCTCACTAAATTGACATGTGTACCTTAGGTGCATTATCCAATTGGTACTGGGCCACCTTATGAGACCCTGTAACTCAGGGCATAGGTGTACCCAGGGCCTACCATGGGCTGAAGCATGTATTATGCCACCCCTGGATGGCCATCTAAATCTGACACAACTGGCTGCACGACAGCTGGGGCAAGGTGGTGTAATCACCCTTTGCTTTAGATATAGTATACCTATATCTAACCCTAAAATGGACACACAGATTCCTATCAGTCACTCCTATGGCAGGCCTTGACAATCCTGAAGGCAGAGTGCTTGGAATCATGTGAGATGGTGCTCTGGCATGAGCTGAGCCCGTTTGCAGCTTGCGGAACCAAGTCCTAATAGCTGTTCCATGATAACGCATACCATATACTCTTAAGTGCATTATAATCCTCGCGGTTAAATGCTATCTTTGGTATTGCTTTATCAAAACATGTCGAGTAAGGTGTCACACGAATTGGAATACTAACCCCTCGCCAATTCTAGCGACGGGGTTAGCATTCCACCCTTCTAGAGGGACACGACATGCATGTAACTGTGAACCCCGGTTAAAGTTAAACGAAGCCTCAGCTCCACAAAATGGATGCTGCCACCACAGACATGAGTCTGACCTCCTGCTGCTGGGAGTCCTTCCAGCGAGGAGAGCTTGGACAAAGGGTTTCCTGTCAGGGGCGGTGCTAGCACCATCCCAGACAGGGTTTTGTGTATCCTGGGCAGGCAGGGCTTTACAGGAAGGTGACTGCTGAGTGGCACCCCGGTGCTCACTACGCATCTGCCGGCTAGAACCAGTTCCAGGGGCACACCAGCCCCTGGCCTGGGGAAAGTCCGGCATGGGAGAGGGGTGTAACCACCCCCCTTCCTGGTCCCACCCCTAGGGCAGGACCTAGTCGCGTACCCACCCCTTTCTTTAGGATAAAGGCAGGAGCGGGGACCCTTCCAAATTAGATCATCTTTGAATCAAGAACTACTTTCTACGAAAGGAAACTCAAGACTCTTCTCAAGATTTCTCCCTTGTGGCTAAGGAGTAGTCACCCTGCATCCGCAGGCACCATCTTAGAACTCTGCGGTTTGCTGCACGTCCTTCCTCAGGAATCCGACCGGCCAGCACAACGAGACCCGGCGTCCCTGGCACCTCTGACCTCTACCTACCTCTACAGCTAAGCTGAGAACCGTAGGTGCGACGAGACCTCGAGGGACCGGCCATCATCAGAACTGCACGACTTCTATCCAGCACGACCGCCGAGGGATCCTCTGGTGAGTGCTTTGGGGTCCGAGAAGCCCCGACCCTGAGCAGCTCCAGCACCGAAGACCAGCCTCCCAGCATCTCCACGATCTGCGTGGGGCCCTTCTGCTTTTTGCTGCTCACCGCGTTGTTTGGCTACTAGCCCGCTGGCTTGTGGCCTTCTTAACGACGCCCGATGACATCACTGCTGCTGGTCTGGTTGCTCCAGACTGGCCCTTGCTCCCTTCCAAAAGAGGAGCACCCCGGACCCTCCTGGTCCACTCAAGACGCCATTTTAGGTCCACCGCGTGGGCTTGAATTTGCCAAGGCTTGTTGCCCCAATCCTGGGTCCAGCGACGTCGACAGCATCATCCATCGTGGGACAGCTCGCACCTCCATCCTGGTCGCCGACAACGCCTCCTGGTCCGTGAGATCTGTGGAGCACAGCGTCGCCCCCCCACCTAGTCGAGGTGACTACCATCCGGTGCCCTCCTGGTGCCACCTGACTACTGGCTAGTAGTCACGAACTTGGTCACTTCTGCTTTCAGGTGTCATCCCTCTTCGATCCAGGCTTGGATCACTCGAACAATCTTCACTGGTCGCCTGCCAGCAACTTCTTTCTTCAGGCTCCTGGTTCGTCTACGAGGATTCCCGACGTCTTTTGAGACCTATGCAGCTGCAGCCCCTGGGCTAGGTAAACTCGGCATTTCGGTGCCCCAGCATAGCCTCACTATCCAAGGGTCAGGATCCACTGTCGTTTTCGATCTACCTAGTCGGGTTCGCCCGAGAACACTAACTTTGTGAATTCTAGCTACCATAGACTTTGTCCCGCATCCCGCGTGAGAGTGCACACTCTGCACCCGAGTCCCCTAGGCCTCCTACTAGTAATCTGAAGGTTCAGTAACATAGTCCTAGCGATTCCAAAGCCTATTAGTACAGTACTTACCTGCTAGTAATTTCGCATTCCACTTCCATAGTATATGGTTTATCGTGCCCCTCGGGCATTTGTGTAAATTGTGCAACTTAAAGTATTTTTATAAGAGTTTTGTTGTGTGCTTAGTACCCTGTCCTCATAAAGAGTACAGGGCTGTTGTGATCTAAATAAATACACTGTTTATTTTCATAACACTTGTGTGGTGTCCTTTCACTTGGTGTTCAAGGGGTATATGTGATGGTATAACAGCTGGCTTAACACGCCCTCTAGAGTTTAGCCCGAAGACTGCTCGTATCCACGCTACTAGGATAGCTGGTCTATAAGGTTGACTTACAACCAATCACCATAAGGGTTGTTTGGACTGATACAAAGTGCTCACTAGAATAGTGAACATTATATATCAGGCCAACTTCTCACAGGCCATTAAAACGGAACCGGAAATAATACAAGTATGTGTTTATTTGGTGCATGTTGGTTTATGTGCCTAATGATCGTATTTACAAGAGGTCGAACCCTTCCTAAAGAGGAAGTGAATACTAGATAGTATATTAAGCGTATCGCTATTAGTGCGATTTTTTCAAACTAACGACGCCCCCGTAAGCTGAACCTGAGCCGGGCACAGACAGATGGGCATACGTAATAGATAATCGTCTATGCGGCCCGAAGTGGAAACGCATCTAGCGAATGGCCAAAGTTGATGATTGGGCCGTTAAACCGGAACCGGAAATAATACATGTGTGTGTTCGTGTTGGTTCATATGCCTAGTAATCGTATTTCCAAGGGGTTTACTCGATCGGACACTTCCTCCAGGGGAAATGAATACTTTGATGGTATTTAAACCGGAGGAAAAATGTATAGTATAACGGGACCAGCTTTTATTCCCTTCCGTGCGTATAGCAGAGTGATGTCATGTTTATAAGGCAATGATAGATCCATCATGATCTAGCCGGAGGCGGTACTTAATGATCTAATGCCACCTCGTATTGCACGTAATTTATTTACTACCGCCCTGGTCACCTCATGTAGTGAATTGAGGTGCTTCTTAAGGTCACAGGCAAACTGGTATGTCGGTTTGGCACTCATTGTGTGAAACCGGAGGTTAGAGTACTTTCAATGTACTGCAGTCTTCTACAGTTGTGCTGGCAAGAATAGAAGTTGGATTAAAAGAAACTCCACAGCGTAAGCACTGACGCCGAGACATGGGCACAGCAAACGCTCAGGGGATGTCTATATGAGATATTGTATCCAAGTTGAACAGTTTCAAAAACGGAGTTTCTCTACTGCATTTCAAACTATAGTTTAATGTCGGACAAACCGTATTGGGTTTGTGCGAACTTGTTCAAGGTGGTATGTAATGTTCCAATCGAGTTTATAGAACTCTGAAACTCAGACATACAAGGTACAGCCATAGCCTTAGATAGATATATATAAACCCTGGTGTCATCAGAACTCGGGAACAGAGTAATTAATGCAAATCTCATAACACTCAGAGATTTTTATGGAACGATGCATTTTTAGGGGATGAGAAACTACAGGTGAATAGGTCTTGTTCAGACATAGTTGGTGTTTACAGCTGCATCCATGGGATGTCATCATTCAACCCTTCGGTATCACATTTCAGTTTATAAATCCATTTTTGTTCTTTCCTCAATAAGAATTGGGAAATGTCACTGACGTGTTGGGGTATGAAGGGTTGTTCCAAGATGACCCACTGTAAATCATCTGCAAGATGTTTCATTGTGAGAAAATGAGATGTCAACCGGGTCGCTTGCTTGTTGCGCCTGATTGTACTTTTGTGCTCCTGTATGCGCAGTTTGATCTTTCTCGTTGTCATTCCTATATACCTCAGCATACACGGGCAAGTGATTTGGTAAATAACTTTCTCGCTGTTGCAGTTGGTATGTCGTTTCAACAACCAAGGTCGAGTGGTGCCAATATCGACTGATAGAGTCTTTTTGGTCTGGGGGCACACCGAGCAGTTCCCACAGGGGTGATGTCCCTGGACTGGAGGGAGATTCCACAATGTCGATGTGGTTTCTTCGATGGTCTGTCGGGGTCTGGTATGGACCAGTTCATCTCTTAAGTTGGTACTTCTCTTAAATGAAAAGAGTGGCAGGGGGATATTGTCACCTGTGCTGTTCAGAATGCGCCATTTTTGTCTAATGATTTTTTGGATTTTAGAAGATGCAGTGCTGAAAGTGGTAACACACGCAAGTTTGTTGAGGGGAGGTTTTTCAACTGGGGGTTCTAGCAGTGCCTCGCGATGGTTGTTCGCGGCTCGTTTACAGGACTTTGTGATCAGTGAGCCAGGATAAAGGCGTTGTTTTAGTTTCTGGGACAAGTCTTTTGCCTGGGATTGAAATTCCAACCTTTCAGAGCAGTTCCTTCGGACCCTGAGGAACTGCCCGAATGGAAGGTTCTCTCGTAGGGACCGTGGATGGTAGCTATCGAATCTCAGCAGGGAATTGCGTGACATGGGTTTGCGATATAGAATGCTTGCAAGATGTCCTTCTTGTGGAAAAATCAGCAAGTCTAAAAACGGAAGTTTGGTTTTGCTGTAGTCTAAGGTGAATCTTAGAAAAGGATTCTGACTATTCAACCATGTCTGGAAAGCCAGTAAGGATTCGCTGTCTCCACGCCAGACCACTAAAATATCATCAATGTACCTCTTCCACAACATCGTTTGATGATTATACGGATTGTTGTGGTTGAGGACATGATGGGTATCAAAATGGTGGACATATAAATTGGCCAGACTAGGTTCAAATTTACTACCCACTGACGTCCCTGATATCTGTAGATACAGAGAGTCCTCAAAGGAAAATAAACTTTCTGTCATAGCAATTCTTGCTAGATCCATTATGAAATGGATAGGTGTTATACTGTCAAGAGAGGAGGCTTCTAAAAGTTCTTGTACAGTGTGTAAAGTTTCCACTTGTGGTATGCATGTGTATAGCGATTCCACATCCAGACTGGCCAGTATGTCAGAATCGCTATTAAACTCAACCTCTGGTAATAAACGCAAGACATCCTTAGTGTCTTGGAGGTATGATGGCATGGTTTTGACAAGTGGACTAAGGAACACATCTACAAATGAAGACAGGGGTTCTAGGAGAGAGCATATGCCTGAAATTATTGGGCGACCCAGAGGGGGTCTCGATGGTTTATGAATTTTGGGCAATGTGTAGAAATACGGAGTGATTGGATATGTTTTGACCAAGAAAGTGGCCTCTTGTGACGTGATCCAGCCCTCCGTACTGGCTTCTTCTACTAGATGTTTAATTTCACTGGTGAGTCTCACAGTAGGATCTTCATCTAGAAGTGTGTAGGAATGAGTGTTCCCTAGCTGTCTCAAGCATTCAGTCCGATAAGAGGTGGTATCTTGGATAACTATCGCACCACCCTTATCGGCTGGTTTTATCACAATATTGGTGTCTTTAGACAGCGTTTCAAGTGCCTGCCTCTCATTCTTAGATAGATTTTGGTAGTCCCCGTGTCTGGAGAAATCAAGAGATTTCATCTCATGTAGTACTGCTGCCTCAAAAGTACCTACTTTAGATGGCACCTGTTGGAGCAGAGGCATAAAAGTAGACTTAGTTTTCAACCCTGTATTGGTATCTGTGATCGGTAGGTTTTGGTCCTTATCTTTGAAAAAGAAGTTTAGTCTTACTGTTCTAAAAAATCTTTCAATTTCACCACGTAGTTGAAAAGGATCCCCACTGTTGGTAGGAACAAAGCCTAGGCCTTTGTTGAGTACATCATGTTCAGTAGAGGACAAAACTCGGGTGCTTAAATTGACCACAAGGTCTACATCATCCTGTGGCACCGCATTCCTTGTCCTCGCTTGCTGCGAGTCATGGGTGGTTCTTGGTTGTCTGCCCATTAGACTTGGCCTTGGCCTCTCCGTCTTCCTCGACTCCAGCCATGGCCCTGTCCTAAAAAAGCCTGGCTGTCGAAGTATTGAGGTTGCATTGGGTAATGGGACATGGGTGGAGGGAATTGGGGATATCCCCATGGGGCAGGTGGCCACCATGGTCCTTGTTGGTACATATTACCCCGCCCATTGTATCTGCGATTTGGTCGGTTGTTGCGACCTTTGCCTCTCCACTGGTTGGTACCGCTGTTGTCTGAGTCAAAAGACTCGGAGTCTGAGGACGTTGCATAGGTGGACCCATATGTATTTTTCTGTTTGTTAGAGTCAGCAGGAGTGTAGTTCTCACTGGTATAGGGATACACTTTTTCATGCGAGAATTTCGCTAGATCCTTCTTAAATTTTTCTATTTTGGCAAAAAATATTGGATCCTTATATTCTTTGTTGGCCTTGTTTGAATCTTCTTGCTGTTTCTCAAAACGTTTTGTTGTTAATGTGGTTTTGATTTGGCCTTCCAGAATCTGTATTTCTACCAAAATGGCATCTGCTATCCTCTTAGCGGTTGTGATGATTCTTTTACAAAGGCTTTGTCTGTTAAGAAAAGCCTGGGTGCATTCGTGACGATCAAGCCCGTGGGTGCACATTTACTAACCTGTTCCTGATTTGTGTGACAGCATGGCAGATTTTGCGGGCCTCGGTTTCGATGATGAGACCCTATCATCCATCCTAAGTGACAATCCCAGCATGTTGGACCAAGTTCCGACTACAGCCTCAGCAACCATAGGTGACTGGGAAACAGTATTGAATCTAAAGAAAAGCCATTCACGCACCACTATACATGGACAAATCATGGCCGAATACCTCCACGGCAAATGTGCACCCACGGGCTTGATCGTCACGAATGCCCCCAGGCTTTTCTTAACAGACAAAGCCTTTGTAAAAGATTGGTCCTTAATAGCCTGGCCCTGCACGCGTGGCTGGTTAATCCTAATCATCACAACCGCTAAGAGGATAGCAGATGCATATGGGTCCACTATGCAACGTCCTCAGACTCCGAGTTTTCTGACTCAGACAACAGCGGTACCAACCAGTGGGGAGGCAAAGGTCGCAACAACCGACCAAATCGCAGATACAATGGGCGGGGTAATATGTACCAACAAGGACCATGGTGGCCACCTGCCCCATGGGGATATCCCCAATTCCCTCCACCCATGTCCCATTACCCAATGCAACCTCAATACTTCGACAGCCAGGCTTTTTTAGGACAGGGCCGTGGCTGGAGTCGAGGAAGACGGAGAGGCCAAGGCCAAGTCCAATGGGCAGACAACCAAGAACCACCCATGACTCGCAGCAAGCGAGGACAATGAATGCGGTGCCACAGGATGATGTAGACCTTGTGGTCAATTTAAGCACCCGAGTTTTGTCCTCTACTGAACATGATGTACTCAACAAAGGCCTAGGCTTCGTTCCTACCAACAGTGGGGATCCTTTTCAACTACATGGTGAAATTGAAAGATTTTTTAGAACAGTAAGACTACACTTCTTTTTCAAAGATAAGGACCAAAACCTACCGATCACAGATACCAATACAGGGTTGAAAACTAAGTCTACTTTTATGCCTCTGCTCCAACAGGTGCCATCTAAAGTAGGTACTTTTGAGGCAGCAGTACTACATGAGATGAAATCTCTTGATTTCTCCAGACACGGGGACTACCAAAATCTAACTAAGAATGAGAGGCAGGCACTTGAAACGCTGTCTAAAGACACCAATATTGTGATAAAACCAGCCGATAAGGGTGGTGCGATAGTTATCCAAGATACCACCTCTTATCGGACTGAATGCTTGAGACAGCTAGGGAACACTCATTCCTACACACTTCTAGGTGAAGATCCTACTATGAGACTCACCAGTGAAATTAAACATCTAGTAGAAGAAGCCAGTACGGAGGGCTGGATCACGTCACAAGAGGCCACTTTCTTGGTCAAAACATATCCAATCACTCGGTATTTCTACACATTGCCCAAAATTCATAAACCATCGAGACCCCCTCCGGGTCGCCCAATAATTTCAGGCATAGGCTCTCTCCTAGAACCCCTATCTTCATTTGTAGATGTGTTCCTTAGTCCACTTGTTAAAACCATGCCATCATACCTCCAAGACACTAAGGATGTCTTGCGCTTATTATTATTATGAGGTTGAGTTTAATAGCGATTCTGACATACTGGTCAGTCTGGATGTGGAATTGCTATACACATGCATACCACAAGTGGAAACTTTACACACTGTACAAGAACTTTTAGAAGCCTCCTCTCTTGACAGTATAACACCTATCCATTTCATAATGGATCTAGCAAGAATTGCTATGACAGAAAATGTATTTTCCTTTGAGGACTCTCTGTATCTACAGATATCAGGGACGTCAATGGGTAGTAAATTTGCACCTAGTCTGGCCAATTTATATGTCCACCATTTTGAGACCCATCATGTCCTCAACCACAACAATCCGTATCATCATCAAACGATGTTGTGGAAGAGGTACATTGATGATATTTTAGTGGTCTGGCGTGGAGACAGCGAATCCTTACTGGCTTTCCAGACATGGTTGAATAGTCAGAATCCTTTTCTAAGATTCACCTTAGACTACAGCAAAACCAAACTTCAGTTTTTAGACTTGCTGATTTTCCCACAAGAAGGACATCTTGCAAGCACTCTATATCGTAAACCCATGTCACGCAATTCCCTGCTGAGATTCGATAGCTACCATCCACGGTCCCTACGAGAGAACCTTCCATTCGGGCAGTTCCTCAGGGTCCGAAGGAACTGCTCTGAAAGGTTGGAATTTCAATCCCAGGCAAAAGACTTGTCCCAGAAACTAAAACAACGCCTTTATCCTGGCTCACTGATCACAAAGTCCTGTAAACGAGCCATGAACAACCATCGCGAGGCACTGCTAGAACCCCCAATTGAAAAACCTCCCCTCAACAAACTGGCGTGTGTTACCACTTTCAGCACTGCATCTTCTAAAATCCAAAAAATCATTAGACAAAAATGGCGCATTCTGAACAGCACAGGTGACAATATCCCCCTGTCACTCTTTTCATTTAAGAGAAGTACCAACTTAAGAGATGAACTGGTCCATACCAGACCCCGACAGACCATCGAAGAAACCACATCGACATTGTGGAATCTCCCTCCAGTCCAGGGACATCACCCCTGTGGGAACTGCTCGGTGTGCCCCCAGACCAAAAAGACTCTATCAGTCAATATTGGCACCACTCGACCTTGGTTGTTGAAACGACATACCAACTGCAACAGCGAGAAAGTTATTTACCAAATCACTTGCCTGTGTATGCTGAGGTATATAGGAATGACAACGAGAAAGATCAAACTGCGCATACAGGAGCACAAAAGTACAATCAGGCGCAACAAGCAAGCGACCCGGTTGACATCTCATTTTCTCACATTGAAACATCTTGCAGATGATTTACAGTGGGTCATCTTGGAACAACCCTTCATACCCCAACACGTCAGTGACATTTCCCAATTCTTATTGAGGAAAGAACAAAAATGGATTTATAAACTGAAATGTGATACCGAAGGGTTGAATGATGACATCCCATGGATGCAGCTGTAAACACCAACTATGTCTGAACAAGACCTATTCACCTGTAGTTTCTCATCCCCTAAAACGCATCGTTCCATAAAAATCTCTGAGTGTTATGAGATTTGCATTAATTACTCTGTTCCCGAGTTCTGATGACACCAGGGTTTATATATATCTATCTAAGGCTATGGCTGTACCTTGTATGTCTGAGTTTCACAGTTCTATAAACTCGATTGGAACATTACATACCACCTTGAACAAGTTCGCACAAACCCAATACGGTTTGTCCGACATTAAACTATAGTTTGAAATGCAATAGAGAAACTCTGTTTTTGAAACTGTTCAACTTGGATACAATATCTCATATAGACATCCCCTGAGCGTTTGCTGTGCCCATGTCTCGCCGTCAGTGCTTACGCTGTGGAGTTTCTTTTAATCCAACTTCTATTCTTGCCAGCACAACTGTAGAAGACTGCAGTACATTGAAAGTACTCTAACCTCCGGTTTCACACAATGAGTGCCAAACCGACATACCAGTTTGCCTGTGACCTTAAGAAGCACCTCAATTCACTACATGAGGTGACCAGGGCGGTAGTAAATAAATTACGCGCAATACGAGGTGGCATTAGATCATTAAGTTCCGCCTCCGGCTAGATCATGATGGATCTATCATTGCCTTATAAACATGACATCACTCTGCTATACGCACGGAAGGGAATAAAAGCTGGTCCCGTTATACTATAATTTTTCCTCCGGTTTAAATACCATCAAAGTATTCATTTCCCCTGGAGGAAGTGTCCGATCGAGTAAACCCCTTGGAAATACGATTACTAGGCATATGAACCAACACAAACACACACATGTATTATTTCCGGTTCCGGTTTAACGGCCCAATCATCAACTTTGGCCATTCGCTAGATGCGTTTCCACTTCGGGCCGCATAGACGATTATCTATTGCGTATGCCCATCTGTCTGTGCCTGGCTCAGGTTCAGCTTACGGGGGCGTCGTTAGTTTGAAAAAATCGCACTAATAGCGATACGCTTAATATACTATCTAGTATTCACTTCCTCTTTAGGAAGGGTTCGACCTCTTGTAAATACGATCATTAGGCACATAAACCAACATGCACCAAATAAACACATACTTGTATTATTTCCGGTTCCGTTTTAATGGCCCAATCATTAACCGAGGCTATTTGTTATACGCGGTTCCACTTTGGTCCGCAGAGACGGTTATTCACCAGGCATGTGCATCTGTTACTGTGTTTCTCAGGTCCAGACCCGCGAATCTGCGCGCGCTGACGCGGGCGTCGCTAGTGTGCAGATATCGCACCAATAGCGAGACGTGTCAGCCCTCGCAGCAGAGCCTATTAAATGAGTCGATTTCTCGGTCATTCTCAACGTGAACAACGAACGTATCTAAAACTTTTACCAATTAAACACAGTTTCCTCTCAGGTCCGCTTCAGAGCTTAATAAGTCCCAGCTCCACGCAGCCACACCACCTCCCCCTCGGCTCAGCTGCCAGACCGAGGCAACGAATGAGAGGTGAGTGTGTGCTGTGTATTGATGCAGGGGAGATTTAATAGCTTGGCTATTTGAACTCAAACTAACTATATCTAGCAACTATAGTTAGCATTTAAATTGAGGTTGGTTTAGACTACTTTTTCACATTAAGATAATACCTAATACCTGTTTATCTTTTACCTGTTTACAAATTCCATCTCCTGTAAACATGGAGACTTGAAAAAAAAATGTTCATGAAAAAGTTAATTTACTCATAGAGCTAAATCTCTTCTTCTTTTTTTCACACTTGAAGATTATATGGCTTGTGTCACTTAAATAGAGGCCTTATTTATTTAGAACCTAAGACCCCCCTATCTGCTTTCTGTCACATAACAAGGATTTGGCATATAAGTCCAAATAACAAGATAAATTATCTGATATCATTCTGAAAATTTCAGCGCGTGGCCTCCAATGTCCTGAGCGAGCGCCAGGTGAGGTGAGGCATTTCCTCCCTACAAAATAGGGTGAGTTGGAAGGTGAAAACAAAACGGACACACATAGTATCAATATATTTTATATGTTGGATTGTGACTAGATTTATGTATTGTGTTTCTTTTTGTGTGTCTCTCACTTTACTCTGTCCACAGGAGAAGGTTGATAAACATAGACATACAACTGCAATAGTGGATATGTCTACACTATTAAAATTATCAATCACAGCACGTGGTAAGTGTTGCAGTAGTGTACATCATAGGTCCTGACGAAAGCCCTTAAGGGCTGAAACATGTTGACCAAATATCATTCATGGTGAATAGTAATTCCTTCCATACTATTTTCACTCTGCTTTTAATCATACCGTCTTGATGGGCGCACCTAATAAAGTTTCTTAAGACATGAAGACAGGTATTTTTAATCACTAAGATTACTCTTTTCTTTCATTTTTTTCACTACTTTCGAGCACTGCAACTTGCCCTTTCAGCCTTCGAAACTCTCATCGGTTTCGGTTGATGGTACAACCTGTGGGTCTAAGTTCAGCTAGCCTCAGGATTTCTCCTGTGGAAGAGCTAACTAGACACCAGCTGTTAAAAAAAACCCCAGATGACGAAGTTCCACTATTGTGTGGGCTGATGGGTACATTTTTTCTTTTCTTACTGCACTTTATTTCCCTCTCTTCTCCTGTGTAAATTTCTTAATTAACCTCTTGGTATATGTGGTCTGGGACACTAACAGGTTCCAATCGCGAACACAATCAGAAAGACCCTTGGTATCTCTCGTGTGGTTATTCGATATGCTTAAACATTTCCGTGCTACAATACGTTGTTCCCCAGAAGGTGTGCGTGTTATTTTAAATGATAACTATCCAATGGTTGAGCGGTATTGTCTCAGTAAAGAGGATGTTGCTCTGGCATTGTTACCTAGTACATTGTGGGCTACATCAGATACTGATGTGGGACAAATGGTTATTCCCCCAGTATATATTCAAGTGAAGGAAGGTGCTTCGTTGCCTCGACTGCCCCAATATAAAATATATCGGGAAGGCCAAGAAGCATTAATACATATTGTTCAGGATTTGATCAGAGTGGGGTTGTGGAAGAAGTCCGATTAACATTTGTAATAGCCCTATTCTTCCTATTTTGAAAAAAAACACTGACACTAAAATATATAGATTCATCATTGACTTACGAGAAGTCAACAAAATTGTAGTGCCCCAATATTCGGTAGTTTCTGACATGTATGTATGCATGTTCTTATATAGCGCTCGACTTACCCTAGGGCATCTCAGCGCTTGCATTGGGAACCCGTCCTGGCTTTTCCCTGTGAGATAACCCGTACTGGGCATCCCCAAGGTGAAAGCCAAGCATCTCGCCGCAGAGGGGCCGTTGTGGAGATTAAGCAAGCTTAATGCCCAGAGCTGCATAGTGTGAACTTGTGCTTAGAGTGGGCACCGAAGCGAGAATTATCGAGTCCGTGGACAATTGGGCACAAGACCCTGCCGTGTCGGGAATTGAACCCTGGTCCCAGGTCTGACCTCTGCTTCAGGGAATGCCTCCTCTAACCAGTGAGCCACACTTCTCCATCACAACACTTCTTACTATGGTTCCTCCTACTGCAACTTCATTTAGTGTCATTGATTTGAAAAATGAATTTACCTATTCATCCTGACAAGTTCAAGTTCAAGTTTTTATTTATGTTTTGGAACTCGTGAGAGGTTCACATAAAATTTACAACTACATAACAATCCATTATTACACAATAAAAATAGCAGACATATTAATACAGATCCAAAAAACATTTAAAAAAGTTAAAAATTGGGGGGCGTGGCTAGCAGCTGAAGATGGCGGCAGCATAGAAGGCGAGCTTCGCAGTTGAAGCGGCCTCCTCGACGATCCGACCACTGATCCGTCACACAAATATCTCCTACGGGACAGGATCGACGCCCAGGACCGGGCGGCACAAATCGAAACAATCGGAACGAAAATCCGACATCGGGAAGTACAGTTCCGAGAGACGCCCGTGCGGGCAGCAGAGAAGGCCTACAGCCGGGCCGCAGACTGAAGCGGCGAGCCGACAGGAAGTGCTACAATCAGGGCGAGATAACACCGGAAGCGCCCGCTCGTGGACGAGCTAGTGATGCAGGAAGGAACAACGAACAGCGCCATCGCCGAACTTGAGGGGCTGGGGTCCGGAGGACCAAACATCCTGATCGGTAGTTCCGTGGTGGTTCAGAAGCTCCCAGCGAACATACGGAAGCAAAAAAAATCCCTGCGACCTCCGGGCCGAGGCCGCCATCTTGGACACAGAGCACGGGTGAGCCCGGGGTGCGACACAGCGAAAAGACAGCGCTGACCTCCCCGAGAGCCGACAGTCTTGGTGGACAACAGAACTCATCCCACAGACCACGGGCTGCCCGGTGAAAAAGTGTGCAAAATCCGTCGCATAGTGGCGCGACCGGAGGCGGAGGCGAGCAGGAGCATATCCGGACTCAACCACCACGCAGGCCCCAGGCAACAGACTCACCCTCTCGGGGCCCCATGCCCCTCATGCAATGATATGCTCCGAGATAATCGGTCCGTAGAGGCATTGCACAACGACTAGGACCTACATACAGAGATTGTGCTTACCAGGAAGTGCGGGCCGCTTCCGCGACAGACTTGGTGGCACGGAGGGGAGCAAACACCATCGATCAGTGGCCCTTGAGACCGATCGGCCCAGTTCCGGTGAGCGTAAAGTGAACAGACGCCCGCCGCAGGGGTTTCATCTTAACGGTCGCAACACCATTCGGGAACCGATACTATAACAAGCGACCTCTGCGGACCGCGGCGGAAGGGCCAGCCAGGATGGCCGGAAAAGGGCCGAAAAGCGGAGCGGCGCAAGCCCGACTTGAAAGATATGCCTACGATAAGTCTACCTCCTCCCCGCTAGACGCGAAACAACAGGGCAAAACCGCGGACACAGCGGGGGGCAAGAAAGCGACCTTGGACGACGTGATGCGGGCCCTCACCCAGGTACAGGCAACAGTGGGATCGATCTCAGCAGAAATAACTCTCATACGTGCAGACTTCCATAAAATGACAGAAAAAGTGAATGCAATGGAAGTAGTGACCAAATCGTTGGTGGAAGATGTCTCCGAACTGCAAATAAGTGTGGAGCGGATCACGAAAGAAAACAAGGAGCTGCGGGACAAGCTGGATGACCAGGAAGGGCGCTCGAGACGGAACAACATTCGTATCATAGGGGTTCCGGAATCGGAAGACACAAGGGCGATGGACCTGTATGTTGAAGATCTGATCAAGCAAAGCCTTCAGCCCAAGGGTCTCTCCGCTTTCTTTACAGTGGAAAGAGCGCACCGAGTTCCCGGGAGACGCCCGAAAACCGGGGCTAACCCAAGGCCGATCATTGCTCGGCTCTTCAATTTCAGAGACAGGGATGCGATCCTACAGGCAGCAAGAACTTCACCCCCCATCAGAATACAGAACTCCACTCTGGCATTATTCCCTGACTATACGGCGGAAGTCGCACGTAGAAGGAGAACTTTTTTCGAAGTTAAAAAAGAACTTAGGGCGAGGGAGATTCCCTATTCGATGCTTTTTCCAGCCAGACTGAGGATAGTGGCGGACAATAAAACATGGTTCTTCGACACTCCGGAGGCAGCTCAGGATTGGCTGGAGGGATGGAGACCAGCAGGCCTGCCTCGCCGTTCCAACAGGTCGAACAAGCATCGCAATAACGGACCCCGAACGGGATCCCAGTCATCTGGGGGAGAAGCAGACTCACACTCACCTCTGAACGACGTACCAGAAACAGAAGACAATGAAGACCAATGACTTCCCGATGCGGCCTACCTAGGCCAATAGTGTCGCTGACCGGGGGTGCTGCCATGGACACTGGGCAGAGATCCTCCGTGGTCAAGAAGGGGGGCTGCCGACTCCGGAGAATCCTTCACCCCAGCGAGCAAGTACTGTGTTTTGGTGGGGATCAGGCACTCTGCTGAGTTGGGGGGGGGCGGGCAGTTTTAGGTCCGTTTAGCAGGGGGCAGGGTGGGGGGGTGTTGGAGGGCGAGAGGTTTTGCATTGTTTAAATTGTTCTACCTGTCAAGATTGGAACTATATGGTACACACCAACCGAAAGGCGACACATTGGAAATGCGCTCGCACACAAGCACCACGACACACTAAGGTCGGCCACCACAGATATTATGGCACACACCACGCGGGTTGACGCAGAAAGGGAGGTAGCCAGGACGGGGCAGGTGACACCACTGTGCCTTATGACATGGAATGTTAGGGGTCTGGGGGATAAAGTTAAAAGAGGCTTGGTGTTACAGAGCATAAAACGACTAAACCCAGCCCTGGTCCTACTCCAAGAAACACACTTAACAGGCACAGCAATCAAAGCACTTGATAGGAAGGGCTACAGTATGATCGTACACTCAGAGTTCACTAGGGGGTCCCGTGGCACAGGGATTCTGATGCACCGCTCATCGAGATTCATACTCCAATCCACGAAATCAGACACACAGGGACGTTTTGCGGCGGCACTTGGGCAGTGGGAAGGAAGACCGCTCAATGTGGTCTCGGTCTATATCCCGCCGGCACTGCATGCAGTCGCACTACCAGAATTGGGGAAATTCCTGCTAGACCTTCCAGAGGGAGATCTCATTGTGGGTGGGGACTTCAACGCAGTAGCACACAACACACACAACAGATTTCTGGTGAGAACTCAGTCTCCCGGGCCCTCCCGACTACATGATTTTATGGAAGCACAGGGCTTGGTGGACATCTGGCGGCGATTCCACCCAGACGACCAGCAATACACATTTCATTCAGCGGTCCATGATAGTTTGTCACGGATCGACTATTTCCTAACACTGGGACACGGCACCCTCACTATAGAAGATGTACAAATCAAACCAAGGGGTGTTTCGGATCACTCTCCCCTGACACTGAGTCTCTCCAACCCTGGACGAACCCGGACACGCATCTACCCGATCTACCCGGGATACCTTAAAGTACCATTAGTAGCAAAAGCACTAAAGAGGGAGACAAGGACATACTTCGCTGAGAACGTAGGGTCCGTTAAGTCCCCCATTATCCTATGGGAAGCGTACAAAACGGTTCTCCGGGGGCAGGCTATTTCCACTATCACGAGATACAAACGAACGCAAAAACAAGAGCTCCTAGACCTAGAAGACAGGCTCGCCAAGGCCAACAGAGATCATGAGACTGACCCGAGGAGGGACAATCTACACAGACTTCGTCTGTGTCAGCAGCGTCATACCGACCACATACGCCGCAAGGTAGTTGACAGTATAGCGACGACAGCCCACAGAATCTACGATGTAGGTGACAAAGCCGGCAGGCTTATTGCCTGGTTAGAGAAAAAACGGGAGGGGCAGAGGGCTATCCTACCCTTGAGAGATCCTGCAGGGGTACTACAAACCCGTCCCTCATTGATAGTAGAACTTCTGGCTGACCACTTTCTAACAGTATACTCCCCTGAATTCGATGTTACTCGAGAGATGGCGGAGGCGTCTCTCGTAGGAGTGCCCACTCGCACCTTGTCACAGGACAATAAAGACGAGTTGGAAATGGACCTGACTTCTGAAGAGTTACAGATAGCCATCAATGCACTACACTCAGGAAAAGCGTTAGGTCCCAATGGGAAAACCAAATCGGAAACGCTTGCGACCCCCCTACTAAATATGTTTAAGGCCAGTCTGGAACAGGGACAGTTGCCGCCTGATCAACGCGCAGCGACTATAATAGCAATACCAAAACCCGGCAAGCCACCTGAGGACTGCGGGTCTTACCGCCCAATATCTCTACTTAATGCCGAGAGTAAGATCTTAGCGAAACTACTAGCCAACAGACTGTTACCTCATTTGGTGCACCTAATACATCCTGATCAATCCGGATTCATGCCGCACAGGAGTACGGCGATGAATCTTAGGCGCCTACACGGCGTGATGGCACGGGCTCCATTACTGTCAGAACCAGCAGCTATCCTGTCATTTGACGCCAAAATGGCGTTTGACCTGGTGGAATGGCGGTACCTCTTTGCGGTACTGGAGCATATGGGTTTCGGCCCAAAATTTGTAGCGTGGATTAGACTTTTATATAAAAACCCAGTAGCCCGAGTGACAGCAAATGGCCACATCTCGAGAGAAATACCGCTAGCGAGGGGAACGAGACAAGGGTGCCCACTCTCGCCGCTCCTGTTCGCACTGGTCCTGGAACCCTTAGCCACCATCATCAGGACCACACAGTTATTGAAGGGCATACGGTGGGTAGGCGACTGGGAAGACAGGGTGTCATTATATGCCGATGACATGTTGATCTATCTAACAGACTTAGCAACTGGTATTCCGGTACTACTGGCATTGTGTGAGAGGCATGGCACAGCCTCGGGGTACAAAATAAATTGGACGAAATCTGTGCTCTATATGCATCACGGCACGCCGCCGATCCTAAGTGCGGACTGCCCATTATTATTAGAATCCACCTCCTTTAAGTATCTAGGGATCCAAATTACACAAGAGCATGCGACCTTTCAGGACTTAAATCTCAGGCCGCTGCTTGACAGACTTAAATCAGACGTGCGTCACTGGAAAACCCTCCCATTAACACTGTTGGGCAGAGCCGCACTTTTCAAGATGATGGCGCTACCCCGTTTCCTATATGTCCTGGAAAATACGCCAGTGTTGGTCCCATCATCGTTCTTCCGACAACTATCGACTCAACTGTCCAGCTTATTGTGGGGAAACAGGCCAGCCAGGGTGGCACATGTGAAATTGATTCGAGACTGGTATAGTGGGGGGATAGCGCTCCCAAACTTGAAACTATATTACTGGGCAGCCCACCTCAAAGTGATTAACCAGTGGATACACAGGCCGCAGGACGATCCGGCATATATGGCGGATAGGAGGCAGCTAGGGACAAACACGCTTCTGGCCCCACTCTACAATAGAGGATTGATGGCAAAACTCAGCGGCCCAACTAAACATACTGTGACGCTATGGCATAAAGCCCAAACCCGACTAAAATGGGAGGGAGTAGTTACACGACTTACACCCCTGTGGGACTCCAGAATTTTGGGGAATCTGAGACACAGTAAAGGCTTCGAACAGTGGGACAATATCGGGATCTCCACGGTGGGTGATATGTGGACGAGGGATGGGGTGGTTTCGTTTGAGACCCTGAGGGAACAGCACGAATTGGGCATTACTGAAACATACCGATACATACAGATTCGTCACGCATTACTGTCAGCAATAGAACCAGGCACTAATGTCCCAGAATCGGCCCCATTGGAGGACCGACTACTTACAGACTACATGGAGGCCAGTGCTACTTTCCTCACTTACCGTAAACTCATAAACAACTTACCTGACCCGTTGCAGAAATTGAAGGAAAAATGGGAGGGGGAAATAGGAGACCTAGATGAGACGGACTGGAATGCAGCGCTGGCGTCGCCAAAAGAAGCTGGCATCTCATCAAGATTTAGGTTGGTGCAATTTAAAATATTGCACCGAGTATACTATACACGCACCACTCTGCACAAAATCCAAAGAGCAGATCACCCCTACTGCCTGAGACATTGCGGAGAGGAGGGCACATTATATCACACCCTATGGTCCTGTCCCAGCCTGGTGGACTATTGGCGGAGAGTAACACGCACGATGGCCCAAACCTTACAAATCCCGATCACACCTGACCCCCGAGTTTGTCTATTGAATGTGTGGGGCCCAAACAACTTAACATCATATGGAAGGCAATGGGTGGTCATCGGAACGATGGTAGCTAAGCGAGATATAGCGCAGAAATGGGGATCATCCGAGACACCGACCCTGGCACAGTGGTGCCGGAATATGGACATGCTTATGGTGGTGGAACGGGCAGTGTACCAACAGAGAGCCAACCCACGTAAATGGAACAAAGTATGGACACCTTGGAACACTTATAGGGGGGAGCTGTGTGAGCCGTTGCCGGAAGAGGAAGACATGTATAGTTCAGGGGATGAGGAGGAAACTGAGTAGGGGAGAATGGAATGAGGAGAGGGGTCCAGACAGGGTAGTCCCAGGGTCCGCCTTGCTCGTAGGGTTGGCTTAATAGATCTGCAAATTGTGGTATTAACGGCCTTGCCCATTGTAATGGTTGATTTGAATGCTCTAATAATCTATCTAAAATGTACCAACTATCCAATCGATGACCTTAGAGTTAAGAGTTGTTTATTAAAAAAGAAAAAGTTGCGCTATTGGTTGACTGCAGCAGAATGTTGACGCTGCAGCCGACGGAAGAATATGACTGTGATTATTGCTATGTGATGCAACAATAAAAACAAATTAGAAAAAAAAAAAAGTTAAAAATTCTTGAACAAAATATTTCATTGGGGGGCTTAAGAATAGCTTCAGAAAAGGCACTAGCAGATAAAATACCAAGTTTTAGGCAAATTGGTCTCACCCACTTACGTTGAGAGTTTAACAAAGCCGGACATATAAATAAGACATGAGTGAGATCTTGGATCGAGTTGTTACACAAAGTGCACTTGTTAGAGGAACCATTCCACTTGGATAAAAGGTTATTCAGTGGTAACATATCTTGCCTTATTAAAAACCAAAAACGACGAATGCCGTGGGGAAGATTCCAAGTAACGTAGAGTTGCATAGTTTTAAAATCATAAGAATTAATCACCGGCAGATCACCTTTCTTTGTCCTTATCTGGTCCCTATCCAACGAGAAGCTTAACTTCCACGTTGCTAATTTTAAGGAGGCTTTTAACTGATATAGGGATAATGAAAAAAGAGTAGATTCCTCCAATTGCAATAAAGAAACCGCCTTTCTGAAGTTTTTTACAATTGGAGAAAACTCCTTTAAAGGACCCAATAATTCCTTTTGAATAAGGTGTCTTAATGTGGCTGGCTCACATTTAGCTAGGTAAAAAATCCATCTTACTATCCCAGCCAAGCCCTGAACCCAACTACTTCTCATGCCATACTCAAGCCTAAGAGAGGCCGCTGAGCAGGCTGAATTAACAGAAGTTAGTTGTCGCAGGAGTCTGCCTTCAATAATGTGGAGAAAACCCCAGCAGCTCACATCAATAAGTTCAGTGCCGTAGAGTAAAGAAGCCGGGATTTTTGCGCTGAAAGCATCTAGCAAATAGGAAAAATGTCGTTTTCCTGTGGCTTTATAGAGTGTATTTAAGCCCTTACCCTGCATCAGAGCCTTGCGCATGTTATTCTCAATATGGGCCTTGTTACTCATATTACCACATATTATTTTCCCTAAAAACATGTAGGATTTCACAATTTCTAACTTTTGGCCGCCTATTGACCATGCGAAATTCCCATGAGAGTGTCTTTTCTTTCCGGTCAAACACATAACCTTACTTTTGGAGATGTTTATCTGTAAAAAATGCAACTCTGCGAAGACATGTAATGCATGCAGACGATTGTTCAAACCTTTCGGTGTCAGATCTAACAACAATATGTCGTCAGCATACATTAAACATGCAATAGCTTTATCTCCCAATACAGGGGCGATACCACTACTCAGAGACAAAACTTGAGGGAGATCATAAACGTAAAGAGAGAATATTAAAGGAGCCAACAAACATCCTTGTTTAAGACCATTGGCAGAGGGGATGGTGTGTGACAGGCCTCTTTCCCTCCCATCATTATTCTGCACCAGGTATCCATATGGAGGTCCTTTATTAAGTCTAACAGTAAAGGTGGCATGCCTAAAGACGATAGTTTCCTCCACAGCAAGGGGCGGTCAACTTTATCGAAAGCTGTGGAGAAATCTATGAAGGCCGTATATACTTTTCCACCTCGGACCGTGATGTATTTATCCATTATCACTTGTAAAGCTGTTAGATTATCCATAGTGCCATGGCCTTGGCGGAAACCGGTTTGCACAAATGGAAGAATGTTACTCCGATCCACCCATTCAGTTAACAATTTCAACAGGCATTTAGCAAAAACTTTGCCGATGGCATCCATGAGGGCAATCTGGCGGTAATTTTGAGGAGAAAGCCGATCACCCTTCTTGAAAAGGGGGACCAGAATACTCCCTTTCCAAGAGGGAAGGACCGACCTGCTTAAAAAGCAGTGGGCAAATACAGGAAAGAGTATTTTACTCCATTTTAAGCTACTCTGCTTTAAGGCAGAAATTGGCAGCTCGTCTGGACCCATAGCCCCAGACGAACGCATTTCCCTTATTGCCTGTTCAATAGACTTTTCAGACGGAGATTCCTCTAGGGTCGTATGAACCACCTTAAAACTTCCCACGGGAAAAATTTCGCCATTACTTGCATAAAGATTTATTCATCCTGACAGCCGTTATTTGTTCGGCTTAACTTTGAATAATCGATCATTCAGATTCTGTAGAGCTCCACAAGGGTATACAGAGAGTCCTAGCATTTATAGCCAGGCATTGAAAAGGCAGCTTCATTCTTTCCCTGTGCCAAAAGGGGTGGCTCTTATTCAATATGTCGATGACATTTTGTTGGCTGCTGATACCCCTGAACAGTGTGAAGAAAGAACACTGTTATTGCTATCATTTCTTGCTTCTCACCATCACAAAGTCTCTCGGAAGAAATTGCAATATTGTAGACAGCAGGTTACCTACTTAGGTCACCTTCTGTCTAAGGAGGGACGTGCACTTACGCCAGACCGCATTCAAGCTATGTTAGATACACCTGTGCCCTGTTCTCAGAAGGATGTTCATGCACTGATTGTTCTTACTTCTTTCTGTAGGCAGTGGATCCCTAGTTTTTCTCACATTATTAAACCCTTGTTGGCCTTTTTGACTAAAGACACTCCAAAGCCTCTCCCATGGACTACTGAATGCCAGAATGCTTTTCAACAGTTACGCCACGCTCTTTGTTCTGCATCAGTATTAGGAACTCCAAACTACACTAAGGCCTTTACACTCTATGTACACAAGAGGGATGGTTGTGCTCTCTCAGTTTTGGTACAGGCACACGGTGATAAGCAGCGTCCCTGCGCATATTTCTCAGCTGTCCTTGATCCAGTTGCTCATGCGCTGCCTGGTTGTTTTTGAGCAGTGGCAGCGACAGCTGTGTCCATACGTCAAAGTGAGGAAATAGTCTTGTCACATAGATTGCTTGTGCTAGTACCCAATTCAGTTGATGCTCTGTTAAATCAAATGAAAATGCAACATCTGACTAGTGCCCATTTGACAGGATATGAATTTACACTTTTGGCTCTCATGTCACGTTGAAAGATGTTTGACTCTAAATCCTGCTACATTATTGCCATTTCCAGCTACTCAGTCTCAGTCACAAGAGCTACATGACTGTATATTCCTTACTGAAGAACAAACAAAGGGTTATGGTGACCTACAAGATACACATCTTTCTAACGTTCATGGGGAACTGTGGGTTGATGGGCCTTGCCTGAAGTTGCTTGATGACACGTCACCTGGTGCTTATGCAATTACAACACTTCAAAAAGTAGTTGAGACAGCTCGCATCCCACAGAAGTTGGCTCAAGCAGCCGAGTTGATAGCACTGACGAGAGCATGTGAGCTAAGTACAGATCTACTTGTTAACATCTACACCGATAGCCAATATGCTTTTGGAGTTCCTCATGATTTTGGGCAACTCTGGTAGGAAAGAGGCTTTCTTACTTAACATGGGACACAAATAGTGCATGGGGAATTAGTACAAAATCTCCTTACTGCCTTGACATATCCTAAGAAAGTGGCAATTGTTAAGTGTAGTGCACAAAAGAAAGTGACTGATAAAATAGGAAAAGGAAATGCCTTTGCAGATTACACAGCTTGTGAGACTGCAATGCAACGAAGTACTACATCTATGTTTGTAGTTGAGTCACCGGCTGAACGTTGGCATGATGCCAGACAAGAGGTACTGGACATGCAACAATCTGCCTCTGTCGATGAATTAGACCAATGGTCCAAGGAGGGGCATTGGACGATGAGGGCTGTTGGAGGAATAAAGAAATGACAAAATGGAAGTTACCCACAGCCTATTTACATCCTATGATACACATGGCACATGGGCCATCACATGTTGGAGCATCCTCAATGACGAAGCAACGTATGCAATTTTGGGATCATTCAGACGTTGCCTGGACAGCTAAAAAGATAGTCCAGTCTTGTCTGATTTATCTCCAGTATAATCCTGGAAAAGGAACACGAACTCCAGCAGGGTTTGCCATACCATGCTCCTTTTGAGGTCCTGTAAATGGATTACATCCAGCTTGAACGCTGTAATAATCTGAAGTATGCCCTAGTTTGTGCCTTTAGTAAATGGATAGATGCATACGCTACAAAAGATAATACAGCTCTTACTACAGCAAAGGTGCTCCTAAATGAGTTTTTCCCAAGATTTTATATTTGTTGGGTTTTGTGGAATGACAAAGGACCCCATTTCATTAGGCAAGTTGTTGATTATCTCATGAAAGGATTGAGAACTAAGCAGAAGTTCCATGCTGCTTTTCACCCACAATCATTAGGGCTAGTAGAACTATACAACTCTACCCTTAAACTAAAACTGGCCAAAATACAAGCTTCCACATCTTTAAAATGGCCTGATGCACTGCCCCTAGCATTGCTATCTATTAGATCGATACAACATACACGATATGGCCTCACACCGTATGAGGTGGTTTTGAGAGGCTAATGAATATTTGGGGGATTCCTATGATTCACCCTATACATGATGTACCCTATGTATTGATGAACGACTATTTGTCTCAGTTGACTGACAATTTGTCTTCTATTTAGCAACAGGTTCAGTAGACCCTTCCAGACAGGTCACAGGGTGAGGGCCATAATCTACGGCCCGGGGACTTTGTTTTAACAAAGTCCTTTCAGCGGACCAGCTCCTTGGGGCCTCGTTGGCGAGGCCCTGAGCAGGTGCTTTTGGCTACCAGGACTGCAGTGTGAGTGACCAACCGGAAGAACTGGGTCCATGCGACACACTGTCGAAAAGTGTTGCAGGATCTAGCGAGCCCAGCTGTGTTGACAGATCATCGAAATATCCTCGACACAGCGAAAGGACAATCTACGTCACCTGAAGGACCTGAGGAAGTTTTCCCGGACAACACGATCCCTGGTACATCACGATATCAGCTGCGACCCTGGAAGAGAGACACGTTATTGCTGAAAAAGACTGTTTGAGCCACTGTCCTGGGTTAGTGAAAGACTGAGTTACAAAGGGGATACTCTTTAAGTGGCTACTTGTCTCAACCTCAGCGAAGAAACCAACGTCTGCCCAGGACCTTAGGGCATCATCTGTTCTGTTGTTCAGTGGCAATATGAACATGCTTATGGAAAATAAATCAACTGCTGCAAGAGTTTGTGATCGAAAGAGCATGTTCATTATCGGACTCACTTTGATTGTTGTCATCATCACTACAATAACATGGGTTGTAGAGGGAGTAGCTCTTGCTCGAAATCTACTGACTGCTACTACTCCTGTCCCGATTGACCAAATCTATTTCACTCTTCCTTATCATGAGCAAAAGCACAGAATGTTCTACTTCAACAATACGTTCATTCAAATGTTGCATCACACCCATAATGCTACGAACATCTCCAACTGTTGTGGATGTGTGGAATGATGCAAGCTCATCAGAAAAAGGGAGTAACGCCTTTTATTCCACTGCTCTTTTCCCACAATGGCACCTGCAAAGCCTGGTTTGCACTACTATGGGCTTCTAAAGTTGCAATTCCACTGGATTAAAAAACTGAACTCGACACATCCCTTTGGGATGAATGATCGTGTGGAACATTCATGTTTTCTGTAAATAATTATCAGCATTGCGGTTTTTGACTCTCTAAGTCCGATCCATTTCAACTTTGGTATATTTGTATACTGTTACATTTTCTATGTTTGTTTGTTTTTGTTCAGGGTAGTCACCCTCTTCCTTATTGAAGTCGATATACTCTCATCACATGTTCAGTTCTTTGGGTTTCCACTAGGATATTGAGCCCGGGTTTCACATTGGTTCTTTTTCTTTCCTGCTCTGCTATTGGCTATTCTTCCGATCACCTGACTTATTTTTAAATGTTCACCGCGGACTGCGTTACACACTGAGGCTTATCGCGTTTACCGAGGTGACGGCGTCTGCCGCTTTTCCGTAAGTTTTGAGACTTTGGCAACAGGGGTAACGGTTGTTTATGTACTCACGGACAAGTTGTAACTGTTAAGAGCACGAGGGTTCTCATTTTTCTAATTAGATTCACGCTTGCACTGTTCAGTCACTGTTTTCAGTTAAATATCCCACGAGTTCACCTTTCAAACTATTCACCGTTTTCTTGACGTTTCTGTTTTCTTTTTCGTCTAACTTGCAGACAGTTGTGGTAGCCCTTAACGTTGGTCCTGTCTTATCCCTTGTTTACAGACCCCTGACGAAGGGTCAAGGATTACGACCCGAAATGCATTGGGTGATAACAAATGCGAGTTAATTTGTTAATGGCGACATAAATATTATGTTCACAAAACAATCAAGAGAAGAATTTTGAATGACTAATGAAGAAATTGGTTTAATCACAAAAGACAGTGTCATTAAAAGGAATACTTTGTGAAAGAAACATCATTGTTTCATGTTTAATTGAGCGCGTCAACTTGAGGATCGTTGATTCCATCCCCATCACTTTTGAATGTTATAAGGCACGGCCAGACTCCGTGTGACGTTCACGCGCCACCTTTACCTTAACAATCAGTTTCATTGAACTTGGATAACAGAGTGCATAGGGATTACACTACTTCTCATTGTTCCTTTCAGTCTACCCTATCCCTTTTGCACCACCTGGATAAAAATGCAACTCGACGATATAGCGTTACTCACTACCAACAAAGCAGAGACTCTTGTTTACTCGGCGGAAGCCGCAAAAGACATCTATGGGTTAATTCAGGAGACCATCAGATTCGCTCCACAAAAAACCACAACAGCCCAACTACTCAAACAATTTGAATACATCAGCAAGAAGGAAATCAATCAAAGGTTGCATGCAACCACCCTCATTCACTATCACAAGAATCAAAGAATACCGCGAGGACTTAGAATAGCTCTTAAACCTATGCTGTGCAAAAATAATAAGAAATTCATCGAGAAATGGTACCAAATCTTGAATAAATGTTCATTGGATCTAATTCTACTAATCGTGGAAGAACTCTCTAAAGTTTTAACCGAAATCGAGGAAGAGATCAACGCATTAAAGACACAAATGAACACAATTCCAGACTTAGATAAAACTCTAGAAGACATCAATAGAAAATTAGAACGTTACGCAAAAGAGGTCAATGAAAGAAAAGTAAGAAAATACCGACGAGACACGTTAGACTATAAATTAGAAGAGGTCTATACTTGGGCTGAGATATACAACCAGAAAAAGTGGCAACCCCAGCAATCAACCCAAAAAACAGCCACCACCTCATCTCAGGAAAGTGTGGTTTCAGATTCTGAAATCTTACAAACAAGACCACCTGTAGTCACAACTGATAAACTCACAAAACCATCCACCAGTAAAACAACTTCAAACCAACCGGCTTTTTTAGATGTGAGCCCGGCAGCAAATGCCCCGCCACAAGAAGGAGCAAAAGAAACCGAGGAGGAGATAGCAAAAAGGACCCGGAGCCAACTGTTGAAAACAACTTAATTATCAATATTTCTTCGAAACAACTAACCAAGGCACAAACCAATCTTTTGAGCAAAGGCACCACCTTTGTACCTACCTACAGGTCAAATGAAGCAGAAACAGAAATCGCACTCTTCAAATTTTTCAGAAATTTAAAATTGAGGTATTTCTTTAAAGACATGCAGGAACTACAACCAATTGACACTTGGGATAAGGATTTTAAACCACAAAGTTCTTTCTGCGCACCGTTTTCACACAAAACCATCGATGCCTTCGAAAGGTCTGTGACCATGGAAGTCCAAAAGATACCATTCAAAAAACCCAAGAAATCCAATTTGACACCTAAAGAATGGAACACCCTCAAAAACTTAAGTCTGGATGAAAAGTTAACCTTTCAGAAAGCAGACAAGGGGGGCGCACTGATTGTAATGGACACATCTTTTTATATCAATAGTGTGAATTCTCATGTCAATAATCAAGATATTTATCTTCCACTTGAGAGGGATCCTACGAGAGAATACCAACAAACTTTACAAACGCTAATCGATCATGCTCTTGACATGAATTGGATTAACAAGAAAACTCACGCATATTTTCTGATGAAATTCCCAAGGAGACCGCAACTATATATGTTGCCGAAAATCCACAAAAATCCAGTGAATCCGCCTTTCAGACCCATTGTCTCCGCCTGTGGGTCAATTTCAGAACCAATTGGCAAGTTCGTTGATAAATTTCTTCAACCCATTGTCCAAAAAAGCAACACCTATATCAGAGACACCACCACTTTCTTGAACCTATTGAGCTCAATATCACTACAAGAAGACGTTGTGTACTGGTTATGTACCATTGACGTCACGGCTTTATACACATCGATCCCTCACAATGAGGGCATTGAAGCTCTGGAATGGAGCCTGTTGAACAGTGATCTGGAAGAATCCCAAAGAGTGTTCATTTTAGAACTCATGCAATTCGCTCTATATCACAGCTACTTTGAATGGCAAGGCCAATTTTTTAACCAATGTAACGGCACATCCATGGGTTTTGGGGGGGCCCCCTCATATGCGAATATCTTTATGCAGAAATTTGAAACTGACCATATCCTAAAAAATTCTGACTGGATCGATGGACTAACAATTTTCAAACGTTACATAGATGACATTTTTGTCATATGGCAAGGCTCAAAGGAACAACTAGAGCAGAACATTCATGTCCTGAACACAAAGAATCCACGTATCAAGTTCACCCACAATATTGAGAAAGAATCTATCTCATTTTTGGATGTACAAGTAATGATATACGACAACATCATCAACACCAAAGTTTTTAAAAAACCAACTGATAAAAACACCAGCTTGCTCTTTCAAAGTTTTCACCCAGACTCTTTAAAGAAACACCTGCCCACGTCGCAATTCATTAGGCTGAAACGCATTACATCTAATGACACTGATTTACAGTTTGCTCTGAATGAACAAGTAACAAGGTATCGAGAAAGAGGATATCCTGAAGATATTATAGGAAAAGCTTTGGAAAAGGTAAACAAATTGGAACGGAATGAATTATCACAAGCTCAAGGAAAAATCAATGAGAAGAAAACAGTATGCGTACTAAAATTTTCCACAGAATCCAATAAAATTAAAGGAATTGTCAACAAACATTGGCACCTAATCCAATCTGAACCAGACCTTAAAGATCTCTATAGTGACAATGTGACATTTGCGTTTCAGAGATCAAAAAATTTGAAAGAATTGTTGAAAACACGGAAGGTCGCGAACGCCAACTGGAAGGGAATGCTGAAATGCATGAACTGCGTTCATTGCAACAATGTAATGCCAGGCAAAACTTTCACTCATCCATCTAAAGGTTATCCCATCGAACTTAAACATACAAGCACCTGTGATACCAACAATTGCATTTATGCTATTAAGTGCCCGTGTGGGAAAGTTTACGTCGGTCAAACCGAACGCAAATTAAAGATTCGCATCACTGAACACAAAAGTAATATCCGCCAAGCCAATTTGAAATCATCCTTAGCTAATCATTGGAACCAAGCCAGACATCAGATTTCTCAACTAAAATTCACGGTTCTGGAAATTCTCCCACAACGCCCTGACGTGGATCCATTGAAACAAAGACTACGTTCAGAATTCCACTGGATTAAAAAACTGAACTCGACACATCCCTTTGGGATGAATGATCGTGTGGAACATTCATGTTTTCTGTAAATAATTATCAGCATTGCGGTTTTTGACTCTCTAAGTCCGATCCATTTCAACTTTGGTATATTTGTATACTGTTACATTTTCTATGTTTGTTTGTTTTTGTTCAGGGTAGTCACCCTCTTCCTTATTGAAGTCGATATACTCTCATCACATGTTCAGTTCTTTGGGTTTCCACTAGGATATTGAGCCCGGGTTTCACATTGGTTCTTTTTCTTTCCTGCTCTGCTATTGGCTATTCTTCCGATCACCTGACTTATTTTTAAATGTTCACCGCGGACTGCGTTACACACTGAGGCTTATCGCGTTTACCGAGGTGACGGCGTCTGCCGCTTTTCCGTAAGTTTTGAGACTTTGGCAACAGGGGTAACGGTTGTTTATGTACTCACGGACAAGTTGTAACTGTTAAGAGCACGAGGGTTCTCATTTTTCTAATTAGATTCACGCTTGCACTGTTCAGTCACTGTTTTCAGTTAAATATCCCACGAGTTCACCTTTCAAACTATTCACCGTTTTCTTGACGTTTCTGTTTTCTTTTTCGTCTAACTTGCAGACAGTTGTGGTAGCCCTTAACGTTGGTCCTGTCTTATCCCTTGTTTACAGACCCCTGACGAAGGGTCAAGGATTACGACCCGAAATGCATTGGGTGATAACAAATGCGAGTTAATTTGTTAATGGCGACATAAATATTATGTTCACAAAACAATCAAGAGAAGAATTTTGAATGACTAATGAAGAAATTGGTTTAATCACAAAAGACAGTGTCATTAAAAGGAATACTTTGTGAAAGAAACATCATTGTTTCATGTTTAATTGAGCGCGTCAACTTGAGGATCGTTGATTCCATCCCCATCACTTTTGAACTTCTAAAGTTGCTAACATTACTCATGCTGATGTAGGTGGACAGAATGCCCAGCTGAACAGAGCTTGTTACCCTGATGAAGAAGGAGATCCACAAGCTAAAGGAACTGTATGGGAAATAGAGGAGTAACGCCAAGGAAATTCCTCCACGCACTATGTTTTCCCTAACACTCGAACTGTCAAGGGTAATGGACCTCCTCTTATAGCTGTTACTAGAGCTCAAGCAGAACTTTGAGTGAACAGTATTGGCAGTATTCCTGTGGAGAAAAGTGACTGTACTATGGTGTTAAATGTTACTGGAAAAAACAATAGCAGTTTTTGTCATCACATAACACCAATTTCTTTTGTGTCAGTAAAGGCTATTACCACCTACCCATTGGGTGATCTGGAAGCTGCTACTTATCCTTTTTGCTACCATCTATGTTTTTGGCACCTGTATCTAACCATAAAGACTATAAACTGTATAATGACATTTTGAAGAGTTGATGTAAGAGGACAATAAATCATGATGAGGTGGATCAAACTGACACTGCACTGCAGCAGTACATTTACTTTAATTTGGGACTATTCTTCTTTGTTGGTGCGGTCTTAAACAGCAGAAAGATAAGGCGCTTGACACGTGTTGTGAAGGTTGAAACTAATCAGACAGCCATGGCACTTGGAAATATCACAAAAGAACTACTAATTTTGAGAATCGTGGCGCTCCAAAATAGGATGGTCCTTGACGTCATCCTGGCCGACCGTGGTGGAGCATGCCGCATCATTGGGAGCAGCTGCTATGTGTATATCCCTGACCACGCCTTTCAGTTTTTGAAGCGATTTCCAATCTGCACAAAATAGCCACTGAAATCCATCAGGATTCATAGACATGGACTTTGACTGAATGGCTATAGACTATGTTTACTGTATGGGGCTGGAAATTGTTGTCATATATATTATATATACTGCAGTTTTTTTAGTTTCTTGCTTATGTATACAATGTGGCCCGAAGCTTTGTTCCCTTCGTATTTCTACTTGTACCTCATGTATACCGACTAAACGAAATGTCACAAATGTAAATGCTCGCTTCGCAATGGACCAAGAAATGACTGAATTAATGCAGTTGATGTGCACGATATGTTCCGTACTCCCTCAAAAGTATAGGAAGATGTCTTCAGCATATGCTAAAAGGGCCGTCTGTGGAAATCGCAAATAATCTCTGTTAGCGTAAGCTGAAACCATCTTGTTTGTGGCATCCATTTAGTCAGCTATGTAATTCTTCCATCCTCTGCTGCTCGTACTTTTCCCTGCCTGTGCTGTCTATTTTAGTTAACTTCCTGACTCAGCTAAAAGCAATATGCATGCTAAAGAGTTTGTAGGTGCCAGAACACCTGGTCTCAGACTCAACTGTCAATCTCTTAGTGCTGCCATAAGCACTTCTGCTCTCCCTCCCACTTTGCTGGCTAAGTGATTTCCACATTTGCACATGTTTGTTGGTAGTTATTCCTGTGTAGTCCTGTACCTACTATTTGTAACTATATGCTTAGCAGAAAACTAGTATAAAAGGCCCATGGTCTGTATATTCAAGTGCCTACCTCCTGGAACACTCGAATGTGTTGTATGGGCGTGGTCTCACTCATGAGTGAATAAACTTGTTATTTTGAATTTCAGCTCCAGTGTCAATCTCTATTTTGTTGGTTTGAAGGACCCGTGGACAAAGATTAGAGTGACCCCTGCACCGGTGTGTCCCTAAAAAGGCTAATTTCCACAATAGGTAATGTCATCTACATGCAGCGATATGAGGATTTCACTGGAGGAATAGATTATGGCATATTCTCTGTGCTGTTGCCTAATTTTGGCTGCTAGGGGCTCAATGGCCAGGGCAAAAAGCAACGGGGATAATGGGCATCCCTGGCGAGTACCTCGCTTAATAGATATTGGGTCAGAATATAGCCTGTGATCTGGACCACCGCCTCTGGTTTGGAATAAAGTAAATTAATCCAAGCTAAAAAGGGATGAGGGAGACCTATTCTTCCCAGTATGGCCAGCATGTAATCCCACTCCAGGGAATCAAATGCTTATGTAGCATCTAAAAAAATCCTTGCTATCGAACAATCCGGGCCAATATCAAGAAGGAGCGTCAACATTTTGCGCAAGTTGTGGGAGGTGGTTCTGCCCGGGACAAAACCTGCCTGGTCTGGTAGAACTAAACCCTCCATAAGCAGTGACAGTCAGTTGGCTATAACTTTAGCTAGAATCTTCGTGTCACATTTAATTAAAGATAGAAGTCGTAGGCCTTGCATTTATCCGCAGTCTTGCCTGTTTTGAGCAGAGAAATAATCAGAACTTGCCGCATGGAAAGAGGGAGACACCCCGAGTCTCAGAATCAGAATAGCAGTGCCCCTGGCATATGTAGAGAAGGTGGAGAAGCAGCTATGCACAGCCCATGCCAAAAGTTGGCTGTACCCCGGGGGCCATGTGCGTCTCCCGTAACATAGCTACTTGGACATGATGCCTGTCAAGATAATGTAGGACCTGTTGACACTTACGAGGGTCCCAAAGACCTCGGACATTCCACGTCAGGCAGAAAATGGTGGGTTTATGAGCTGGTGTTACATTAGACATATCGATTGAAGTAGCTGAGGACTTGACATGTATAAGGTAGTGTGTGTAAAGAAAATCTGTGCCATGTACATTGTATGCAAGTACACCACATACAGCAATAAGTTATACCATGCAATATGAAACAATTAAAGCAACCCCCCTCCACCACCAACGCCTGCGGCCCAATCCGGCAGGGAATGCCGACCCTCCCAACCTCAGAAAACCAACAGCATAGGCATTGTGTGTGGCAGTTTATAGAAGGAGCGGCCCATCTCACAATTTCTGCTTTAAGTGTAGAATAGAGCATAAAAAGGGCACACATTACAAGACTCTTCTATAGCCATTTCAAAGAAAACATCAGTAACATCACATATACAGAACAGGGGGCGTGGCCAAGCCAGCCTAGATGGCGGATGCACCTCTTTAGTGCTCCAATCGCTTGCCCACTCGAGCCCGTCATAGCCTTGCTGGAAATGTCTACACCACGGCGAAACCCAATGCAGTGTGTCCTGCTGCCTGCAGAGATCCCCGCGGTGCTGAAAATCACAGCCCGGCCGGCGCGGGTCCCGCGAAACGGGACCGGCCAGCCGCTCTTAGCACCAGCTTAAAATGGCGCTGCCCATCAGCCAGCAATAGACCGTTGGGGGAAGGAGGCCCGACGAATCCGCGTCCCAACAAATAAAGTGGCGGCCGCGGTGTCGCTGCGGAGGGGACACCTGGACGGGAGTCCGTGACAGGCTGGAAACACAGTGAGTAGCCTCGAGGGAGCCCTGAGACCCGTCTCCACTCTTCCGGAATCCCCGCTATGAGGTGAGCCTTAGGTCACCTGAACGTGACGGACGCCCTCCCCCCCTTTTGATCAGTGCCAGGACCGCGTGGAAGAGAGACGCGTGGGGGCATGGCTGAAATCCACCGTGGCGGGACTGGGGCGTGAGGGGGAGCCCCCCTTGCCACAAGGGAGTGCAGACGATTTCCCCCAGTCCCGGGCTAGCTGAAGGGCCTAGCGCCACAAGACTAGTGAGACGATCCCCATCCGCGCCTACAATGGCGGGAACTGCTCACTGAAGACGGCAGAGTGGTGGAGGAGCGCTATGATTGCCCCTGAAGCACTAGGTACGCGATCCCAGCACCAGCTTAAAATGGCAGCGCCCATCAGCCAGCAATTATTAGTTGGGGTAAGGAGGCCCGGCGAGTCTGCGACCCAACAACTAAAGCGGCGGCCGCTGCACCCAGCTGAGGGGCAAACCGTACAGGAGTCTGTGACAAGCAGGAAACACACGAGCGCTCTAGAGGGAGCACTAGGACTAGTCTACACTCTTCTGTGCCCTGGCGCAGCCGAATACCAGGGCCGAGAACCCCCCGCTGCAGTGTGGGCCCTAGACGCCTGAACGTGACGGAGAGCCCCCCAACCCTTTGATCGGTGCCAGGACCCGAGGCGTGTGGGAAGAGAGACGTGTGGGGCGCGTGGCGGAGGCTCACTGCAGCGGGCCGGGGCATGAGGAGGAGCCCCCCCTGCCATAAGAGAGTGCTGCTGACGGTCCCCCCGTCCCGGACCAGCCTAGGGGCATACTGCGTCACAAGTCTAGCGAGACAATCCCCATCCATGACTACAATGGCGGGCCTGCTCACTGATGATGGTGGAGTAAGAAGGGAGCACCTTGATTGTCCCTGAAGCACTGGGAAGGCGAGCCCTGGGGGTGCCGGGGAGAGGGCCTCCCCTGAGACGTCACCAGGACAGGGAGGATCAGATACCTCTGGTCTCCCCTCTACCCAGCCACGCAGCATTCGACTGCCATGAAAGTGGACTGCGAGAAGACAGAGCCAGAGCCAGGGTCCATCACCGCAGAGGTTGAGGGGAGCGGTAAGCCTGAGTCTCCTAACACAATCTTGGACCGTGAAAGTGCAGCTACATGGCATCGGCTGGAGAAGGACAAGGAGGCCACAGCAGAGGGACACCCGCAGGAGGCTACAGGCACCACTAGACACCCACAGGCCCGGGGACCTAGCCCGGGAATAACAGGGCCTAGTAAAGCACTGAAGCGCCACACACCCATCGCTGCAGTTGGAAGCAATTCGGAGTCAGGAGACAGCAGGAGGGACTGCGAGAAGGGCCTTACCAGCGCCATCAGCAAGATAACCCCCCCTAATGCCACATCTTTGAAGTCTGGTATAGCCCTGCCCCTGCAGGGCTGTGAGTGATTGTGGTGCGCCAATACTGCTCATTCCCGGATACCATCGGTAGCAGTCATCGCCCACAACCGAGTGTTCGCTGGGGTGGCCTCACAGCACACAAACAGAAAGATTCATAAGAAGAGAAAGAAGGGGCGGAACGCGTCACCATCTGAAAGACAATCACAAGGTCGCTGCATAGAGAATGCAACAAGGGATCAGCACACGACCGCGACGAACATGGGGAGACAGCGGATCACCAGCACAACACCAACCTCAGCAGCAGGGAAACAGTCCTCCTCGGTCCCTCAGAGGTGAAGCAGAAGGGGAGCCCCCGCAATCGTAATCCATGTCCGCTTAGCTAGACAAAGTCTTGGCAGCGATTGAGCAGTCCCGGATGACCATGGAGTGCAAATTCGGTGAACTTACCACGGACCTCAACCTGCTGCGGGATGACCATAGAAAACTGGGGTATAGAGTCAAGCAGGGAGAAAGAACACTGCAGGCAGTGGAACCACAAATCCAGTCACATCAAGAGGCCATCACAGATTTACAGACCAAAGTTAAATTCCTAGAACGTAAGACGGATGACCTGGAGGGGTGCTCCCGTCGGAGCAATATCCGAGTTCTAAACCTGCTGGAGGAAGTGGAAGGGGCTGACCCCATACGGTACGTGGAAGCATGGATCAAATCGTCACCACAGCCCAAGACCTAATGCCATTCTTTAGAAACAGCTAAGAGGTCTTTTAGTTTTCCAGAATTACTGGGCGCACTTCCTTAGTGACTGCAAAGTCTGTACCCGGAACACGGCAACCGGGAAATCTAAAAGAGGGAGATCGACAACTACAAGGTTAGCTGCCTACGTTGACAAGACGGCGTACCCGCCCACCGACAACGTAGTTCTCCTCCCGGTTAATTCTTCTCACGGGGAGTAACAAGATGTCTTACAACCCGCTAAATTAACTGGATATCCGAACCAGGATTCCACGCCACGCCCAGACTGGGCGGTTTTCCGACCGAACATCTACCATAACTTTCTCTAACGAGGACACGGAACAGAGCCGTGTACACTGACCGGCCATTTCCTTCAAAATACACTTACCTAACAATGACAGACGACTAGACATCCGCACGGATTGTTTCTAGTCCTAAAGGTTTTCCCAATCCAGCCCTGAAGATTCGCAGCTTGTTCCCTGCGATGAAACACGTGTTGGCTTTTGAAATGGAACAATAAAACAGAAGTGTCCACACCAAGAACAGACTGTGTTTCTACCTATATATCTCCATGCATATAAACTCATTCTCGGAGATTGACTACATGTTTAGATTTGTCTAAATGTATTATTTGCTAAGTTAAAGAAACTAATACTAAAGTTACAATCTGTTATCACTTAATTGTTTAAGTGCAGGGTCATAGTCGTTTTTCTAATGCCATTCTTTGCAGTGACGATGGCGCACAGGGTTCCGGCGAGGAGGCCACCTCCAGGTTCTCCACCCAGACCGTTCCTGCTAAAACTGCTTCACAATCAAGATAGAGATACAGTGCTGCGAGCGGCCAGGCAGGCGAGGACACTCAGAGTCGAGGACAAACAAGTGATGTTTTTCCCGGACTACTCCCAAGCAGTACAGAGACAATGAGCCACGTTCCTCGCGGTAAAACGCACCTTATGTCAAAAAACATACCATATGCACTCCTATTCCCGGCCCGCCTCAAGATCATCCACGCGGGATCCACGTACTTCTTCGTGGATCTGGCAGAGGCAAGGGGTTGGGTGGAACAGCACATAGGTGAGATGACCGAACACAGAACCACACAATATCAACGACCCGCCAATGAGCGCTGACAGCAGCATAAAGGAATCACTCTCACGCAGCTGAGCCTCCGGTCGGTCCTCAACACCCAGACCTCCCCCGACCTGAAACAAATAATAGCGGAGCGCAGAAAAGCCCTACAAGCAGCGGCAGTGGCATGGCGGACAGGAGAAAGTTCAGACGGAGAACGAGGCCCACACCTCTTCACATCAGAAGAGGAAATCAGCGATGCACAAACCTCCTGCGACGGCTCGGTCACGCCACCACTAGTGACCCCACAAACAGCTGATACAATGATATGATGATCAAGATGAACTGAGGCAATGCAGAGGGGGCAGGGGAGGGGGACCCGCCCCCCCGGTCCACACCACAGCTACAGCACTGACCCCTGACGGCGAAGCCTAGCCACCCCCTCACGTAACAAACTAGAGACAGTACGAGATGTACAGTTTGGACTTGTTGTTTTGAGCAATAGGCCCTTTTAGTTGGGAATGTTTCCCGTAGTTTGGTTTCAGGTTCCCCCATTTAGATCATCTCCCTAGAACCCCTGCAGGAGCGAAAGGACGGGACGATACATGGTACGTGGAGGGCGACTTTACTATCCGGAGGAGCCTCGAAGTCAGACCAGAACAGTGCATAAGCGACCACTACACAAGCAACTGCAGACATGACCATGAGAATCCCTAATACTGACATCAAATTCATTGCATTAAATGTCTGGGGTATGCATAAGGCGAGCAAACGCTACGCAGTATGCGCCTACATAAAGCGACAGCAAGCACACATAGCCCTCCTGCAGGAGACTCATGCGACAGCGACAGAAGTAGAACACCTGCGTAATAAATGGAGGGGTACCATCTGCACCACAACATACTCGGTTATCGCCAGGAGAACTCTGGTCTCGATTAGACCAGGGACTTCCTTTAAAGAACAGACATGAATATTAGATAAGGAAGGAGATACGCAATGATAGAGGGACTATTAGAAGGGCAACCCATACTGATAGGGAGTATATATGCCCATATCGTAGAGCAGGCCACATTTTGGAGTTGCCTCACTGGACTCTTATCCCATCACACACTCACACCGTGGATACTCGGCGGTGATTACAACTGCACCTTAGACACTAACCTGGACAGATCCCACCCCCCACCAGAATATTCACCAGCATACAGGCAAACAGAACTCTTTAACATATGGGTGAAACACTGGGCATTGACGGACGCGTGGAGAGCATGAAACCCCACCCAAAACTATACTCTTTTCAATCCATCCCACATAACCTACGAGTGCACTTCGACAGATTTCTTTGCTCCACTGCCTTACACTCCAAAGTACAACACTTGGATTATCTAGGAAGGGTGCTATCGGATCACGACGCACACACACTGACACTTAAATGGAGACCACCTCATCCCCCATACTCACCTGGAAATTACTCCGAGAATGCCTCACAGACCAGGTATTCAGGCAAGGAACACGGGGAACATAGTCAGGAACACTTCACATTGAACGCAGGTCTCCTCTCCTGTTCGCCCTGGCGGTGGAACCCCTGGCGATGCGCCTGAGACGAGAGGGCGAGGAGTGGGGAATTCCACTAGCAGACACAATACACTGCGTGTCTGTATGCGCAGATGACTTATTAATTTATGTTTGTGATGCCACTCGAAATCTGGCCTCTATCTGGAGAGCCCTCAGAGACTTCGCGGATGCCTCTGGCCTCAAAGTGAACTGGGAGAAAGCCACAATATACCCGCTGAGCCCTCACCTGGCCCCATTAGAAGTACAGATCGGGCCTCAGTCCCTTGCGTGGAACGCTGAGGCGCCCAGATATCTGGGAGTGAGGTTGTACCACACCCCGAGGACCTATATGAAGGAAACCATCGTAAGGTGTTGGCAGGGATTCGATTGGTGGCGGGAGTCTGGAAAACATTGCCCCTAGCCCCTATCGGCCAAGTGGCACTGGCGAAAATGATAATGGTCCATCGACTGATATACCATTTCACTAACCTCCCGGTTATACCGCCACGTTCCTTCTTTAAGGAACTAGATACCCTTGTTACCGAGCTGATCTAGGGAGGAAGCCGACAAAGGGTGGCGCTATCAACAATATACTTGCCCACAACAGAGGGAGGATTAGGAGCACCATCATTTGAGGCACACTTTCTAGCGGCCCAGCTACAGTGGCTGTCCTACTGGACGGCAGGGCGCCATACAGCGGAGACCACCTCCGCAGAGGGCCATACACTACTGTCAGCAATACATAGGTTGTTGCTATCGGGCACTAAACCCATGCGTAATCGACCACTACAGGTGTCTATAGCCCGCACTTGGATGATGAGAATACATCGCATGTCTAAGGTTAGACTCCGGTACTCGCCCCTACTCACACTGGTGGGTTTCCCAAGAGAAGAGAAATACTACACAGCAGGCGCACTCCAAGTATGGTCTGACCTGACAGTCACAGAGGTAGAATCCCTGTTGAAGGAAGACCAACTCAAAACATATGCCAAGATGACCGAACAATACCATCTCCCGCCAGGGCAATTTGTAACTAACCGGCAACTCATAGACAGTAGCCGCCAGTACTGGAACCTTCAGATAAGGGGAACCCCCGACACACCCAGTGAAACACAACATTTTACACATGAGAGTAGGACGACATCTGGTCACGTTGCTTTATGCGGGAGCTAATTCTCCACTCCCTGCAGCCCCTACGTCAAAAATGGGAAACTGACATAGAAAGGGTATTCAATAACAAAGAATGGAACACAGCCCTAGAAGACCCCCAAAAAGTTTCCAGGAATGCGCGGTTTCGGAACATACAGTTCAATATCCTCCACAGAGCTTATCTCACGCCACGCCGTCTTCATCAGTTCTACCCAGACACACCCTTTGCATGCCCCCGATGTAAAACCCATGAAGCGTGCTTCAAACACATGTTCTGGGACTGCCCCATCATCCAAAACTATTGGGACAGGATCCATCGGACGCTCAGGACAACGACTAACATCACGATTATGTCCACATGGGAAGCATGTGCTCTCGGGATCTTCCACAGGCAGAGGACCTAAAAAGTATGATGCCGTTTTATGTCTCTCGCCATCCTACTAGCAAAAAGAGAAATAGCCGTGCACTGGCGGTCCCCAACGGGACCCCCAGAAGCAGCCTGGATAAGAGCTGTGAAAAAATGGGGGAAGGCAGAGGAAGAGACACTCAGGGAGGAAGAGATAAAGGGGACCCGTAAGCACCCTATCTCCTTAGAATGGGTGCAATTATTGGAGTGTGGCTCACTGGTTAGAAGCAGCAGACCCTGATGCAGAGGTCTAACCCGGGACCAGGGTTCAATTCCTGACGCGGCAGGGTCTTGGGCTCAATGTCCACGGACTCGATAATTCTCGCCTCGGTGCCTACTCTAATCATGGGTCCCACTCTGCAACTCTGGGCAATAGCTTGCTTAATCTCCACAACGGGCCGAAAGCGCTGGGATGCCTGGCTTCACCTTGGGGGTGCCCAGTAGGGGGCATCTCACAAGAAAAGCCAGGAAGGGTTCCACAGCGGTATACAGCGCCAGGATGCCTGAAAGGTGATAGTGCGCTTTACAAGTATACATACATTTACATTTATTACATACGTTCACACATGACACAAACCCACCGGAAACGCCTGCAGACTCCCAACCCCAGACCCCGCCGGTCCCTCCTGCCAGCTCCAATGCAGCAACGCTGTGAGAGAACCCGCCACTCCAGAACCAACCCCGTGTAGACGATACGCAGGGAGTTCCCCCCCTAGCCTACACTGGAACACTGCGTGAATGAGGCTCACATCCTCGACCCTCCCCTTCGCACACATGTTACCACGTCTCCACAGCTTACAAAAGGAATGATACCAGTGACACTATCGATCCTATAGCTTATAGGTCCTACAGCTCCCCCCCCCCTCTTTTTTCCTCACAGTTTACCCCAACTGTTGACAGTTTGCAAGTTTGCGTTGGCAGACAACTCCGCCAATAGTTTTTTGGGAACGCATTTAGGCAAGAATAGGCATGACCACATCAGGAAGTCTGCACAACAGCGAAAAAAACTCTTATACACCCATGGGCAACAAGTTTCAACCGGACATGAAACAGAGTTGCTGACGAGTTCACAACAACGAGAAGACTCCTCCATAACAGTCTGATACCATGGACTCAACAGTTATAACATTGTGAAATAGCAAAATTTACGTTGACAATCACAAGCACTGCGCACCCATTTGTCACTCTGTTGTAATGCATTGATATGTTGTACAGAGCCAAGAAGCAATAACAAATGTAAAAACCCAATAAACAAATTTAAACAAAAAAAAAAATCACATATACCGAACATAACATTCACTGGGGGAATTCCCACTGGGGGTACATGCTAGAGAGGCCGTGAGCACACCTTGCCAGGGCGAGGAAGTCCAGAAGATCAGTGTCACAGTGGGCGCCTCAGTGCGAAAGCACTTGACCCATAGTCCCGACAGTGCAGTTAAAACGTCAGAGTTCCTGGAACAGGGTATTTTTTGCCTCCCTCTTTACTGTAACTATGGGAATCAATCAATCAAGGCATTTGTAAAGTGCACTACATACCTGTGAGGATCTCAAGGCGCTGGGGGAGGGAGGTGGGGTGCTGCTACTGATCGAAGAGCCAGATCTTGAGGAGTCATCTGAAGGCCAGTAGGTTTTTGGGTCTGCTGGAGGTTGGTGGGGAGGGGGTTCCAGGTCTTGGCGGCTGCGGAACCCGGACTGGGACGGGTCCAGGATGCTGTTCTCCGCGAGGTAGAGGGTCAGTTGTTTGTTGACGGTCTTCTCGATGACCTTTGCCGGGATTGGGAGCAGGGAGATAGGCCGGAAGTTCTTGGGGTCCTTGGGGACTGCCTTGGGTTTCTTGAGTAAGACGTTGATCTCGGCATGCTTCCAGCTTTCTGGGAAGGTTGCTGTTTCGAAGGAGGTGTTGATTACTTTCCGGAGATGGGGTGCAATGGCTGTGCAGGCTTTGTTTAAAATGTGGTGAGGGCATGGGTCTAACGGTGATCCAGAGTGGATGGTGTTCATGATCTCGCTGGTGTCCTCGTCATTGATGCTGGCCCAGGAGAGCAGGCAGTTAGAGCAGGTGGTGGTCGTGGGGGCGGTGGCTGTCAGGGCGGTCGTGGCGTTGAAGCTGTTGTTAATGTACGGTGGAAGAAGGTGGTCACCGAGTCGCACAGGTCTTGCAAAGGCGGGAGGTCATTGGTGTTGTTGCTGGGGTTGGCGAGTTCCTTCATGATGTTGAAGAGCTCTTTGCTGTTGTGTGCGTTGTTATCTAGGCGGTCTTTGAATGAGGCCTCTTGGCGGCTCTGCTGAGTTGATGGTGTCTGCGGGTGGTGTTCTTGTGGGCTGCGGTCGCGGAGCCAGTTCTTCTCCAGTTTTCGGCATGTTCGCTTGGAGCCCTGGAGGTCTTTGGTGAACCAGGTGGCTTTCTTGCTGGTGTGGCTGTTGGAGGGTATCTTGAGCGGGGAGAGGGTGTTGGCGAATTTGTCGATCCATTTTCTGAGGTTGCGGGTGGCGGTGTCCGGGTCGGTGGAGTCGGCGGGTGGGCTCTAGACGAGGGTGTTGGCTAGTTGGTCTGCTGTGACTTTGCCCCAGCAGCGTCGGGGCATCTGTTGGGTGCAATGGTGTGTGGTGGGCTTCCTGAAGGTGAAGTGGATGTAGTGGTGGTCGGTCCAGTGGGCTTCAGTGGTGTGGTTGAAGGTGACGTGGGGGCTTGCGGTGAAGATGGGGTCGAGCGTGTGGCCGGCGGCGTGGGTGGGTGTTTTCACGAGCTGTCTGAGTCTGAGGTTGGCGAGGTTGGCGATCAGGGTGGTGGAGTTGGTGTCGTTGTTGTTCTCGAGGTGGAAGTTCAGGACCCCAAGGAGGATGTAGTCTGTGGAGGCGAGGGCGTGTGTGCTGATAGTCGGCGATGGAGTCGCTGAACTGTGGTTGGGGTCCAGGGGGTCTGTAGACGAGGGTTCCTCTGAGGGTGGTGTTCGGGTTGGTGCGGATCTGGAAGTGCAGGTGTTCGACGGTGCTGAGGGTGTCGTCAGTGTTGGTTGAGACTCTGAGGGTGTTCCTGTAGACGATGGCTATGGCGATGTCGGGAGCTGAGGTGGGGTTCAGCCAGGTCTCCGTCAGGAAGGCGACATCTGGGGAGGTAGAATCGAGAAGGTCCCAGAGTTCGACTGCGTGTTTGCGGGCGGAGCGGGTGTTGAGGAGGATGCATCTGAGGTAGTTGGGTACGTTGGTTGGCGGTTTGGTGGGTCGGTGCTGGTGCTGGTGAAGCTGCAGTTCTGGCAGGAGAAGGGTCCTTGGGTGCGCTTCAGGGCGGCCAGGCAGCAGGTGCGTGATCATCTCGTGTTGAGTGTGTGGAGTGTGCTGGAGTCGTAGTAGAGGCGGGCTTCATGGCCGTGGCGTTCGTGGGGTCCAGGGGTCCTGGCGCTGGGCACGGTTCGGGCGCTGACGTTAGCATTTGTTGGGGAGGGGAGGGACGCTCAGCTGGGAGGCGGGAAAGCGGGCACAGGGAGAGGGGAGGGGCCGGGTGAACCGAGGCGGGGAGCGAGGGGTATGGACGGCAAGAGGGGCCAGAAACCAGGGGAAACAATGGGGTGAAGAAATAGCAGGCATAGAAAAGAGAGCAGGCAGGCGTAGATTTAGGAAAATTACAGGGCAAAAACAATAATCTGAAGCAATACAACAGTCTGAGACAGAGACTCAACAGTAGCACACAGCAGCCTCGAACCCACAAGGCAGGGGACCAGAGGTAGCTCCAGATAGCAGGAGCTGTAGGAGAGAGTGCTGGCCTGTGACCGAGGTCTCAAGAACAGTAAGAACAGTCATACCAGTACATAGTGGCGTCTTGATTCATCTCGAGGTTGGTCTACAGTTCCTCAGGATCAGGCGAGGAGTGGCCGGTACCAGAGTCCGCAGCTGGAGGAGTAGTGGATCGTCTTGTGCAGATCTTCAGGAAATCCTGGGTATGCTGTGGGCTGGTGAAGATGTGAGTCTTTCCTTGGTGCTGGATGCGCAGTCGAGCCGGACACAGCATGGCGTACAGAATGCCGGACTGCTGACGCTCCTTCACTGGGAGAAATTTCTTCCGCGCCTCCTGTAATGCCATGATGAAGTCTTGGTAAAGTGCCACTTTCACACCATCGTAAATCAGTTTGTGCTTCTCCAGTGCTAGTCTAAGTGCAGTGTCCCAATCGTGACGCGCCAGATGGTGGCCTCGCCATAAGTGAACTGTGGACCCGCTCAACTATTAGGACCTTGGAAATGGCGTCAGCCCTGAAGAGACCCATCAGAAGCCGCTCGACATAGTCCTCCATGCGGCCGGTGCCCGTGGATTCCGGGAACCCCACAATGCACAAATTATTTCTGTGCGAGCGTGCCTCTAATTCCTAATTTTTTGCCGCTATGATTTGGAGAATTTTCCCCCTACCTTGCAGTTTGACATTACTAGCTCCAGAGGTGTCCTCGAGGGTGGAGATACGCGTTTCAGCTTCAGAGATGTGCCCACCATGTTTTTCCAGTTTCTGCGCAAGAAAGTCCATGCGGTGATTTATGGAGCCCATCTTGGATTCAATGGAGGTTAGACTTTGACGAATCGTGAGAAGTATAGCTTTGAAATTCTCCTCTTGTGTTGGGGCTGAGGGGGGATTGGTCATCATCTCGTTGTGACTCCACATACTGACATGGGGCTTGTTTCTGCGACGAGAATTGTAGTTTCATCTGTTTGCCTTTGGCGTGGCCCCTTCTGCTCCTCGTTCCTGTAGTGGTTGTGTCAAATTGCTTGCATCCCAGAGAGATCTCACACACCAGCAGCAGGCCCAAAATGGTAAGGGGTTACAGGTGAGATCCACTGATTTGCCCCCGCTTTGTACACCAGGGTCTATGCACCGCCACACAACCTAAATCTTCGCGGTCAGTGCATGCCTGTTGTTAGCCTGGGGGTAGGGAGCATTCACCATGGGCCACTTGCTTCCAAGGGCGCCTCTATAGAGCGTGCAGGGTCCTAGTGTGGGCCGCCTTCGTTTTTGGCTTTCTCTCCAGCTCTCAGCCATTGACTCACAATGTTAGGGATTGATCGCCTTCGCTTTTTTTCGTTTCCCCCCCCTTTTTGAGCTACACAAGCGCCCGCTTCAGTGCGTCCACTCAGGCTTCGGAATGGATCAATTACTGCCTCTGCTGCGCATATCACTGCAGCATACAGTCCAGATGTAGGCTTCTCATGCCAGGCCTACCGTAGTTGCAAAGCTTTGAAGGAGCTCACACGCCCGCCCCAGCAAACTCCGATCCCCAGCTGCACAACGAGACGTCGCTCAGATGGCTAGAGCTATCCGTCTCAGTCTGTATTCTCCCTCGGCAGACACTGTCAAATCAGGAGCGGCCCAGAGCATGTATCTCTGCACACCTGCAGGTAAGCCTCACGATCTAGCGGGGTAGCAGAATGTTATGCAGGCTTCTGATTTCTTATACGCCTTCGGGTCGGCCCTCACAGCGGCAGCAGTTGCAACGCCTGATGCCTCAGTTCCAGACTAGGGAGCGGGGCCCCAAGGATGCAAGCGCCCGCTCGCACACCAGTCCGCAGGCAGCAAAAAGCCAGAGTCCCAGGCCTCTTCACAGGACCTCCGACAGTCTTTGATAGGTCTTGGCAGGGGAGAGCAGACTCACCGGGGCACCTCCGCAACTTCTCCCAGCGGGATCTAATACTTAGCAAGTGCAGTAGCAAACTGCAGGTTGTTTCCCACAGGCGCGAAGCACAGTCCTGCGGGATTCCAGGCCTCACCTCTTCAACACTTGGAGGCCGCCATTTTGTAGTCCGCCTCTCGGCCCGGGTCAAAATCTTGAGCAGACTTTAATGGCATCAAAAACAGCTCCACAGTGGTCACAGGATAGTTTTCCCGTTACTCGCTATGTTTATAAGTAGTTTGGCACGGTGCTAGAGTGAGAGGGCGCCCGTATGCACAGGATGATTTAGGATGTTGCTCCCGGGCTAACAGAGCCTACCTAGAGTGCGGCCATCTTGTCTGCCGACTCTCTACCACCCCCAGTAGTACTCAAACTCGCTGGAGAGGGTGAAACCAGGTGGACTCATATTCATATGTGGTGAAGGTCGGTATGCATAGGAGGCTTTTAGGATGCAGTACTATCTCTTATCAATGAAATTACCAATTTACATTTGCCAAGAGACTGACTTATATTTTTAATTGGCGATGCTGATGACAAAGACCTTTATAGTCTATGACTTGCAAATTAATTATACATTTATTACTAGCAGCCAAAATAGCGATAGTTGACACATGGATGGCTCCTGTCCTCCAAACATTATGTTGTGGTAAACTAAAGTCTGGCATATATATGCAATGGAAATACTGACAGCGACTGTACGGGACCGACTAAAACAACTGAAGAGAATATGGAACCCCCTACCAAACCTATGTGAAAAGACAGGCTTGAGATTGTGTTTGCTCCCCTTTCTTGGTTGCTTGTTGCAACTGATGTGAAACCTTCCCTGTGATAGCAATGGAGTACCGTTACTTAGTGAGATATAAGTAGATGCTGTACTCTCAGTGTATATACAATAGATGCTTAGGATATGGGGGCAACAACCATGTTGGTCAACTATATCTTTAGCCTACTAAAATGGCAAATTCACTTAGCTTATAAACCTTCAAAATGTATGTCATATGCTACAATATTGAACAACCTTAAAGCTGGTGACATGCACGATTAAAATGGTATGATCACTAGATTATTAAGCACTTCCGTCTGCTCTTGGTAAAATACCTTTAAATAAAGTTGTGAAAAAACTTCTTCAACTATCAAAAGTCCATACATGCTTGTAATATCTAGCTTTAACTATGGAAATGGCACCCTAATTGAAGTGACAAAAGTAAATTTCAGCCCCTCAAATTAGTTCTGCACTCTTTAGTCGGACATGTGCCAGGCAAAAAATGAATACATCCGTCCTGATCGGAGAATTCTATATTGCAAGCCCCCTTCTGCCCAAGAAGCACAAATCAAATTCAAGATGACAAGCATCATCTTTAAAGCCCTTTGTCTACAACAAACCGATTACCTTTGGTTTTTCCTAAAAGCTTCCTCTCGCAAGAAACCTCAAGAACAAAGACACCCTCAGAGTTGAGACAAAAAATCCAATATGACATAGCAAAATAACATCATTTTCCAGAGCAGCCCTTCTCCTGCAGAACTTGTTGAATGAGGTACTAAGCTGCTTCAAGAACGTCCTTCAGTTTTAAAAACAAATCTATACAAGCTACTTATGTAAAAGTAACTCTTGTCGTACTTCCCTCAAGTTATTCTGTCCCATCTCTTTGTCTCTGGTCCTGTGCCCATTCTATTACTCCTAGCAACTCTGCAACCTGATTTCCTATCCATCCTCCGCCATCATCCCCTCTTGTCCTTCCCACTTTCTCCCTATCTTCCAGCACCCCTTTATTTTTTTTGTTCAATCCGGAGTTATGAATTTTTAAGCTTTTTGGTCAAAACATGCGCCTAAAAGATCAAAATTCCAACCACGGATATCTAGTCACACAAGACCAAGTCAGAGTCGAAAAAATGGCTGCCTGCATTGGAGTGTGGATCAGGTACAAGGAGTGGATTGGGCCCTGTCAGTGCTTACTTTAGGCTCAGAAAGATTATTGAAAAAAATGTTCAGAGAAGGTATAGTTCAGTGGGTCAAGGCCGTAGGAGGTGTCCAAAGAGGGAGCGTCACTGCTGGATAGCCTTTGGTTGAAGCTGCAATGAACATTTCTATGTTCGGCTTAGGGCATGATTACGTGTTTGGCGCAGCGGCACCGGAGCAACACTGGCTCCTCTGTGCCAAACCCAAGCATGTACCACTGCCCGTTTTATGAGTTGAACTCATGTTACACGAGTTCAACTCGTAAAAAGGGTGGGCAATTATTTTTTCCCTTTCCATGGCAGTGCCAGGAAAACAGGCATGCAATGGGAACGGAAAAGGTTCCAGCACGGCGTGGATGGTGACGTCCATGCCATGATGGACTTTTGTGGGGATACAGATAGAGTGGCAACTGTTGTGCCCCCCTGAATGTGTCCGATGGCTGGGCACATTGGAGCCCTGTAGGGCGCCCTTTGTTTCTGTGCCGACAGCCTTTTTATAGCGGGGCTCCACCATGAAATGGCTGGGGCTGCAGAAACTCAAAATATGCTGAGCGGGGGGCGTGGCTAGCGACCAGCCAAGATGGCAGCAGTTTAACGGAGCTCTGTAACTGACGAGCTCTTCCCCGGAAAATCTGCTTAATTATCCGTGCTACAGATGGTGCTGGACCACGGAATCAGAAGTGGGAGAACTTTTGGTGCACATCGCACTAAATAGTTCCCCTGGACTTGTAAAATTCCCGCCGTGAAGATCGCGTTCTGCGGTGGCGCCTGAAGCCCGGGACTAAAGTGAGAACGAGGCCCGGGAGAATAGACCACCGATCCGCGGCCAAAGCAGCGGCGGAGACTGTAACATCAGCTGAAGCGGGAGACCCGGACTTGAGAGGACCAGAACAGACCGCCCGCCGTGCATTTGACAGCAAGCAACCCCGAATAACAAATTACACGGAAGGGCTGAAACAGTGAAATTCTTCGCGCTATCAGCACCGGGGGTAACGGCTCGCATCCAGTGCTCGGGACGCTGCCAGCGGGATCTCCTAAATGCCCTCACCAGCTGACTTCGGAGCTAAGGTGGTACTCGAACACATCGCACTAAATAGTTCCCCTGGACTCGAAAAATTCACGACGCGCCACCGCCGTGAAGATCGCAGCCTGCTGCGGCACCTGAAGCCGTGGACTAAAGTGAAAACAAGGCCAGGGAGAGTGGAGCTCGGATCGGCGGACACAGCAGCGGCGGAGATTGAAGCACCAGCTGAAGCGGGGGACCCGTGCTTATGAGGATCAGAACAGACCGCCCGCCTTACATTTGGTAGCAAGCAACCCCGGAAGGGCTGAAATCCGGCAGTTGGATTCTCCGCGCCATTGGCATTGGGAGTTACGGCTCGCATCCAGCACTCGGGACACTGCCAGCGTGATCTCATCAACGCCCTCACCAGTAGACATCGGAGCTAAGGAGGTACTCTTACGCAATTCCCCTCACAGTAAAACCCACCATAAGAGATCCATATCTGTCCGGGGGGCCCACCACAGTCACTACAAGCTTAGAGAATAGGACCGGCATAACGCCCTATAGAAACAGCAATATATACTGGACGCACCACTACTTGAGGGGTATAGACACAAAAACCGCACTGTGGAACTTGGCGGGGGAGACGTGCACTGCGACACACTGGGAAGCGCCGCCATAACAGCGCTATCGCAAAATCGGCACAACAGACTCAAACACCTCAACCCTCTCCGAAGGACGGCACTGTCTGCTGCCCTGACACCATACGGACTGCTTCACAACTGCACACGACCTGCCTACCATTTAACAGACTGTAAAGGGGAACAATGAGTGGTCGACGGCAACGAGCCCAACAGGTCACAAAACTAGACAAATATGCATACCACAAAGACCCTCCGGACACCTCGAGGGGCGAGTTGTCACAAACGCCCCCACGGAACAGTGACCAAACTACTGCCGAGAAAGTTACTCTAGAGGACGTAATGGCAACTCTAAAGTCAATGCAATTCTCGATGGGCACTATTTCTACGGACATCTCCCTACTGAGGGCAGACTTTACGAAGATGTCAGATCGCCTGCTAGACGTTAAGACAACGACTACAACACTAACAGGAGACACAGCAGAGCTTAAACGGAAAGTACTAAGGCTAGAAGATGATAACAGCATGTTGAAGGTCAAACTCGACGAACAAGAAGGACGCTCAAGGCGCAATAACGTGCGCTTGGTAGGCGTACCAGAATCCGAAGGAGGCCCAGCCTTGGACCTTTTCGTAGAAGACCTTATCCAACATCAGCTGAAGCCAAAGGGACTGTCAAACTACTTTTCAGTAGCGCGGGCCCACAGAGTACCTGGAGGAAGGCCAAAACCGGGAGCACTGCCACGTCCCATTTTGGCAAGAATCTTTAACTTTCGGGATCGTGACGCTATCTTACAGGCTGCACGCGTTACCCCACCACTCAAAATAGACAACTCAGAATTAACTTTTTACCCACATTACAGAGCGGCAGTGGCACAACAACGGAGAAGCTTCACTGACGTCAAGAAGGAACTCCGAGTCCGTGAGCTGAAATACTCAATGATTTTCCCAGCAAGGCTGCGTGTTGAATCTGAAGAGAAAACATTGTTCTTTGAATCGCCGAAGGACGCCCAAGATTGGCTGGAAGGCTGGAGACTGGCTAGAGGGCCCATGAACCGGGAAGAGAAACGGAACAACTGAAGAAGAATTCCAACTATACCCCTCGGAAGAGGAACAAATGTCCTGAATTGCAGTATCACGCTACTAACATTTGCAAAGGATGCTTTGTTGGGTGGGACACACAGCACCTACCTCTGCTTGACGACATATATCCTGGAAAAAGCACAGGGCTACGCGACAAACATATAAGAACAAACCTGCCAATGGCTTGATATCCTGAACGAGTGCACTGAGGTAAAACACCGGTAACAAGGGATTAAACACCTGAAGGTAGGACACACAGATCCAAAAAAGCACCGAACGAACAATGACAGGTGGAGGAGGGCTCACGAAAGGACACAGAACTCTCACCCTCACGAACAATGCAGTTGCTTTTGGACAGTAAGCGCTCTGCTCAGTTGGGGAGGTGGAAGGTTCTTGATCCACCGGGCAGGAAGGCAGGGAGAGGGGTAAGGGTTTTAGACTTCAAAAGTTTTATTTGGTTCAGTTATAAGTTGATTGTTCTTCAATCTCCCCATGATTGCATATCAATGAAACTATGGGATACACCCGAACACGCACACAGGTTAGATAAAGCACACTGCTCTCTCCCTACACACTTCTTGTTCTCGGTATTACTGTCTGCTGCACCTACGAATCCGTTACTAGACATACGGGTATGCCCACCGGGGCTGACATGCACTCTACTTCGATCCAGCATAGGGTAAAGTTATAAGATTGCACTCACCCTTCACACACTATGGCAGATAGCGGACTACTGGAACAAGGTTCCCAAACACCACAAATGATATCTCCCCCCCTAAAAATCATCTCATGGAATGTAAATGGATTAGGGCACAAAATCAAGAGGGGACTGTTCCTACAATTCCTAAAGCAAAGGGCCCCGGCAGTGGCAATACTCCAAGAGACGCATTTGACGGGCATGGCCTGCAAGGCGCTGAACCGTTGGTGTTTTAAAATGGCCGTACATGCAGAGTTCTCCTCAGGGTCACGAGGGGTTGGGATACTGATACACAAAAGCTATCCACTGATAAATTAAAAACATATGGATGGACGAATAGGGACGCTTTGCTGCAATCGCCTGCCAAGGGGAGGGAATCAATTATAACATACTTTCAGTATATATTCCCCCGGCACTACACCAAGGCACCTTCCAAGACCTCTGTAAACTCCTGCTCGATCTCCCAGAGGGGGAACTAATCATAGGTGGGGATTTTAACGCAGTACTTAACACGTCCATAGATCGCAATCCTCCCAGGGAACCAATCAGGCTTTTAGGGAGTTCCTAGATGCTATCGGACTAACAGACATATGGAGACTTAAGCATCCTACCGACACCACTATACGTTTTACTCAGGCGCACACAACAGTCTCTCCGCATAGACTTCATGCTGACACTAGCGGTATCTCCGGAAAAGGTAACAGCAATAAAACACCTACAGAGAGGGATCTCGGATCACTCCCCGATTCAGCTCATTTACACCACACACCTCTCAAGACGGCAGAGACTTTACCCTATATACCCATGTTATTTGACAAATCACAAAATAGCAATCACAACCACAGATCCCCAACTAATAGTAGAAGAATTGGCCACTTACTATGAAAAGGTATACACTCCACGGGGCACAATGACTGACGAGGATTGCATGGGATTTTTAGACAACATACCACTGACCACGCTGTCGACAGAAGACATGCACACCCTCGAAGAAGACTTAGCGTTAGACGAGGTAGGGAAGGCACTGGCAACACTACACACTGGGAAGGCAAAAATATTGGCGAAACTGTTGACACTCCGACTACAACCGCATCTGACGGCTTTGGTCCACCCTGACCAGTTCGGCTTTATGCCTGGACGCAATACCTCCCTTAATTTAAGGCGTCTTAATGGGGTGCTTCACCGCATTTCGCTCTCTGCAAGAGGATGCAGCCATTCTCTCCTTAGACGCCACAATGGCGTTTGACCTTGTAGAGTGGCCATTTCTATATGCGGTGCTTCAAAAGATGATATTCGGCCCCAAATTCTGCGGCTGGATTAAACTACTATACACGACGCCTCTGGCCCAAGTGGTAGCCAATGGACATATTTCGAGGGAATTCGTGCTGGGACGCAGGACGCGACAGGGGCGCCCGCTGTCTCCGCTCTTTTTTGCGCTTGTATTAGAACCGCTGGCGATAAGAATACGGACCGAGACGTTAATTCGTGGGATCACATGGGAGACGGGAAGGGAAGTCCGAATCTCACTTTACGGTGATGACGTATTGATATACCTAATGTCCCCCACAGATTCATTAAAAGCCCTAATGAGCGTCCTCGTGGCATATGGGGAGGTATCAGGGTACACCATAAACTGGACAAAATCACTCTTATACTTGTTACACGGCCAAATGCCGATACTGCCCCCTGACTGCGCATTACAAACAGTGACTAGAGGGTGTAAATATTTGGGCATCTACGTTACCCCACAAGACTCAGTATTCATAGAAGAAAATCTAATGAAACCCCTACAACAACTCAAACCGGATGTCATGCATTGGAGATCTCTCCCACTGACGCTATTAGGAAGAGCAGCACTATTTAAAATGCTTGCACTCCCCAGGTTCCTCTATGCACTCCACAACACCCCGTTCCCGGTCCCTCTTTCCTATTTCAAAGTAATCGATGCAGAAGTTTCCTCCTTGTTGTGGGATGGGAAACCACCCCGTAGAGCACAAGTCAAACTGGTACGTAGCTGGTACGACGGAGGTATAGCCTTGCCGAATGTCAAACTAAACTATTATGCGGCACAATTGATGATTGTGAACCAATGGCTGCACGCTCCAGAACACGATCCAGCATACAGACTCGACAGAAGTATGTTTCCCGTAGAACACTTGATGAAGGCCCTCTATGCTAACAAAAAACGACACACACTCACAGGCCCCACGGCACACACAATCAAAATTTGGCATACGACACAGAGGGCCCTGGGATGGGAGGGAGTACTCACGTTGGCCACCCCCCTCTGGGAGACAAGCCGACTTGGTACCCTGGCTAACACCAAGGGCTTCAGGCAATGGGACCTCATTGGCATTACACAATTTGGGGAGCAATGGATTAAGGAAGAAGTCATAACATTTGCTGCCCTGCAAGAGAAATATGGAATGGCAGACACTGAACTATATTGATACATCCAAATTCGGCACACGCTGCAAAGTGCAATTCCACCAGACACTAAACTAGCTGACTCATCTCCCCTTGAAGATAGACTTCTCACTGATTATCTAGACAAAAAAGCTATCTCACAAACATATCGTAAACTAGTGAACAATCACCCAGACCCCATGGTTGTCCTTTGTAGTAAATGGGAGGTAGAATTAGGAGACATAGAGGACTCAGACTGGATGGATGCACTAGCATCGGCCAGGGAGGCGGCTATCCCATCACGGTTGAAATTAATACAACTCAAAGTGCTGCATCGCGTATATTACTCGTGCACCTTGCTCCACAAGTTAGGGCGGGCGCCCGATCCACTCTGTCTACGAGGTTGCGGCCTAGCAGGGACATACTTTCACACCATAAGGGAATGTCCTAAGATACAAGCGTAATGGGAGCAAATACTGACTGAAATCTCAATAGTGGGTGAAGCAGAGGTCCAGCTAGACCCCGGGTGGTGTCTATTAAATATTTGGCAACCTACGGACCTCAACCTGGGACTACAGACTTGGGCAACGCTCGGTCTGGCATTTGCGAAGAGGAATATCGCCAGAAATTGGGGTTCCGGGATGGTACCCACACAGACACAGTGGGAAAATGACATGGATGTGGCAATGTTGGCGGAAAGAGCAGTCTATACCCACAGGGGATGTCCTAGGAAATGGTCCAAGATTTGGGAGAAATGGAATGAATCCCGGGGAAACATTTGTGACCCTCCACAACTATCAACTGACCTTGAGACTAGCCCATGAACTTCTAATGTACTTGTGCTGAATAACTAAGGTACCCTGAGAATGATGATAGGGGAGGGATAGATATACCGATGTTAATTCATTAGACAACCAAACACATTCTGTAATTGTCGCATTGTACGCTTAGAACTGTCCAGCGTATTGACGTACATCATCACTGAATGACATGTGTTGCAAATGTAATACAACAAAAAGTTATGTTGAAGTGGGGGTGGAGGGAAACCGATCACTATTTACGTTACCAAACGTATATGGCAATGACTCATCCTGAACACAGGGAAATGTATGTTGTATTCCTCAGCAGTTAATGGAGAGAACTGATGTATATTACTGTTCTTTTAAACGAATGTATGATTCTGATGTCCAACTGCTAATAAAAAGTTTAATGAAAAAAAAAAAGAAAGAAATATGCTGAGCGGGATTGCACAAGTCCCTGCTCAGCAAAATGTGTTGTGGTGCTCCTGCGCCACCCCCAGGGAACAACTGTTCCCTGGCACAGCCTGCGGGCCACCCCTGGTACGACTTTCAAAGTCAAAATATGCAAAATGGGGGCGTGGCCAAGATGGCGACCGGGACGGAGGTCTAACTACGGAGCTCCTCGTACTAATCCCCTGTAACCCCCCACAATAGCCCCGAAATAGCTACTTTGGTTCCCCTCGCACCCTGCTCGAAGCAGTGCGGACGCGTAGTCCCAGAGCGTAGCTCAAAAGCGGTGAAATAGCACTTACTCGCCGCCATCATCCATCGGAGCCGGAGTGAGCCGAGGCAGGGGTCGGGTACGAGTCAGGCCTGCTTCCATCCCGAGGCCGACCGTCCCGCCTGGAGGAGTCGCCGCTGCTGTCCGAGATGAGCCATCGCCACAAGGGCCCCCCCCCTGAGACACTGGGGGGCCGATCGGGGAGAGTCTTCGCCCCGCGGCTGGAACGACCCGCGACCCGGGCATCTCTTAAATCCAGCCCCCCGGTCTGGGCCTACGCCCGGTGCTGAGCCGGCGGAAGAGGGCCGAAGCGGATCCAAGCTGAATTGACCCATGCTGCCGGGTCATTGAAGCACTACAACCGGCGCAGGGCCACTGCTGCCCCCAGAACCACAGTGGGGCCGCAGAAACCAGAGACTGCACCCAAGGCGGACTGCGGCCCGGGTGCGCGATACTTCGGACTCCGGCTTGGGCCTGCACTGCGGCGGGGACCGGACGGTCAGCAACCACCAAAAGACGGAGAGCCTCATGTACAGACGCTGGAGGTGAGAGCTTGATCACATCAAGCGCGATTGCACCCGCGCTGGCCCTCATCTTGCCAGGACATTTGAAATTGCGTGGCACCCCACATCGAGGCGCAAACTTGAGGCCCCGGCTTGGGCCTGTGTGACGCGGCCGCAGGCGAAACGATCTCGGGAGGCCTGAAAGAGGAAGACACACCTTCACATCACCACCTGGGATGACTGGGGGCAAACCCGGACCAAAGAGCCAGAGCCCCAACACGGCCAAGCGAGGCCCCCCACGGGAGGCCTGAAGGACGCCTGGAAGTCGCAGACAGATTGTCGCGCAGCGACCACACACTCAGAGGTGAGGAACGGGGGGAGCTCGGGGGGCCTGGCGATCGTGCCCCCGGCGGGAGGAGAGTGAACACCCATTCATTACTGAACCCCCCCTCCACAACCACCGGGGACTACTTGAGGGGTATAAACGGGCAGCGGAAGAACCCAGGGAGCGCCAACAGTCACCTCACAGAGCCCTACAGCTGGCCCCTGCGACGGTGCCCCACCTTAACTTGCGCTGCCATTTAAAGCTCGGGGGTATGAATCGAGTCCCCGGTGGGTCTTCTGACATATTTGGCTCCCACCTGCGCTTCGAGGCGCTTTGTCAGGGTGGGCTAGAGACTGTTGCTATCTAGAAGGCCCCCGTTGGTCAAGGCTTTGAAGCCCGTACTCGGTGTCATACGCCTAACCGGCTGAAAACTAAGACGAGCTACAGAAAACCCACGAACGCGACCCAGTACCACCTTGACCAACAACCCTGGGCCCTATCAATAACGCAGAGCACAAAACCGCAACTACTTTGACAGGAGTTGGGGACACTACGCTCGTCTACTGAACAAACTTGGCAACCTAGCCAGGTGTCGCCAAGAACGCTTACGGCCGCAGGATCGGAGGGGTGACCTTCCCGACAGCGAGCGGCGGAGTAAATTGGACCGCACTACATAGAAGGATCGACCACGGCACAATGTCCAACACTAATCGCAGGGGGGGTCGGCCGATTAATGAGCCACTCATGAAAACATCCACAAAAAGCGAGAAATCCCGAACACCTACGTCACCATCGGCATCGGCGGCCACTCCAAACCAGGATGCTGAGGACGCCCCTATCACAAAATAGTTTCTGGAAACCCTCTTCAACACGCTACGTGAAGACTTCCAGACTTTAAAACAGGACCTGGTGAGTGAACAGAGGGAACTGCGCCGGGACCTAGATGGACTGGGGGAAAGAGTGGTAGCGGTAGAAGAGTCTAACCATGCACGCTGTGAAGATCTGGTGCACCTCCAACAAGAAGTCCTCCGTCTTCGGGAGCAGCAGGTGGACCTCCAGGCTCACACGGAGGACCTTGAAAACCGCTCTCGGCAGAACAACGTACGGATTAGGGGGGTACCATCGAAAGCGGAGGGGAACAGCGTCACGGTGTATCTCCAAGACCTCTTCCGAGAGATCCTCAATGAACCTGCTGACTTTCCCATCCGCATTGACCGGGCGCACCGAGTGCGATTACCCCGCCATGCTCCTGCCCCCCTCCGGACATCTTAGCTTTCCTCCCGGACTTTCCCCTGAAAGAAAGAATACTAAGGGAAGCACGTCAAGCACAACCCATCCGCTTCCGAGATTGCCCTGTTGAACTCTTCCAGGATCTCTCAGCTATAACGCTTCAAAAGCGCAAGGATTTCAAAACAGTCACCACGTTTCTGAAGGGAAAAGGGGTGCCCTACTCCTGGGGCCACCCGTTCCGCCTGATCTTCAAATGGGAAGGTACCCTACATCAGCTCCGCTCGCTTCAGGACACTTGTGCCCTACTGGGCCGTGAGCTGCCAGACGACACATCAGAGGGGGACTCTACCGCGGGGTCTTCCCAAGCTAATTAGACGCAACCCTCTGGAAGCGGTTGGCAACAGGTACGGAGACACCGCACACCTAAAACTCGTCTCCGCCCGGACCCGGGGACGATCGCCAAAGACCGAGCCGCAGCCATCGAAGAAGTAGTCAAAGACACCGCTAGTAAGCCCTAAGCCTGCTTCCGCCTGGGAGCCATACTTGATGCATTTTCTCAAAGTGGGGGGAGGGGGAGGGTCGGGGGCCACATTGGTCGCCACTGCTACAGTCTCCTTTACCTTTTAAACCTGCAGGCCTGAACTGACTCTGGATAGGCCTGGGACTATGACTTTTGTTTGGGAGCCACAAGTTGGGGTTAGGGTGGGAAAGGGAGGGGGGTGTTGTTGGGCGGGGGGGGTAGGGGCTGTTTTGGGCAGGCGGGAGGAAGGACAGGGGATCGCCTGAGGAGTTGTCAGGGACCGGGGAAAGGAGCAGTATCGCGGGGGGACAAGGGTGGGAGTGAGGGAGGGGACCAGTATGCCGAGGGACGTCAACAGATCTCATGCGCTGACCATTGTTCACTATACGCAACAACGGGTGAGTTGCCACGCTTTGTCATATTCGTGTCACTCCATGATGACTGGTATTGTCTCTCAATGTAAAAGGCCTCAACAATCCGATAAAAAGAAGGGCTGTCATTTCATACCTGGAGCACTCAGGGGCAGACATCTGCTTATTGCAGGAGACTCACCTCTTACCTAAAGACAGGGACAGGATGCGCTCCCGAGCCTTCCCTCAGCAATTTTTTTCTTCACTTCCCACTAAGAAAGCAGGGGTGGCCATTCTCGTGTCCCGCATTTCCGGGGTCGGGTGGGGGTCAAGGTAGGAGAAATTAAAGGACGCCTCCTAGCCTATACCCTCCTCATAGGGAACAGAACAATGACGATCGGCTCCATTTACGCTCCAAACACAGGCCAGGAACCATTTCTAAAAAACACACTTTCGGAAGCATTACAGCCACCTAACTCTCAGCTGCTCATTGGGGGTGACCTCAACTTAGTCATGGACACGAACAAAGACAGATTTGGGCACCGTTATGGGGAGACGGGTGCGCTATCTGAAGCAGGCGGGTTGTGGCTGCGGGAGAGGGGTCTGCTGGATCTCTGGAGGGCGATACACCCCAACGCGGTGCACTTCACCTTCTACTCACATGTACACCGCACATATGCGCGTTTAGATCACTTTTTAAGTTCCTCAGAACTAACCACTCACGTCACTGATGTCTCCATTGTCCCGGCGGCCCTCTCTGACCACGACGCGGTAGAACTGACGCTCAACATGCCCAAAACCTCACGCACCCCAGGTTCATGGCGACTTAATGAGACCCTTTTGCAGAGACTGGCCGTTACTAAACAAATCCATAAATGCATCTCGGATTACCTCGTCACTAATGATACCTCCGCAACTTCGGTATCGGCACTCTGGGGAGCCCTGAAAGCTGTAGTCAGGGGCGAACTGATCGCAATTGCAGCTGCAGACGCCAAAATCCGCAAAGAAAAGAGAGATGACCTCACAGCACAGGTAGCCGAGTTAGAAAGGGTTCACAGCCGCACCAGCGCTCCGAGAATCTGGTGACAGCTAAAGGCCGCTAGGGCCCAACTGGCCAGCCTTGACACTGATAGAGCGGAATTCGCCGCTCTCCGACTCCGCCATACCTATTATGTAGGAGGCAACCGCACCGGGCGCCTTCTAGCCAGCGCCCTAAAAGCCAAGACTCAACGCTCCAAAATCACCACCCTCCTGGACGATTCCAGAGAGGCCCTTACCGACGAGATACAGGTTGCAGATGCCTTTCGCTCGTTTTATGCCTCCTTATACAGCGAGGACAAAGTATCACCTATCGACATCGACGCATACTTGTAGTCAGCGGAAATCACGCCGCTGTCTCGAACGAACGCAGAGGCCTTAGATGCTCCCATTTGCCTGGACGAAGTCCTAGCCGCTATCTCCCGCCTATGCCCGCTTAAATCGCCGGGTCCTGACGGCTTTTCGTCAGGTTTTTATAAACTCTTTGGCCAAATACTGGCACCGGTACTCACGAGATTATTTAATTCGTTCGAGGGCCCGAGCTCTATACCCCCGGATATGCTTGCGGCGGAGATAGTAGTGCTGCCTAAGCCGGGCAAAAGCCCAACACATTGCTCTGCGTTCCGTCCCATCTCATTACTTTATCTAGATTTGAAACTGTTCACAGGGGTACTAGCGGCCCGTCTGGGCCCTTGCCTACCGGGAATCCTTGAACCGGATCAATCGGGCTTTGTCCCAAACCGCCAATGCAGCGATAATACTAAAAGGCTACTGCATCTAGTGGATAAGACTCATTTCCAAAACTCAGACTCGCCGCTGTTAGCTATCGACGCAGAGAAAGCGTTCGACCGAGTCGACTGGACCTATTTGCAGAAGGTCCTACAGCGATATCAGTTAGGCGATCGCTTTCAAGCCTGGATCGCAAGTTGCTACTACCACCCTCAAGCTCGGGTCCGGCTGGGAGGCCTTAAATCTGACCCCTTTGAGATACAGCGAGGCACACGTCAGGGGTGCCCTCTTTCGCCCCTCCTATTCACCCTTTACATGGAGCCACTTGCGCAGAAAATCCGAGACAACCCTCGCATCTGCGGTATTTCCTTCGGCCATGAACCTCACGCGGTGGGGCTGTAAGCCGACGATATCATCGCTGCCCTCCACCGACCATCTCACTCTATACCTGCTTTCCTGGATGAACTGGAGAGATTTGGAGCGGTGTCTGGCTTCAAAATCAACCGGGGGAAATCCATAATTTTGCCTCTGTGTAGCAATGCCCACCTTTGCACTCCAGCACCTGACTTTGGCTGCGATTTACAAACATCCACAGAGCTCCCATACTTGGGAATTACTCTCACCTCCTCCACAGACTCGACAGTGACCCTTAACTATAAAACGCTCGCCTCCCAGATTCAAGCAGATCTTACACGTTAGTCGAAACAACCCCTTTCCTTACTGGGCCGCATAGCGGCAGTGAAGATGTCGGCCTTACCTAAGATTTTGTATGTCTTCCAGACTATCCCGATCCTACCACCGCCTGGCGCACTTGCTGACCTGCAAACCGCCTTCCACCAGTTCATTTGGGAAAAGAAACGCGCGTGACTGCATAAACAAGTGGCGCACAGATCTATAGACGAAGGTGGTCTCGGAATCCCCAACCTCTTACAATATTTTCAAGCCTCACAACTCCGCTACTTGGTGGAATGGTATAGGCCAGAATCCGAGAAGAGGTGGCTATTTCAGGATAGAGCAATGGCCCAGACCTCACTATGGAAGATCCCATTCCTTGCTCGCCAACACAAGCCACAATATCTTCTTCGATCCCCCATCACGTGCACCATTATGAAGACTTGGGACATGGTGGCGGTCAAGAGAGGCCTAACCACTTTCCCCTCCCCACTCACTCTGATCCTAGATAATCTGGAATTCCCACCGGGCAATGACCCTCGTGCCTTTCCACAATGGCGTGGAACGGACTGCCGTTCTGCCGGCTATTTCTCTGATCTAGAGGGCTTTCTCCCCCTCACCGATATTGTACAAGACTATGGAGTGACCAAACCTCACATGTTCCAGTACTTCCAACTCCGCCACTGGCTTTCGAGCCCGGAATGCGCTCCCCTAGTTAGTCGGCGACTGACACCATTCGAGCAGTGGCTGATAATGAAAGATTCAGATCGACACCTTATCTCAGACCTTTACAAGATGCTATCACCCGCGGCCGGCCCAGGTAAGACGGCGGGACAGAAACGCTGGGAAACGGAACTCGGCAGGGCATTGTCACCCAAGGAATGGGGGTTTGTATACTACAGAGCTGCACACACCACTCGTAATACTAGTGCCAGTGAAGCAGCAGTGAAATTGGCCATATACTGGTACCTCACCCCGGTCAGACTCAATCAAAGCAACCCACTTCGAAGTGCGCTGTGCTGGAGAGGCTGCGGTGAGAGGGGCACTTTGACCCATCTCCTGTGGGACTGCCGCGCACTCCAGGATTACTGGAAGGCGGTTCTAGATGATATCGATTCCACCTTTGAAACTGAAATTCCACGCTTCCCCGCGTACACAATCTTGGGACTACCCAACGCGCTTACATTTCCTTTGAGGTCCCCTCGCGGTAAACAGATGGGCATTGCCATGCAAGCAGCGTCACAACATATCCTGTCAGTCTGGGGATCAACCACCACACCCACTCACACTGGATGGCTGCATAAACTATGGTTCACGCTGGGCATGGAGCGTATTCAAGCCACGCTTACACACACAGCAGACTCATTTCAGAAAGTTTGGCAGACGCTTTTATCCCTCCTGTCCAAAGAATTTGACGAAATCACATGCCCAAAATATCTTCGCATTCTACGGCTTACAGGACCACCACATGATCCCCCATAGACTCGAATGCCCTGCAGCATATAGCTCTGAACATGTCATAACAGAAGCTCCAGGCAAACGGCATACTGGTCGGGGTGGGGGGAGGGAAGGGATGTTGGGAAGAGGGAGGGGGGTTTGGTTATTTTTCTTGTTCTGGTCAGTTGACCTTATTGCATGGCACCTTCATCACAGCATTGGCTCTGCATATCTGTGTTGGCATATTGTTCTTGCTTACTTGATGACCTTTAGAGAAGACATGCTTGTCTGTCTCGCTCGCTATATATGCCTGCTGCATACCTGCTATTTTGTATTGCCTATTTTTGCTCTCAAAACCAATAAAAAAACAAATTTTAAATTAAAAATATGCAAAAATGTTGGACTGCCTCTCCTGTGCCACCGCGAATCTGGCAGTCGCAAGACCGCCAGACTCGTAATCAGTCCCTTAGTCTCTGAAATGAAAGAGGGCAATATCCAGCAGGTCGAGGCAGAGGACTATAGCCGAAGACAGTTCCACAAGGTCTGATACTCCTTCAGCGAAAGGCACTGAAACGGATTTGCTGTGAAAGTTTTTAGTAAAAATGAGACTGAGTCAGAGTAGAAAAATATGGCTGACCGCGATGGCTCATGTTTCGGATGCAAGGATGTGGATTGGGCCCAGTCAGTGCTTACCTTCGGACTGTTCAGAGAAGGTAAAGTTCAGTGGGGAAAGGCTGCACGAGGTGTCCAAAGAGGGAGTGTCATTGCGGGATAGCCTTAGGTTGAAGCTGTGTTAAAGATTTCAATGTTCGGACTTAGTCTCTGAAATGGAAGACAGCAATCTAGAGAGGGATGAGGCAGAGGGCTATAGCTGAAGACAGTTCAACAAGGTCGGCTACCCCTTTGGCAGAGGGACGCTGAAACGGATTTGCTGCAGCAGAGAAGAACATTGCGGAAGAAGCTGCAAAGTCAATTCGACTGGCGAGGCACCTCAGGCAGATAGGTGAGCAGGTTGGTCCCAGTCTCCTTCTGGTTCTCAGAGCAGGTTTTAGCCAAAACTCATTAGCAGATTTTGGTTATCTGGGCACCTTATGCAACACTTACAAAAAGGCTCCAGGATTGGAGGGTTAGGACTCACTCAGGCTGGGTCCAAGTGAGGGTTCAAGATGGAGGGGGCCATTTGTGTCCCTGTGATTCTGAACAGGAGGCCAGCAAACTAGTCCTTGTGAGTTACTCTGAATGTCTGGGATAGTTGAAGATCCAGTCGTTGTCCCCATGCAGAAAGTAGCAGAGCAGCAGGAGAAATAGGGCAGCAATCCAGCAGAATGGCAGTCCTTTCCAGCAGCACGGCAGTTCTTTTTTTCTATGCACTGGTGCAGATGTGTACTGAAGAGCTGGTGTCTGAGGTCCCTATTATACCCTGCTGCCCTGGTTCTGGAAGGTTGGAGAAGCTTCCAGACAGTGACTTTGAAGTGCATGGAATGTCCTACCTCTCCTACCCTGATTCCAAGCTGGCTGCAGTGACGATGCAGGGTTGTGAAGCCCTTTGTATGAAGGCAGAGCACAGACTCTTCTATGGAACTGAGCTCAGCTACACTCCTCTATCCTGACACCAGATGACCCATCGATGCATACATAATCCCTCTATTGTTTGACTGTCTAATAGGAATTCACAAAGTCTAACTGTCAGTTACACACAGTCATGTGACCCAGGCCAGGTTATAAGCAGATGAGAGCTGTGGGCAGAAAAATGCAAACTTTCAAAAAGTGGAATTTTATAATCTGTCATTTGTTCTTTTTGCTTTTGTCGACCTAAGTGGGAAGAACATAGAGTATATCCTGAGCTCAAATCCCAAGTAAAAAGTTCATAGAGACAAGTTGATCTTCATAAATTCCTTCTTTATTCCAACGATTAGTGTGCTTCGTCAGAGAAACAGAATTAGCTGCTAATTCTGTTTCTCTGACGAAGCACACTAATCGTTGGAATAAAGAAGGAATTTATGAAGATCAACTTGACTCTATGAACTTTTTACTTGGGATTTGAGCTCAGGATATACTCTATTTTCTACTTAATGGTTTGGTTTTTCCATACATTCTGGTGAATGTTGAATGGCCATCACTTTATCCTTTGAGCTCTGACTAATTTAACTGAAATTATAAGTCTCACAACATTGCGCAATTGTTAACCCAGCCATTCGCCTGTTTGTATTTGCTGACCTAAGTGGGAAGGGCATGCCCAGATGTGGGGCCCGTGCTTACTGTCCCACTGCATTCAAGTCATCCTGGCTGATGAGGGAGATACCATGAAACCGGTCCCAGGATGCTTGTTTCTGTTCCAGGAAGGATCTAGGCTGGCAGTTCGGGCTAGACTGTTCCCTTGGGGAGCACAGCCAAGACTGATTTGCATATGGCTGGGTCCAATCTGGAGTGGCGGTGTGAGCTAAAAACGATGGATTAAACCAAGATCTGTGACTGAGGGTGAATGTTTGTATGTTTGATATGTTCAGCATTCCATCCATCATTTGTTTGTTTTGCTTTTGTCACCCTAAGTGGGAATGGTATACCCAGACGTGGGTCCTCTGCTCACTGTGCCACTGGATTCAAGCAAGCCTGGCTGATGAGGGGTGATACCCTGAAACCGGTCTCAGGATGGTGGTTTCCGCTCCAGGGAGGACCTGGCCTGGCAGTTTGGGCTGGACAGTTCCCATGGGTGGCAGGGTCAAGACTGATTTGCATATGGTTGGGTCCACATTTGGGTGGTGGCGTGAGCAAAAAATGATGGATTAAACCCAGATCTGTGACTGACTGACGTGCTCCTACCCCTCCAGAACTCTTCTGGGACCTTGTGTACCCTGAGTGCAACTTCATAAGAAGCAAAGCACTTCTCAATATAATCTCCCATCACGTAGTTAGGCAGCAGGTCCTGTGGTATGCGGACGCTCCGCTCTCCAGTAGGCACTGTTGGTACACTCCCACGGTCACTGTTGGGTCCTGAGGGTTGCCCTGCCTTTAGCTTCAGCTCCTTCATGCTCTTTTCATGCTCCAACAGCAGTTCATTCTCAGCTAATATCCTCTCAGCCTTCTCCTTCGTCAGTTTTAGCTTAGCCAGCTCCAGTTCAAGCTTTCTCTCCTTCCTCCTGTCCTCCAACTCGACTTGTGACAAGCCCCTGGAATACAAAATGCTCCGGCCCCATAATGGGAATCCTGACTCCTCTCTAAGGGGCAGAAAAGTTCTTCTTGCAGCTCAGGGTTCCCCTCTGGGTCCTGCTCCTCATCCTCACTCAAATGCAGATCCCCCTAAGGGTCATCCTCCACTCCTGCTGCTTGCAGCCTCTTGATTTCCTCATAGGCCCCCAGAGGGCTATTTGTAGAGGCCGGGTCACCCCCCACACTTCCCACGCCTGCCGCTTCTGCCTCCTGTGCTTGTGCTTAGGATAGAGCGACCCAGCCGCCGCTGGGCCGCCCGGACCTCTCCTCCCGCCCTCTCGCCTGCCGCTGCCTGCCTCCGTGCTTGAGCGACCCAGCCGCCGCTGGGCCGCCCGGATCTACCCCGCCTCCCACGCTTGACCCTGGTACCGCGATCCAGCCGCCCGCCGTCCAGAGGTCCCGCCGCTGCCTCCCTGCGGCCCCGACCACCACCAGCACACTGGTCGCCCCGCTCCCGCCACCCAGCTGACCCGCTCACCCGGCTCCTTACCTATGATGCCCCCAGAGCGACCGCGCAGCGGACGCGCGCAGCGGGAGCGCCGATTGAGCGCCGAAGGTGCGCCAAAGGTAAGCCCGTCTGCGCCCGTCCGCGCCTGGACCGTGCCCAGTGCCAGGACCCCTGGCCCCCGCAGACACCAGCCCACCCGCCGGACCTACGACACCACTGAACTCAACGCACTCAACACCGGCCGACTCCCGGGCTGCTACCGAGCCACCCCGAGACGCACCCACGGACCCTTCTGCTGCCACTCCTGCAAGTTCACCTGCATCCGGACCTGCACTACTCCAGCACCGACCAAGACCAAGACGAGCAACAGCAGCAGCCACCTGAAATGCATCCTGCTCAACACCCGCTCCATCCACAGACACGCCGTCGAGCTCTGGAACCTGCTCGACACAACTTCACCAGACGTCGCCTTCCTCACGGAAACCTGGATGAACGCCTCTTCAGCGCCCGACATCGCCATCGCCATCCCAGACGGCTACAAGATCATCCGTAGGGACCGCATAAACCAGACCGGAGGAGGCATCGCCATCATCCACAGGAACACCATCCGCATCACGACCAACACCGACAACACCCTCGCACCCGCCGAGCACCTGCACTTCCAGGTCCACATCAACCCCAAGACCACCCTCAGAGGCACCCTCATCTACAGATCCCCAGGACCCCGCACACAATTCAGCGAAGACATCGCCGACTTCATCAGCCCGCACGCCCTCCTCTCCGCTGACTACATCCTCCTCGGGGACCTCAACTTCCACCTGGAGAACAACAACGACCGCTTCACCACCACCCTGCTGGACAACCTCGCAAACCTCGGACTCAAGCAGCTGGTGACCACCCCCACCCACTACGCCGGACACACACACTCGACCCCGTCTTCTCATCCAGCAAGGACATCACCTTCAGCCACGCCACCGGACTCCACTGGACGGACCACAGCTGCGTCCACTTCAGCTTCAGAAGGACCACGATCCACCACCACCAGCAACAGGTTGCACGCAGAAGCTGGAACAAGATCTCAGCCGACCAGCTCGCGACTTCCCTGAGCAAGAACCCACCCACCAGCGCAACGAACCCCAGCCAAGCGGCCACCAACCTCACGAAGTGGATCAGCGACTGTGCAGATGACCTCGCCCCCCTGAGGACCCCGCCTAGCAGACCCGGCAGCAAAAAAGCCCCATGGTTCACCGACGAACTCAAGAGCTCAAAGAAGAACTGCCGAGCCCTCAAGAGAACCTGGCGCAGAGACCCTACACCGGACAACATGACTGCCCTCAAGTTCGCCACCCGAAAACACCACCAACTGATCCACGCCACCAAGAAAACTGCATACAAGGAACGACTGGACAACAACGCACACAACAGCAAGGAACTCTTCAACATCGTGAAAGAGCTCTCCAACCACAACGCCGGAAACAACGACATCACCCCTTCGCAAGACCTCTGCAACTCCCTCGCCTCCTACTTCCACAACAAGATCGCGAACATACACAACAGCTTCAGCACTCAACCGACGCACGCCACGACCGAACCACCGCCCCCCACCACCACCGTCCGCGCCTGGACCCCGATCAGCACCGAAGACACCGTCCGCACGATGAACTCCACCCACTCCGGATCTCCGACCGACCCCTGCCCTCAGCACGTCTTCAACAAGGCCGACGCTGTCATCGCACCGCACCTGCGGGACATCATCAACACCTCCTTCGACACCGCTACCTTCCCGGAGAGCTGGAAGCACGCCGAACTCAGCGCTCTACTAAAGAGGCCATCAGCCGACCCCACTGACCTCAAGAACTACCGCCCCATCTCGCTGCTCCCGTTCCCTGCAAAAGTCATCGAGAAGACTGTCAACAAGCAGCTGGCCGCCTTCCTTGAGACGAACGGATCCCTCGACCTCTCGCAGTCTGGCTTCCGGGCCAACCACAGCACCGAGACCGCCCTGATCGTAGCCACCGATGACATCCGAGCCCTGCTTGACAACGGAGAAACAGCGGCCCTCATCCTCCTAGACCTCTCCGTGGCCTTCGACACTGTCTGTCACCGTACACTAGTGCAGCGACTCAGCAACGTTGGAATCCAGGAGAAGGCACTGGAGTGGATCATCTCATTCCTCGCCGGAAGGACACAGAGAGTCCGCCTCACCCCGTTCAGATCTGAAGCCACCGAAGTCATCTGCGGCGTTCCTCAAGGCTCCTCACTCAGTCCAACCCAACGTCTACATGAGCCCCCTCGCAGACATCGCACGCCAGCACAACCTCAACATCATCTCCTACGCCGACGACACCCAGCTGATCCTCTCCCTCACCAACGACCCCGCCACCACCAGAGCCAACCTTCACGAAGGGATGAAAGAGGTAGCCGAATGGATGAAGAACAGCCGCCTGAAACTGAACTCGGACAAGACGGAAGTCCTCATCCTGGGATCCTCACCCTCCGCCTGGGACGACTCCTGGTGGCCCCCTGCCCTAGGCAGCGCACCCAAACCAACAGACCACGCACGCAACCTGGGCTTCATCCTGGACTCCTCCCTCTCCATGACCAGACAAGTCAACGCCGTCTCCTCGTCGTGCTTCAACATCCTGCGCATGCTACGTAAGATCTTCCGATGGATCCCCACCGAGACCAGGAAGACGGTCACCCAGGCCCTCGTCACCAGCCGTCTGGACTACGGCAACTCCCTCTACGCCGGAACCACCGCCAAACTCCAGAAGAGACTCCAGCGGATCCAGAACGCCTCAGCACGACTCATCCTGGACATCCCCCGTCGCAGCCACATCTCCGGACACCTGAGAGATCTGCACTGGCTCCCGGTCAACAAGAGAATCACCTTCCGTCTCCTCACCCACGCACACAAAGCCCTACACAACCAAGGCCCAGGATACCTCAACAGCCGCCTCAACTTCTACGCTCCCAAACGCCAGCTTCGATCGACCGGCCACGCCCTCGCCGCAGTCCCCCGCATCCGAAGAGCCACCACATGGGGACGGTCCTTCTACCTCGCCGCCAAGACATGGAACTCCCTCCCGACCCACCTCCGCCTGACCCAGGACCACCTCGCCTTCAGGAAGCAACTCAAGACCTGGCTGTTCGAGCAGTAGCGGACCCCCCTCCCCTAGCGCCTTGAGACCCTCTGGGTGAGTAGTGCGCTATATAAATGCTTTGATTGATTGATTGATTGATTGATCCAGGTTAGAAATCTTGGCAAAATGCACAGAGTCCTAAGGCCGGCAAAAACGAATTCAACAAAAAGTGGAGGTAAAAGTCCAAAGCTTTGGGGGGGACCCTGCAAGGAGGGCCTGGCCCGACACTTATGGGTATGGTTATGTTCGGTCCTGGCTGCTTCTTCTGGATTCTTTACAGCGAGAGACTATCCATCTATCAAGATGTTCTCTATACAGAACACTGACACCCTTCTGGTAGTTGAGCTTTATAAAACATAAAACAAGCATAATCAATGATGAGTGAATGAATACATGACATAGCGATTCTCTGGGTGGCTGCAAGTTTTGCCCATGATCATGGTGGGTTTCGCTATAGAGTGCTTTATGTGCTTATATTGTGTTAAAGACAATCTTCATAAGTTCTTCTGCTGATATGCTTTTGAAGACTATTAGGTACATGCATCAAAGGATTTTGCGATCGCAAACGGTGCGAATCGCAAAAATCGGCCGTTTGCGATCGCAAAATCCTCTTTTGGAATGCATGAAAGTTCAAGGCCCTCGCAATTTAAGAATTCGCAAATATTTGCGAATTCTCAAATTGCGATTGCATTTAAGGAATCGCATTTTGCGATTCCTTAAATGCAATGCAAGAAACCTTTTAAAATTGCGAATTCGCAAATAGGGGTTGCAAATTACCACGAGGGTGAACCTCGTGGTAATTTGCGAAAAATTATTAAAATGCTCAAACTAGCATTTTAAACACTGTCATATTACAGACACACATGTCCTTAGGACATGTGTGTGTGAAACATGCACTTTAAAATACATTTCAGGGGTGCAGGAGGGGGTCCTTTGGACCCCCCCTGCACCCATGGAATGCATTAACATTTTGCAAATCGCTAATTGCAATTCGCAAAATGTTAATGCCGTCCCATTGATTCCTATGGGCCTTTTGGCCCATAGGAATCAATGGGAATTGCGAAATCGCAAATTAGAATTCGCATAATATTTGCGATTAGGTAAAAATTGCGATTTTTACCAAATCGCAAAAATTATGTGAATAAATTGATGCATCCAGTTTTGCGATTCCTTATTTGCGAATCCTTAAAAATCGCTAATAAGGAATCGCAAAACGTTTTGTTGATGCATGTCACCGTATGTGTTGTTCTAATTGTCAGTGGTCAAATGGCATTTGAGCATTAAACCCCTTCTTTTCCTTTGCTAGACGCCCTTCTGATGTGCATATCTTGGACACCTTTCAAGCTTTTATCTTTCTGCGAAACGTAGCTTCCGCATGACATTGTTTACATTTAAAATAACCACTGATTACATTCTGTAATTCTTTGTAGCGTTAAGCTGGCTATGTAAATAATATCAGTGGAAACCAATAGAAAGCAGGTAAGCTCCTTTTAGATACCTGATCCGACAGCGCGTCCCTGCCTCCAAAGATGCTATTGAAGTTAATCTCATATCGCCTTATTTTTTCTGGCCGCTCTACATCACTCAAAGAACAATACAGCAGGCCTCCCTACCTCTGCAGCCCCTGCGTCTTTAAAATGCATTTTACTATGCAGACATGGCTCCACAAAACACAGCTATTTTACTGGTCCTCTAAAATGGGCTGCTTGTCGCAGACAAACATTCATAGAAGGTCAGGGTTTCCAGACAACAGCAATTTGCTAAATCGAGATAATAGAAATGTTTGGGAAATGTAAGCCAAATCTGTCTGGATTATAGTGGGGGATTATGGGAACTCTCAATTGCTGTATATGTTTTGTCGCAAACATCCAACAGAGTGAAGAAAGATGAACTAACAGTTGTCCGCAGATCCAATAGCTTTATTCAAAAGAAAAATGGAATGAAGGAGACTTTATATGATGGGAAAATACTTCGATCCGAGTAGCTTCAAATGCAGTTTAATATGAACTCAGCAATCCATTTATAGTTTTTCCCAAAATGGGCGGAGTTCAGGATGTGGTTAGGGTTAAGAGTATTTTAGCCAATGCACCAAGAATAAAGAAATATAATTCAGTGCAGCAGCAGAGATGGCTACGTAATTTAAGAGGTGCCATGCAATACTGCTGGTGTTTACAATGTGGTACCGCTGAATTGTACTTTTTTTCAGAATGAATATTACTCTTGGCATTTTAATTACGTTTAGCTGTCTTAAAGTCACCTCGGACGTCAATTGTGGGCCAGTGCAGGGAGAACATGGAGGGAGGGAGTCAGAGTCGGCCATGTTTGGGTGTGTCTCAAATTAACCACGTGGCTGCAAGTTGCAGGGATGAACCCGTATTCAGGTTTGAACCCGTCAAAGGCTTGAACCTCTATTATGGTATGCAATTGTCTACGCTGCTTGGCAGATATGCTCATAACTGTGCTCTAGTGACTTTCCGGCCATTGGTTCCATGTGCTGTACTGTAGGAAACACAGACATTTCGCACAGGATGCCAGCAGTAAGAAAATACAATACCGACTTTGAAATGACATCAACTTTATGATGGGGAGTTCTGATGTGCAGGCACAAAGTAGCATGAACGTAATATTTAGGTGTTTTTCTAACGTCTTTTTGAATAGGGTGTGCATGTATCCAGAGAAATGAGGGACGTTTGTTTCAGATTTTTTTTGTATCCTGAAAAAGGAAAGCCACCTTGATTGGTGACTTTGTTTCTTTTTTTAAGTAACAATATTTTAGTGTTTTTTTTTTAACAAAAGTGGCACAGGGAAGCATATACCTTAGTCCCACGCACTGGACTCCCAGGAGCCGTTCACAATAATCCCAGTATACAATCGCTCCCTTCTCTCTGAGTTCAGATGTGAAATTGAGTCCCCCCATTCAGTCTGTAATACACCCACCATTTCCCCAAATTCTAGGGTGTTTCGTGGGGCATCCTTGTGCTATATAAATCGTCTCTTCTGGTTTCGCACATGTATCCATAGCTGCCGCCCCATTGGCGGGGACATCCCTTTTCTCCGGCAGCGTTTCTAGACTCACCAAAATTCTATCACCTCTCAAGCCCACCAAGTCACCCAGGATACCAAGCAGGGAGACCTTGGGAAATGCCTCAACCTAGAGGCCTTGGATCTCCAAGAGTATCCCAAATGAATTAGTCCTTATAGTTGGATGCTTGACCATCCCCATACCATGCGAAAGAAATCGCCCACTTCTTGCCTGTATCTGGTACAGGTGGGTTCAGCGATTCTCTGGACTTGCCACAGTCTCCGAGGTGTAAAATATGTGCAGCAGAGAAAATTAAGTTGGATGAGGTGCAAATGGGCTGATATAGTTTGGGTGTGTGGTGTCATGCATGCTTCTCACCATTCCACCTCCTCTAGGAGGCCCTTCTATTACCCCCACCGCGCCTTAAGGCTCAGTGACGTAGATGTGGAGTAATTAACTAGGGTCGTATATATATATGGGAAATGCCTCCCTTATCCAGCAGGCCCATGCGTATTCTTGCCTCTAGTGGATTGTATTCCTGTGGTGCAGCGAGTGCACGTTCGTGCCTCCCCAATGCTTGTCCAAGCTAAAGATAGCAGTAAAATTGGGATTTAAGTAGGCAGAATTATTTTTGAAGTATTAGGAAAGAATTCAAGTGATCGTTGTGAGAAGTTGGCCCGATATGCAGCGTTCGCTATTCTAGCGACCGCTATGTATCGTTCCAAACTACCCTTATGGTGTTTGGTTGTAAGTCAACCTATAGACCAGCTATCCTAGTAGCGTGGATACGAGCAGTCCAAGGCTAAAGACTCGAGAGGGCGCGTTAAGCCAGCTGTTATACCATCACATACCCCTTGAACATCAAGTGAAAGGACACCACACAAGTGTTATGAAAATAAACAGTATATTTATTAAGAATCACAACAGCCCTGTACTCTTTATGAGGACAGGGTACTAAGCACAAACCAAATCTCTTATGAAAATACTTCAAGTGCACAATTAAAAACAAGTGTCCGGAGACACAGAAAGTTTAGTGGTCTCGGGCGGACCCGATAAGGCAAGTCGGAAGCGAGGGACTCAGGACCCTAGAGTAAGGAGGCTATGCAGGCACCGAAATGCCGAAGTTACCTAGCCACGAGGGCTGCGGCTGCACAAGTCTTACAGGCGTCGGGGGTCTTCGCTCAGGAGCCGGAAGAAAAGGAGTTGCTGGCCGGCGACCAGTGATGAATAGTTCGTAGAGATCCAAGCCTGGATCAGGGATCGTTGATACCTGAAAGCAGAGGGGACCAAGTTCGTACTACTAGCCAGTAGTCAGAGGGTACCAGGAGGGCACCGGTTGGCCGTCACCTCGACCAGGCGAGTGGGCGACGCTAGGCTCTGCAGTTTCACGGACCAGGAGGCGTTGTCGGCGACCAGGATGGAGGTGCGAGCTGTCCCACGAAGGATGATGCTGTCGGCGTCGCTGGGCCCAGGATTGGGGCAACAAGCCTTGGCAGATCTCAGGGCCACGTGGTAGGCCTAAGATGGCGTCTTGAAGGGACCAGGAGGGTCCGGGGTGCTCCTCTCGGAAAAAGGGAGCAAGGGCCGATCTGGAGCAACCAGACCAGCTGAGTTGTTTGTCGGTCGTCGTCAAGGAAGGGCACAAGCCAGCGGCTAGTGACCAGACAACGTGCTGAGCAGCGAGCAGAAGGGCCCCACGCAGATCGTGGAGATGCTGGGAGACTGCACTTCGGTGCTGGAGCTGCTCAGGGTCGGGGCTTCTCGGACCCCAGAGCACTCGCCAGAGAATTGCTTCGATGGTTGTGCTGGTTAAGAGCGTGCAGGTTCTGATGATGGCCGGTCCCTCGAGGTCTCGTCGCACCCACAGATCACAGCTGAGCTGATGACGGGGGTAGAGGTCAGAGGTGCCAGGGAAGCCGGTTCTCGTCGAGCTGGGCCGTCGGATTCCTTGAGGAAGGACTTACAGCAAACCGCAGAGTTCTTAGATGGTGCCCGCTGATGCAGGGTGACTACTCCTTAGTCACAAGGGAGAAATCTTGAGAAGAGTCTTGAATGTCCTTTCGTAGAAAGTAGTTCTTGATTCAAAGATGATCTAATTTGGAAGGGTCCCCGCTCCGGCCTTTATTCTAAAGAAAGGGGTGGGTACATGACTAGGTCCTGCCCTAAGGGTGGGACCAGGAAGGGGGGTAGTTACACCCCTCTCCTCTGCCGGACTTTCCCCAGGCCAGGGCTGGTGCCCCTGGAACTGGTTCTAACCGGCAGATGCGTAGTGAGCACCGGGGTGCCACTCCGCAGTCACCTTCTCGCAAAAGCCCTACCTACCCAGAATACACAAACCCTGTCTGGGACGGTGCGAACATCGCCCTCGACAGGAAACCCTTTGTCCAAGCGCTCCTCGCTGGAAGGACTCCCAGCAGCAGGAGGTCAGACTCGTGTCTGTGGTGGCAGCATCCATTTTGTGGGGCTGAGGCTTTAGTTAACTTTAACCGGGGTTCACAGTTACGTACATGTCGTGTCCCTCTAGAAGGGCGGAATGCTAACCTCGTCGCCAGAATTGGTGAGAGGGCAGCATCCCGATTCGTATGACACCTTACTCGACATGCCTTGATAACGCGACACCGAAGTTACCGATGTGGTACGCGTTATCATGGAACAGCCATTGGGTCTTGATTCCGCAAGCTGCAACCGGGCTCGGCTCGGGCCAGAACCTAGTTCACACGAGCCCACGCACTCTGCCTTCAGGACTGTCCAGGCCTGCCATAGGAGTGACTGATAGGAACTCGGGGGTCCATTGTATGGTTAGATATAGTGTTACTATACCTAAAGCAAAGGGTGATTACACGACTTTGCCCCAGCTGTCATGCAGCCAGTTGTGTCAAATTTAGGAGGCCAGCCAGGGGTGGCATAATACATGCTGCAGCCCCTGGCGGCCCTGGGTACACCTATGCCCTGCGTTACGGGGTCTGATAAGGTGGCCCAGTACCAATTGGTAAATGCACCTAGGGTACATATCGTAATTTAGAAAGAGAACAGCCAGGCTGTGGGTCTGATTGGCAGGCCCACAGCCAGAGAAAGTCGTAAACCAGTGAAACAAAAGCAAAAATCTGGGTGATCATAGGATTGCAGACCCTACTCTCCTACAATCGTCCTCCCAAACATCTGCCAGTCTCGACACACCATTTTGTGCCATCCCTGAAAACCCTTAAAATGAGCCACTCTGTCCTGCCATCTTACTGTCCAGAGGAAGATCTCGAATGTCAATCAGTGATCCCATCTCCACCACCACAGCGCTGACCTTCAGGCTTGAAATGCTACCCTAGTGATCTCTGGCAGCCCCTGGGGGATGAGTGTCACATAAAGTACCTATAGGGAGGGTCCTCCCATCCGCCATATATCCAGTTGTTCACAGAGATGTATATCAGCCATGGGCAGGCCTCCTTCAAATGTGGACCTGAATAGTTTATATCAAAAAAATTCTAGGGCGTTTGTTGGCCCATAAGAATGTGTGGGCTTTGGAGGTGATAGCTGCAAACCAGGATCTTGGGATAGAGAAAGGGAAGTTCTGGAGGACATACATCAGGTGTGGGAGAATCATCATCTTATATAAGTCCACTCTACCCATCAGGTTGAGAGGCAGTTTGGTCTCTATCTGTCTATATATGCATGGATAGCATGAGTGAGAATTCGAACATCAAGGCTCAGGCCAGTTCCCATTCCCAGGTCAGGTAGACTCCCAGGTATTGGAAACTCGTCAGATGAGGAGAGCAGGATGCCATGTTTCATCCCCTAGTTCATCCCTGAGGGTGACCAGGAGGGATTCTGACCAGTTTACCCTCAGTCCAGGTGCCTGTTATGTCCAATTGGGCCATGAAGAGAAAAAAGTTGTCCTCAATTCCCATTCTCCAGTCGAATCCCCAAACCTGGGTTCACAATGCACTCAGGTTGGTAGTGGTTCTATTGCCAGGGCAAAGAGAAGAGGGGACAGGGAGTATCCCTGTCTGGTGCCTCGTCGGATCAGAAATCTAGGTTTCCCCTTTCACTCGCACTTGGGCTTGTGACCTGACGGATAAAATTCGAACAGTGTATTGAAATGTGCGCCAAGGCGTATTTTGTGTGATACCTCCTGTAGAAAGGCCCAATCCAAAATTTCAAAGGACTTCTCAAAGTCAAGGGGCATAAGTGTGGTGCATTGTAGTGACCGGAAGTGAGCCAGAGGAAAGTTGGCTCTTTGGATACAGTGTCTTGTGCCACGATGAGGAATGAGTTATAAATGAGTGGGTTACCCAAATGTAGTCACTGGGACCTGGGTTCAGTAAGTACTAGGAGGAAGGGGTCCCAGTGTGGACAAGAAACATTTTACACAATTCAATGAATTAATCAAAAACAATTATTTGATCCACAGAGTTTTATTCACTGAGGGATCCAGTGTAATGAATACACGTAGCAAACAATCAACTGTATTGAAGGTCATACAGTGCCCCGGGAGGGAGGAGGGAAGTGATAGTGGTGAGGATAAGGGAGTGGTAGGATTGTGTGACAGTAAAATCAAACATTTGAAAAAACCTTAATGCTATAATTTATATAGCAGCAACGGCCATAAAGAATGGCGACGATATTTTTAGAAAGGCATACATCACAAGGTACAATACATATACACAATATTGGCGTGAGGTTGCCGCAAATAGAACAACAGTCGACGTTTCGTTTGCCCTCGTACGGAGCTCCCTGATTAAATCTAATTTAACGAACTTTGGATTAACTCCCCACGATGCCTTAATATGTCCAGCACCGAGTGAGTGCCTGTTGTAGCGATCGGTGCAGCTCTACTACTGACGCTGCCTTAAATCAATCATTGACCACTTGGAGGACTTCTTACCCTGTGGTTACCTGCCCCCATCCCTTGGTCCTGATGAAGACCCCGCAGCAAGGATAACATTTTCCTGCACTAATAAGAGGGTCGAAACGTCGACTGTTGTTCTATTTGCGGCAACCTCACGCCAATATTGTGTATATGTATTGTACCTTGTGATGTATGCCTTTCTAAAAATATCGTCACCATTCTTTATGGCCGTTGCTGCTATATAAATTATAGCATTAAGGTTTTTTCAAATGTTTGATTTTACTGTCACACAATCCTACCACTCCCTTATCCTCACCACTATCACTTCCCTCATCCCTCCCGGGGCACTGTATGACCTTCAATACAGTTGATTGTTTGCTACGTGTATTCATTACACTGGATCCCTCAGTGAATAAAACTCTGTGGATCAAATAATTGTTTTTGATTAATTCATTGAATTGTGTAAAATGTTTCTTGTCCACACTGGGACCCCTTCCTCCTAGTACGATGAGGAATGAAGCAGCATTGATCCAGGTGGACCAGATGCCTCAACACACAAGTAAGACGTCTTGCTAAGACTTTAGCAAACAGTTTAACCTCCAAATTTATAAGGGAGATAGGCCAGTTGGAGGCGCAGAGGTCAAGTAGCGTGTCTATCCACTATGGTGGCTAGATCTATTTCCGGTGGAAAATGGCCTCATTTGGTGGCCTCAAGATACAGGTCTAGAATAGGGAGTAGAATAGTGTGGCAATGTTTGTAATAGTATTCTGTAAGTAATCCATCCATCCAGCCTGGGAGTCTTGCCCAGATTGAGATCCAAGGGAACCTAATTAACCACCTCTATGGTCTGTTGCTTGTCTAAGTCCTCCTGTTCCAAGGGGGCCAGTCTGGGCAATGGAATATCAGCAAGTAACTGGGCGTGTGCCTCTCACGTCAGACGTGTGTGTTCGGCATAAATGGACCCTCAGAGGTCAGCAAAGGAAAAGGCAATCTCAGGGATAGTAATAGCTTGCACCCCATTCGGTCCATTTATCGTAGGCACTATACTGGATTCCAGTTCCCTAGTGGCAGGTCAGTGCAGGAATTTGCAAGATTTATCACCCCATTTGTATACCTTGCTTGCAGAGGCTTCCCAACAACGGTGAGCCTTGTCCAGACATTGTTAGCGTAATGAGCCCTCTCCAACTCTAAGTGATGGGCCATCAGTTCCTTAGCAGTTCCCCGTTTTTTAGTCTCTAAAACCAAGATGGATGATTCCAGTGTGGCTATGCATGTATATGTCTCACAGGATTTGCCACTAATGTAGGACCATTCTTCCCCTCTCATAGTGTCCTGACAAGCCTCCCACAATATCCCAGGTGTGTCCACTGTCCCACCAGTTGACACTCAAAAAGGTCTTCAGCCGGGCATCTAATTCCCGGGTGAATGACTGAGCTGACAGACTCCAGGCACTGAGATGCCACATCTGTTTCACCCCTTCCTGTCCCTGGGTCCCTGTGTGGATCGTGACACGGGCTTGGTCCGAGATACCCCTCGTGAGGATATAGGAACCCCTTGTGTATAGGAGGTCAGGGACTGGGAGCAAGAAGATGTCAATGCGGGACAGTGAGCAATGGGCTGCCAAGGCACGTGTATATTGTCTTGCCTCAGGGTTCCGCACTTTCCAAGCATCAAAACGCCCCCAGGCCCTGAGTCCAGCTGAGCCTCGGGTAAATCCTGCATAATACATTTTTTTGTAACCATATCTCGCCAAGAATGTACAGTAGGTCCCCAGGGGATAGGTTTCCTGCAACATTACAATCTGAGGGGCATGACGGTGATTGAATTGCAGGACTGCCCCCACGTTTAACGTTGTCTATAAAACACATTCAATGTCATAGCTGTAATATTAACCATGGGGACAAGGAGCGGAAAATGTGTCAGAGCGGCAGTCCCAGTCCAGGAGGGCACTCTCATCCTGCTCCTCGGAGCTTATTCTCAGCGGTATTGTCAGGTTTCGGGCTCCCTTCGCGCCTACCTAGCGTAGGAACTACAATTCCATGAGCCTTCATGAAAGGAAGGTACTTAGCGTCATCACGCGCAGGTGCGGATGCGTGTAATTCTGTTCGGTTCCTGTTGCTTGCTGAAGGTCCGTTGGAACGGGTCTCGATTCTCATCTTGTCTGCTTCCCGCCTCCTGTGATTCGGAGGCTTCCGAAATCCTTGTGCAGCAGCGGGTAAGTGGACGACTGGCTGCTGCCTCCCTTTGCGAACAACGGAACGTCGTGTGTCGGCCGACCACACGTTGCCGTTGCTCTTCATAGACTTTCTTGATCCTTGGTGCCCTGTAGTATTCCAGCGCGGCAGCGCTTTTACTTAGGACAGAACGCCGTGAGTCTCAACGCGTTCTGTGGAGCACTTGCTTAATACAGCTTTTTGCGGAACATAGTGGTGTTGCCACATGTCACCGTGATGTGATATCCTCATTTCTTCCTTCTTAAGAGCTGAGCGCTGTGTGTTTCTTGCCACGCGCTACTGTGATGATTAATCATTCGCCGTTTAAAGCGGAGTAAGATGTGTTGGCTAACCACTTACTGCTGTGATCCCTGGTTGATACTTATTTCCTCACCCACGATCTGGATATGGCATTATAATATTCAGGTGTTTCGGAACCTTGTTTCAGTCCTAAGGAACAATTGGTGTACTTTGCTTTGCTGATATACTGAAAGTTTGCAAAGAGTCAGTGGTTCTCTCATTTGGAGTTCTAAGACACCATCCTTGTTTTTCTGCATACTCTGCTGGGTATCTATGGACTCTGTGTTTCAGGTGTGTTTATGTGCCAACAGGTGCTTCACTCTTAGCGAGAATTGATGAAAGTAGACATGTTATTGCTATGCATTGTTTAACTGTGTATTCTGTTATTATATCGTTTCAGAGCCTTTGTCCCAGCAGTCCCCTCGCCGTTCCTGATATCCCTCGCCTAATGGTTCAAATTCCCTGTGTTATAAGATCAGGGAGCTGGTAACGTTAGGAGGTGGACCCCCATTAGCAACGACCGGATCCTGTGGAACGTAATCTTGACAGGTATGGCGCTGCGGTTTAGGAGATACTGTTAGGTGCTATAGAGTGTGCCTAGTAAAATGAAAAAAAATCAATCAATAAAACCCGATAAACAACTTCTGTATCCCCCAACTCCCCCCAACTCCTGCTAACTACCCCTTCCCTATACTTTCCCCCTGTAGAATCATCTGTTGCCTTAATACAATTCCCAAACTTTAGAGTAGGGGGTATCAGAAACCTTTCCCTTCCGGGTTTCTCATCTGTAAAGGGATATAAGAAGGATACGTTGGTGCTGGCATGCTAAGAATTATCATCAAGACTAGTATAGTTGTCCCTCATCATAAATTCAGTGTTCAGTGTCACCAAGAGGTGGAGCCCCCTTCCTAGTTCCAGTGTCTGTGTGGAGTATGAGCCTCCTCCATATCGGAGTCTGAGACACAAACAATCTCTCTCTCTTTCTCTCTCTCTCTCTTTCTCTCTTCCTCTCTCTCTCTGACTCTCCCTCTCTGTGTGGGATAGGGGCATGGAATTCTGTAGTTAGGTTTCCAAGCTAGGGGCATTTAAGAACTGTCACATTCGGTCAAGAGCATCATTTAGGGGCCACTGCTGCATTCCTAAAACCACCATCTGCATTTGGTACTGCCAAATAACACAATATTGGCAATAGATGGACTGCATGGATAGAAGTTTTTGAAGACCTCATAGATGCAATAGAGGAAAAAGATCATTAAAAAATCATAAAGTATCTGAGAAACATGGCTGGTGAAGGACTGAAAGAAGCCACGAAAGATACCATCAGCAAGTAAAGTGACATACGATCAAAGCTAAACAGCCTTAAATGTCACGTTTAATCCAGTGTCAAATTTAGATTATTAAAGATACATATTCAGTCAAGAACATCAGACGCCAAGTAAAACCATCAATGAGTTTGATGAGAGGCTGGATGTTCTGGTGAAGCACTGTAAATACAATTAATTTAATGATGAGGAAGCTACCCAACTCAGAGCAATTGTGGGATGTCTGTCAGATTCCTTTGGATGATCAATGCTGAAGGAAACTCTAAACTTAGAACAAGACCTTAAGGCTGCTTGCGCTAAAGAGCGTGCTCACTGCCAAGTGACTGACATGGAGGCCAGATGGGCCCAAAGTGTGTTAGTCGTGAGCATAAAAAGCAAGCCAAAGTACAAGGGACATAAGGCGGTGCCTTGACAGAAAATGGAAACGTGTTCACATGTGGACCGTCGTTTCTACTCAAAGGAATATGTCCAGCCATTGGAAAGATTTGCATTGGCTGTGGTAAAGCAAACCATTTCATGACTACTTGCAAGAAGGAGAGAAACTTAAGTGCATCACAGTATGAAGATAAAAAGGATGACCGAATTCTACCTCAGTGACCTTCGACGCACTTCCACAAGGCCAAGCAGTGAAATCAACTTAGGCAAATCGACACCAAACAAAGTTGATCGTCATCTAAGTCATTGACAAAGAGTTCCTCAGTATCAGTTTTCAGTTAAAGTGACACTGTCAATTGTCCAATGTGGATTACTTCAGAAAGGCATGCACATGTAGGACTAGTTGAATGTAAGGAAAAACTCAAAGACAAGAAAAAATTGACATTTAAAAGCACCAAAAACATTAAAATATTGTCCAAATATCACGCTAAAGATAAATGGTTGTTGAATACTATTCATAATTGACAGTGGTGCATCGATAAATATCATCCCTGAGGAGAAGTATCAAGAATTATCTCAGTTACCACAACCTACGAAGTCAAAGACCATACATGTGCTGCCTCAATGCCCTTAAAAAGTCAAGGTTCATTTATAACCACGATGCAACATAAGAAAACTGTGGTACAAGTGCCTATATGTGTATTTCATAGAACAGCTTCAAGTACCTGTTTGCTGAGTTTCAACACTACTGCTGATATGGAACTGATATCAGTAAAGTACAATATGAATGCTCATCATGAAATTGAAAGTCAATTTCCTTAACTATTTAATAGGTTATGGAAACTCAAAAAAATTAAAGTACAGTTACATATAAATGAGGATGTTCGTCCTGTTGCTCAAAGACACAGATGAATTACGTTTCACTTGCAAGAAGCTGGTGAAAAGGAACTTAATTTGTTGCTTAAACATGATGTCATTGAACACTCCATTGGCCAGCGCCATGGGTTTCTCCTATTCTAGTAGTGGCTAAAAGAGACAATGAAGGAGCTGTAGGCATATGCATTGACATGCGTCAAGGCCAACAAGGTAATTGAGCGAGAGAGACATCCAGGTTAGTGCATTGCGGATATGATAACTCAAGCGAATGGTGCAAAGTTCTTCTCAAAACTCGACTTTATTCGCGGGCAAAGTCGCAGGGAAGATTGTCAACGCCCAAGTAACAAAATGAATTGAAGAAAACTCCCTCCTCGACCCCTCCCAATCCGGATTCCACAGCAACCACAGCAAAAGACCACTCTATTCGCCGCCACAGACGACTTCCGCACCCTCGTCGACTAAGGACACAAGGCAGCCCTGATCCTACTTGACGTCTCTGCAGCGTTCAACACCATCTCCCACCGCACACTCACTACCAGACTCCATGACGCCGGCACACAAGGAACCACCCTCAACTGGCTTCGCTCCTTCCGCACCGGCAGTACCCAAAGAATCAGGCTGCCGCCCTTCTTCTCCGAACCCACAGAAATCCACGGGGGAGTACCCCAAGGATCATCGCTCAGCCCCAAGCTCTTCAACAGCTACATAGTCCCCGTCGCGCCATCATCTGAGAGCATGGACTCAGCATAGTATCCTACACCAAGGACACCTAGCTCATCTTCTCCCTCACCAAGGACCCCATCACCACCAGACTCAACTTCCAGGAAGGAATGAAAGACGTTGCATCCTGGATGAGCAGCAGTTGCCTGAAGCTCAACTCGGAGAAGACAGAGGTCCTTGTCCTCGGACCCTCCCCCTCTGCATGCGACAACACCAGGTGGCCCACCACCCTATGCAGCCCCCCCACCCTTAGGGACCATGCCCGAAACCTCTGCATCATACTCGACACCTCCCTCTCCATGGCCCGACAGGTCAACGCTATCGCCTTCCATCTTCTTCAACACCCTCTGCATCCTCCGCAAGACTTTGGATCCCCTCGAATCAAGGAAGACCCACACACTCATAACCAGCAGACTAGACTTTGGAAAGTCCCTGCTCCGCAAACTCCAGACCATACAGAACACCACAGCTAGACTCGTCCTCTGTATCCCTCGACACAAATATATCACCCAACACCTGCGTAACCTCCACTGGCTTACCATTGAGAAGAAAGTAACTTTCAAGATACACACACCTAAAAATGCCTCCACAACACCGGACCTCAATATCTCAGCAACAGAATCTCCATCCAAGTACCCAAGAGGAACCTCCGATCCTCCGATCTTGCCCTCGCCCAACCCCTGCACATCTGCAGAGCAAGAACAGGTGGAAGAACCTTATCCTACATCATGGCCAAGACCTGTAATCCAGCTACCGATCAAGAACAGACAGGAAGAGCCTCAAGACTTAGCTCTTCGACTGACAGGAGCTGCTCCCCCCTCTTCCTCCCCCAGCGCCTTGAGACCCTCAAGGGTGAGTAGCACACTTAAAAATTCCCTGATTAATTAATTGATATCACCAATTGGAACTTGAATTAAAATTCAGGTACATTAAACCCCTTTCCACGTATATTGGTCTGTTTCACTATAAGTGATTGAGTTTTGGCATTTCCTTTGCTGCCGAACTTTTCCAAGACTTCATTCAATTTTTCATACAGCCTGTAGTAAATGCACTTAATTATAGTGATGACATATTGGTTTTTGGAGCCACACAGAAAGAGCATGACAAAGCTCTCATGCAAGTATGTAGTTTGCTGAATGATGCAGGCTTAACTCTGAATGGTGACAAATGTGAATTCCACAAGAAAAGTTTTAAATTATTTGCCCATGTCTTCTCCGACGGGGTTATGAAACCGTAACCAGCTAAAATGTAAGCACTATCTACTGCAAATCCCCCACAAGACATTTCTCTGTTACAATCGTTTCTTGGAATGGCATGTTACTGTTCTAGATACATGTGTGCTGCAGTTTCCCTGTGCCCAAGATAGCTGTGAGCCAAAGACCAGGAGGTGGTAAGAAGGCAGACTAGTGCTGTCTCTTTACTGAAATTAAAAAAGAGATTTTCCCCACCCAAAATTGCATCATTTATACCTGTTTGCTTTTAGTTATTACAGTTTTAATTTGAAGTTTTTTACCTGCCTGTGATTGCATCATTTGTCTACCAGTTGAATTGTGGGATTTGCAGTCCAAAATCTGCTTTCTCACATTGCCCGTGACTAACTGTTTTTCTCTCCTACTTTCTCCCTTACTCTGTGCTCAAACCTGTGTGTTAAGCAATCCACACCCAGCTCCCATTTTGTGTTAGCAAGTGAGTGAAACCAGATTCCTTCCTTTCCCCCTTAGCAACAGAGATATAATACATCAAAGAGTGAACAGAGGGTGCTCTGAGACAGCAGTAATTTGCTATTAGCTGTTTATGCTCTGTTACTTAAGGGCTTGTACACTCGTTTTTTGGCTGGGAGAGTGAGTAAAGTTTTGTACAAACAGCATTGTTAGTATGCTATGCATATCAATGCAATTACAATACAAGTATCAAAACATTATGATATATAGATCATTTCATTTTCATTTGTTGTGTAATCTATATATCATAATGTTTTTCTGTTTGAATTTGGCATTGTATTGTAACTTGGATGGATTCTTTTCAAGTTCATTTTGTCCTTGCTAGCAGCCTTGATTGAATTTTCAAGTTGTGTTAAGTTACTGTTGTATAATTTTTTTGCACAGCATCATTACTTCTCTGTTATATTATGTATTTGTTTTGATTTACATGAATGTTATATGGGTGTTTTCTTATTTTGCATTGATACGCATAGCACAATACTACATTTTGGAGTACTGCTATGCACCTTCAGCACTACAAATGCTGAAGGTTGACGGTGACAGTAAAAAATGGGCCCTGATTTTCAGGCATGTGCATGTTAAACACCTTTTCCCTGCCTTTTCTTAACTTTTTCTGTTGCTCACTCCACCATCCCTCTTCTTTTTCTCATTTCCTCCCTTGTTTTTCTTTTCCTTCCTTTTTTCTGGCTTCTAATTTATTCTGGTATTGGGGACCTAGTGACAAATTTCTTTCATTTTTTTTTGTTATGTGCCGTGCTAGGTCTTTCTTTCTTTTCCATCATGGAAGCAGTGTTCATTTTGACGCTGATGCGCCCTCCGTGTTATAATGTTGACGGTCTAGTAGTTGGGGTGGGAGGAGACAGGTGGGCTGAGGGGAAGAGGTGGGGTCAGGAACAGGAAAGGGCAGTTAGAGTAGGGACGGGGACCAAGTAAGAAGCATCAATAAAGAGCTCCTAACTAGAAGTCAGTGTCCACGTGTATGTGTGGGTTGGAACACGACAGCTGGCGACGAGGGTGGGATGTGAAGAAACCCCACGTCACGAGTGCCCCGTCCTGCAGCGTGGAGCGCGCTCCGCTGCAACGTAGCCCTGCGGCCCCCCAGGAGTGGCCTGATCTCCCCTCGCAGGTGGAAGAGGGTAGAGGAGAAAACGCGGCGACCCAGCGAGCAAGCGCTGAGGCGTCCTGAAGAGCGCTGAATCGGAGCGCAGAAAACGCGGCAAAAGAGGCGCCGAGTGAAGAGCGCCAAACGCCGACCGCGCTGGACGCGCTGACGAGCCCACAGTGTGTCGACACTGACAAGGGGCCGGTGACTCACTCCGACACTGCCCAGGTGAGCCCGCTGTGCTGCGAAGGCGAGAGGAGAGCCCCAGACACGCGCGGCCCCGCACAGAAGCCGGCGCTAAATCGGCCAGGGACAGCAGAAGCTAGACAAGCGGCAGGCAGTGCGCGAGACCAGCGCCGGACAAGCAGTCCTTACCTGAACGCGCTGTGAGAGCGGAGGTCGGCCCAGCTCAGCTGTGAGCTCCCCAATACCGAGAGTGTGTGCCCGGAGAGGGAGAGGAACCTCGTGTTGTGCCAAAGGAGGCGGCCATTACAAAGTCAGGCAGCTTGAGGGACAAACCCTGTCGAAACTGAGGGCGGCCATCTTTGAGTCAGGCAGACTCTTCAAATAAGCCCTGGCAGCCCCAAAGGATACCGCCAAGCGCCGCCAGTTAGTGAACAGTGCTCGTGAGGCACAGCAGCAAGCAGCAACAAACAAGCAGTGGCAAAGACAGCAGCAAGCTGCAACAAACAAGCATTGGCATCTACAAGGTCTACCAAAAAAAAACGCCAAAAGTGAAGGGAGCGGACGCCAGCCCCTGCAACCAGAGTCAAGCATCAGGATCGAAATCACCTCCTCAGGATGTCCAACAATCGCGCGACAGGCGCACAGGATGCTCCCGCCGAAAAGGAGATCAAGGGCACGCATCTGCGAGCGCCAGAACCCCTGACAGTCACGACAGGGAGCAGCATGGGCCTCAAGTGGCAGGAATGGTTGGAGGATTTTGAGGACTATGTCAAGGGCTCCAGAATCGAGTCAGACGAGGACAAAATAATAACCCTTTGCAATCTAGGAGGGCGCGAGATCAGCAAGATAGTGCGAGAGATCCCAACCAACGACGGCGACACCTACGTCAAGGTGAAGGACATACTGAACAATCGCTTCCTGCACAAAAGAAACGTTGATTATGAGAGACACAAGTTTCACCAACAGCACCAGGACAAGGATGAGCCATTAACGTCCTTCATACACCGACTAAGGCGTCAGTCACAGTACTGCGACTTCACAAACTTTTCCCCAGATGCGGCCATCAAGTCTCAAATTATCTCGGGATGCCACTCAGAGTCGCTGAGACGAAGACTACTAAGGAAGCCACAAGAGTTGGCGGAAATCGAGGAGAACTCACGAATATATGATCAAGCCGAAGAAAATGCAGCGGAGATCGAAGTTAAACCCAGCACTAGCCGAGAACATGCCAACCGCGTCTCCGACCGACAACATGGCCGACAGGCTTACCGAGGCAACCCACGTGACAGATCACGCCGATCCAAATTCTCACCCAGACGCCGAACAGATTACCGGCCAAGAGACTCAGAAAGGAGAGACCGACGACCCGAACGCACAAGACGGTGCTACAGGTGCGGGTATGATTACCCCCACATTGACTCGTGCCCTGCCATGGGCCAACGCTGCCGAAAATGCAGACGATCCAATCACTTCGAGGTCATGTGTAGCGAGTATCACCGAGAACAACGTAGCGGTGCTGATCGACGCACCAGCCAGCCAAGGTCTTCAAGGACCGAAACCAAGCGGCACCACGCCAGAGCCGTTCAGAATGAACCTGCTCACTCTCCAGCGTCGTCTCATTCCAGTCGTGAGTCCAGACGGTCCAGATGGGATCGCCGATCCCCCTCGAGAGAATCCAGATCCTCCTCATCCAGGAGATCAGGCTACACCACCGAGTATGTCAACATTGCTGACAACGATCAGCTCAAGCGTTACCCCCGGCTCGACATCATGGTGGGCAATCATGCAGCGAAGTTCGTCATGGACAGCGGTGCCTCTCTCAATTACATCTCTGTTGCTGAGCACGAGCGCATGGTTCCCAAGCCTCACCTGCGCTTTGCACCCGTTCGAGTATACACATGGATGGCGAGGAAACCACTCCCATGCCTGGGGAAGTTCGACACCACTCTCACACACGGCGATATCACCATTCCCGCCGTCATTCATGTTATCAAGGGACCGGATGCCGACTGCCTGCTAAGTCTTCCGACTGCGGAGCGCCTACGCCTCGTTCACATTCTTTTCAACATAAACGACAGCTCCAACTACGCTGTGAAGTACCCAGCCCTCTTCAAGGGCCTAGGCAAACTGAAAGGCCGACAAGTACACCTGCACATCAACGAGCGAATCAAGCCCATTGCTCAACATCCACGGCGAGTGCCGTTTCACCTGCAATCCGCGGTGGCTCAAGAGCTGCAAGACCTTCTGGATGCCGACATCATAGAACGCACCGAAGGACCCACTCCCTGGGTGTCCCCGGTAGTTGTCGTGCCAAAAAAAGGGACCCCCGAGAAAGTTCGTCTATGTGTAGACATGCGCCTCCCGAACACAGCAATCGAAAGGGAGAGACACCCCGGCCCACACCTGAGCGATATGATTACAGCCCTCAATGGAGCCACGGTCTTTTCCAAGCTAGACCTTAACAAGGGCTATCACCAGCTCGAGCTAGATGACAGCTCTCGCTCCATCACCACGTTCGCCACACACCTCGGCCTCTTCCGATACAAACGCCTCAGTTTTGGTGTGTCCTCAGCAGCTGAAATTTTCCAAGAGACAATTCGACTTATCATCCACCACATTCCAAATTCTCTCAACTACAGCGATGACATTCTGGTGTATGGCGCCAACCTCCGAGAACACGACATCGCCCTTGACCGCGTCTGCAGGGCTCTGCTAGACGCAAACTTGACCCTTAACAAAGACAAGTGCGAGTTTCATCAATCGACACTGAAATTCTTTGGACACATTTTCTCATCCAGCGGCATGAAACCAGATCCCGACAAGGTGGCTGTGCTCAACAATACCAAGAGTCCTGAAGATGTAAACGATCTACGCTCCTTCCTGGGGATGGCGAGCTACTGTGCTCGCTACATCCGCGACTACGCCACAATAAGTCATCCTCTGAGGCTCCTCACGAAATCCAACCAGCCCTTTGAGTGGACCTCAGACTGCGAGCGTGCCTTCAGAGACATCAAACGGGCGGTTGAGTCGTCTGACTGTTTGTCCTACTTCAACCCCAAACGCAAAACAGAGATCACCGTAGACGCCAGTCCCGTGGGCCTGGGTGCGATCCTGGCCCAATATGACGACGAATCTGACCAACGGAGGATAATCGCCTACGCCAGCCGCAGCCTCACGGACCCGGAAAGGAAATACTCTCAGCCTGAGAAGGAGAGCCTGGCGGTCGTATGGGCGTGTGAGCACTTCCACATCTTCATTTATGGGAAGCACTTCACGCTCATTACTGACCATCAGGCACTCGTGACAATATACGGCAACCCGAAGAGCAAGATGCCCCCCCGGATTGAGCGATGGGGCCTCCGGCTGCAGGAATACACCTTTACAATCATTCACAAACCGGGGAAGGGTGACAACCCTGCTGATTACATGTCTCGCCACCCCCGAGACTCTCCAGCACCGACTTCATCCATAGCAGAGGAATACATTCACTTTGTCTCAAACCATGCTCGCCCCCCAGCCATACCAATGGACACCATCCGCGAAGCAACCAACAAAGACGCCGTTCTGCAGATCGTGATGCAGCGAATACTGTCCAACAGGTGGAGGCATCATCCGCAAGACGATGAGGAAAACCCCGATGTCAGAAGTGAACTCCAAGCGTTCCGACACGTTGCTGACGAACTTTCAATCACTGAGGATGGCCTTCTTCTAAGAGACCACCGGATAGTCATCCCGGCCACCCTCAGACAAGGCGTAGTTGACCTAGCTCATGAAGGTCATCGTGGGGTCGTCTCCACCAAGAGGGCGCTCCGAGAGCGTGTCTGGTTCCCTGCTCTAGACCAGCTAGTTGAAGCCACTCTGAAGGACTGTCATCCCTGTCAGCTAACTGGTCCCAGCACGCCGCCGGCACCGCTCCAAATGACCCCGCTACCGGACGGTGTATGGCAAGAAGTTGCAATGGATTTCTACGGGCCCCTGCAGTCAGGGAAATATGTGATCGCCATTGTAGATGAATATTCCCGGTTTCCAGTGGCTCAATTCATCCCGTCCACCAATGCCACCTGTACCCTTAAAGTACTTGAGGAAGTCTTCGCAACCTGGGGTGTTCCCAGAATCATCAAAACGGACAATGGGCCCCCATTCAACGGGCACGAATTCAGTGACTTTGCGAAACAGATGGACTTCCAACACCGCAAGGTCACCCCGCTCTGGCCACAAGCCAATGGAACTGTTGAACGTTTCATGTCCACCATCAAGAAGACCTTCCAGCAGGCCACTGCCGAGAAAAAGGACCTGCAAGCAGCATTGAATGAAGTCCTCTGTGCATACCGAACCACTCCCCACTCCACGACGGGTGTCTGCCCTGCCACTCTCATGCTCGGGAGGACACCAAGAACCCGGATCCCAACCTGGGAAGGCGCACTGAGGAAACCCCTCTCAGACCATCAGATCAAAGACATGGCTGCAACAGATCGATATCACAAGGAGAAGATGAAGGAACATGCTGATCTCAAACGGAGGGCCCGATCCCCTTCCCTCAAGGAGGGCGACAGAGTCCTTGTTAAACAGGAACAGCGCCAGAAAACTGACTGTCGTTTCAGAAACGAACCTCTGACAGTTGTGCAGCAGAAAGGCACAATGGTGACCGCGGAGTCAGAGAACAGGCGGGTCACTCGGAACGCATCCCACTTTAAGAAATGCCCTCCTGAAAAGCGTGACTGCACGCCCACTACCTCGGTGCCGGAGAACTCTGAGCACCCAGAAACAGGCACACCTGACCCGGCACCCTGCATGGACTCAGAATCCGTGGTCGAGGCCGCCGTGACCACCCCGGGTCGCCCACGACGCCAGGCACAGCCTCCAAAGAGACTGATTGTTGAAATGGACTAATTTCACTTTGCTGTTTTGTTAAGAAAGGGGGAGATGTTATAATGTTGACGGTCTAGTAGTTGGGGTGGGAGGAGACAGGTGGGCTGAGGGGAAGAGGTGGGGTCAGGAACAGGAAAGGGCAGTTAGAGTAGGGACGGGGACCAAGTAAGAAGCATCAATAAAGAGCTCCTAACTAGAAGTCAGTGTCCACGTGTATGTGTGGGTTGGGACACGACACTCCGCTCTCATTTCACCTTTGGTGATTCCAGCTATCGGGTGCTTAGTCTGACGGGAAAGTAAGTTATACGCTATCGTTTTCTTTTAATTCTTTGGCTTGTGTTCACTTGATTTGGGACGCTTATTATATCGTTCCTACGAGTCCTCCCACTTGTTTCAGGCAATTTCCCCGTATCCACTCTTGACCAGCCATTTAAATAGTGCCGATCTGTATTCTGAATTATTTTCAGTCTCCGACCACATCATTGGAAGACGTGTCATCTGTGGGAATTAACGGTCGGTTGATAAAATTGTTGGGCATGTAAGTAATATTTAATTTCTTGTCCCTCCTTCGTTCTTCCTCCCGCTACCTCCAGTGAGTATATATATTTTCAGACAGGGCCGGACTGGGAACTGAAAGCAGCCCTGGCAAATTTTGCCAGACCAGCCCCCGTCCGGGGCGTCGCCTCCAGAACATTTTGGAAAAAGACAGGCCAAAACGGTGAATTTTACAGCACATTTTTCATTACATATTCAATTGTATCAACTTTCAAAGCACAGTAAATAGTAGATGATGACCTGAAAGAGCATCAGGTTACCCACCCAGTCATATGTACCCCTAGACATTCTTACACAGAGCACCAAAAATAGACACGAATAGTGAATCAGAGAGAACAAAGTAGAAGTGAAACCAGACCCAATATGGTGTGTAGAGAGCAAGCACAGCGAGCAGCCCCTACCAGGGGGAGGTTGGGGGGGGTTATCCCCCCAAGAAAATTTTGAAGACAGAAAGGCCAAAACAAAGCATTTCTCAACACATTTCTCATTACATATTAGATTAGGAATCTGAGGCCGACAAGGACTTATCTAACCATGTCTCAGCAGTCAGTATGAACCATTTGTATCTAAAAAAACAATTCACAAGGGAGGCCTGTGGAAGAATAGTGCTACGGCTCGCCATCCTTGAAGAGCATCTCTCCATGACGTCCCAGTATCATTCTGAATGTTTAACACAGGAGAGAGTTTACGGATGCATATTCTTTAAAGCGCTTCGAGTGCAACTACTTTTATAAGTCTATGGATAGTGTAGTGTATCACTATTCATTGTCACTCTTTTCGAGCATAGCTATTTCCACTGGGATTAAGAGTGCTAGCCCCGCTGGCACGGGCCCCATTGCTCCACATCTTATTGGGCTGGTTTAATATTGCCTGTTATATCATATGGTTACTCCATCTAGCAGTGTTTAGATATTGACAAGGCTTCAAAGGCCCAGTTGTGCCATCCAGTAGTAGTGCTTAGTAGCCATTGACTGGGGCATGTGCTTCGTCTGAAGGTAACCTGTACCTAAACCCTGCTTCTGCTATGTGTCCCGGAATCCACACATAGAAGACACAGGACATGTGTCTGAGTGTTATGTGAAGCAGATTAGCAGATACGTATGTCCATTTACTTTGAGGAGTTAATGATTGGCATATCCCACTGCCATTGTATCAGCAACAAATAGTTACAGACCCTACCACCAACCATTTAGCCCAACTGTGAACATGAAGCATAGGTTGTCCTCAAGGGTACTTATGTGACAATTCACATGACTTGTGTCAGTACTTGTAGGACACTTTATGACAGGCATGCACTCAATAAATATCCATGACTTAACTTGACTTGACTACATGTGCATCGCATGTGCGCAGCCTTTTGAACTCGAAAGAACCTGGCGGTGACTACGGCGAGTAATCCCATGTAAATGGATGGATATATGGATGGATGGATGAATGAATGGATAGATGGATGGATGGATGAATGAGCATTGATGAAGATGTCTGCAAAGGACATTGTAAGAGTTTGGCCCGACAGATTTATCACTGGAGAACTAGGGTCCTTCCCCAAGGGCCCCCTCTCGCCTCAAAGGCCACCTCCTATTAAATAATAAAAATAGGTTCCCTCTTGCTTGCCTAAATCGGTATGTTTCCTGATGAGACTGTTCCCCCAGCAGAAAGATGGCATGCAAGTGAGAGAATTTATGGCTTAAGCTGCGTAGTACTTCAATTGCACAATCTACTTGGAGGTTCCCTGTGCAGCAAAGTAACTTCATGTCTTCTCAAAATGCCGATGTACAGGGTTACTATCATGCCTGGCATTAGGCAGTATGCTCTCTATTCATGGATTCCACTTCTATTGCTAGTGGTGCTGTACGCATGTCCCTGTGTTATTGCTGACTGTACTGGAGAGCACTTACTGACTTTTAAAGTCATACAATGCAGACTTACTGTAAATATTTATACAGCACACTTGGCGCACACATGAGGCTTCAGAGCACGTGCTATGACATCACAGCATGGGCTTGGCAGGACTTTGACGTAGTGCAAAAGGGAGGGTGACTGGCATGATTACCTCACATGATTATGACATGCTCTGCTGGAAGAATGTGGGTGAGGTGGTGAGGCATTACCCAGCTACGCATGGCACATGGATAGCACTGAGGGCGGCATATGAATATATATATATTTTTTTTTTTGAAAACCTTTATTGTACCTTCTTACAATTACACAGCAAGTCGCCTACAACCCCGATGGGCCGGCCGCTAAAATAGAAGAAATAGCAATGACAGCCATGCGGAAATGAAGTCCATACGTTAAAGAAGCTACTGTAGTGAAAAGGCTCATCACAAAACTAATTGAAGGTCATTAGTCAAAATCACATTTCAAAATAAATGAGGTTTTCATTTTTTGTTTTTTGTTGAAAAGAACTAAAAGAAGAAACAGGAAATCACATTGCGATCATTGAGGAATAACATTGCAGGATAGCTGTATGAAGGATCCTCAGGACAGGATAAGGTGCCATGTGGTATCTAGGGATCTCATGCAGAACGTGGGAGAGCTTCCACCCCCCCACTCCTCTACCCAAATGGTGTCCCTACCTCGTCTTCCCCCTTCACTCCATCCCTCCCTCATCATCCGATTCCAACGGGTCATCTTCTGGCAGTAGATCGCAGATGTCGCCTCGGTACACATTCCATGGGGACCACACCTTATTCCACTTGCCTGGACATGCACGACTCAAGTACACCGCCCTTTTAGTTATCATTGTTCTGTCCATATTCATGCACCACTGTGACTTCGTTGGAAGTTCTGCCGCCCCCCAACGCTGTGCAATATCTCGCTTCGCCACAATCATTCCTAACGCTACCCAGAGTCGACCATGCCGGGGCAAATCTGTCGGTTCCCACACGTTGAGGAGACACCGCCTTGGCTCTGGGAGGATCGAAATCTCTAGTGCCTGGGATACAGTACGCAGAACCTGTCGCCAGTAATTTTGTATGCGTGGGCAGTCCCAAAACGTATGGAAAAAGGTGCCCTCTTCCCCTCAGCCACGCAGACAAAAAGGGTGTGGTGTTCTGTGGATGCGGTGTAGCAGTGTTCTTGTGTAGTATACCCTATGAAGAACCTTGAGCTGGACAAGTCTCATCCTAGCCGAGATGCCCACCTCTTTCGGTGACGCCAGAGCCTCATTCCACTCGTGTGCATCTAGGGCGCCCACCACCTGTTCCCACCTTTCCTTCAGGGGAGCCAGAGGATCTGGCGAGTTGTTCAGGAGCTTACGATACGTCAGTGAAGTTGCTCTTTCCACCATAAAGTCAGTCAGGAGGCGATCTTCCAGCGGGGAGGACTCAGGAAGAGTCGACCCAGAGGGGATGGCCGAGAGCAGGGCATGACGAATCTGCACGTATCGGTATGATTCGTGTGGCCCCAGGTCATATATTTCTCTCAGGCGGGTGAATGAAATAACGTCACCCCGTTCCCACATGTCACCCACCGTGGATATGCCGATGGAATCCCAGAGGGAAAAACCCTTGCTATTTCTCAAGTTGCCCAAGGCGCGTGCATCCCAAAGCGGGGTGAGTTTGGTGATTTTCCCCTTCCAGCCTAACGCAGCTGTCGCCGCGTGCCAGGTTTCCACAGTGAGTCTAGTGGGCCCTGGGAGGAGTCTCAGCTTTCTCCGGTCATAGAGTGGGGCAAGTATGTTGTTAATGCCCAGCTGCGCCCTGTCTGCTTGAAATGCCGGATCAGACTGCGGGGCGTGTAGCCATTGGTTAATGGGCCTAAAATGTGCTGCCCAGTAGTACAAGTGCAGATTCGGCAGTGCAATGCCCCCATCATACCAGCCTCTACAGAGTTTAGCTTGAGCTATGCGTGCCGGCCGATTGCCCCACAATAGCCCCGAAACCACCGCTGCGACCCTCTTGAAATATCCCGCTGCCACCGGAAAGGGCGTATTATCTAGGATATACAGAAAACGGGGCAGTGATTTCATTTTGTACAATGCTGCTTTCCCCAGCATAGTCAGTGGCAACCCCGCCCAGAAGTTGGCGTCTTGCTTGAGACGCTCCAGCGGTGGTACTAAATTCAGTCTCTTATATTCAAGTGGATCCCTCGTAACATAGATGCCTAAATATTTAAAGGAGGAACCAGCCAGTCTCAAAGGGCAGTCTGGTCCGAGCGTCGGAATCTGACCTGTCAGTACGTACATCTCCGATTTGCTCCAATTTATGGTGTAACCAGAAACCTTGCCATGCTCGTCGCACAAGTTCAGAAGAGCTGGTACTCCATGCTCGGGATCCGTTAAATACACCAGCATGTCGTCCGCATAGAGGGACAGGCGGTCTTCCCATCCCTCCTTCCATTGTATCCCCTTGAGCAAGGGAGTTTGTCTTATGCGATTAGCCAGCGGTTCCAGGGTTAGCGCAAAGAGCAGGGGAGACAGAGGGCAGCCTTGCCGGGTGCCCCTCCCAAGCGGAAACGTGCGCGAAATGTGGCCATTCGCAACTACGTGTGCCACAGGTGCCGCGTAGAGTAGCTTAATCCATGATATGAAGTTCGGGCCAAAGCCCATGTGGGACAGCACCTCGAAAAGGTAGACCCACTCCACCAGGTCGAAAGCCATCTTCGCGTCCAGGGCCAATATAACTGCACTATCACTAATCTGGTCTGCTCTCGCCAACACCCCATGAACCCTACGAAGATTTAGCGCAGTGTTTCTATGAGGCATGAACCCCGATTGATCTGGGTGGATAAGATCAGGCAGGTGAGCCAACAGCCGGTTGGCCAGGAGTTTAGCCAAGATTTTACTTTCTGCATTCAGTAGGGAGATGGGGCGGTATGAGGAGCATTCCTCCTGTGGCTTACCGGGCTTTGGTATAGCCACGATCGTGGCCGTTCGCTGGTCCAGTGGGAGCAGCCCCTTCTCACGGCATTCCTCATACAGTTTAAGTAAGTAAGGACAAAGGTCCTCAGATCGTGCTTGGTACCATTCCACCGGAATGCCGTTCGGACCGAGGGCCTTTCCAGGCTTGAGCGCCCCTATGGCTATCCGTATTTCGTCGATGGTTAATGCCGCATCCAGGTCGGCCATCGCCTCCGGTTGCAGTATCGGGATATCTATGCTGCTCAATGCACTCTGGGCCATGATCGCGGTCACCTCCCTATCGGGAGTATACACCCTTTCGAAGTGGGCCGCCAGCGTCTCCACTACCTGTTCGGGGTTAGTCAGCATCGCACCATTACCATCCTTCACCTGTTGAATCCCTCTGGAGCTACCCCCTCTCTTGTCTAGCCAGGCTAACATCTTTCCCGCCTTGTCGCCTACATCGTACACCCGATTCTGTGTATCAGTGATATGTCCCTGTACTGTGAGGCGTGCATGGTCTGTGTACAGTCGCTGCTGGAGTGCCAGGTTATGTGCCGTGTCCTCTGTAGGGTCAGCCTTGTGTGTAGTTGTGGCTGTGCGCAGTTGGAGCTCAAGTGTAGACTGCTCAACTGCTTGTTCCTTCCTATGAGCCGCGATGGAGCTTATAGCCTGCCCCCTTAGCACTGTTTTGTAGGCCTCCCAGAGAACCTCGGCGGACGCCACAGTTGACACATTCTCAACAAAGTATTGCTCCGTGGCCCTCTGAAGAGCCTTCCTGATTTTCGGGACTTTAAGGTAAGACGCCTGAATAGGGTATATGCGGTGACGCGACTTTGTCTGGGTGGAAATGGTGAGAGTTACCGGAGAGTGATCTGAAATGCCTCGGGGGTGTATGTCAACAGTGTCTACTCGCTGTATCCCCTCCCCCAACGCCAAAAAATAATCAATGCGGGAGAGACTGTTATGGACTGTGGAGTGGAACGTGTACTGTCTGACCTGAAGGTGAACATGACGCCAGATATCCACCAACCCCAGTGCTTCTAGGAACCGCTGAAACCGGGAGGGTCCCCCCGGCGAAGCAGTCACCGGAAACCTATCGAGCTGTGGATCCGCCGCTGCATTAAAATCCCCACCCAAAATTACATCACTGTCGGGGAGAGATAACAAGAAATCACCCAGGGCTGGAAGCATTACTGAATGGAGGGACGGCGGAACATATACAGAAACCACTGTCAAGGGACGACCGTCCCACTGCCCCACCACCGCCGCAAAGCATCCCTGATTATCGGTTTTCGTACTCAGTGGAATAAAGTGTGAGGATTTTTTAATCAGGACACCCGTGCCCCGCGAACCCGAAGAAAATTCCGAATGTACAATCATCCTATACCCCCTCCTATCTAAGGCCTTAGTAGCCCCTCCCACCAAATGAGTTTCTTGCAAGAGTGCTAGTTGGGGTTTATGTCGCTTCAACTCGGTCAGTACTAGGCCACGTTTCACCTTGTCCCCTAGGCCCCGTACGTTCCAGGAAAGTATTCGAAGGGCGGAGCCACCAGTCCGCGCCCCATCCAGCCCCGCGGCATTGAGTTGTTCATCCGCCATTTTCAATCACACTACCACACATGAATCGTCCAGAAAGAATCAATCGTACCTGCAATAACACAATTCTAGTAACAACACACTTTACAGTTCTTGACCGACTTAGTGAATTTCCAATGAAAAAGAACCAAACCCCCCCCATCCTGTCCAACCCTGCCTCCCTGCTTAACGGACCTACAACTGCCCGCCACCCCAACTTAGCAGAGCGCTTAACCCATCCCACAAACAGAGTACTTGCACGTCGGGGGAGAGTGTCCCCCAAAGCAGGCGGCTCCCTTGCTGCCCTCGGGATGCCCAGGCCGGCGCCCACTAACGACGTAGTTGAGTAATCAAAGTGGGAAGAAGTCAAAGTCCAAACATTTCACGGCCTGCTGACCTTATTTGCCCCCGGCAGCCCCAGACAGGTCTTGTGTCGGTGATGCACTCGCACTCCTTCTAGCCGAAGTCTGTGAGCCGGGCCGGCTGTCGTTCTGGTGCCTGCTGCGCTGTCGGCCAGACGTGCGATCCACTGTGCGCCATCCCTCCAGCCAGTCTCTTGCTGCCTCGGGGGAGTCAAAAAACCAAACCTTCTTGTCGGCCACCACCCGTAGCCGGGCCGGGTATAGCATGGAGTACGGCAATTCCTGTTCGCGTAGTGTCTTCTTCACTTCCAGAAAAGTTCTCCTCCGTCTCGTGACCTCCGCTGCATAGTCCGGAAAAAAGGATATCCGCGAGTTTTGGACCTGGATGGGTGGTGCCACTCTGGCCGCCTGTAGGATCGTATCACGATCCCTGAAGTTAAAAAGTCTCGCCAGGATCGGACGTGGGAGGGCCCCTGGCTTAGGTGTTCCTCCGGGTACCCTATGGGCTCGTTCAACCGTGAAGAAGTTGGAGAGCCCCTTGGGGGCCAGCTGATTTTTTATCAAATCCTCCACATACAAGTCCATGGCCCCTTTGGTTTCAGATTCCGGGACCCCCAAAATGCGGATGTTGTTCCGCCGGGAGCGTCCTTCATGATCGTCCAGTTTGTCTTTGAGCAGTTTATTATCAGCCTGCAGCTTCTCCATTGCGACCTGTAGATCTGAGACATCCTCCGCCAGCGATTTAGCTACCACCTCCACCTGCTTCACTCTTTCACTCATCTTCTGGAGGTCCGCTCGTATCAGGGTCACCTCGGTAGCAGTCGCGCCCACCGTTGCTTGTACCTGCGCCAGGGCGTGTAAGACATCTTCCAGGGTAGCCTTCTTAGCCCCTTCACCTTCCGTGCCTTTGCCCAGAGATTTGCGCTGCTCCGATTGGGAGAGTGTCTGTTTATCGTAGGCGAATTTATCGAGCTTAGCCTGAGTGGTGGTTTGTCGGAGTCCCTTCCCCGCCATTGTGGCTCGACGTCGGTGCACTCTCGGTGGATAGGTAGTCAGGTCGCCTTTGTTCAGCGGCGCCTAGTCTTCTTGGCAGGCAGACACGCCAGTTGTAGTTTGCAAGTCACTAATGGCGTTTAGATCCGTCGGCAGTGAGTCTGTACCAGCACTGGCATACGAGATGCAAGATGGCGGCGACTACGCAGTAACTTTCGAACTTTAGTTATAATTATCGCCGCCGTTATCCACTAAACTGCCTTGACGTCGGAGAGATAGAGCCAGCATTTGAGTGACCGAGAGGGACCTGCCAGTCTGAAGCTCCGCTGGCGTCGGTCTGTGGCCGCTGCGGGCACTTCCGTTTGGCCGCGCCGGCGATGGTCCACTTCCGCCCGGATAGAACTCAACTCAGCCACCGCGGCTGCACTCGTGCCACCAGGCCGCACTCTCAGGCTAGTTGAAGTAGTTCCTTCCTCCCGTTCCCGGGGCGTAAACGCACCCAAAATTTCTCCTGCAGCCGTCGTTCGGTCACCGGACCCGGGGCACCCCTTCTGGGTTCGTTGTTGAGCGGATAGGCATGCGGATTGATGCGGGAAGCCGCCACGCTACGGGAGCCTCTCTAGTTTGCTGCCGCCATCATCGGCTGCTAGCCACGCCCCCGGCATATGAATATTTAGTCTAGGTCAGTGACAGGCTGATATGGGGTCTCAGATTGACATTACCCTGAGAGTTACACAAACCACAGCTCATCAGTGACTAACAACTGCCAGTTCTACCCGTTTGGCTCCCAGCCAAGGCACTCAGAAGAAAGGGCACACCAGCACTCTGTTCATCGGGCCCACCTCTGTCCCTTCGCTCGATCACTGACACTGCTTTACCTCCTGCGTGTGCCTACACTCCAGTGCAAAGGTGGTGCAGCACAAAATAGGCTGCACATATATTGTGCTCTTTTGCGGAGGAGTCCACCATTGTGGCAAAGAGCCCTGATGTAACATCAAGTGTCTTAATACTGACTGAATACTTCCATGGCACTGAATGCAGCTTTTGCTATTTTGTTGACTTTATATATCAAGCCACCAAGCGGGTGGTTGATCTATTGTTAGAGGGGCAGCCACTGTCACCTTCCTGGAATGTTCTGAATTATTATGGGATCATTCACTTTGTACTTTAGAAGTCTTGTGACTCTGCAGTCTCAGTCATGCCAGGCAACACAATCACTGACCAAGAAATACAGGCCTGGTGAAATATGTCACTGTCATGGGCAGTACGCCACATCGAGGACGTGTCCTGCTGAGGCATTGCACGTGACTTGACTTTGATGGGGTATTTACTGTGGTTCTGTATATGGGACCAGCAATGCCACGAGCTCCATGCCGTGTTCCCCACAGCAGAGGACCGAGTTGGCCGCTGCATAAAGGCCAGGGAACGAGGCCTTTCAAAACTGGGAGATAATCCCAGGGCCCAGGGGATGCAGAACTCGCAGGCGTGTCACATATTACCTAAAAGAGCAGCAGTCAAAGACTGTGACAGGGGAGCCCAATATAATCTCAGAAAGGAGTCGTGGAGCCCTTAACACAGAGCACCTGTGAAAGCCAAGCCTCCCAGAGAGTGAGGACAAATCATCCATGTTGGAAGGCGGTGACCCCAGGGGTCAAGAGGACTCTCCTAACCACCTGGAACCTCCTCTCCCACAATTACTGCCGAGTCTTAGCGAGGGGGGAGTCCCCGCCGGGGAGGACTGATCGTACACACTGTCCACACACCACACTTATGAACGGACACCACACCGTGATTCTTTATCCGAAAAGACTTTATCAAGATTAAAAGTAGGGAGCAATACACAGCGATCAAGGGATCGCGAAAGTCTCGTAACGAGGGATCGGGGAAGCGGGACAGTCTTAGGAGGCCAGCTGGCACGCCACGCACCCTGCGCACAGTTCTCAATCCTCGAACTGGGGGGTACGGGGGCTGGCGATGGGACTTGCTGTCCTACTCACTTCTGGTCCCAGATGATTGTGAAGGTAGCGTCGATGGTCCAGCCGGACCAGAGAGTTCGTCAAGCCGCGACGAGGTCAGCAGGGCTTGGTCAGGAATACTCCGTCGTACTCGTAAGCAGGTGGAGCTGCGACAGCGTCAGCAGGGCTCCGATGTTCAGGTCTTGTGCTTCGAGAGGGAGCCGTGACAGCGTCAGCAGGGCTCCGATGGTTCAGGTCTTGCGCTTCGAGAGGGGGCCGCGACAGCGTCAGCAGGGCTCCGATGGTTCCGTTCCGTAGGTTCTAGGATGAGCCGCGACGACGTCAGCAGGGCTCGGTGGGTCAGAGTCTGTTCTCCTCAAAGTCAGCCGTGATCAGATCAGCAGGGCTTTCTTGTCCAAGATACAACTGCCGATTAGATGGAAGGCAGGCTGTCTTATAGTCGTCGAGCTCTTTGATGTCCGGACCCTCATAGGCAGGAGGCCGGAGGTCCGAGGGCCAGGCGCCTGATCGTCTGGGCGGTTGGTTCTTTGATGCTTTGGACTGTGCGTCCAGGGAATCCCAGACGGCCATCAGGGCCTGGAGCCAGCTCACTAGGAGGCCCAAGGTGCAATCGAAACTAGCCCCCAGGGATAGTTCAGAGGTGTGAGGGAAACCAGTTCCTCGGAAGGGGGCCGGAGGTATGATGGAAGTCTTGGTTTCGGGTACTTGGTGAGACGTTCACCCCCCAGGTAGATCTGGGCACGCCGGACGCGCAGGCTCAGCTGCAGCCAGGAGAGGCCAGGGCTGCCGAAAGGAAAGAAGGCGGCCGGCCGGCCGGGGTGGCCAAACATGGAGTCTGATGGTCACGTACACGGGTGCAGGCACGCGGTCTGGGGATCGTCTCAGGTCCGGGGTAGGAGTGTCATGTACAGTTCTGGGTGGACGGGAATCAGTTCCACCCGTAGATCTGGAGCTGCGGAGATCAGCGAGGACCACGCCACGAGGCCGGGTCCAACATGCGTCCCCTCCAGCTAAAAGACGAGGAGAACTACCCATCCTCTTGGGGGTTCTCTTCGCTGAGGCGGAAGAAGCGGGACAGGCCGTCGGCGTTGGCGTGGTCGGCACCAGGCCTGTGTTCCACAGTAAAATCCATCCCTTGGAGGGAGATGGACCAGCATAGCAGTTTAGTGTTCTCTCCTCTCATTTGCATGAGCCACCGGAGAGGACGGTGGTCGGTCTGGACCCGGAAGTGGGTCCCGAACAGGTAGGGCCTCAGTTTCTTCAAGGCCCAGACTACTGCGAAGGCCTCTCGCTCGATGGTGCTCCATCTCTGCTCCCGGGGTAGTAGCCTCCGGCTGATAAAGGCTACCGGATGATCAATCCCCTTGTCGTCCACTTGGGAGAGCACGGCCCCGATGCCATGCTCGGAGGCGTCGGTCTGAACCACGAACTCTCGGGAGTAGTCAGGGGCCTGTAGGACTGGAGCGGTGCACATGGCCTCTTTCAATTCTTCGAAGGCCTTCTGACAGGCGGGGGTCCAGATAACATTCTTGGGGTTGGCCTTGGCTGTCAACTCGGTGAGGGGGCCTACAATACTCCCGTACCCCTTGATGAATCTGCCGTAGTACCCTGTGAGCCCTAGGAAAGCCCGCACCTCGGTCTGGGTTGTGGGGGTCTCCCAGGCATTGATTGCGTCTATCTTGGGTTGGAGGGGGGCCACGAGGCCGCTGCCGACCTGGAGCCCTAGGTATACCACTGAGCTTTGTCCTATTTGGCATTTACTAGCTTTAATGGTGAGCCCGGCTCGACGCAGGGCGTCCAACACCTCCCAGAGGTGGTGCAGGTGCTCGGGCCAGTGAGCACTGAACACCGCAATGTCGTCTAGGTAGGCTGCACTGAAACTTTCCAACCCAGCCAGGACCTGATTGACCAGTCCCTGGAAGGTGGCGGGGGCGTTTTTCATGCCGAAGGGCATGACTCGGAAGTGGAAATGGCCATCCGGAGTGGAGAAAGCAGACCTTTCTTGGGCCCTCTCCGTGAGGCCGATCTGCCAGTAGCCACTGGTGAGATCGAAGGTACTGAGGTACTGAGCCGACCCTAGGCGGTCAATCAGTTCGTCGGCTCGGGGGATGGGGTGTGCGTCGGTTCGGGTGACTGCGTTGAGTCTGCGGTAGTCGACGCAGAACCTCAGCTCAGGAACGGTGCCGGGGCGGCCGCCTTCGGAACCAGGACCACGGGGCTAGCCCATGGGCTGTCGGAGGCTTCCACCACTCCTAGGTCCAACATTTTGTCGACCTCAGCCTTGATGCAGGCTCGGACTCGGTCCGGGACCCGGTAGGCTCTGTGCCGTACCGGAGGGCTGTCCCCGGTGTCCACGTTGTGGACGCACCAATTGGTGACACCGGGATTGAGGGAGAAGAGGTCTGAGAATTGTCCCAGCAAGTGGCGACATTCCTCACGCTGCAAGGGGGTGAGGGAGGAGGAGATACTCATTCCCTCTACGGAGCCATCTTGATCCTTTGCACACAGGAGATCGGGTAGAGGGTCCGTTTCCTCTTCCTCTCCGTCGTCGGTGGCAAGGAGTAACCCCAACTCAGACCGCACAAAATGGGGTTTGAGCCGGTTTACGTGTAACACTTTCAGGGCGTTCCTGGCTGATTTCGTATCAACGAGGTAGGTGACCTGGCTCTAAGCATGGGTGAATTTTGCGAATCTGGCGTTCGCGAATTTTGCGAATTTGCGAACTCGCAATCCGCAAAATCCGCGAATTCTCGCGAATTTTTTTTTTTTGTGTTCGCAAGGATTTCTGCCAGTTCGCAAGGATTTCTGCCAGTTCGCGAGGGTTTTGTACCAGTTCGCAATTGCGAACTTACATGTCGGCTCGCAACGGTCACGATTATGTTGTTTCTACGTCTGGTTCATCATCACAGGTTCCCAGCACCCTCTGTTTCACCCCTGCCACCCTCTGTTTCACCCATGCCACCCTCTGGTACATCAATGCCACCCTCTGGTTCATCATCACTGTAGATTATGGGGGGAAAAAGCAAGCACACCTCCCTGCTTCAACTGACATGAATTAATTTGGGGTTGATTTATTAATGTGTCACTGTTTTAAAATTCCAGTCTGGCACCTGCTTCCTTATCTGTAATTTGCTTTCTGTTGCAGTGCAATTTTTTTTCCAGGACCTTTGTGGCCTACTTGTAGCTATTCTATGAGCCTGCTGTGAGGGTCAGAGCAGGGTCATACAATTGTTGCAACTAGCAACTGAACTCTGGAGGGGCCCTTGTCAGGAAGCACTACAGGGAATGGTTACTAATGATGAGTTTGAACTTTTGAACCTGCTGAATGCTTTTTTTGTGTTCGCAAGGATTTCTGCCAGTTCGCAGGATTTCTGCCAGTTTGCGAGGGTTTTGTACCAGTTCGCAATTGCGAACTTACATGTCGGCTCGCAACGGTCACGATTATGTTGTTTCTACGTCTGGTTCATCATCACAGGTTCCCAGCACCCTCTGTTTCACCCCTGCCACCCTCTGTTTCACCCATGCCACCCTCTGGTACATCAATGCCACCCTCTGGTTCATCATCACTGTAGATTATGGGGGGAAAAAGCAAGCACACCTGCCTGCTTCAACTGACATGAATTAATTTTTGGGTTGATTTATTAATGTGTCACTGTTTTAAAATTCCAGTCTGGCACCTGCTTCCTTATCTGTAATTTGCTTTCTGTTGCAGTGCAATTTGTTTTTCCAGGACCTTTGTGGCCTACTTGTAGCTATTCTATGAGCCTGCTGTGAGGGTCAGAGCAGGGTCATACAATTGTTGCAACTAGCAACTGAATTCCTGAGGGGCCCTTGTCAGGAAGCACTACAGGGAATGGTTACTAATGATGAGTTTGAACTTTTGAACCTGCTGAATGCTTTTTTTGTGTTCGCAAGGATTTCTGCCAGTTCGCAAGGATTTCTGCCAGTTCGCGAGGGTTTTGTACCAGTTCGCAATTGCGAACTTACACCGCACGCCGCAAAATTGTATCACCAAGAAAAAAAAATCCGGTGCGTGCGAATTTGCGGATTTTCGGTAAATTCGTGAGCGTTCACGGGTTGCGAATTTACCGAAAATCCGCAAAATCCGCGAGCGTAACGGATTTTCCGCCCATGCTTACCTGGCTCTTGCGCTCTATCACCTTAAAGGGTCCAGTCCACTTGTCCTGCAAGGCACAAGGTTCCACTGGGGACATGATCCAAACCTGTTGGCCTGGTTGAAACTCGACCAGAGTGGCATTCTGGTCGTACCAGCGTTTCATCTCCTCTTGGCTGGCTTCCAGGTTGGCCTCGGCCAGTTCACGAAACTTCCGCGTCTGGTTCCGGAGAGCCAGGACGTAGGAGAATACGTCTGGGGTGTGCTCGGGGGGCTGCCTCCCAGCCTTCCTTGACCAGGCTGAGGGGACCCCGGACGGGGTGTCCATAGAGCAGCTCGAAAGGGCTAAACCCCAAGGATTTCTGGGGTACCTCTCGGTAGGCGAACAGGAGGCAGGGTAGGAGGACGTCCCACTTGCGTCGCAAGGGCTCCTCAAGACCCATGATCATCCCTTTCAGGGTGCGGTTGAACCGCTCAACCATGCCGTTGCCCTGGGGATGGTGAACCAGTAGGACACCCCACACTGTTGCCAGAGGGACTTCATGTACCGGGATATGAAGTTCGTGCCTCGATCGCTTACCACTTCTCGGGGGAATCCCACCCGGGAGAAGATCCCCATGAGGGCCCGGCCCACGACTGGGGCCGTCACGGTCCGGAGGGGGATGGCTTCGGGGTATCGGGTGGCGTGATCGACCAGAACCAGAATGAACCGGTGGCCTAAGGAGGTCCGGGGGTCCAGAGGTCCGACTATGTCAATCCCCACCCTCTCAAAGGGGGTACTGACAACTGGAAAGGGCTGGAGGGGAGCCTTGCGCTTGCCTCCGCTTTTGCCGCTAGCCTGGGGCAGGACTTGCAGTGGTGTTCCACATCAGCCTGCATGTGGGGCCAGTAGTCGTTGGAAGGTCTTATCTTGGCCCAGATGCCCTGCCAGGGGCACATCGTGGGCCAGGTTGAGGAGGAGTCCGCTGAAACGTAGGGGTACCACCAGCACACGGGCTGACCCTAGTTCGGCGGTCTTCTGTTCACTGTACAGTAGGCCGTTTTCCCAGTAAAGGTAATGGGAGCCGGACTGGTCTCCAGCAGCCTGGGCTGCGGCCTGTCGCCGGAGCCCCTCTAGGGCAGGGCAGGAGGTCTGCTCTTGGCAGAACTCCTCTCGGGACGGTCCTCCTTCTTGGCGCCACTGGGCCAACTCGGGGAGATCTGCTAGGGTCGGGACTGGTTCGACAGCTGGTCCGAGGGGACCTTCGTCGGATGCGTTTTCTTCGAGGGAGGGCTGGTCGAGGCTCTTCGTTCTCGGGGTTGGGCATTCTTGCGGTCATGGCCCGGGTGCTCACACAGGCCCATTGGGGCAGTCCTAACATGGCTAAATGGGTCCTTCTCTCTACCTCTTTCCACTGGGAACTCTCTAGGTCATTCCCCAGGAGGCAGTCTACAGGCATGTCCGTGCGAACTGCGACCCGCAGATCGCCCGAGACCCCCTCCCACTCAAACGGGACCTGGGCTATCCTGCAGGTGCGGACCGAATTATCGGCTGCTATCACCCGACATGAGGTGTGGGGGATGATCATGGACTCAGGAACTAGCGTGTACCTAACAGACGTGATGCTGGCTCCTGTATCCCAAAGGGCTCCTATGCTGCGCCCGTTAACCTTCACTGTTTGGCGGTACTTTTCGGTGTTGTCTGGCAGATAATCTCCGGGGATCATCTCACTATTCCCCAGGTAGGCTAGGACCATGGCTGCGGGTTCCCACTCCCCCTGTTCTTCTATCTCCTCCTCTTCTAATGCTACTGAGGATATCTGTCTAGTGGAGGGCCCAGTGGGAGTGGATTTCAGGGTCAGGGGACATCGGGGGTCACCGGCATAGTGCCCGGGTTGCTGACACTTGAAGCACGTGGAGCTGGGGCGTAGCCCCGGGGTCCTGCACTCGGGGCGGCTCTCGGCGCGGGAGGAGAGCGCGGGGTCTGGTTTCTGGGGGGACTACGCTGAGGCCCTGACTGGGAACTTTGCTGCTTGCCCCGACCTCCCCCACCTCGCTGGCGGGAAGATCCTTGGTCGTTCCGTGGGGGGTCTCCCCCGGGCCCCTTCTGAACTCGGGTGGCCACCCATCAATAGGCTTCCACAGCCAGTTTCCGTGGGTTGGCGAGCTTGCTGTCCAGGAGATGCTGTCTTAGTTCCACAAAGCAATTTGTGGACAGGTGCTCGTAAGTCACTAGGTCGACTAGGCCCTCGAAGGTGGTCACATTGCTGCCCTTGATCCACCCATCTAGGGCCCGGGTGTAGTAGTTCACATAGTCCACCCATATGGTGCCAGGAATCTTCTTGCACTCCCTAAACCGCTGGCGATACATGTCTGGCGTTAGGCCGTAGCGGTATAGGAGAGCGTCTTTCATGTGTGGGTAGGCGTTCATGTGTGCCGTCGGTAGGTCCAGCAGGGTGTCTCTCCCCTCGCTGAGGAAGCGGCTCCATAGGCCGGCCCCCCAGACCTTCTCCGGGACCCGGTGAGCGGACATGGCCACCTCGTATGCTTTGAACCATTGCCTAATGTCGTCTCCTTTGTAAAATTCCTTTACAACGTCCTTGGGGATATGTACCTTTGTTTCTTTGGGGACCACCTGCTCCCCAAGGCCCGGTGATCCGTCTGCTTCTTTTCTGGCTTTCAATTCGATTTCTTTGAGGCTGCGCTCGTGCTCGAGCTGAAGTTTCCGTCCTTCATGCTCCCTCTGGAGCTTCTTCTCCTCTAGTTCTCCCTGGAGCCACAACTGCTCCACCGCCAACTTCTTTTCTGCGAGTTTGAGTTTGCCCTCCAATTTGAGGCGCGCCTGCTCGAGCTCATGACTTCGGTCACGTTCTCGATCGGCCATCTCCTCCGATGACCGCTCTCTCCTGGTTGCTGGGCTCCGGGACGGTTGCTGGACTCTCTCACCGGTCGGTGTACCGGGTTCGGTCTGTGGTCTTCCTCCCTCGTCTTCGATCGGGGGAAGAGGTGCTCCGGACTCTACCCAAGCGGTTAGCGCTTTCTGGAAATCATCCTTGGTGCTTAGTCCGGTACTCGGGATACTCAGTTCTTTGCAGAACTGCTTCAGCTCTCTATGTGTGTAATCTTCCAGGAGGTCCTTGTCGAAGGTTGTTTTTACACCAGATTCTGTAGTCGTCATTGTTGCTCTTTTCTTGTGCGTTTGCTGCGTGTGGGTTCAGGTAGTGTGTCAGTGGTACGATCTTCAGACGTAGGTTCGTATCGCGTCGCTGCCACCAATGTTGGAAGGCGGTGACCCCAGGGGTCAAAAGGACTCTCCTAACCACCTGGAACCTCCTCTCCCACAATTACTGCCGAGTCTTAGCGAGGGGGGAGTCCCCGCCGGGGAGGACTGATCGTACACACTGTCCACACACCACACTTATGAACGGACACCACACCGTGATTCTTTATCCGAAAAGACTTTATCAAGATTAAAAGTAGGGAGCAATACACAGCGATCGAGGGATCGCGAAAGTCTCGTAACGAGGGATCGGGGAAGCGGGACAGTCTTAGGAGGCCAGCTGGCACGCCACGCACCCTGCGCACAGTTCTCAATCCTCGAACTGGGGGGTACGGGGGCTGGCGATGGGACTTGCTGTCCTACTCACTTCTGGTCCCAGATGATTGTGAAGGTAGCGTCGATGGTCCAGCCGGACCAGAGAGTTCGTCAAGCCGCGACAAGGTCAGCAGGGCTTGGTCAGGAATACTCCGTCGTACTCGTAAGCAGGTGGAGCCGCGACAGCGTCAGCAGGGCTCCGATGTTCAGGTCTTGTGCTTCGAGAGGGAGCCGCGACAGCGTCAGCAGGGCTCCGATGGTTCAGGTCTTGCGCTTCAAGAGGGGGCCGCGACAGCGTCAGCAGGGCTCCGATGGTTCCGTTCCGTAGGTTCTAGGATGAGCCGCGACGACGTCTGCAGGGCTCGGTGGGTCAGAGTCTGTTCTCCTCAAAGTCAGCCGCGATCAGATCAGCAGGGCTTTCTTGTCCAAGATACAACTGCTGATTAGATGGAAGGCAGGCTGTCTTATAGTCGTCGAGCTCTTTGATGTCCGGACCCTCATAGGCAGGAGGCCGGAGGTCCGAGGGCCAGGCGCCTGATCGTCTGGGCGGTTGGTTCTTTGATGCTTTGGACCGTGTGTCCAGGGAATCCCAGACGCCCATCAGGGCCTGGAGCCAGCTCACCAGGAGGCCCAAGGTGCAATCGAAACCAGCCCCCAGGGATAGTTCAGAGGTGTGAGGGAAACCAGTTCCTCGGAAGGGGGCCGGAGGTGTGATGGAAGTCTTGGTTTCGGGTACTTGGTGAGACGTTCACCCCCCGGGTAGATCTGGGCGCGCCGGACGCGCAGCCTCAGCTGCAGCCAGGAGAGGCCAGGGCTGCCGAAAGGAAAGAAGGCGGCCGGCCAGCCGGGGTGGCCAAACATGGAGTCTGATGGTCACGTGCACGGGTGCATGCACGCGGTCTGGGGATCGTCTCAGGTCCGGGGTAGGAGTGTCATGTACAGTTCTGGGTGGACGGGAATCAGTTCCACCCATAGATCTGGAGCTGCGGAGATCAGCGAGGACCACGCCACGAGGCCAGGTCCAACAATCCACGAGGGAGGGACGCCCTGAACTAGGGAGACATGGACTGTCAACTCTTGAAAATGAGGAAAAAATAGAGGCAGTGCCTAATGTAAAAAATAATAATAAGCACAGGGGGGTCCAAAGTTTTCTTAGAGACCCACTTCAGGGGCAGCTGAACACTGGGGTGCCTAGACTTGTGGATAACTAATGCCATTTTCCACCACCCCCACACTGCTTGTCCCTTTAGCTTTATTCTCTTACAGGTTCTTTTTCGTTCATACTTTCTCCTTTTTTACTCTTTTCCTATCTCTCCTTTTTCCTTTCTCTGCCTTTATCTCTCTTACTCTGGGTAAAGTCTGAATAATGAAAAATGTGTCCCATTACGTTAAAAAAGAGCGCAAGACACCACAACCTGCACAAATGAGACGCTGGATATTAAGGATGTCGGCTAGATCGACTGCCAGGCCCTTGTCAGCAGGACACCATGTTTACAACAATCCAACGCATTAGTTTTAGGTATCTTTATTTTCACATGTGTCTCGTCTTGAGAGCAGCAATGATACTCGGACTCGTTATTATCTGTAAGCACTTTATTTCTACATCCGTTCCTTCCCTGACCCTACTCTAATCTGCCCGTTTCCTGTCCCCTGCTCCTCCCTTCCTGTCCCTCCCTCATCTCTGCCCCCAACTACTAGAATGAAAACTGGCGTCATTACATCTCCTCCCTTCTTAAATAAATGCAAAGTCAATCATGTTGAAAACGGCTTGTTACCTCAATGACATTGGACACGTGTTTACAGTTCCTCAATCAACCGTACAGGTTTCCGGATAGTTCGTCGCGGTCTCAAACGCGCTCCTGCGTTCTCACTTTCAGACTCATCGAGAGTCCCGGGCCTTGTCAAAGCATTACTGGTTATGGCACTCTCACCAGCCAGAATTCTTGGTGAATCAGCAGAGGCATCTTTGACTGTAGGCGGGCACTTTTGAAAGTGTGACACATTTCTTGTGATCCTCTTGTTTTCAGACTCCGCGGTGAAAATGGTTCCCTTTTGTTGGGTGACTATTAATGGCTCAGCTCGATAGCGGCAGTCTGTTTTCCTCTGTTGCTCTTGTTTGACTAACACCCGGTCTCCTTCATGAATGGACGGGGTTCTGGCTCTTCTTCGAGCATCCGCGTATGATTTCATTTTCTCTTTGTTTTTCCGATCAGTGGCGGCAATGTCGTCATGTTCAAATTCAGGCACATCAGCCGGGAAGGCCTCATCCAGAGTGGGTATGCTGGTCCTGATTGTTCGCCCAACATTAGGGTAGCAGGGCACTTACCAGTGGTCGCATGTGGAATTGTTCTATATGCTCGCAGGACTTCATTCAAAGCAACCTGGGGATCTTTCTTGTCAAGTGCTGCTTGTTGAATGTCTTTTTCAGAGTGGCCATAAATCTTTCGACCATGCCATTAGCTTGTGGCCACAGAGGGGTAATCTTGCGATGTTTGAAGTTAAGGGGCTTGGCAAATTCCCCAAACTCTTGACCGTTGAAGGGTGGTCCATTATCTGTTTTGATTGTTTTGGGTATGCCCCACGCAGCGAAGACTTCATCAAGGACAGCAATGGTGATGGCAGCTTTGGTTGACAAGACGAACTGGGCAATGGGGAACCTTGAATATTCGTCCATGGCGACTAGGATGGATTTCCCTGATTGAAGGGGACCAAAGAAATCCAAGGCAACGTCTTGCCAGACACTGTTGGATAGAGTGGACATTTGCAGAGGAGCAGGAGGTTCTCCCTGGCTCACCAATTGGCATTGGGGTCTTTGAGAGTCAGTTCTACCATCTGATCTGACAACGGGAACCACACTCTCTCTCTGAGGGCTCTTTTGTTTGCCTCTACTCCACGATGTCCTTCATGAGCCAGATTTATTACACTTTGACGAAGTTGCATGGGGATGACTATTCTCTGGTCTCTGAGTACAAGTCCATTTACAGCGACAGATAGTTCCTCTCTTACATGTTTGAACGCACTCAGTTCTTGCTTCTCACTTGGGTCCCTTTGTTCATCCTCGTCTGAGTGTCGCCACGTGTTCGTTCGGATACGATGTTTCACTTGTTGCAAGATAGCATCTTGAGTGGTGGCATCACAGATGGCTTCCAGCGGGACCGCAGGTGGTCTGGCCTGGTCAACCACGAAATGAAAATATTCTTCAGCTAGGGAGGGTCCTGACGTGATTGCGATTTTTGGATATCTCGACATGTAGTCAGCAAATTAGCAGCCTTCCCGGGTTTGTGTATGATGGTGTAAGTGTATTCCTGAAGACGAAGGCCCCATCGTTCTATCCAGGGGGGCATCTTGGCTCGTGGATTTCTAAAAATGGTGACCAAGGCTTGATGGTCCGTGACCAAGGTGAAATGTTTGCCATACACAAAGATGTGAAAATGTTCGCAGGCCCAAACGACGGCTAGGCTCTCCTTCTCGGGCTGAGAATAAGCCCTTTCCGTGTCTGTAAGACTCCTGCTGGCATATGCAACGATGTGGCGTTGGTCAGTGTCGTGATCAAACTGGGCCAGGATGGCTCCTAACCCAACTGGGCTGGCATCCACTGTAATTTTTGTTTTCCTCTTTGGATTGAAGTATGCCATGTTGTTCGCGGATTCAACTGCCCTTTTAATTTCTTGAAAGGCTTGCTCGCATTGGGATGTCCATTTGAACGGCTGTCCTTGTTTGGTGAGATTGCGCAATGGGGTAGCTGATGGTGGCATAGTCTCTTATATACCTCGCACAATAGCTATGTGTGACATTTTCATAATTTCATCGTAATTATGAGTCAGCCTCCACGGGCGTTATCACTAGTTTTAAAATCTTCTTGGAGTTTCTTATTGGGTCTAATTGTTATATTTATATGTTTCCCTCTCCTTCATTGCTTGATTTTTGCTCGCAAGAAAGTGTCACTCATACTCATTGAAAGTGAAACCTCACTCATAATTACATATAATTATGAAAATGTCACACATAGCAATCGGAAAACTTAGCACTGCAGCTATGCAAATCAAAAATTTTAATTATGATGATTGTCACTCATGGTCACTGACCCTGACAAACAATCATCAAGATTAAAATATTTGATTTTTTGCCTGCAGGCTGCAGCCTGCTACGGCCAGGCCTGCGACAGTGTGCAACTCATGCCACCACCTCGCTCAGTCCTGCTTACAATTTAAATCTACTATGCAGAACTGGGCAGGGGCAAGAAGTAGCAGGCAGATACTGACCACAAGGAATTGTGCAGAAGGAAGTAGAAAAGTCGAAACCAAAGGAACTTTGCAAATTGAGGCAGCCAGCAGGGCTGCTATTCGTAATGATTTTTCATATGAATTAACTGTAATAGATAGGGTGGGCATATTGTAAGTTTACAAAGTATGCAAAGCGCCTGATGAATGTGTGATTGCGCATCTACTCGCCCACTCATACAGATCTGCACCACTAACATCTTGTGTGATCTTTATCAGATCTCTCATTAAGATTACATGGAGGGTGAGGAAATCTCTGCTGCACGCCTGAACGAGAATTTTTCAAGCCCTTTCCAAAGCAAACTGAACTCTAGTCACTCAAGCCATTTTGGGCAAAGCGATATTAAATGGAAGACATTGCATAAAAAGATGGACATTTAGGTTTCCATGGTGCTTCCTACCTCTCTCTCAGTGGTTCCTGCCTCCGAAAGAATGGTATGTGTCTCAGTATCTTTGTCCTCTCTTTCCCAGAAAATGGTGGTCAGCATCTGGATGAGCTAAAGGTGCATTTACATAAAAACTAAAGCTACCGGGCCGGGTTCTTTATCTTTTGCTTTTTTTTTTTAAATACCGGCCCGGTTGCAACGCCTGCCCAGCAGTGCCCACGCTGCCCATGATAATTGCAAACAACTGAACAGACCTACTTGTGGGCGGCAGATAGGGGGGCTCAAAATAATTTGATTATACCCGCACAGATCGGTGCGGTGCCTCGCTCTGTCTCAGTCGACTCGTCTCTCTGGCAGGAGGGGCCTCTGGGATGCCTCCGAGTCCTGGGCTCACCAGTCATGCGCTCTTCTTTATGCACGAGCCCCAATGCGCATGACTGATCACAAGCCCCACCCTAAGAGTGAACTGCCGCAGAGACATCTGCGAAGCCTGCACTGCATACCTTATGTCCACCTGGCCAGGCTGCACCAGATGGTGCTGTAGAGTGCACCAGAGTACCGGGCTGACTACAATGTAGACTGTTGTGCTTTTTGGCCGCACAGAGAGGAGCAGTCTGGTATGGTGCCCAGGCCTGATGATGTCTGTAGTGTTGGGCCCTAGGCCCGCATTACGTTAAAGAACTGGACGCAGACACCAGGATAATGGGTTAGTTAATGGGCCACGAGCACGTGCGCTCGGCCCCTTTTATTGACCGGGTCACCTGACTCGTGGCGCCGGTGGTGGGTGGCTGTACAGTGTGGGTTACACTTTATAGAAAGACTAGAACGTGTCCCGCAGGACGCTACATTCCTCCCAAACTTTGATAGAAATTAAAAGAACCAAAGTCCAAACCTGCGGGAGGAAGTAAATACACAATTTACTATTGTCACAATTTTACAAAAGTCTCTTCAGCTGCTTGACGGATGACGATGGTGGAAGCTTGCAGCTGGAACTACTAGTTCACATGGGCGCAACGTCCTGGTGCTCCGTAGATGCACCCTTCTGAACTTTCAGCCTCGCTCTTGTGGTGACGACAAACAGATGACAAGATGGTAGATTTGATGGACGTTGTTTTCTACCACTCAGTCCTGGTTTCTTTAGTGTAGGCAGCGTGGCTACTCTTTGCAAAGGAGGGATTAGTTGAAAGACATCCTTCTCACTAGGACGCCCCTCTCGCGGGTGTTCCCCTGCCACAAGATATCCCGGAAGCCCTCTTCATCAGGTTTCCACTGGGCCGGGTGTTCTCCGCAGCATTGCTCCAACTCCACAATCTGCGTGTGAATGGAGGAGACGATGAGAATACTACCTCAAAGTCCATAGCTCCACCTGGAGGGTGGTTGTTGACTCCTTTTACACCAAGAAAAGGTAGCAAAGGGTCAAAAAAGGAAAAAGCAACTAACTATGTATCTGTGTAGGAGAAGACAGATTAATCTCAACTAATAATGTGTGCCAGTAAAATCACGCTTAGGATATTCCTTCTCTGTGAAAAAATTCCCATCAGTCATCGACCGAGACCGCCCTTCATCATCTGGGATCCTTCACACCATGAAGGTAAAGTTGTATACCCACAGCAGATTGGCAGGTGTATACGCCTAATCTAACCTGTGAGTCCCAGTGATCTTAATGCTATGTGAGGGTTTCTGATGACGACTGTAAAGCAGTGCAAAGAACGTGGAGAAATTAATAAGTGAGAAAGTGTGTTTCAGCAAAGGTGGGTGTTACCATTGGTCCAGCCTGTTCATTTCTGCAGTCGACAGGTTGTCAGAGGACTTGTAAGTAGATACCTGTTCTTCTCCTCGTGCCACCGATGTTCTCCTGGACATGTATGTCAATGTGCTCGATGTTGTGGCGCGTGTCACCTTCTCTTCTGGTGTGTGTTGGCTTGCAACACCTCTTCACATTTTCCTGGACGTTGTTGTTTCTGGTGGCACCATGCCCTTCGATTCCTTTCCTCCTTTCTTTCCTTCGTGACATCGTGCTACTCATTCTCCATCTTCTTTTCTTCCTCGCGACGCGGTCCGGTCATCTTGCTGCTCTTGTCCTCCTGACCAGGCTTCTCTGGGCGGCGTGCACTCCACCCGTTTCCCTCTGGTCTTGTCCTGGCTCTAGGACACTGTCTTCTTTTCACTCTGTGATTGGACCTGTCGCCGCAACCTTCTTCTGTTGATAGTTTTACTTCTGGTTCTTGATGATGTCAAAGTTCGTTGGTCCATGTTCGCGGACTACGTCTTATTTGAACTTCTTGGACCTCTTGCCAGTCCACTCTGCCGATCTTTGGCAGGCTACCTTCAGTCCACGTGTCGGGTCTCTTGTTATGTGGCTTCTTGCTGACCTCTGCTTCGGTCACCTTCTGTCGCAACCTTCCCGTGGGTTGGCTTCTTTGCTGGGTTGACCATGTGGCTGGTCGCCTTCTTTACTTGGGCGACCGTTTGGCTTTATCTTCCTTGCGACCAGACTGGGTGGTCTGCTTCCTCTTCTTTGCGACCAGACTGGGTGGCCGGCGTCCTCCTGGTGAGTCTTTATGCTACTGGTGATCTGCGTGATCACAGTTTTTTTCAGTTGCAATGCTTTTGCTTTGGTGTGCTTTTGTCTGCGCTCTTCGTGTGCTTCTCTGTGCCCGGAGAGTTATGCCACCGCTCCTGTGACTTTCGCTGGCATTGTCGCGCCGTTCAACATGCGTGCTGCAATTCCTTTCTTCCGGTGCACCTGTCCGGACTGGTCACTTTGCATGATGGACTCCTTGTCTGCTGTGCATTGTGACGTTCGGTCACGTGTCCCCATGCTGTCGGAGTTCCTGTCGCGGCTTGCCACATGGAGTGTGCGGCTTCCTCTTGCCAATCTTGGATCGCGGCTGACCTTTCTTGAGGCATTGTGAGGGAGGATACTGTGCGTGGTCTTCGGCCCACTGCGGGGCTTCGCAGTGGTGGTGGAGATGTGTGTGCTCTCCAACCTGCGTTCAGCAGTGCTTCTGTGTGGAGAGGTTTCCTGGGTGCTGACTGTGCAGTCAGGTTCACTGGCGAGACCTCCTGCGCGCTTCTGGCTTGGCGTGTGCTTTGAATGTTTGGTCTCGTTTTTGGATGCTTTCTTCAGGCACTTGGGGTGCCTGCGGTGTGATTGACGGTTGTGCCTGTTCACCGGCAGGGGGGAATGATGTGACCTTATCACTGGAGGTGGCATTGGGTGGCCATGTGTGGTGCGTGCTCGGCACTAGTCTTCCTTGCGCCATTGCTGGGGGCAGCTTCCTTTGAGACGTCGCAGTATGAGCTGATTGTACATTCTTGCTATTGGAGTTTCTTGTAGCTCTTTGCGGGGTCTGTCGGTCTCTCCCCCGTGCTTGCAGACGTGGCAGGCAGTGCTCTTGCTGCTCTGATGCTGGCGCAGCTGGGGGGCACCATGGGGCTCTTGAGTGTGGCGGCTTGTATCGCAGCATCTTTGGTGTTGCTGCTTTGGGCGACTGGCTTGGCCTCTGCCCAGTGTCTGTGTAGTGCTTCAGGAGGGTTGCGTCACCGCTCCGTCGACCTTTCCTGGTCTTTCCTTTTCGCACGCTACGCTGCGCTCTTTGCTTTTTTCGGGCGCACTTGCTGCGCGTTCTCTTGAGTGTCCTTTGTGGAGTTCCTGCGCCATCTCCTGGCGTGTTCCTTGCACCTCTGTTGCGTTCCTGTGCTTCTGGCGCGTTCCTGCGCTGTCTCCTTGCAGTGGTTGGGTGCCACACGGGCATGGCATGTTACTCGCGCATGCTTGGATGTTTCGTTATCCTTCCCTTGGTGGTCTGTGTCTTTCCAGTTGCGCGATGTCTTGTGTCCTGGTTGTGCATTCATGTATGCCTGACGCCTCCCTGTGCCTTCTTCTTCACACAGTGCCTTGTGTGCAGTCCTTGCTGCCACCCCTGCTCGCACTTCTCATCTGTTGTGGCCACCTGATGTACATCCTTGCTATCAGGGCAGCTTCCCTGCAATTGTCCTTTCCTGGGGAGCCGCTTTAATTCTGTATTGCTGTTCGGGCACTAGATGGCGCTATGGGGCAGACTGTGGGGCAGACTGTTGTAGTCCACAACCGTTTTCCTTGGTTTCCGGGACCTCTTTGCCTTCTTCTGCCTATCTGGGCATCACCGAGGCAGGGGAGAAGAATGCTCATTGGCAATTCCTGCATCGCTATGCCTCCCTCGCACCGCTTCTCAATGCTGTCACGTCAAACCGGGTAAGCTTCTTTAGCTCTTTCATGCCCCTCGCAGCAGGCCTCTTCTCTCTCGGGCTGTGCAGTGGGAGCGGGGGCCTCTGCAGCAGGGGCGGCTGGTGACATTTGAAAGTGGTGGGGCGTAAACTAATTTGCATATTGCACCGCAGCGAGCGAGCACAGCGAGCGAGCGAGCCCGAACCACCTTGCATCCATCCATACATCATTCATGCATCCACCCATCCATCCATCCACCCACCCACCCATCCATCCATCCACCAATTCTGCATCCATCCTGCATCCATCATTCATTCATGCATCCACCCATCCATCCAGCATCCATCATTCATTCATGCATTCACCCATCCATCCATCCTGCATCCATCATTCATTCATGCATCCACCCATCCATCCATCCACCCATCCATCCTGCATCCATCATTCATTCATGCATCCACCCATCCATCCATCCACCCATCCATCCTGCATCCATCCATCCATCATTCATTCATGCATCCATCCATCCACCAATCCATCCACCCTTCCACCCATCCATCATCCATCCTGCATCCATTCCTGCATCCATTCATGTGTCCACCCATCCATCCATCCTGCATCCATCATTCATTCATGCACCCATCCATCCATCCACCCATCCATCCTGCATCCATCATTCATTCATCCACCCATCCATCCATCCATCCACCCATCCAGCATCCATCCATCATTCATGCATCCATCCATCCATCCACCCATCCATCCACCCATCCATCATCCATTCCTGCATCCATTCCTGCATCCATTCATGCATCCATCCATCCATCCATCCTGCATCCATCATTCATTCATGCACCCATCCATCCACCCTGCATCCATCCTGCATCCATCATTCATTCATCCACCCATCCTGCATCCATCATTCATTCATGCACCCATCCATCCATCCACCCATCCATCCTGCATCCATCATTCATTCATCCACCCATCCATCCACCCATCCAGCATCCATCATTCATTCATCCACCCATCCATCCATCCATCCACCCATCCACCCATCCAGCATCCATCCATCATTCATGCATCCATCCACCCACCCACCCATCCATCATCCATTCCTGCATCCATTCCTGCATCCATTCATGCATCCATCCATCCATCCATCCACCCTGCATCCATCATTCATTCATGCACCCATCCATCCATCCACCCATCCATCCTGCATCCATCATTCATTCATCCACCCATCCATCCACCCATCCAGCATCCATCATTCATTCATTCATGCATCCATCCACCCATCCATCCACCCATCCATCATCCATCCATTCCTGCATCCATTCCTGCATCCACCCATCCATCCATCCATCATTCATTCATGCACCCATCCATCCACCCTGCATCCATCCTGCATCCATCATTCATTCATCCACCCATCCTGCATCCATCCTGCATCCATCATTCATTCATGCATCCACCCATCCATTCATCCACCCATCATTCATCCATCATCCATCCATCCATCCACCCATCCTGCATCCATCATTCATTCATGCACCCATCCATCCACCCTGCATCCATCATTCATTCATTTACCCATCCACCCATCCTGCATCCATCATTCATTCATGCATCCACCCATCCATTCATCCACCCATCATTCATCCATCATCCATCCACCCATCCTGCATCCATCATTCATTCATGCACCCATCCATCCACCCTGCATCCATCCTGCATCCATCATGCATTCATCTACCCATCCACCCATCCTGCATCCATCCTGCATCCATCATTCATTCATGCATCCACCCATCCATTCATCCACCCATCATTCATCCTGCATCCATTCATGCATCCATCCATCATTCATGTATTTTTATGACCCTATAACTTGCACACAGCTTGTCAGTGTTTAATACCAGTCTCGAACCTTGTACTCCAGCACCAATGATACATGATTAATATTAATTGTTTTTAAAAACATGTATTTATTTGACACCAATTTCACACCTTAGTCGGAACATCATTTTTATTTGTTTTTTAAAATATCTATTTATTTAACACCAGTGTAAGTCATGTATACATTTTTATGGTTCGATAAGAGGCTCGAACCTGGTTTCCCATCACCAAAGTCGGCCGTGCTATCCGTCAGGGGTTATGTAACAGGGCTATGTAGTGACCAGCCAATCCTGCACCAGGATTGGCTGGGGGGGCACCATGACTCCTCGCCCAGTCGCCCTGTGTAACCCCGGGGGCTGCGGCCCGCCCCCTGGTCCTCTCTCTAAGGGGGAATTCACAAGAAAACGATCTGCGCATGCGCGGGCATGTTTGTGCCCAAAAATACACTTGCGCAGCTGCAGCAGCCCGATCCTCCCCCCCCCCGCCCCCTCTTGGGCACTCCGGGAAGGTCGGGTGTCTCCCGGTTTCCCGGCCGGCAGATAGCGCGATTTTTTAAAATAATTGTGTTTGGCCTCTAGTGACAACGTGGTGGGTCCATGGGGCTTAGTGGGGCTTCGCCCCTACGCCCCAATGGACGCACCGCGCCTGCTCTGCAGTGTAAGTCCGGGCGGCGCTGCGCGCTCACTGTCTCTTGTAGCAGTCTGCTTATTTCTGCCGGCGCTTCGTCACTCCGTGTGGGCCTTCACGGGACCAGAACTTTGGCACACTGCTACGGGCTTCTTGCGGCCGTTCCGACCATGGCTGCGGGCCTCGCGCTACATCTCCAGTCATGGCCTCACATCCCTTCACCCTGCTCGCTGCTCACTTGCTGCACGAGGGTGGGGGGAGGCAGCGCCGCTCTCGGAGGCTGCTAACTTTATTTGTGGGCAGAGTTAATTCTTCGTCAAGGGTGGGCTCCGCTTGTTCCTGCACCCGATGCAGTCCCGGCAGTCTGCTCCTGTCGGCCATGTGTGCGGGGTGAGCTCGTGCTGGCCTCAAGACGCTCGGGGGCATATCGCGCTCTGTCACGGCCATGAAGCAGCGGGGTGGGCTCTCGCTTGCTTTGCTTCCCAGGGGGGAGGGGGGTTTGCCTCAGCCACATTCAGCCCTGCATCCCCGAGCACGGGCTCACCTCTTGCCCAGCAGGTGGGCCTCGCTCGGCTTCTTCATCAGTCAGCTTCTTTAGGTTGGTGGCAGGGCACGCCACCCACTCTTCACTCACCGCGCAGGTGATCAGAGGCGACGGCCGGCGTCTGGCAGTCCGGCCCACTTGGTCCTCCTTCGCCGCCACGGGCCTCTCTCGCCATTTCCGCGGCCACTGTGAGTAAGCTCCGCACGGCCTCCTCACAGTGGGGGCTCAGGACCCCACCAGGGAGAGGAGAAGGCACAGGGGCCCACCATGGCTCCGGGGGGGGGGGGGGGTGGGTAAACAACGATGGAGCAAGCAGGAAAGGAGTCTTCACCTGTGAAGTTGTGCCGCCGCCATTAATTGTCCCGCGGCCGGCGCACTATACCTCTATACCTCACCTCAAAATTGACTTGCCTTTAGATATCACCAATGCACCTTGGCGAGTCCACAATTGCCGCCGCTGCCGCTGGTTCTTAAGATCCCCCTCAAGTGCTTTCGCTGTGTGAGGATCGTGGCAGTGCAAGATTCGCGGTGGCACCGCCGTGTGTGAACAGGACGTTTGGAACTCTCTCTATGGGGGCTCAATTGCTGTGAGTCCCGGCTTCAGGCTCCACTGCAGGCCATAACTCACAAAGGCAAATGGAATCAGCAATGGCGCGGCAGGCAGAGGGAGAGTCTTCACCATCAGGGATGCGTCGCTGCCATTTACTGCCCCGCGGCTGGCGAGCCCTGCTTCACAACAGTTTGTGTGCCTTATGTCCTCACCAGCACATCGTCATGGGTCAATAATTGCCGTCATTGCCGTGGGTATTTAACACCTTCCCGGGCGCTCTGGTTGAGCAAAAATCACAGCAGCGCCTTGAACTGTGGCCCCACCGCAGGGTGAAGATGGGCCAACTCGAGGTCTCCTCTTGGGGGCCACGCCACCGCAGATTCCAGCTTCAGACTCCACTGCGGGCCGCAGTTTTATGGAGGTGGGTAGGGTTGGCAATGATGGGCAGGCGGCGGGAGAGTCTTCACCGTTGGGGCCGCACCTCCGCCACTGTCTGTCTCGCGCCCGGTGCACCCTGCCTCGCTTCAACTACTGCGCCTCTCGCCCTCACCGGTTTACCGCAGTGTGTCCACGATCTCCTCCGCTGCCGCAAGCCCTCCCAGGAGCTTCCGTTCTGCAAGAGTCGTGGCAGAGCCTTGGACTGCGGCGCCACTGCTGGGCGAGGATTGGCCGGGTGGAGACTTTTCCGGGGGGCTCAGCTACTGTGGGCCCCAGCTTCAGGACCGACTGCAGACTGCAACTTTCCGGAGGTGAATGTTCATCTGTCCAGCACGATACACGTACCGGAGCAGGCGGGATGGGCTCCGTTAGTGATCCGACCTCAGGGGCTGCAGATAGGTGTGACTGATTTTGGTTCAGGATAGACGAGGGCTGGAAAGGACAGCGGAGATCACATACTGTGCGGCCATCTGCAGTCTGCGCTTGGGCACGCCCCCCACATGGGGATCACTGTTGGCGGGTGCGCCCATCATAGAGACAAGATTAGTGGGTTGTGGTCCGAAATGGTGCACACGAGGTATTCCATGCCCGTAACAAGGGTTGGACGTCTACTGAGCTAAGAAGGGTGTCTAGGCGCATGTGCACTTCATGGACCGCTGAGAAGTAGGAGTAGTCCCTTCCTTACGCGTACAGGGTGTGCCATATGTCGAACAATCCCCAACTCCGTCTCCATGCGGTGAATGCTTTGGAAGCGCGCGCTGCCTGTGAGTTTTGCAATGGGGGGTGGGACCTGTCTAGCAATACATCATCCATGCTATTAAAGTCACCCCCTGCCATAACCGTCCTTGCCAGGTAATGTGCTAGTTTGTTGCTCCGTGTCACGAAGAAGGCAGGTTGGTCCACGTTAGGGGCATAGATGCTAAGTAAGCTAATCTCTCGACCCTCTAGTCTCCCTCTTACTGCCACATATTGCCCCTCCGGGTCCACTACTGAGTTGAGCAGCTGAAATGGCACCCCTGGTTTGACCCATATTAGCAGGCCTCTTGCGTATGGCGAATAGGTGGTGTAGTAGAGCTGCCCCCTGCATCTTTTGTGTAGTGCCTGGCCTTCCTTCTGTGTTAAGTGCGTATCCTGCAGGAAAACTATCTGGGCTCCCTGTCTCTTGATGTAAGTGAGGAATCACTGACAGAATTTCGACTACAAAAATATCGACCTACAAGAATATCGAGTCAACAATATCGAGGGCAAAAATATCGACATCCTATCTACAACATGGTAAGTACAAAAATATCGAGAAAAAAAAAATCGATGTTAAAAATATCGTTTTTTTTTTTTAATATATAAATGTAAAATTAAGTCTATAAGACTAATAAATAAAAGAAACATATTTAAAAGTATCTAATAATATTTTAAAGTAATAAATAATACATATATTAAGAATACATTAATTAAATATATACAGTAAATATGTAATATATATACACTGAACAATAAGTATTAATAATTATTTTACGAATTTATAAATTAATGAAATATATTCTAATTTACTAACACATTTACAAACATAAAAGAGTAACATAAATAAAATGTAAGTAATATAAAAAATAAAATAAATATTTGATATTTTAACAATTAATTAAATAAAACGTTGGATAGCGTAAGGCTAAAAATTTCTATTCCTACTCCAGAGAGTACAACAGTAGGGAAAACTGACCCTGAACTAAAAAAACACCCCTTTACCCAAGAACTGAAACTGACCCTGAACCCTAAAAATACCCCTTTACCCAAAAACTGAAAACTGACCCTGAACCCAAAAAATACCCCTTTACCCAAGAGCTGAAAACTGACCCTGAACCCAAAAAATACCCCCTTACCCAAAAACTGAAAACTGACCCTGAACCCTAAAAATACCCCTTTACCCAAGAACTGAAAACTGACCCAGAATCCAAAAAATACCCCTTTACCCAAGAACTGAAAACTGACCCTGAACTCAAAAAATACCCCCTTACCCAAAAACTGAAAACTGACCCTGAACCCTAAAAATACCCCTTTACCCAAGAACTGAAAACTGACCCTGAACCCTAAAAATACCCCTTTACCCAAGAACTGAAAACTGACCCAGAACCCAAAAAATACCCCTTTACCCAAAAACTGAAAACTGACCCTGAACCCTAAAAATACCCCTTTACCCAAAAACTGAAAACTGACCCTGAACACAAAAAATACCCCTTTACCCAAGAACTGAAAACTGACCCTGAACCAAAAAATACCCCCTTACCCAAAAACTGAAAACTGACCCTGAACCCTAAAAATACCCCTTTACCCATAAACTGAAAACTGACCCTGAAACCAAAAAATACCCCCTTACCCAAAAACTGAAAACTGACCCTGAACCCTAAAAATACCCCTTTACCCATAAACTGAAAACTGACCCTGAAACCAAAAAATACTCCTTTACCCAAGAACTGAAAACTGACCCTAAACCCTAAAAAAAAACCTTTACCCAAAAACTCAAAACTGACCCTAAACACTAAAAATACTCCTTTACCCAAAATTAATTAATATTATTTAATTAGCAATTAATTATTAATGAACAATAACAAATAAAGTAAATATATTAGCAAATTAGCTGTAATTATTATAATTTAATAATTAATATTATTTTTTCCCAATTAATTAATTAACAGTAATTAAAAATTATATATCAATAAATTACTCTAATTAATGTAACTAATTAATATTATTTAATTACCAATTAATTAATAATGTTAAATATGTACAAAATAATAATAATTAATTAACTAATTAATATTAATTATTTCCCAATAAATTAAATATAAATTTATAAAAACATATATTAATTAATTAATTATTATTAACTTACTCCCCAACCCCTTTCCTCTATAAACCCACATCCCGCTACAGAAAATATATATCAATTAATTAATTAATTTTTTCCCCAATTAATCAATATTAATTAGCAATTAATTATAATTAATTAATTAATCCTACTAATTATTAATCAACTTACCATAATTAAATTACTTCCCACCCTATTCCCCTATAAACCCACAACCCGCTACAGAACATATATATATCAATTAATAAATTAATAAAAAGTATTTTCCTATTATTTTCACATAATTACCAATTAATTATAATTTATTAATAAATCCTACTAATTACTAAACAATTTACCATAATTAAATTACTTCCCACCCTATTCCCCTATAAACCCACAACCCGCTCCGGTACAAAAACATAAAATTTACTTATAAAATTATTTATTATTATATAAAATTTATACACATATAATAGTAATTATTTTAAATACTTAAATTAAACATATAACACATACATAATAAAAAACTATACAATAATACAAATATCGATATTAGTGTCATCGAAATTAGTAACATCGATATATATGCTATCGATATTACTTACTTCGATATTACTTACATCGATATTAAGTATTTCGATATTACTTACCTTGGGTCGATATTCTGTCCTACGATATTCTTGCCTTCGATATTATGCACCTTCGATATTTCAGACTCGATATTATGGTAGGTCGATATTTACAACTCGATATTTTGACTGTGTACCGTAAGTGAGTACCTTGTGGCATTTTGACATTGTGTGCATTCCTCTAATGTTACACGTCAAACATTTGTTGTGTAGTTCATCAGCCAATGACTGTGGAGTCATTGGATCGGCCGCTAACCAGGCCAAGCAATGCCCTCCTCCCACCCTCCATTTTCCCTATCATATAACTCGTTATGCAGTGCAACTCAAGGTTTCCCCCCTTTGTCAACAATGGACATGTTCCCCAACTCCCGCTCCCTAGGCTAAGTAGGAAAACCCCTCCCATCCAAACCAATGCGAAAAGTCTACAAGTGACTGCTTGCAGTTCGATCAGTCAGTCTCCGGGGTTGGTCCCTCACCGGTGCTCTCCCAGCCTCTGCGGCCGCCATCCCCCACTGATTTCTCAGTGAACCGTCCCTCAGCTGTGCGTCCCCTTCTACTCCTGTACCTTAATGGTGAAGCAAAAGTGTCTCATGGCAGTTTGGTTGTAGTCAGCACTGTCTTTCGCTCCCAGTCTCTAGATGAGGCCGTCCGCTGTCTGCGGGGTAACGTTTGGCAGTGTTAGGCTCTGCGCATCAGAGTCACTGGACCCGTTCTCTGAGCCTGTGTCTGCCAGTTCTTTGCCGCTCTCAGGCGGACCAGGATTCTCTGTTCTGACGCTGATCAAGGCCACCACCTGCATCGCATTCCGCCGTGCCAGCTGTGCCTCCTTCTGCGAGGGTGCCACTGTCTCTTTCCCATTTTTCCGGTTGCGTGGTCGAAGTCCTCGCCTCCGTCCCTTCAGCTGATTCTGTGGTTGCTCTGCTCCTCCTTGTCTGTCTATCCAAGTTCAAGTTCCAAAAACTTTATTCGATTAAAAAATAATCATAAAAGCACATAGTAAAAGTTTAGCATATACAATCCATGAAATTTTGTTCCGGAACAGTTTTCAAAAAGAAGGGAAGACCGGTTTAAAAACAGGCGTTAAAGAAATACAGTACATATCCATGTAGCAGCGAACAATCCATATAGGTTAAAAAACCATGCTTTTCCTTGCGGCCATTGATATTAGAATATAAGTGGCCGTAAAAAAACATATATCTGACTCTTCTAAAGAGAACAACAAACTCATAGCAGATTTTATAGTTGTTACTGCATTTAAACAGTGGTTTAAGATAGGTAATGCGGTAATTCAGGTATAAATCACAAATAATTAAAAAGTGCGTAGTGCTCTGTTTCGTAACGCCATCACAGGGGCATGGAACAGAAGGATATTTTTGTATACTGGGGAACGCCACCAAGTAGTGTACTATTCCTAGTCTTAGCCTAGTGAGGAGAAACAGATGGGATGGCCTAGTAACAACCGTCAGATATTTTTGGTAGCCAGTAATGACCACATTAGAGTAATAATACTGGGGGATTGTTAACTGCATGTTGGCATCTCTACGTGCCTGGGCTTTCTTTCCCAGGTAAATATACTTGATCTCTTTCTTGGATATTGATTACGCTTTCTGGGTTAGCCATAATATTCACCTTAAACATATCCCTAAAGGTTGTTACTACATAGTTGATCCATGGAATCAATGAGCTTTTATCCAGGCGAAGGCAGTCACTGATGATACTTCTAGTAAAACCAGTTTCTTCCTTCAACCATATCGCTCTCCATACCATCAGGGGTCTTAGCCCAACTAAATCTGTCAGATATTCCAACCCCACTTCATGATGTACTATCTCAGTAGAGGCAGTAGAGGCTGACATAGGTAAGCAAAGAAGTTTTTAAAAAAAAACAATTTTCTTCAACTTGCAAATCCCCATGGCGGCAATACCCCCAGACACCAGATCCATTGAGTGCAATTGAAACGCATCTCTGACAATATATAGACATCATATCATGGATGCGGCGGTCCCCCAATTTAATAGCAAATTTAAAAACTCCAAAGGCACTTTTGGCCATCTTGGCTCTAACATTAGTTATCTCCTGCAGCCACATACCACTACTGCTAAAAGTTATACCTAGATAACAACATTTTTCTACCACTTGTATTTTTTTGGTCATCAATATAGAAGGGTCTCAACTTCCTTATTTTTAGGCCACATGTCATAATAAATGTTTTAGTGTTGTTAATCTTCAGTTTCCTTCCACTAATAAAACCAGAAAACCTATCCATTAATCTCTGCAAGCCAAGGGGAGTTCTTGATAAAAGCACCGCATCGTCTGCGTAAAGCAGCACAGGGATAGCTTGACCCTCAGCTTGCGGGGCATCAGAATTAACCAATTTGAGCTCTGCATCAATGACATTAATAAAAAGGGAGAAAAGGAGGGTCGCAAGGACACAGCCTTGCCTTATGCCTAGATTGACCTTGATTTTATCAGTACATTCTCCTGCTTGGCCATACTGTATACAGGCAGATAATTTAGTATAAAGTCTGGCCAAAAAGTAAATAATCGCTGCAGGGGCATGAGGAAACAGGAATTTTTAGGCAGTCAGTGTGTCCCCCCCTTGCACCCTATCCATGCACCTATACCCCATGTATGTCCCTGTTATTGTGTAATTCCCTTCCCGTGCCTGTTTCAATAATGCCCCTGCATTTCCGTCTAATGTTAGCATGTCAGTTATTAGGCCTTCCATGTATGTAATGTTGATTCCGCTCTAAGGCCTACGTTTCCAATGCATTAACATGGTGCACTTTTAAATATCGCGAAGCACACGTTTTTGCGGCTCAGCCGAGCCAGGCCCTGAATTCAGGCTCCGAGCCTCTTCTGTCTCTGAAAGCTGCAGTTTAGGTATGCATCCCTGACCTCTACCTTACTCCCTGCCCAGCCGAGCGGTGCCCGGCTCGGCCTGGCCTGCCTGCCAAGACGGTATTTTGCCTACAGTTATCTGCTCAGCCTCCGCAAAAACACATTCCAGTCTAGTGAAATAGGTAAACATATTTCCGCCTGCAGAGCATAGGGCCCAGCCTTCCTGTCTCCATGCAAGTGATTTACTGAACCCGTTGCCATAGTATGCCCATGGCCCCGCGCATTGCACGAAGAAATATATGCACCCACTAGCATTCAGTGATGAACGGCCTCTGCTTGAGAGACCTTTACTTCAGACAATACATCCTCCAAACACAAGATATCAGATATGCCAAGGGTGCAGGTCGTTCTGACATCCCAGACTCCAGGCTCCTCTACTAGTGCTAAAGTCAAACCCCCAGCTCTCCCCAGTTACACGTCAATCTCACGTCATGTTCAGTTGCGCGCACATGCAGGGTAAAGGTTTCTGCTGACCCTGCAGATTTTCTCTATGCATCCACCCACCTATGACACTTCTATGACTCACCAAGTGCACACCTACGTGTACGCCTCTTTTCACGCCTTCTTTTACGCCCATATGTTCTTATCTCTCTCTCTGCACTTGTTACGCCTACTGTATTCATTACAATTGTATGGTTTTACTATATATAATGTGTGATGTTAATAAAACGTTAGATATCCCTTCCTGAACCTTAGTGGTGATGGAACCCGATTCTCAGTGACTCGAGTCATCTTAATTAAAGCCCGTATGACTCAGATACCACGGACTCTGCCTCTCATTTTATGAGCTATTCTTATTGTTATTAATGTATAGAAAAATAGTCCCGGTAATTTTATTTACCACAGGCACCTTGTTCTAGTAACGTTGTCCATAGTAGGGAAGGATCGACTAAATCAAACGCGCTGCTTAAATCTGCAAAGCAGAGGAAAAGCCAACCCTGCTTAGCGTGCGTGTATTTCCCTATTATGAGATCCAAGTTAATGCACTGTTCGATGGTCTCAAGTCCCTTCTGGAACCCAAATTGTGACTGCGCAAGGATTCCATTGTCCTCGGCCCACTCTTCTAGCCTAAACAGCAGCACCCTACTCATGGTTTTCAGGGATGAGTCTAAAAGGGAAATAGGTCGATAGTTTTTTGCATCGGATCTATTTCCCTTTTTAAATATAGGGATAATTACAGAGGTAACCGCGCCCGCCGGGTCGAAAAGTACCTGAGAAGTGAGAGACCCAACTTTCCTCGCTGACTTGGGCAGATTCAAACTGGACCATCGTCAATCCTAAGAAAGGGACTGTTAACTGTATCCCAGAAGAGCTTACTGTTTGATAGTTCTACGGCTTTTGTCAATTTGCCCCAGGCTTCCTCCTGAAGCTCACACTTCCTACGCTTCAGCTGCTCTTTATATGCAGGTCTAAGAGGTATGACTGTTGGCTTATCCCGGGGGCTACTTGGTAGAGCCTTCTTTAATTTCCGTAAGGACTCTGCAAAAGTGTTATCAAACCACCCTGTCTTTTCCTTCTTTCCGCTATCCTTTGTCGTAGTCAGGATGTTATTAATGAAAACATTATTCTTATTAAAACTCATTAAGATGCGCAATGAATCTGTATTCTCATCCAAGCAATTATACAACTCCGGTAAACCGGCCACCACGATTTTAATCATGAGGTTTTCCGAGTTGTCTCCTTTCCATTTGATCCTATGGCCATTTGGCCTACAAGGGACAACATCATCAACAACAGTTTGGATGGCCTGATCCTTAGGACCCTAGACAAATAATGCTAGTGTAATACAGTTGTAAACACTAACAGATAAGTGCAAAACTACCGGGGTATCACAATAGACACTAATATCCTCTGAGATCAACAAATGGTCAATAACGGTGGCAGCATTTCTGCCAGTAAAAGTAGGAATGAAGTTACCCTCCTTGTCTTTGGCAGGCTGCAGTACAAGCAGGTCGAATTTAACCATTACAGAGTTCAACAAGTCTCCATAGGTGCCGTGAAAAAAGTGGGTACAATCCTCCCCTCAGTCATCATTAAACCCACAGGCCTTGGTTAGCGATAGGGGGCACATGGGAATATTAAAATCACCTCCTCAAATAAAAGCAAAATTAACATGAGTATCTAAACAGATCTTATCGAGGGCATTCTCTAATTCATTAACTACAGTAAAACGTGAGGAGTCAAACAAATTATTATAGTAGTTAATTAACAAACATTGCGGCCGTTCTTGTGTTGTAGCCAGAGCACTTGGGAGTAACAACCAACCGTTTCATATCTTATAAGTTGCACTGGGAATTTCACAGAAAGTAAAATGAGAAGACCCCCTTTGGCTCTGCCCATAATCGATCCCTGTGCCGGTAAATTAAAAGAAACATAACCCTCGTAATTAATGTGCGCTGTACACCATGTCTCTTGTAGACATAATATATCATAATTGTTAACAAAGTCCCTCCACCCAAGAGAATCTTCTTTACTATTCCACCCGGCGATGTTCCAGCTGGCTAAATTATACCATTTACACTGAGCTCCTGTTCTGGGTTCAGAGACTTCAATAGTTGTCAAGGGGGTAACATCTAATGTCGTTGATAACACTGCATTCGGAGTTGGGTGACCACTTAAAATTGTAATGGGAATGGGATCAGACTGGAAAACTGCCCCTGCGGAGTCCACATTATCTAGTGCCACCACAACATTGTTCTCCGCTAAACAACAGTCCTCCATTATATTGGCTTGATCTCGGGTAGACACCTCAGGGAACTCCGTGAGACTGTCTACCTGCAACTTTTGTTTTGCTGGTATAATGGGTTTACTAGTTAGTGACTGGGCATTCGCTGGAGGGCCGGCAGACGTACTAGGGGGATGCTGCGGAACAGCATTGGGAATAACTAGGGTTTTAGTTATAGGCAAATGCACCCCCCCCTGACATATCTTTTCCCTGAATCCAGCTTTTTATTGACATTACTTATACATTCTACGACCCCAGTAGTAGCCTTTTCGATGCTTGCCAATCTGGATTCTATGTTGGCCAGCCTTACTTCTAGAGGGGGAGTAAGGTCTTCAGTAATGCGCCTAAGCCTTCCGTCGACAATACAGGACTTATCGATACCGGCTGTTGGTTGCCCTGGGGAAAAGGGGCCAAGCCCACACCCGGTGGTTCAATAGACTTTCTCAAATCAGTAGGGAACCTTCCTTCATGAGCGGTACCGCTCAGGTGTTTTGCTCGTTTAGCCTGTCTCCCAACATGTTTTTGGGCCACATGCTTCCTTTTAGGGACCGCCCCTTCCCTAATTGTATTGGTCTGCATATAGTTAGCATTTCTCTCGTTATCAGTAGAACAAATACCATGGGTACTAAGTAACAAGTTAATCTCCGGCAATATGCCGTTAGTCAATATTTCAATATCCTGTGAATCATGTTCGTTGGCTAACGAGATGTCATCAGACACGGGTACAGGTACTTCATGCTCTGGTGTTTTGACGTTCGAAATGCCACCAAGTGAGGATCTCTTAGCTGCCGAGATTCCCTGCGAAAGGCGTTTTTCCAAGACCAATATTTCTTTGGATATTAGAGTATTGACTCTGACAAGAAATTGGTCCATGGTTCCCGTTGTGTGGCCCGCCGCTAGTGTTGACTTACTTCTCATCTCCCGTCCTGCCATGGTCCTCAGGGTAGGGTCCTCTGGGATGATGTTACTTTGGAACAGCAGACGTCAGGGGATTAGCCCGGTCCGGTCTCGCCGGTCTAGAACAGGCTAAAACGGGCCCGCCCTTGGCCCGGGCTTCGCCTGGCACAAGCCCGCGCGCGTCCGGCGTTCCACGAATGTGGGCGTTGCTATATACGAGGAGAGGAGATAGTGGGCGGGAAGAGGGCCAGCTGCGCATGATGGATTCAGAGACTGGCTTCTGGTCGTGGCAGTGCTCGCAGTCCCGCACCCGTGGCAAAAACTCCTCCGCTCTGCCCCAGTCGGCGTTCGAAGTTCAGCGGGAAGCCCTCAAGTGTCCCAACTATTATAAAGCCGCAAAAGGTCACTGTGTCCTTTTACCCAGGCTGCGAGCGGCACTCGCGGAGCTGGGGCCGCGAGCCGTCTTATGCAAGCAGGGAGGTAGCGGGTGGGAAGAGGGCCAGCTGCGCGTTATGGATTCACGCACTGGCTTCTGGTCGTGGCAGTCCTCGCAGTCCCGCACCCGTGGCAAAAACTCCTCCATTCTGCCCCAGTCGGCGTTCGAAGTTCAGCGGGAAGCCCTCAAGTGTCCCAACTATTATAAATCCGCAAAAGGTCATTGTATCCTTTCACCAAGGCTGCGAGCGGCACCCCTATCCATTCAGACGCCTTCTGCGGAGTTCTGAAGAATTCTCTGCCCTCTGTCGTGGTAACCGTAGCGTGGCCGGGTACTGTGTCACTTATTTGTAGTTCAGTTGGCACAGCCTCTGTTTCACATCCCGGTACGATCCCCTTCGGTGCTTGTACTTCGCGGGAGAAATCTGGGAAAATGTGTACTACCGAATTGTGCACTTGGATGTCGCCTTTGAGCCACGCCTGAGTTAGAATGTGATCCCTGTCCTTGTAGTGGAGTAGTTTTGCTATTACCACTCGTGGTGTTGCCCCTGGTATAGGCGGCTTGGCAGGGACTCGGTGCGCTCTTTCCAGGGGGAAGAAATTCGACAGGCCGGTCTGTGCCATTTCCTCTCTGAGCCAGTTCTCGAGGTAGTCCGCCATGTTGCGGCCCTCAATTTTCTCCGGGAGACCCACAATTCTGAGGTGGCTTCTGCGCGAGCGATTGTCGGTATCCTCTGCCCTGCCCACCAGTGTCCGCACTTTGGTTTCCAGTGCATCCATTCGGTGTTGCATGTCTGCAATCGCTGGGACAGCTTCGGCTAATGTGCATTCATTTGTCGTGACTCGGTCCGTTAGCTTCTTATGGTCGTCTCGGAGCAATCCCATGTCCAGGCTGAGAGAGTCAATTTTCCCTTCGCTGGAGGTATTGATAGCTTGCAGTATGTCCTGTAGCTTAGGGTCTGCAGGGCGTTCTGTCCCTTTTGCGGACTTCTCAGCCTCGTCTAGGGGTCCTTCGGCTGTGGGGTCCTCCTTGTCTTTCCGTTTCAGGGGCTTCCCTATGGCGTCCTTTCTCCCCCCGATGGTCCGGGCACTGCGTGTGCTCATGAGACAATGTCCGCCTCCCTCGCGGACCTCAATCTGGTCTCTGTCTGTGGGCGCACCTTGGGCAGTTCTCATGGCGTATCAACTGGTGAAGTCTCCAGGGGCCTTTACAATTCAGAAAAGGGGGTGGTGATGAACAGAGTGTCTGAATTAAGCAGACCACTCTTACCCAGTCAAAAGATCAGGGCTTGATCCATCACCGTTATTTAACTCACTGCCCCATCCCAGCTCAGAACCTGGCTATATGCAAATCAGTCTGTCCCTGGCCCAGTGCATCATGGGAACAGGGCAGACCAAACTACCAAGCCAATCCTTCACCAGAAAGGAGACAAGCTTCCGGGGACCGGTTTCTGGCATTTCAGCCGTCGTCGGCCCGGCTTGCTTGAATCCTGATGGAGCAGTGAGTAAGGGACTCATGTCTGAGTATACCCTGCCACACCTATAGTGGCCAAAAACAATTCAGAAAAGGGGGTGGTGATGAACAGAGTGTCTGAATTAAGCAGACCACTCTTACCCAGTCCAAAGATCAGGGCTTGATCCATCACCGTTATTTAACTCACTGCCCCATCCCAGCTCAGAACCTGGCTATATGCAAATCAGTCTGTCCCTGGCCTCAGTGCATCATGGAAACAGGGCAGACCAAACTATCAAGCCAATCCTTCACCAGAAAGGAGACAAGCTTCCGGGAACCGGCTTCTGGCATTTCAGCCGTCGTCGGCCCGGCTTGCTTGAATCCTGATGGAGCAGTGAGTAAGGGACTCATGTCTGAGTATACCCTGCCACACCTATAGTGGCCAAAAACAATTCAGAAAAGTGGGTGGTGATGAACAGAGTGTCTGAATTAAGCAGATCACTCTTACCCAGTCCAAAGATCAGGGCTTGATCCATCACCGTTATTTAACTCACTGCCCCATCCCAGCTCAGAACCTGGCTATATGCAAATCAGTCTGTCCCTGGCCCAGTGCATCATGGGAACAGGGCAGACCAAACTACCAAGCCAATCCTTCACCAGAAAGGAGACAAGCTTCCGGGGACCGGTTTCTGGCATTTCAGCCGTCGTCGGCCCGGCTTGCTTGAATCCTGATGCAGCAGTGAGTAAGGGACTCATGTCTGAGTATACCCTGCCACACCTATAGTGGCCAAAAACAATTCAGAAAAGGGGGTGGTGATGAACAGAGTGTCTGAATTAAGCAGACCACTCTTACCCAGTCCAAAGATCAGGGCTTGATCCATCACCGTTATTTAACTCACTGCCCCATCCCAGCTCAGAACCTGGCTATATGCAAATCAGTCTGTCCCTGGCCCAGTGCATCATGGGAACAGGGCAGACCAAACTACCAAGCCAATCCTTCACCAGAAAGGAGACAAGCTTCCGGGGACCGGTTTCTGGCATTTCAGCCGTCATCGGCCCGGCTTGCTTGAATCCTGATGGAGCAGTGAGTAAGGGACTCATGTCTGAGCATACCCTGCCACACCTATAGTGGCCAAAAACAATTCAGAAAAGGGGGTGGTAGTTTGGTCTGCCCTGTTCCCATGATGCACTGGGCCAGGGTCAGACTAATTTGCATATAGCCAAGTTCTGAGCTGGGATGGTGCAGTGAGCTGAAAAACGGTGATGGATCAAGCCCTGATCTTTGGACTGGGTAAGAGTGGTCTGCTTAATTCTGACACTCTGTTCATCACCACCCCCTTTTCTGAATCATTTTTGTCCACCATAAGCGTGGAAGGGTATACTCAGATGTGAGTCCTTAGCTCATAGCACCATCAGGATTCAAGCAAGCCGGGCCGAAGACGGCTGAAATGCCAGAAACCGGTCCCCGGGAGCTTGTTTCCTTCCCAGTATAAGAATTGGCTTGGTAGTTTGGTCTGCCCTGTTCCCATGATGCACTGGGCCAGGGTCAGACTAATTTGCATATAGCCAAGTTCTGAGCTGGGATGGTGCAGTGAGCTGAAAAACGGTGATGGATCAAGCCCTGATCTTTGGACTGGGTAAGAGTGGTCTGCTTAATTCAGACACTCTGTTCATCACCACCCCCTTTTCTGAATCATTTTTGTCCACCATAAGCGTGGAAGGGTATACTCAGATGTGAGTCCCTAGCTCATTGCACCATCAGGATTCAAGCAAGCCGGGCCGAAGACGGCTGAAATGCCAGAAACCGGTCCCCGGGAGCTTGTTTCCTTCCCAGTATAAGAATTGGCTTGGTAGTTTGGTCTGCCCTGTTCCCATGATGCACTGGGCCAGGGTCAGACTAATTTGCATATAGCCAAGTTCTGAGCTGGGATGGTGCAGTGAGCTGAAAAACGGTGATGGATCAAGCCCTGATCTTTGGACTGGGTAAGAGTGGTCTGCTTAATTCAGACACTCTGTTCATCACCACCCCCTTTTCTGAATCATTTTTGTCCACCATAAGCGTGGAAGGGTATACTCAGATGTGAGTCCCTAGCTCATTGCACCATCAGGATTCAAGCAAGCCGGGCCGAAGACGGCTGAAATGCCAGAAACCGGTCCCCGGGAGCTTGTTTCCTTCCCAGTATAAGAATTGGCTTGGTAGTTTGGTCTGCCCTGTTCCCATGATGCACTGGGCCAGGGTCAGACTAATTTGCATATAGCCAAGTTCTGAGCTGGGATGGTGCAGTGAGCTGAAAAATGGTGATGGATCAAGCCCTGATCTTTGGACTGGGTAAGAGTGGTCTGCTTAATTCAGACACTCTGTTCATCACCACCCCCTTTTCTGAATAATTTTTGTCCACCATAAGCGTGGAAGGGTATACTCAGATGTGAGTCCCTAGCTCATTGCACCATCAGGATTCAAGCAAGCCGGGCCGAAGACGGCTGAAATGCCAGAAACCGGTCCCCGGGAGCTTATTTCCTTCCCAGTATAAGAATTGGCTTGGTAGTTTGGTCTACCCTGTTCCCATGATGCACTGGGCCAGGGTCAGACTAATTTGCATATAGCCAAGTTCTGAGCTGGGATGGTGATGGATCAAGCCCTGATCTTTGGACTGGGTAAGAGTGGTCTGCTTAATTCAGACACTCTGTTCATCACCACCCCCTTTTCTGAATCATTTTTGTCCACCATAAGCGTGGAAGGGTATACTCAGATGTGAGTCCCTAGCTCATTGCACCATAGGATTCAAGCAAGCCGGGCCGAAGACGGCTGAAATGCCAGAAACCGGTCCCCGGGAGCTTGTTTCCTTCCCAGTATAAGAATTGGCTTGGTAGTTTGGTCTGCCCTGTTCCCATGATGCACTGGGCCAGGGTCAGACTAATTTGCATATAGCCAAGTTCTGAGCTGGGATGGTGCAGTGAGCTGAAAAACGGTGATGGATCAAGCCCTGATCATTGGACTGGGTAAGAGTGGTCTGCTTAATTCAGACACTCTGTTCATCACCACCCCCTTTTCTGAATCATTTTTGTCCACCATAAGCGTGGAAGGGTATACTCAGATGTGAGTCCCTAGCTCATTGCACCATCAGGATTCAAGCAAGCCGGGCCGAAGACGGCTGAAATGCCAGAAACCGGTCCCCGGGAGCTTGTTTCCTTCCCAGTATAAGAATTGGCTTGGTAGTTTGGTCTGCCCTGTTCCCATGATGAACTGGGCCAGGGTCAGACTAATTTGCATATAGCCAAGTTCTGAGCTGGGATGGTGCAGTGAGCTGAAAAACGGTGATGGATCAAGCCCTGATCTTTGGACTGGGTAAGAGTGGTCTGCTTAATTCAGACACTCTGTTCATCACCACCCCCTTTTCTGAATCATTTTTGTCCACCATAAGCGTGGAAGGGTATACTCAGATGTGAGTCCCTAGCTCATTGCACCATCAGGATTCAAGCAAGCCGGGCCGAAGACGGCTGAAATGCCAGAAACCGGTCCCCGGGAGCTTGTTTCCTTCCCAGTATAAGAATTTGCTTGGTAGTTTGGTCTGCCCTGTTCCCATGATGCACTGGGCCAGGGTCAGACTAATTTGCATATAGCCAAGTTCTGAGCTGGGATGGTGCAGTGAGCTGAAAAACGGTGATGGATCAAGCCCTGATCTTTGGACTGGGTAAGAGTGATCTGCTTAATTCAGACACTCTGTTCATCACCACCCCCTTTTCTGAATCATTCCAGGGGCCTTTACGTCACCGCTGCTGGGGGCGCATCGCGTAGGGTCAGTTCCGCAACAGTGTTCTCCAGCCCCGCTGCTCCCCCGCCCCGTCCACAGTTCTATTCTGTGCACCCGGCTCCCAGAGACCACTCCTAGTGCGGCAGTCTCCACAGGGTTCAGATCAGTGTCCCTCTGGTTCTCTAAGCCCCTCTGCTCAGTGTGCACATGTCTTCTGGCTTACGTGGGGTGCATTCACAACTCAGTTTCCTTGTCTCCTCATTATTAGGGGCGCTGCTTCCAGTATTCACCCTAGCGGCTGGGGATCGGGCCGCCGGCAGATGTTGCGTTCCACGGATTTTCTGATAGTTCCCCTGGCCCCCTTCTCAGTCTCCCCTCTTGGCGGGATGTCCCTCTGTCCTCCGACAACTCTGCCGCAGAGGCCCCAAGGTCCCGTGCTGGTTCGTGCCTGGGGTACCGGGGGGAAGCACTACAGGTCTCCGTCCCAGCGCGCCGCCATTTTGGATAGGACAGGCTGCCACAGGCGACACATTCACTCCCCCTCCACTAGCTCTTGGGGGGGTGGTCCTGCCAATCAGTGCTTTATGCTTGGTGCGGGGCTGAAGCGGTCCTCCGTTCACATAGTGCTGCGCTGGTGTTCTACTCTCTTTTCAGGTACCCTAGCTCTCGCTGTGCGCCTCCTTCCCTGTTGTGCCCCTGAGCGCGTTCACTGCACCTGCTAATTAGCAGTTTTCCCCCATCCACCTTACTTCTTGGGTTGCCAGGCCCTGTGGAGGGTAGCGCTCAGTTGGGGGCAGGGAAGAAGCTTTACAGGGCCCCAGCTGCTCCACGGCCGCTCTTCAGGCACCTTCGTCCAGGCGCGCCTTCATTTTGTGCAGGTCCTGGCTCCACGTTATTGCGTACGCTCTCCCACTGCTTGCACTCTCAATTGGGGCCCTGTGGCTGGTGTGGGGCCATTGTGGGGACACAGCAGTCCACTGCCCGGGGCGTCCACGTTGGCTCTCTCCGCGCCAGCCGGGCTTGTCAGGGCCCACTGGGCGCCGCCATCTTGTGTTTTTCCTGGGCGCGTCCTTCGTGCTCGATTTCGGCAGTTTCAGGTCACGGGGAGAGGTTTGTGATACCTCCTGTGTATCCCCTCAGTCCAAGCTATTGTGGGGTTGCTGTGCTAGGTTTCTGGCCCTGTGTAGTCCGCGCTGGCTTTCTCTGTGCCAGCCGGGCTTGTCAGTGCCCGCTGAGCGTGGCCATCTTGTATTTTTCCCGGGCGCGTCCTTCGCTCTCGATTTCGGCTGTACCAGGTCGCGGGAAGAGGTTTGTGTTACCTCCTGTGCATCCCTTCAGTCCAGGCTAATGTGGGGTTGCTGTTCGACGTTTCTGGCCCCGTGTAGGGTTTCAAGATGATTGCGGATGGCGGCCTGCCGACGGGAGTCCTGGAGCAGTGCTGCCTCACTCCATCGGCGTTAGGCCATGCCCCGACTCTATTTACCCCTTAATTGCTTTACGTTTGGCATTTTGTTGTTTTGAATTTTGAGCCTGTGATGAAATGGTTAAAAGCACAACTAAACACCCCACAATGCAACATGCTGTTGATTGAAAAAAACAAAAATAGAGGATTGCATCCTATGTCATGATGCTAAAGAGCAGAGTTGTGAAAAAGTAGATAAGATGTGCTACCTACCTTTCAGCCTTTTCGAGGTCTCGGCTGTAAACAGCGCATGCGCTGCCTCGAAGAGACATGCTTTATCTACTTTCTGGGCTTTAGCCCACCCATAGGCTTCCCCTTTGCGAGCTCCGTTGTTGCTCCATTCTTCGTTCTCCCCATTTATCCATGGCATGCATATGTTATGCCTCTTCCAAGTTTAGCCCTTCATGAGATCAGCGACCAACTACTCCTAAACATACAAACCAGCCATTTCGAACATATCTCAGAACTTCTCTGCACTTAAGCACTCTCATTGCCAAGACTGATTGGCTATGTCAATGCTTGTTTACATAGAGGGCAAGATGGAAATATGCTTTCTTTCACATTGCCCTATTTGTATAAGCACAAAGGGATTCCTATTCCCATATTTATTTGTCACCTAACCTCAGAACACCACACAATTCCTGGCTCATGTGCATACTTTACCATACCTCACTACTTCTTAAAGGGTAATAATTAAGCAAGAACATGCCGATCCCTGAACAACAATTAGGTTGAAGGTTCTCCTCCCCTTTTAGTTTTAAATCCTGTCCCTTGGGAAGATAGAAGAGAGTTTCTCTTGTTCTCCAAGAGGTAGCTTTAATTGTAACCTCTTTAAATCCACACTCTGAACCACCATTCCACACTTGCAGCTCATACAGGTACCCTCTGTACCATCCTTTAAAGTGCTCCTTCCGCTAAGGGTAAAGCTGTAGAGCACAACATGTGCTTCTGCAAATGGTGTCAGGAGGAACCCTAGGATGAAACATGGCCACCAAGGATCGGTGAAGGTTTCCGTCCTCAACAGAAGAATTCACAGATAGCAACAGAGACACTAACTATCCATATAGTGAAGATGGACTATCCTATCCACAGGCCTCTTGCAACTTTGTGAGTTCTACTGGTGCACTAAGTTGAGGGTTGTTGGAAACCAGATCTTGTTGAGGAAGCTTCCTGAAAAAATGCACATTTAGTGTCATGTTCTAGTGCAACAAACACACAACAAAACCATGCATTTTGTGGCAGGCAGACGGCCTCTGAAAGTTACTTTAAACCTAAGTGCCTTGAATTGTGATCTGGCATTTGTCATTCAAATTAGCACCCTACGTTGCTTGAATACAAAGAAAGCTTCAAAGTTACTTTGTGACATCAAAGTCCCACAATATTCCTCTGAAAGTAGAACAATCTGTATAATCAGTATAATTGTAAACAACCGACTTTGGGCCTGATTCAGATCTTGGCGAACGGGTTACTCCATCACAACGGTGACAGATATCCCATCCACTGAAATATAAATTCCAATATAACCTGTGAGATCTATATTTCAGTCACTGTTGTGACAGAGTAACCCATCCGCCAAGATCTAAATCAGGTCCTTAATCAGCAGCAATAAACAGTTCAGCAGAAGTTATTTTTCTTCGTTAAAATGCAATGTACGTCTCAGCTTGTTCATCTGTAATGGGGCTCAGGGAGGAGGTGCGATAGCTGAATCTTCTTCTGAGAGTGGTCTATGGCATGGCCAGTCATGTACCACAGCCCACTTCTGCAATGATTGTCACTGCAAGTGTGAAAGGTACTCAACTGTTCAACTGAACAAACGTTCAAAACGCTGATCACTCCAAGCACAAGTGTGCAGCCTCAAATCAAGAGGGTTGTGGTGTCATTTAAGCCCCAATCTAGGCTGCCTTTAAGTCTCATACTCTCTCTCTCCCTCTCCATTAATTTGTTTGGAATTAATGATTGTTTGCCCAAATAAGGTTTACCTCACTAAAATATTGAAGACAAGCTAACATATGTTAGTTAAACGAGGAGCAGCAGAAAGCTGCTTATGAATGCAAATGAGAAAAATATGATTCTTTATAGTGTTGGAAAGGTAGAGGACCTAAATGGAAAATAGAAGTTTAAACATCGTACAAGTTTATCTATCTGCTTTACGGCTTTAAAATACGTCAAAATGAGGAGGAGCTACGCTAGCAAACAAGATGGCCGCGTGAGCTCCCGGCTCCACCGACCTCCGACTCCTGCCAGACGATCCTGCTATTTATCCTGATTTTGCGCCCTGTCTCCGTGTGTATGAACCGAACTACAGCTTAATGGTGCAATCCCGAGATTTCTACAGATTTGGTGGACAAAGTTACGTCGTGTGGCAGTTTGCGGTCTAGACCAGCTTGGAATCCGGGGTCTCGAGTACTGGCCCAGCCGGGTTTCAGTTGAATAACATCGGCTGTAGTCGTGGGACAGGGTCCGGTCTACCGAAGTGGAAGTATTTTTGGACCGAAGTTGGTGGCGATTGGCAGAGTTGGTAAAATCGAAGGAGGGGTGACGATGCACAACTGAAGCAGTGGGCGGGGGTCCCTGGCCCGGTGGCCCGGTCTGGCCCCGCCGGTGTTCGCTGGGTTGGGATCTCCGCCTGCGGTAGCTGAGTCCGGATTGATTGAACCGATCGATAAGTCCCCCTCTGCCGTTATCCGTTCCACATCTATCTCTTCCCCCCGGAGAGACCAGGCTCTCTGGGGACGTGAACATGACTGAGACCGACCGAGGAGTTGTGGAACGGACTGAGAGTGACCTGTCACTACGAACTGTGCTGGCAGCCATTGGGTCACTTCATGATCGTGTTGAAGCCCGCATTCACAAAATGATGGAGCGTGTGTCTGTAATCGGGCGGAGTGGACCGGACCCTACTCCACTACGAGAAATGAAACGACTCGAGACCCCCAAGATGGCCACGTCGTTGGAAGAAGCAGACTCCGTATTGTGGGAGGTGTCGAAGCCTCTGACCAATGTTTTGGTTGATGGAAGCCTACTCGATGCTGTAAATGGATTTTCTGGCTTACGATCGTTGACGATTAAGGTAGGCCTGCTAGGTTCTCCCTTTCCGGAGTCTTTTGATGGGAACTGTTGTTGGCTTGAAATCGCGTCTCTCCCCCGTATATCGGCACCACTAAGATGGCGGACGAAACAAAGCTGGGAGTCCATAATGGCGAGGAGATTTTTTGGACTTGATGGTGTTCTCAGCGCTTTCATCTCTCTGCTACATCTCGATTTGAACTTTGATACATCTTTTTGTGTTCTGACTATCCTGTGGAGGCGACAGTTGGTCCGGAAGGGGCTCGCACGTCTGATCGGACGGGTCAAGGATGAGACTGAGTGACTGGGTTTAGCATTGAGTCTTGCTGGACATGGGGTTTGCTATCATGATGCGTTCGGGAGGTTGGGCGGTGTTTAAAGTTTCTCCTGTTGTGCTATGTATATGTGGTTTAATAGACTTCTTGATCTTAATTTGGGGATTCTTGGTTCTGGCGGGGAGGAGGGGGGGACCGGGGACATGTATGAATATGCCCTCCTCCCCTTTCTCTTTCTATTTTAGAAGTTAGTTAGTTAGGGCGACAGGCACACTGCTAGTTGGGGTTAGACAATAGCCCTATGCAGGGGTGCAGGGTGGGGGGATGGTTTTTTTTAATTTTGTCTTTGGTTTTTGTTCTGTGGTTTCTTTTTCTACACTCTCTCTTCACTTTTCTTTATAAGTATAGTTGGAATATCCTGACTTTGATGTCTTCTAATACCCGGTGATCATGCTTCCGTTATTATTCTGATAATTTTGGGTAAACAGGCTCTGAGAACTGGCGCTTAACGTGGATCGTATATTGTACTATTGCACATCCTGTTTCTCAAACGTAAGCGTAGGCGTCTCAACTGTTTTTGCATTGCTCGTATATATCCTGTTATTATGCCTGTTCACCTCATTATTGTACCGGAATGTATGGCACCCCATATGTCTATTTCTTTTTCTGTTCTGAAAATAATAAAAAAGATTTACAAAAATACGTCAAAATATCAAACTTATCTACTGGCTATTAATGTTGAAAACTGGAACCTTGGCAAGAACACCAGCCCTTTGATCATAATAAATGTATATGCTAATCCAGCATCAAAGGGAAAGAAAGACATCATCAATAAAATTGAACATTATCTCCTCGGACTTTCGGTACATATGGAGACACCGCCTTAGATTGTCACTGGCAGCTTTCATTTAAACCTCACTACCAACTCTTTGAATGATAGTTAACAACACATAGCTGATGCCAGGTGGGTCTTCCTTGCCCAGAATATTATGGTACACATGCATATCGAACAAGAGACTGTCAACCGTAGATTACACCTTTGTATTGCTAAATATCTGTCACAAAATTAACAGATTTAGCATAGAAAGCAGATGCAAAATTGACCATCCACCCCAGAGGTTCACCATCAATTGTCTCATCATCATCATCATCAAACCACTTTATTCGGTTAAATTAAAACCATAAAAGTACAGCACAAGCATACAAACATAGAAATGCAAGAATACAAAATACAGTACCTAAAATACAATGTGATATAATCCGGCCACAACAGTCTATGTGCAAAAGGTGCAATACAGTACTGATCAAACGCAGTGCATTTTTAAGGTAAAAGTGACAGTGCATCCAGAGAATTCAATATACACAGCATTAAAATTTTGACCCTAATTAAAAATAGTTTAAAAAGGATAAAAAGCAAGTAATCTAAAACCCCGTTAGTTGTGGACTTTTCTCACGGCTATTCCTCAGTCTAACAGCTGCCGCAAGAAAACTGGCTATATAGAAAATCTCATTCGGATCATTTAATAACTGTAAGTACAATAAGGCTGGCTTTACTTGAATAAAACCCTTTCTTTTTAGTATTGGGATTAGAAACCTCTTTCTGATCTCACTATAAAAGTCACAAAACATTATGAGGTACATTGTGTCCTGAATTGTGAAGTTATCGCAACCACAGGGTTCTAGTTCTTTCAGACTGCACTACCCCTTAGAGTTTCCTAAAGAAAGGTAAATTAAGTTAAAACAAAAACGTGTTAAAAGCATACGGTGAAAAGGCCTAGTAACAATTTTTAAGTAGGGTTCTAGCGTGAGTGAAGTCTTTAAAAGATAATGTGATTTTACCGTTACTTTTATCAACTCTACTTCTTCTCGTTGTACGGCCCATAAATGTAAAAGCTGTTTTTTCACCCAGCTAAAATCTGTTCTTGTAATTTTCTCAGGGTTTTCAAAAAGGTCCTGTCGGCCTACTGTTGCCAAAGTTTCCTTTACATAAACAAGCCACCTAATCTTATGTACATAATCCAGAATGAGACAATCCCTAATTAGTCTATGATTAAGATCTAATTCAGGATTAATCCATAATTTAAGCCAAAAAATGACTGGAGCCAGCCTAAGTTTATCTGTTATATAGCCCATCCCCAATTCCTGATGAACAGCATAGGTAGGGGTTGACTGGGGGACCAATAATACTCCCCGTAGAAATGTATTTTCCTCAATCTGTAAACGCTCCATGGGTCTATTCCCCCAAATTGAGGAACCATATGTTGCAATTGCGATACATTTTGATTCATAAATGTTCAACATTGCCTCTACAGGTTTGGCCCCCAGCCGTTTCGAGAACCCATTCTCATCAAAAAGAACCTCCAGGTACATAAAAGTGGTAACTTTGGAGCCTTCACAATAAAAAGGCCTGCAATTTCTTTTACTCTGGCGGCCTATACTCATCACATGTGATTTAGCTATGTTTACCCATAAATCCAATGAGTTCATGAAATTTCCAAATCCCTCTAGCAGCTTCTGTAGGCCGACTGATGTGCGAGATATCAAACCCGCATCGTCGGCATACAGAAGCACAGGGCAACGCTCTTGACCAATTTTAGGGACATCTAAACTAGCAACATCTAAAAACTTGCCTAAATTATTAATATAAAGGGTAAAAAGTAATGGTGCTAAAATACAACCTTGTCGGACTCCACGACCAGAGCTAAAGTGCTTGGTGCAATTTCCCTCTTAATCAATCCGTACCCGTGCAGAAATATTCTGATGCAGGTCAGCTAAAAAATAAACCATACTCTTTTCCATCCCCATCTCTAGTAAAACCTGCCAAAGCTTTGACCTGTTTACCAGGTCAAAAGCTGACGATAAATCCATGAGCGCCAGCTGGAGTGTTCCCCCATTGGCTAAGGTATATTTACCAATTAACAGGGATAAATTAAGACACTGGTCTTGGGTCCCCCTACCACTTCTAAAACCATATTGAAAATTCGATACTACCTTGTTCTCATCTAACCATCCCATCAATTTTCCTAAGACCACCCTCCCCAGAACCTTTACAGCAGAATCGATTAGGGAGATCGGTCTGTAACATCGGGCATCTCCTCTGCTTCCTTTTTTAAAAATGGGATCTATAATAGATGTAGCCCAAGAAGGTGGATGGTTTCCCTTTGCTGCCATATTAAAAATTTTAGTCAGAATTTTTGCCCAAAAAACGGTATACGTTTTATACAAATCGGCTGGAACACCGTCTGGGCCCGGCGCCTTATTACTGGACATAGCCTTAATGGCCAGTACTAATTCCTCCTCATTAAAGCTCAAAGGCGGAGTTAAGTCTCTTGAGACATCACAAAATACAGAATCTGAAGATGGGGGAATCTCGTATGTACCCTCAAAATGGGCTAACCACTGTGCTTCGGTGATGTTACATTCATCCACGGTGTTACCACTGTCCGAAAAAAAGGGCTTAATGACAATTTCCCAAAAACTACGACTATTCTTGAACGTCAACCGACATCAAAGCCTCCCAAGTTTCCTTTCTAATGTCATTCTTCCTTGCTCTTACAGCTAACTTGTAATCCTTTCTAAATATGGCCAATTTAGTCCTATTTTGTGGGTTCTGTTTTATAGCACTCATTAGCTTACTATGTGCCTCTGAGCATTTGGTATCAAACCATTTCTCGGCCAGTTGTTCCCCATTTTACCTGGGGCCATTAGATTCAAGGATATTGGTTTACAGATAGCTGTAAAGGCCTCAATAACCGGTATGCCCTCAGATGTTACATCTAAACATATATTCAGCATGTCCTCAACCAACAAGAAAAGAGTATCCACAAAAATCTCGGGAATAATCTTTGTCCATTTCAACCTTCTACCCTGATCAGTCGGTTTAATACTGACCTCCACCCTTACATGACTCGTGGGTCGTCCCAAACCACATTCTTTATTTAATTCTAAAATGACCGGATTATGATCACTAAAATGCGAATATTTCGCGCTATAAAAATAAACACAGGGCAACAGGAGGGGGGACAAAAAAATGCAATCAATCACAGAATTACATCCTCTGGCTGTGAAAGTTGGGATCCTATTAATTGATTCGATTGTACTAGCTTCATAGAGATCCACTGCTGCTAGGACCTCTTTTAGGCATTCCCCCGTCTATTATGCTCAAAATGAGGTACAGCATACATTGTAGGGTCACCACTTTTCAATCTCCCCTGACAATCCTACCTGCACTGATGTGTATTAAAATCACCCAAAATAATAATGGGATGATAAGTGGTTTGATTTTCCCTATACTCCTCTAAAAAGGATTTTTAAATTTACAGATTTTGGTTACCAGTTGAGCAGTCTGCCTAGTTGTAAAAATGTACTACCAAAAGTTTAGTAGAGTTATGATCCCTTAGTTCTACTGCTAGACAATGGGGTGTCCCTACTTTGACCCTTTTATATATCCAAGGCAATTCAACAGAAAATAGCAGGAGAAGCCCCCCTTTGGCTCTACCAGAGGAAGAAGATTCTGCTGGCTGGGAAAACGATGTAAAGCCATCCAGCCACCATTCACCCTCCGTGTCCCAGGTCTCCTGAAGTCCCACCAGATCATACGAATTAATCAGCTGTAGCAATTTAGGATCATCTTTCTTAGAATTTAGGCCAGCAATATTCTAGCTCAAGATACCAAACTTGGACATATTTTGATTGCTTAATCCACAGGGTTTAGTATTCTCAAAGGTAATACTCTGGTCAGAGGTAATTGTATTCAGTCAATCATTTTCATCAAGGGTGGTTGGGGGTGATGATCTAATTACACTTTAAATATTTTGTCCCTCTGTACTTGACATCAAAAGATTGGCTCAACAAATCTTCCTTGTATTGTAGGCCTGTCCAGCAATCAAGATTGCTGCAAAAGAGAAGCCATTTCCAAAGCGTCCTTAACCGTACAACATCGCAGGAACCAAATCTAATCTGGGCATGAATGCAGGTGCAGACTCCGTTCATTAATGGAAGAAAGTAGGAAGGAATCACACAGCCTCACATGCCAGCACTTAGTTAGCTCAAAAGCATTTTGGTAAATGCAGTTATGTTAATTTTGATTTGTAGAGCGCCTAATACCAATACGTCTCTAAGCGCTGTGAGAAGGTTAGCTATAGTTCCAGAAGTGAGTGAGTGTTAGCCTCCGAGTGGTAGAGCACAGTAACACCTCAGTAGATCATTGTCAGTTAATCAATAGCCTTAGTCATTCAGGTTCAGAAAATCAGCAAGCTAATTCTTAGTTCCAAAACCAATGATACACCTAAAAGTAAATGGCATAGAGGCAGGCAGTGGACAACAAAATGAGAATGACCAAAACCCTTGAAGATCAGAAAACCCAGGTGAGCAAGGTTAATCAGCTCAGCACAACTTACAAAAAAGCTCTCTGGGAGGCCAAAAGAAAAAAAGTTCAAGAATGGCTAGAACTTTACTCTGCCTGCACCAACAACAAAAATCTCTCAAAGTCTGGCTGATAATTAATCGTATGGAAAAAAGATCCACTCTGGCAATAGGCTATAATGTCCCCTAAGATGATGCTATCATTCTGTTGCCATACCATAGAAAAAAGGCAAAAGAATGCATCAAGAAAAGTAGAACGGATTGAGCCTCAGGCCAAAATGGACTTCCTGTCGCAATACACAAGGAGGACTATGACTTTTGGGCAGAATCATTTCACAGTTTATTTGCATTCTACCAACTACTCAAGCAATACAATCATCATACAGTGGATCAATTCTGCAAACCATTTATAAATAAAGGTGCTAAAGTCAGCCCGGATATGTACTGAGTCATAGTACTGCTAGACATAGGCTCCAAGTAGTTTGCTAGTTAGTGACTCAAAAATTTAGAGTCCTGGGCCCGAAGCAAAAACGTAATCCCATTTAATCAAAAAGGTTTCAAACTTTTTCCGAGGGGAGCCAGGAGCATTGCAGATACAGGCTGCCCCGCACCAACAATGGACACATTACCCTACTAATGGAGCCTCAGGATCGTTGTCTTGTCTATCGTAACAAGCACTACAGACCCTAGTTTTCACAAGTTTGACTCTCTTATTTGAGAGGCAACCTTTAAATCTGGAACAATTTCCGCTGTACCTAGGATACTCTTGCAGTTTGTACTGTCCAACTTCCCCAGTACACCAAGGGGACTGGAACCTTCCTGAACTTACAAAGGAAACAGTTACAGTTGTATCCTTGAGAAAGTTGTCTACACGACGAAACATGTGTCGGCTGTCTGCGTCTATGCTCTACCTACGTGTCAATTTATCACTATTTACATGTAGACTGTATCATATTGCAAAACAACAGTTGATGGACAGAATGCAGAACAATGTCTTACATTCACCCCAGTACAGAGATCTGGGCCTAAATCCATCGTTTTTTTGCACTCCACACCACCCCAGTTCATACATGGCCATATGCAAATCAGCCTTGACCCTGTCCCTCATGGGAACAGTCCAGCCCGAACTGCCAAGCCATGTCTTTCCTGGACCGGAATCAAGCATCCTAGGACCCGTTTCTGGCTATCAGCCGTCTTCAGCCAGGATAGCTTGACTCCAGTGGTGTGGAGAGCATGGGACTCACGTCTGAGCATACCCATCCCACTCGGGGTGACAAATGCAAAACAACAGTTGATGGACAGAATGCAGAACAATGTCATACATTCATCCCAGTACAGAGATCTGGGCCTAAATCCATCGTTTTTTTGCACTCCACGCCACCCAGTTCAGACATGGCCATATGCAAATCAGCCTTGACCCTGTGCCTCATGGGGACAGTCCAGCCTGAACTGCCAAGCCATGTCTTCCCTGGACCGGAATCAAGCATCCTACGACCGGTTTCTGGCTATCAGCCGTCTTCAGCCTGGATAGCTTGACTCCAGTGGTGTGGAGAGCATGGGACTCACGTCTGAGCATACCCATCCCACTCGGGGTGACAAATGCAAAACAATAGTTGATGGACAGAATGCGGAACCGTGTCATACATTCACCCCAGTACAGAGATCTGGGTCTAAATCCATCGTTTTTTTGCACTCCACACCACCCCAGTTCAGACATGGCCATATGCAAACCAGCCTTGACCCTGTGCCTCATGGGAACAGTCCACCCCGAACTGCCAAGCCATGTCTTCCCTGGACCGGAATCAAGCATCCTAGGACCGGGGTCTGGCTATCAGCCGTCTTCAGCCAGGATAGCTTGACTCCAGACTGCACTACCCCTTAGAGTTTCCTAAAGAAAGGTAAATTAAGTTAAAACAAAAACGTGTTAAAAGCATACGGTGAAAAGGCCTAGTAACAATTTTTAAGTAGGGTTCTAGCGTGAGTGAAGTCTTTAAAAGATAATGTGATTTTACCGTTACTTTTATCAACTCTACTTCTTCTCGTTGTACGGCCCATAAATGTAAAAGCTGTTTTTTCACCCAGCTAAAATCTGTTCTTGTAATTTTCTCAGGGTTTTCAAAAAGGTCCTGTCGGCCTACTGTTGCCAAAGTTTCCTTTACATAAACAAGCCACCTAATCTTATGTACATAATCCAGAATGAGACAATCCCTAATTAGTCTATGATTAAGATCTAATTCAGGATTAATCCATAATTTAAGCCAAAAAATGACTGGAGCCAGCCTAAGTTTATCTGTTATATAGCCCATCCCCAATTCCTGATGAACAGCATAGGTAGGGGTTGACTGGGGGACCAATAATACTCCCCGTAGAAATGTATTTTCCTCAATCTGTAAACGCTCCATTGGTCTATTCCCCCAAATTGAGGAACCATATGTTGCAATTGCGATACATTTTGATTCATAAATGTTCAACATTGCCTCTACAGGTTTGGCCCCCAGCCGTTTCGAGAACCCATTCTCATCAAAAAGAACCTCCAGGTACATAAAAGTGGTAACTTTGGAGCCTTCACAATAAAAAGGCCTGCAATTTCTTTTACTCTGGCGGCCTATACTCATCACATGTGATTTAGCTATGTTTACCCATAAATCCAATGAGTTCATGAAATTTCCAAATCCCTCTAGCAGCTTCTGTAGGCCGACTGATGTGCGAGATATCAAACCCGCATCGTCGGCATACAGAAGCACAGGGCAACGCTCTTGACCAATTTTAGGGACATCTAAACTAGCAACATCTAAAAACTTGCCTAAATTATTAATATAAAGGGTAAAAAGTAATGGTGCTAAAATACAACCTTGTCGGACTCCACGACCAGAGCTAAAGTGCTTGGTGCAATTTCCCTCTTAATCAATCCGTACCCGTGCAGAAAGATTCTGATGCAGGTCAGCTAAAAAATAAACCATACTCTTTTCCATCCCCATCTCTAGTAAAACCTGCCAAAGCTTTGACCTGTTTACCAGGTCAAAAGCTGACGATAAATCCATGAGCGCCAGCTGGAGTGTTCCCCCTTTGGCTAAGGTATATTTACCAATTAACAGGGATAAATTAAGACACTGGTCTTGGGTCCCCCTACCACTTCTAAAACCATATTGAAAATTCGATACTACCTTGTTCTCATCTAACCATCCCATCAATTTTCCTAAGACCACCCTCCCCAGAACCTTTACAGCAGAATCGATTAGGGAGATCGGTCTGTAACATCGGGCATCTCCTCTGCTTCCTTTTTTAAAAATGGGATCTATAATAGATGTAGCCCAAGAAGGTGGATGGTTTCCCTTTGCTGCCATATTAAAAATTTTAGTCAGAATTTTTGCCCAAAAAACGGTATACGTTTTATACAAATCGGCTGGAACACCGTCTGGGCCCGGCGCCTTATTACTGGACATAGCCTTAATGGCCAGTACTAATTCCTCCTCATTAAAGCTCAAAGGCGGAGTTAAGTCTCTTGAGACATCACAAAATACAGAATCTGAATATGGGGGAATCTCGTATGTACCCTCAAAATGGGCTAACCACTGTGCTTCGGTGATGTTACATTCATCCACGGTGTTACCACTGTCCGAAAAAAAGGGCTTAATGACAATTTCCCAAAAACTACGACTATTCTTGAACGTCAACCGACATCAAAGCCTCCCAAGTTTCCTTTCTAATGTCATTCTTCCTTGCTCTTACAGCTAACTTGTAATCCTTTCTAAATATGGCCAATTTAGTCCTATTTTGTGGGTTCTGTTTTATAGCACTCATTAGCTTACTATGTGCCTCTGAGCATTTGGTATCAAACCATTTCTCGGCCAGTTGTTCCCCATTTTACCTGGGGCCATTAGATTCAAGGATATTGGTTTACAGATAGCTGTAAAGGCCTCAATAACCGGTATGCCCTCAGATGTTACATCTAAACATATATTCAGCATGTCCTCAACCAACAAGAAAAGAGTATCCACAAAAATCTCGGGAATAATCTTTGTCCATTTCAACCTTCTACCCTGATCAGTCGGTTTAATACTGACCTCCACCCTTACATGACTCGTGGGTCGTCCCAAACCACATTCTTTATTTAATTCTAAAATGACCGGATTATGATCACTAAAATGCGAATATTTCGCGCTATAAAAATAAACACAGGGCAACAGGAGGGGGGACAAAAAAATGCAATCAATCACAGAATTACATCCTCTGGCTGTGAAAGTTGGGATCCTATTAATTGATTCGATTGTACTAGCTTCATAGAGATCCACTGCTGCTAGGACCTCTTTTAGGCATTCCCCCGTCTATTATGCTCAAAATGAGGTACAGCATACATTGTAGGGTCACCACTTTTCAATCTCCCCTGACAATCCTACCTGCACTGATGTGTATTAAAATCACCCAAAATAATAATGGGATGATAAGTGGTTTGATTTTCCCTATACTCCTCTAAAAAGGATTTTTAAATTTACAGATTTTGGTTACCAGTTGAGCAGTCTGCCTAGTTGTAAAAATGTACTACCAAAAGTTTAGTAGAGTTATGATCCCTTAGTTCTACTGCTAGACAATGGGGTGTCCCTACTTTGACCCTTTTATATATCCAAGGCAATTCAACAGAAAATAGCAGGAGAAGCCCCCCTTTGGCTCTACCAGAGGAAGAAGATTCTGCTGGCTGGGAAAACGATGTAAAGCCATCCAGCCACCATTCACCCTCCGTGTCCCAGGTCTCCTGAAGTCCCACCAGATCATACGAATTAATCAGCTGTAGCAATTTAGGATCATCTTTCTTAGAATTTAGGCCAGCAATATTCTAGCTCAAGATACCAAACTTGGACATATTTTGATTGCTTAATCCACAGGGTTTAGTATTCTCAAAGGTAATACTCTGGTCAGAGGTAATTGTATTCAGTCAATCATTTTCATCAAGGGTGGTTGGGGGTGATGATCTAATTACACTTTGAATATTTTGTCCCTCTGTACTTGACATCAAAAGATTGGCTCAACAAATCTTCCTTGTATTGTAGGCCTGTCCAGCAATCAAGATTGCTGCAAAAGAGAAGCCATTTCCAAAGCGTCCTTAACCGTACAACATCGCAGGAACCAAATCTAATCTGGGCATGAATGCAGGTGCAGACTCCGTTCATTAATGGAAGAAAGTAGGAAGGAATCACACAGCCTCACATGCCAGCACTTAGTTAGCTCAAAAGCATTTTGGTAAATGCAGTTATGTTAATTTTGATTTGTAGAGCGCCTAATACCAATACGTCTCTAAGCGCTGTGAGAAGGTTAGCTATAGTTCCAGAAGTGAGTGAGTGTTAGCCTCCGAGTGGTAGAGCACAGTAACACCTCAGTAGATCATTGTCAGTTAATCAATAGCCTTAGTCATTCAGGTTCAGAAAATCAGCAAGCTAATTCTTAGTTCCAAAACCAATGATACACCTAAAAGTAAATGGCATAGAGGCAGGCAGTGGACAACAAAATGAGAATGACCAAAACCCTTGAAGATCAGAAAACCCAGGTGAGCAAGGTTAATCAGCTCAGCACAACTTACAAAAAAGCTCTCTGGGAGGTCAAAAGAAAAAAAGTTCAAGAATGGCTAGAACTTTACTCTGCCTGCACCAACAACAAAAATCTCTCAAAGTCTGGCTGATAATTAATCGTATGGAAAAAAGATCCACTCTGGCAATAGGCTATAATGTCCCCTAAGATGATGCTATCATTCTGTTGCCATACCATAGAAAAAAGGCAAAAGAATGCATCAAGAAAAGTAGAACGGATTGAGCCTCAGGCCAAAATGGACTTCCTGTCGCAATACACAAGGAGGACTATGACTTTTGGGCAGAATCATTTCACAGTTTATTTGCATTCTACCAACTACTCAAGCAATACAATCATCATACAGTGGATCAATTCTGCAAACCATTTATAAATAAAGGTGCTAAAGTCAGCCCGGATATGTACTGAGTCATAGTACTGCTAGACATAGGCTCCAAGTAGTTTGCTAGTTAGTGACTCAAAAATTTAGAGTCCTGGGCCCGAAGCAAAAACGTAATCCCATTTAATCAAAAAGGTTTCAAACTTTTTCCGAGGGGAGCCAGGAGCATTGCAGATACAGGCTGCCCCGCACCAACAATGGACACATTACCCTACTAATGGAGCCTCAGGATCGTTGTCTTGTCTATCGTAACAAGCACTACAGACCCTAGTTTTCACAAGTTTGACTCTCTTATTTGAGAGGCAACCTTTAAATCTGGAACAATTTCCGCTGTACCTAGGATACTCTTGCAGTTTGTACTGTCCAACTTCCCCAGTACACCAAGGGGACTGGAACCTTCCTGAACTTACAAAGGAAACAGTTACAGTTGTATCCTTGAGAAAGTTGTCTACACGACGAAACATGTGTCGGCTGTCTGCGTCTATGCTCTACCTACGTGTCAATTTATCACTATTTACATGTAGACTGTATCATATTGCAAAACAACAGTTGATGGACAGAATGCAGAACAATGTCTTACATTCACCCCAGTACAGAGATCTGGGCCTAAATCCATCGTTTTTTTGCACTCCACACCACCCCAGTTCATACATGGCCATATGCAAATCAGCCTTGACCCTGTCCCTCATGGGAACAGTCCAGCCCGAACTGCCAAGCCATGTCTTTCCTGGACCGGAATCAAGCATCCTAGGACCCGTTTCTGGCTATCAGCCGTCTTCAGCCAGGATAGCTTGACTCCAGTGGTGTGGAGAGCATGGGACTCACGTCTGAGCATACCCATCCCACTCGGGGTGACAAATGCAAAACAACAGTTGATGGACAGAATGCAGAACAATGTCATACATTCATCCCAGTACAGAGATCTGGGCCTAAATCCATCGTTTTTTTGCACTCCACGCCACCCAGTTCAGACATGGCCATATGCAAATCAGCCTTGACCCTGTGCCTCATGGGGACAGTCCAGCCTGAACTGCCAAGCCATGTCTTCCCTGGACCGGAATCAAGCATCCTAGGACCGGTTTCTGGCTATCAGCCGTCTTCAGCCAGGATAGCTTGACTCCAGTGGTGTGGAGAGCATGGGACTCACGTCTGAGCATACCCATCCCACTCGGGGTGACAAATGCAAAACAATAGTTGATGGACAGAATGCGGAACCGTGTCATACATTCACCCCAGTACAGAGATCTGGGTCTAAATCCATCGTTTTTTTGCACTCCACACCACCCCAGTTCAGACATGGCCATATGCAAACCAGCCTTGACCCTGTGCCTCATGGGAACAGTCCACCCCGAACTGCCAAGCCATGTCTTCCCTGGACCGGAATCAAGCATCCTAGGACCGGGGTCTGGCTATCAGCCGTCTTCAGCCAGGATAGCTTGACTCCAGTGGCATGGAGAGCACGGAACTCACGTATGAGCATACCCGTCCCACTCGGGGTGACAAATGCAAAAACAACAGTATGCTCAGACGTGAGTCCAATGCTCTCCACTAAGCATGGACGAATTTTGCGAATCTGGCGTTCGCAAATTTGCGGATTTGCGAACTCGCAATCCGCAAAATCCGCGAATTTGCGGATTTTTTTGTTTTTTTTGTGTTCGCAAGGGTTTCTGCCAGTTCGCGAGGGTTTTGTACCAGTTCGCAATTGCGAACTTACTTGTCGGCACGCAACGGTCGCGACTATGTTGTTTCTACGTCTGGTTCATCATCACAGGTTCACAGCACCCTCTGTTTCAACACTGCCACCATCTGTTTCACCCATGCCACCCTCTGGTACATCAATGCCACCCTCTGGTTCATCATCACTGTAGATTATGGGGGGGAAAAGCAAGCACACCTGTCCTGCTTCAACTGACATGAATTAATTTGGGGTTGGTTTATTAAGGTGTCACTGTTTTAAAATTCCAGTCTGGCACCTGCTTCCTTATCAGTAATTAGCTTTCTGTTGCAGTGCATTTTTTTTTCCAGGACCTTTGTGGCCTACTTATAGCTATTCTATGAGCCTGCTGTGAGGGTCACAGCAGGGTCATACAATTGTTGCAACTAGCACTGAACTCTGGAGGGGCCCCAGTCAGGAAGCACTACAGGGAATGGTTACTAATGATGAGTTTGAACTTTTGCACCTGCTGAGTGCTTTCACTTTTGCAAAACTCGTTTTTCTGCAATTTCGCGGGATTCGCGGGGCGCGAACTTGCGCGAGATTGAATTCGGAAGCCGCGAATTTGTGCGAATATGCGATTTGTTTTTTTGCGGCGTGTTAGTTCGCAAGGTTTTGTGCGTTTTAGCGAGCCGCTTGTAGCGCAACGGCGCAAAGTTACCCTCGCGGTCATTCACGGGCGCGGCCATCTTGTTTGCATGACGTATTTCCGTTTCCGGGCGCGATGTGTAATCTCGCAAAGTGTGCGGCTCGCTAGTACAATTTCGCGTGTGTTCGCGAGCAAAATCTCGCGCGAACTTACCCACGCGGTCGTGAACGGGCGCGGCCATCTTGATTCTCATTCATTGCTATGGCTCTGGGCATGCTTCTATCGTCTCTGAATCTCGGCCATCCTTTGCTTGTTTGAAGTTTTTTTTTATCTATTTTACTTATTATCTATCCCTCTATTTTTCTAGCTCTATATTTTTGTGTTTTCTGCTACTTTTGGTTAATTTTAAACTACTTTTTTAAACTCTTTTCTTTTCTTCTCTTCCCTATTCTATTTTCTTTATTATTTAGCTTCCTTTCTGCCCAGACCATGGTAAAGGGAGCCGGGAAGCAGCCCGAGAAGGGGAAGGGTCCCGCACCCCGTGCCCGGCTTCCGTGCGGGCGTTTGAGGGGGGAGACAGTCGCACCCCGGGAGATCTTCAGCCCGGAGGAGATGGCCGCACTAATTTCAGCGCCGCCTCCCCAGGACCATCATGGCAGGCGGCAAGATCGGTAGCGGGTACGGGATCCGGGAGCGCCGGAAGCGGTGGGAGAAGGTGTGCCGGGCCATGTACCACCACTCTCGGGTCCGGCGCACCTACAACCAGGCCACCCACCGCTGGACGGATGTCCTGGACCGTGAACGCGATCTGCTCGACCTGCTTGGCCTTGAGATCCCCGGGCTTGGCTTGGTGAGTAGTAGTAGCTATTTCTTTACTACTCTGTTTTCTCCTGCTCTGTGTGTTATTATATTGCAAATTTTAGTTTTTTCCCAAGAGCAATAATGCTGCTGATTACATTGTAGGTAAATTAAATTTCAAAATCTTCTGTGCATTTCAGGTGCACTGCTCTCCTTCTCAGTAGTGTTGCTACTATGCTTATTTGTTTTCGATTTTGTGTTCATTTCATTGGCCTGTGAAATTATGTATGAGTGTAGTTTAAAGAACTGCGTAATGCTAGACACTAAGGTTCAGATTTTTAATTACCGGCGCATCCCTGCAAAGTAGCAGGGATGCCCCAGTAATTGTGCGCCACGCCACCACCACCCATGGTGCGCCGTACTTACAATGCAGCGCACCATGGGCCCAAAACGTCACCAAAGCGTTAAGCATCTGTGCCGTAAAGGCGGCGCATTGCTGGAGTTGCGTCGCAACGATGGTACAGCTCCATCAATGCTCTTGGGTGCCCTATCTCCCCAATGCTGCGTCAAGCCGTACGTCTGCTTCAAGCAGGCGCAGGGTTTGAGTCACGCATCATTGTCCTTAAAGTGACTGATTGAAATCTTGTAGATTTCCCTCAGCCACTTTTATGATGCATTCCTGCGCAGAAACGCCCTCCCTTGCGCCGGAACGTCCCCTGATGGCGCAGGGCTTTACAACGTTATGCATCTCCCATATGCGTCACGTTGTTAATATACGCCGCACCATTGCGCCTCTTTTGTTCTGCCGCTGCGTCACAAAAGTCACGCAACAATGGAGCAAAAGAGCCGCAAGGGGCTTCTAAATCAGCCCCTACAGACTCAAGTTCAGTCCTTCCTTTGTACACATGGCGATAAGAAGAAATAGTGGTGGTGGATTGATAGTTTGAGTATTTTTTTTAATGACTGGTTAATGTAGTAGGAAACTTTAGTGTTGTCGCTGATCTGCAATCACGATGGACTTTGTCTGTCACTTCGCTTGCTGCGGACTGCTGCCTGCCAATCCTAGGCAAACCTTTTTAGTACTTTATTTAGTGAGTTACATAAGAACTTTCCAAGTCGACGGTCCGCAAATCAAGCAATACTAATAACGTAGTAGACCACATGAGTTCGGTCAATATATCCCGTGGAATAGTTGTCTATTTGCTATTTCGCCAACATTTTTTGTTATTGTTCTTTTGAAATGTTTGATTTGGTTGACAAATATCATCCATGTTTTCTGGTCTTTCTTTCTTTCATGTTGTACATCAGCTCCCCCCAGGGGCAAGAGGACACAGGAGGAGGAGGAGGGTGCTGTTGAACAGGATGCAGGCCAGGATCGGGCAGGCGAGGGCTCCTTTGCTGGCCCCAGTAAGTTTTAATTTTAATATAGAGTACCTATTTTTTCCTAGCGTTCCTCATTCGATTTTTTTCTAAATCGTCTTTGATCTTCTTGTAGACTGGATCTAAATTCTTATCCTGCCTCGACTATGACTCCCTGTGGTATTACTAGTTTATTCTTATTAGTCTGTCTGTGTAGCTAACTAAGATTGCACATTTGGCAATTCCATTGGACTCCCATTCTAGTCAGCAATAGCTCTATGCACTGAGTGCAGTCCATTGGGATTGTCCATAATGTCTTTTCAAGTCTTCTAAATGTTTATGCTTTGACAATTGCCAACAATAAAAAGGTGAATGACCACCAAGAAAGAATAAGATACTACTTTACTTTTGGTTTGGATAGTAGGACATCCATTCTACTACTGTTGCAAGGACAAATCTGCACAAACAGAACTATGGACACTAAATAATGCATTGCTTAGCTTATCAATTATAATAGTTGCTGTTAGACTTTCCACATACCTCAGTGATAACAGACTTTGTAGTTGAACCCCCAATCTCCTTACTGACTAGATAGTGTGGCAGAGTCATTTAGCTCCCAAAGTCACCGATGATTGATCCCCAATGATGATTAGATTATCCAACGCAGGACAAGAGTACGGAGTCAGAGTCAAGAAGTGTCAGAGGCACGGACTCATGCCTGCAAAAATTCCAAAACCTTTAGCTCATCCACTCTAGTATGGAGGACCTAAAACCACAGTCTATTAAAGTTTAAAAGCTTTATTAAAAGTAAACACATTTATTAAAATCAAGTTTGTCATAAAACTAAACGTTTAACTGAAAATGGAAAAGTGCTTAGTGCTGACGATTAATTGGACACATTTCTTGTGGTCGAGCCGAGCTCTCACCTGGGTTGAACTTGATCCTGGTCATGTTCTTAGAAGTCAAGCTTCTGTCTGTTAGGAGAAAAAGTGGTGCGTGTTAAAAATAAAAAGCAAGCATTCATCAGTTGTGCCAAAAAGTGCAGCAAGACAACAGCCTTTCCTGGAAAAAGGGACATTTTTACTTTAGAGTAGACAGTCACAAATGATTACATTGTATTCTGTTTTTTTCACATTTCTTTATTCCTCCTAGACCAAATATTATATAGTAGTGAGTGGTGTATTCTAACATTCTTAAATGTACTTTGTAGGTGGAACATTTGGTGGCGGGGCCAGCGCGGAGGTGGTGGTTTCTGACGAGGGGAACAACTCTGGGGAGGAGGCGGTGCAAGTGCCGGACGTGCCTGTGAGGGTTCACACGGTGGTGGCGGGCAGAGATAAGCTATATATTCCTTACTTATTGAGATTGAAGACTGCAGACTGTGCTTTCTGCACGGGTGTATTATAAATAAACCAGGTAGTAGTAGCCTCCTCTAAATGTACTTCGACTTAGCTGTGAAGTTTTTGGCGAGAAGAATCCCAATCAGATCTGAGATGAACTTGATGGATGGGATGAACGAAAAGCGAAAGAAGGGTGTAAGTAAGTGTGGAAGGACGAGAAATTTAATGATGACTGGCAAAGAAGAATGATATGTGTTTGCTTGGTCCCCGAGGTGGCTAGAAAGGAAAGAATATGGTATGGTGCATGGCTGGGTGAATGATGAAGCAAGGATGGGTGGAAGGAGAACATCCTGGGTGGGTGAAACAGAAACTGTATGTGTGCATATACTTTGAATGGATGGATGCCTGGATCATGGTACTATCTGACTCTTAGATAGCATATGTGTATCTAGAGAGAGTAGACGGTCACTGGATGAACTAAGTGTTACTTTGAAGAGCATGTAACACCGCACCCGCACGTCCGTTCCAGTGTAGGAAAGGCAAGGAAAAGAAGTTGTAATTTTGTCCAAATACTACCATGAATAATAGCAGTAGTTTGTATTGCAACTGCAAGCACAGCATATATCCGGTTATTACGGTGGACACTCCCTACTTCTCTTAATAACTTTAATTTAGTAGTAGTACGTCATTCATGTGTGGGTGTATCACTGTTCACTCAATAATAAGCAAAGCACCTAAAGTCATCCCATATGTCATCAAATACATCCCATGTGAAGTGATAGATAATCAGGTTATTTAGCTTCTTCATTTTCCTTTTCTAGTACTTATTTGCACTGTAGGGTGAAAGCTAAATTAATTAAGCAGTAGCCCTTTTAACAGACTATTCTCAGTGCCACCCGTAATAGAAAAGTAAGAGCTTCACCACCTGCATGTACTGGACCGGTACAGTAACGCAAGTCTGTCTCACTCATCATGGTGTGCGTCTGTTTTTCTCAGGTGCAAGTTCACTGCGCTGGCATTATGCCGGCTTGCATAAGATAACGTACCAATTTTCCTAAACAAGAGAGAAGAAGAAGAATAAGACTGGGGTACTGTCATAGTCGACTGTAATGGAAGTCCATAGTGCTCGTAGAATTTGTTCCTTAAACTCCCACTAATGTTAGAGCAAGGGTGAAGAAGTCGGAGGTTAGATAGATACTGTCCTTAATAGTTATGTACTGTGCTTTCAATTTGCTACTTGTACTGTGACACAACTTTCTGCTCAATCATTTTGTGTTAATCTTAAGGAGCAATGGTTACAGACTATGTCTTTCTTTCTTCATATAGTTGCTCCTTCCAAATCAAACAGACCATCAAGGAGGGAGCTGGCTCGAATGGCCCGGCAACGGAGGCTGGATGCCACTGTCGCCGAATATCGGTGGCTGGTGTCCCTGGAGGAGGAGGACACGCAGTCTACCGGTACAACAACAACATCCACTGGAACAGCTGCATCCTCCTCCGTGCCCCCACGGGCTGCCAGCCAGCGCAGTGCTCCAGCGGTACGGAGCTGGTCTACCAAAGCCAACTGCCACCGCCGAGCAGCAAAGCCCCCCACAGGATTTGCAAGGCACGCCAGCGCCGCTTATGCCTCAGAGTGTCCTACCTGGAGCAGGAGGTCCTAACCTATAAGAACTTGGTGGAGGGCCTCCGCAAGGAGTATGATGCCCTGGCCGCTAAAGTCAACAGCACCCTGCCGTAGTGTCCCTTGCCCCTTTTTTAGAGACTTTTGGGGGGTGGGAATTGGGAGTTGGGTTGTTTTTGGGACTTTTGAAGGACAATCGTTGGGGTTAGGGAGGGTCTTGCGGGAGATTATTTTGTTAGGGCTACAAAAATATACTTTTTGAAACTTTATCTGACCATAACTGTTTTTTACTGCTTTTGAGTCTGGTGGGTGGGGGTTTAACAGTAAGTTTGTTTTCCTGAAGAGTCCTAGGACTTTAGTAGTACTACCGGCAATCTCTCGTCTCTCCTAATACTCCATTATACTACCTCCAACCAAACGCTTATCTTACCTGTAATTTGTGTTTGAAAGTAGGGCTAGGCCCAGGGCTGGCTCCACGGGAAATGGCGATTAAAGTTGGCAATCCTGGGCGGATGAAATGTCCTCCTCATTGCGGTGGTACTAGTGGTGTGACACAGTGGCAGTTGCATGCCTATGGAAAAAAAGAAAATGAAACCTGGTTTGTCCTTACTGTAGCATTACAACGGTACGATAGAGAATATAGCAGGTGACAGTACACTAGAACAGTGCCACAATGTAGCCTAACAAATGGTAAAGTATTGAAAGTATAACTTGTACTTGTGTTGGATTTCTTTGACATTGGCTACTACTACAAGAAATAGTACTGAAGCTGAGTAAGTCTAGAATATATCCTCGGATTCCTTCACCAGCCTGTTGCTATGACCTTATCCTCCCCAGCAAGTGTGTGGAATTATTGATGTCATTTAGTCACACATCAAGCAAAACCACACAGCCCGGGGGAAGAGGGTCAGGGTTTGGAAAATGGATGGGAATGGGGGTTTCTTTTTGGGTTGGTTTTGTTGAGAGGAGAAAAAAAAAGCACAGCATGGACAAACAATAATTGAAGATAAAGAAATCTTTGGTTACAAAGCTAACCATAAATCTTTTAAGTGACATAAAGGAAGTGCATGCACTACTGCATGCATTGTTACTGAAAAGTAAGTAGTACTAGAATGCGACAGTACAGGGCTGCAGCGTTTTCACTTGCCTATCTCTGCACTCAGAGAAACACTTCTTACATTAAATTAGGTTTAAAAAATAGCCGAAGTAAAACCTATAGAATGGCTGTAGGGATCAATTTAGAAGCAGAGAGAGATCCAAGAAATGCAGTCACACTCATAGAAGAAAACAATGGATACTGTATCTGTATGTTGTTGTAGTTGTCCTGTTGAATTTGGTAAGTAAGTTGCATGCAGCAAACTATTCCTCTTATTAGCGGCACTCCTCCATTCCAGCTGACGCTTCGTCCATCAATGTTGGTGACCAGAAGACACCCTGTCCACTGCCTGCCTGGCGGATGCTGAATTGCGGCTCGCTAATTTGAAGCCTGACTCCATCCTTTTTTCCCCATTGCACAGACTGAAACCCGGCCTGTAATTATTGAACGAAAAACAGGAAGTGATATTACAACACCACTGATAAATAAATATAAGGTATGCACGCTGTGTAGTGCAAAAAGTCACACTTTGATTTTCTTAATAGACAGTACAATATTTTTGAAAGTGCGTACTCTATCTGAGTCACCTTTTGAAGGATAAATAAGTATGGGCAAATTAATTTAGCGGATCTTTCCCCTCAAGCTAGGTGTACTGTAAACTGTGTTTTAGAACAAAATTAGACCTTCCCAGCAGTGCTCCCACCCAGACCCTTACTAAAGGCAGTCACAAAAATGTAGAAGACCCCCAATCAGATCTCAAAAAACGAGGCCTAGCAGAAAACTGGTGACAAAACGTACTTTGAAAGTAAAAGTAGGCCCAAATACCCCCTTACCCACCGTGGATTGTATTCAAACCACTTGCAAGCAAAAGTATCCATAGCCAGCATTGCTCAAAAACCCCCCACCCAAACACATGCAATAGAAATACTGCTAACCCTAACGAGCCCTAAGTTAAGAATAGTGGCAAAGGCTTTCATTAACTATGCCAAATCCCCCCTTTCCCACCATTGATTTTCTTCAAATGACTTGCAACCAAAATTACACATTCTCACGAGTGCTCTAAGACCCCAGAACTCAGTTGCAAAAATCTAAAACACCCCAAAACACATGCAATCCTGCTGCTAGGGCTAACCCTAACGACCCCTAAGTTACAAAAAGTGCCAAAAGGCTTTTCCTTATGGATTTTGTCCAAACCACTTATATCCGGTATTAGACCTTCCCAGGAATGCCCCAAGACCCGCCAACCCACCCGCAAAAAAGCACAACACCCCCAAACAGCCCAAAAGGAAACTCTCATACTTACAATATTTCTCGGCCTTCGGTCCAAACGCGCTGTGCAGCTAGGTCATAACTCCCGTTTTCCACCACGGATTTCCTAAAAAGTAAATGCAATCAAGATTAGACCGTCCCAGCAGTGCTCCCAGACTCCGAAACCCACCCACAAACACCAGGAAGCCCCCCAAACAGGCCCCCGAAAACGCTACATTGAGCAAAATGTCAGAAATAGCAACAACAACAAAAAAAATTCTGCATGGATTTTGTCCAAACCACTTCTATCCGGTATTAGACCTTCCCAGGAATGCCTCAAGACCCGCCAACCCACCCGCAAAAAAGCACAACACCCCCAAACAGCCAAAAAGGAAAATCTCATACTTACAATATTTCTCGGCCTTCGGTCCAAACGCGCTGTGCAGCTAGGTCATAACTCCCGTTTTCTACCACGGATTTCCTGAAAAGCAAATGCAATCAAGATTAGACTGTCCCAGCAGTGCTCCGAGACCCCAAAACTCACCCACAAACACCTGGAACCCCCCCAAAGAGCACCTGAAAGGCAGGCAAGTCAGCAAAAACTTTTAAAAATTTCCACCTCCGATTTGGTCCAAACCACTTTTATCCGGTATTAGAGCTTCCCAACAATGGCCCCAGAGCCGTCAACCCAGGAGAAAACTGGTAGAAGACCCCCAAACAGCCAAAAAGCAAAAGTACAAAAATGGGGACTTAGTCATTTTCTTGCCAATTTCCAAAATCACTCCGCGCGTGCTCTGCAGCTAGGCCCTAACTCCCCTCTGCCACCATGGATTTGCTTCAAACCTCTTGCAAACTAAAGTATCCATAGCCAGCAGTGCTCCCAGACCCCGAAACCCACCCACAAACACCAGGAAGCCCCCCCAAACAGGCCCCCAAAAACGCTACATTAAGCAAAATGTCAGAAATAGCAAAAAGAAATTCTGCATGGATTTTGTCCAAACCACTTCTATCTGGTATTAGACCTTCCCAGGAATGCCTCAAGACCCGCCAACCCACCCGCAAAAAAGCACAACACCCCCAAACAGCCAAAAAGGAAAATCTCATACTTACAATATTTCTCGCCCTTCGGTCCAAACGCGCTGTGCAGCTAGGTCATAACTCCCGTTTTCTACCACGGATTTCCTGAAAAGCAAATGCAATCAAGATTAGACTGTCCCAGCAGTGCTCCCAGACCCCAAAACTCACCCACAAACACCTGGAACCCCCCCAAAGAGCACCTGAAAGGCAAGCAAGTCAGCAAAAACTTTTAAAAATTTCCACCTCCGATTTGGTCCAAACCACTTTTATCCGGTATTAGAGCTTCCCAACAATGGCCCCAGAGCCGTCAACCCAGGAGAAAACTGGTAGAACACCCCCACAAGTGCTGAGTCTTTCTTCATTGGGCGTAATCCAGCCCTCTGCTTTGAGGGAAATAGGAGTCTGGAGGAGGAGGATAGAGGAGCATGTTCTTCTGAACTTGTGAACCTGAGGAATGCAGACTGCGGCACCTTCAAATCAATAAGCAAACAAGTGAAGACAGTTCTGCTGATGGGCTTGTTTTTGTGATTAGGTGATTAAAGTTTGAATTATATTAACTGTGCACAACAAAGAAAGACAGACACACAGGAATAAAAGTGAATAAGGACGAAAAAGAAAGTTATTGATTCATTGTCTCATTTTCAGGGCTCGGTGTCAGTGAATAAGAATAAGGCTTCGTCATCATACTCTGCGAATTCAGGCAGGGTGAGCTCAGTGTCACCTAACAGAGAAGAAATTCCCTCATCTCTGTTGCTGTCCACCTAGTCTTCATCCGGCGTGCTTTCTCGTACTTTGTAATCTGGTGGTATGAGGTGCTGATTCATCTTGATCATTGTTAACCTCTCCACATTTTTGGGCGAGAGGCGGCTCCGTTTGAGAGTTACAATGCCACCAGCAGCACTGAAAACACGTTCAGAAGACACGCTTGTGAGTGGGCAAGACAAGTAGTTTAAAGCCAGGTTGGAGAGCTGTGGCCACAATTCTTTTTTCCCATGCCAATACGCCAATGGGTCAGCATTAACATAGACCTCTGTTGAGTCATTCAGATAGTCCTGCACCATCGACTCAAGGTCCTCCAAGGTTCCTCCACTTTGCTTAGCTTTTGCTGTGACCTTTTGAGAACCAAACCCAAGCCGAGTTAGCCAATCCTCTTCAGCATCCAATGTTACTGTTGTGTCTGGTGCAGATGATCCGGTTGCCGTTGTCTTTAACGGCTGAGAGGTCACTTGTGCCACAGCCACAGGTGCAGAAGTGGATTGTTTTGACTGGGGATGGCCTGCTGATGCGGATGTACTGCCTTTTCCTTCAATGAGCTGCCGTTCTCTTTCAAACCTCTTGGCTGACAAGGCTAGCCAACGTTTGTACTTTGTAACATCTTCATCAGCAAAAGGAAAGAATGCTCGGCCTGCCAGCGCCTTTTTGTAGCGTGGATCCAGAATAGTAGCACAAATGTAATGCTGTTCTGAGTGGATCATTTTAAGACGGTCATCACCTTGTAGGCGCTCTAATAATTTCTCCGCCAAAACAAAAGGGTCTTGGTTTTTTTCATTTTTTTGAAACACAGAAGACACCTCCTTCAGTTGGTGCTCCAGCATGTACAACAATGGGATAGCTTTTCCCAAATTACAGTCCTCCTCGCTTACTGCACACGTGAAGACCTCAAAAGGACGAAGCATGTCTGTCAGGCTTTTAACTAGGTCCCATTGCGCCGCATCCATCCTCAGGTCCTTCTGAGCTGTACCCTGTTTTAAGAAATAGTGATCGAGTACCGTATACTGCTCATACAGACGCTCAAGCATGTAGAAGGTTGAGTTCCAACGTGTTGCCACCTCCTGGATGAATGCTTTCACTGGCATTCGACGTTCATGTAGCAGGCTCCTCAGATGCTTCCGAAATGGTTGCACCTTTTTTGGCAGTTGGCCACTACCTCGCACGCTGGACTGTCTTCATCACTCAAGAATTTTTTAACAACCAGGTTTATACAGTGCGCCAAACACGGCACTCTGAAATAGTCACCCAGCTCCATGGCCTTAACTACATTGGCGCCATTATCAGTGGAAACATAACCAATCTGGCGTTTTTTTGGGGACAGCCAGTGAAAGACCTTTGTGTTAAACTCATCCAAAATGTTTTGTGCTGTGTGACGTTTCTCCAAGCCAAGCATGGCTAGTGTTGCATGTTTCCGAGCAGCTTTAAAAACTTGGTCCGGGTCAACACCTGCGTTTAGCTTTGCTTTAACCCCTGAAAAATAGACCCAGTGTGCAGTGATGCACATGTAATCAGCGCCTGCACCACTGGTCCACATGTCTGTTGTCAGATGTATAGTGTGAACAGCACTCTTCTGCAAAGCTGCCCCAATCACCTCCAGCACATCTTCATGTAGTGCTGGAACCGCAACTCTGGCAAAATAGAACCGGCTAGGAACCTTCCATTTAGGGCAGAGCGCTGCCACTAACTCTAGAAAACCAACCCCTTCTACAAAAGAAAAAGGGAGAAGGTCCAGAGCTAGCATTTTAGCCAGCTTAGTGTTATACAGACGCGTCAGTGGGTGGTTGCGTTCATATGGTGCTTCTGTAAACATGTTTCTAATGTTGCCCTGGACCAAGCATTTACGGGATGATGATGATGATTTCTTCGACCCAGTTACGCTCGCTGATGAACTTTTTCGCATTGGTGTCTCACTCTCTCCCACACTCTTAGTGTGGCTCACATGGGGTGTGCTGCTGACAGGGGTACTGGGTGTAAGTGAAGTGTTTGACACGTCTTCTTCCTCCTCGTCATCATCAGATGAAACATCAACGTTTTCTTGACTTGCAATTCGGGCTTCCTTTATCTCCTTTAGGTGCGCAAACCATTGGACAGCGTGCTGTCTCTCAAGGTGACCTCTCTGGCCTCCGGTACCATAGTTGGTACCAAACTTACCACGACTAACTGCATGCTTAAAAATGCTACAAATGGCGAGGTTTTCCTTTTTTGGGCAAACACTAAAGAAGTCCCAGAACTGCGGACTTCAAATGTCTTTGGGGGCCGGAGGAGGTGGCGATACTGGTGGTAGTCCTGCTGCTAATGCCAGATGAAGTGGAGGATGTGGATTGCCGAACTTTAGTACGTTTTGCACTTTCACCACCACTAATTGAGGTCGAGGTGGATGGAGGTCCCTTCTGGCGAGGAAGAAATATGGAAGCGGTACGTGTTGGTGTAATAGTTAACTCCAATGATTGTGGTGTTTCTTCCATTGCCTCCTCGTCGACAACATCATCACGCTCAGCAGCTTCTCGGGCTAGGGTCAAAATGTCTGTTTGCTGCATGCCCGCTGGGGCTGCAGTGACCTTTATGATGACTGGGTCGTCGTCGTGACAGTCTTCATCAGCAGCAGTATCCGCCACTTCTTGTTGAGCCTCATCACACTCCATAGGTACGAGAGTTTCGGGGACCTTCCTTTTACGCTTAGCTACCTTTGTCACATCATGGTGTGCCTCACTCTCAGACAGCAGTGGTGGTTCCCAATTTGGATCCATATCATCAGAAGGAAGGGGGCTTGAAGAAGATGTAGACACCATCCTTGATCTTTTCCTTGCTAGGGATGTGGAAGACAATGAATGATCAGGAGTGGCTTCCTCAAATGATACCTCGGCTTGAATGTCGATTTCCTGATGTGCCCCTACTTCGGGAGGAACAACTATTGTGGGCACTTGTGACCCTCCATGCACCTCTGCTTGCGCATCTCCTTGCGCTGCCTCTCCTTCCACATGTACTTGGGCTTGTACTTGCACATGTGGTTGTTGTTGCGGCTGTGGTTGTTCAACACTTGTCGGAGGGACATTGCTGCTACTTTCTTGCGATGAGCCAACATCACTGGTCGATGGTGATTGAACAACTAGACTAAGTGCCTCTGCAGCACTCAAGGGCTTGGACTTAAGTTGGCGTGGTGGTGGTGGTGGCACTGAGCCCAATGGAGCTGGGGTGCTGCTCCCAGCTTGGTCCCCAGCAGATCCCGCTGCTGCTGCAGGCGTACTTTTTTTTTTACTCCCAGAAAATGTGGCGGGCGGCACACCAGTCTCCTTGGTAACTTGCTTCTTCTGCTCCTTACTGGCAACTTTCTTGCTAGAGGAGCTACGGGGAACTTTTTTGGGGGCCATCTTCTTCAGAGCAGGTCAGAACAGCAGGCCGCAGTTGCATGAGTTGCAGAGTTGTCTGTGGCCAGTCGTGACGTCGCGTGACGTTATGCTGCACACGCACACCGCTGCAGGACTTCTTCCTGGCACTGGTGGTTCTCTTGAGTCTTGTGCACCTAAAAGCAATGGAAGACAGAGGAACATCAGTTCAGTTATACACCCAAAAAAAATCGAAAAACACAGAAAAATCAGCACAATCCCATGCATCCAGGCCCTCCATGATGTTTAAATTCAAGACACCCCACAGAAAGACTAGGCCCATGCACCACTCACTACCCCTGGTGAAAAGGCCACAACAACAGCCCAAAAAAACGAAAATCACAGAAAAATCAGCAAAATCCCAAGCCCTCCATGATGTTTAAATTCAAGACACCCCACAGAAAGACTAGGCCTATGCACCACACTCACTACCCCTGGGCATAAAGGTTGAAAGCTAGGCAAAATGTTTGCAGACCTAAGAACACTGCCTGCATTCAAAATGGCCCCCTGCCTCCCAGCACATGGCCTGCCTGTAGCAGCACTCAAAATGGCCCCCACCCACATGGCCTGTCCCCATGAACACCCCAAAAAATCGAAAAACACAGAAAAATCAGCACAATTCCATGCCATCCATGCCCTCCATGCCCTCCTTGATGTTTAAATTCAAGACAACCCACAGAAAGACTAGGCCCATGCACCACTCACTACCGCTGGTGAAAAGGCGACAACAACAGCCCAAAAAAACGAAAATCACAGAAAAATCAGCACAATCCCAAGCCATCCAGGCCCTCCATGATGTTTAAATTCAAGACACCCCACAGAAAGACTAGGCCCATGCAACACTCACTACCCCTGGGCATAAAGGTTGAAAGCTAGGCAAAATGGTTGCAGACCTAAGAACACTGTCTGCATTCAAAATGGCCCCCTGCCTCCCAGCACATGGCCAGGGCCTGCCTGTAGCAGCACTCAAAATTGCCCCCACCCACATGGCCTGTCCCCATGAACACCCCAAAAAATCGAAAAACACAGAAAAATCAGCACAATCCCATGCCCTCCATGCCTTCCATGATGTTTAAATTCAAGACACCCCACAGAAAGACTAGGCCCATGCACCACTCACTACCCCTGGTGAAAAGGCCACAACAACAGCCCAAAAAAACGAAAATCACAGAAAAATCAGCACAATCCCAAGCCATCCAGGCCCTCCATGATGTTTAAATTCAAGACACCCCACAGAAAGACTCAGTCCACCCACCACTGAGTACCCCTGGGCAAAAGGCCCCAACAACAGCCCAAAAATCGAAAATTCCAAAATTGTAGTTGCAGCAACTGTAATGCCCCAAACAAACTTACTTGTGAAATTTCTAATCCAAAAGTGATCCAAAGAAAGTCAAAAAGGCCTCAAATCCAAATATCCAGCAGCAGCCACAAAAAGTAATCCTTCCAGGTGAAGAATCCGAATGAAAGTGACCAGCACATGAAGAAAGCACTGGGAGGAGCCTGCTGGACAGGAACAGGAAGTTGGAGACTGTGGGGCACTTCCTTCCTCCCACCCCCCCCCCCAAAAAATGGACTCCTTGCAAAAAAAAGTGCAGGCAAATGTCAACCTGAGGAGTTATTCTGATAAAAATCATCATTTTCAGAAGGTTTATGCTGCTTGCTGGTGGATTTCTTGTGCAGAATTGCAAATTTTGTATTTTCGCGAGTGCGAGATTGTTGCTGCCCGCCGCATGTACGGGTTCGCAATTGCGAACTCCGCGATACGTGATCACGGCGTACTCCCGTTGACAAACTCTCGCTGTGCAAGGTGACGGGCGCGATGACGTAATCGCGGTCGCCAAACTCCCGCGGGATCTCGCAGCAAGATCCAAAATGGCGCAGCACTCGCAAAATATCGAGAAAAACAACTCGGCAAACGCTGAATGACGGTAAGTGAATGCCGCGCGCTGCAAAATTGTATCACCAAGAAAAAAAAATCCGCTGCGTGCGAATTTGTGGATTTTCGGTAAATTAGCGAGCGTTCGCGGATTGTGAATTTACCGAAAATCCGCAAAATCCGCGAGCGGAACGGATTTTCCGCCCATGCTTACTCTCCACACCACTGGACAGCTAGCAAGGCAATCAAACTACTGGGCAGAGTACACCTGCTATCCGTTTTTTCACTGCAATGCACTGTATGTCACATAACTTTATTAAACTATACACGTGCATTACATTTCATGAATTCTTCCCTGTTTATTAATAAAATATTGTTCTCGTAGAATGGCCATGAAATCACATGAACTATTAAGAAGGGCCTTATTATGAGTTTGGCATTCCTGTGGAAGTGAGCTTGGTGGTCCGACCTCTGTATTACAGGTTGGGTGGATCAGCTTTGCTAAGACTGCCGCTGGACCCCCAAGACCACCAGAAGACCAGTGTTCGCTGGGTTCTTGGTCAGGAAAAGGAAGCCGCCATAAGGCAGGACAGGGGAGCTGCCCCGCTGTGCATATTACGAGTTGCTTAACCCACAAGCAGACCACTGCTGTCCTATCTCCTGCTTCAAGGTGGCGGAGACAAAGGATTTGGGGTGCATACTCAGCCCTTTCCCCTTCCAGGCAGATTCCGATGTGGATCCCTTTCTCCAGGTCCCCCTTCACAACAGAATCTTCACCCTGAGGATTACGACCCAGTTTGCGGCGATATTCAGGTGAGTCCTTTTCGAACCATATACCTACCAGCACAGCCCACATATGGGCTGAACCCTGGTAATGGGTATATGGTATTTTTCCAAATACATCATGCCTATGTGTGTATCCAACAAATACGCAGTCGAAATGCACACACAGGCATCAATATATTTGTGAAAAAAACTCACCACCGCTGCAAGTTCCTCACTTCCAAATTGCCAGCCCCATGGTCAACTCGTAATATAGTTGTCTTCAGACCACCAGCACCATAGGCTGCTGGCGGGGGCGAACGCGGTCCTACTGCAGTCACGCTGCCAAACTCGTAATAAGGCCCTAAGTATCTTTCTCTAATGTGTCAACATAGGCCCTGAAACATCAAGCCATTACGTTTACTATGTATCTTAATCAGAATAATGATTTTAGTTGATGTTACTTTGACATAAATCTATGTGCTTTATGAAGGAAACTGGAAAGCAAAGTTTTTAACCTTAAGTAAACAACGTGGCTTCCTACCACTCAATGAAATGAAATTCTCCATATAAAAGTTCATCCTGTTGATCCATGATATGAAAAGGTCATTCCAAAGGTCCAAATTCTGACTTATCATCCCCATTAGGAAAGGCGATAATTCATAATAAAGAGTTCCCCTAAGTTTTTGGGGATATGCACGCCTAGATATTTGTTGGACTACCTAGCCTAGCTTAGTGGGAGACCTCAGCTCAGCTCACTCGCTTCTTCCTCCATAAATGTCAAGTTCAGGCCTTCTGATTTATTGAAGTTAACTTTATAGGGAGAAACTGATTTGAAGGAACAAAGGATGTACATGACTACGGGAGGGAAGACTGAGGGTATGTATAGCAAGAAGAATGTCAACTGCAGACAGAATAATCTTATAGCCATTGGTTACAAATTTATTCCCATTCACCAAGTCTGACTGCCTGCCCAGGTTAGCTAGTGGTTCAATAAAGAGGGCGAATCGTAAAAGTGACAACAAGCACCCTTGTGTGGTGCTGATACCCAACTCAAATGCCTGAGAGGTTTGACCACTTACTTCTACGCTGGCAGTCGGGATGGGTGATATTAGAGACAAGCATGTCCAAGAAGTGAGAACCCATTCCCTTCTGCTGAGATGCAGGAAAACCCAGTACACCATATCAAAGGCATTTCTTGCATCAAATTAGAGGAATACTGCAAGGACTTTCTTAAGGGCGATGTTTATGACCAGATGGATAGTGGAAGAGGTGTAGCGCAGGGGCCAGGGCGGCTGACTCTGAAACACTGGGGCTCACAGTTCAATACCTGGCTCCAGGTAAGCCCAGCACCATGTGACTCTGGGCAATAGCTTGCTTAATCTCCCCGATAGCTCCCAGCACCTTGACACCCTTAGGGGTAATTGTTTGCACTTTACAAATACTGGTAATATTTATTTATTTATCTAATATGATCATGCGTCTGACGCCTCTGGTTGAATTCACTGAAATCTGGATGGATCAGGGCAAGTAGGACCTCAATTATCATAAAGCTTTGCGTCAATTTTCAGCAAAGCTATAGGTCAATATGAGGTGCATTGTCAGTGGTCATTCCCAGGCTTAGGACCAAAACAAAAGCTATGCCATAGAAGCTCACACTGCTCCATTGCTATCACAAGAGTTGAACAATGACATGCGTTTGGGGGCCAGTTTGGAGGCCAATGTTTTATAAATTGTGCGGTATATCGATCTGTACAAGGGCCCTTGTTAGACTTTAGAGATTTAATGCCCTGCCTGACCTCTTCCAGCTAGATTGGCTGCTCCAACTCATCCCTCTGTAGGGTGATAATTCTGACTAGTCAGACCCTACCAAGAACTTCATTTGTTTTGAAGGTGAGAAATATTCTCTGGCATAGAGGCTGGTGTAAAAGTGGTGAATTTTGGGAGGTCTATCTGCGTCATCTGTCACTTGTTCTCCTTTTGATTTAGGAAGAACTTTAACATATTGTCTCTCCTACTTACCATTGAGCAGCCTAGCCAGCACCGTTCCCATCTTAACACCTTAAGAGCGTTGAACGTTCAGCGCCCAGTGCTGAACGTTCGACGAACGAATGCTGGCCCGTCGGCCAACGGTCGTGCACAGCACTGGCAAGGTAGTGCTTGTGACGACCGTTGGTGGACGGCAGCACTTAAGGTGTTAATACCCTCCACATACATCTATTTTGTTAAGATGAAGTAGAGCTAATTCAGCCTTTCAGTGTCAGTTTACCTTAAGGCTGGTGCAAGGCCCCTTTCCCTCTCCAAGTCCTGGATGTCCTGGTCTAATTTCTTGATTTCTAATGTATGCTTACAGTGGTGCTCTGCTGCAACATGTATGCTCTTAAAAGATGAGAAATAGCAAATGGAGACCACTCTCTAGATAGTTTATCATGGAGGCTGGGTCAGACCGGTGGGTCCGAGGATCCTGCAAAAAGGCATCCATCTTTGGAAGGAACATATTACTAGTTATATAAATACTAGCCAACCATTTAGTGTCTCTTGAATTTTGAGTCCTGACTAACAAATATTCAGAAAAACCTGCTGTATTGAAAAAACAAAACAAAAATGACTGCCTTTTGTATACAATGAAATAAAGAATGTAATAATGTATGATGATTGAGTATACATTTAAGATGTAAAACTGTCCTTCACACACTGCATTTCAAGCTCTCTATAGGAGGAATAATTGTACCCTAAAAAGCCAATCATATGAGGTGAGAGGGTAATACTCATTTGGAGCTGAGCCAAAGCCCACTCTAAGTAAGTTAGAGAATTGGTAATAATAGATGGTACAGACAGCTGCACTATCTAACTAGGCCTAAACAAGAGCATTTCAGTTGTCCAAAGCTCATGAAGGCAGAAACCGCTTCTCATCTAGGTACATTTGTGAATGCTAAATATCCACACATAGGAAGCATCCATCAACAGGCCAAGGACAAGCCCATCTGTGCTTGGATGGGCGATTTGACATTAATGTTTTTCTCCCAAGCCCTGATGGCTTGAAAATGTGTACAGTTGCTCATACAAGCAAAGAACGTATCGAGTAGAACGTGTTTTGAAGGAAGTCTACTGATCATCACCACTCTTAACATCAAATCCAAACTCCCAATCATCATCTCATAGGCAAACAGAAATACAATAACCAGTATTCTTGTTAATAACTTCCTTAAGTAAAAAGATTCATTGGATTTCATCAGCATTCTGGAAGATCAACAGACCGATTCATGATCCCAGCCAGTACAGGCCGTGGCATATTCAGATCGCAGACATTTTGTAAGAATCCCCCATCTAACCGGAGCTGGATGAGGCCTTGCTCTTCTAGACAGAGATAATGTAAAAAAAAAAACCCTACTCCCACATCACTGGGTATCTGTAAAATATCAAGTTTCACTGACTGACATTATCACTGTAACACCAACCACCTGGAGATACTGCTGCATTTGATGGAGGAATTAGCTGGTAATGGCTCATTCAAGAGCCTTCAAGAGTAATACTAGTGGGGGATTTTAGTACCTGAGCATAGATTTATGCCAACCAATTTACAAAAAACTGATTGATAGTCTATCAGCTTTAGTGATCAATGGCTAAAAAATATTGATAACCATTGTAAAGTCGTAGGCTAGTCACTCCTAGTAGTGAACCTGGAAGTGAAGCAAAATTGATGTTAAATGTAGAAGACACTATATATTCATCCTGTTATGTTACTAATGACCAACTAGTGACTGAAATAATATAGAAAAGCTGTCAGTTGAAAAGCATAATGTGAGGAAACTTGAGATGAAGTGGAGAGAGCATTATTTTCTAGAAGATAATTATAATTTTCTACTCCAAAAATAGAGATAAAAAAAACAAATTCCAGACACATAACACAAATATTAACAAAAGAAAATGAATAATGTTCCAGATGCTTATAAAGAGATATCTCAAATAAAGAGCGAATTTTCAGCACTAAAAGCAACTGAAATTCAAGTAATGACCAAACAACATTTGCGTCAGATTAAGTGACCTTTCAAATTAAGATAGCACGTGTGACATAATTTAGAAGTGAATACTAGCACAGGATCTCAAGGCAGAAAGGTTAGTCAACAAAGCAGGCCTGAGTTTGAGCCTCTATCAGTATTTGACAGGATTCAACTAATAAAATAGAAAAGGGCACTAGATGCCTGTGCAATATGTTCCTGGGCCACAAATGTAATGACCCGATATTTGTCAACAGGTCATGCAGACATATCCACCCTTGGGACCCAAAAATGTGACAATACTACACTCTACAATACCTACCCAAGGCTGGAATAATAACACTATCTTAAACATATCACTTGCCAAGAGGACTCGCAAAACATATCAATCCTCCTAGTGACAGGCAATTTACCACTCCTCTCCGCCACAGAATACTCACCTAGGAAGAACTACATATATTCAACACACATACACACAATACCTCTCACAACAAGGCTGGGGGTGGAAGAATTAAAATTTAGCTCCTTACTAGGAGCAGGTCAACCTTCCATACCACAATTACTTGCCAGAAGGGAATTTACCCATCCTTCTACAACAAGCATTTGGTCAAGAAGGGGCCAGTACTCCCACCACAAGGAAAACAGACAAATATTTATATGCTCTGGGGTATTTATTAATACATGATGCATGGTAGGCCAAACTATACCACTTATCCCAACATCAAACTACCAATTATATGATCACTAAATGCAATCAGAAAAACATATATAGAACTTATATGTATATAAATGTATAAAACCTGAAAACAGAAGAAGATAGTTAGACAAGAACAGTAGGAATATAAGAATTAGTGGAACACCTCACCAACTGTCTGCTCATCCCGCTTCTACTTTGCCAGAGGGGAGCACGTGTCACCAGCTGAATCGGGAGACAGGGCAGTACCATTCGCTCCACCGTCACAGCTGCACATCTGCCCTGTGGTGGACTACCAACGAGCAAAGCCCAGACACCTCCTTTATAACAAGTGGAAACGTAGAACGAAGCTCCTGTGAGCCTCGCCCCCTTAATCTCATGAGAGCCAGCACTAGCCTGCTCCAAGGCCACAGCTTCAGCTGGCAAGGCGTCTGTTATGACTTCAAAGCAGAGCGAGCACTTACTTCTGACAAGAACCAGTCTCTACCAGTTTAAGCAGAGTGAACAACAAGTGGAAAGGAAAACATGGATTCTCACCTAGTGAAGCTCAGAAAATGGTGACAGCTCGGAAAATGGAGTTGCTTAAGCATAGGCCACTATTCCTGCAAAAGAGCAAAATTAGTATGCAAGATGACATGAGATAATCCCAAAGCCAATAGGCAAGCACTGCCATTAAGCAAGATAAAGTCAAAAACAGCAAGGGACATAATCAAACGCTACTTTGTAGCTTATTCTTACTAGGCAGGCTTACACATCACTATATTATGTGATAATATAAATTGCAAAGCAAGATGACATGAGAGCATGTCCAAGGCAATAGTCAGCACTGCCGTTAAGCAAGACAAAGTCAGAAACAGCTTACTAGGCAGGCCCACACTTCACTATATTAGGCCAAAATATGCTAAATAAGACTGAGATGGTGATGGGCGACGGTCATTACCAAGCTATTTATCATACAAATAGCACATTCATTACAACATAATAAAAATATACCAAAACCTTTATTAATAGACGAATGCCAATGAGTTCTTAAAAAACAACTTTGAACCCCAACAAGCCAAACTCCTGCTATCCACTATGACTCAACAACTATAACGTGATCTACAATAGAACAATGTCCACATTCCAAGGAGGTTTTGGTCTAGGAAGGAAGGGAGAAAATGAATCGGCATGAATAAACTAATGGATGAGTTCCACCAGACTGATGTTGAGGGTGACACGGCTGACATCATCCTGTTTGATCACAGGCTCCTCTTTCAAGACCTCATGGAGTTAGGGTGATTCAGCACAGTCATTGAGTGCACAGCATCCTCATTTTCAAAATATAATCAAAACATGTCCCTTGGAGCTTTGAACTCAACCCTCACAACAGTTTAGTGGAGTGAGCCACAAGGATCTACATTGTGTTCTGTCTTATTAAATGTCAAACTGCTCACTAATACTGGATTGTAATTTCTTTACAAATGCCGACCACATGTAGCTTACACTTTGCATCCAATAAGCAACATCTTCGCCAGCATCCATCATGTTGGCTGGGCTTTCTCCTTCCCCTCAGCCATGTGCGCTGGTTCCCCCGCCACTTCCGATCCGGCCCTTCCCGACTCTGCTTCCCTGCAGCCCCACCGCCCTGCACACCCATTCACCTCCCCGCTCCCGCCTCCCAGCTGCTCCTCCCTCCCAAACCACCTCATATGCAGGCCGCGAAGCGGTAGCAAGAGCGACCTTTGACCCTGCTCGCAGGTAGGTTGCCCCCACTCCGCTGCTCGTCACCTGACTGCCTTGGGCTCCTGCCTCCTTGCTCCCTCCTTGTTCCTGGGCTCTCCTCCCCTTCAGCCCTTGTTGGCTGGGCTTTCTCCTTCCTCTCCGCCCTGTGCGCCGGTCCCCCCGCCCACTGCCTCTTCCGATCCGGCCCTTTCCGCCGCTGCTTCCCTGCAGCCCCGTCCCCCTGCACATCCATTCGCCTCCCCGCTCCCGCCTCCCAGCTGCTCCTCCCTCCCCAGCCACCTCATATGCAGGCGGCAAAGCGGCCGCGCAGCGGGTACACCACTGTCGCGCCAAAGGCAAGCCCGTCTGCGCCCGTCCGCGCCTGGACCGCGCCCAGCGCCAGAACCTCTGGACCCCGCGAACACCACAACACCAGAATCCACTACGACGCCAGCACCCTCCACGCACTCAACGCCGGCCAAAACCACACCTGCTTTAAGGCCGCCCCGAAACGGACCCACGGACCCTTCTCCTGCCACACCTCCGCTTCACCTACAACAGAACCACCAAACCTCCAAGGACTGGACCCAATCACCTCCGCTGCACACTCCTCAACACCCGCTCCGCACACAAACACGCCGTCGAGCTCTGGGATCTGCTCGACACCTCTGCCCCAGTCGTGGCCTTCCTGACCGAGACCTGGTGGAACGACTCCTCGGCGCCCGACATCGCCATAGCCATCCCGGACGGCTACAAGATCACCTACAGGGATCGCGCCAACGGAATCGGAGGAGGAATAGCAATCGTCCACAAGTCCACCCTCAAGGTCGCCACCCACACAGACGACACTCTAAACACCGTGCCGAACACATGCACTTCCGGATCCACACTGACCCCAACACCACCCTCAGAGGAACACTTATCTACAGAGCCCCCGGGCTCAGTTCAGCGACTCCATTGCTGACCTTACCAGGACCCACGCACTCGCCTCCACGGACTACATCCTCCTCTGGGACCTGAACTTCCCCCTCGAGAACAACAACGACGCCAACTCCGCCACCCTGATGGACAACATCGACAACCTCGGCCACAGACAACTCGTCACCGCACCAACCCACCCACGCCGTCGGCCGCACCCTGGACCCCGGCTTCTCCACAGGCCCCCACGTCGCCTTTGACCACACCACTGAACTCCACTGGACCGACCACCGCTGCATCCATTTCACCTTCAAGAAACCAACCACCGCACCCAACAGCTGCCCCGTCGCTGCTGGAGTAAAGTCACCGCAGACCAGCTGATCACCTCCCTCGCCAAGAACTCACCAACCCAGACGCCACAGCCCGCAACCTCAGACAGTAGATCGACGACTGCGCCAACACCCTCGCCCCGCTCAAGAAACCCTCCAACAGCCACGCCAACAAGAGAGCCACCTGGTTCACCGACGAGCTGCAGACCTCCAAACGTGCATGCCGGAGACATGGCTCCACGAATGCACACCGGACAACCACGCAGCCCACAAAGAAGCTGCCCGCAGATATCACCACCTCATCAGATTAGCCAAGAGATCCTCCTTCAAAGACCGCTTGGATAACAACGCACACAACAGCAAAGAGCTCTTCAGCATTGTAAAGGAACTCTCCAACCCCAACGCCAACGGCATCCCGCCCTCACAAGAACTGTGCGACTCACTAGCCATCTTCTACCACCGTAAGAACGCTGACATACACGACAGCTTCAACACCACGACCGCCCCAACCCAGACTACGCCAGACTCCACCTCCCCTGTGAACACCACCAGCACCAACCGCCTGACCTCCTGGTCCAACGTCAACGACGACAAGATATGCAAGGTCATGAACTCCATCCACTCAGGATCTCCGTCAGATCCTTGCCCACACCACGTATTCAACAAAGCAGACGCAGCCATCGTACTCCAACTACGGAAGGTCATCAACATCTCCTTCGAAACAGCAACATTCCCGGAAAGCTGGAAGCACGCTGAAATCAACGCCCTCCTCAAGAAGCCCAAAGTGAACCCCAAGGACCTCAAAAACGTCCGGCCCATCTCCCTGCTTCCGTTTTCGGCAAACGTCATCGAGAAAATCGTCAACATACAACTGGCCCGCCACCTGGAAGACAACAACATCTTGGACCCGTCCCAGTCCGGATTCAGACAAAACCACAGCACAGAGACAGCCCTCATCGCTGCCACAGACAACATCAGGAGCCAACTATACAACGGTGAAACATCAGCCCTCATCCTCCTGGACCTGTCAGCCGCCTTCGACACGGTCTGCCATCGTACCCTAAAGACACGCCTCCTAGAAGCTGGAATCCAGGAGAAGGCCCTTGACTGGACCACTTCCTTCCTCTCCGGGAGAACCCTGAGTGTCAGCCTCCCACCCTTCAGATCTGAAGCCACCGACATCATCTGCGGCATCCCCATGGCTCATCCCTCAGCCCGACGCTGTTCAACGGCTACATGGCCCCCCTTGCATGAGTGGCCGGCCATCACGACCTCAACATCATATCCTACGCCGACAACACCCAGCTCGTCCTCTCCCTCACCAAGGACCCACACACCGCCAAAACCAACCTCCCCACTGGTTGAGGAGCAGTCGTCTGAAGCTGAACTCGGACAAGATGGCGGTCCTCTTACTCAAACCCACCCCCTCAGCCTGGTACGACTCCTGGTGGCCGACCACACTGGGAACCGCACCAACACCCACCGACCATGCACGCAACCTATGATTCATCCTCGACTCCTCCGTCTCCATGTCTAAACAGGTCAACGCCGTCTCCTTCTCCTGCTACAACACCCTCTGCATGCTCCGCAGGATCTACAAGTGTACCCGACCGAAACAAGAAGAACGGTGACACAGGCCCTCGTCAGCAGCAGACTGGACTACGGCAACGCACTCTACGCAGGAATCCCAGCCAAACACCTACGATGCCTACAACGCATCCAAAACGCCTCCGCCCGACTGATCGTCAACGTCCCCAGCCACAGCCACATCACCCCCCACCTGAGAGACCTACACTGGCTCCCCATTGACAAGAGGATCACCTTCAAGCTGCTCACCCACGCACACAAAGCACTCCACAACGTCGGACCAGCCTACTTGAACAGCAGACTCAGCTTCCACACCCCCACCCGCCAGCTCTGCTCCGCCAGCCTTACCCTTGCCGCTGTCCCCCGCATCCAACAAACAACCTACGGTGGCAGATCCTTCTCCTACCTCGCCGTCAAGACCTGGAACACCCTCCCTACTCACATACGGCAGACCCAAGACCTACTCGCCTTCAGAAGACTCCTCAAGACCTGGCTCTACGAGCAGTAGCAGCGTCTACTGGAATTGGCAGACTTCAACAAACTATGTTTCTAGCTCAAAAGGAACAAAAGTTCCTTCACCACAAAGCCAGTCGTGGTGTTGTGCAGTGGAAGACACATTGCAAGTTTATCCAGTCATCTTTTAGTTGCTGATTGATGTATTTAGTTGTGGAACTGATACTAATGAAACAGACTTTTTGCCATGACAGTATCAGTCTTATAATGGCAAAATACCGAATAGTACTGCCAGAAAATGTGCCGCACCATGCTGCATAATATGCATTTTTGCTTCATAAATTAGAGAACGATGCTGCATACTTTGGTCCGGATTTGAGACATGATTCTAGTGTCTCCCTTCATAAAAACCATCAGATGAGAGTGCGCCATAAAAATATTCAAATGATAACAAATTAATCTATCCATATAATTTACATGTTAGAAGTATATCTTTTTAGGTCTCGCTTATTCTATCCAGCAGGGATGAATAGGCAAGATTATAGTAAGCGGAAAAGAAAAATCTACCTATCTGCGGATCGCATACAGTTCATGTGAGCTATGCGCATGCACATCATCGCCAGCCACATCACACACCACCATTTGTCTGTGCCTCGGCATCAGATTTCAAAGGCTGCTGCTCCCCCGCCCCGCATCAGACTTGAAAGGAATGCACACCCCGCCCCTACCACAGCAATGCTGAGAGCTTTTTTTTCCCTACATGGCTCGTTACTTATTTCCTGTCTTTCTCTGGCTCACATTTTACTTTCTTCTCTGACTCATGCTTTTTTCGTCGGATCGTGCATTTCTTTCCCCACTCTTTCGTCTGCTCGAGCTTTTTTCCCCCCACTCTTTCGTTGGCTCGAGTATCCCCTCTCCTGCTCTTTCATCGGCTCGTGCTCCCCCCACTCTTTCTCGGTGCATTTTTTCCCCCATGCCTCACACTGCTGCACGCCTCACACTGCTGCACGCCTCACACAGCTGCACGCCTCACACTGCTGCATGCTGCATACTGCTGAACGACACACTGCTGCACACCACACACTGCTGCATGCCACACACTACTGCACCTCACACTGCTGCACGCCTCACACTGCTGCATGCCTCACACTGCTGCACGCCTCACACTGCTGCACGCTGCACACTGCTGCATTACTCACACTGCCGCATGCCTCACACTGCTGCACGCCTCACACTGCTGCACGCCTCACATTGCTGCACGCCTCACACTGCTGCACACTGCTGCATTACTCACACTGCTGCACGCCGCACACTGCTGCACACCTCACACTGCTGCATGCCTCACACTGCTGCACGCCTCACACTGCTGCACGCCACACTGCTGCATTCCACACTGCTGCACGCCACACACTGCTGCACGCCACACACTGCTGCACGCCACACACTGCTGCATGCTGCTACATTACTCACACTGCTGCATGCTGCACAACGCAATGCTGCATGCCTCACACTGCTGCATGCCTCACACTGCTGCACGCCTCACATTGCTGCACACTGCTGCGCTACTCACACTGCTGCGTGCTGCACACTGCCGCACGCTTCACACTGCTGCACGCCTCACACTGCTGCATGCTGCACACTGCTGCCCGCCACACACTGCTGCACGCCACACACTACTGCATGCCACACACTGCTGCACGCCTCACACTGCCGTACACTGCTGCATGCCTCACACTGCTGCACACCTCACACTGATGCACGCTGCACACTGCTGCATTACTCACACTGCTTCATGCAGCACACTGCCGCACGCCTCACACTGCTGCATGCCGCACACTGCTGCACGCGGCACACTGCTGCACGCCGCACACTGCTGCACGCCACACACTGCTGCATGCCACACACTGCTGCATGCCTCACACTGCCGCACACTGCTGCACGCCTGTAGCGACAGGGTAATTTTTGTCTATTTTCAGACTGGTGGTGACTATAATCCACTACCATTTCAGTACTAGTTGCATTTGCGTTCATTTGTAGGGCTTAACTATGTGCTTTGACAGGGTTTAGTGCCTTTTATCGTTTTCTCTGGCCTACAGGCCCGAAAGCTAGAGAGAAGCCATTTTGTATTTCTGCCTCGACTGTCCGAGGCGCTTGCAGGGTAAAGGTAATGTTTAGAATTCATCCTGTTGTTCGCTAGAGAGGAACCGGTCAAGACTGGCTCTTATCGATGGAATGTGTTTGTCTCCCCGGCTCTAGAGTAGACGCAATACGCAGGTGGCCACTGTGGAAGGCGAAAGGAGCCGGGGACTGGTACAGGAATTCGGTGGGAGTCGGCCTAATACCGGAATTTTCCATAGAGAAAGTGAGCTCTATATTACCAAGGAGCGAGTAGGGAAGAGAGAGAGAGCAACGTGTGGAGAAGACCGAAGAAGTTGGTCCGAAGGCTGGTGCATAGAGATTGATACCATCAGCTAATTGAAATCCTGAAGTGAAGAAGGAGAGTGATTGAAAGTCCTGTAGTGACATCATACAGGAGTGGCAGAGACTAAGTCCAGAAGAGGGTTCGAGTATCCTGGAACCATGGCAGCGTAGATGAGGCGTAGCGGTGCAGACGTGTATTCGTGAGCCATAGACGGTGAGCAGAGTCCCGAGCGCATAGAAGAGAACGAGAGAGAGAGGGATCAGCTCCGCTGCTGAGATGGAAAGACACACGTCTAAGGTGAGGCGTTCTGAGCTTAGTGTAGAATGCATTTAACTATTCATCTTTATTCCCCTTTTAGGTTATAGGTAGCGACTAACTTAATTCATTTGTCTTTTGCTCATTCTGTCATTTTTGATTGTTAAATAAAGATTTAATGACCAATATCTTTGAATGTTGTTTTCATGAATGAGATTAACCTTTCCTTTTAACCAGGTGCTGACATACAGAAGGATGGGATATGCCATTCTGCAAAGGTAACTGATGATGGGGGAGAGTGTGAACTTCATTTGAGAAATAACTCTTAAAGGTGAATCCTCATTAGTTATCCCCATTAGTGTAGATCGTCGGGTGACTTAAAGATATCGTCGGGTGACGTTAAAGAGATCGTCGGGTGACGTTAAAGATATCGTCAGGGGATGTTAAAGAGATTGTCGGTTGATGTGAAAGGTATCTGGCTCGACCAGGACCTTAACTTCAAAACCCAGGCCAGGAAAACATCAGGGACCTGCTTCGGCCTAATCCGTATGGCCCGTAAGATCCTCCACCTGATCCTTTTCCAGTCCAGGAAGTTACTGATGCAGGGACTGGTCAACTCAAGATTGGATTACGGTAACATCTTGTACCTGGGAGCCCCTGCATCAGTCATTCAAAAACTTCAGGTGGCCCAAAACGCCGCAGCTAGAGTCCTTACGGAAACCAAAGCACGGAGCTCAGCGAAACCTGCCCTCAAAAGCCTACACTGGCTCCCAGTGAAGGAGCGCATCACATTCAAGACGCTCTGAATATCGCACAAAATCCTGCATGATAAGGGCCCCCCAATACTCAGATCCCTGATGAAACTACACCAATCTAACAAACATCTTAGATCTGATTCACTTGCCCTGGCCTCCATCCCTAGAATAAAAAAGGCAAGATCTGGCGGCCGCAGGTTCGCCTACAACGCGCCAAAGCTCTGGAACACCCTCCCACTAGCCATGAGGAGTGATCATAACCTACTCTCCTTCCGTAAAAAATTAAAAACTTGGCTCTTTCCCTAAAAACCTTTCTGTTCTGCCCCCTTTTGGGAATAAACTAGGTCCTCTCAGCGCTGGGATGCCCAAGGGTAGCTATGCGCTCTATAAATCCACTTCCAATTTCCAAATTCCAAATCGTCGAGTGACGTTAAAGAGATCGTCAGGTGACGTTAAAGATATTGTCGAGTGACGTTAAAGATACAGTCTTACGGGACTATAAAGATAGAGACAGTCTTACAGGACTATAAATATTGAAGATATCGTCGGGTGACGTTAAAGATATCGTCGGGAGACGTTAAAGAATATAAGATGAGGTAAGTATAGGATAAGATATGGAATCCATTAGGTGTTAGTGGTATGTTTGATTATACAGGCATGTAAATAGCTTCTTTTCACTTTCTCAGGTGAGTATTCTAGATGTCTTGTAAATAGTGGCCTGAGAAGAGTGTCGTTACGTGACGGCTGGGTTAGCCACGGTTGGTGAGCTGCCTGTCCTGAGAATCCGGTCGTTACAGCGCCACACACTGCTGCACGCCACATACTGCTGCACGCCTCACACTGCTGCATGCTTCACACTGCTGCACGCCGCACAATGCTGCACGCTGCACACTGCTGCATTACTCACACTGCTGCATGCTACATACTGCTGCACGCCTTACACTGCTGCATGCCTCACACTGCTGCACGCCCCACAATGCTGCATGCCTCACACTGCTGCACACCTCACACTGCTGCACGCCTCACACTGCTGCACGCCTCACACTGCTGCATGCCACACAGTGCTGCATGCCTCACACTGCTGCACGCCTCACACTGCTGCATGCCTCACACAGCTGCACACCTCACACTGCTGCACGCCTCACACTGCTGCACGCCTCACACTGCTGCATGCCACACAGTACTGCATGCCTCACACTGCTGCATGCATCACACTGCCGCACACTACTGCATTACTCACACTGCTGCATGCTTCGCACTGCTGCACGCCTCACACTGCTGCATGCTTTACACTGCTGCAAGCCACACTGATGCACGCCACACTGCTGTACGCCACACTGCTGCACACCACACTGCTGCACACCACACTGCTGTACACCTCACACTGCTGCACGCCTCACACTGCTGCACGCCTCACACTGCTGCATGCCTCACACTGCTGCATGCCTCACACTGCTGCATGCTTCACACTGCTGCATGCCACACTTCTGCACGCCTCACACTGCTGCACGCCTCACACTGCTGCATGCCACACACTGCTGCACGCCACACACTGCTGCATGCCACATACTGCTGCATGCCACGCACTGCTGCACGCCACACACTGCTGCATGCTGCACACTGCTGAACGCCATACACTGCTGCACGCCACAAACTGCTGCACGCCACACACCACTGCAGCACGCCACACACTGCTGCACACTTCTGCATTATTCACACTGCTGCATTATTCACACTGCTGCATGACACAATGCTGCACGCCACATTGCTGCACGCCACAATGCTACATGCCACACACTGCTGCACGCCACACACTGCTGCACTCCACACTCTGCTACACGCAACACACTGCTACACGCCACACACTGCTGCACGCCTCACACTGCTGCACGCCTCACACTGCTGCACGCCACACACTGCTGCACACCACACACTGCTGCACGCCACACACTGCTGCACACCACACACTGCTGCACACCTCACACTGCTGCATGCTGCACACTGCTGCACGCCACACACTGCTGCACGCCACACACTGCTGCACGCCACACACTGCTGCACGCCACACACTGCTAAATGCCTCACACTGCTGCACGCCGCACACTGCTGCATGCCGCACGCCACACACTGCTGCACGCCTCACACTTCTGCATGCCTCACACTGCTGCACACCTCACAACACCACCACATCACTCAGGGACACCACCACATCACTCTAGGACACCACCAGGTCAGCGGACTCGATAATTCTCTCGCCTCGGTGCCCACTCTGATCAGCGATCATACTCGGCAACTCTGGGCATTAGCTTGCCTCATCTTCACTAACGGCCCCACCAGACCGCCGGGGATGCCTGGTCTCACCCTGGAGATACCCATTAAGGGACCATCTCTCAGGGAAGCCAGGAAGGGTTTCGCAGCGGTCGAAGCGCCTTGGGACCCTACGGGTAAGTAGTGCGCTATATAAATGCCTATACATTTACATTTACATTACATACACCACATCACTCTAGGACACCACCACATCACTCTAGGACACCACCACATCACTCAGTGACACCACCACATCACTCACAGACACCACCACATCACTCACAGACACCACCACAGCACTCAGTAACACCACCACATCACTCAGGAACACTACCACACCACTCTGGGACACCACCACATCACTCTGGGACACCACCACATCACTCTGGGACACCACCACATCACTCTGGGACACCACCACATCACTCTGGGACACCATCACATCACTCTGGGACACCAACACATCACTCTGGGACACCACCACATCACTCTAATACACCACCACATCCCTCAGCCCAACCACATCATCACTCAGCACCACAACAACATCACTAAGCACCACAACAGCACTGTCCTTGCTTGCTACCAACAAGCATTGCCATAGCCAATAGGACTCGCATTAGGAAAGTGTAAGCTATTGGCTTTGTGAATAACAATGCTATTAATTTATATATTTCCAAAGCCAACACATATTTTAAAAAATTGTCATTTACAATACCAATACTTCACCATTTCCTAATTCGAGACCTATTGCATTGCAAATGCTTGTTTTCAGTAGCATCTGAACACAACCTATTTCCGGACTATTTTATGCCGAAGCGAATAAAAGGTGTCCACAAGATCATCCACCCAATTGTGGCTTTGTAAAGTATGTTTCGAAGTTGTGCAGGGGCAAAACCTGCCTCCACACTTTTAGGGACCATGACCACCATATTTACAGGACAGGGAACGTAACCAACATAAATGCAGCACAGGGGTTTGCCTCTATGGGGGGACTCTAGCTCTCCCAACCCTGATCAGCTCTTTCTGAATTACATTAGGATGTGGGCACACAATTCATATACAAATTGTAAAATAATACGCACAAAGTGATATCGCAATGATTATTCTTATTTTAGATGGCGAAGATAACTGAGGAAAGATGTCCTCGACCACACAGAATGTAAACAATGTATTTGCTTCCATCACTCTTTTATTATGTGCGCGTGTGTACTTAAGCAGCCGTGACAGATGGAGAGGGCATTGCCTGGCAGCTCATGACAGCCTGGCAGATGTGATGGCTCAAGGAGAAGCCGAATGTCTCGAACCCATCTGGTCATTAACAACCAGACATTGCCTGACCTTCAGGTCACTATTGTTAATGCAGGCCGTACATTAGAGAGAACTCCCCCGAAAAGTAAAGTCATTGCTAGGGGCATAGGTAGTAATTCTTCATAGTAATTCGACATTAGCCAATGAGATTGCGCAGGGGGCATGTTTAAACATTCCCTGGCATCTCAGACTTTCCATTAATGACTTATTTTGTAATTCACTGTTATAAAAACCCTGGTGTCTTTATATTTAAAATATCTTCATCTAGCGTACATTTCTGCATATCACTCTCAGAGTGGATTATCTACATTTTGGCCTCAGAAGTGCATACGAAAATAAGTGCCAATGTATTTTTGTTGTCTTGTGTTCAAATACGGATTTGGATGCTGTTTGCTATTTGGAAAATAAACTATACACGTGGACACTGACAACAGCAAGATGCGTTCAATACAGTTTAGCCTTTAGCATGTCCAAGTTCATGCCTCTCCTCCCTCCTACGAATTATTGAAACATTGTTTATGTGTAGTGTACCTTACTATGCTCTTGTATCTGATGTAATTTGTAACGCAACGATCCTAAATGTAAAACGCTCTGATACCCTCTTGGGTCAAGTTCGCGCCATATAAAACTTTCTAAATAAATAAATTAATACATTTTTTCGGGCTGCACAAGCATTGTACCCACTGGGCCATATTGCCTTCTTTAACTTTTTGTAGCCACTTTTGTATCTAATATCATGGACAAATAGTATCCTTTGTATCTTGCGTAAGACCTTGCTTCCTCTCCCTCATCTCTATGGAGCACAGGTTTGCATTTTGGATCTGTGGCTCTATGGGTGTGGCATTCTGTTTATTTCGCCAGCCAACTCTCAGTATTCTCCCTTTGATTTTCCTTAGCTCTTCCTGCTTCCTGGGTAACCTATGCTCCAAGTTACCTACATGCTGTCTACTGGATGCCCCTCCTTTATTTCTGATGAACAGAATCTCTTTGGGCAGACACAAGTGGGAGCCGTTTTGTAGGTGTTGGTGTTCTTCGGCTGATGAAACAAATATTGAGACAGAGTGGGCGTGTATCATATGTCAACACCCACATTCTGACTGGTAGAGGGGTTTCGCCCTCTTTTGTCGTCTTGTAGTGTTATGCTCTGCTTTCATACAGTCGTATAAATTAACCCCCTTAGCTATGATATTATCGTAGTTTACTAATGTTCAGATATTTGAATATAAAGATCCCTATCTTCATCTGCTCCTCCAGGATTTCCATGTTTATTGGGTTTTGAATTTGACTTCTTTGGACATATAGGTAATATCTTTTAGCCTACTGGGAAACTTCTTTGCAGAATTTCAACTTTGGCAAAAATTCATTATCCCAAATTTTGTCTCATGTAAGACCTGTGCAGATGAATTGCACCATATTTGTTCTACTAACTTCCCGTGCTTGGTTATTAAGTACTCCCAACTTTTGCGATAAGCAGATAAAATGCAATAAATACTAGAACCTTTAGAATTTGACAACTTGCACGTCTTAGTTAGCCATTTTCAAATTGTCTCCGGTAACTCAAACGTCCTTTTATCTCAATTATATGACTGCACTGTGGAAAATGGTATTTCGTTTCACTTTTTCAATTCATACCGCCTTCTTTCAGCTGTCGGTATCTAATCAATGATTTGGAACAGAAATTGCAGCTGGAAACCACTGTAACATTCTACTGCAAATCATTTGGAAGAGGGGATGCCCATTTCACAACACACTTTCCTCATGAGAACTGGCAATCGGTCGCAAAGTGTACACTACGTCGCACAAGGATAACTGGAGACTGCAATCGGCTTTTGATAAATTGCAACTTTTGGATTTTGCAAATTGCAGGTGTACAAACACAAAATCCATCAGTACAGTAGTACTAATGCTGTTCTTGTACATCTCTGGAGAAGGTTTATAATCTGAAATACATGGCAATTTAGAGGCTTATGTACAGAGCCTCTTTCAAAACTAAGGTTGACCCTCTTTCCAAAAGGTGCTCCGCATAGGATAATACCATGAAAATCCTTTCAAACCAGCAGACTTTTTTGAACCAAGAACAAGATATGCTCTGACTCAATAATGGCAATTTGGTCAGTGGCTATGAATGGCTATCTTGATGGTGTGCCATGGTATGATGCTTTAAAGATATTTTGGTGTAGCGTAATGGGCAGTGCTTCTTTCATTTCTTGAGTTCTGGATTAGCTAGCATGTTTTTACCACTGGAGTGGTGCTAGAACAATTTTCAAACTGGGGTTGCTGGCCAATGGCATTAACTTTCTTAAGTCATAGACATTTTGAGAAGTTCTGGTGTAAGTGAACAAATGAGTGTAACAAACGATGAAACCTCTTCGAGTGGGAAAGTATGGTAAGGACAGCTGATCCATTTTTATAACAATGGAACACGGTTGTAAATTTTGAAGCAGATATTTCTAAATATAGTGTTAAGTCATGTAGATATGGTAGTGTATAATTTATAAAGAGCACATTTTCGAAATGGTGTTGTTGTACTAATAAATCACCAAGCCATCAATTTCAAAGTCATCTTAGATTCATAATTGGAAATACTTTGCATGTGTTCATTTGATGCTGGACCTGGTGACCTTGCACTAATTCAATTACAAGACTAATTAAGATTATAACAAATAAAGAATAGGCCATGAATAACCCTTTAAAAATATTTGTAATACTAATATAATAATAAATGCAGCAATTTTGTTTTCTACAAACCGAGCTCCATCTTTTTAATTTAAAGAATGAAGAACCCCCAGAAGGTCTCTACACCTGTTCTGTGTGAAACAAGCACACCGGATCCCTACGGGCAGCCAGCAGTAGGATTGCTGCCCAGACCACTGTGAGCCCGTATCCTCAATTTGAGGGACCGTGTTTCTTTTACTTCAAAGGGCTAGAGAAAAAGCTCCAATTCAGTACGAAAATACTCTGATCTCTGTCTATCCAAACTATACTGTGCAAGTGCAGCGCCAAAGGGCATCCTACCAACCACTTTAACGAAAATTCTAGGCCCTCAACTTGAAATATGCCCTATTATTCCCAGCACGGCTAAAAATTATTCACAATCACAATCAGAAATCCCACTTTTCTGAATGCCCGAGACAGCAAATGACTGGCTAGAATCCACTCTTCCCTGTCAGACACTGGCCAATATTGATCAACAGCTACAACATGTCCAAACACAGACAAACAAACCTGGGTCCCCTCCAAATAGATCAACACGAAAATTCTCCACTAAGAAACCATTGCTGGAACAGGCCCTACTAGAACAGGAATGAGCATTGACGGCGGCCCCTCAATGCATGACCCTATCCAGATAACGTCACCGGAACAATCAGACGACGGCTTGATGCCTTCTGATTCAGAAAGTAATGATATGCTCTTCCCCTCGCTCACCCCACAGATCGTAAAAGACTTATTTGGTTAAAACTTTGGACCGATGCACAAGGGACGGTTACAACTAAAGACCGGACCCAACATGCCGGAGGGAAGTAAGACATTATCAATCTACCACTACTTTGTTTCTTCTCACTGGAGTCCCGCCATGAGTGTCGCTCCGTCTGGAAATGTAAAGTCATGTCTGGCATAGCCCCCCCCCCTGCAGTTACTGCATTGTATAACCGTTTGGAATTAGTATGTTATAGGAAATGTTTAGACCAACATAGTTTAACCGTTGGCCCTAGTATTAGGTGTTGTAGTTTATTGAGGGTTTATGAGTTCCTGGCTCACCCTATCTTAAACAATGTATTGTATTCCTCGTGCCTCCCTATGGTATTTCTGTGTACCTGTATGATATTGAATGGCTGTGTTGGGTAAATACAAAGTACTGACATGGAATGTGCGGGGAATGGGATCAGTTCACAAATGTAATAGAATTTATGGCCAACTGAATAGACGAAAAGTGCAAATAGTCCTTACCCAAGAAACATACTTAACCAACTCAGAAGTAGCCGAAATGCGTAAAATGTGGAAAGGTCAAATATTTAATACCTCCTATTCTGCCTTTGCAAGAGGATCACTTACTTGGATCAGGCATTGGGTACCCTTTATTCTAGAGGAACATCGTATAGACACAGCAGGGCGTTATGTACTACTGCAGGAAAGGCTGGATGGTAGTCCGATAGTTATTGGTAGTGTATATGCCCCAAATTATGAACAAAATGCCTATCTCACTAACCTAAATACAGTTTTATCAGATTGAACTGTATATCCATGGGTCATTGGTGGGGATTACAACTCTATTTTAGATGTCCACTTAGATCGCCCTCACCACACTGGTTCGAGGAGCTATATCCACAAAAAATGCAGAGTTTTTACAAACTTGGGCTGTGGATTGGACACTACAAGATGTGTGGCGCCTACAGCATCCTACTAGTCGGGAATACTCATTCTATTCCCCCACCCCCATCAATTGCACACCAGACTCGATGGGATATTCTGCTCCATGGCTTTGATATCCCAGATTTCCAAATCCACGTATCTTGGTAAAAGGCTCTCCGACCAGAACCCGCTTGAAATAATTCTTGAATGGGGGAGGGTGCCCACCTCGGTCCCAACTTGGAGCTTAAGGCCACAAACTCTGGAGGACGCGATTCTCCAAGATAAAATAGGCACTGCCATTACTATCTATTTCATAGAAAATTATAATTTTGCATCTTCCCGCCTGGTTGAGTAGGATGCCTCTAAATCAGTGATTAGGGGCACGGCGATAGAGACAACTGTAGAAGCTCGGCAGGAAACACACAAGAACCTTTCCATAGTGGAAAACTCCCCAAGTACTCTGGAAAACGCAGCTATTACTGACCCGAATAAACGCAGCTATTACTGACCCGACTAAACAAGCACAGTTACGAAAAGCCAGAATCAAGCACGCTGAACTTCTTGAACAACTTCTCCTGATAGACTACAATGCAATAACCAGGTATAGTCATAAAGAGGCAGACAAATCAGGTACCCTTTTGGCATGTGTCATACGCAAAACACTCCCCCTCCTCCCCCAGTCCCAATACCGGAAATCTCTCTCCCAGATGGTACTGTTGTGCTTACTCAAGCAGAGATCAATCTTGCATTCTATGCCTATTAAAAACACTATATAGTTCTCCAGCTGTTACATCACCTGAACACTTAGCAGCCTTTCTGAACACTCTCAAATTCCCAAAATTGACAACTGACGCCCAATCAGAATTAGAAGCCCTTATAACTAAAAATGACATAAAAGAAGCCATTAAGGACCTTCAAAATAATAAGACTCCAGGTCTCAATGAATAACCCTCTGAGTTTTGCTCAACATATGCTGATAAACTGGCCTAATGCCTAGAGAACCTATACAAGACGGCTTTTGAGAAGCGCACTCTTTAACTAACGACTATGCAAGAGGTAGTTACTTCTCTCCCTAAACCAAATAGAGACTATGCAAGAGCTCGTTACTTCTCTCTCTAAACCAAATAGAGACCCCGAGACAAGTCGGTTTACCGCCCCCTTTCATTATTACCCACTGTGTATGAAATACTTAGTAAAATACTAGCCAAACGCCTCATTCCTTATCGCCCAAAACTAATCCACATTGACCAATGTGGATTTGTACCTGGCCGCAATACCTCCCTAAATATCAGACGTCTCCATTATATAATGGAAGCTACAGCGGACCGGGTGTATCTCCCTCGACCTGCAACAAGCATTTGATACACTTAATTGGACATACATGTTGGCATCTATGGAAAAATTTGGCATCCCAAGAGGATATCTACAATGGGTCGAATTATTATACGCTGCCCCCATAACACAAGCTCATATATCCTCTTCATACTCAGTAGCAAGGCGTACCCTGCAGGGATGTCCCCTGTAGCCACTGTTATTTGTCTTGGCCCAGGAACCCCTAATAATTAAGCTATGTAAAGAGGCCATAGATATGGGGACTCTAATACAACACTCAACGCATATAGTGTTCGCCTATGCTGATCACCTTATATTTTTCCTAAACGACCTTACTACAAAGTTAGAACCTATCCCATCTATACTTAAACATTTCGAACAGGTGTCAGGACTAGCAATCAACACAAACAAATCACATGCTGTTTATATGAGATATAAAAAAAAACAGACCCCACACACTTTTAAATATTTGGGCATACAAATATATAGAACTTCCCTAGACCTAAGTGATGGAAATTTGTTGAAAATGATAGGATCCTTGCAGATGCAGGTCTCTTTTTTGGACCTCGTTACCACTGTCTGTGATGGGCAGAGTGGAAATCTCTAAAATGGTAATGCTCCCTCGACTTTTATATTTTTTCACTAATCTACCGGTCATAATTCCAGCTAAACTCTTTCATACACTCGATACACTCCCATCGGAACTTATTTGGGGTAGAGGATGTAGGAGGGTGAGTCTGGCTAAATTGTGACCTCAGTAGGAGGCGACCTCGGGCATACTGTATGGCTAGTCCGTTACAGTGACTATCGTACTGGCTAGCAGGACAACATATACATGAAATACGTTATACACCACAGCTTCTTAGCCAGGGTACTCTTCATACATTATTATCCCTACACGCTCGTACTGGATGCGGACACTCCAATACATCAAAAGTATCTCCCCATACTCTCCCAATATCCCCTTGCTTGGGATACCTACAGCGACTGGACAAATTTCGAAACGTATTGTATCGCTATGGATGCAAGAAGGTGTGACGACAATTGGAACAATGTTCATTGAAGAAATGCTAGCAGATAATTTCACTCGGACTCAGGGGGTCCCTCCGACACTGTTTCTCCTCCATGCCACTATCTCTCATCAAATTAAATGCCACTGGTCCCCTGAAGGGATTGAACCTCCTACCCACAAGCATTCAATGGTAGAGGGACGTCACCTTACCCATTGGTTATACAGGGGCATTAGGGCACATTCGGGAATACCACTAACCCAACTCCGAACAAAATGGTCTGTAGAACTGGGCAGGGACCTGACAGATAAAGAGTGGGCTTGCGTATTGGAATTCCCTAAGAAAGTATCCCGAAATATATATAGTACATGATTCTACATAGGGCATATCTCACGCCTCACTGGGTTAGTAGCATGTACCCGGATGAACAACTCTCTTGTCCTAGATGTCAGGAGGCAGATGCTGATTTACCCACAGTTACGAGTATTCTGGCACACGATAAGATATGGGGTGCAGGAGACCACCGGCACGGATGTTTGGGCAACAGCAGAAAGTTGTCTATTAGGACTACACAAGTGTCCAAAAGGGCAGAAGGTCCAGTACAGATTTGCTGACATGGCTATGCTAATTGCGAAACGTGGCATCACCATGAGATGGAAATCTGCTTCTCCTCCTACACCACTTTTTTGGGATGCAGAAATCACCCGTTGGGGCACCACAGAGAGTGCGATTATTAGACAAGAAGAATTTCGTGGCCTACGTAAAATTCCCATCTTTATGGAATGGGATCAGACGTTGGAAGCGTTTAAAGCCACAGATCCATTGACTTCTCCAACATTTCAGGTCACACCCACACCACCCACATCCCTATTAGATAATCAACTGAACCCTTGTGATACCATATCTCTCACAATATCTTAATACCTAGGAGCATATACCAGTTAATGATTAGTATAACTACATGTTTTTAAACAAGAGAATAAATCTCATGTTATGATTAGGATTATATAGGAAGCCAGAGAATGGGGGGGGGAGGGTATTTTCAGTAAAAATAAAGGCCTAGATGTAGGTAATATGCCCATAGGAATCAATGGGCATTACCGAATCGGTATTTACCGAATCGGTAAATACCGAAACTCAACGATTCGGTTTTTACCGATTCTGTAGTACCTACATCTCCCTCCCTCTATTTTACCACTTCTTAAATACCGAATCGGTAAAATTCGGTATTTAAGAAGTGGTAAAATAAAATTACCTACATCTTGGCCAATAGGATTGTGTGGTAAAATACTGACTCTTAAGGGCCTGTGGCACTGTAAACTGCGCCACCTACATTTGTAATTACAGAATCAGTATATTTACCGTTTCGGTAATTTACCGAATCGGTAATTTTACCGAATCGGTAAATATACCGATTCTGTAATTTTCAGCCCCCTACATCTGAAAACCCTAATACCGGCGGAAACGGCGGAAATCGGCCGTTTCCGACCGGTATTAGGGCTCCTACATCTGGCCCATAGTACTTTAGACTCTGGCGGCCCTGGAGCTGAGGAGGAGCCGGAGGCTAGCGGTGCGCGGCCTCCTCGGAGGCGGTTTTGCGCAAAGCGATTCCTGAGCGGCTGGCGGCTGGCGGCTGAGGCAGCACACGGGGTGCTACCTCTGCTGTGTTCGATCTCGCTATGGAGGAAAACGCCTTTTCGAGTGGGACGGAGTGACCACGGAGGTGACCACGGTAAAGGAGGGGCAAGTCTGGGGTGTGACTGAGGTGAGGTGCAATACAGCATATGACACTGGAGCTTGGAGGAAGGATTCAGAAGAAAATGAGATATGGGGCATCAGAGGGGCACTTGTGAGCCCTTAGAAGTAGATCCTACCTCCGGCATACCTTACAGTTTATTTGTTTCCCGAATAGTGGATACCCCAGACACCACCCAAGTGCAGCGCAGAAAAAATAATCAGGCACTGAATTTAAATGTAAGCAAGATTATAAAATCAAAAGCCGAAAAGAAAGGCAGGAAAAGAGGTGTAGCACAGGGGTCTTCAGTACAAGGGTCCGGGAAGAGCAAATTCTGTAAAATTACCACAAAACAATCTCTAGACACACAGGGGAAAAGAGAGAGCTTTTTGACAATAAGTCCTTATGGTAGCCCTGAAACCAATCCTTCACGTTTTTGGGAGAATAGAGGTAAGGGTACCAAGACAAACAGAAAGAAGAACCACCTGGCAGACACCAAAATAAAAGTAACCCTGTCGCTAAGGTCTTATTTCAAGGTCCTTCCCCAGTTTTAGACGTGACCAAACAAGGGGAAGCCCTAAGGGAAGACTCTAGGCGAATAAGGCTCTCTGCCTCAGGCCAGATTGATGACACTGACCTAGGGGATAACTCCACTTCTATCCCCAGCCCTGCCTCTATATCGGCACATACACCTGTATCCACACCTATACCTACACCTACACTTGCCCTTTCTCCAAATCTCATTAAATGTCCCACTAAATGTCGGAACAAGCAACCTGAGCCATAGGAGATCAAAAAAATATAGAGAGCTTTGGAGGAGATTTAGAGGTGGGGAACGGTGTAGATTACAGTAGTGAAAATGGGCAGAGTAAGAGTAGTATAGAAACGGGAAGGGAAAGTCTTCCGGCTGCCCCTTTGGAAGTATTATTTTCTACCCTGTCCTTGGACATCAGGAAGGGGTTTGCTATATCAGAGTCCAACCAAGGGGAAATTAGACTTTTTTGTGAGTCTTTGGAGAAGAAATTTGATCTTTTGGACTCCAGGATGGTGGATCTAGAAGACTCAGTAGAAGGGCTCAAAAAAGATTTGGGAGCAGCAAAAGCAGATATAGCAATGCTCAAAAAGGATGAGGCGATGCTCCGAGATAGGTTGGAATCCTTGGAGAACAATTCCAGACGCAATAATCTTCGTATTTTGAATATACCAGAGAGTAAAGAAGGAGAGGATCTCAAAGCCTATATTATAACCCTCATAAAAGAATCAATACAGATTGAGGATTCAGAAGAAGACCTACCGAGAGACATACAAAGGATGAAATTAAGAAATTGGGGGCCGTTGTCCAGCTAAAGTTTCCAGCACAATTAAAAATCATGTTTAAAAACTAAATGTATAATGTAAAAACAGTGCAGGAGGCAGAAGAGCTTTTGAGAAATCTGAAATAATTTGTAAAATAACATATAATTTTAGGTAATTGGTCCCATAACCCTTTAAGAGTCTAAGAGATAGTTAATTGACTTTGCACATTTTATTTAGAATCTACATACATTATCATACATCACCACAAATCACATATATTTGTAAATATACAGTAGTTAATAGGATAATGTGATGTGGGAAAATCATCAGAAATAGGGGCAGTCAAAGTGAGACTTACAGGTATATATGGCCTCTTTATAACTGATGAAGATTAATTCTACAGCTAAAGTGAGACACATCGGCAGGACAATCTGGTCTATGTTCAGGCAAATGGGGGTAGGGTTCTCCAGGGAGGGGATCAGGGAGGGGAGTGGGAAAGGGGAGGGGGGTGGGGCACAGGTGAGGGCTTATAGGGGTAAAAAAGAAAAAGAAAATTCTCATTCGCTTTTTAGTCTCGGTGTTATTTTTTCTTGGTCGGTGTTTTTTGCTTGGTGTCGACACACAAAAGGAGGTAGATGGTCTGGAGCTCAATATTTTAATCCCCCTTGAGATTGTTACAATATCTATCCTGGAATGTAAATGGTCTTCGGGTCAAAAGTAGGAGGGAAAAAATCCTCAAATATCTTAAAGATTCACCTGCACAGATAATCATCTTGCAAGAAACACACCTTTTGAGGGAAGAGATTACCGGTATATGTAGGAAGCTTAGGTGGTGGATCATTGTGTTAGTTCTGAACAAAATTCTAACATTAGAGGAGTAGCTATTCTAGTTAAAAAACAAGCTAATGCTTGTCTTTTGACAACTATGGCAGATTCGAGTGGCAGGTGGGTCATTGTTAAGTTATCTATGGAAGGTACACCCATACCGGTGGTAGGTTATTATGGGCCTAACCAGGATGATCCCTCTACATTAAAAACTATTTTTGTAAATCTCCTGGAGTTTCCTGATCTGATCATTTTTGCGGGGGATTTTAATATAGTGTTGGACCCTCGGAAAAATAAATCACCCAGTAGTAGGACAAATGTTCTGTCTAAATCTAGGACCTACCTAAAGATGATGATGAGGCAGAACGCCTTATCCGACATTTGGAGAGAAAGATCAGGTACCAAAATGGGTGTTTCTTTCTATTTTAAAAAATATAGGCATAAATTAAGGATCGATTTATATTCTTATCAGCAATGATTTAAGGAGTAAAGTTAAATATATAGGCTATGGGACCCCCCACCTCTCAGACCACTGGGTGGTCTGGATAGAACTTAAGTTACTTGATAAAGAACACCGAAGGGTGTGGACATTTGATTGTACGCTCCTCCTAGATGAAGATGAAAGAGAGTACCTGTCACGAGAGACGGAGATTTTCCTAAACATAAATGTAGGCTTGGCGGAGCCTGCAGTGGTTTGGGATACCCTGAAGTCGTACTTGAGAGGCATGACAACAAATAGATCCTCCTATAAGAACAGACAATATAGAGAAGAAACAACATCTATTGAGAATGAGATGATGGAGGTAGAAAGGAAGCTTAATAATGAAGCAGACCAGGATACTCGCCAGATACTGGAAGATAAACCGAAACTTCTGAAAGATCAGCTGGCGGAAATCATTCAGGCCAGAATCTCCAAACGATGGGAAGCTAGTAAGCTTGCCCATTTTGAATACGGTGAGGGGGCCGTCAAATTATTGGCATGGAAGACCAAAACTGACAGAGTCCGTAACCTTATCAAACAGATTGATGATGAATATACTAAATCACCAACAACTAATGACGAAGAGGTAGGAGAATTTTACCTTTTTTAAAGTTCTGTATACTGAGGATAAGGATGTAGACAGTATCAGTCCCTGTGAATGGCTAAATCAGATTAATCTTACTTCATTAGACTCTGTCCAACGGGAGAACCTAGAGTCCGAGATCTCGCAACAGGAGGTTAGAAATGCGTTATCAAACTGTAAGATAGGTAAGGCGCAGGGCCAGATGGCCTGCTCATGGAGTTATATAGGGCTTTGGGAGAGATTATAATTGCATGTATGACAATTCTTTTTAATAAAATCTTGGTAGATGGTGCTAGACCTCCCATTTCATGGGGTGAAGCTAATATAAGATTGATCCTAAAGCCAGGAAAATCCCCAACCAATTGCGGGTCTTACAGACCTATTTCGCTCTTAAACAATGATTATAAGATCTGTACCAGAATGTTGGCAGACAGACTGGACGGAGAAGCAGGAAGCCTGCTGCATGCAGACCAAAAGGGCTTCTTGAAAGGCAGGAATCTCTTTGACCTTACCCAAGATCTCATAGGATCTATCGACTTTGCCTCAACTTTCTCACTTCCCTTGGCAGTAATGACCCTAGATGCCACCAAGGCATTTGACAAGGTCAATTGGAACTATCTTACAGCAGTACTCGAGAAGTATCATTTGGGTCCAAAATTCTGTCGAACTATAGGGACCCCTTAGCTAGACTGGTAGTCAATGGGAATTTAACTAGACCTTTAAAAATTGAAAGCAGAACTAGACAGGGCTGCCCCCTCTCCCCGCTCCTATTTAATATGTATATAGAACCATTTGCTGTGCATCTAAGAGTGGAGACAGATATTATACCACTCAAGAGTGGAGTGTGGGAGAGGAAGGTGGCTTTGTATGCAGATGATATACTATATCTGTCATCAAATCTGGAGCTATCTTTCCCTCATATTATTCGTCTAGCGCAGGATTTTGACCAGGTATCGGGATACGAAATTAATGCTGACAAAACTGAAATTATGACATGGAATCTACCAGGGTGTCGACATCAGGTTAAAGACGAAATGCGATATCTGGGAGTAAAAATTGTCCAGGATATTAACAAGATTTCAGAAATTAACTTTTTAAACACTATAAGAGAATGTCATAAAATCATCAAATCCTGGGCACACCTCCCCTTGACCATCATGGGCAGAATTAATTTAGTAAAAATGGTAATTTTACCAAAAGTCACCTTTATCTTCAATACCATCCCAATATACTTTGAGAAGCAGGCCATAGATAAATTTCAGCAATCTATTAATTCATTTGTATGGGCCTATAAATCCACAAGAATAGCGTGGAAAAAGCTGAGGTGCAGGAGAGAAAAAGGTGTTCTTACACTCCCAGATATCCAATACTATGCTTGGGCCTTTCAGCTAACGTTTTCCAGAATGCTGCTAGAATGTTCAGATTCATCAGAAAGGGGAAGAATGTTTTCTGCAATGTTAGATTAAGTTGGATTATGACGTGAGGGTTTTCTTTTTAAATATGGAGACCAGAAATTCTTTAAGAAAATAAGGCTGAAGGTATTATTGAGCGCAGCTCAAACTTGGGCCAGAATTAAAAGATCTACAGGCCTGGAATATTGCTCAAGCTTGGCCCCTTTGTGGGATAGCCTGGGAGCTCCGAGCTGTTTGAAAGATAAATTGGCAGCTCCTCTTAAAACAGCGGGGTTCCAGGTATGGGGAGATTGGGTATCTGAGGGAGTACTTTTGCCCTGGGCATCATTTGACAAGAGTATGGAGGAAGGCATGTCCAGATTCAAATACCTACAGTTAAAGAGCTGGTTCTATAGTTATGATAAACCCATAGGCATAGGCAATATCCTTGAAGAACATTTGGTACAGAAGCAAGGAGGAAAGAAGGAAGTATCATTTTTCTATTGGATTATAGAGGAGACATTTGATGGAAATTTCAAATTACCCGAGGAACTATGGGGGGAGGCAATTCCGGATATAGACTAGGCAGATATGTGGCAAATTTCCTTTAATACCTTATTTACAGCTGTGAAACCATCTTGGCTAAGAAGAAATCATCACTTCACCACTCACAGGGCCTATTTTTCCCCTGCAAGACCTACTAAAATATCCACGGGCCCTCCCGCTAGTTCTAAAAAGTGCCATATGGAAAGTGCTCCAGATACACATATGTTCTGGGATTGTCCAGCCATTTCAGAATTTTGGAAGAAGGTAGAAACCACTCTTACTGATATTTTAGGGCGCCCAGTATGTATCTCCCTCAGGCTTATCATCTTTGGTATATGAAGTGAAATTACAGGCCCAAGTAGAGGTTTCTTATTCTATGCTATCTTTTTAGCTAGACGTGAAATTTGTAAAAGATGGGCTGAGATTACATCCCCCACGCACTCAGACTGGCTAACCTCTCTAAATAAAACTTCTAGAACTGATCTAGCTAGACTGGGAAATAGCAGAAAGAAAGCCATTTGGGATCATCTGATTAACTGGTCTCCTATTCAATAATGCTATTAATGATAATATAGCTCACATTATAAGATAATCTATATAACACATGCAATCTGGTGATCCTATGATTAAGCCTCAGGGAAGTTCTCAGACTGTGTCCGGCTGTGTTGTGTCTTTTCGGTATCGATTCCAAATTGTAAATAGACCCACAGCATTAGGCATTGGCCTTGAAATATCTGAAGAGGGTATGACCATCCTTTCCTTGACAATGAGAGATCAGCAACAGGAGCAGGTTTGCTTGCAACTGGTAGGCGGGCGACAGAGAGCCGAGGTTCACACCTCACAGGCCTACGTCTCATAACTGAGTAACAGTGGCAGCATACATCTCCTGGTTGTCTGGGGTCAGAGGCGAATGAGGAAAAAAATGTTAAAAATAAAACAGGTATAAGCGGGCAATGAAGGGGGTCACAGTGTTCGGTAAAGAGGAGCAGTAACAAATGATGGCACAATGGACGTAGGAAACAGTGTCTTCGAGCAGATGAGCCTAGCCCAATTAGGGTAAGAATGTATTCATAAGGAATCTTTCGGCTTCCAATTTGATGTAGTTTTGAATGAACGAACACAAGCCGTCACTGCTGCTTAACGTATTATAAAACTATTTTTTTCTGGTGGTATTTTACTGTCAAATCAATAAAGAGGGTCACTGTTCCTGAGATATTAAGATGCTAGGAGAGTATCAAGGTTCTGGACAGACCATCATGGACAGTCAACAAGACTGTTTCTTGTTGCCCTCACTCATCCTTAGGGATGTCATGCTTCTACATTGGGCGGGTGCTCCTCATCCGACCAGCGCTGCAATGCACTACGGGTCCCCCGAAGGGTCACTTTAGCGGAGATCTTTTGGTTTTATTACTGTTTGATGAGTGCAAGGGTGTGGCTCCTCTGTGGTCTCTAAATGAGCTGTGGCACTTCTTCAGGACCAAAAATGGGCCTATCCCAGATCTAAATCATTTTGAGTGGTGCCTCTCTAAAAGGGTGGTACCTACTTGTTTTATGTTATAGCTTTGTAGCATGGGCACTGGGCCCTTTATCCGCTCCTATTCCACCTTCTTTCTTTTCATAATATGGTATTTTACTGTTAGTCAGATCTTTCAGCCTAGGTAACAATAATAGTGCCTTTCATTGACAGACCGCATTGGGCGGTCCCAGTCCAAAAGATATTCCAGAGACCCACTTCATCGGTGCACAGTATGCTGATAGATCGCTGCAGGCATGTGTTTGAAAGTTTTTTTAACACCATGTTGACTGACCAAAGGTCTGTAGGCCTCCCCAATCATGTATTCAGGGCACAGCATCAGCAGCGCTTCTCGTGCTGTCTCGTCCATATTAATAAGATGAAGACGTGATACATGGGGAGTAGTTGTGAATTCTTATACCGCCCACATGGGGTATGATGTATTTATTCTGTGGCTCTGTGGAAGTATACACAGCTGCTAGTGGTTCATAGGGAACCTTACTCTGAGCTTCTCCTGTTAGACTTGTGTGGTAGGTCAGTGAAGTTTGGTGAACAACGTTTCACTATAAAAAAAAAGTCAATGTGATTGGCACTATAAAAGGTCCCTTTCATGCATCTCTGTGCATTAAATGTACAGGCAATCTTCCCAAGCCTAGCCCAGCACCTACTCTAGAAGCCTAAGGCACAGGTACATGTGCACGCACCACTGCTTTCAGCTGTGTACTCAACATGCTGTTGCTGAAGCAAGGTTAGAAGCGCGACATGTAAGTGTTAACGCGACTCGCCAGCAGACTATAGGCGTGGGGCGCACCAGTTCAAGTTGCCACTGTGGCTACATTACACAAGGGTATTATTTGTAGGCACCAGGAGATTACTTGATTTGCCCAGAATCACAGGAAGTTGAGCCAACGCTGGGACACGAACCTGGCCACATCCTCTCCTCATGTGTTTGCACCCCCCTGCTTAAACTTTATATTTAACTCTCTGCCCCACTACTTTTTAAAAGCACATGCTGCTACTGGATCCACACAAACAATTGATGGACGGAATGCTGAATAAATCATACATCCAACCCCAGTTAAGAGATCTGGCTTAAATCCATCATTCTTTTGCTCACCATGCCACCCCAGTTTAGACCCAGACATATGCAAATCAGTCTTGACCCTGTGCCTCATGGGATCAGTCCAGACCAAACTGCCAAGCCAGGCCCTCCCTGGACCAGAAACAAGCATCCTGGGACCAGTATCTGGGCATTACCCTTCATCAACCAGGCTAGCTGGAATCTAGTGGCACAGTGAGCAAGGGACCCACGTCTGGGCGTACCCATCCCACTTAGGGTGAAAAGTGCTGCACAAACGACAGAATGCTGAATAAATCATACATTTACCACCAGTCAAAAGATCTGGGTTAAATCCATCATTCTTTTGCTCACCATGCCACCCCAGTTTAGACCCAGCCATATGCAAATCAGTCTAGACCCTGTGCCTCATGGGAACAGTCCAGACCGAACTGCCAAGCCAGGTCCTCCCTGGACCGGTAACAAGCATCCTGGGACCAGTTTCTGGGCATTATCCTTCATCAGTCAGGCTAGCTTGAATCCAGTGGCACAGTGAGCAAGGGACCCACGTCTGGGCATACCCATCCCACTTCGGGTGAAAATTGCGGCACAAAAAACAATTGATGGACGGAATGCTGAATAAATCATACATTCACCCCCAGTCAAGAGATCTGGGTTAAATCCATCGTACTTTTGCTCACCATGCCACCCCAGTATAGACCCAGCCATATGCAAATCAGTCAATCAAGGAATTTGTAGAGCGCACTACTCACCCGTGAGGGTCTCAAGGCGCTAGTGGGATGTGGGGGAGGCTGCTATTGCTCGAACAGCCAGGTCTTGAGTAGCCTCCTGAAGGTTAGTAGGTCTTAGGTCTGCTGTAGGAGGATGGGGAGGGTGTTCCAGGTCTTGGCGGCGAGGTAGAAGAATGATCTGCACCCGGAGGTTGCTCTTCGGATGCAGAAGACGGTGGCGAGGGCGCGGTCAGCAGAGCGGAGCTGGCGGTTCGGGGTGTAGAAGGTGAGTCGTCTGTTGAGGTATGCTGGTCCGGTGTCATGGAGTGCCTTGTGTGCATGGGTGAGGAGTTTGAAGGTGAACCTCTTGTTGACGGGCAGCCAGTGCAGGTCTCTGAGGTGGGGTGTGATGTGGCTGTGCCGTGGGATGTCGAGGATCAGGAGGGCTGAAGCGTACTGTATGCGTTACAGTTGTTTCAGTAGTTTGGCCGGGGCTCCCACGTAGAGGGTGTGTCGGTAGTCCAGCCTGCTGCTGACGAGGGCCTGGGTAACCGTTTTTCTTGTGTCGGTGGGGATCCATCTGTAGATCTTGCGGAGCATGCGGTGGGTGTTGAAGCAGGAGGATGAGACGGCATTGACTTGCTTGGTCATGGAGAGTGTTGAGTTGAGGACAAACCCCAGGTTGCGTGCGTGGTTGGTGGGCGTTGGTGCTGTTCCCAGGGCGGTCGGCCACCAGGAGTCTTGACCCTGTGCCTCATGGGAACACTCCAGACCGAACTGCCAAGCCAGGTCCTCCCTGGAATGGAAACCAGCATCCTGGGACCAGTTTCTGGGCATTATCCTTCATCAGTCAGGCTAGCTTGAATCCAGTGGCACAGTGAGCAAGGGACCCACGTCTGGGCATACCCATCCCACTTCGGGTGAAAATTGCGGCACAAAAAACAATTGATGGACGGAATGCTGAATAAATCATACATTCACCCCCAGTCAAGAGATCTGGGTTAAATCCATCGTACTTTTGCTCACCATGCCACCCCAGTATAGACCCAGCCATATGCAAATCAGTCAATCAAGGAATTTGTAGAGCGCACTACTCACCCGTGAGGGTCTCAAGGCGCTAGTGGGATGTGGGGGAGGCTGCTATTGCTCGAACAGCCAGGTCTTGAGTAGCCTCCTGAAGGTTAGTAGGTCTTAGGTCTGCTGTAGGAGGATGGGGAGGGTGTTCCAGGTCTTGGCGGCGAGGTAGAAGAATGATCTGCACCCGGAGGTTGCTCTTCGGATGCAGAAGACGGTGGCGAGGGCGCGGTCAGCAGAGCGGAGCTGGCGGTTCGGGGTGTAGAAGGTGAGTCGTCTGTTGAGGTATGCTGGTCCGGTGTCATGGAGTGCCTTGTGTGCATGGGTGAGGAGTTTGAAGGTGAACCTCTTGTTGACGGGCAGCCAGTGCAGGTCTCTGAGGTGGGGTGTGATGTGGCTGTGCCGTGGGATGTCGAGGATCAGGAGGGCTGAAGCGTACTGTATGCGTTACAGTTGTTTCAGTAGTTTGGCCGGGGCTCCCACGTAGAGGGTGTGTCGGTAGTCCAGCCTGCTGCTGACGAGGGCCTGGGTAACCGTTTTTCTTGTGTCGGTGGGGATCCATCTGTAGATCTTGCGGAGCATGCGGTGGGTGTTGAAGCAGGAGGATGAGACGGCATTGACTTGCTTGGTCATGGAGAGTGTTGAGTTGAGGACAAACCCCAGGTTGCGTGCGTGGTTGGTGGGCGTTGGTGCTGTTCCCAGGGCGGTCGGCCACCAGGAGTCTTGACCCTGTGCCTCATGGGAACACTCCAGACCGAACTGCCAAGCCAGGTCCTCCCTGGAATGGAAACCAGCATCCTGGGACCAGTTTCTGGGCATTATCCTTCATCAGTCAGGCTAGCTTGAATCCAGTGGCACAGTGAGCAAGGGACCCACGTCTGGGCATACCCATCCCACTTCGGGTGAAAATTGCGGCACAAAAAACAATTGATGGACGGAATGCTGAATAAATCATACATTCACCCCCAGTCAAGAGATCTGGGTTAAATCCATCGTACTTTTGCTCACCATGCCACCCCAGTATAGACCCAGCCATATGCAAATCAGTCAATCAAGGAATTTGTAGAGCGCACTACTCACCCGTGAGGGTCTCAAGGCGCTAGTGGGATGTGGGGGAGGCTGCTATTGCTCGAACAGCCAGGTCTTGAGTAGCCTCCTGAAGGTTAGTAGGTCTTAGGTCTGCTGTAGGAGGATGGGGAGGGTGTTCCAGGTCTTGGCGGCGAGGTAGAAGAATGATCTGCACCCGGAGGTTGCTCTTCGGATGCAGAAGACGGTGGCGAGGGCGCGGTCAGCAGAGCGGAGCTGGCGGTTCGGGGTGTAGAAGGTGAGTCGTCTGTTGAGGTATGCTGGTCCGGTGTCATGGAGTGCCTTGTGTGCATGGGTGAGGAGTTTGAAGGTGAACCTCTTGTTGACGGGCAGCCAGTGCAGGTCTCTGAGGTGGGGTGTGATGTGGCTGTGCCGTGGGATGTCGAGGATCAGGAGGGCTGAAGCGTACTGTATGCGTTACAGTTGTTTCAGTAGTTTGGCCGGGGCTCCCACGTAGAGGGTGTGTCGGTAGTCCAGCCTGCTGCTGACGAGGGCCTGGGTAACCGTTTTTCTTGTGTCGGTGGGGATCCATCTGTAGATCTTGCGGAGCATGCGGTGGGTGTTGAAGCAGGAGGATGAGACGGCATTGACTTGCTTGGTCATGGAGAGTGTTGAGTTGAGGACAAACCCCAGGTTGCGTGCGTGGTTGGTGGGCGTTGGTGCTGTTCCCAGGGCGGTCGGCCACCAGGAGTCTTGACCCTGTGCCTCATGGGAACACTCCAGACCGAACTGCCAAGCCAGGTCCTCCCTGGAATGGAAACCAGCATCCTGGGACGTTTTTTTGGGTATTACCCTTCATCAGCCAGGCTAGCTTGAATCCAGTGGCACAGTGAGCAAAGGACCCACGTCTGGGCATACCCATCCCACTTAGGGTGAAAAGTGCTACGCAAACAATTGATGGACGGAATGCTGAATAAATCATACATCACCCCCAGTCAAGAAATCTGGGTTAAATCCATCGTTCTTTTGCTCACCATGCCACCCCAGTTTAGACCCAGCCATATGCAAATCAGTCTTGACCCTGTGCCTCATGGGAACAGTCCAGAACGAACTGCCAAGCCCGGTCCTCCCTGGACCGGAAACAAGCATCCTGGGACCAGTTTCTGGGGACATCCTCTCCCTATGTTTTGCACCCCCTGCTTGAACTTTATGTTTAACTTTCTGCCCCACTACTTTTTAAAAGCACATGCTGCTACTGGATCCACAGCCTCTGCAGCAAACTCGGCTGAATTTAGGTTTACCCCAGTGAAGACTTGTAGGTGTGAGGCACCAGTAAGTAGCAATTTTAATGGCTGTTTAAATTCTTGCAGTATTTGTTTTTTTTATAATTCTTTTCATTGAAAACTGGGCATGACAATCCAGCAGGAATGTATACATTAGCAATGTAGACAAAACGATGATGCGAGGTAGGCTTTGAATACGTATGTGAGAAGTTGGTCTGATATATGATGCTCACTAGTTCTATTGATCACCTTGTATCAGTCAAAACAACCCTTATGGTGATTGGTTGTAAGTCAACCTTATAGTCCAGCTATCCTAATGGTAGCATGGACAAAGCAGTCTTAGGCTAAACTCTTTTGGCATGTGAAGCCAGCTGTTTTACCACATATAACCCCTTGAATACCAAATTAAAGGACACCACACAGGTAGGTATGAAAATAAACAAGATATTTATTAACTAACATACACCTCTGAACTCTTTATGAGATCAGAGGGCTAAGCACATGACAAGACTCTTAAGAAAAATACGTTAAGTTGCACAAATTACAATGGTGCCCTAGGGGCACGACAAACCATATACTAAGTAAATGGTATAAGGAAATCGATAGAAGGAATGGAGCTGTCCAGAGGCTGTAGGATCGCTGGGACTACACTATCCTAACCTTAGGTAAGTAATAGGAGGCCCACGGGACGCGTGAGCAGAGTGTGAACTCACACGCGAGATGCGTAACAAAGTCAATGGACAGTACAAATCACGAAAAGGTAAGTATTAGACAGTTCCGACTAGCTAGGACTAAAATGACTGAAAATCTGGACACTAGGAGAGTCATACTACCCTCGAGCACCAAAATGCTCTTGTTACCTCACCCACGGGCTGCGGGTGCATAGGTGTCAAAGTGTGTTGGGTTTCCGCGTTGAAGTCTATGGAGCCTGGAAGAAAAAATGCTGCAGGCGGCCAGAAGGAAGATGTCCGGAGCGACCCAAGCGTGGATCTAAGAAGATGAAGACCTGAAAGCAGAGGGGACAATGTTCACAGTCACTAGCCAGTGACTGGAGTGGAACCAGGAAGGAACCAGATGCTGTCGTTGCGATCAGGTGAAGAGTGGACACTTGACTCTGCAGCCACGTGGACCAGGAGGTGTCTTGGATGACCAGGATGGAGGCACGAGCTGTCCCACGCAGGCTCTCGCTGTTGGCGATGTTGGTTCTGGATTCGGCGTCAACAGGTCTTGGCAAACGCAACCCACGCGGTGAGTGGAAAAGGCATCTGGTGCGGACCAGGAGGGTCCGGGGTGCTTCTCCTTTGCAGGGAAGCAGGGGCCAGTCTGGAGCAACCAGACCAGCGGTGTGGATTTCAAGGATCGTCGTCTAGGAGGCCACTAGCCAGCCGACAAGTGACCAGACAACACGTCGAGCAGCAATCAAGCAAAAGGGCCCCACGCAGATCTCGTGGATGCTGGAGGGCTGATCTTCTGTGCAGGAGCTGCTCGGGGCTGGGGCTTCTTAATCCCCAAAGCACTTCATCGAGGATGCCTCTGAAGTCGAGCTGGAAGCGAAGTGCAGTTTCTCCAAGATGGCCGGTCCCACGTGTCTTGTCGCACCCACGGATCTCAGCTGTGCTGCAGATGTAGTTAGAGGTCGGAGAGGTCTGGAAGTCTGGGTCTCGTCGGGCTCTGAAGTCTGGATCCACTCGGGAAGATGACAAAGAGAACCGCATGGAACGCTTGATGGTGCCTGCTTGTGCAGGGTGGTCACTCCTTGGCCACAAGGGAGATTTCTTCAGTCTTCTGTGGAGCAGAACGTCGAAGTACAGAGTTTTTTCTTGTAGAGTTTCAAATCAGGATTAATCTAATTTGGAATGGGACCAGCTCCTACCTTTATTCTCCTAAAGGGGGCTGTACTATGACTAGGTCCCTCCTATGGGTGGGACCAGGTAGGGGGGTGGTTACACCCCCTATCCTTTGTCCGGTTTCGCACCAGAGCTGGGGCTGGAGTGCCCCAGCAACTGGTTTGAACCGGTGTATGCACAGGGCACCTTGTGTGCCCCAGGCATGTCTAATTCCTTTCAGGCCTGTCCTACCTAATACACAAAATCCTGTCTGGGGTGGTGCTAGCACCTCCCAAGGCAGGAAACCCTTTGTCCAGGCCTCCCTCGCTGTAAGGACTCCCAGCAGCAGGAAGTCAGACTTGTGTCTGTGGTGGCAGCATCCATTTTGTGATGCTGAGGCTCTGGTTAACTTTAACCGGGGTTCACAGTTAGGTACATGTCGTGTCCCTCTAAAAGGGTGGAATGCTACCCTCATCACCAGAACTGGTGAGGGGGCAGTATTCCAATTCGTATGACACCTTACTCGACATGTATTGATAATGCTATGCCAAAGTTAGCAAAAACCGCGAGGATTATAATGCACTTAAGAGTATATGGTATAGTGTTATCATGGAAACAGCTAAAGGACTTGGTTCCGAAAGCTGCAGACAGGCTCAGCTCATGCTAGAGCACCATCTCACATAATTCCAAGCACTCTGCCTCCAGGATTGCTAAGGCCTGCCATAGGAGTGACTTATAGGAGTATATGTGTCCATTTTAGGTTTAGATATAGGTATACTATATCTAAAGCAATGGGTGATTACACCACCTTGCCCCAGCTGATTGATCAGCTAGTTGTGTCAGATTTGGATGGCCAGCCAGGGGTGGCATAATACATGCTGCAGCCCCTGGTAGGCCTTGGGTGCACTTATGGCCTGGGTACCTATGGTACACTGCACAAGGACTTACAAGAGTGACCCAATACCAATTAGATATGTACCTAAGGTACATGAAGTCCATTTTAACAGAGAGAGCATGAAGTCTGGGGTCCTGAATAGCAGGATCCCAGGCCAACTAAGTCGAAAACCAGCTAAACACTAGGCAAAAAGTTGGGGGTAACCATAGTCAGATATCCACCTTCCTACAACGTAACCATATAAACAAGCAATATATTTATCACAGTTCTCCAGTTCTCAGACTTGTTGTTCCAGTATCTTCTCTCTAATGCGGGGGCACACATATCCCTCCCCTATAATTGTTCCATTTCTCCCAGATCTGTGTCCATTTGGGGGTGTACCCCCTAACTTCGTATATAGTCTTTTCTGTAACCATGCACCAATCTGTTTCTTTGCCCCAATCAGCTAGAAGCGGTGGGTCTCTCGCCTTCCACTTGCGCACTATATTGCGCTTAGCTACCTCTGTCCCAGAGACACCCAAATTTGCTCCTTGGAACTCAAATCCGCCGGGCCCAGACATTCAAGATACATAGCTTGGTGTTGCAGTCAATCTTTTGTCCCAACACTATCTCAATGCTGCCCACAACTGCCGACCAATACCTTTGGATAGTCATACATTCCCAGAGCATGTGGATGAAAGTGCCCTCATTCCCACAGTTCTTGAGGCACCCTCCTTTGGTGCAATAGCCCATTTGCACCAGCAAAGGGCGGGCCAGATTGGACCTATGCACTACCTTCAATTGCACTAATCGCAGCCTTAAGGAAATAGCAACTTCTTTAGAGAGGCCACCGCTGAGGTTCACTCTCCGTCTGCCAGCCCCACTACGTCATAGTCGCATTTATCCGAAGCCAGAGCTGCGGGTCTGCCGTGTTGTTGACTAGTTTTTTTTATAAATAAGTGATGTGGCCTTCTCCTGCAGGCCACCATCTAAGACTCTATCCTCGAGCGAGGAGGATTCAAGTAGTGATTCCCCCCTCGGCAGCACGGCTAGCAAAGCGTGCCTGATCTGCAAGTATCTGAAATACAGCCAGTTCGTGCTCCACCTGTAGTTGGGCAAAGGGAATCATGTCGCCTGCCTTCCACACATCTCCAACTCTGGAGATACCTATCAGGTCCCACCGGTCAAAGCCCTTTTTGTGAATCAACTTGCCTTGGCTGTTCGGTGTGCCAGAGTGGTGTGGCCTGCGTGATCTTGTCCTCCCAACTCCGGTTCTTTGTTGCCGCCCTCCACACCTGTACTGCGTGTACCGTGAGCCCTGTCAGTTTCGGTTTTACCGAACGTGAATATACTGCCCCTCCGAAACTACCCCCCGGTAGGAGCATCTGTCAATTTGGAATGCTGGATCGCCCTGTGGTTTATATGTGCACTGGTTAATAGCTGCGAGGTGGGACGCCCAGTAATATTTTTTGATGTCTGGGAGGCTAATTCCCCCATCGATCTACCCTAGTCTGAGCTTGTGAAGTGGTTTGCCCTCCCAGAGTAGGTCGCAAAGAGTACTGTTGATTTGTGAAGTGGTTTGCCCTCCCAGAGTAGGTCGCAAAGAGTACTGTTGATTTCCCTAAAGTATGCTGACTCGATCTGGTGCGGAGCATTCTGCAAAGCGTACAAGAATCTAGGGAGGATATGCTGATAGTCCTATGGTCTTGCTCGACTCCGGCAAGACGAGATACAATACACAGGGCACCCACAAAGAAATTAACCCTATTGGAACTCACGTTTGAACCCCGGGTATAGTTTGATTTGGGATCCAGTGGGTGGGTGACAGACCTTTACGCCTGAAAGTCCTATTGGTTAATGGTTGCACAGATGGGCTGGATTGGGGGAAAGGTGGGGAGGGGGAGGAAGGGGGGGGGCGGTTGAAACAGTTCTGTTGGGGGGATCTTGGTTGGGGCGCGGGGGGGAGAGCTGGTTAAATGCAGTCAGGTATTGTGGTGCCTTATGCCGCACCTCCGCACTGAACGTCATTACCACGCCACTAGAATTGCCCACGAACACGTCACTACACAATATACGAATTTATGGGTCGCCCAATGCACAGGGGCTGCCTGCCTGACTACACGAGACCCAAACCATGCTAGGAGACCCTGAAACACATAGGGAGGTCGAGAGAGGGATTAGCATCCTGTCCTGGAATGTCAATGGCCTGGGTAGTAAGATTAAGAGGGGCCTGGTCAATTCGTATCTGAAACGACTAGGCCCAGACATCACGCTGCTACAAGAACCCCATCTCAAAGGTACTAAGTGCGCCTTCTTAGCCAGAGACCGCTTTAAGCTACTAACGCATGCAGGATACACATCAGACTCTAGAGGAGTTGCCATTATTCTGAAAAAGACCACTCTATTTACTATAACTCAGACATGGACAGACCCCCAGGGAACATACGTGGCTATCAAGGGGATGTGGGATAGATGTGCTTATACTATAGTTTGTCTATGCTCCGCCGAAACTCCAAGCACCCACATTGAGGAAGGTAGCGGATATACTACTTGAAACAGCCGATACCATACAGATTGTAGGGGGAGATTTTAACGACGTCTTGGATGTCACGCAGGATAGAACAGGCACGACACAGACGGTAGGGACTCAGACCCCCTTGTCCCAATGGTCGACTAACCTAGGTCTCACAGACGTCTGGAGGTGGCTACACCCTGAGGCGAGGGTTTACTCGTACTTCTCGGGCGCCGGGAAACCTACGGGTAGCTGTTGCGCTGTACAAATTCAATAAATAAATAAAATAAATAAATAAGGCCTTCTCGAGACTGGACTATGTTTTTATGGCCCGACAGCACCTGACGATGCAGGATATAAAGCAAGAGGAGTATCAGATCACTCACCACTGCTGATCAGACAGGTAGCGAAACGCCAGGGTGACATGCGACAATTGCGATTGACGGCATGGGATCTGCAGAACTCAAATGTCCTACGGGGTCTCAGAACGGATATCAAAGTATATATTGCTGAAAATGAGGGCTCTGTGACCTCGAAAGTGATCTTATGGGAGGCTTTGAAGACAGTCATGAGAGATAGGGCAAAAAATAGACTAGCGGAGGAACGAAGAAAGCTCCACTCTGACGCATAGAACAGGACATACTAACCTTGGAAAGGGAATGCCAGACCTCGAGAGACTCAGTGGCTTATGGATAGGCAATCACAATACAGAGAACTAGTGACAGGAGAGGCGAAAACACAAGCACTAGCTACCCTACATCGCCTATATGATGTAGGGGACAAGTCTGGTAAGCTCCTAGCATGGCTTAGCAAAAAAGAACGTGCAGAGAGATGGGTGGAGCAGATTAAAGACCCTCAGGGAACGATACTCCAATCAGACACACATATAGCTGAGGCGTTTGCAGACCATTATGAAAACTTCTATGAGGCTAGAAATTTAGGGACACGTGAAGAGGCCATGCAATATATGGACCAAAACGAACTCCCGACCCTATCCGCTGAGGACGCAAATACGATGGACTCTGATATTACCCTCGACGACATCTCTGAAGCCCTGGCCAAACTGCGACCAGGGAAAACACCAGGACCCAATGGCTTCCCAGCCGAATTCTTTAAACGTGCGGCTGACCTCTTAGCGAAACACTTGAAGGGCCTATATGAGGATGCCCTGCAGGAAGGGAGACTCCCCCCTGACCTGACCCTGGCTACCATTATTCCGATCCATAAGGAAGGTAAACCAAAAGAGGACTGTGAGTCCTATCGTCCCATCTCGTTATTGAATACGGAAACGAAGCTACTGGCCACCGTCCTGGCAATGAGATTGCGTTTGGTGATATCGCAGCTGATACACCTTGATCAGACTGGATTCGTACCAGACAGGGCCACCAGACTGAACCTCAGACGCACTCACAACTGGCTGCAAGAGGTCCGGGACAGAGAAGACCCACACTGGTTCCTGTCCCTCGATGCGGAAAAAGCCTTTGACGCAGTACATTGGCCATTCCTAGAAGGCGTCCTACAGAAATTCGGCTTCGGACCGAAGTTCCAGAAGTGGGTGCAGCTCCTATACACCGAGCCGAGTGCCAGGGTGAGGGTAAACAGAATCTTGTCGAGTGAATTCCGAGTGCGAAGAGGGACCAGACAAGGGTGCCTCTCTCCCTACTTTTGTTCGCCCTGACTATAGAGATTCTGGCGGCTAGGATTCGCCAAAACTCAGGCATTAGGGGATTTCAACTGACCGAAGGAGATGTGAGTGAGGAAAAAATCTCGCTCTATGCGGATGACGTACTTCTATATGTTATGTCACCGGAGACGTCGATCCCACAGCTATTTCATGAACTGGAGCTATACGGTGACCATGCCGGATACCGAATAAATTGGCACAAGTCTGTTTTATACGACCCCGCAGGGAGGGACACATGGTCGGACCTTCCAGGAAGGCTGCTCACTACAACGGAGGGCTTTCAATATTTGGGGGTATATCTCACCCTGGATAGACACATTTCGTATACACGTAACATTGAGCGCATCATGGTGAACTCCATTGCAGATATGGACCGTTGGAGACTACTCCCACTCACTCTCCTAGGCCGAGCGGCTATGTACAAGATGATTATTCTCCCCAAGTACTTGTACGCCCTTCAAAATGAGTATTATCCTCTCCCCCCAAAAGTCTTCTCCAAGATACATGCGGACCTACGGGCCTTTATATGGCTGGGTAAGCAACCTAGGGTGGCATTGACCACCCTACAGAGGCACCAATATAGCGGGGGGATCTCGCTCCCGAACCTGGAGGCATATTACTGGGCGGAACACTTGGTCCCGATCAACGACTGGATACATGCGCAGGCTGACCATCCCTCATATGCATTAGAGCGCCACAAGCTAGCATCCAGAAATATTCTTTCCTATTTATATGGGGGGAATGGCCGGAGACGTCTTTTACCGGCAACCGAAATTACCCTTCTTGCCTGGAAGGCAGCCACGAAGCGCACGGGGTGGGACAAGAAGCCATCGAGACAAACGCCAATCTGGCACTGTACGTGGCTGACGGAGCTTCACAAACTAACGAGTTATAGGAGATGGGACGACATAGGAATCTCTACCCTAGGAGACGTACTTGCCAAAGGGCAACTGAAGTCGTTTGCGGTTCTGACCGTGGAATTCGGCCTACACCCCACACAGAGATACAAATACACTAGACTGAAACATGCATGGGGGGTCCAGAATATCGACACCGCAGATCTGGCAGAATTCGCCCCACTCGAAAGCAGGCTCCTCCAGGAACACATTCAGCAGAAGGCGGTATCTCTAACGTATAAGACCCTTACGAATAACATGTTAGGTGACCTGGCCAAGCTTCGACAGCAATGGGAGGCTGACGTGGGTGGCATGGAAGACATTGATTGGGAATTGGTGTTAACACATCCCAGAGAGGTGGCAGTTAAATCCCAACTCCGCCTTATCCAATTTAATGTATTACATAGAACCTACTTTGATAGAGTGCGGCTCCAGAAAATGGGGAAGACAGATGATACTAAGTGCTTACGATGCCAGGACCCCAGGGGGGACTTCTTTCATGTCTTGTGGTCATGCACTAAAATACAGGGATACTGGCCAGACGTTTTTACGGAACTATCTGCGGTCCTGGAGAGCCAAATACAAGCGGACCCTAAGCTGGCCCTATTGGGCATGACAATTGATGTAGATCTGCCACGCCCCCTGCTTACCTTCCTGGTACTGGCCTTGGTAGTGGCCAAGAGGGACATAGCGAAATACTGGGGGGCACCAGAGATACCACTTTTGGAAGAATGGAGGAGAGGCCTAGATATGTATATGGCGGCACATATAAAGCAAGGGGGTGTCCCTGGAAATTTCGCAAAGTATGGGGGAAATGGAGAAGCTATCACGGATTGGATGCTGGGCTGTAATGGGTCACTACGAGAGGCACCTATTGGAAGACAGAGGGATCGTACGATAATTGTACTGTTGATGATAATATGGAGGGTCAACCTTGTGGTCTTTTTTATGTGTGGACTGTATGCATCAAATTGGGTAATGACTGGGGGGATGGCGGGAGTGGGGGGGGGGGAAATGTGCACTCTAATATTGAGATGACTGCAATGTTTAGTTTTGGGAAAAATGCAAATAAAAACGGTTTAAAAAAAAAAAAAGAATCTAGGGAGGATCATTTTAAATAGGGCTGCCTGCCCCAGAAAATACAAAGGGAGCAATTTCCAGTGTTGGACGTCACGTCACTCATGAGACGTTGCAGGGGAGGCAGGAGGTTGCGGTCATAAAAATGGGACGGGTCCTCAGAGACCCAAATCCCCAAATATTTAAAGTCGTCTGTTTCATCCATAATCTGGAATCCCCAGGGAAGCAAGGGAATCATTCCATTTAGGACATAGAGCACTGACTTGGTCCAATTTATTTTATAGCCTGTAAATCTGCCAAACACCAGGAAAATGTGCAATATCCTGTTCAGGGAGGCTGCCGGTGACGCTAAATAGAGTAAACTATCGTCAGCTTATAACAAAATGCGATCCTCCCAGCCTAGTGTACACTTGAGGCTTCTGATAACGGGATCTTTCTGAACCCACATCACCAGTGGCTCAAGGGTCAGAGCAAAAAGCAATGGGGACAGTGGACAGCCCTGTCTGGTGTCTCTACTGAGTGTAAAGGTGCAACATTTTCTATTGTTGACTACGATTTGGGCCAGCGGTTGCTACAGGAGCCGGACCCAACTAATATATCCCTGGCTAAATCCTAGCTTTCTAAGTACTGATTACGCCACTCAATAGTATTGAATGCCATAGCTGCATCAAGAGATACCACCACCGCATCTTCACTGATCGACGTGCCTCGGCTTAACACTCCTTGAAGTCTGTGCAGATTAAGGGAGGTGTTTCTGGCCGGCATAAATCCAGACTGGTCCGGGTAGACTAATTTCATGATAACCCTCAGTAAACGAGAGGCCAAGACATTTGCCAATACCTTGGCTTCCGCATTGAGCAATGATATCGGTCTATAGGAGGAACACCTGTTGTTCGGTTTGCCATCCTAATGGATAACCACAAACGTTACCAGTCTCTGGTCGGTGGGAAGCAATCCCGCTATCTTACTCTCATGAAACATTTTAGTGAGATAGGGAGCAGTTTTACTCGACATGAGTTTGAACTATTCAATGGGTAAGCCATTGGAGTCCGTTGCCTTGCCTCCGTGCAAGTTGTGGATGGCCTTTTCTACCTCCGTACTAGTTATCTCCTGATCAAAATCAGAGCTTTCTTCATCAGTGAGTACCGGGAGCAAGATATCTCTCAGGAAGGAGGTTGCCTTTTCCTCAGTGTGGGGAGACTGAGACATATAGACAGTTTGTTAGTACTGTCCAAAGGCATCCGCGATATCTTGTGGAGCAGTAAGTCGGTCCCCTGATTCTGTCTCTATCTCCACCACTAGCTTGTTCCTTTGGTCTAACTAAGCCAGCAATTTACCAGCCTTATCACCAACATCGTAAATTCTACTAAGTGTGGCTCTGTGATGTGTCTTGAGTGCATCAGTGGCTAAGTCAGCATATTCCTTAATTTTAATGTGCATTGCCTGTTGTACCTCTTTCGAGTCGTACGCCCGAATCTGCCCCTCAATCGGTAATATCTCACCTTTCAGGCAGATCATGCCTGCTCGTTTCTCCTTTCTTGACCCTGCAATTTGAGCCAGAGCCACCGCCGAATCACCACCTTGTAGGCCTCCCACAGTGTCACGGCCGATTCCACTGACTCCTCATTTTCTTGGAAGTATAGTTCCGATTCACATGTGATTTTGTCCCTTATTTGGGGGACCTTGAGATACTTGAGATACCATGGGTTAATCTGGGCTTTTCTGCCCGTCATGGGCTCCCCCACCTCCAGTCGGCAAAGAATGGCCGAATGATCTGATATGCCCCTGGCTAAGTGATGTACTTCTTTAATACTATCCATCGGATGTGCCAGTGTTAATATATAGTCAATCCTGGACATACTACGGTGTGCCCCAGAATGGAAAGCGTATTGCTGTTCCACTGGATGTAGCTTCCGCCAAGCCTCTACCAGGTCCATTGCTCCAAAGAAGCTGTGAATCTGCCTCCGAGAGGGAGGCAGGACCATCTGGGGCCAGAGGTCCAGGGAATCAGAGAATAGATTTAAAGTCGCCTCCGATCATTAATCTGCCCTCAGGCACCTCCAAAAGGAGACTCTCGAGGTCTCTCCCGAGGTCTTAAAATGCTGAATATGATCAATTGTCATGGGGAAGGACTTCCGCATCATTATCCCCACTCCCCTAGACCCTGACCCAAATGCGGAATGCACCACCAGCTTAAACCCCCCCACCTCAACATTGCTTTACAAGCATTTCCAAGTATGTGCGTTTCTTGTAATAAAATCACATCTGGGGAATGTCTCTTTATAAACTGGTGCACTACTCTCCTCTTGATTTTGTCCCCCAATCCGTTCACATTCCACAACAGCAATTGGAGCCCATGCTTAACTGCAGTCCCCATCATTACCTTGAGGGCATGTCTACGGTCGCGAGGGGAACCTCTGCCGGTGACACAGGTCTGTGCTGTGCCCGCTACACAACCCGCCCCGTTGTAATTCAGGGAATCACCTACCAAGTAATTTGTCACTAGTATCTCCTGTTTTGTCATCCCTGTCTGAAACGTGTCTGAACTGGTTTAAACTACCTTCCCTCTACCTCCTGGCACAAGAATGTGGCAATCTCTTGTAAACACTCTGGTTATATCCTGTAACGGAGAGTTTAGATGCACAGGATCCTATCCCCCCCAAACAAGAACAACATTTACCCCCTCCTTGCCTGGCAGTTGGCGAACCTCCCGCCACCCTAAACTTGCAGAGTGCCTATCGCCCACCCCTAAAACTTTAAGGTGCGTGTGTCCAACCTGACACCTGATCGAGACTTTAAAGGCATTCAGTATACCCACAATTGCGTCATTATATAACAAATGGCAGTCCCCCATCGGTATTCAATTTACAAGTTTGTGTTCTGGCTGCGGGTGTGTTAACTAAAAGGTTCCAGCCATTACTCAGCCCCGAAGAAACGTGGCTATGGGGCCGTCACATTTACTACAGAATATACAGGCCAGTTCTCATTTGTCTCCTGTCGCTGCTTCACGGTCGCCCGGTGGGGATCTAGCGTTTGGATCTCTGTGTGCTTTCTCTCTTTCATTTTGGTGCCCTCAGTTACCCCTCTGTCCTGCAGGTGCCAGCCATCGGGAGTGGCAAAAGACCAAACTTTCCCTTCTGACTCCACTCTCAATTTGGTCGGAAAAAGCATCATGTACTTAACGTCCTTGTCTCATGGCGCCTTCATTACTTCTAGAAAGCTGGGTCTTTGCCATTGCACCCTAAGCGTGAAGTCCGGGAAGAAAGTCACTCTGCTATTCTGGATGTCGCATGGGGGTGCTGCTCGAGCCTTCTGCAGGATGATGTCTCTATCTCTATAGTTAAAAATTCTTGCAGCTATAGGTCTCAGGGGGGCCCCCGGTTTCAGTCTGCCCCTGTGTGCTCTCGAGCGTGAAAAATGTCAACAGCCTAGTTGGTTTCAGGTAAATAGTGACCAAGTCCTCAACAAACAGGTCCGTAGAAGGATCCTCTTCTCGTTCTAGGACCCCCAGTATGCCGATGTTATTGCGCCTTGAGCATCCCTCATACTCGTCCAACTGTGCCTCCAACCTCACGCTCAGGGTCTGGAGATCGTCTACCCTCCGTTAAAGGGCAGTTGTATCAGTAACAAGGGAGCATGCAGTCGTTTTAACATGATCTGGTCAGGGAGACCTCAGATGACACAGAGTCAATCCTGGACTCCAACGATGTCCTAACCGTCTTTATGTCTGTAAGGATAACTTGCAGTTTTGATTCTATTGCCCCCTCTGCTGCCTGCTGCTTCTCGGGTGTGTCTTCCCCTCCCTTGTGGGTGGGGCCAGGGCCCCTGTCACAGGCAAATTTTTCTAGTTTGGCCTGCATAGAGGCCTTGGTGTGGCGACCAGCGGCCATGACCAGCTCCTGCAAGTCCAAATGGAAGTAGGGGGAAATCAATCAGGTCGAACTTCCGCGGCGTGTGGGACAAATGAGCTGGATTGTGTCCTCCAGTTAACGGTGGGCGTGGCACAGGTGAGGTTATTGGTGCTGCGCCAGCATTATGGTAAGTATATTCGTACCTGAAAGTGTACAGGCTGCAACCCTCCACCTAGCTCTGAGGTATCCAGGTGGGGTCACAGGTGTTCTCCTAACTCCCTGGCGAGCACAACAGCTGCAGGACCAATTGATCATGTGACTCTCCCACCATTCCCCGCCGCACCCGGGTGCACCAGGCCGACGCGCCGTCGTGTTACAATCACCAAAGGGCTTGCAACTGCAATCAGTTGTAGCGGGCGGTAGTGGGGAGGTCAGGCGGCAGAAGACTTTTACTTCTGCTACTGTCTCCACGACTCACTGGTGGCCGGAACCCCTAGCTGCTTCAGGGCGGGTAGTGCTGGGTCTGCAAAGGACACCTCTCGTACCTCCCGTGATAATCTCCGATGCAGCTGTGTAGTGTCACGTTCTAGTCTCCGACGTGCCGGGGTAATGACGCGGCGCGCCGGAGCCAGAACGCAACGACTCGCGCATGCGCAGTGGGCAGCGGGGATTGGCGCGAACGGCAGTTGGCAGAAGCAACCGGAGCTGCGGACAGTTAGACGCTCGGCGCTTCCTTTGTTAGCGTTTCATGTAATTGAATAAAGGAGCTTGTTACTATTACTTGACAGTCTCCTAGTGGTCAATTAAGGGGTAACTTACTAACATCACAGTGGCGACGAGGAGTGGGATCAGCCCCCACTTGGTTCTCCCCAGCAAACCATCAAACAGAACGGCGACCAACCACCCCAGCAAAGAGGAAGGTTGAATATAGCTGAAAGGAGGACACCCCACTGGGGACACACACAGGAGGACAAGCACGCTATTCACGAGGAAGTGCGGCAGCTGCGCAGAAACTAGCAGCCTAAGATCCACGTGGCTCTAGACCAGAAGCCCGAGCTCCTAAGGCAACAGGTGAGCGGGGATTGCACCCAGCTGAGACCCTTGCAGAAAAGGGAGACGGGGACTCGGGGGAAGACAAGGATAGCCGCCCCAGCAACTCACGAGGTGGGAACACCAGCGCACCTGGTAGCCCTAAAAGCCCAGGGGACAACTCAGACTGAGAGGGAAGTCTCAGCGCGCCAGGCAGCCCGCGAAACCGAGGCAAAGGGCCAGGAAGTGCACCCAAGATGAGTAACCAAATGACGGCCCTCACCGCACCTGTCCCTTTCCTACCCAGACCAGGAGAACCCCTGATGAAGTGGGAGGACTGGAGGGAATACTTCAAAAATTACGTGGAGGCATTGGAAGATGAAAATGGAGAACCTTTTCCTAGTGCCAGGAAAAAGAGGTTACTGCTGCATAACCCGGGCCCAGAAGGCGTGAGAGTATTTGCGAACATCGTACCAGCGACAAGACAAGCTGCTGACGATGACGTTTTCAAAAACGCCCTGGAGGATTTGGACAATCACTATCGCCCCGCAGTGTGTGTGTCTATCGACAGGTACAACTTTCAACAAAGGAAACAGGAAGAAGGAGAATCCATAGATGATTATGTAGCGGCGTTGAGACGGCTAGCCATCACGTGTAATTATGGACAGCTCCAGGACGAATATATCAAAGACCAAATAGTCATGCACACCACCAACAAGTCAGTCCAGGACAAATTGTGGTCGCAGGAAGAGGCGTCCTTGAAAGATGTCATCGCAATGGTCAAGAAGGCGGAGCTTTCAAAGCGATGAGAAGAAGCGGCGAAAAAGGAGCACCCTCCGAGACAAATGGTCAACAAAATAGACAAAGCTCCATCTTCATCCAGGCAAAGGAGACCCATAGGAGAAGGGAAGCATGAATCGAGATGGGCAGAAAAACCAGGACCAGCGGGAAAACAATCCACGGACAACAAATTCTCTTGCTACCGGTGCGGGAGCACAGCACACACTGCACAGGATAAGCGATGTCCAGCTTTTCACGCCAGATGCTCATTCTGTGGGTTGGTTGGCCATTATGAAAAGGTGTGCGGCAGGAAGGGAAAGAAATCCATGGTGAAATGCATTGATCAGCGCCAAGCCGAGGACCTGACGGAAGACGGCCTAGAGGACGATGACATGGTCCTATGCGTCAAAGAACAGGTACTGGATGTGACAGGCAAACGTTCGGACAAACCGCGAACGGACATGCTGATCGGGGGAGTGAAAGTTCACATAGCAATAGACTCTGGGTCGCCGTACTCCATTGTACAAAGGTCCATATGGGAAGAAGACTTTGTGCCCACTCTCGGCCCGCAGTTGCAACCGCCTGACATAAGACCGATCTCCTACACCAGCAACGCGATCCCAATGGTGGGGTTCCGCACCTTGAAATTTGAGTTCAGGGGAAGGTCGGCGATATGCAAACTATATGTAGTGGAACGAGGACCCTCCGTACTACGTTGGAGAGACCAGGGAGACCTGGGGATAAAGCTGGACCCAGGAGGCAAAGAACAAATACTGTTGACGGAGGACAGTCGGTGGCCAGATCTAGAGAAACTGAAACAAACCTTCCCCAAAGTGTTTGGAGGCACGGTAGGAAAACTCGACAAATTCGTGCACAAGATTCTGCTCAAGGAGGATGCTTGCCCAGTGTCCCACAAAGTCAGGAACATTCCCATTGCCGTGAAAGATGCAGTCCAACAGGAACTACGAAGACTGGAGGAGCAGGAGATAATCGAACCCATAGACAGCTCGGAATGGTTGGCCCCCTTAGTCGTTGCCAGGAAACCAAATGGCAAGGTACGTCTATGCGTGGACCTGCGCAAACTCAACAAGTGTCTGATAGTTGAAAAGTTCCCCTTACCCAGAATAGAGGAAATGTTGGCAAAAACGAGAGGAGTGACATGGTTTTCCACTATTGACCTGACCTCCGCGTATCATCAAATTGACTTGCACCCAGCGAGCAGAAGGCTCACCTCCTTCATCACGCCCTTTGGATGTTATCAATTTCGACGAATGCCATTTGGGTTGGCATCTGCGGCTGCAGTCTTCCAAAAGCTAATGCACCGCCTGTTCAAAGACATCCCTGGCGTCCAATACTTTCAGGACGACATCTTGATAATGGGCACGAACAGGAGGGACCATGATGAAAAACTAACTAAAGTATTGACAGTGCTCCAAGAGAAGGGCCTCACCGCCGAGTGGAGCAAGTGTAAGCTGGGCATGTCAGCGGTCACCTATTTAGGACACGAGATAGGGAATCAAGGAATCACACCCAAGAGACAAAACGTGAGAGCCATTTGTGGAGCCAGGGCCCCAACCAACAAAGAAGAGGTGAGGTCATTTTTGGGAATGGCGGAGTATTACAGCAAATTCGTCAGACATTTTGCCACCAAGACCCACAAGCTCCGACAGCTAATCAGAGACAAAGCGACGTTCCAATGGGACGAAGAAGCCCAGAGCGAATTTGATGAACTGAAGAACAACATAGGCCAAGCAATACCCCTACACGTGTACGACCCGATGGGTCACACGATCCTGACAACAGATGCCAGTGAAAGGGGTTTAGGGGCAGTGCTAGTGCAGGAGAGAGACGATCATACAGTAGAAACACTCAACTTCGCCTCCCGGGCACTGTCGCCCATTGAACAGAAATATAGTGCCATTGAGAAAGAGATGCTCGCGGTCACGTGGGCCATGGGCAAATTCAGACAATTCCTATGGGGCACCCGCTTCAGGCTACAAACTGACCACAAACCACTGGTCAAGGTGCTGACCTCCAGCGGACATGACACAGCGACACCGCGTATTGCGAAGATGATGCTCAAGCTGCTTGATTACACCTACAACGTGGAGTACTTGCCAGGGACACGCAATAAAGTGGCAGACTATTTGAGCAGGGCCTCGGCCATGGAGGAAGCGCCGTTGGTCCCGCCAGGCACAGACGAAATGGTAGCTGCAATGGCTGACTCAGAGAGGAATATCAGCAGGCAAGAGTGGGCTCAAGCCTACGAAGGAGACCGCGAAATGGAGGAAGTCAAGCAATTTTTGATCTCCGGATGGTCAGAAAAGAAACACCTTAAAGAGACTATGAGGAAGTACTATGAAGTGCGAGAGGAGTTGTCAGTGAGTGACTCAGGGATTTTCTTGTACCGAGGTGATAAGGTAGTCCCACCAACGACGCTGATCCCAATGCTGCTGAACCATCTCCATGAAGGGCACCTTGGCATCGTAAAGACGAAGATGCGCGTGAAACAAATGTACTGGTGGCCGGGTATGGACAACCAGATAGAGCGACAAGTGAGAGAGTGCATCCAGTGCCAAGGAGCGGACAAGATCTTGAGACCATTAAGGCCCGCCTTAGGAATGTTCGAGCAGCCCCACAACCCGTGGGAAGATGTGGCGGTGGACATATTGGGTCCGGTGCTCGATTCCAGGGGAACGGCTAAATACCTATGCGTGATTATTGACAAATACTCGAAGTGGCCGGAGGTAGATGTGCAGGAAGTCATGGACTCCGACACAGTGTTGAAGTTTCTCACTTCAGTATTTCTCCGGGAAGGAATACCCAGAACGATCTTGAGCGATAACGGGCCCCAATTCACGTCGGAGAAGTGGACAAGGTACATGGAAAGGAACGGAATCAAGTCCAAGCACACAGCTGTGTACCATCCCGCTTGCAACGGACAAGTGGAAAGGTTCAACCGTGTCCTGATGGGGTCCATTCAGCTGCAATAATACAAGGAAAGGATTGGGAAACGGAGATTCAAAGCATGCTGTGGGCCTACCGGATAATACCGACGGGACTAGGTTATAGTCCCTTCCAGATTTTGAGAGGCAGACTAGCCTTCACCAAGGACAACGTAGTCTGGAGGGAGAAGACAATAACAAGCAAGTGGTCGCCCGCAGTGGTATAGCACAACCTGGAAAGGGCTCAGAGGTTGTACACGGACCATTACAACAGGAGGCACAACACCAGGACCACTGATCTGGAAAAAGGGGAATGGGTCAGAGTCAAACTTGCAACGATCCAAAGGAAACGTGAAAGCAAATACAGCAAACTCCTAAAAGTGGAAGAGGTGTACGGAAGAGCGGCACTGCTCAGTGATGGCAGAGTGTGGTCCCAAGATCGCATGGCGAAAATCAATCGGATCATGCAATGGCCTGCCAGCAAGGACGAAGACAATGAAGATATAAGACAAGCTAGTGAAGTAGAGGAGATGACAGGTGCAAGAGAGACTCAGGAGGAAGGACAAGTCCAAACAGACAATGAAGGGTTTGAAGAGGTCAGCACAGGAAGCAGGGCGGCTGATAAAACCACTGCTGCAACTGAGAAAGAAGTGGAGACACCGAGGAGAGCAAAGAGCCCTGTGTGCGATGGGAACAAGGAAGAGTCCACTCCGGTAAGACGCACAGTGCAGGGAGGGCTGTGATCCGGCCCTCTCGATTCAAAGACTATGAAGTTAATGACTGTTGAACTGGGGACTTGAACTGTTCTTTGTTATTGGAAAAAAAGGGAGATATGTAGTGTCGCGTTCTAGTCTCCGACGTGCCGGCGTGATGACGCGGCGCGCCGGAGCCAGAACGCAACGACTCGCGCATGTGCAGTGGGCAGCGGGGATTGGCGCGAACGGCAGTTGGCAGAAGCGACAGGAGCTGCGGACAGTTAGACGCTCGGCGCTTCCTTTGTTAGCGTTTCATGTAATTGAATAAAGGAGCTTGTTACTACTACTTGACAGTCTCCTAGTGGTCAATTAAGGGGTACTTACTAACATCACAAGCTGTAATATTCATGCTACCTCCCGCTGCACGGGGAATCTACGGGGGCTTCGGCTTCCCCGTCTCTTGTCCTGCGGGTCTGAGAGTTCAAGCAGGATCCAGCGTCGGAATTACACGCCCCCATACTCCAGCAGACAGGCCTCAGCCCTGGCGGATCCTGCACTTCCCCTCCACACTAGGGCCCAGCACACTCGGGCCGCTACCGTACTCGACGGCTCATCGGGCGGTGTCACACGTCTCCGGGATCTCTTCTGGGCCGGCAAGTCCTTCGCTCCGGTCCTCTAGTGAGTTGAACAACTTTGAGCTCCACCTGCCGTGTAGGTTTTCATCACTTAGGGGGAATACTTGTGGATGTAAACCGGGGCCCACATGCCCCTCCCCGCTCCCGCAAGCTGCACACGTCGTCTGATCTATCTCGGCCAATTCGAGCTGAAACCAGCCATGCCGCGGTTCAAAAGGCGCACGCTGGATTCATGTACACAAATCTTTCATTTGCGCCTCGCCTTACACAGATATTTGAGCGGATTTACACCAGAATGGGTGCGCTCGGACTGAGCCACCTCAAGGAATGGTCATGTTGCTCAGCGGTTGGCCACGCCCCCCATGCTTGCAGTATTAAGTGTTGTGTGTTGTTGTGCTCTGTGGAAAATCTCTTCCCATCTCTTGAGTGAAAGTGTCTGTTCTAGCTTAAGTTCCCATCTCTTCTGCCCCTGAGTTCTAACCACAGGGTAGGACTGCTGCAGTATGGCGTATGATTCAGCAATAAGGTGGCAGTCATTGTTCTTGGATAAGAGCCACTTTTCAAAGGGTGAGAGTGGACGAAGAGCCCCTTTCTGAATAGTTGGATGGGTGGCAACCCAGTGTTCAACCTGCGAGTATCTCAGCCTCTCTAGCTCCGTCAACCCAAAGTCAGCCCTGAGGAAGGGTGCCTGCTGTGTCAAAAAATTGCCCGAATGAGTGGCAGCCCACTGTTTGCCAAGCCGCAAAGGCATCCTGATTCAGCCCAGTGATAAACTCTGTGCTGCCCAGAATAGGAGTCCACGGGGATGTAAATGATGTCAGGGCTTTCTAAGTAGCCACCCGGTCCCATATGCCAAGGGTGGCCCTGGTGCCAAGTGATGACTAAAGTCCCCAGGCCCTCTGTGAGCTTTTAATGTTATGTTTTGTTATGTTTTGTTATGTTATGTTATGTTATGTTATGTTATGTTATGTTATGTTAATCAGACTTATAAAGTGCACTATCACCCCATGGGTATCCTGGCACTGAATTACGTTAGTTCTACTGTTCGCACATGTTACTATGTAGCTATGAATTACTAGGGGATGACAGCTGGTCTGATTGACACCTTTGGAAAGAGCCATGTTTTAAGCCGTTTCCTAAACTTTAAGAGATCTTCTATTTGTCTAAGATTAGATGGAAGTTCATTCCAGAGCTGTGTAGCTGCAGAGCTGAATGCTCTTCCTCCAAAGCTTGTTGTTCTGAACCTGGCCATGCTTACCAAGTTGGCTGATGAGGAACGAAGGCTTCTGGTCGGAACATACCATTCAAATTTGCTCTGCAGTGGCATGGGCCTAAGTCCATGCAAAGCCTTAAAAACAATGCAGAGCAATTTGAACTGTCTCCTCTGTGTCATTGGGAGTCAGTGAAGCTCTTTGAGGGATAGAGAGGCTGACGATCTGTGCAATCTCTTTCAAGCTAGCTTTGCAGCTATTGTCTGGATTCTCTGAAGTTTCTTAATCAGGATGTTTGGGGCCCCTATTATCAGAGCATTGCAATAATCCAACCGACTCAAAATGACACTTCTCACTACAAGTGCTCTGGCTGGAATCGGTAGCATTGGGAGTATTTTCCGTAGTGCTCTAATAAGGGAAAAACAGGTCCTAACTGTTTTATTCACTTGGGTTTCTAGACTCAGTTTGTCATCAAGTACTATCCCTAGATTGTGCACTGCCTCAGAGGGTGTAAGTGGCTTATCTGTAGGGCTAGGCCAGAGGTTGGCCGGAACCGGGAGAGGAAATTTCTTTGAGACACAGAACAGAATCTCTGTTTTATCTCCGTTAAACTACAGGGAGTTATCTTTGAGCCATTTTGCAGTTTTCTGCATACACTCGTGAAAACTGTAGAGTGATATTGATTGACTCCCCTCCAATGACAAAATGAGTTGTGCATCGTCCGCATAGTTCACCAGATTAACTTTGTATGATTTGATAATTGAAATCAATGAACTCATATGAATATTGAACAGTATCAGACTAATTGCTGATCCTTGGGGAACCCCATTCTGGATGTTACCATATTTAGATTGAAAGGGAGGTAAAGGAACAGCCTGTTGTCTATCCTACAGGTATGACTGAACCCATTTCAATGCCATGCCCTCTACTACAATTTCTGTGAGCCTCTTCAAAAGGGCTTTATGACCGACTGTATGGAATTCGGCCGACATATCCAGTAAGATCAGTAGAACTGATAGTCCTCTGTCTGATCGCATTCTGAGTTTGTCCAAGACCGTCAATAAGGCAGTCTCTGTTTCATGATCTGGACAAAAGCCAAATTGCACAACTTCTAACCTGTGGTTAGTATCCAGAAATTGCAAAAGATGCTCTAAGATTTTCACAGGATAGGGTAGAAGAGAGATGGGTCTGTAGTTTTTTGGGCACAGGGGTCAAGCGTAGCTATCTTTGAAAGCGGTGTCACTATTGCCTCTTTCCAACATGCAGGTACTACCCCACTACTCAGAGATTGGCAGCAGATCTGTCAAAGTTGCGGAAATAGTTCTTCCTTTACTTCTTTCCACACCCTTTTTGGTAGAGGATCCATTGGGGATCCTGATGAGACACTAAGAACTAGTCTATTGAAATCCTCCTCTGTAGGAATCTCAAAGTAGTCTAGAGTAACTGACTTATCCTTTCCTACCCACGCCTCTATCTGAGCCAGTGGTGGCATCTCAGCCACTCTGATTTGGCTTTCTATTTTCTCTGCTTTGCCCATTTCCAGTCCCGGGGATCTTCCTGAGTTGCTAATGCACTATAGCCCTGTCCATAAAAAAACAATGATTCTCGGACTATTCACAATTCACTTCCACCAGGAAGCGAAGCTGCACCACCTGTTAATAATGTAAGAGGCAAGAAACTCCTAGACCAGTTGGTAAATCTGAGCATGACTCATATGGGGTCTCCCTTCAGCCCAGACAAAGCGGTTGAGTTCCCTCTGCAGAGACTGGAGAACACCTAATTGGGGCTTGAGAGGAAGAGCTTGAAACAGAAACAGAGCCCACAGGAGTATGGTCATCTTCAGTGCTGCTACTATTCCAAGCTATAAAAGTATGCAGTGTTTCGAGTGGGCAAGGTCCACCCGTTACTGCCGAAAGCAAGCTCTGGTAGTTGAGGGCTCCTGTCTCTTTCACCATTAAGGCTAGCTAGACACCAAGGTAGGGAACTGAAGAGGTTGCCCATTGCAATGGGAATTGGGCAGCTAGCTGTGTCTGCACAGAGGGTATCACCAGGAGGTTGAGGGCCTGGAGATTGACCTGAAAGTCCAAGACCTCCCCAGACTTCTTCAATTCTGATATAAGGGCCGCTAAAGCCCATAGTGGGTTATCGAGCACGATTATTACGTCATCAGCAGAAAAGCTAATGGTATGTCCCCTTCCTGAAATGCACCCAGCTATTTTTTTTAAACATATTTTATTGTTATTTGGTTCAACAGTCATACATCTTACTGTCATTCCCTCAAAACCCACCCAACCCTGCCATGAAACTAAGGATCTCCATAGGAACCAGATAGTCCGCCATAGTCCAAGTTTTCAGCAACTAAGTCCAAACAGTTTGTCCTCCGGTGGCTTACACTCCTATATGATAGCATAACCAACAGCACAACCATCAATAACATAAATTCCTTATGTACCCCCTCCCCCCCAATCTACTACTCTGCTTCCCCCCTACCTCCCCCCTCCCTATCTTCCCGCTGCCGGTGTGTTCTATATGTCTACGGATACGTTTCGCATGGAGTCTGTGGTCCATACCCAGGATTCCCACTCCGGGCATCTCGGTGCCCTTTCTGCGTTCAGATTGTCCTCGATCGTCCTGTGTCTGCTGGTCCACTAGGGAGTGGACTAACTCTTTCCCTGCTCTTGCGGTGTCTAATGCTTTCTCTCTGTGCATGCGTCGCGCTAGCTTAAGCCTTATTGCCTCCTCCGCGCTAGCCCACTTGAGCAACTCAGCCCTCCATCTCTTACTGCTGGGACCTTTACTGGACTTCCACTGCATTATTATTTCCCTTTTCGCTGGCACCAGGCCCATGTCTACAAATTTACTCGTCACTTTTGTTTGGGGGGTGTGTGGAAACATGCACCCCAGTGATACTCGGGTTATTCCGTACCCTCTGTGCCATTGGCTCCACATAAAGAGTGAATAGTAGAGGGGACAGCATGCAACCCTTCCGCTTCCCCCTACTAATTGTTAAGGGGGCTGATGCCTGGCCATTGGCCCGCACTGTTGCTCATAGTGTCCAGTAATTACTAAGGACACAGGTGCAGAATCTCTTCCCGATGCCAAAGTGGCAATGCGTACCCTCCAGATAGGGCCAATGCACCTGATCAAATGTATTCTCGTCATCAATGGAAAGAAGCATGATTTCCCTCTGTGAGCGTTTAGATTTGTCTGCAAGGTGGAGGATCCTTTTGGTGTTATTGCAACATTAGCGATGAGGGATGAAGCCGGCCTGATCAAGATCCAACAGGCCTGGCATGTAGGGTCCTAGGAGGACTGCTAAGATGCTAGTGAACAATTTAACATCCACATTGATAAGTGAGATGGGGCAGTAAGAATCACATTGCCTCTTATCTCTCCCAAGTGTAGGAATGACAGTGATAGAAGCCTCAAGCATGGAAGGTCATATGGCACCCCTATGTGCTACGGAATTAAAAAGTCTGGTGAGAACAGGCACAAGTATTTGACAGAATGTTTTATAGAAGAGGACAGGTAAGCCTTCACGGTCCAGTGATTTTAGAAGTTTCTACTTTGCAATGGCTGTTACAACTTCCTATATGCGGATATGTTGATCTAAGGAATCGGCCTGCTGGGGTGTCAACCGAGATGTAAGCGCATCCTGAAGGTATGTGTGTGGGCCATCAGGGGGTAGGTATTGTGCCGTGTAGAATTGCTTATAGTATTCCCGAAAAAGCTGCAGCAATAGGCCCATCTCCTGTAATTTTTCCATCATTCTGGTCTACTCTCTTAGCCTACTGTTTAGCCTGGCACTTATTAGCCAATAACTGGCTGCATTTGTCCCCCCTGCATAGAAGGAATGCTGTAGATAAAGTAGCGTGTATTCAGGCCTCTCTAAGGCTAATCAGTTACGCCTGTATGAATTCCACCTGATGCCAAATGCGGGGAGCCCCAATGCATTTATGAATGAGCTCCAGGTCTTTCACTTTCCCCTCCAGTGCTTCCCATGCTCTTGGCTGTGTTTTTTTGTCAGCTGCAGAAATGGCAGTAAGTTCACCCCAGATAACTGCTTTTAGTGCCTCCCATAGAATGGCTATGGAGGTGTCAGCTGTGTTGTTAATATCTAAAACGTCTGTAATGGCTTGTTGTTAGACCTGGCATCTTTGGGATGTCTTTCCATTATCTTTTTTGCTTCTGACCTACTGTTTTTCACTGTGTGCTGCATTTCGTTTTTGCTGGTTTTTGAACTCTGGGTACTTTACCACTGCTGTTCAGTGCTAAAGTGTAAGTGCTCCTTGTGTAAATTGTGATTGTGATTGGTTATCCATTATTGCATATTTGATTACCTGGTAAGACCCTAGTAAAGTGCATAGCATGTGCCCATGGCTTGTAATTCAAATGCTACTAGTGGGCTTTCAGAACTGATTGTGCCACCCACATGAGTAGCCCTGCAAACATGTCTCAGACCTGCCACTGCTGTTTCTGAGTGCAGCTTTAAACTACCATGTCGACCTGGCAAGTGCACCTACTTGCCTGACACAGACAGTCCCTTTTACAACATGTAAGGTAAACCTAAGGTACGTGCCAAGGGAGTCTCATAGGCAGGATGCAGTGTATTTAAAAGGTATGACATGTTCTAGTGTGTTTTACATGTCCTGATAGTGAAATACTGCTAACTTTGTTTTTCACTGTGGCAAGGACTATCTCTCCTATAGGTTATTATTGCAGCTGCCTTGTAACTTCTTTCAAGTATAACTTCCAACTCGGAAGAGATAGAGATTTGGAGTTTCGGGTCCCTGTACTCACAATTTATAAATACATCTTTTGGTGAAGTTAATTACTAAATTGTATGTTTGAATAGGGAACTTTTAGAAAGTGTGCATCTTCTTGCTTTACCATTCTGTGTCTCTGCCTGCCTGTGGAATCCATGACTGAGGGAGGGTGACAGTTGGGCTGTTTGTTTGCATTCAGTCTAGACAGTCACACAAATGGAGCTGTGGTGAGCCCTGTGTATCCTGATGGCCCATTACCAGGCTGATGTATCTTCCTGATCTAGAATGGTAGGAGAAGTTATCACTGACACCTGAATAGGGCTGTGCCTGTCCTCACACAAAGTGGTCTCTACCCCCCTGTAGTATGTCTGAGCAAGATCAGGGAAAGGCATGGTCTTGTGCACTACAAAGATGTTCCTTTGAAGAGTGTCTACATTAAAGGCAGAAACTGGTATAAGAGCTGGAGCTGTGACACCATAACTTCAGAACACGTCTGGACTAGGAAGACATTCTGCCAAGAAGACATGCTGGAGAAACTGTCATGAGGGACTACCAATTTTCAGTGTGCTTTGGTGTGTTGGCTTGCTGCTTCTGCCTTGGGTAGTGAAATGACTGGACTTTGCTTTCTACATCCTGCTTGCACAGGTTCTCCCAGCGCTTGTACGTGCTTGCCTCCTGTTAAGGAGTTTCAAGGCCATCAAGGACTTTATCTACTGGGAGTTCTGACTTGCCAAGTGGCGCCAATTCCAGTTCTTGTCCCTTGGAGGTGATTTATGCTGCAAAGGACTAAGAAAATCCACTCATCAACCTCCAGCACCTGTATTTCCTGATGCAGAACGCCATGCAGCTGAAAAACCAATTCATCGCCATTTTGCAGCCGCAGAATCGATGCAGTACCTGCTGTGCAGCTGAAATATTGCTTTTTTACTGAAATTTTGACTAGACTAAGCACCTTCCAATGAGCTACATTTCAAATATTTCTATCTGGTAATATTTGCAATGAGATGGAGCAACAACATCTTGGCACTTCAAGTGGAAAACACAAGTTTTAGATCTCTCATGCAATTTCACCACAACTCATCCCTACTATGCACCCACTACATTTCCAAGCCCTGTGTACACAACTTTCCTAGATCAAACCTAGGCGGACAAATACTTTTTGGGGAAATGATCTGCAATGAACCAAAAGAATCAGTGATCAAAGAAGAGTTTTACCTTTGAACTAGTGGTCTCAGGCATTTTTACGGAGTCCATATTGCCAGTAGTGACCAGTGTTTGGGATGAATGGCAGGGCGGGCGAGCAGGAGGTGAGAGGGTGAGAGGGTGCATAGGGGTTACGAAGGGAGGGGGTCAAAATAAAAAAATATATTAATTTTAAAAAAACCTTACTGTTAGAAATGGGATTTCTGGTTGGCTAGGGCTTGCGCCTAAGCCAGGCAGAAACCACCACTCTAGTAATCACAAAATATACACTGTGTCAACTGGCACTAGGCAATATTTACAGGGGATTATATACCCATGACAGGGCCAATTGGGCCACTGTCAGAACCATCACACAACACCAATAGTAAAGGTAGAACACAACTAGTAATTACTGGCAAAACTATACTCATCATTATATCCTGCAACAAAAATCGCATTATGAAATCAGCATCACCTTAGGCGTAAAACACATTATGCGCCAACCTTATAAGTAGAAATCACATTAGGCAATAAGCAGGACAAGCATAAACACCGTATGCACTAACCCCCTAAGCATAAACACTGAGGCATAAATCATTAGGGCCTGGCACACTACCAACCTAACACTGACCCCCCAGCTAACTGGCCTTCTCAGAGGGGTTCAAATGCCCCATGCCCAAACTGTCAGGGCTTGGCTGCCAATGCAGCATCATCACAGGGAGCGCACTGCACTGGGGCAGGGCTGGAGTGTACCTCACTCCTTTCATCAAAATGCCCACCAAAGAAATAATGGTGCTGGCACTACTGTGCCTTATGGGTCCCCACTGGTACTTCGCAAAACAAATGTGCCCCACGTTTCCTGCTGCTGCTAACTGGCGGTGCAGCTGTGGAAATAAATTTAGGCACTGGCACTCACTGTGCTCCGAGAGGAAAAATGGTCCTGGCACCATTGTGCCTACTGAGCTCCTACTGGGGCTTTGCAATAAATGAGCCCAACGTTGTAGTTGCCCGCTTCGGTGGCGCAACTGAGGAAATAAATGTAGGCACTGGCACTCACTGTGTCCTCTGAACCCCCACTGAGGCCCAGAAAACAATGTGCCCCATGTTGGAGCGGCCCTCTCTCCTGCGGGACCGCTCTGGCACCGACAATGTGCCTCGACCGGCACCAACAAGGTGCAACCACGAGCCCCCGCCCCTTTCTGGGGGACTCCATGGCATCTCCTCACACTGGGGCCGTCTTCGCCTCTGGCCAGACGTGCGGGGATCTCTTCCAGCCACAGGAGCGAAGGGGGTGGAAATGGAGCCCGCGAGGCTCTTGCGCTTGTCAGCAGGCCCTGTCTACAGTCAGGCGAGGGTGCCTGACTTCCGTTTTCTGCCTCCTTCTTCAAGCACCACAATGAGGGTGGGCTCCCAGTCCAGAGCGCACAAACAGCGGGTGGGAACCCGCTTGTCTAAGAGTCCTATGCAGGGTGGGCATCTACCAGAAAGATCCAATTGCGGGGTGGGCACCCACCATGAAACAAGCATAAAAGCGGGGTGGGCTCCGGCTGGAGAGCACAAAATACGAGGCGTGAGCACCCGCTCCCCAAACAAGCATATGAGCGGTGTGGACACCTGCCAGGAAACCCCAAATGCGGGGTGGGCACCCGCTTCGATCTGCAGATATGCGGGGAATCCCCATGTCGGGATTCCCTCCCAACTCCATCGCAGCCCAGCGCTGCAAATTGTAACAAGTTGCTCCTCTCGTCCTGGAGCAAAGGAATAAAGTCAGAGCACCCACGAGGCGCTGGATTTCCCAAAAGGTCCAGGGAACACAGCTGGGCCCAGGGAGGACAGCACACAGGGCCCTCCAGCAGGGAGGCAAGCCTTCCTGGCAGTTCCTCCTGGGCCTCAGCAGCACAAGAACAGCACCAAAAAGCACAACACTCATGGAATCACAGCCCCTATATTTATACTGCATCTTTGCTTTGTCTGCCCTGGCACAGGGCTTGGGGGAACCAGCAAAAACTGGTTCAGGGGGGAATTGGAGTGCTTTGTTTACCAGGCTCCTCTTCCCCTTTGTCAGGTGGGAGCTCGTCATCAGACACACCACACGGAGGCGGAGCCAGCATTGTACAGGCACAGACCTATTCAGGGACCAGGGACTTCTCCTCCCACTACTCCAAATGCTGATGTCCCATTCAGCCAAGTGCTGACTCAGCCAGCCCCTCCTGGAGCCACACACACACACACACACACCTCACCAGCCCCTGTCACTCAAAAGCCAGACATGCAATTCACATCAGGCAAGCAGACACATAGCACACAGAAATGCCAACTTCTAAAAGTGGCATTTCTAAAATAGTTATAATAAATCTGCGCACACCATTGCGCAGCATTTATTATTACCATTCCAGATATACTAAACTTGACCATGCTGCTCCTCTCATATCAGGAATTACCACTGAAACACTTATCAGGGAATCCCCAATGCTTTCCTATGGGAGGGCAGCTCCTAGTAGTAAGAAACCAAAATGGTTGTTAGTCACTACCAGGACATGTCACACACTTAAAGTACATGTCCTACGTTTTACCTACAATGCACCTTGCCCATAGGGCTAGCTACGGCCTACCTTAGGGGTGACTGACATGCATTAAAAGGGGGGTTACAGACATGGCACACACTTTAGGTGCCACGTCACAGCAACAGTAACACTGTGCACATAGGCCTTGCAATGGCAGAGGCCTGAGATAGGTTTGAAAGGCTACTTTGGTGGATGGCGCAATAAGCGCTGCAAGCCCACCAATAGCATTTAATTTACCAGCCTTGGGTATATGAGATACCACTCTACAAGCGACTAATAGGTAAATCAAATAGGCCAAACAGGTGTAGAACAAAAAGGTTTAGGGATGACCCTACAAAAAAGGTCACTTCCCTTCAGTCGGCCACGTCACACATCGCGCTCCTCCGCTCTTCTTCTTCTGGCACAGGCTCCCAGAATGCTCTGCAGGCAATCCTGAAGCTGCTCTCCCACATGAGAGCGGCTTCTGTATTGGCCTGCGGGACCTCGATTAGCGCTTCAGGATAGACTGGGAGTCCATGCCTGCTCTCTCCAACCCCAAAAATGAAACTGGGGATTGGGAGAGCTTCACTGCCCATGAACGTTTGGCCGGCATGGGGTGGGCGGCCAAACCATCATGCGCAATGAAGGGATCGCACTACCTCTCCCCTCAGTGCTGTCACCCCCAGGCCCTGCCCCCAAGACTCAGCAGGAAAGGAGAAATAAAATGAGTGTTGTTTTATTTTTCCTTTCCTGCTGTCTTGGGGCTGGGGGGCGATGCTCCTCCGCCATAGCAGAGGAGCCGACGCTGCATATCGCTAGCTCTGTTATAATGTGCAACCTGTGTAAATTCAGTGCTGTCCTCAAAAAGCTGTGTGTGAGAATCCTAATAACATAAAAACGAAATGGTCACTTTTTGGAATCGCCTGTGGTATAGGCATCCCAAGTCCTGACTTTTATTAATCAGAGAAGAAGCCACACCCCTAGATTAGGGGCTTATGCTTCAAGGAAGACTTGCGGTACTTCAAGAAAATATGACCGATGACATGATGATCAGCACTTATGTTTTTATAGGGCTGAAGAGATTTAGCGTTTAGAGGTCTTTTCCTGCAGACACAAAAGCTGTTGTAATCAGAGCATTACCGAGGAAAACTACTCTGCCTGGAGATTCAATATGTTGAAATTGTTCTGATATATTCATTGTTTGGATTAAGCTGGGGAGGATGAGAACAAGGGGAATAATTCCAGATAGTATAATGAAAAAATATATTGTTTACAATATTCTTTGGACCACGTGGAAGGATTTCTGTTTGAAAACCGACATTTGGGCTACTAGGGATGATAATAATGCTGAAAATGTCTACAGATAGATTTTATTTTCACCATGGGCAAAAATATTTATTTATTTGTGATTGTTGAGCAGTGACCAGGCGAGTTCAGGCCTCGAAGCACTCTACGGGAGCAGGCCAATACAACAGAGAGAAGAGCATATGTAGTTGGTCCTCCGCTGAAGAATAGTGAGTATTTCAGGATGAAACTGTGATGACTGGACGTACCAGTGAGAAAGAGCCTTGGTTAGTCAAGTAGAACATGTACCATTGTCATAACAGATGCAAAGACATCAGGAACATTATACCCATCATGTAGGATAAAACTTAACACAGGTACTTCTCATAGGAATTAGACAAATATATACAATGTGAAAGAAGGTTGGCAGACTGACCACAGTTCAGTCTATAAGTCATATTACTATAAAACATCTCTCTGAGAATTCCGTTTAGTACATTAAAAAAAGGAACATTCTACGAAACATGATTGAAAAATCCATTTTTGATTACACACTATATACACAACTCATTAACTAAATATGCATATCTATTTGTCCATATATCTAAATAAATTCGTCAATATGTGCATAAAAGCTGTAGTAAAGTAAAGGAGGACAGACCACACCTAATTCTTTAAATTAGTTCAAATTCGTCTGTTAACACGCTGATAATCTAAGAAGTACTAATTTTTTTAACTAAACTATTTATGGAATGTTTCGGTAACCCTTGTCATTTGGAGTAAACATATAGAATTATAGATGGTAAACAATGAGTAACAGGGATATGTTTCACCAAGGGGGTTCTGACTGACATCAAATAGGCAACATGAAGTGAGTGAAGCTCAAGTTATCTATGAAGTCACTCACAACCCTGAGGTGAAAAACATTGCCATTATTCACGTATTACCCATGTATAATTTAAAGTTATGTATGACCTCCAGAATCATTTTTCCCGTCTTTCAGCTGCTACACAAGGGTAGGGGATTAATGGGTGACATGCAGAACATGGCTGCTCCTCTCTGTTCCAAAAGTGCCCGCACCACTATCTGTATCTTCCCTTCCCTCTCCTCCAGGCACCATGCTCCCTGTGAGAGTCCTGCCAGAATGCCTGGTATTCCTTTATGACATAGCAACAGTTGGTAACAGTTTTTTTTTACGACTGTTGTTACCTAATATCAGTGAATTGCCAGATATAGAATCTCGCGTTCACACTAGTGACAATCACTGAGAGCCACGCAAAATATACAGATTCATGGATGACTAGCAATGAATAAGGGGAATGTTTTCACCAAGTGGTTCTAAGTGACATCCATTATTTAAAAAGAGTAAAGTTTGAGTTGTTTATGATGCCACTCAGAACCCAAAGTAGAATATCCCAGCTATTTACTTTTAACTCATCTACCATTTTATGTTATGGAAAGCCCCCAAAATCATCTACTCCTGCTTTCAACTGATACACCGGGGCAGAAGAATAATGGGGGAGCCTGTGGTAAGTTATGCTATGTTCTTTCTCTGTTTCTTTAACATTTAGAATGTGATCCTTAGAACCTTCATTGTGTCACTCTTGGCTCTATGCTAGCTTCTGATGTGGGCTCCTTACCATTTGTCTTCAATTACTGCCTACTAATAAAGCTTGTTTGGATTTGGATTGGCATCTACTGGAGTTTCTGGCGTTCCCCACCACTACATATTGCTACCAGGAGTGGGGTGGAAATTTTACTCCCGACTCCACCCTGTCCTGTGCTACTTCTGGAGCCCACCGGTCTGTCTACACTGCATACCTGGCACCCTGACAGCCTCTTCTGGAGCCCTACTGCAAGGTGGGTAAATAATTTGCCAGTTTTTGGCCAGTTTTGGTCTACATCCAAGCTTTCTTTCCATTGGGCCAAGCGCGCCCATTTGAAAAATAGCGTCATTTGCCTGGCTCGCTCCTACCTCATCGTTCCAGATTCCTGCAGACCGGGGTTCCTTCTTCTACTCCGCCTTTCTGCTGCCTCTTCTGACGACACCACTTCACGAAGGAGCTGCTGCTTTGCATCCTGGGAGGCGTCTTGACATCACACGCACGGCACCAGCCATTTTGTATTAGTCAATCACCTGCCAAGTGCGACGCCCGATTGGTGATTCGCACACCACGCTCATTTTAACGGTATTATCTTCTGCCAGTTTTCTACACAGACCACCTTTTGCGGTGCGACACACAGTGATTCGCACACCTTTCTTCTCCTGCTTTGCTGCACTAGTGAGTCAGTTTTACGTACTATTCATGTAACATATTATCCTCCGGTGACTCACACACCGTTATTAGTTCTTCATTCATTGTGTACATTTGTGTGACACGATCTCGGTGATTCACACACCATTTTACTAGTGTGTTCCTTCCAGTACAACTTTCTATTTTCCTCGTACTTGTTATTCATTGTTCATTGGAAACAAGTGTCCTGTTAGAGAGGTTTAATTTCGCCATGTGTAATCAATCCTCTGAGGAGTCAGTCGAAGATTACGAAGCAACGCTAAGAGTCTTAGATGAGAAGTGTGAGTTTGGCCCCAATGTTGACACTTACATAAGGCATCAATTTGTCTTCTACTGCTACTCCAAGAAGATCCAAGATCGTCTCTTCACCTCACGCAATACCACTTTAGCTGAAACTATTGTCATTGCCAAAAGTATTGAAAGATCAATTGTTACATCTAAAGTTTTGTCTGGTTACCCAAATCAAACTATGCTTCTTCCTACCCAGTCCTCCATACATCCTGCAGCCTCTTCCAATGTAAGTCTATTTTCTGATGAAAATATTTTATATGCTGTCAACACGAGACAAACCTTTAACAAAAAGTTTTGTAAGAATCAACCTTTTAGAAGCCGATTGGTTTGTTTTCGTTGCGGTTCGAGAAGCCACATAGGACACAATCCCAATTGTCCAGCTTTAGGGAAAAAATGTACTGAATGCCAGAAGTGTGGACACTTTCAGGGGGTGTGTAGGAGTGGTATGAATACAATATCCAGTAGGATTAAACTTTCTAGCATTTCTGTGGACACTCCCAACGTCCAAGATTGAACTTTTCAATTCGCTAATATTTTAGTCACTGTCGAAATCCCTGAATTTTCGTACCAACCTTTTAAAGGGCCGTTGGTTGACATTTCCATTGATGGTAAAACCCTTTTAGCTATGGCCGATTCAGGATCTCCTGTTACTATCTTAGCGGATGATACATTTTACAAATTCTGGCATAATGTCATGCCACTTCTTACTCCTGATATCAACCCCAAAGCCTTTGGGGAACAAGACATTGATCTCCTGGGTTATGTTTGGGACGGAGTGGAGTGTCTTGGCAGATCTGTTAGGTCCAAAATGTATGTAGCTGTCATAGGAAGAGACATCATAAGTTGGAAGGACGTTGCTCTCCTAGGCATCATCCTGTATCCTAGGCAAGATCCTCCCATTATTTTAGGTAATCTTTCCTTCCTTCAATCAACCGGATCCCATTGTTGAAAGCCTCTTAAAATCTATTCCCAGTGTTTTAAAAAAATTCTGTTGGTGCTGTCAAAGGTTACGAACAAATTATTTTGCTAAAAAAACTGCTGGTCCTATCGTACATAAGGTTAGACCTGTACCTCTCAGTGTCAGAGAGAATTTAAAGTCTCTTCTTAACAACCTCCAAACCGAAGGTATCATTTCCCCTATCGATTCCTCGGAATGGATTTGGCTGGTCATTTTACGGAAAAAAAGGACTGGGGACCTGAACTTATGTGAGGACTTAAGATCTCTCAATCAAAACATTCTCGTGGATTGCCACCCTCTACCTCTCATACATAAAATGTTAGCCAATGTCGGGAAGTCCAAGTTTTTCTCCACTACTGATTTACACTCCGCCTACCACTAAATTCAACTCTTTCCTAGCTATCAAGCACTCACGCCTTTTGTGACTTCGTTTGGTGCCTTTAAGTACTTGAGGCTACCTTTTGGCCTCGCTTCAGCCGCAAGTGTTTTTCAAAAGCTCATGAACAGTCTGTTTGGTGACTTTTCCCAGGTGCAAGCATTTCAAGACGACATCTTAATCCACACAGAAACCAAAGAGGAACACTAACAGATTCTTGACAAAGTGCTAACCATTTGACAAAATAAAGGCATGACTGTAAAAACCTGTAAATGTAAATTACTTGTCAATGAACTTGAGTATCTTGGTCACACAAACTCAAGTGAAGGCACCAAACCAAAGTTTTGTAATGTGGAAGCAATACATAATGCCCCTCCTCCTTCTGACAAAGATGCCTTATGCTCATTCCTTGGCCTGTGCGAATACTAAGCTAGGTTCGTTCCTGGTTACGCACAACTAGTTCAACTACTAAGGTGCCTCCTCAAGAAGGGTACCAAATTTGAATGGAGTGACACTCTCTGTGATACTTTTGAGAAGGTTAAACTTTTAGTTATAAATGCACCTGCATGACATCCGTTCATTCCCAACATTCGTTCTTTAGTGTCTGTAGATGTAAGTCAGAAAGGCCTTGGGGCATTTTTTGGGCAATGGGTGGATGGCAAAGAAAACACTGTTACTTTTGCCTCACATGCCCTGACACCTACTGAAATCAACTACAGCACAATTGAACGGGAGGCCCTTGCCATTGTCTGGGCTGTTCAGAAATGTAAAACATACATTTGGGGAACTCGTTGTGAGGTCTTCACCGATCACAAGCCTCTTGTTTCCTTATTGTCTGGCAATGGTTTGGGAAAGGGGAGGATATTTTAATTAAAAACCCTCCTTTGTACCAAGAAGAACCCAGTAGGGTCACCCCAAGTGCACCGGTGATAGGAACGCCTTTAATTCCACAAATTTTACACAGTACATTAGTCAATGGGGTGTTGCAAGATAATGAGAGAGATGCCCTAAATAAAACTAGGGCAGAAATAGTTCATAAGATAAGTCAATTGAATTTAAATACTGAAGCCTTGACAGTACCAGTGACTATTGGTCTTGTTATCCCATTGTATGGAGATTTCATTTGAGCAATTCCAGAAAAGAAGCAATGATGTCTGATGATCAGGCAAGTGAGAGTGATTCAGTCATTTCATTTATGGATATCCCAATTATGGAACCTTTAGCCGAAACCCCAAAGAGATTTACACCCGAAAGTTTGAAAGAAAAAGGGTCTACGGTCCCTACAGGAACAGGAGGTTCAACAATGGTTATTCTCGAGGAATTAGAGAGATGGGCACAGGGAATAGAAAAATGAAACTCACAACCAAAGGTGCTAGATATTAGCAGATTGAAAGTGGATTTGGAAGAAATTATAGCTGGTAATGTGACCACAGAAAGATTGAACACTTACAATGATGAGGAGTTGTTGTTCTTATGCAAGAGCATAATCAGAAGAGAAAAAATATTTCATGAAAAATTAACAGAGGTTGCCTCAGAGATTGGAATAGATACAGAGAAATCAAAATTGTTGCAGAAACCATATAGAGTGGAGTTTACTGAAAGGGATTTAGAAAACGTAAATGCTTCTGGTAAAAGACTGCAGATAAAAGAGCTGATGAACATTTTGAGAAAGTAGGGAGACATTGATAAATGGAGGACTATGTGGACAAGAATGAAAGATGAGGCACTAGCGAGAGAAGCGTCGTCTGCATTTCCAGTGAGGGAGTCAGAAAAGATTGAGAGAATATGTCCAATGAGAGAAGTTCCTGGTGGTGGATATATTCATGTTCCTTGAAGCATACAGGATATTTTGTCATTTACGAATGACTTCCCTAGATTGAGAGAAAGCCTTGTTTATTGGTACAAACAGGTGGAAAGATTTGTGAAAGTTTCAAAAGTTTTGTTGAAAGATTTGGATAGGGTGGTTTGATATTGTGGTACCCGCTGATTTATGGACGGAGTGTAAGATCACAGTTGATCTGCCGAGTGAGGAGTATGCAAGATATGCCAAGACAGAGGCGCCATCAGAAGCGGTGATGAAGAAATATCACCAGGTGATTACTTTCCTGAAAGGAAAAATCCCTCCTAAACAAATGGATTAGGTAAAAATAGAGAGAAAAACTTAAGAGCCAAAAGAGTCTGTACACGCGTATTATGAGAGATTACTACAGGTGTTCAAGCAGTATAGCGGATTTGAAAACATTGGTGAAAAAGGATATGGCACATTTTGTATATTGGTTTGTGTATGGTCTGAAACCAGAGATTAGTCAGATGATTCAACAGCACATGTTGTGCTGGCAGAGTAATACAATAGACTAAATATTGAAATATGCAAAGTATTGTAGCGATGACATTGAGGCTAAACATAGAGAGCTAATAGAGAAAATGATGTGGGCACAGGTGAAATTGGCAGTGTAGCATGAAACAAATTTAAATTCCCAAACTGATAATCAGACGAATGGGGCAGAGTCAGAGTGAACACGTGTTGAATGGTGGCAAAAGGAAAAGGACGAATGAGTAGAGAGGAAGCAAAGACGAAGTTTCCTTGTCATGTTTGAGGAAAGCATGGACATTAGAAGAACGAGTGTAAAGATGTCCGGAATAATAATGGGGTAAATCAACATTTAAATCCGCAGATGCAGAATGAAGTGGTTGTCAACCAGCAACAGCAGCAGCAGGTAGTTACTCCACAGTATCAGGTGCCACAAGCTCCAATGTCAAAACATGTGAAACATTCAAAAATACAGTGTGAACACCGATTTCATTGAGAAAGTGGTAAGAATAATTCTATGGTTTCACAATATTTTTTGCAGAGCTATGAAATTGACTTGAACTTTTTTCGCAATGATTGTTCCTGAGGGGGAGGAAGAGGAGTGCGTGTTTGGCGCATCCTTGCCGGTAGACCAGACAGGTCCATTATGGCATCGTAGGGGCTTGATGATTTCTGCTGCGAAGGACTCCAGGAGCCAGGAGCCACGCGTTAGCACACCTGCCCATCAGAGCGGAGGACCGCCCCCTAATCACCGGCCCCTCATTACAGCTCGCCGGACCCGCTGGCGCGGGTCCCGCTTCGTGAGCTTTTGCTCACCGTGCACTGGAGTTGCTGTTTCCCGAGGTGGGGGCATAACGAGGAGTGCTGCTGGCCGTGGTGTCAGAGGCAGTTTGGCATCGTAGGGGCTTGATGATTTCTGCTGCGAAGAACTCCAGGAGCCAGGAGTACGCGCGTTAGCACACCTGCCCATCAGAGCGGAGGACCGCCCCCTAATCACTGACAGAATATAATCCGTTTCTAGGTCACGCAGCGCGGGACGCAGCGCGAGACCAACGCCGGACTAAGCCCGGGCAAAGGGCGGGCCCTCTGTGGCCCTCAGAGGCACAAGGAGGACGGGGACGGGCCACCTCCCTTGGCTCCCCAGCTAAAGAAGGTATAGTTCTGTATACCATGTACTGATTACCCATGGACTTATTGACATCGCCATCACTGACCCTACTTTTGACCATACCTTATCATTCATGACATATAAGGGGACATATTAAATTCCCATATTACAGCTAGAGTATGGAAAAGCTTATTCAGAGTTATACATCACCTACCACTATCTGCGACATAGACTGTGATGACCGCCCCCAATCCCTCAATACTATGCAATCCCCATCATATACCCCTACAAGTTTGCAAGTCTTGTCCTACTGGGAGGAACTAAACGCTCTGTGCGGGACTAACTTTATTCCAGTAACATCCCCTTCCCCCGTAAAAGCCCTTAGTATTAACATTCCCGCCGACATACCTCATGAACCTTCCATACCACCCAATGAGGACAACAACCAGGCAATTGTACGGTCGCTGGGCCAAAGTGCGAAAAGGAAACATGACGGGGTAAACGATCACGAAATCCAACCCAAGATACAAAAACGCTGTATTGATCCCCCATCGCCTGCCACAAACTCCATCACACCCAGGGGGGTTGCTGAAAGTTTGGAGGACAAAGTATCTTCGCCTCAATTGCAGTTATTGCCTCAGCTTGAACTATTGTTAAGATCTGTAATAGCACCCTTGCTAGAACGATTTGCCGTTTTAGGTGATAGGCTGACAAGTATAGAGACAGCTATTAAAGCCAACTCGTCACCCGTTATAAAGATGGCGATACCTAATTGTTCCATCCCACAAACTGTACTTGAAGTGCCTATGGCAATCGACACAACAAAAACCGTTCCAACTGAAAGACAATTTTCCAGCACGTCACCTCTAACTGCTACCAAAACCACCCACAAATCTCTGTCTAATACAAGAAAAAATGTCCCGATTGAAAGACAGCCTCCCAAGAGTCAACCCCCACTGGTCACTAAAAATGCCCCAAATCCTGTGTTAACTAATTACTCTGCTGCTAGAGCTGCCCCAAACAGAGCTGCATGTATAGACTTACCTCCGGCAGCCACACCCTTTGTGCTTGTTCTTTCAGGAGTACCGACTCCCGCTCACAGGAAACCCGAGAGTTATCAGGACCTATTACACAAGGTCATCTTCTGGTTAGCTAAAAATAGACCCCTGCCACCTGATAAGGACGGTGGTATCCTGAGTGTCAGAAGGGTGGGCTGGTTAGGGTCATTACCTAAGGACATTCCCGGGGACTTAATTCTTTTTAAATTTAGGAATAGGAACATCGTCCCCTATTTACGATCCTCCCAGCCTCACGAAGGTGACGGTCCCATATCCATTTGGGATTTGCATGACTTTTATCCGTGCACTTCACTCATCCCCCTACCAAGACCCACAGCAGTACATAATCATTTGCTAGAAAGGGGTGGTATTAGCTCACCAGCCCCCCATAGATTTGACTTATTCTACAAATACACCAATGTTTGAGAAGTTTTTATAAAGGGTCAAGCTTACATTTTTAACCCAGTCAGTAATGCGTTTTTTTTATGTATTATGTTTCAAATAAGGATAAGGTTCCTACTGGTTGGGCATATGTCTCCATTAACTTGTATTATATGTATCTTTCCATGCTGCTATGTTCATATTGTTTCACTTTTATCTGTATGCTTTTATGGTTTTTAAATGAAAATCGAATAAAGCTAAGTGACCTGAGGACCATTTATAGATGGGAAAGTGTAAGGCAGTGATATCACTTTTCTATTGGACACTGGTGCTACCCGATCTACTGTGAAAGCAGCATACGTCCCAAACCTACCCCTCTCGAGAGAAACTATCCAAGGTGTAGGAGTTTCAAATAAACAGATTAGAACACTAGATACAAAACCGATGGAAGTGCATATTGGAAATTTTAAAGACATGCATTGGTTTGTAGTAGGAGTTTCAAGCCCAGTGAACTTGCTAGGAAGAGACCTATTGTGCAAGATGAACTGCACAATGTATTGCACTACTGATGGTGTTGCCTTTCAAACACCTGATGAGGTTGTGAGTTACAAAACGATGCTAGCTCAGCAGGGTTTAGAAGTGGATGAGATGTTTTCACTACTGACTGAAAGAGATTTGCCTGGAGAATTGAAAACCACAGTGAATCCAGAGGTGTAGGATATTTCTGGAAAATATATAGGGCTCATGGCAAATGTAGATCCAGTGAAAATAGTGTGAAAATAGTGGTGAAAGAAGGTGTAGTTTATCCAAACTTATGACTGTATAAAATGAGTCCGCAGTAAAGCAGGAGTTGGTCCAGTAATTGACCAAATGATTGAGCAAGGAATTCTCAAAGAAATCATGGGTAGTCCTTGCAATTCACCAATTATGGGACTCAAAAAGCCTTGTGGTAAGTACAGGATAGTGCAGGATTTGTGCAATATTAATACAATTGTAGTGCCTTGCTGTCCAGTGGTGCCAAATCCCGCAGTGATCCTTTATCAAATGCCCTGGAATGCAAATTGGTATACATAAATTGATTTGTGTCAAGCATTCTTTTCCATTTCATTACACCCACACAGCCAGTATCTTTTTGCCTTCCGGTTTCGAGTTCCTCAAGGGTATACAGAGAGTCCTTCAATTTTCAATCAATTTTTGAAAAATGTCTAGAATCATTAGTTATGCCCGAGAAATCAGTCTTGGTTCAGTACATTGATGACCTATTGGTGGCATCAAAGACACGAGAGGATTGTGTCACTGACACAATTACATTACTGAACCATTTGGCCTAAGGAGAACACAAGGTGTCTCCAGAGAAATTGCTGTTTTGTCAACAAGAAGTCAAATATTTAGGGCATAAAATAGAAAGAAGAGTTAGAAAAGTGACCCCAGAAAAAATAAAAATAATCAGAAAATTGCAACTACCTCAGACCCGGAAAGAGATGAGAATGTTTCTAGGAGTGGTTAGATATTGTACACAGGGGATAAATGGATTTTCCCGGCTTTCAAAACCATTGATACAATTGATTCGGAAAACAGAAAAGGATCCAATCGATTGGAATGATGAATGTTTGGAAGCATTTGTGAAATTGCAAAATTGTCTGTGTGAGGCGCATGCTTTGGGAATGCCTGATTATTCAAATGAATTTGCACTATTTTGTTGTGAGAGAGAAAGTTGTGCACTTTCAGTTTTGACTCAGAGGCATGGATTAAGCCGACGTCCAGTGGCGTATATTTCTGCCTCCTTCGATCCAGTGGCTTCAGCCTTACCTGGCTGCTTAAAAGCAGTAGCTACTACATGTATGAGTCTAGAGCAAAGTGAATGAATTGTGATGGGACACCCTATTAAGGTTTATGTGGCACACTCAGTTGAGATTCTTTAAAAAAAAACTCGAACACAGCACCTCACTCCTAATCAGATGACTAAGTATGAAAGATTGATTTGGGGAGGAGAGAATGTGACAGTGATAAGGTGCACAATGATGAATCTCGCCACCTGATCCATGTTGTGAATAAGTGAAAGATGAAGTTGATCATGATTGTTTGGATGTGACTGAGATGTGTTCTAAGCCTCGTCCAGACATACAAGAAGTACCCATGACGGAATCAGATCATGTGTTGTTTGTGGATGGGCCATGTTTGAGGACAGAAGAAGGAGGGCTAAGTGATGCATATGCTGCCTGTAAAATATCAGGAGTCATTGAAGCATGCTGTTTACCGGGAGTTAAGTCTGCACAAGTAGCCAAATTGGTGGCCTTAACGAAGGCATGCAAAATTGGGAAGAATTGGAGAATAATCGTATTCACGGACAGTCAATATGGTTTAGGGGTGGTGCACGGCGTTGGCCAGCTTTGGATGCCAAGGGGATTTCTGACTTCTTCAGGATCTACCATTAGAAATAGCAAAAACGTGAAAGGAGTCGTTAGAAGCATTACAATTGCCAAAATTAGTAGCAGTAGTCAAGTGTGCTGCACAATCAGTCAGGAAATGACAATGTGACGGCAGGTAATCGATATGCTGACCAGATTGCTCAGTATTGTGCAAGAAATACAGTGTCAATCAACAAGAAAATGGAAACAGGTGAAACCAGCTGCCAACTTATGTTTTTCTCAGCTCTATAAACATGGGAAGAGGTCAGACAGTTGCATGAAGAAGTGAGGGAAAGGAAAGGGAAATCTGGATAATGTCAGGTTGTACAAAAAGGACTGAATATGAAGTGTGGATATACTCAGACAGCAGACCAGTCATGCCAGATTGTTTGCTCTCTCAAATGGCGAGGGGATAACATGGAACAACACACATAGGTAGGGATGCAATGATCAGACAATTCAGACAAAAATGGTATAACCCAAAGTTTAGGGTAGTTGCAGAGAGCCTTTGCCAATGATGTTAATCGGTCAGCAGCAAAATCCAGAAAAATAGTGGTTAGTTGGGAGACAATTGGAAAGGACCATTCACCAGGCTGCAGTTAGATTTCATTGAGTTGTTTCCATGACACGGATTGAAGTATGTCATTGGCATAGTGTGCTTGTTCTCGAGATGGGTGGAGGCATACCCCACTAGAAGAAATGATAGTCTCACAGTTGCTAAATTACTGTTGAGAGAGTTGATACCTCGATTCGGTTTTCCAGTCACTTTGGAACCAGATAGAGGACCTAATTTTAATAATGAAATAATTCGATTAATCTGTGATGCATTTAACATTGAACAAAAACTGCAGTGTGATTATCGGCCAGAGGTTTCTGGAGTAGTTGAACATCCTAACGGAACAATCAAGTCAAGATTAGGGAAGGTGTGTGCATCCACAATGCTAAAATGGCCAGATGCATTGCCTCTTGTACTGATTGGTCTCAGAAGCATTCCTGACAGAAAAACAGGATTGAGTCCTCATGCAATACTCATGGGAAGGGCAATGAGACAAGCATTTATTCCTGGAAATACATTGATGAATATAACTGATGATCTGGTATTGGACTATTGCAAAGGATTGGCTGATCTGGTGTGTTCTGTCTCTCATCAGGTAGGAGAAGACACAGTTGCAATACAGCCAAGCCAGGCGCATGATTTGAATCCTGGAGACTGGGTGTTAGTGTAGAAACACGCAAAGAAATCATGTCTAGCACCCAGGTGGGATAAACCACGTCAAGTCATACTGGTCACTAGTCACTACCACAGCAGTGAAGTGTGCAGGTTTACCCATTTGGATTCATGCTAGTCATACCAGAAGAGTTCCAAGCCCACCTGAACAGCAAGAGCAGCAACTGACTGAACAAGCTGAAATGTCAGAAGCTGAAGGTTGTGAAGTTGAAGAATCTAGAGTGACAGATTTTGATAGACAAATACATGAAGAGCAACCAAGTTCAATTCAGGAAGGGTGGATACCAGTAATAGAAATACCTGAAGTTGTTAGCAAAACAAGAAGAAGAAATAAATTAGGGAGACAGGAAAGTAGAAAGGAAACAACAGGGAAAGAAGAACACACTCAGGTAGAAGTGAATAAAGCTACTTAGAAACCTGAGCAGGGCCAGATATAAGAAGAACCGGTTCAGGCAGAAAAAGAACAAATTGTAATAAGACTTGGACAGGACCAGTTAGAAGAAGAAGAACAGGTTCAGGCGAAAAAAAGATATAACAACAATAAGACCTGAACAGGTATAGATCGAAGAATATCCAAATACAGAAATTACAGGGCAAAGACAATTAAAAAGTGACAAAGAACAAGAACAGATTGTGCCCAGACAAAATGAAAATAGAAGAACCTTAGAAAAGGATGGAGAAGGTGAAAGTACAGTAAAGGTCAAAAGAGTCAGAAAAGGTGATAATTGGCCAGGTGGAGTAACAAGATTAAGATACTTCCTAAAGAAGTCAGGAAAGAAACCAGAGCAAGTAAATGTGTTTTCAAGCCAAACTCAACCTAAACAGCTGTAGAAAGACTCACACGAAGAAGCCCAAGGCTGAGCATTCTGAACAAAAAATATAAAGCCCCTGAGTGGCCTTAAGTCAAACTAGAGGAATTCGAAAATGCAGATTTACGTGAAGAATCAGAGAGAGTTCATGTTGCACAGGGCGATGAAAGCAAATTAAAGACTACCGTAAAGCAAAAGACAGTATTTAAAGAAAAGTTAAAGAAAGAAAGAAAAAGAGAAAAGAAAATGTTCTCAGATCGTAAAATGGCAGTAGTTGAAGTCACTGAACAACCGAAACAAAGTTTGAAACGAAGATGTCTTAAAGTTTGCCTATGTAGTATTTTACTACTAATATTACTGTGGTTAGTTCTAACAGTGCTGGTAAATTTATTAATGGTAACAAATAACAGGAATAATACAGTTACTAACGGGAAAGTAGATGTAGTGATGAAAAACTAAAACAGAACTAGAGCATGTAGATGAAACTATCTACTTGCTCATCATAATGAATCAAATAATGATTTGTCTTTAAATGGGTTTACTAAATTGTTGTTTCAGTACGTTAATACAATGGAAATTAGTGATTGTTATGTCTGTATGAAATTACCTTCATCCGTATCAGAAGGGGTACCTTACCACCATATACCTTTAACATATGGTGTATCATGTAGTGTTCTATCAAGATTATTTTATGTAAACAGAAAGCTCCAGTATTTTTATTCAAACTTAGATTTAGTATTTTCAAAATTACCAGTTTGAAATAATATGAATCTAGTATTTAGTAGTAAGGATGCACAGTTCATGGGCGAGTTCTTCTTAAGAATGAGCCCAATAGATATAGCACAGGCACACAAGTATAACCAAACATGTATATTGCGTGAAGAAGAGAAAGAATTTTTAAATTTAGTCGAAGAAAGGAGACAGGATTTAACAAAGAAAGCTGCTAAACAGAAATCCCAGGTACCTCCAAGGGTTGAGAAAGAGGGAATTTTTGCAAATGGTGAGGCTCATGCTGCAATGCCCTAGACTTTGTGAAGGAGGGAAAAGTCTGCCTCCATAGGTTGAAGACTGATTATAATAACATTTTCATTGGTTCCAGTGAATGTGAACATAACTTCCTAATTATAGGGGGATGGGGACTAAAAGGGGGAACTGATCCTGTATTTCCTGGAATATACTATGTGTGTGGGAGAAATGCCTATTATAGGTTAGCTACACAGTCATATGGTAGCTGTTACTTTGGAATAGTATTTCCAAAGACCTACCATGTGGATAGAATCGATGGAATCAATGAAATATCTAATGGACTAACACGACGAAGAAGAAGAGCTATTTATATGAAATAGTGGGTGATATATTTGGTGCATTGATATCCTCAGTTGGAGTTGTTCTGAATTCACACAGTAGTTGATCGTCTCTTGACTGATACTGCTGGAGGATTCTTAATGATTATACAGAAATGGTTGCAATAAGGTCAATGGTTTTGTAAAATCGTCTTACTCTTGATATTTTATTGGCAAAAGAGGGTGGAATCTGTGGAATGTTGAAAATTCAACATTGTTGCTCTTCCATTCCTGACAAAAGTAAGGAAATTAAAGGATATATTAAAAATATTACAAAATTTCATGAAGATTTGACCCAACTGGAGGTTGATGGTGTAAAGGAGAGAGACTAACAAAGAGCAGGACATCAATAGGGAATTGGTTTACTAATTTTGGAAAGAGTTTTCTAGGTCAAATAATACTACCAGTAGTTATGATAATGACAATAGTATTATTAATAATGATCACCTGCAAATGTTGCAGGAGCGAAGGAAAAAGAAAACTGCATGCAGAAATAGATGGCAAAGGAAAGAAAAGAAAGAGAGAATTTGAAGGAATCCAATTAGAAGAGATGAAAGGAAAGCTATATAAAAATATGAAAGAATTGGAAAGAAAAGAAGTAACTGATGAAATTAGGAGGGAAGAAGAGGAAAACTGAGAATTGATGAAGTTGGAATCTGGGAAGGGATGGGTAATTTTGAGATGGCTCAAAATGCCATCAGAGGGGATTGATGGAGCAAGGTCTCGAGAAAAAGAGACTTGCTCGGAAGCCATCCACTCATTTAACTCACTAACAATTTATTAATAAAGTTTTGTGAAAAACTAATACGCAATTACATGAACATGTGGGTTAGTGAACCTTCCATGTGCATGTACTAACGCAAATAACAATGAAGTAGGACTAATACCGCTTTAAAAGGGAAAACTGTTTTGCGCATGCGTCTACTACATCTACGTAGGATGACGAGGTAACGCTTGGAGGGAAATTCTTGTCATGAGCAGAAGCTATTAAATGGAGTCTTAAAGACTTGCGTGGATGGCACCTGCTTAGCTGGAATAAAAGCAAGATATTCTACTAATGCTAATGCGGGAAAAGTATTAATAAATAATATGGGATGGAGTAGAGGAGGGTGGTATACTGTGCAAACATTTTATTTGGAAATAAACATTTGTCTTCTGACTTTATCATTAGTGCATATTTGGGCCTTTCTCGCATAACTGAACTGAACGGAGTGACGTAATGTCCGCGTATGTCCTTTGGAAGGGAACTAGAAAATGATGATAGTTTGTTTGAATGGGAGCCAAGAACAAGAGAAACAATATGGGAACAGAAGGGTGCAGAGTTCAACTGTGAAGAGCTCTATTCATGAATAAAGTTAAATGTTGCGATATAGAAACAATTAGTATAGGGGAATAAAATGTATGAATAAAAAGTAAGGGTTGGGTTTGCGAACAATAACTGAATTGATTTTTGTGACATGTAAGCGTGGTGTGATGGAGATCCCCCCTTACTGACTAATCAAATCTCGTATTTTCCCGATATTTAGACTTTAGTGGGTGGAACATGGAGAACGAAAGGTATAATTAAGATAGTTTTTAGTTAGTTAGAGAAAGCGGTTGCAGGTAACGGAGAGAGGAAAGCTGAGAGCGAGAAGGAAAGCAAAGAGAGCGGAGAATTGGACGCTGAGAGTTGCTGAGGGAGAGCTGGAGAGACTGAAGGAGTGAAGAGCAGGGAGGAGGGAGCTGATTGCAGAATCTGAAACAGAAATTACTATCCTGATCTAATTGGGTTAGATTTGAAGATTGCGGAAGAATCTCGAGGAGGAAGAGAGTGCCAGAGAGGTGGTGCAACACAACTATTGGTATCTTAGAGAGGTCCACTGTCCTGTCCTGAAGTCTTTGTTTCCTGACCTATCCCAGGAGACCCTTACCAGCCCTTTGGCCAGGGGTTTGGTCTTCAACATCATCCTTGGTAACTATAATTTTCTGTTATTTGCTAATGTTCTTTTTTCTTGTCTTTCTACCCCCTCTTGTTGAGCATTGATTGTTGTATGAGTCTGTGGCAATAGAATTGTATTTATTAATTGAATTCCTCTCTCCCATGGATGTTGGTGACTGCACTGCATTTGAAAATTGTTCACATGCACCTGACATTTTAGATAAAGATTTTAACTTTCCAGAGTCTGTGGTTATTTTACTTCGAAGTTCATTAAAGTTAGATTTATGTTAATTGTTACCATCAACTAGTCCCTCTAACTGTCCATCGACCAGAGGAAAACACTTTTTGATCTGTGAAGGGTTAGTTAGAGATGAATAAAGATATTCAGTCAACTAATCCAAACAATTTGTGAAAATCATAAAACTTGACAACCCAACCCCCCAGCGGTTTAACCACTGTGAGTTTATGGGTTCAGGTGAGTATATATGTTAGTGGAGTATCTGTTGTTGGTGAACCGCTGGATCAGCATGAGCTAGTTTGCTGTCAAGATGCAGGCGGAATAAAATTCCAGGTGACGGGGGTGTGGCCAAGATGGCGGCGGAGTAGGACGTGCCTTCAGACCCCTCCGGCGCCGTATGTCGCATAGCCTTGGATATAGCCCCGGTTAGGTGCCCATCCGAGCTAAAACTGCGGTGCCGCGACTCCTGGTGTTGTCCGGCAGTGACTGGTGCCCAAAAATATAAAGTTTGAGCCAGCGGACGGTGGTGTTGCGAGGTGCGGCCTGGAGGAGTGGCGCACCCGGAGTGCCTCATGGTCGGCAGTTTTAGGTGGCCTCCCGGCCCCAGAGAGGTGTAGTTTGACTGGCGGCAGCTGCGGAGGTATGGACGACTCCAGCTAGGCATCCGTGGTCCGTGAGGGAGCGAGCGACCTGCAGCGACGGCACAGCGGAGGGGCTTGCTGAGTCCCCGCGGTGACGGAGAAGGGGTGACTGGGTCCACCGCGAGTGAGCTGGAGCGGGGTGATCCTTGCCGCCCGGAGAGGGTGCTGGTACATCCTGAGGCCTCGGAGGGTGCAGGGAGCGTAGGTGCCCCACCGGAGGTGCCTGTAGATTGATCCGCTGTCGGTGGACGCCCCTGGCAGCCTGCAGGGGATTGGAGGTGAGGAGCGGTGCCCCGGGCTGGCAGTGGGCAGAGCAGCTGGCCTGGCCATGCAACTCCCCCGCGGCCCGGGAATACAGTAGGCCTGAGACCTGAAGTGCAGAGAAGAGGCCCAGTGCGGAAGGGGGGGCCCTCCCCCGCCCTATACTGGATCGCCCCACACGGTAACGGATTGATGAGGTTAGAGACTGTCCTGCTGCCTCCTGCTTGCTGGCTGAGGATGGGTGTGCCGGCCTAGCCCTGAGGGGTGCCGACCTGGGACAGGCCTAAGTCAAGGAGTTACGGTCCCTGGAGGGCCTTGCCTTGCCGTAGTAGTAGCGGCACAATCGCGGAGGTACCGGTTGGGCCCTGAGTGAGAGGCCGCTAGCAAGGGGGTGTTGGAGGAGTTGCACCTGAACATCTGGTTTGCCCCTGCCCTGGAGGGCTGAGTGTGCCTGGAGAGGACGAGTCCCTTGTGGTCCTTACTGCAGCAGCGATACCAGAGGGGGCACTCCATGTACAACAAGCAGGAGCCCTGCGACGCCTGGGGCCCATGGTCGGCCTTTGCCTCCCTGCATCGACCCTGGCAGGCGACTGGGAGTGACGAGGGACACCCGGAGTATCTGAGGCTTGGTCCGTAGGCCAGGGGACGGTGGTTGGCCTGATTGGAGGGCAGAACGAGGCTGGTTAGCTGCGATTGTCAGTAGCCAACCCCCTGGAGCTCGAGTGGATTCGGGACGGTTGAGAAAGGTCTGGGCTTGACTGTGGCCCCCTGCTGCCTCTCGTCACGCTGCGGCCTGAGGTGATTGGGGCTGGAACTCAGCAGTACATAGGACACTGTTGATCGCCGTTGCTTTTCGCCCAGCTTGTAGGTCCCCCTAGGGTCCAGCTATGGCGACAGGCAGGATCAGGAGGGAGAAGGTGGTGAAAGATGGATCCCTGAAGGTGGCGGCGCAGACTGCCACGTCGGCATCTGAAAAGTCTCTACGGAAGGAAGATTCGGAGGCCCCGGCAACTAAGGCTTTCATGATCGAGCTGTTCTCTGCGATCAAGGAAGACATTGCGGAGCTACACTCCCAGCTGGCGTCTGATATCCGCGAGGGGCGGCGGGACGTCGATGGTGCGGGCGAGCGGGTCGCGACCCTGGAAGAGCATGATCTGGGGACTGCGGAGGATATCCATCACCTTCGGCAAGAAGTGATCCACCTCACAGAACAGAAATTGGACCTGCAAGCCCATGCTGAGAACTTGGAGAATAGGTCCCGCCGCAATAACATTCAGATTCGGGCGGTGCCCTGGAAGGGCGAGGGGTCGGATCTGCGAGAGTATGTGGGGTCCCTCTTCCTGCACATTCTTAATGAGGAGGACGTGAAGGATATCCAACTGGACTGAGTGCATCGTGTTGGTCTCCCATCGGGGACCTAAGGCCCCTCCGCCTGACATATTAGTATGCGTGCACGACTTCCAACTCAAAGAACGGATTCTAGGAAAAGCTAGGGACCTCGACCCCCTTCAGTTCCGAGACCATCGTCCTTTCCTCTTTCAGGACCTAGCGGCCTCAACATTGGTAAAACGGAGAGAATTCAAACCTGTCACCAACTACCTCAGAGAGCAGAATGTTCCCTATTCCTGGGGGCACCCATTCCGACTCATCTTCAAGTTGAAGGCCAAGCTCATCCAGGTCCGGTCCCTCGAAGCGGCTTGTGACATCTTGGGGCTGGAACGACCTGCCCCCTCTTCTGAGGCCGACGGCTCTCCCAGCAGACGACGGCGACGGTCCGCCAAATGGCAGAGAGTGGGTAAACCTGCGCCTATGGCGAAGCCGACCTGTCAGCGAGTATGATGGAACGTAGGGCTGTGGTGGCTTCTGTGGCCCAGGTAACAGACGCTTCGGCAGGCTCTTGAGGTGTGGACTCTTTCCAGGCCCTAACAGGGCCAGTAGCTGGCGTCGGAGGGGACGGTTCGCAACAGGTTATGACTAGTTCTTCTATGTCCTGGTCCCGAAAAGTGTCCTGCATCAGGAACTGGACGATTGTTTGGTTGGTGCCAAGTTCCCCTGCCTTTGAGGCCTATATCACGAACTTTCGTATGTTTCTTTCTTTTGTACTGTTGTGCTATGGTTTTTGGGGGTTTTAGGGGGGGTTTGTTTGTGGGGCTCCGCATCAGTCCTCGGGGGGGTTAGGGGTAGGTCGGGGTGGTTGGGTGTTTCAGAGATGTTCTCTGCTGGTACAGTCACAGAAGTCATGTCTAATGCTTTCATCCCCTTGCAGCAGGTATGGGTAAAGATCTGAAAATTGTTAGCTTGAATGTTCGCGGTCTCAACAGCCCGGTTAAGCGCGCAGTCATTTTATCGCTGTTAGAAGGTGCAGAAGGGGATGTGTGTCTGTTGCAAGAGACTCACCTCCTCTCTAAGGATACTAGGAGGATGAGGGACAAGCGTTTTCCAGTGCAGTTGTGGTCCTCATGCTCAGCGAAAAAACAGGGGGTGGCTATCCTGGTCAGTGCCAAAGCTCACTGTAAGGTCCTGTCCCACGTAGCTGATATCAAAGAGCGCTTTTTGGGGGTTAGGATCCAATGGGGGAACACACATTTCACTGTGGGCTCCCTGTATGCTCCAAATGTCCACCAGGAACCCTTTTTGAAGACGGCGCTTGCGGAGGTGTTAGCTTCCCCAGATGCGTGTGTGTTGGTGGGGAGGGGGGGTCTGAACGTAGTAATGGATCCGGTGTTAGATAGATCAGCTGCGCCTTCGCATCAGGTGGGGGCCATCTCCCAGGGGGGAAGCAGTGGTTATAAGAGGGAGGGCTACACGACGTGAGGCGTACTCAACATCCCCTAGAAAGCGATTTCACTTATTATTCCGCAGCTCATAAAACGTATGCGCGCTTGGATCATTTCCTCGCCACAACATCTCTTATGCCCCATTTATCTGCCGCAGAGATTTCCCCGCGCTCTCTGTCCGACCATCTCCTTATCTCTGTACAGATTGCCTGTAATGAACAGCGACCGTCGTCATCGGGTGGCATCTTCGGGATTCCCTCCTCAATTCGGAATCGTTAGTTACCCGCCTGAGAGCCACGAGAGGGACTGCGTGTCGCTGGGATCTGTGTGGGAGGCCCTCAAATTGGTGGCTCGGGGGGACTTTATTGCGGTGTCGGCGTTGCTCGCGCGGGTCTGTAAGGAGAAGCATGAAGATTTAGAGAGGGAGGTAGGAGGCCTAGAGGCAATACATAAGGGGACCGAGGCTCCATGCATCTGGAGAGAGTTGGAAACAAAATGACGCATGCTTAAACATCTCGATCTGGACCGTGCGCAATACGCCCTACTGCGCTTGGGCCATAAGTTCTACCTCAGTGGGGACAAAGGGGGCTGGATGTTGACTCATAGGCTGAGGGCCCGAACGCAGCAGGCCGCCGTTCAGGCCATTAGGGATGCAGATGCGGTGGAACAGACCACCGATTCCCTTATCGCAGACTCTTCCTGGCGGTTTTACCACACCCTGTACTGCCGGGAATCCACAGAGCCGGATCGTGTGAAGATGTACCTGTCTGCATGTGGAGTAACGCCCCTCTCGCAAACCTCGGCGGCAGCGCTCGACGCGGAAATACGTATTGAGGAAGCCAAATCCCCGGGGCCCGACGGATTCTTTGCCATTTTTTATAAAAAGTTTTGTATGGAACTAGCGCCCTTTTTAACCCACCTTTTTAATTCCTTCCTGGAAACGAGAGAGGTGACCCCTTCTATGTTGGAGGCCGTGATCACAGTCATTCCCAAGGCAGGGAAAGACCCCATGGAGTGTGGATTGTGCTGCCCAATCTCCCTACTCAACATTGACGCTTTTCGCTAGCATTCTGGCTGCCCGTCTCAGCCCACTCATGGACGGCATCATAGAACCGGATCAGGTGGGGTTCAGACCGACGCGACAAGGAGGGGAGAACACGAAGAGGCTTTAACACCTCATAGACTCTGTACACCGCTCTCGCAAACAGGCCCTTTTCTTATCAATCGACGCGGAGAAGGCCTTCGACCGCTTCGACTGGACGTACTTGTTGGCGGTCTTGAAAGCTTTCGGTCTGGGGGATAACTTCGTAAAATGGGTGCGCTGCCTCTACGGGGCACCGTAAGCAGCGGTCCAGGTGACCGGTTGTAGATCCGCCCCTTTCCCCATCAACCGCGGGACGAGGCAGGGGTGTCCTCTATCCCCGTTGCTCTTCGCGCTCTATATGGAGCCCTTCTCTCAGAGAGTGCGGTCCAACGGGGGCATTGAGGGGATTCGGTTTGACGGTAACGAACACAAAATAAGCCTCTATGCTGATGACGTGATCCTCTCGCTTGTGTGTCCTCAAACCTCCTTGCGGCACTTGTCGATGGAATTGCGCAACTTAGATAGTGTTGCCGGCTTTAAGGTTAGGTTACCTTCTTCAAGTCCCAGGTCCTCACCGTGTGGATCCCAGCTTCTGACGTGCAAGACCTTCAAAAGGACTTTGCCTTCCAGTGGGTTCACTCTGACATCCTGTATCTGGGGATCCTCCTTGCCCCCACTATAGCACAGACAGTCTCTCTTAACTACAGGATCTTAGTTGAGCAAACACCCAAATCGCTGTCTGACTGGTCCCGGTTGCAGCTCGCCTGGTTTGGGTGACTGGCTGCCGTCAAAATGACGATCCTTCCGCGCATTTTATACCTGTTTCAAATGTTGCCTCTGAGCCCCCCGCCGGGTACCATTCAGAAACTAAATTCTGGTAACCAGGCAAAGAAGGGGCGCTCAACACTGGTACAAGGGATAAAGGTAGTAAGTCAACATAAGTCAGAAGGGTGCTACAAAGGGAGAAAAGGGGTGATTACCAGACAACCCACAGAGACCATACCAAGGTATGATCTTTAATTCAAGTAAATTGGGGATCCTCCCTGAGCTCCAAAATCAACTACGGTCTAAGTATCTCTAAAGAAACATATTTATCACATTCAGAACAAAATCAAATATTCAATTATGTTAATGAGGTAGAGAATCTCAATCACGTGACCACCCGTAATGGTCACTAGCAATCAAAATTCATTTCTCAAATCAAAAAGTAGTATAGTCCATTAGATGTCACAGTATGTTGTCTAGAGATCAAATATGATCCAAACGCTGTCAAGTCCAGAATAAACGTCTTCTTTATTTCCTTGAATGATGCTTCAAATATTTAATTACATCCAAACGCAGCCAACGCGTGTTTTGTCAGGGACCAACATGTGCCATTGACTTCCTCAGGGCTGCAACCCAAACATCAAAATAATACATGTCAGACATTTATAGTCTCTAGAAATTCATAAGGAAAATATGATAATCCGATCCCAAGATAAAAGGTAAAAGATGAGTGTCAAGTAAAGAACACTAAAATCCATAATGTGCTAAAGTAAATTAAAGAGAGAAATGAACAAAGTGATAGTAAAACGCCACCAAGAACACAAGATCACCACTGTGCCCATCCTCTTCACCAAGATAATGAGTTCAATCACAAACAATATTCACCTCAAAAACTCAAAATTAGGAGATTTATTCCTCATGAACTGGCACTGTCCTTCTCTCTATAAAGAATGAAGAAATATGCCCAAAGTTATGCAATACCGTACAAACTCTATCAATGGACCTCTTATTAACCCTAATAGGGTCTAACCCTTGGAATGCAATATCATAAAAGAGATTGATGTGGATTGACGAGACTGATGTGGAGAAGGGAGGCGGGAGGGGGGGTGGCAGAGGCGGTGGGGGGAGTCGGGTGGTGGGAGGGGCTTCTATTTTGTTTTTCTGTTTCTGTTCTTTTTCGTAAATGCAGTGACAGCTAAAAGTTATGGCTGTTCCTCCTAGCATTGCATGTGTCCTCGCCGGGTCACCCTCCGGGGGCTAGAACCAAAGGCTGTGTTTAATATTGCTGGATTGTGCTCTGCCGGCTGGTGGATGTAGGCAGCCGAGCTGTGTTATGTGTTGATATACTGCTCAACAAAAACGATTGATTCTAAAATTCCAGGTGACAGTTAAAAATGGTTTCTACTACATTCAGTTGCCGGAGATGGTTTTATTGACAGTGAACGATAGTAACTATGCACAGCAAAAACAACTAGGAAAATGCTACCTGTTGAATACTAATGCCAACTGATAGTAGCAGGCACCACTCATCAGTACCAAACTGCAACTGAAAGGAACAAATAAAATGTCCACAATTCCAGTTTGTAATAAACATAAAGGCCAGCATGTTAGCAACTGGGGTGTTCCAGGACTGGGGGGAGGGAGGGTGTTCCCGGACTTGGCGGAGAGTTGGGATAAAGAGCGGCCTCTGCTGTGGCTATGACAGATACGCAGTGTCTGGGTGTGGGAGGCTGGCAAAGGCTTCAGGATGGTTGTTGGAAGTTCAGGCGGTGGTTCATGTATGCTGGTCCTTGATCGTGGAGGGCCTTGTAGGCATGTGTCAGTAACTTGTATTGGCATCTTTTCTGGATGGGAGCCAATGGAGGTGTTGGTTGATGTGGGTCTGTTTGGGCAGGTTGAGGATCAGTCTGGCTGCTGCATTCTGTATTATCTGGAGCCTTTTGATGAGTTTGGTGGTGGTTCCTTCATACAGTGTGTTGCCATAGTCCAGCCGGCTGGTGATTAGGGCTTTCGTGTTGTTTTTCTTGTGCTTGTGGGGAGCCATTTAAAGATTCTTCGGAGCATGCGGAGAGTGTGGAAACAGGCAAAGGAGACTGTGTTGATCTGTCGTTTCATGGTGAGTTTGCTTTCCAGAATGATGCTGAGGTTGCAGGCATTAGTCTTTTGGTGTGGTGGTGGGTCAGCTACCAGGTGTCGTTCCAAAGGGAGATATGGTTGCCAAAGATCAGCACTTCGGTCTTACCCATGTTGATCTTCAGGCAGTTGTCCTTCATCCAGGCTGTGATATTCTTCATGCAGTTGTAGAAGTTGGTCTTGGTTGTGGGGTCTACTGAGAGCGAGAGGATGAGCTAGGTGTCGTCGGTGTTAGATATGTTGTTGAGATTGTGTGTTCTGACGATGTCGACTAGAGGCGTCATGTAGGTGTTGAAGAGGGAGGGGCTGAGGGATGAACCTTGATGGATTCATGGGTTCTGAGGTGAAGGAAGGTAAGCGGATTCTCTGCGTACATCGCTTGAGCAATGTTGCAATCCATCTGAGTGCATCTCCCATGATCCCGATCTGGTGCAGCCTCTTTACGAGTTTGTGGTGGGATAAGGTGACAAAAGATGCGTAAAGATCGTGGAGGATCAGGGCCGCTTATTCTCTGACAAGTAGGGTGCAGATGGCGTCCGTGGCGGGGATCAGGGGAGTCTTGGTGCTATGGTTTGCGCGGAAACTGGATTTGAAGGAATCTAGCATGTTGTTTCTCTTCAGGTGTTCGGTGAGTTGTCAGTTGGTTGGCTTCTCCAGGACATTGGTGGAGAAAGGGAGCCCTGAGATGAGGTAGTAGTTCTGGAGTACAATGGGTTTGCAGAGGGTTTCTTGAGAAGAGGTCTGACGTCTGCGTGTTTCCATGCATCGGAAAAGGAGGCTGTGGTGATGGATGCATTGAGGACGATGGTGAGTTGGTGGCTGCTCTTGTTGCTTCCTAGTTTGAAGAGGTGGTGGGGGCAGTGGTCAGAGGGTGCTCCAGTGTGGCTGGAGTTCATGATGGCTGTGGTGTTCAGTGTGGTGAGCTGTTCCCATATGGTGAGATGTTGATCGGGAGAGGTTTCCATTGGAGTGAGGAGGCTGATAAGGTCGGTGGGTTGGAGCTCAAAGTTCCTGTAGATGGTGGATATCTTGTTGTGGAAGTGTTCGCTAGAGCATTGCAGAGTTCCTGTGAAGGAGAGAAATCATGTTCTCATCGGCTGTTGGGCATGAGAACTCTCTCACAATGGTGAAGAGTTCCTTGGTATGGTTGCCACTTGCATCCATGCGGTCTGCAAGGGCATCCTTTTTCGTGTCTTTGAGTCATTGGTAGTATTTGTTGAGGTCTGACTTGAAGGTGGCTCAGTCGGTATCGTCTCTGTTGGTGCGACACCTTCTCTCCAGTTGTTTTCAACTGCATTTCATTGTACTGAGTTCCAGTGTGTACCAGCTGACTTATTTGTTGATCTATGGGTTTTGGCTGGTTTGATGGGGGTGACTCGGTTGGTGGTGTTTGTGATCCAGATGTTGATGTTCCCGACTGCTTGTTCAAGGTTGGTTGCGGCGTCAGGCTGGGTGGTGTTGAGGACATGCATCCATAGAATCTGTGTCACTTTTCTCCAGCTGCAGAAGGAGGCCCTTGGAGGGTTGGAGGTGGTGTGAGGTGATTCTGTGATGGTGAAGTGGATGATGGAGTGGTCGGTCGAGGTGAAGTCTGTGGCATGGCTGTATTTGACTCTGTTGCTGGATGTGAAGATATGGTCCATGGTGTGTCCTGCTCTGTGTAGAGGGTCTGTAACCAACTGGGTGTGGCTGATGTTGTCCATTCGTCTAGGAGGTTTGCAGAGGTAATGTCTTAGGGGTCGTCCAGGTGGAAGTTGAGGTCTCCGAAGAAGATGTAGTGCTTGGATTTGATGGAGAGTGGGGCGATGAAGTTAGTGATGGTGTTACAGAGGAAGGTGTATGGTCCTGGGGGTCTATAGGCAAGGGTGCTATTGATGGTTGTTTTGTCATTGGTGTGGAGTTGTAAATTAAGTTGTAGTGTTGTCTTCGGTGGTAGTGCAGCGGATTGATTCTTTGTGGATGATGGCGATACCCCCTCTGTGTTTGTTGGCGCGGTCCCGGTGTGTCATCTTGTAGCTACTGGACGCTGCGTTGGCGATGTCCAAGGTGGAGGAGGGGGTGAATCAGGTCTCTGTGATGAAGGTCACATAAGGCTGGATATGGTTCCCAGACTTTGGTGGTGTCTTTACAGAGCGATCTGGCATTGATCAGGAGGCATCTGAGTGGTTCCAGAGTGGTCTTGGACAGCAGAGTGGGAGTGATGCAGGTTTCTTTGAGTGCGGGAGTTCCTGTGTTGCTGGTAAAGAGACAGCAGTGCCAGCTGAACAGTCCTGCCGTGGAACGAGGAGATGCGAGGCAGCAGTTGTTGCGACCTCCGGTGTCCCAGGCTCGGAGATCTGCAATGGAATTTCTGTGGTTGCCGAAAGGTCAGCGGTCCTGGTGCTAGGTGTGGTTTAGGCGTGGACAGGCACAGATGGGCTTGCTATGGCGTACCGGTTTTGCGGTCACTCTGTAGCCTCCATTAAGTAGATCCTGGGAAGGTCGCTGGGAAGGCGGGCAGCGGGAAGCAGGAGGCAAAAAACAGAGAAGTGCAGCAGGCAGAAAAAAGGCAGCAAACAAAAGAAATGAGGAAAACTGAAAGCTGGCTGACAGGCTGGCTGCCAGAGACTTATAAGCCCAGGCCAGGAGCAGTCCCGATGGAGGAGGTACTAATGAGCATCAAGGGGGAGCTGGTGAGTACCAAATCAGCCCAATCCAGCCAGAGACATCAAAGTACCAGGGCATGAGGAAGGAAGTAAGTAATGATGGGTAACAAATGTATTATGGGTATTTACATAGCACAAACCTAGCTGTTAAGACATTCTAACAAATGGGAAAGCTCTCTTCATTGGCATAAATGTGGGGTAATTTATCACAGTGACTAATTCTTGATGAGATGTCCCTTAAAGAGCAGGGTATTCAGCTTCATTCTGAAGTGGATGAGTAAAGGTGTTTGTCAGATTTGTTTTTCAATGAAGAATCAGATATTTAGCATCTCACAAGGGAATGCTTGTCTTTTTCGGCTTTTCTCCTTCAATTTCTTTGTTTCAAGAATGGCAATACCCTGGCTCTGTACGTATTGTGTTCACCAGTGGAGATTTTGATCCTGTGGGCTGGGTAGGGTAATATGTGAACAATATCATCCCTAAATACCTGTCCAAGGTCTGAAATGGAATGTACTGAAGTGAACCCCAAACCTTCTCTTCCTGCTCGAGCCTATCCCTGAATATACCTTCCAGGCATGGATTTTGATAGCTAGCTCAAAAATGGAGAGGGCAGAAGGCAAACAAAAAATCTGCACAGCTAAAGATTCACTCAGGCTCACTTTTCAGTAGTAGGGAACATGTTGAGTCTGGGAGTAGCTAGTTACAAATAGAGGTACAACATACAACTATAAGAGACAGTGCTCTCAGTATATGTTATATAGGTATTGTAGTTTTGTGTATTACTGTTCTTTTAACATGGAACGTTGTATTAGTGGAATGGTTATATGTCATGGCTTATGTATTGTGGAATTTGATGATGTAACTAAGACAGATTTGTAGGCTACTGGCTGGGAAGCGGCCATGGGTCCTTTCCATAGAATAAACTTCATTTTACTGGACTTTCTTCTGATTTCCTGACTCATCATTTGCTGGAGTATGTAACATAATTTTGGCAATGATCATTTGTGCATTTCTGAACCCACCAACTTATGCAATCTGAAAGAGACAATTAGTTATGGATTCCTCACCTTAGAATTACCCCTAGGCGTCGGCTGGATCCGGCGATTTTTTTTTTTCTTCAGCAGTACCACTGCGCGTCGGTAGGTGGTGCCAGTCAACTCCGCGTTCATCGTTGGTGTCATGGTCTCCGGAATGATGTTGCGGTGTCTACTTAGACGCCGCCCCCCTGCGCGCTGATGTCAGCTCTTTCTTCTTTCCTGCCAGCCAGCGCAGATCCAGAGAGAGCTGTTCCTCGAGTGACTTTTTGAGCCTATTTTTGAGACTTTTTCTCGACGTCTTTTTGAGTCGGTACGAATCCTGGTGCACAGGGATTTCATCTCGGCGGACCGGCTTCAAGTCTTGTGACTCCTGTCACAAGCTGATGATGGTGACGGATCTCCATTTTGTGTGTCTCTGGTGCCTGGAGCGCGACCATGACCCAAGTCGTACTCCGACTGCTGGGCCTTGGCCCCGAAGTCTTTGTGGGAGTGGTCCTGAAAGCTTTTGGTGGCCCAGCAGTCGACTCTGCGTCGCTCGCGGTCCCTGTTGAGAGGGAGTTTGCGGGACCAGTCGCAGAGCCATCACCACCGCTCCTCATTGAAGTCTTCGTCTTCGGGTAAGTTGAAGCACAGAAAGAAGGCAAAGAAGCACCGTTGCTCTAAGCGTTCTCCCCGTCCATCGGCTGACCTGACGCGGAATGCAGGTGATAGTCACCCGGCTCTGCCCGTGGAGCCTATTGGGTCACCCCAGAGCCTCCCTCCCTTTCCAGGAGCTGGGGCGACCCCTGCCCAGCTTCGTAGTTTTTCTGAAGCCCTCCATTCTATTTTTGGGCAACCCGACTCGGCCAGTATTCCTTTGGGCCCCGCAACTCGGCTGGGGGCTCTAGGCCTTCGATGCTGGCGGCTTTGGCTCTGGCACCGCAGGGCCCCCAGGGATCCAGGCCTGGATTTGGATCGGCGCCGGTCGACCTCGTGACACCTACTCTGGTGCCAAACCCATTGGCGACACCTCATCCCCCTCCGACGCCGGTTGTGTTCCCAACCGACATCGATCCCGGCCTCCCCCTCATTGTCGATGCAGAGCCTAACCAATGTCGTCCGACGTCGGGACCGGCGCCGTCCGACGACATTCTCACCTGGTGTTCCCTATCGCCTTGAGTGGCTTCCAGAGGAGGAGGACTGGGAGGGGTCTGTGGATCCTCTGGCAAACCAGTTGGAAGAACCGGACAGGAGATAGGAGTTCGGTGAGGCCAGTGGTCTGGACACTTACTCAAACCTTGGTATGCTCTCTTCCCCTACCGTAGCTTTGGAGGAGGGTGTGTCATATGCAGCAGGGCAGCTGAGGCCTTAAACCTCGAGCTTCCTACTGTGGCAGTTAGGACTAACCTCCTGACTGAGGTGCTTCAACCAGCAGCAGCCTCTTCGGAGCCCCTGCTGCCATTCAATGAGGCCCTTATGGATATCCTTTTGGGCACGTGGTCCAAGCCCAACACAGGAACTCTTGTAGACAGGATGATTGCCCGAAGCCAGCGCCCGGCCCGGGGGGACCCCATTTTCATCTCCCAACACCCCACCCCTGAGAGCTTGGTGTTCCAAGCCTCGACTTTCAAGGGCGCATTCCCTACCGCACCACTAAACAGCGAATCAAAGAAGCTGGATCATCTTGGGAAGAAAATGTTATCTTCCACCAGCTTAGGACTGCGGTCGGTGAACACTGCATGTCTCTTGGGCCATTACTCCCACTCTGTGTGGGACAAGGTCACACAGGTGCTGCCACAGTGCCTGGAGGAGGCCCGGGCCATGCTGACCCGTGCAGTGACCAGGAGAGAGACGCAGCAAATTTCACCATCCGATGTGGGCTGGACACCACTGGCTCGCTAGGCAGGATTATTTCCACGTCAGTAGCCCTTCGACGCTACGCCTGGCTGAGGTTCACTGGCTTTTCGGGTGATGCCGAAGCTACACTTTTATACATGCCCTTTGATGGTTGTCGCCTATTCATCGACAAAGCAGACAACGTGCTTCAGCGCTTTTAGGACTCCAGGGCTACGGCCAGATCCTTGGGCCCCGCTTCCACCTCTCGCCCTGTGCAGTCTGCTTTTTGTCCATTTCGTGCCTATGGAAGGATTGCCCGACCACATTCCACCCAGAGCCACAGGCCTGCGCAAGCTGTTCAGCCTCTTCATGGCCGGGGATGTGGGACCTACCATCATGGGTTTGGGAGCCAGCGGGCTGGCCAGTCCACCAGCACCCCCTCTGCAGAAGCCTCCTAGTCTGACCTTTCAGGGACACCAATCGCCAGGGGGCTGCAGGATTTGCCATCACCTCACCCACTGGCTCAACATCACGTCAGACAGGTGGGTTTTGCAGATAGTCCGAAGGGGCTTCTACCTCCCCTTTGAGACTACCCCCTCAACTCCATTGCATGTCAGAGGATCGCCTGGCCCTTCTCCAACAGGAAGTTATGGCTCTCTTAGCAAAGGGAGCCATCGAGCGAGTTCCTGCCCCAGAAGTAGGTTGTGGTTGTTATTCTCACAACTTTCTGGTGCACAAGAAGTTCAAAGGCCTGCGTCCTATCTTGGATCTCAGGAATGTCAACCGCTTCCTCCGGAAGGAGAAGTTCAAAATGTTGACACTTGCTCAGGTCCTGTCTACCCTTGACCCAGGAGACTGGATGGTAGAGTTGGACTTGCAAGGCGCTTATTTCCATCTCCCCATTCTGCCGGCCCATCTGCATTACCTATGGTTCACAGTAGGCCACGAGCACTTTCAGTTTACCATGCTCCCCTTTGGCCTTCCCAGCACCCCTCGGGTGTTCACGAAGGTGATGACGGTGGTCGCAACTCATCTACTCAGATCAGGGGTTCCAGTCTTCCCCTATCTCGAAGACTGGCTGTTGAAGGCGGGCTCGCTCCAAGCTGTCATCTCCCACCACCATACTATGACTGACCTCCTGCATTCGCTGGGGTTCACCATCAATGTGCCAAAGTCACACCTGATTCCCTCTCAGAAGCTCTTTTTCATCAGAGCGGTTCTGGACACAGCGCAGTTTCGGGCTTATCCTCCCAAGCAGCGATTCCCATCTTTCAGCCTCTATCCCGGGTTTCAGTCAGAATGGCCCTGAGACTATTAGGTCTAATGGCCTCCTGCATCTTGCTGGTGGACTAGCACTGGTGGTATATGCGGGCTCAGCAGCGGGACCTGAAGTTCCAGAGGGCACAACATCAGGGGAATCTTTCCGGTTGCGTCCAGATCTCGGAGGGCACTGCACATCAACTGCAGTGGTGGCTAACAAGCCAGGATTGGGTCAACGGCAGGTCCATCTCCCTTCCTCAACCAGAGTTCACAGTGGTGACAGATGCATTGCTTCTGGGGTGGAGCGGCCACATGGGAGAGGCGTAGATCAGAGGCCTCTGGTCTCCGGCGGAGTTTGGGCTCCACATCAACCTTCTGGAGCTTCGGGCGATCCGTCTTCCTTCCTTCTGCCAAAGGGAGAGTAGTGCAGGTGTTCTGCACCTGCACTACTGAGGTGCAGGTATTTGGATTGCCCTCACTTGTGGATTTTATGGCAGAAGTGGTATTACATTATTGGGTTTCCAGCAACTTCATGGATTCATCGTATTAAATATTATGGAGTTTACTGTTTGACAGTATCTGTTAAACGGTATTCTACAACTATGAGTGTATTTCAGCTTTAAGAGGGGTTCGTATGGCCGTTCAAAAAATACACCAGCATTTTGTGCTCAAGAGCACTATTTGTGTCGAGCGTTCAGACGCGAATTTGTATGCGTGTGCAAGGGATTCTTCTTTGCCATCCTGCCCTTCACAATTCTCTCTGCTGACGCATCACACCTCCTTGCCACGTTTCCACGATCAAGCCCATTTGGCTGTCAAATTCAAGCTACTACATGTCGGTGGCCATCTTGATACAACCTCGGTATTAATATTCAAGCTCTTTTGGGTTTGAATATTGTGTTACTTATACTTTGGCAGCCATCTTTATACAACACACTTTTCTTCAAGGTGACATAGAACTTTTTTTCTGAACATCGCGTGTTCACACGGTGACAGATCAGCTGAGTGTGCCTATTAGTGGGTGATAGGCACACCTTGCCTGCATTTTCCAAGGTGATTTGCACACCTTGCCTGTTTATCACATGGATTACAGAGAGCCGGCCTCTGGGAAAGCAGCACACGAACAAGAGTACTTGCCACAAAGTGTGAGTTTGGTACCAACTTGGATGTGCATTTACGTGACCAACTTGTTTTTAATTGTTTGTATAAAAAGATTCAGGAACGCATTTTGACATGCAAAATTCCATCACTGAATGAGGTCATGGGCATATCCATGAGTATAGAGCGATCACTCATATTGTCAAATGTAATACAAAAGTATTTATTGTTTCTGAAGTTGATGATCCAGAAGTATCAGCGATTTCGAATAAGAGTAAGGTCACAAAGGTTAATGAAAAAAGGTGTTATGGATATGGCTAAAAATTTCACTTAGGTAATAGCGTGTGATGCCCCGCTCAGGTTAAGCAGTGAAGCAACTGCAAGAAGATTGGGCATTTTCAGGCAATATGTCGCTCAAGCAAAATCAAATCCAAAGTCAGTCAGGTATATGTAGACGTAGAAATGTTTTATGAGGGTCTTAGCAATGTGCTGTTAACTGTTGATGTGGATATGGTGAAAAACGCTCATAGAAAATGTAAAGTATGTGTACGTGTACGTGTGAAGTGATGATTGGATCTGTAAATCTTGGAAAAATGCCAGATTCAGGTTCTCCAATCACTGTACTTTCTGACTGACTTTTGAAAGATTGTGGTCTGAATAACTGGTGAGACAAACTGATGGTAACCTGAAAGCATTCGGCCAATATAATATCATCATGAAGGGTTTCGTTATAGAGAAGTGTTAACTAAGATATATGTCCCAGAGAAAGGAAGAGATGTAATGGATTGGCAAGACCAGGCAAGTTTAAGTATCATTTTGAAAGCAGGGCATGAGCAACCTGTTGTGCTTAGTGATATCCCTATTTTGTCAGTGGACCATTCACATGTAGAGGATGATGGAATGATGGAAGGATGACGTAGGGTTAGTAAAGGGGGTTTGAACATTAAATTTAAATAGAAGTGTATTGCCACTCCTGTCCTACAGACGGTCAGGCCTGTTACTATTTCAGTCAAATGAGACCTTAAGAAATTATTGAAAAAATGTGTGATCAAGGAATAATAATGCCGCCTGAATCTTCTGAGTGGGTGACTGTGGCAGTTATTGACCAAATAATTCAGGGGATTTTCGTTTCTGTACTGATCGAAGAGTGATCAACCGAAACATACTAGTAGACTGCCATCCTGACCCGAGGATACATGATTTGTTGGCATACATAGGCAATAGTAGATATTTTTCTACTATTGACCTACATTTTGCTTATGATCAAATTCCCCTTTCAAAAGAATCGCAACCTTTGACAACTTTTATCACACCTTTCGGGGCATTCATGTATTTGCAAGTGCCGTTTCGCTTGGCATCTGCTGCTGGTGTTTTTCAACAATTTATGGATGAAATGTAGTGCATTGTACAAGCATTTCAAGATGATATTCTTATTCATACTAAGAATCTCGAGCAGCATTTTGATCGTGAAATCTTGTGTTTTGAGAAAATTAGAAAAACATGCGGTTACTGTCAAAAGAGATATATACTTTTTTTGCTACTCATGTTGATTATTTAGGACATAACATCTTTTTCCCCCCAAAACTTTCTTTATTGGTTTTCAGAGGTACATCAGTGCAACACACACTAGCAGTGGGAGGCTCCTAGAGAGGTATGTCACTAATGGGCCGCAAGTATATTCAAAATTCTTAAAAGTGTAAGGAAAAAGTACCTGCCATAGGCTTCATTGTAAAAGCCTGCCACAAACTAGCATGCCATTGCATTAGGGAAGGGGCTTCCTTCTTTTTCCAGGCGTATGCTATTACCATCTTTGCCGTCCCCAGACATAACCATAATATGGTGTGATCCCCCACCGTTTGATATTTGAGTTAATCATCCAGGAGACCCAGAAGCAGAAACCCCAGTCTGGTATGGGATATCCCACTATATCTTTAATCTGATCAAGTATTTCCGTCCAGGGCAGTCTTACCAAATATGCTTGAAGCGCCCAGCAAACCGAAGCTTCGCCAACAGAGATCTGAGATATTGGGAAATATTTTCAGCAATTTGTTTGGGTAAAGGTACCAATCAAAGACAACCTTATAAAGAGCCTCTCTGATTCCCGAGGAAGGGTTGAACCTAGGTATGTCTCTCCAAAGCCCCTTCCACTACGCCTCCGAGGCAGAGTTGCCAAGTATGTTCTCCCAGAAGGCTACGTATCATGGTTGAGGGCAAGCAATTGTTAAGAGCAGAAGGGAGAGGAGAAAGGTAATATGCCCTTTTGAGCCAAGTCCACTTCTGACAAACCGTTCGATTTGTCGCAGGTCTCGAGTGGCAGCCCCCTTATCTCTGGATGAAGGTCCCAGTGTCTGAGTTGAGTGTAGTGAAAGTGTTTCGATACTGGTAATTGGAGGTAATGTAATGTCATGTAAATTAGCATTTCTTAAGCGCAAGCTGTCACTCTGCAAGGGGTATCCTGGCGCTGAGGAATAGACGATGAGCGCGGGTCCTATAACATACCAGCATATGTTCCGACTAGATTAGTGCAAGGCAGCGGACATCAGAAATGTTGTATATCCATGTCTTCAATGCCTTCCTAAATTGAGATTCAGTTTTCTGTAGTCTTAAGTTGGTTGGAAGGGCATTCCATGCTTTAGACCCCAGGACAGCAACAGTTTTCCCTCCTTTAGTGATCCGTCTGAAAGAGGGAGGTTTCAGGAGGTTGGCTGTGGATGACCTAAGAGTCCTGGTGGTGGTATATGAGGAGAACCGTGCTGAGAGATACTTAGGCCCCAGTTTAAGCATGGCTCTATAAGTGATTAAAAGAATTTTAAAAATAATTATTTTATGAATCGGAATCCATGCAGAACTTTAAGCACCGCTGATGTGGATGCTCTGCGTGGAAGCCTCAGAACAAGGCGTGCTGCAGCGTTTTGGACCTTTTTTTAGCTTTTTTATCGTGGTTTTATTTGCTCCAGCAAGGAGGCTGTTGCAGTAGTCCAAGCGCGAGAGAATTAGGGCCACTTCTACTGATTTCCTTGCATGGACCGGAATCAGATGAAAGAATTTCTTTAATGATCCTATTAGGCTAAAGAAGGTCCCAGCTGTGGCTGACGCGTGCGGCAGAAAGGACAACGCGGTATCAAACTGTACCCCTAGATTTTTAGCTACTTTAACCATGTCTGGTGGAGGCGTAGTTCTCTCTGGCCACCACACAGAAAAGTTGCATCCCTCCCAATGGGCAAAATTTCAGTTTTATCGGTATTACATTTCAAATGGTTGTCCCTCATCCACTGTATGACTTGTGATAGACAGCATTTAAAGTTCACTTCGGCATCTGTAGTGTCATTATCAAGGGTTATAATCATTTGAGTATTGTCTGCATAAGACGTTACTTCAATTCCGAAGGAGCTAATGAAAGAGATGAGAGGGGCCATATAAACATTGAACAACAGAGGGCTCAAAGAGGAGCCTTGCGGAACTCCTGTTGTTATAATTTTCTCTGTCGAGAGGAAGGTACCTAAGGTCACAGCTTGTATCCGATTGGAAAGGAATGATTTGATCCATTCTAGAACAGTACCTGAGATGCCGCTGCGTTCGAGTCTCTTTAAAAGGATGTCATGCAAGATAGTGTCGAACGCAGCCGATAAATCGAGTAGGATCAAAACTGCTTTCTTTTTTTTTTGTTTAAGAAGTTTTTATTAGCATTTGTGGATTCACTACAATACAAAAGTCATAAATAAGTCGAAAACTAATAATATACAATAAAGTGTATCGAAACAATTGCATTAAGTAACAAAACCAAATGATAATCAAAAGAGATATATAAAGGTGGAAAAAGGAAAAAGGGGAAAGACAAGTAAAAAGAAAGGGAAAACAAAAGAAAAGTAAAGAGAAAAGAGACAAATGGAGAAGAAAGAGAAAGAAAGGAAACAATAAGTGGGAAAACGTAGAACCATTCAAAGAAAAGTAGCGGGGGAAAGATAAGTGGTAAAAGGGAGCCAAAAGAGATCGGATTTAATTTTCAGGTGAACAGAAGAGGAGGAAGCAATAGCAATCCTATGTTCATCGCAAACAAAATTCCACCATGTGTGAACAGAAATTTTAGAATTATCTTTCCAACATAATAAAATAACTTTAAATGCAAGAGAAATAAACAAATCCAACAATCTTGCAGAAGAAGAAGTAATATCAACGTCAGGAGACAACGAGTCCAGAAAAATCATCTGTAACGAAAGCTGGGCAGAACAATTAAAAACTCGCATACATATCTTCCAAACATGCTTCCAAAAGGATAAAACAGGGAGACAGTCGTAAAGCAAGTGCTTAAGTGTCCCAGTATCTTTAGAACAGGACCAACAGAGTAAAGAAGAGGTTGAGGAAAACTTATGAATACTTACTGGGGTTAGAAGGACTCTATGATATATGAACAGTAAAGATTGGGTAATACTAGCAGCAGGGGAAACTTTAAACAATTTGGACCAAATTCGATCTCACAACAAGACAGGTAACGAAATATCAATCTCAACAACTGATTTAGTACAGACAGTATCAGTGGACAGTAACAGAGCATAGACAAGGGCAGCCTTAGGTTGCTGAGAGGAGAATAGAGGATAGAGTGAAGAAGTAGGCACAAAAGGGGGTAAGACAGCAGGCAAAGAGAGGGTATCCAAGTGTGACTGAATAGCAGCCGTGATAATAGTGTATTCAGAAACATAAGAGGAGGGCAAATGAAATAACTGTTGCAATTTCAGGAATGGAATGATAGCTTCCTTATCAAAAAATTGATGTACAAATAAAACATTCTTTTCTTTCCAATGCTTAAAATAAAATGATTTGCCTTTATAACGAAGAAATTTGTTATACCAAACAACAGATAAGAAAAAACATTGCAAAGAGGATAGGTTAGAAGAGAAAACATTGTATAATACTGTTTGTGAATATTTTAAGATTGGAAATTTGGTTAAAAAAGTACAATTTGACATAAAAACAATATCTTGAAAGGAAAAATCTTTCAGCAAAGAGCGTTCTAGAAGAACCCATGAGGGCACAGGGGTTTCATTAAAATCATATGCCAAAGAAAAGGATTGTTTTATCAGAAAGGCAGAGTGATACAATTTAAAACTAGGAAAGCGAACTCCACCTTCAGATTTATGGCGAGTCAGCTTCTGCTAAGAGATACGGGGATGCTTGTTGTTCCATAGGAATTTAGAGCAAAGAGTGTTTATACGTGAAAAAAATGAAATGGGTATTTTGAAAGGGAGCATAGAAACCGTATACAGAACATGAGGGGTAATCATCATTTTAATCGTGTCCAATCTGCCCCACCAGGATAGAAACAATGGGGACCAGAGTTAAAGAAGGGAGGTGATTTTCTTCATGAGGGACTCAAAAGTGAATTTAAGGGTAGCTTTCAAGGAGGGAGCAAACCAAATACCAAGGTACTTGATTTTAGAGGGGCACCAAACAAAATCAGTATTGTTGAACATGAATTGATAGCATAGTGAGTTAAGTGGGAGAACTTCTGTTTTGGATAGATTCAATTTATACCCCGAAACAGAGGAATACATTCTAACCTCCTCCATAAAAGGTGGGAGAGAAGATTCAGGATTTGACATGTATACTAGGACATCATCCGCATAAGCAGACAATTTAGTTTCAGTGAAAGACAATTTAAAACCCGTGATGGCAGGGTTAGAGCGAATTCTTTCTAAGAAGGGTTCAAGACATAAAACAAATAATAGGGGAGAGAGGGGACAGCCTTGTCGGGTGCCTCTAGATAAGGAGAAGGATTTGGAAAATTGGTTGTTAACAAAAATGCTAGCACGTGGAGAGGAATAGAGCAGTTTAACCATTGAAATAAAAGAGGGACCAAAACCAAACCAATGTTGGGTACGGAACAGAAATTGCCAGTTGATACGATCAAACGCTTTTTCAGCATCTAAGGACAATGCTGCTAAAGGGACCTTCTGATGTTTGCTGTGAGCAATGACATTAGAGAACATACGAGCATTATCCGCGGCAAGTCTGCCTTTTACAAAACCCACTTGGTCCGTTTTGATTAGATGAGGGATAAGGGAATCAAGTCGAGATGCAAGAATTTTTGCAAAACTTTTGCAATCATAATTAATTAGGGAGATAGGACGAAAATTTTTACATTGGGCATGGTCTTTATCAGGTTTCGGAATGATGATAATCAGTGCATCTAAACAGGAGCCAGAAGCCTTCGCATTCAAAATAAAAGAGTTAAAAAGTTGAAGTAGTTTAGGAGCGAAAAAAGAATGAAACGAGGAGTAAAATTCTATAGGCAGGCCATCCGGGCCAGGAGCCTTTGAGCGTTTGAGTGAGTTAATGGCTCTAGTTACCTCTTGGATAGTAATGTCGTCTTCCAGGAGTGTAAACTCATTAGGTAAGGAAGGGGGAGAAGGGAGGCTGTCAAAAAAGGAGGATAAGTTCACATCAGAAGGGTGGGTATCATCAGTATATAAGAAATGGTAATAGGAGTGGAATACGTCAGCGATGTCCTCATCTGCCGTAATCAATTTGTTTATAGAGTCATTGAAAATGGGGCCTACAGTTTTATGTTCAGACTTAATTTTTAAGTAGTTTGCCAACATTTTCCCCGCTTTGTTTTGGCCACCATGAAATTTGGATTTTATTTTAATAAGGGTGTTACAAGCTTCATTAGTAATAATCTTATTGAGTCCAGTTTTGGCAACAATTAAGTCATGAAGGGCAGAGGAAGATTTGGAAGAGAAATACAAATGCTCAAGATTTTTAATTTGGTTTAGTTGGTCATCGTATTTCTTCTTATTGAGTTTCTTTTTCTTGGCAACATAGGATATAGTAAAAGCTCTGAACGCAGCTTTAAAAGCATCCCAGTTATTGGGAATGGAGGCATCAGAGGGGTTATTAAATGTAAAAAAATCATCGAAGAATTTCGCACTTTCTTTCAAAAAAACTGAGTCTGATAAAAGAAAGACGTTAAACTTCCAACGACTAAATTTAGAGGATATAAGGGAAAGATCCAGTGAAGTAGAAACAGGGGCATGGTCAGAGATAAAAATGGAACCTATGGAAGATTTTTGAATGGAGGGGAGTAAAGATTTACTAACCAAAATGTAATCAATTCTGGACCTGGTATGGTGAACAGAAGAGAAAAAAGTATATTCCAACACATCAGGGTTACACAATTTCCAGGAGTCATATAAAGGACGTGAGGCAATGGCAGATTGGAAACTCTTATGGGATTTGTCAGGTTGGAATTTACTGGAGGATAATCGATCAGAGAAAGGGTCTAACCATTGGTTAAAATCTCCGGTAATCATAAAGTCGGGGCAATTAATAGAAGAAATCAAAGTTTTAATAGTAGTCCAAAACTTAGGGTCAGGACGTACCGGACCATAAATATTGAGTAAAATCAAAGTCTTATTATGAAGAACAACCTTAGCCATTGCCCACCGTCCTTCATCATCATGTTGAGATGAAATCATTTGAACATTCAAAGCTTTGTGAAACAAAATAGCAACTCCCCCCTTCTTACCAATAGCAGGAGAAAATACAACCTGCCCCACCCACTGTCTTTTTAATTTAAGCGATTCAACATCAGAACAGTGCGTTTCTTGAAGGAAAACAACTTGAGAACCAATTTTGGACAAATGAGACAGTACCTTTTGACGCTTGACAGGATGACCAAGACCTCGTACATTCCAAGAAACAAAGTTACACACCATTAAGGAGAGGAATGATGGGCGACAAGCGGAGGGCACACATGGCAAGGGAATCACTACAAAAATGGAGACAACAAAGACATAAGATACATGTAAATAGAGTTGTCAACAAACAAAAAAACAAATGTAGGTTTTGATCAACAAGGCAAAGTACATCACGAAGAAAAGTAATCGAGAGAGAGATTGCAAAGGAAAAGAGAAATAAAGAATATTGTAGAGAAGGAGAAAAAAATCAGTAAGAAGGAAAGAGAAAAAAAGAAAGCGGAGGAGAGATAGAAAAAAGGACAAAGAGAAGAGGGAAAAAAGGAATCCGATCAAGGCAAAGATGCCTGAGCGGAGAAACAAAGAGCAAGAAACACATCAGGGGCACAGATGCACCAGCGAGGGGACACAACCCCACAAGCTACCGAGAAGAAAGGACATGAATATGGATGAGAAAAAATTGTGTAAGAGCACGGATAGTAAAATAGGGATAAAGACGAAAGAACGGAGGCAAAGAACGGCCATGGAAAGAGGAAGGAATGATAATGAGAAGAGAAGAAGCAACATAGAAGAGCATCAGAAGAAGAAACGTGAAATAGCATTAGATAGCAGTGTCCATCGTTGAAGTAGAAATACTCTGTAGATAGGAATGAAGTCGTTGAGGATCATCAAAGGATCTGGTCCGTCCATTGTGTGTGATCTTGCAGAAGCACGGATGAAGAATGCCATATTGGAGGTTGAGTTGACGCATGAGGGGTCGTAGATTCAAGAATTCTTTCCTGCGGGCGTTTGTTGCATTGGAAAGGTCCTGCGAGATAAAGATGTTATGACCGGACCACTGGAGACGTCTTTTAAGTCTGGCGGCCTTTAGAACAGACATTAGTTCTGTGAATTCAAGAAAGAGCATAATAATGCCACGAGGTTTTTCAGAAGTAGAGTTAATACGACCGAGTCGATGAGCTCTTTGAATGTTAAGAGGTTGTGACGCAGGTTGGAGGTCCAAGAGATCCTGTAAGAATTTTTGCATGAAAGACACCATGTCGGACCCCTCCACATTTTCCGGAATACCGTAAACTCGTAGGTTGTTTCTCCGATTACGATTTTTTCTTGCTCTAATAGTGGAATTTTAGTAGATGCATCATGAAAGTCACTAACCCTTTGCTCCAAAGTTACTATTTTGCCCTCCATGAGAACCCGATTCAGAAAAGGGGGTGGTGATGAACAGAGTGTCTGAATTAAGCAGACCACTCTTACCCAGTCCAAAGATCAGGGCTTGATCCATCACCGTTATTTATCTCACTGCACCATCCCAGCTCAGAACCTGGCTATATGCAAATCAGTCTGTCCCTGGCCCAGTGCATCATGGGAACAGGGCAGACTAAACTACCAAGCCAATTCTTCACCAGAAAGGAGACAAGCTACCGGGGACCGGTTTCTGGCATTCCAGCCTTCTTCGGCCCGGCTTGCTTGAATCCTGATGGTGCAGTGAGAAAGGGACTCATGTCTGAGTATACCCTGCCTCACTCCATGAGAACCCAACGGTCTTCCATTTGCTTAAGTCGTTCATTCGTGGCAATCATGAACGGTTGAAGGCCTCTAACCTCTTCAAGGATGGAATCCAGAACCGGATTGGAGGAGGACTTGATGGGTGAGGGCGGATAATTTTTAGGCCGTTTAGGTTTAGTGCCAGTTTGTAAAAGTTTGGAATCATGAGCCATGGTAAAAGCGTTAATAGAAGCCACAAAGCATAGCTGACTAGAAAGGTAGAGACGTCGAACTCTTCACCGAGGAAAACTTGGCAGTATTTGCAGCAAAAACCCAGTCAGAGGATAGTAAATATGATATTTAGCGGCAACAATGAACACGCTAAAAATTAGATGTTGAAAAAATAATCCACAAAACACATATGACAGGCTGTCATCAAGCTGTGAGAGAACGTGACAGAGAAATGTCCCATTAGTATGTGCAAATAAACATATCCAACATCATAGGGTGCGATAATAGGGAGCAGTTCATAGAGAAAAGCGAGTAGAAGAGCCAAAACATGAAAGGCTAAAAAATTGTAGCAGTGGTGTGGTACTCATTTGGAAGGCAGCATAACATAAAATGGCGGCACGTACTTCTGTCAAGGTACACCTCAATCAGACGCTGGAACTGCAGGAGGGCAGAAAGTTGTAGCGCACTAATGAAACAGCGCCATTATTTGAGGGAGGAATGCCAGTGGGTCGTAAATGCGCCAAATCACAGCCAAGGTGACAGGGCGGCAAAGAAAACCGCAATGCAAAGAACACTGTCAGGCAGCCAAAATGGCGGCCGTCTGCGTCGCGGTAAAAAGGAAAAAATTACCGCTAGTCGGAAGTGCTGCTACAAAGCACGAAGTCCTCCCGGAACAGCTTTTTCATGATGGCGGTATCTTCCGCGGACCCTGGAGCCGTTTCAGCAGCACAGGAAACGAGGAAAGATGCTCTCACGGCATCTACGGGTCGAGTCCCACACGGAGCTTACGGGAATTCCGTCCTCCTCTGCCGGCGCGCAAGCCACGCCCCCCCAAAACTGCTTTCTTACCCTTGTCTGCTAAGAGTTTTAGCGCCACAGTAACTTCCAAAAGGGCTGATTCAGTTGAATGCTTCAGTAGGAAGGCCGATTGTTGTGGATGGAGAATATTAGCCACTTCAATAAATCTCGTGAGTTCCTTATGTACAAATTTCTCTGTTATTTTACCCAACACTGGAAGCAATGAGATGGGCCGGAGATTAGAAAGCACCGAGGGGTCAATATTCTGTTTCGTTTTAAGAGGTTTTACCAATGCCAGTTTTCACTCATCTGGTACAATGCCCGTACTTACTGAAGAATTAACTATTTTAATTCACGACAGGGTTGACTATATCAATAATTTTATGAAGGATCATGGAAGGACATGCATCTAAGCGAGAACCTGATTTTCAAGATCTGATGGCCTCGTAAGTCGATTCTAGTGCTACCAGTTTAAAGGTTTTAATGCAATGAGCACTGGGCTGGGAGCTGGTTCGGTAGGATCATCCCTACTTTTACTGGGGCCAATTGGGAAATTCTTTTGAATATTAGGAATCTTTTCTTCGAAGTAAGTTGCAATCTTATTACACAGAGTTTGTGAAGGAGGTAATTCCTTCTGCAACACATTGGGGTTAGTGAATGATTTTACGATCTTGAAGATTGCCTTTTGATCTAAATTGGCCTCCATTATTTTCTTTGAATAGTACTCTTTTTTTGCAATTTTAATGTGGTGGAGATAGAGTTTCCTGCTCTTATTGTAAGCTATTCTGTCTGCACTATTGTACGACCTTCTCCATTTACGTTCCTGTTGCTTACAATTGGAATGATTTGATGCTAAATCGGGCGAGAACCAGGGGGTCTTTTGAGTTTTTGATTTCTTGATCTTGACGTGTTTCTCTAGTGGCAATAGCTCATTACAAACTATCGTAAGCCTGGAGTGGAGACGGCAAGCGTCCCCCCTGGGTTTCCTGTCATAGGGGGTATAAGTGCTTGTGCATGTATCATCAGCTTTGGGTTTCAGCTAGTTGAGCCCATTTACGTCTAGGTTGGGGGTCAGAGGCTGGTAAATCAGAGCCCCTTTTCGGTGGCATCCCTATTGTCAATGGTGCCAAATAATGGTCTGACCAAATCAGCGGAACGGGACTGTCCACTAATAGAGCTCTGAAGTTGGAACAGATCCCATCAAGGATATGCAGCTTCTGATGAGTTGGATACTCCACTAGTTGGTTTAGTGAAAGGAGCTCTATAAATTGGAGGAAATCATCCGCTCCTGGTGCAAATCTCGATTCCAAGTGAAGATTAAAGTCACCAAGCAGCGTGAAATAAGCATATCTAAGAAGTAGCTGACTTAGGGAGTCTGCAAGTCAATCTATGAAGATGGAGCTTTGCCCTGGAGGCTGATAAATTAGGGCACCTGAAAAGGACATGGAGGCGTTTAGGGAGATGCAAAAGCCTAAGCTTTCCGCACCCTTGATAGCATCAAGGTCGAAGCTAGAGCAATGCAATGAATCGCGTAAGATAATGGCCAGCCCACCACCTCTGCCATCTGATCTATCCTTCCTGCAAATTTTATAAGAGGGTGGGAGTGCTATTGCTACATCCGGGTTACACCAATCCTTCAGCCATGATTCAGTGATAAATAAAAAATCAAGTTGCTGATCTAGGATTAAATCCCTAACATCCTGGCAGTGTTTGCTAAGTGATCTCGCATTGATTAAGCCTCCATTGATTTTGGCTTTGTGTGTTGAAGTTGGTAGGCTTATCCTATCTATTAATGTGGAAGGGCCTGAGGAAAAGTCCGATCTGCACTTATGGCAGGAGCATGCACCCCATATTCTTTCAGGTGCAACTTGGCATTTGCAATGTCCCTTGGGATTAAGTACCTTCAGGGCCTCAGCATCATATACCAACTCTGGTTGAGGTAGAACAGCGTTCCCTGCCCTTGTCGCCTCCTTGGCGCGGACGAGTGCAGACGGGCTTGCCGTTGGCGCATCTGCTGCGCGTCTGGCCCAGCATGGAACTAAATAGCTGGCCGGGCGCGGGAGGGTCCTAGGTTCTGGTGTCCTTACCGGATGTTACCCAAGCAGAGATCGAGTCAGGCCGGGTGGGAGGTGTGTCCGCTTCCCTCCAATCAAACCGGTAGAAAGCCGTCGTTGGACTGGGGAAGCGGAGACAGGCTGGGTCTCTCTAACAATTTTAAAATGCTAGGATGTCCCAGTTGTGAAACAGATCTGATGTCATAAGACAACCTCCCTCTCTCCATGCATCAAAAGGGCCAGAATTTAGAGCTTGGGGGAACAATGGGTTAAAGTGAATCTGTGTATAGGGGGAAGGGATAGGTCATCCACTCCAATCGTTTTGTAGTTGCATTCCAGACTCGCAGAGTAGTCTATCTGGGAGTACTGAGATACACGTTTGTAGGGCAGTCTGCTCTGGGCTTACACAACAGGTCCCAAATATCCATATGGAGCCAATGTTTGTCAGACCCCCTTGCTGACCACTCCTCTTCACTCTTAACTGGGCCCCTTTGTAGCAAAGCTCTAGATCTGGCAGTGCTCGTCCTCCGGAGCTTCTCTATAGTTTGAGCTGTTTGTAAGAGAGGCGGGCCTTCTTCTCCTGACAGATAAATCGAATAAGTAGAGATCTCAAAGCTGGGAGAAATCGCTGACCCAATTCAATTGTCTGAGTAAGACTTTCATTTTGATGACTTGTATATGTCCTAGCCATGAGACATACAAGGGGTCCCATCTATGGAGATCCTCCTTAAGTTGTTGGAGGATTGGAGGATAATTAGCCCTTAAGAGGTCTGAAATCGCAGCGTAATCTTGATTCTAAGATATTTCCCCCTTGGCTCTACCAAAGGGTGTGATGCTGACGCTGCTAAGGCGTCCATTTCCCCTTGCCGCATGGTAAGATTGAGGAGATAGGATTTGAATAGGTTGACTCGAAGCCTTATACCCGTTCGAAGTCCCATGGCTTTAACTGTACCATGGTCAAGATCGAGCTAGGGGAGGGCAGCGTCATCAGCATGTCATCGGCGAAAAGGGAAATTTTGTGTTCATCTGTGCCAAAGGGGATGCCTTGAATCTAAGGGGTGGCGTGCACCTTCGCAGCAAGGGTTCGATACTGAGAGCAAAAAATAAGGGCCAGAGGGGACAGCCTTGTCTCATCCCCATTCCAGGTGGATGGGTTCCGAAGCCATTCCGTTTACCAAAACCCAGGCCTGTGGTTGTGCATAGTTGGCCTTGATCGTGGTTATGAATTCCAGGCAGAACCCAAAGTGTTGCAGAGTGTGAAACAGAAAATTCCAGTCCACCTGGTCAAAGGCTTATTCTAATGCGAGCAAGACTGATGGCACTGATTTATTAACTGCCTCAACAAGGCGAATGACCCTTCGGAGGTTATCATGGGTTTGTCTACCACTTCTGAAGCCCGACCCATTAGGGTTTCCAGTCTTGGTGCTAAAATATTTGTGTAAAGTTTAGCGTCTAGGTTGACTAATGCTATTGGTCGGTATGATCCACACATTTGTGGATCCTTTCCCGGTTTGTGCATTGCAGAGATCAGCGTCTCACTCATGGACAGAGTCACAGTTCCAGAGTGCGCCATTGAGTTAAAAAGGGTTACGAGGTGTTGTATGAGCTCAGACCCGACTGTCCCATAAAAGTGTGCTGTGAAGCCATCAGGGCCTGGGGAGTTGTGGAGCTTAAGTTCCTTAATAGAAGTCCTTACTTCCTCCTCCTCTATGGGCTCTTGTAGCAACTCATTTTGCGCTTTCGTTACTTCCAGGAGAGCATCCCCTTCATATATTCTTTCTGATTTGTCTCGAAGTGGGATGCTGCTGTATAAAGGTTTTTACAGAAGTCCCTAAAATCCAAAACGTTCTCTTTGTCTTCTGTGACCGTCACCCACGTTTCTAGTTTAATGTTGCCTTTGTAGTTCCTTTCTCTTGCCATGCATAGCTGCCTGGGGAGCTGAGAACCCGCCTTGTCACCCTGTTTGTAGGTTGTACGTTTAAGCCGCAGAAACGTGAGTTCAGCTCTGTTGGTATTTATGGCATTAAGTTTGTCTCTAAGGCACAGCTTTCCAAACTTTTCATGTTGGTGACGCACTTTTTGGAGATGCATAATTTTGAGACACAGTAAGGCAGTGTAGCGAACAAGCGAGCCCGAACCACCTAAGAACATTTTGAAATAAAAGTGGGCAAATGGTCTCCCTCTGTCTGTCTCCCTCCCTCTGTCTCCATCCCTCTGTCACCCTCCTCCCTCTGTCTGTCGCCTTCTGTCTCCGTCCTTCTGTCTCCGTCCCTCTGCCTGTCTTCCTCTGTCTCCCTCTGTCTGTCTCCCTCTCTCTCTGTCTCCCTCTCTCTCTGTCTCCCTCTCTCTCTGTCTCCCTCTCTCCCTCTCTCTCTGTCTCTCTGTCTCCCTCTCTCTCTGTCTCCCTTTCTCTGTCTCCCTCCGTCTCCCTCCCTCTGTCTATCTCCCTCTCCTTTCCTCTGCCTCCCCTGACACCCTCCCTCTGTCTCACTCTGCCTCCCTCCATCCCCCTCTCTCTGTTTCCCTCTCTCGCTCCCTCTGTCTCCCTCCCTCTCTGTCTCTCTGCCTTTCTGTCTCTGTCTGTTACAGTCTCTGCCTCTGTCTGTCTGTCTGTCCCTGTCTCTGCCTCTATCTGTCTCTGTCTCTATCCCTGTCTGTCTCTGCCTCCCTCCCTCTCACTGTCTCTCTCTCTGTCTACCTCCCTCTCTCTCTCTGTCTCATTCACTCTTGTCTCCCTCTTGCCTCCCTCCCTCTTGTCTCCCTCCCTCTTGTCTCCCGCTCTCTTGTCTCTCTCCCTCTTGTCTCCCTCTGTTTTGTCTGTCTCCCTCATGTCTGTCTCCCTCTTGTCTGCCTCCCTCCCTCTATCTCTCTCCCTCTGCCTGTCTCCCTCTCCTTCCCTCTGTCTCCCCCTGCCTCCCTCCCTCTGCCTCCCTCCCTCTGTCTCTCTCTCTGTCTCCCTCTGTCTCCTTCTCTCTCTGTCTCCTCCCTCTCCCTCTCTCTATCTCCCTCTCTCTCTTTCTCTTCCCTCTCCCTCCCTCTGTCTCCCTCTCTCTCTTCTCTTCCCTCTCCCTCCCTCTGTCTCCCTCTCTCTCTCTCTCTCTCTCTCTCTCTCCCTCTCTCACTCTCTCTGTCTCCATCCCTCTACCTCTCCCTCTCCCTCCCTCTGTCTCTCTGCCTCTCTGGCTCTGCCTGTCTCAGTCTCTGCCTCTATCTGTCTGTCTCTGCCTCTATATGTCTGTCTGTGTGTCCCTGTCTGTCTGTCCCTGTCTCCCTCCCTCTATCTCCCTCTCCGTCTCTCTGTCTCTGCCCCGTCTCTGCCCCTGTCTCTATCTGTCTCTGTCTGTCCCTGTCTCTATCTCTATCTCTGTCTCTGTCTCCCCCTCTCTCTCCCTGTCTCTTTCTCAGTCTCCCCCTCTCTCTCTCCGTCTGTCTCTCTGTCTCACTCACTCTTCTATCTCCCTCTCTCTCTCTCTCTCTCTCTCTCTCTGTCTCCCTCTCTCTGCCCCCCTCTGTATCCCTCCCTCTTGTCTGTCTCCCTCCCTCTTGTCTGTCTCCCTCTGTCTCCCTCCCTCTTGTCTGTCTCCCTCTCTCTTGTCTGTCTCCCTCCCTCTTGTCTCCCTCCCTCTTGTCTCAGTCCCTCTTTCTTCCTCCCTCTGTCATCCTCCCTCCCTCTGTCGCCCTCTGTCACCTCACCCCAGCTTCCCAGGAAACACACACAGCCGCACCTGATTACTTCACAGGTCTTTAAAGAGCATTTACTGGTTAATGAGGCTTTGCTGTGAATCGCCGGGCCCGTACAGTGCCTGGGAATGCCTCTTAATTAGCAGATGTTACTTGCTAAGTGCCCGTGACACACCCACCATTTGCAGGCGACACAGTACTGTGTCGGGACCACCGTTCCCTCTAAGCCGCGCGCGCGCACGCGCGCGCACCTCCCCCCAAGTCAGCGCGCACCACCTAGCGTGGAGCGCGCACACAGAACGTCGCTAGAGGGTCGCGCCGCTCGCTGCTTTTCAAACGCGAGCGGCGCGAACATGAGCACTTTTTCGGTGGTTGCGGCGGAGCGGGCGTGAGGAATGCAGCTAAGGAGGCGGGGGGCTGATGGGGATTGTGACGCTTGTGGGTGTGTGGGAATGGGGCAAGCTGTGGCCTTTTGTTTAAATATTGCTGTTAATCGGAGCCCTTTCACGGGCTCCGATTAACAGCAATACTTAAACAAAATGCCACAGTCTGCCCCGCGCTTTACTAACAAAAGCGTAGACACTTTCCAAACACAGCGTGTGCTCGCGCTGTGTTTGGAAAGGGTCTACGCTTTTGTTAGTAAAGCGCGGGGCAGACTGTGGCATTTTGTTTAAGTATTGCTGTTAATCGGAGCCTGTGAAGGGGCTCTGATTATCAGCATTATTTAAACAAAAGGCCACAGCCACTGGGGAACGAGCGGAACAGAAGTCAAGAGGGCATAAAGGCACGAGTGGGACACAGGCAGAGTGAAATTATGAGTGACATTTCAAAGACTATGAGTCACACTGACTCGCAGGCAAAATCAACTAATGAAGATTAGGGAAACCGATAAATATCATAAATTACACCCACTTGGGCAACAAGAAACTCTAAAAAGGTCTTCAAACCGGAGACAGACTGCATTTCTCAGTGATAGTGACATTTCCCCCCTGAAATAAAACCAAACACATAAGCCCATGGAAAAAGCGCCATATCAGAAATTACACCCTTTAAAACACTAATAAGCCTTGGAAAGACTTGCAAGCTGCTGCATAGTCTCTGAATTGCAAAGTTACTTACCTACTGCCCCTTTCTAAGATGAATGTTAACTTACTGCTTGTCAAAAAGAGGTTTTTGTTTTGTCTTTTAAAAACAACAGAAACGTTCAGGTCTTACTAGCAATATTCTGCTTAGGCCGCATGTGGAGAGCAGGGCACGTGCACACTTCAGTACGGATTACATCACTACCAGGTGTAACATGAAACCGAAGTACAGAACTTCCAAGATCGCTTTTAGGTGACCACGGAAAATGAAATAATTGCGTAACATAATGTGAATGCAGAGCCTGAACACTGCCCAGAACAGAAGGACCCCACCTGCACACATTTGTTTTCAGAAGGTGCTGTCACAGAGTTACAGATACCGACCACGAGAGCTGTGCTGAATTAAGTTCTCTGGTGGCACTGAAAGTATTACTGGCAGCGCGCTAGCGCTTTTAATAAAAAATGGAAGTACACTTTGAAGAAAGCTGATACCTCACTGAGGCAACTTACTGTGTGAGTCGACTTGAGCAGCAATTGTTGTACAACGGCCTTCAGTTTCGTCTAAGGAAGCCTGGATAATAATGCGCCCATATCTGCTCTTAATATGTCATCTGCACGCGACCTTTGAAACGCTCTAAATCTAAATCCTAAAACCCTACAAGCACAGAAATGAAAGTCTATCTAGCTCCTGACGTCCGCCGGCCGCGGCATGAGCCGCACAGGAACTGGGAATCGCGACCGCATAGCTGCAGCACACAGACAGAGGACAGAAAGGCCCAAGGAAACGAGTGGGACACAGACAGAGGACATAAAGGCACAAAAAAACGAGTGGGACAGAGGGCAGAAAGTCACAAAAATGAATGGGACAGAGGACATAAAGGCACAAAAAACGATTTGCAAACTGCCCTTAAGACCCTTATTGTGGCTCTGTATGTGTGAAAATGCATCATCTTTTCACTTTTTAAAGTAAACGTTTTGAGTGCCATTTGGTGCCGCAGACACGCGCGGTTTGGTTCCTGGCGCACATAGCCATGGTTGCAGCGCACAGAGACCCTCCAGTGCCGCACACAGAGGAAATAAATTAGAGGGAACATTGGTCGGGACACACAGTTTGAAAAGCTCTGCTCTAAGGGATGTAACTTTTTTTTTCAAAGGGAGGGTCAGGTGTTGCTTTTGTGCCTGTTCAGTTTGTCTGAGTTCCGTTTCTAGGGCGATCCTATCTCTGGTGCGCTATTTGTTTAATTAATTCAATGCATTTGCCCCTAAAGATAGCCTTAAAGGAGTCCCAGTTATTGCCATCATTTGTGTGTTTTGGATCATTCAGTAAGAAATATTCCTTAATGGCCTTCCTAAGGTCGTGTCTCAGTGAAGTAAAGGAACTTGGGAACAACCAGCGCCTGTATTTCAAAGGCCCCAAGTCCCAACGCTGAGTCAGCGCTACTGGTGCATGGTCGGAGATAGTAATTAGGTGGAACAAGACTGTTTGTAAGACAGACGACAGAGCCTGATTAATGAATACATAGTCTAGCCTCGAATATGACCGCTGAGAGTGCAAAAAGTAGGTATTGTCATGGTCAGTGGAATGCATCGGGTGCCATGCAACTGTAAGGCCCAAAGTGTTGAAGTCTTTCTTCAGGACCTCGGAGAATGAGGCCATAGAAGCTCTGTGAGCAGAAGAACTATACACATCTCCCTCCCAGGTGAGGTTGAAATCCCCATCAGAAAAATGTTGCATTCCGCAAACCAACCCAGCAGCGACAGAATGGAAGAGATAAAGGCACCCTGATTTGAGTTGGGGGCATATATGTATGTTAGGGTGCACATGCGACCGTGTAGTTTGCCCTTAATCAAAATCACCTTCCCCTCTTTGTCAGACTTACACCCTTCCTGTTGAAATTTCAGTGAGGAGTGAAAAAAAAGAGCCACTCCATTGTGCTTAGTGAGGGCTGAGAATTTATACATCACAGGGTATGATTTATGCCTCAATCTGTGTTTGTCCGTTCTTTTCAAATGAGTCTCGTGCAGTGCTACCATGTCGTGTCTGTCATTTAACATGTATTTCCATAACTTGTGGCGCTTTTGCAGGAGAGTTGAGCCCCTTAATGTTCCAAGTGAGTGTAGTGACTAGCATTATACATTAGCAGGGTTTTTTGCTACTCACACTATTCTCTAGTCTGGTGTTCCCAACCGTAATCTCCCATTCCTTCCCAGTGACCCCCAGTGTGTCTGTGAGATTCCCCAATTTACCGCCGTCTGTACCCGAAGCCTATGGTTTGTATATAACAATCCTAGGCAATCACAACAACAACATAGGAATAAAGGTTAAGCCTATATACATCGCTATTCCTATGCAAATAAAATCACCAACATTTATACCCAAAAATAAACAACTGGTAGTAAATTCTCCAAGAAAACATGTCTACAATCAATATACTTCTCATAAGAGATGTCTAGGTCAGTATTCGCTATTACAAGCCAATTAGCGTTCCATGTAGAAAAGAAAGACAATGCATATTGGCACACATCTGTCCACGAACATTAACATCGGTATGAGGCTCAGGTAATGGATTTTCAATCACCATTGAATCCCACTAGCCCTCTTTCAGGGGTGCTTATATACACCAGTCCACGGCCACGAGTATGGGCCTAAAGGAGTGAGTGTAAGCATTGCAATTGCACAGGAATGTTCACACACCCCACAGAAGGAAAGAAACGGAGTTGTCACATCTAGCAATGCGAAGGCTTCATTGTTTCCATTGCGGCGGGCTCTGGACTGCGTCACTGCGACCTCCACATGTCTCCCTCCCGCCACTCCTCCCCTTCTCCGGGTTACCCTGCGTAGCGTCTTTAGCGTGTTGCAGTTCGGAGACCGTGAGCCCCACCACTCGCACTGCCTCGGAGAGGGTGGAGACATGATGGTTCTTGTTATGGAGGGTGAATGCTAGGCTAAATGGGTATGTCCACATGTATTTCACATTATCATTTTGTAGTTTTGAGTGACAGGACGGAACTGCTGGTGGCGCGCTATGGTGGAGGGGACTATATCCTGGTTTAGAGCGCAGGTGGCACCTTGAATGGATATATCTCCCGCTTTTTTGGCTGCCTGTAGGATTGCCTCTTTCATCTTGAAGGAGTGGATCTTAACCAAAACATCCCTTGGTCGTCCAGTGCTGCCGAACTCTCTCTATTTTGATTTTTAAGCCTGTGGTACTCAGTAGTTCTGTGAAAAGACCTGTCACAAAGGCCTCCAGGGCCGGTCCCTCCACCTTCTTTTCCAGGTTCCGCAATCTAATGTTTCTTTGCGATCTATTTTCCAAGTCCCCACACTTTAGGAGGGAGGCCCGGAGTTGTGTCTGAAGAAGTTTCACTGGGCTCTCTGTCTGGCCAGTGCGTTGGTCCATTTCCTGTATCTTAGTTTCAAGATCTAGTGTGCGGGTGCCCACTGAGTCAACATCCTGTTGAAGGGAGGTTAACTTTGTCTGTATTTCAGTGTGAACATCTCCAGGGATTAATGTAAGTCAGCTTTCCGTTCTGCCCACAGCTCCTTTTTCAAGTCCTCTAGACATGCTAGGAGGTCCTCTTTCGTGAGCACCATCTCACTCGCTGCTGTCCCTGATAGGGTACCCTCCTGTATCGTTGCTGGGGTGAAATAACTGGAGAACCTGTTAGCCTGGGATTTCTTAGGCGGCATAAAGATGATGGTTATGAGAGCCCCAAGCTGCCAAAGGCTACCAGGAGCACCTGGGAGAGAGCCAGCGGGTAGTCACCACTCTCCTTATTGCTGACCCGCATGTTTTGAGGAGAGGCCCTGATCCCGAGGCATCACTACCAGCAGTCTCTCTCCTCAAGTCTCCCCTCTCTCCAAGCAGCGTGCGCGGCGAGTCCTATCTAGGCCCATGTCCCCCTGAATTTAGGGACTTCCAAGAACCACCCCGCCACTCCATCTCACAATAAGTTCACTCGGTTGTTGGGGAGGACCCGTCCTCTTCAGTGTTGCTGTGTTTGTGTTGGGCCTACGATTCCCCGGCTATAGTCCCACATAAGGCTAATGTCCCTTCAATACAAAATTTAGTCCGGGCAGGGCTCGACGCGTCGTAGTCCAGAAAGCCCTCGGAGGTCATCGGCATCTAGAGCCACCATTACGGAGCCAGAGCCAGTCTCCTCACCATCATGTCGGGGACAGGCACTCCCAGGCCTCCCCAGCTTGTGATCCATGTGCCATGGGGGGGGGGGGGAACGACACCTCATCCAGACAGGGTCATTGAACAACTGGTACGCTTTCTCCGCTAGTGAGGGATCTGATACAGGCTGGGTGTGACTGCCACCTCCGGGCGGCATATTTGGTGCAGAGTCCCAGGCTGTGGTCTGCAGGTCCGCCATCTTAGACTCAGGCAGCTCTTCTGTCGCGCCTTACTGGGGCAGCCAAGCCCCTGTGTCCTTGATACACTGGCCTCTTACCTTGAGGGGCGTACTGACACCATCCATGTCAGGAGCTCAGTTTTGTGCCCCCGGCCCGAGGGTCATCTCCATTCTCCTCCATCCAAGTCTCTCTCCACACCTTCTCCCCCGTGGCACCCGCTGTCTCCACCTCAGCTCTAGGCACCCACTATGGCCCACCCTCCAGCCGTGGTAGAGCAATCCAGGTGCGGTGAGTACTCTCCGTCTACGCCCAGCTCCAGGTCACCGCCATGTCCGCGGCCCTCATGCTGCCTCCGCTGCTCCGCTAGACCGGCCTTTCCTCACTCTCATGATTCTGTGCTGCAGGGGGGGTTCTTTTCCTCTTAAGCATTGCCCCCACTTCTGGTACCCAAAAACTACTCTGTGGCGGGCATTTCGGGCTCCAATGTGGTAGGATGCATAGTCTTTCTGCTGTCGATGCAGGGGAGCCTATACGGATCACGTCCATTCGGCCATCTTGGTTGGCCACGCCCCCGATAACATCTTTTGTCGAGGGATTAAACCCAAGGTTTCTCGTGTAAAGGCCATTAACAATGCTCCAGTGCCAAAAGATAAAGATGCTCTTAGGGCATTTCTGGGATTAAGTGAGTACTATGCCAGATTTGTGCACGGGTATGCCTTAGTGGGACAGCATTTGCAAGCACTCTTAAAGAAAAATACTAAAGGGCTGATTACGATGCAGTGGAGGTGCGGGCACCTCCACACCAGCAGTCTGACTGCCCTATTACGAATATGACGGTCAGACTACCAACGGACCGTTGCAACCGCTGGGGATCCCAGTTAGGCCTGGGCGGTAAATTCCGTTCTGCTTGTGAAATTTGCGGAGTTTGGGTAATTTCGCGTTCCGGGGAGAACGCGGAATTGCCAACAATTCCACGATCCGTGGCTTCGTGGAATTTTTTGCTTGTTCGCGCTTTCAAAATGCATGTTCGCAAGATATTCCCCCGAGCATGCAAACAGCGTTCTACAACAGGACAAAAGTCTCGCGAACGAGCAGAACAAGCAATTCTGCGTGTTCGCGGAACTCTGGGTGCTCGCTCCGATTTTTTACCTTTTCCCGGAGCTTTGCGGAGCGCGACTACGCAAATTTCGCCCACCCCTAATCCCAGATTCCCAATGGTGGCACAGCGGTCTGAGGCCCTCAATATGCTTGGTGGTACACTGTGGCACTGCCAAGCATATTATGAGTTTTCACACTGCCACAGTTTTCATGGCGTTGAGCCCACCATGAAAAGTGTGGCGGTGAGGAAACAAAGGAAGGAAAATGGTGTGCCCCCCTGTATGCATACAGCCCTAGTACCTGCACAGCATAGACTTAACAGTCCATGCGGTGTAGGAACGCGCTGTGTTGTGGTTCCATGGCGCTTTCTTTCTAAGACTCACATACAAGCCTTCGAAAAGCACTGCCGTTGGCCAGCCACCTCAGGACCGCCAAACCAGGAGTAAACACCTAATCTGCCCAGCGGGTGGTGGAGGGCTTTGGCGGTCTCTCAGCAGGGCGCTGATGTGGCTGCCCACTGCGATTCCGCCAAAGTCACAATCAGGCCCTAAGTTTGTTCGGTCTACTGATTAACAGCAAGCGTTTGATAAAATTACAAATTAGATTGTAAGTGCACCTGCTATCAAACCTTTCACACATGGAAAGAAGAGTGTGATCACAGTAGATGCGAGTACCATGGGATTGGGTGCAGTGCTGAGCAGGTTTGTGGATGGCCAGAAGTGCATTATTGCTTTTGCATCTAGGAAGCTTAACACAGCGGAGAAGAACTCTACCAAAATTTAACTGAATGCACTTGCTTGTTTGTGGGCAACTACAAAATTCAACACATATGTGTGGGGAACTAGATTTGAATTATTTACGAATTACAAGCCCTTAATTTACATGTTGGTCAACAGTTGCTCTAATAAGGCCTCCTCTAAATTGATTAAGCTGTTGTCAAGGCAGCAGGAGTTTATCATGGCTTTCAGTGGAGTTGGATGAGAGTGATTCAAATTATTTTGAGTAATATGAGTGTGTAATGACGGCTTTGGATGCGAAATAACATTTCAACATTACAGAGGATGAGTGTCAGGAGAGTTCCTCCTGAGGATGAGTGTTTGGAAAAAGTTAAGGAATATCTCATATCTTGGTGGCCTTGTGACAGGAGTTTGATTTCGGTACTGAAGTCTTTTGCACAGGTCGCTCTAGAATTGTCATTAGTTGATGAATTTGTCTTGAGACAGGATGTTTTTGTGCCCCCTGTTAGTTTAAGGGATAAAATCATTTTCTTGGCACATCATGGACATTTAGGAACAACTGAGATGGAAAAGAAAATTAAACAATTTTATTGGTGACCCGGTATTAATAGTCAAGTTGGAACTTACATTGACAGATGTGCTGAATGTTTATGTTCTGATAAACATTGAAAGTTGAATGCCAGTGTCCTGTTAAGTGGGCAAATGAATCCTGGCAGAAAATAGACATAGACTTTGCAAGATCATTCAATGTTTTCAGGAGAGAGCACTAGTATAAGTTAGCAGTGGTGCACCACTGTTGTAAGTAGTTATGTTTGCATTTGTCAGGGTTAATGATGCAGGAGCAGTTGTAACATTTTGGGAGCGATTATTTCAAGTGGAGGGACTGCCTAAGAAAATTGTGACTGATAACAGGACGTACTTTGTGTCTAAGGATATAACATACTTTTTCATAAAAACATGTTGTAAAACATGTCAGAGTTACAGCATATTGCCTTTCTTCCAATGGCCTTTTTGTAAAGGCAAACCGTTTGTTGAAAGAGGTCATGCAAACAGCAATTGCTAACAAACTGGATGTGGCAGATTATTTGCAGCAGAAAGTGTGGAGTTACTACATCACTCCACATAGCAAGACTGGTGTTGCTCCATTTGTTCTTTTGAGAGACAGAAGACCTATTTCTACTCAATCTATTGTGGTTGAGTGAAAAGACTGGCAATTGGTAGATGTGATTTGGATTTGAAAAGTGTTTCAGAATGGGTTAGGACTAAACAGAATGAATTTTAACAGAAGTAAACATGTTAAGGAAAAGGAAGCTGTGCCTGGCAACTGAGTATTGGTGACAAACCCCATTTGAGTGATGAAGGAGGAGTCTACATTTTCCAAACCTACTAAATTGGAGAGAGTGTCTAGACATGCAGTGCTTCTTGAGAATAATGTCATTCTTAGTAATGAACAAGCTGACATTATTAGAAATTGTCTCAAAAACAGGATGTTGGATAGTTTTGATAGTGACAATTGTGATTGGTTTCACTTTGATGTTTTGAATGATGCGTTCAGCTGTGTGCAGGAGGAATTGGACGATGCATCTGGACGTGATTGTGGTAGTGCTACTCTAGTGAATGGTGGTGGAGATGGTGTAAATGTGAGTAGAAGTGCTAGAGTACGTTCAATCCCTGACAGATTCAGAGATTATATTATGTAAAATATTTAAGGAGTGCTTGGTTGTTCAATCTCTTTTATTTTCAGAAATTATTTTTGGTAGGATATTTGCTATTGTTTTCTTTTTTGTGAAAAGGGAGATGGTGTTATATAGGTATTGTAGTTTTGTGTATTACTGTTCTTTTAACATGGAACATTGTATTAGTGGAATGGTTATATGTCATAGCTTATGTATTGTAGGATGTGATGATGTAACCAAGACAGACTTGGAGAAACCGGGATCATAGTAACAGATATAAACTGATTCTTGTAGGGTCCCTCACAAGATTAACACTTATCCAGGGCTTGTGCATTGGTGCTGGTTTGGGGCTCTTGGGAGGATTGTCCACTGCTTTGGCGAGAGAGGCCTAAAACTCCAGAGATACAGGTCAATGTCTTTCCCACGGCAGAAGGGCATGCCATTTGTGTTTAAAGATGTTTCCATCAACTTTTTGAACTATGGTTATGCATGTATTGACCTGAGAACAGTTTATCCCTTATCCAAATAGGGAGGTGCTGGGTGACAAGTCTGACATTAAGATGGCACTGTTAAAATGGATGTAAGCTTTGTATAAACCCAACTTGAGGTTTTGTCAAGGACTGGAGTCAGACAATATCTGTTGAGTATCGTTCTTTATTGACTGAGGAAAGGGCAGCTTCTCCCAGTAGGCAGGGTGACACTCTGCAAAAATACTATCTTGTAATTCTTCACTGAAGATGGGTATAATCCTGGAGAAATCAGCAAAGCATCAAACTCTTTCTGACTTCAAGAAGGAGAAAAGAGCCAGACTATGCATATAGAAGGATGCAGAAGGAAACCAATCCATCTTGCTACAAGTAAAAAATAAATGTCAAGGAGAAATAGTAGAACAGGGTGAAGATCGCAACGAAAAAGAAACGTAATGTGTTGCAATGCATTTTTCTCTCATAAAGCCTCCTTTAAACATTCTTTACACAGGAACTAGCATTACAGGATAAGACACTGCAAAAGCTTGGATTGGAAAACTCCCACATCCACCAATGGAAAGTCTATGTCACGGAAACGGCTATTTAGAACGTTTGTGAGAAAGAATCACAAAATTGGCACTTTGCATACCACACAGAAATCTGAAGACCTGTCACCGCCCTTCAATCAACACTCCCAGAAAATCCCTCAAGGTCATTGCAAATGGATAAGTTTGAAAAACCACCCAGGAAGTGAGGACCTGCAGCAATGTTCTGAGTGCAGAGACTGACAATGCACTCTTGGAGAGGGCTTGGAGTGCTTCTTCTGAAAATAGGTATCTGCCTGGAAAGCTCTTGGTAGAGTTCTCTGCCCATCTCCCGGTACAAATGTAATATGTTTTTTTTAACTTTATTTTTGAGTTATACAACAAGTGTAAAAACAACCCTCCCCCCCCCCCACAAATGGCATCAATTAAAAACTATTGCATATAGATCGATGACCTCATTATGGCACTTAAGGGTACAGGCATCGTCTGGGAGGCAGTGGTCATGGGAAAAGAAGGAGCAGCATAATAAATCAGGATATGAAGCATATGAACATGAGGAAGCAGGCGAAATCAGCAAAAAGATCAATCAAGTCTAACAGACCCATATCCCCTCCCCCTCATTCCCCGACCCCTCTGGCGTGAACAGTTCCTCACTAGTTCCCTTCGAGTCACTCAGGGCCAGACCCGCACTTCACATGACCCTCCAGGCCAACAGGTCGTCTTGCAGCTTCACATCCCTACGTGCGCACTGCATATGGGTCTCCTCCGCCAGAGACCACTCGCGGACATCCCTTAGCCATGCGGATATTTCCGGGGCCCGCCGCCCCATCCAGGAAATGGCCACCTTACGCCGCGCCAGGACCAGCATGAGCTGTAGTAGCTTGTAGGAGAGATTCCCCTTTTTAGGCTTAGGAACCAGAGCCAGTAGACAGTGGAGCGGTGTCAGGTTTATCCTAAGGCTGGTAGTGGCGGCTATACGTCTCACCACGTCCGTCCAGAAGCTCTTCACCAAGGTACATTCCCAGGCCAGTGTAAGAACCCCGCCCTCTCCGCCCTATATCTGGGACAAGTGTCCTCCTTGTCGTCTGAAATGCGCCGCTCATTGGCCCTCCCGGCCAAGAGCTGCATCTCCCAACTGTCCGCTTCCGTGAACCACCTGGCTGCCGGCAGCAGTTGAGTCGTGTAGTAATACAGGTCAAATTTCGGAGCCTCCAACCCGCCTTCTTCCAAGCTCCGGACCACGGTGTGTAGTGCAACCCTTCTACAACGTCCCGCCCAAAGCAGAGATGTGAGCAGCGAGTTGATTTTGCGAAATATTCGTGGGGGAATAGGGCACAGCAAGTTCTGAAGAACATAAAGCGTCCGGGGGAGCATAACCATCTTTGCGACAGCCAGCCGCCCCATAAGGGAGAGTGGTAAGGTGTTCCAAAAGGTCACTGATCGCGGTAGGGACACAAGCATGCCATCCACATTCCGGGCCCGGACCTGTGCATCGGTCGGGCCACCTGAATCCTGAGGTACCGGAACGCCTCCTGCTCCCATCTCAGACCAAGATCTGGCAGGTCTGTTAGCGGTCCCTCACCGTATCCCGCCAGGGGAAAGATCAAGGACTTACCACGGTTAATCCTCAGTCCCGAGGTCTCCCCGAAGCGGTCGAGGTGCTGCAATAATATAGTCAAGGAGTCTCGCGGGGACTTTAAATAAAAGAGGGCGTCATCCGCGTATAAGGATTGAGAAACAGTGAGCAACCTAAAATACCCTTGAGGGCTTGGGTGATTAAATGGAAGGGTGGAGGTGCCTTCAAGGGAGTTTGTTTAAATGACAATTAGTGGTTTAAACTAACTTTATAGGATGAGTTAATAATCCTCATGTGAAATCAATTCATCAGAAATTAAATAATTAATTATATGTAGTCATTGATCAAAAACACATATACAAAACATGAATAACAACCACAAAGGTGTATTTGAAAAATAGAGTTTATCAAATAGTAAAAGGGTCAATAATTTCATATACAGATAAAGTTGATTCAAAAATAATTAGGTCTGCAGGTACAAAAAAGATATATTAACAGATAACTCAACAGGACCTAAAAACACCTATCCAAAACCAACGTAAATGGGACAAAAAGTGGATGAGGTGGAGGTCGACGTTTCGGTCTCCTAAATACAACTTTCTGAGACCATCTTCAGGACAGTTGTCAATTGTGAACTGTATAAAAGACCAATGTAATCTGAAATACAAATATTTACAGTTACATATCCATCATTTCCATTTACAAATTTACTACACCTTTGTGAAAAAATGAAAACACTAATGACAATGACAAAAACATTACTATACAAACATAAATGACATATTGTTAAACCTTAATTTCCTTGATAGGGTTGTCATGCTATCAACATTGTTGATTAGTTATACTCTATGTTTATAATGACAACATAGGAAAATTACATAATAACGCTATTGCATATTAAAATTGCAAAGTAAGTGTCACAAATCACCTATTACCTGTAGCAATGTCAAATATATTGCGAGTCGCACAACAAATTATTTTAAAAGCATCTCTTATCAACTCGAAGGGTTAAATGAAAATTGAGAGGAGTTCGTATTTCATCACATATATCAATAGTTGGATACTCACAGAAAATCATAAAGAACCTGGCTATTGTTCATTGCAGTTAATTTATGTAAACATGAATACATTTTAGTGAAGACATGCTATTTAGATCGATTTGCTTTAGAATACAGTATATACAGAAGAGCAATAACATTGTGCAATTAGACTAGGATCACATTTTCCACTTTTATAAAGAAACTGGTAATTCGTCACATGTATCATTAGTCAAATATTCGCAACCAACAAGGTCCAAGAATAACATAGTTGTTGTTCTTAATTTTATGTGAACCTCGAATAGCATTCATATAAATAAGTCCTGTTTGGGTCGATTTACTAGACACAAAGTATACTTTTTGGAAAGCCAATGGCAACTATAGATTAGTACCATGTTATTCAAATTGGTGCTGATGTTTTAGTAACAAAAGGAATATAGCTTGGTATGAGGGGGCAAATTACCTCAATTTGAATGCTGCTTATAATTGGTCATCTCGTGTGCAAACCTTTCGTGTAGGGCAAAAACAATGGAGCGGCTCCTAAATGTGATTTATAGAATTAGTCAAGGGTCAGGCATACAATATATAACCATAAGTAATGATATAGAATATAGTACCTAGTATTATATAGAGCCACCAATAATTTAAATTCAGGTCAAGACAGGGTCATAAAAGTCGATGCCAAGCGTCGGTAATCTGCAAAACAAGACCCGGGTTTAGAGAAACCACAAATCTATTGAGTTTTTGACCAGACAATCATTTAGGTCAATGTACCATAACGTTAAGGTTAAGAGGAGGAAGGGAACATACCTATCACTCAGTGTTGGATAACCGTCAGATAGATATGCGTTGCGTTATCATCAAGGGTCACGAGAGTTGTACGGAACTAGAGGAGAATCTATAAACGTAAACAATACCGTGTCATGTACTAGTTTATGCACAAACTAATGAGAGTTTTCATGAAATAGACAGAACTATTTACTTGGACACAACAACAGAGTCAGTTGAAGTCGTGTAGAGTTTCCTATGATAGATGCGATTACTCTAAAAAAAGGACAGGGAAATGTCAGTTTTACAGGTCTGAGCCCGACAAACTATCGCTAAGAGAGCCTGAGCTAAGAAGCTTACCTAATGTCTCCGTGTAAATCGGTAGAGGCAGCAAGTAGAAGGCGAAAGCAACTGTTGCCGGATACACCCATATTTAAAGCGCCGTTTGGAGTACGAAATAGGACTGGACACTGGCCGCCATATTGGGTGGGGATCGAGTAGTAAGTCCCGAAGTAAATGGTAATTTTAGAAAACCCGGAGGTTCGTAGGAAAATGTACCAATCAATTAGTCAAAGATCACTGGGAAAAACATGCTGATGACAAACAAGATAGTCCCCATAAAATGTAAAAAGCGATGTAAACATAAGTCGCTGGGGCCATATATTGGGAAGGTATGTGAGGGCTGCCATCTTTGAAGGATGTCTGTGTAACGATGTGTTTTAGTCAACAAATGTGGAAACCAAGAAGTACAATAAAGACAGAACAAGGTTCTGGTAGTATCCTTTGTACCAACAATATGTATAGAGTGTCAACTACACGATATTACAGACCGAATATATCGTGGAGGCTTGGGGAAAATTCAATTGTTAATAAAACATCTGTAGTACATCAACAATATTTTTATAAAGATACAGTCACAGTTCTAGTAAATGATTAAAGAACAAAATTAATGCATCAAATGGTATAGATAACTTGTGTAACATCGTATGAGCATGTTTCTAGTTGAAATACGGCTGTATTAGCTAGAATAAAGGGAAAACATATTTGAGTGGTTTATTAGCAGAAACTGATTAAGCTAGGCATGCCAAAGCATGCCATTCAGTTGCTGAGTTTAAGCCACGTCTGACAGTATCAGTAAGGCAAATGAGTTTACCTTCTCTCAATGAGAGCACTCTAACATTGTTCTTTTGTCTTTTGTTGGGTTTGATGACTTCTAAAACCCACCACAACATGTCAGTTTCCTTGTGACCCAATTGGAGATAATGCTCAACTAGAGGTGCGTTCTCTTTTTTACACCTGATCCGCGACTGGTGTTGCAGGATCCGTTTTTTAATTGGCTGAATGGTTTTACCTAAATAGTGTAGCAAACAAGGGCATTGAATGCAATAAACCACATTTGTGGTATTGCAGTTCGAGAAGGTCTTAGCTGTAAAATTGATCTCATTGATTTTGCAGGTTTTTACCATCTTGGTAGTGGCACAATTGTTACATTTATGGTGACCCACTAGTGGAACTATTTGCCTCATGTTGTCAATAGTATTTTCTCGAGAGGTATCTTGATAGGCATGAATAAGCCTATCCTGTAGGTTAGTGCCTCTTTTGAATGCAAATAGAGGTTTTTGTGTAAATTCGGGGTTGGATTGAAGTAAATTCCATTGTCTGGATACAATTCTCTTAATTTCATTGGAGTGAGTGCCAAAAGTAGATACACGTACAATGTTCGGTGTATTTTGTCGTTCGTTAACAGTTAAAAGAGCCTCGCGGTTGTTATACCAGGCCCTTTTCATTGATTTTCTTAGGAGTCTGGATGGATAACCTCGAATTTGTAATTTATCCTTGAGTTTTCTTGCCTCACAAAAGTAGTCATCCTTGAAAGTACAATTTTGACGTAAACAAAGAAATTGCCCAAAGGGTAATCCATCCTTCAATGCCTGAGGGTGATGACTTGTGTAACGCAAGAGAGTGTTCCTAGCTGTTTTTTTAGTAAATAAGGTGGTGTATAACTGGTGATCGGTGTCTATTTTGATGTTGATATCTAGGAATGACATCTCCTCGGTGTTGTGTTCCAATGTAAACTGTAAATTAGTGTTTCTAGTATTTAACCACAGATGGAATTCATTAAGTCGGTCAACAGTTCCGTGCCAAACCATAAACACGTTGTCTATATAACGTAGCCACTTACGGATGTTAACAGCAAATGGATTGGAGGTATGCCATATATATTCATCCTCAAAGCATGTAACATAGATATTGGCCATATCTGGGGCAAAGGTTGCACCCATAGCCACTCCTTTCTATTGTTGGTAAAAGGAGTTTTGGTAGAGAAAAAAGTTTTCGCATAGAGGAATTCTCACACATTCCAAAATGAACGATGTAGGAACAGCATGAGGTTTTGGTCGTGACTCCAAAAGGGCATTGAGAATGTCAAGTACCTCTATCTGAGGGATGTTAGTATACAAGCTTTCTATATCCATAGAAACAAGTATATCGGTTGCTGGATCGAACTGGAATTTCTCTATTTCATTAATAACCGCCGTAGTATCTCTGATGTATGATGTACGCTCAATCGCAAAAGGTCTAATGAAGTAATCAGAGTACTGAGCAAGGGGCTTTAAGATCGAGTTACAGCCTGAAACAGTAGGGCGGCCCGGTGGATTATTCAAATCTTTATGCACCTTTGGGAGCATGTAAATCACAGGAACTGTGGGTGTTTTATTTACTAGAAAGGATGCCTCTTTGTCATTCAGCCAGCCTCCTTCTAAGCCTAGTTTACTTAAAGCTGTAATTTCTGCAATGAGCCTTTTGGTGGGATTACATGTCAATTTTCTGTAATGAGTGGGGACAGATAGTTGTCTCATCATTTCATCATTGTATTTTGATTTTTCCCATAAAACTATGCCACCACCCTTATCTGCTGGTTTGAGCAGGGCTTGTGGCAAATTCTGAAGGTTTTGGAGAGCTAGTTGTTGTTCTTTTGGTAAATTAGATTTAAATGTGCATGGATTCTTAAAGAGATTTTCAATCTCAATAAGAGTGGCGTTCTCAAAGGTAATAACATCTTTGTTTACCATCGTATTAGATGGATAGAATGTGGATGGATTTCTCAGTCCTGTGAAACCTGTTTTGGGGTCTGAGACATTATTTGCAAAGAAGTTTTTTAACCGAACTGTACGAAAAAAATGATACAGTTCAAGTTTAGTTTGAAACAGGTCATTTTTATAAGTGGGAACAAAGCTGAGACCATTGGAAAGAACTGCCACTTCTTGTTCAGAGAGATTATGTGTTGACAGATTAAAGATAGGTATAGTTAAATCATCGTTTACCATTTGTAGTAACGGTTCCGTTTTTGTCGGAACCCCGTAGTGTATTGTTTGCGAAACCATCCTCGCTTCGGTTGTTGAGGTCTCCCTGATGGTCTGGAGCCTCGTGAGTCCTGAGCTAAAAAAGGCTGATGAGATGTAGAAGGTTGTTGATCGTACTGGCAATAATTGGAATTAAATGATCTATCACTGCCAGAATCAGAACCAGTATCAGAAAAAGTAGCTTGTTTAATTTGTTGTTGATTGGGACCCTGAGAAGTATAGAAGTCTTTTCTCAAATAGGGATAGGTTCTCTCTATATTATATCTCCTAATATCGTTTTGGAGTTTCTCCGTTTATTTATGCGAGTTAAACTCCTCAAATTCTTTCACTGTTTGTTGGATTTTGTCTAGGAGAAGCTGACTATTTCTAATTGTGCTGTCACCTGAAATCTTCTTCTCTAAGGATTCAATCTCTTTAGTGAGGATTTGAATTTGGCGTAGTGCTGTTTGTATACTGAGAACCATCCAGGTACGTGAGCACCTGTTTGCAGAAAAGCTAAATCCGATTTTGAATTCTTCGTCGTCTACAAAGATAATAGGAATATTACGTATTTGTAGACCTGCCGGAATGATATTGGCATTCAAACAATCTGTCAGAAATTTTGCATGCAGTTCAGTGCGTACAAGTTTCTTTTTTAATCTTTCTAATTGATTAAGATCTGATTCATAAGGTAAATTGGTAACAGGACCTTTATTCCCTAGCAGGGAAGGGCCAGATGCAACCTTTAGAATATATTCATCGGAGTAAGCTAGAGTTTCTGCCTCAGACATTGATTTTATGGAGGACTTTTAGAACAACCACTGGTTAAAGCGGCTCACAACAGGCTGCTGCCTGCGCAAAAATGATTGAGAAACAGTGAGCAACCCAAAATACCCTTGAGGGCTTGGGTGATTAAATGGAAGGGTAGAGGTGCCTTCAAGGGAGTTTGTTTAAATGACAATTAGTGGTTTAAACTAACTTTATAGGATGAGTTAATAATCCTCATGTGAAATCAATTCATCAGAAATTAAATAATTAATTATATGTAGTCATTGATCAAAAACACATATACAAAACATGAATAACAACCACAAAGGTGTATTTGAAAAATAGAGTTTATCAAATAGTAAAAGGGTCGATAATTTCATATACAGATAAAGTTGATTCAAAAATAATTAGGTCTGCAGGTACAAAAAAGATATATTAACAGATAACTCTACAGAACCTAAAAACACCTATCCAAACTCAAAGTAAATGGGACAAAAGGTGGATGAGGTGGAGGTCAACGTTTCGGTCTCCTAAATACAACATTCTGAGACGATCTTCAGGACAGTTGTCAATTGTGAACTGTATAAAAGACCAATGTAATCTGAAATACAAATATTTACAGTTACATATCCATCATTTCCATTTACAAATTTACTACACCTTTGTGAAAAAACGAAAACACTAATGACAATGACAAAAACATTACTATACAAACATAAATGACATTGTTAAACCTTAATTTCCTTGATAGGGTTGATTAGTTATACTCTATGTTTATAATGACAACATAGGAAAATTACATAATAACGCTATTGCATATTAAAATTGCAAAGTAAGTGTCACAAATCACCTATTACCTGTAGCGATGTCAAAGATATTGCGAGTCGCACAACAAATTATTTTAAAAGCATCTCTTATCAACTCGAAGGGTTAAATGAAAATTGAGAGGAGTTCGTATTTCATCACATATATCAATAGTTGGATACTCACAACTATCCAACTATTGATATATGTGATGAAATACGAACTCCTCTCAATTTTCATTTAACCCTTCGAGTTGATAAGAGATGCTTTTAAAATAATTTGTTGTGCGACTCAATATCTTTGACATCGCTACAGGAAATAGGTGATTTGTGACATTTACTTTGCAATTTTAATATGCAATAGCATTATTATGTAATTTTCCTATGTTGTCATTATAAACATAGAGTATAAATAATCAACAATGTTGATAGCATGACAACCCTATCAAGGAAATTAAGGTTTAACAATATGTCATTTATGTTTGTATAGTAATGTTTTTGTCATTCTCATTAACGTTTTCGTTTTTTCACAAAGGTGTAGTAAATATGTAAATGGAAATTATGGATATGTAACTGTAAATATTTGTATTTCAGATTACATTGGTCTTTTATACAGTTCACAATTGACAACTGTCCTGAAGATGGATTCAGAAAGTTGTATTTAGGAGACCGAAACGTCGACCTCCACCTCATCCACCTTTTGTCCCATTTACTTTGATTTTGGATAGGTGATTTCAGGTTCTGTTGAGTTATCTGTTAATATATCTTTTTTGTACCTGCAGACCTAATTATTTTTTAATCAACTTTATCTGTATATGAAATTATCGACCCTTTTACTATTTGATAAACTCTATTTTGCAAATACACCTTTGTGGTTGTTATTCATGTTTTGTATATGTGTTTTTGATCAATGACTACATATAATTAATTATTTAATTTCTGATGAATTGATTTCACATAAGGATTATTAACTCATCCTATAAAGTTAGTTTAAACCACTAATTGTCATTAAAACAAACTCCCTTGAAGGCACCTCTACCCTTCCATCCGCGAATAAGGACACCACATTGCAGGTGTCCCCCACCTGAGCCCCCCATTGCACCATCTCGGACCGAATACGTACTGCCAAAGGCTCTATCGCCAGCGCGAAGAGGAGCGGTGAAAGGGGACACCCCTGCCGCGTCCCTCTACCCAAGTGCCACTCCTCCGACCGTCCCGCTCCCAGCCGCACTCTGGCACAGGGGGCCGTTTACAATAGACGGACCCAACGGCAAAAATTGGGGCCCATCCCCACCACACGGAGGACCTCCAGGAGGTACCCCCAGTCCACGGTGTCAAACGTCTTTGCTATATCAATTGACACTATAACAAATGGAGAATGTGGTTCAACCGCCGCAGATTCATGGTGGTGTTTCGTCCCGGGATAAACCCACACTGGTCTGGGTGTATCAAATGGACCATATGCGGCGCCAGCCGGGCCACTAAAAGTTTGGTCAAAATCTTCGCGTCCATGTTGACCATAGTGATGGGGCGATAGGCTGCTGGGTCATACTTATCCCCTCCGGGTTTCAGAATCATGCAAATTTCGCCCTGATTCATACTAGGCGGTCGGGCGCCACTCTCAAAGGCCTCAACATATACCTGCAATAGGAGATGGGCAAGGGTATCACCAAACGCCTAATAAAATTCTGGGGGGAAGCCATCACTCCCCGGTGATTTGGCCCTCGGGAGGCCTGCCATAGCGGCTCTGATATCACCCAACGTCAAAGCTGCATCTTGTTCCTCCAGTGCATCTCTCGAAAGGGTCTGAAGGGGCAAGTCCTGCAAGTACGGAATATACGTGCCCTCGACGATCGCAGGGTCGGCAGCATACATCGCTCTCAGGTGGGACAGAGGAGCCGGAGAATGCCCACCTCAGAGTGCACCACTCGCCCGGTAGGGCCCAACAGTGCTACTATTCTGTCCGGGCGGATTCCCGCCTAAGGATCCAGGCCAACATACGGCCTGACTGGTCGCCTTCCCTGTGGAGCCTTTACCTGTATTGGCCCAGTGTGTATTTGTCGAGCCTATCTAATATGGCATGGACAGCAGATCGGGCTGCCCGTTCCGTCTCCTGTTGTGCGTCATCTGGGTCTGGCAACGTTTGCCGATGCAAGAGATTGCCCTCCGCCGCCTGTAGGTCGCGAAGAAGCTGCCTCCGGACCCCATACGTTAGGGCCATACACTCACCCTGTATCACTGCCTTCAGGGAATCCCACTTAGTAGAGTAGGGGATAGAAGCCTCCTCCCAGTTCAGATCTAAATAGTTGGTGAGTGCAGTTTGCACATGGTCCCTCTCTACCGGATCCTGTAAGAGGTCTCCCGGCATCCTCCAGTTCCGAGGGCGGCAGGGCTGACCCTCCCAAGTCAACGCGCATGCCACCGGGGAGTGGTCTGACAAGAAGGGAGCCTGATGAGTGATCGCCAATGAGACGGAAGCATCTACGTTTGCGACTAGAACCCTATCCAATCTGCTATGTGTGTTATGAGTGGGGGGAAAGCAAGTGTACAGTTTTTGGGTGGGGTGACATTGACACCAGACATCAGTGATCCCTAAATTCAGCATTAACTCATGGAGTTGCTTCGTCATTCGCGGCTTCGTGCCTGCGCGAGGCGGGAATCTATCCAGGACCAGGTCCAATACACAATTAAAGTCCCCTAACCAGAATAGAGGGGTTTCCAGATCCGGTATAAGGACCTCCTGCAGAGTCAGAAAGAACTCAGGGTCATCTACATTGGGCGCGCAGGAATTCAATATCGTAATATCTCGGCCATCAAGTTTTGCCCGCAGGAGCAGGTACCTGCCATTGACGTCCGCCTCCATGTACTGAATGGCGAATGGGACCCCGGTCGCCACCCATACGAGGACCCCTCTAGCATATGTAGAAAAGGACAAATGAAACAACTGGCCCGCCACTTTTTCCCCAGTTTGCGAGCACCTTCATCATCTAGGTGGGTCTCCTGCAGGCACGCAATGGAGACCCCGTGTCTAAGGAGGAAGGAAAGGAATCAATGTCTCTTAACACATGTTCCCAGCCCCCTCACATTCCAACTTAAAAACTTATATCCCATGGCAGGTCACCTGGCCCACTCCAGGGCCCCTGCTCTACATCCTGCAACCCCCTCACCCTGTGCCCGATTTGTAATACAACTAATGCCTAAAACAAAAACCCCAATAGCCACCCCCAAGGTCCCCAGCCCCCTACCCACGAGCAGTATTCCTGCAACAACCAAACATGCTGAAATGCCCTTCCCCTGCTGGTGCCAGGACGTGCACAGCGACCCCATGTAACCAAATATACCAACCACCCCAACAATAACAGAGAAAAACCCCATCCCCCCCTGTCAGTCCCCAGCACAGCCAACCTTTCAACATACCATGTGCAACTCAGACTCAGAAGTGTTAAAGTCATGTGTCCGCCAGAGACTTCACCCCTGCAGAAGGCCCCCCCTCCCACACAGCCACCCGTCCCCCGCATGGCTCCTAACACCCCTTATGAAAACATGACCAAGGGGCCCAGCCCATAAACAAGGACACTCTTTCAGGACTGGGTCTCCACCGCTGACAATGATTCTCCAAGTGTCTCTGGGATCGTGTCGACCGTGAGCGGGATAGCATCCAGTGGGGGCGGCAGGGTGTCCGGCACCAGCACATCGTCCTGTGGGTGGTTCGACCGTGCCCCCGGAAGGTCCCCGGCTTCTGTAGGTTCCAAGTGAAGGGCTCCATCGTCTCTCACCGTGACTCTCCACCTCTCTGCACTGCCAGCTACTCCAGATGAGCGCCTGTGTCAGGATCGTCGTTTCCTCGCAGGTCGTGTCCCCCACTGGCTTCGGGATTGACCCCGTTCCTCTGGCGGGAGTGCGTCCCCTCTAATCTCGAGCCACTCCCACACCTCTTCAGGTCCATCGAAAAAGTGAGCCGTGCCTTGGGAGAGGACCTTGAGTTTTGCAGGATATAGTAACATGCACTGCAGGTTCATTTCTCGAAGCTTCTGCTTAACTGCTAAAAACGATTTACATTGTTCCTGAACCTGGCGGGTGTAGTCCGGGTATACAGACACCCTGGAATTTTCATATGTGAGGTCCGCTGTTTCCCTCACCGCCCTGAGGATGCAGTCCCTGTCCCGGTAGTTCAAGATCTTTGAGATTAGGGCCCGCGGCGGGGCACCAGGCCTTGGCGGGGGGACCAGGGCCCTATGAGCGCGCTCGATCACAATAACATCAGAGAGCCCGGTAGGGCAAAGCCTGGTGTGGATCCAGTGTTCCAGAAAGAGCTCCGCATTCCCCATCTCCGCCCGTTCCAGTATGCCAAGGACTCTAATGTTGCTGCGTCGCGCCCTCCTTCGACATCCTCTGCCCTGCCCTCCAGCTCCCCGGTCGAGGTCGCGAGCCGCGTCACCGTTTGTTTGAGGAATGCCACCGCCGCCTGCAGCTGGACTATGTTCCCCTCCGCCGCATTGACTTTGTCCGTGACTTTGCGGAGATCTGCCCTCAGCAGATTCACATCAATTGAGACCGTCTCAATCTGCTGTTCCAGAGCAGTGTGGGAGCCCTGTATGGCCTTTAGCAGCTCCGCCCTGGGTGGCTCGCCGGGACCAGCGGTTGCATTTCCCTCCTCCTCTTGACCGGTTTGACGTGTGATGCGCTGGGAAGGGAATCGCGGCGTAGTGTACTGAGTGATGGTGTTAGGCTGCGAGGCATGGGCCGTCCTGTCCTTGCGCATTGTCCAAGTCCCTGGTAACCCCTTCCAGGTGTCCCAGCCAGCAACGTGCCCGCAAGCAAGCTCCGGCCCGCAGAGGGCCCCTAGCAGTCTCCCAGGGCGTGCTCCGCCAGAGTCCTATTAAATGCCGGGTCCCTCTCACCGTCACACCAAGTGTATGCTGTTCGTCTCAGGGGATGGGCCCCGTCTCCCAGGCCAGGACCTCAGGTCAACTGCGCTCAGCTAGGACCCGTCCGCGGGATTACACAGTTCTCCTACCATCCAGCCGTGGTGACGTTGCGGCCAAGTGCAGCCCAGCGGGCAATGTCTTCCCGGGGGACCGTTTTATCGTCACCCCCAGGCGGCAGAGATCCCCTCAGGCAGCTATGGCATATCCACTGGGCCCAATAAGAGTCATGCGGGGCCCGGCTCCGGGCGACCACCGCCACCCACCGCTCCAAGCAGGCGTGCGGCGGGGGCTGCAGTCAGCCCCAGAGAGCCAGCCGGCAGACCACACACCGTCAAGGCCCCCCTCCTGGCCAGGAAAGTTACTTTGGCCACCCGGGAAGTAGGCCCCACAAGCCGAGCCAGAGCTGCTGATCGGACCCCACCAACGAGGGCCCTGAGCCAGGATTAGGCCCCCCAGCCGCACCGCTCCTCTTCCTTTGCGGGCCCGGCGCTCTGATGGAATCCGGCGGGACAGGGGCGCAGTCCTCCGACACTCCGCGCCTCCCCACTCTTCAGGCAGCTAGAGAGGGCACTCTGTCGTCCCGCCATGCATGTGCTGTGGCCCAGGCACCGCCGGATGTCCCCGATGACTGCAGGAGCCCCCGCAGCCCCAGTGCACACAGGCCAAGTCTTACGCTCCTGGTCCGGTAGCGCCAGGCCTGCCTCCGCCGCGACTCCTCCGCGCGGCGGGGTACCGTCGGTTCCGGAGCTCCGGGCAGTACCCCGCTGCGTGATCCCCGAGGCCAAGGGTGTGGAAAGGCGAGATACGCCGCGGTGCAGGAAGCCGCCGCGGCCGCAGGAATCCGCCGGCGTAGATCGCGAATAGGCCGCAGCATCGGCCTCACGTAGCGGGCGTGTCGAGCGGCCGCAAGGAGGTCTCCGTACGCGGTCCTCCGTCCTCAGGCGCCGCAATCTTCGATGCCGGATAAAGCCTCAGGTATTCCGGTCACTAAATCCACAATTATAGTTGTCCGTGGGCACCAGGATCTGTTCTAAATCAGGATTTGTATGTCAGGCTGGCCGGGAGCTGCGGGAGCCTACGTCCTGACGGCATGTTGCTTGGCCACGCCCCCACAAATGCAACATGTTTGAGTGTGTAAGGTGCAACTGTAGTTGTCTATGTTATTCTGGTGTGCAGTTAAAAAAATGAGGATGGGAAGAAAGATCTCCTACAGCGGATTTGTATTTCATAAAATGGCATTTATTACTGACCTTTAGTAGGCTTGTCATTAGCTGCATGAAGTTTGGTTAGCTTCATCACATTCAATCATAACAATAGCTCTTGGTATGTATGACACTACATTTTTAATGATTAGGATCCATCTATTTTTCATTAAGGAAGGGAACTGTTCTAGTACCCATCTAGGAGCATCCCCATTGTATGTGCGACATTTAAAAAGACAGGTCCTGTGCCTAGGGAATTAGGTGCGCCATACATACCAAGGGCGATTGTTATGATTAAATGGTCTGAGTGGAGGACACCCCGGATGTATTTCCCTCTATAGCCCCCCCTTTAGTTTGTAGAGTAGCTTCTTCACATGCCTGGTAATGGTTTGTGCTCTGACACATACCCAATGATAGGACTGTCTCTGGCATGATAAGCTTTTATCTTCTTGAAGATGTTCTGGTGAAGGATTTCTCTAAAATGACCTCACAGAGGCTTTTTCTGTCGGCAAAGAGCATAGCAGGATATACTTAAAACAGTGGCCTATTTAATTCTCCGGTGAAGGTTTCATCGGATGTGTATTGGATGTGAGCTGGTTGCAGGGACTCGTGGGCTTGACCTGCGTGCATGTACCTTTGTTCTTCCCTATCTGTCGTCTGCTATGGCAGACAGTGGACCTCTACCACCACCATCGGAGACCATGGGTGACATGCCCTTACTTAGTGTATCTGACTATTAACAGAAACGATTATGTGTTTCTAGCTGGGTGGCTACGACACTGCACTAATGACTGAAGAATTAGGATCTAGCTATTCTTCATTGACCCAATGCCAATGCACATCACAATGGAGGCTGCGCTGAACAGGAACATAGTTCTTCAGAGCCAACCATTGGGTAATGCAGTTCTCCAAAGTCCAGGTAATTTATAATAGCTTTGTGTTCCAATATACAGCATTTAGGTGGCAGAGTTTGGTATATGGCAGGTCAAAAAAAGAAGAACTTCTCGTTTTGCTAATTTGACTCTAGGACTTGAGAAACTGATATTAATAGGGGGATTTCTATTTGCAGTTAGATTTAAGTGCGTCAACTATGCCTTAGCTAACACTGACTTTGGAAAGAAGACTGAAACGAAGTTTGAGATTAACCCCAGGTGAATAATGCAAGAAAGTAATACAAAGAGAAATGGTAGTTTGTTGGTGATCTGCACTTTATTAGTAATGATGTTTTTGTACTGATCTGAATTAACCGAATGTCAAAAACAGAGTTGAGTCAGAAGTAAAGGTGTGAATGGCCTTACATCAATATTTGTGTGCCCTATGTTGCGAGTAGAAGTGTTGATTCTGACATTTAATTATTAGATGAGGCCCCGTTTTTGGTGTAGCGCTCAACACTAGTACCTGATCTCATTCTAAGTATTCAAACATGTGGCAGGTAGGCAGACTGGGAAGAGGGGAGGCATTCTGATTTGTCCATGAGCATGCCTCTTGGTCAAGTGGGGAATCTGGGACTATATCCCTCTAATTCTGCAACTTGCAACCTAAAAAACAAGATCACGTCTCCACATTCCAACATGTGTTTTTCGGTATCTTTCTTCTTCTTGGACACTAGCATCTGAGCTTTCCTGGTGTTGTTCTTTGACACTGTGAGACCTACCAAGACTTGAACTAACAATCAACACAAGGGTACGGTGCCATTGACGTGTCCCAGTCCCTGTCCTGGGATTCCTCTGTTGGTATGTCACAGCAGCATTTCTGTACAGCTCGGCTCAGGTCATGGGACTGATCTACCAAGAGCTCGATATAAGTATTAATCATTCACCTCCATTTGGAGGCCTAGAGGGACGGCCGACCTCTTTTGGAAGCATGTCCCCATAGTAACATAGGTTCATTATTTTATTTACCTATTGGTTGATTTGTAGCCCTAGCTTGCAGCGAAAATATCCATCGCCTGGCTAAGTGTTAGAAAGTAAAAAAATATGAAAGTCAAGACTTGCAGGGCATGGACAGCTGTTACCAAGGCATTTCGAGGTTCTGGCAGAGGAGTAGCGCTCAGATCTGTTTAGGTTACGGCAACGTCCAATGCCTGGTTTTGTATCCTTTAGAGCAGTGATACTCAAAGTACTGCCCGGGGGTCGCATGCGGCTCTCCTGACCTTTACATGCGGCAGCACTGGGCTAATGTTTACGGGACTCGGCACTAACATAAAAAAAATATGTTAAATAAACCGGCAAGCATTTATTGTAGGCGCGGTGCGTCCATTGGGGCGTAGGGGCGTAGCCCCACTAAGCCCCATGGACCCACCGCGTCCTCACTAAACTAATGATAACAAATATTAAAATAATCGCGCTGCCCGCCGGCCGGGAATACGGGAGACACCCGACTTTTCCGGAGTGAGGGGGGGGGGGGGGCTGGGCCTGCTGCAGCTGCGCAAGTGGATTTAAGGGTATAAACTAGCCCGCGCATGCGCAGATTGTTTTACCTGTGCAGTTCCCCTTAGAGAGAGGACCAGGGGGAGGGGCCGCAGCCCCCGTGGATGTACAGGGCGACTGGGCGAGCAGTCATAGTGCCCCCCCAGCCAGGATTGGCTGGTCAATACTATAGCCCTCTCCCTCCCTCGTGCTGCGGCCTCTGGTTATGGGGTTTGAAGACCTGACCGGACCCAGGAATCCTTAAGAGGGCGGGAGTCAAGTCCCGAAGGAACCGCTCGGCCAGGGAGACCCGTTCGTTCACGCTCCGGTATGATCAGCTGAACCTAAGCATCAGCAAGTGTGCATGCTTACAGATTGTCTAGGAGGAAAGTTCCTGTTTCAGAACGTTTTAAAGATTGTGTTATGGTCTAAGTGACAACGTTATGTACAGTTAAGCTGTGAGGTCTAGTCCTGTTCTTTTGTTACTGTTTAACTTTATTTTCACAATATTCCTCGCAGTCGCATACAGTGTTTTCTGTGCTACATTTTGTTACCGTTATTAAAGTGTTCTCCTACTTTCGCTTACTTCCTTTAATTTATCTACTGAGGTGCATACTGCCCTGAATGTGTCACAGTGTCTGCACATTAAAGGGGTATAGCACATTCCCTTTCTGTTCAGGGGCCCGAAAATCCAAGAACCTGACTGCAGTACGAAGGTAAGAAGAGACAGCATGGAGGTAAGGAGAGAGAGCACGGAGGTAAGGAGGGACAGTAGGTAGGTAAGGAGGGATAGCAGGGAGGTAAAGAGGGACAGCAGGGAGGTAAGGAGGGACGGTAAGGAGGGACAGCAGGGAGGTAAGGAGGGACAGCAGGTTGGTACAGCACGGAGGTAAGGAGGTACAGCACGGAGGTACAACACAGAGGTAAGGAGGTACAGCAAGGAGGTAAGGAGGGACAGCACGGAGGTAAGGAGGGACAGCATGGTGGTATGGAGGGACAGCACGGAAATTAGTTTACGGCCCACCACTGTCAAATGTCACCAGCCGCCCCTGTTTAAAGGTGCATTGAAATTAAACAAAGGAAGGAACTAGGGTGTCCTAAACCACTTAACTTTAGCAACACCTTCCTTTACATAGACATGTTGCGGTAAAAGTATGATAACGTCTGTTAATAATTCATGCAGAATTGTTTCACCTTAGTACATCAGATTATCAGTGCATTGAGAAGTATTTTTTTTTTAAGTGAAAGTTTTTAAACATGAATTGAGAAACATTCATTCTTCCCTACACCCTGATATCAATGGCAATAGTGTATGAAGAGGCAAGTCGGTTTTCATGTTCACTTTTTGGTGACTTTTTTTTTATTATACATGGACAACATATAGTTTAGTAAATCAAACACTGCACTGGAGAAGGTTTTGTACCGCACACATCCTGAAGTCATGTATTTCAAGGCCCTTATGTGTGATAATGAAGAAAAAGGAGGGAAAGTGAAATAAAATAATTGCCTAGGATCACACAATTTGAGAAGCTGGGATTAATTCCAAGTTTTTGGTTTCACATTGTACAATTCAGACACTAGATGTATATGCAGATTTTCCCTTACAGCCACCTTACCGCAAACCCCACCCATACCCTGACACCACTTTGCTGGTAGCAATGCAGCCCTCGGTCACATCTCAGACCAAATTTGTAGCCCCTGGGAAAATGTTTGTGAGTACCCATGCTTTAGAGTTTAAGGATATACTTCTTATGAGGTCCTGAGTAGATTATGTTAAAGTATTCGAGCCATGATAGGACCAAGGCCCTAGTGGTTTCAATCCAGTGTCTTAGTTGGAGGAGAGGGGCGATCCTTATCAACATCATTAGTTGATAGCTGGCACTTTTTACTATTGTTGCTATATAGTGCGATTTTTGGAACCAAACCGTAGATTTCCTTCTGACTAAGCTGGTGATGCGGTGTCTCTTTATACTCTAAGTTACTTCAAAGGTACACTCCTTCATGGGGTGTTGACAATATTGAGTGTGTGAACTGCACTGGTAAAGATAATTATCATTCATCAGTATTAGCTGTTTCTCAGACTTGCATTTAAGGTTAGATAGTAGTTTGCATGCATAGGTATTTGACTAGCTTATGTATACATATTCAGTATTATAGCAGAGATAATCTTCTCCAGGGGTTTTATGAAGATATTGTAAAATAAGGGTGAAGGGGGATCATTGCTGGGGCCAACACTTATGACAATAGCAATGATGTCTCTAGGACAATATCAAAACAAAAGCATCTCATCTATCCCTTCCTGGAGCAAATAAAAACACATGATTGTGTGGACTTTGAATCAGATGTTTTGAGCTTTTGGCCATTTAACAGACGGTAGGAGACTCAGATACAAGGCCTCTGGTGTGGAGTATTCAGTGTTGACAATAAGAGTGTAAATTCCACATATAAAGCGTTTAAGTGTAAATCACATTTGAAATCATGCACTTAACTAAGGTCACAACATGCTAGCATTTAAAATTGCCACAGCATATTGTCAGGGGAGAATCTGAGATCATGTAGAAAGCTCCTCCCCCGAGAGAGGCTTATGGCAGTGGCGGATCTGAATGAACTGAACAGATATACTGATATATGGATCATAGGTCTGAAGAGGCAATGTTAAACTAAGTTCAATTATGCGGCGTTTGCAGCCCCTCCTTTTTGTTTATCACTTTCTGTGGCTGAAAATGGTCCATAAGAAGCGCATATTTTCAACAACTTTGCATTCAGAGTTGGGCTATAATAGGGTCACTCAAGAAAAGTGATCCGTGGTTTATTAAGTAGGATCTTCTTGCGCAGGTGTTATGCGTGAGCAGGCGTGATGAGTACAGGCCTCAGCAAGGCCTGCGAATGCAAAGGGTTTGCCCTTCTGTGCACGGAGTCCTCAGACTACATAAAGAAATTGGCACGGAAACTGGAAATACAAAGACATAGTTTAATAAACCTTTAAAGGTGGTACTACAGCCCACACAACACTCTACAGTATTGTACAAGGTAGCACAAAGAACTCAGACATTCGGTCCCCTTTTATACACAAAGAGGGGGCTCATAAGTAGGCGGGTACAGCTCAAAACATGATTTACGACCATATATGGACATTTCTTGAACATAATCGATACATGGGTGGAGTTAACGGTTCTTGAGACCCGCCAAAATGCACATTCCAATCTACGCTAATCAGAGACAGATGTGACTCCTACTGAGCATGCGCTAAACGCACATGGAACTATTTATAGCCTGTTGCTGGGCAAACTCCAGGGATGACAATCAGTGAGGTAAGACTCGCCTCTTGGCGAGCACATGGCAATGTATGGCACACAAGATGGACGTCAGAAAACAAAATGCAGTCTGGCCGTATTTTAAGTACGGGCGGGAAAACTAAAACAAAGACACAATAGCATGTCTTCAGTGAATGCTTAATACTATCGCTGTTTTATTTACAACAGACGACCCTTTCAGCAGTTGCTGAAGACATTCGGTTTTCTTGGATAATCTAAATACTCATTGTTTATATCGATGCTCATCATTTCGGCTATCTCCCTAGTTATAGTTTTCTGATGGTCAGCCTCTGCAACGGATTGTTTATTAGGCACACAAAACGAAACACACAAAGAACATATCATTGGACTACATTGGATACATATACAACACGTGAATAATACAGCAACAACTATAAAAAGTCCAGTGAGAACTTTGCAACCCCACGTGGAAATCAGAGTCCAGAACCAATTTGAGAAAGTCCAAGACCCATTTTCAACATGTATATCAGCTGCAATTTTGTGTAATTTGTTAATAGCTTTATACACAGAAGGAGTATGGTCAGGGATAAAGACACAACAACTACTTCCAATAATTCTGCAAGCCCCGCCTCTGTCTGCTAACATTATATCCAAAACCACTTGGTTCTGTAATGCAACAATCCTAGTAATTTGCAGCTCTTCAGTAAGATTTCCAAGGACTGCAGCAGTTTGATTAGTAACAGCTTCCACTACTCTCGTTAATCGTCGTATCTTTCTACTATTCAAAGCAACTCCCACAAAGAAAAACAATCCTAGGTTGAAATCTATATACTGCTGCAGACTGGTATCAGTTTGATCAACGTCATCTACAGACAAAGTTCGCTTACATCTGTTTACAGTTACATTGTTCAATAATTTCAAATCTTTATGATATGATGCAGGTGCCAAGAATACAGGTGGTAGTAAGAAGGATACAGAACATACTCCGGACCATCCAGCTGGTAATCGATAATAGCCTTTGTTTCCACATACAAAGTAAGTATTATGAGAGGCGAGGAACATACTGTTATTCAGACCATCAATATTCAATACAACAATACAATCACTAACACCTACAGGGATATGGCCTACACTCTGTACACATAAATCTGCTTGTGCTTGGGCCACAGAAATCACGAATTTCTCTTTTCCAACAGTGTCTCTAGTGTTCGTAAAGATGTAAGGCGTTGAATCATTGTCCGGTCGATATTCTTCCCACTCCCATATAGTTCCGTTGGCTTGTGGGTAGCCTTCCTTATCTTGATGGTATTCTTTATTCAGTCTGAAAAGCAGTCTACCCACTGTGGGTTTTCTCGTAGCAAAAAGCAAAGCATACCATGCTCTACAAGAGCCATTATGAGAAAAAGGGAGAGGTATGAACGGTGTTCCCCCTTTCTTTTGATGTGCCAGCATCATCCCACATATCCAACAGTTCGTAGCGTTCGTAGCAACGTGGGTATGATGCAGCATCTGAATGAAAGTGTTATTCAAATATGACTGTCGATGTTTCAACTCTTGATATGGAAGTGTATAGAAGAAATGCTCATCTGGGACTGGAGTAGAAACAACATATAGCTCACGGGCAGGAGCTTTATCCTCTACAAACCACGTGACTGTAGCAACAACTGCTACAATGGCAATGAAACCTACAGAACCAAAAATCATCTTCTTATCCATTCGAACAAATGTACACAGTATCTTCCTGTAACTAAAGTGTTGTCAGAACTCTTACCCCTAGGTAGCCGTTGATTTCTTCACCAGCGGGCCAAGACGGGTGTCACTACACTATTGCAGGGCTGATCCCCCCCCCCTTGCCTCATCGGCTCTCCGTTTCACTGGCCTAGGGACCGTTCTGACAACTTCTCACACAATTTGCAGATTCTTTTCTTGGTCGTAGATTATATCTTCTTGATCCAGGAATTTTCGGGTCCGGGAAGAACTCAGATTCGTCAGGTACCACAGCACGGCCTCTTTCCGCAGTCAAGATATCTCGATGGTCGGTCAATACAGCAGGCTCCACCAGGTCAGGTTGCACCTTCCGGCAATGGATGGAATGGATCCAGTTCTTCCGGTTGGTGACTCGGACAGCTGTTCTTGTAGCAAGAAGAACCTGCTCGGGACTACACCACCTCGGCTCCAGACTGCTCGACCTCTCACAAGGACGAAGTCACCAGGCCGGAGATTATGGCCTTCTCCTGTGGACCGGTCCGGGAGTGCTTCTCGAACCTGTTGATGAATGGAAACCAAACTATCAGTTAATTGTGCCAAATAGTCATTCATTAAAACACAAGGTACATCGTACACTGAGCTTGGTTTGGGCACCCCCCATATGTTCATGGGGCGCCCAAAAACAATCTCATAGGGCGTTAGGCCCGTCCGAGAAATGCGGTACTGATCTGATAGACAATAATGCCAAAGGCAAAACATCTAACCAAGTCAGTGAGGTAGAAGCCTGTATTTTCGCTATTTTGAGCTTCCACGTGCCATTATACTATTCCACCAATCCTGCTGATTGTGGGTGGAACACTGCATGAAACTTTTGCGTTATTCCTAATCCTTTGAGGACATACTTAACAACGTCCGCCACAAAATGGGGCCCTTTGTCACTCCACAACAATCAACAATCTACAAACACCATAGCGAGGAAAAAATTCCTTCAACAGCACTGTGAGAAGTTGGCCCGATATGCAACGTTCGCTATTCTAGCGACCGCTATGTATCGTTCCAACGACCCTTATGGTGTTTGGTTGTAAGTCAACCTATAGACCAGCTATCCTAGTAGCGTGGATACGAGCAGTCTAAGGCTAAAGACTCGAGAGGGCGCGTTAAGCCGGCTGTTTACCACACCTGTACCCCTTGAACACCCAGTGAAAGGACACCACACAAGTGTTATGAAAATAAACAGTATTTTTATTAAGAATCACAACAGCCCTGTACTCTTTATGAGGACAGGGTACTAAGCACAAACCAAATCTCTTTAGCAAATACTTCAAGTGCACAATAAAACAAGTGTCCGAGGACACGGAAAGATTAAGGTCTCGGGCGGACCCGATAAGGCAAGTCGGAAGCGAGGGACTCAGGACCCTAGAGTAAGGAGGCTATGCAGGCACCGAAATGCCGAGTTACCTAGCCACGAGGGCTGCGGCTGCACAAGTCTTACAGGCGTCGGGGTCTTCGCTGACGAGCCAGGAGCCGGAAGAAAAGGAGTTGCTGGCCGGCGACCAGTGCTGAATAGTTCGTAGAGATCCAAGCCTGGATCGGAGATTGATGAAACCTGAAAGCAGAGGGGACCAAGTTCGTACTACTAGCCAGTAGTCAGAGGGTACCAGGCAGGCACCGGTTGGCCGTCACCTCGACCAGGTGAGTGGGCTACGCTAGGCTCTGCAGTCTCACGGACCAGGAGGCGTTGTCGGCGACCACGGGGGAGGTGCGAGCTGTCCCACGAAGGATGATGCTGTCGGCGTCGCTGGGCCCAGGATGGGGCAACAAGCCTTGGCAGATCTCAGGGCCACGTGGTGGGCCTAAGATGGCGTCTTGAGTGGACCAGGAGGGTCCGGGGTGCTTCTCGCAAAGATGGAAGCAAGGGCCAGTCTGGAGCAACCAGACCAGCAGTGATGATTCTCGGATGTCGTCACAGAAGGGCACAAGCCAGCGGCTAGTGACCAGACAACGTGCTGAGCAGCGAGCAGAAGGGCCCCACGCAGATCGTGGAGATGCTGGGAGACTGCACTTCGGTGCTGGAGCGGCTCAGGGTCGGGGCTTCTCGGACCCCAGAGCACTCACCAGAGAGTTACCTCGATGGTCGTGCTGGTTTTAAGAGCGTGCAGGTTCTGATGATGGCCGGTCCCTCGAGGTCTCGTCGCACCCACAGATCACAGCTGAGCTGATGACGTGGGTAGAGGTCAGAGGTGCCAGGGAAGCCGGTTCTCGTCGAGCTGGGCCGTCGGATTCCTTGAGGAAGGACTTACAGCAAACCGCAGAGTTCTTAGTTGGTGCCCGCTGATGCAGGGTGACTACTCCTTAGTCACAAGGGAGAAATCTTGAGAAGAGTCTTGAATGTCCTTTCGTAGAAAGTAGTTCTTGAATCAAAGATGATCTGATTTGGAAGGGTCCCCGCTCCGGTCTTTATTCTAAAGAAAGGGGTGGGTACATGACTAGGTCCTGCCCTAAGGGTGGGACCAGGAAGGGGGGTAGTTACACCCCTCTCCCCTGCCGGACTTTCCCCAGGCCAGGGCTGTCGCCCCTGGAACTGGTTCTAACCGGCAGATGCGTAGTGAGCACCGGGGTGCCACTCCGCAGTCACCTTCTCGCCAAAGCCCTACCTACCCAGAATACACAAACCCTGTCTGGGACGGTGCGAACACCGCCCTCGACAGGAAACCCTTTGTCCAAGTGCTCCTCGCTGGAAGGACTCCCAGCAGCAGGAGGTCAGACTCGTGTCTGTGGTGGCAGCATCCATTTTGTGGAGCTGAGGCTTCAGTTAACTTTAACCGGGGTTCACAGTTACGTACATGTCGTGTCCTTCTAGAAGGGTGGGATGCTAACCTCATCGCCAGAATTGGTGAGAGGGCAGCACCCCGATTCGTATGACACCTTACTCGACATGCCTTGATAACGCGACACCGGAGTTACCGATATGGTACGCGTTATCATGGAACAGCTATTGGGTCTTGATTCCGCAAGCTGCAACCGGGCTCGGCTCGGGCCTGAACCTAGCTCACACGAGCCCACGCACTCTGCCTTCAGGATCGTTAAGGCCTGCCATAGGAGTGACTGATAGGAACTCGGGTGTCCATTGTATGGTTAGATATAGAGCTACTATACCTAAAGCGAAGGGTGGTTACACGTCTTCGCCCCAGCTGTCGTGCAGCCAGTTGTGTCAAATTTAGGAGGCCAGCCAGGGGTGGCATAATACATGCTTCAGCCCCTGGCGGCCCTGGGTACACCTATGCCCTGCGTTACGGGCTCTGATAAGGTGGTCCAGTACCAATTGGTAAATGCACCTAGGGTACATATCGTAATTTAGAAAGAGAACAGCCAGGCTGTGGGTCTGATTAGCAGGCCCACAGCCAGAGAAAGTCGTAAACCAGTGAAACAAAAGCAAAAAATCTGGGTGATCATAGGATTGCAGACCCTACTCTCCTACATGACCCCCCCCCAAACGTCGGAACAATAAGCTAACCTTGACCAGGTGAGTCTTCTTGTTCTAAATGGAAATATCTGGAGAGCCCATCGGCATTGCCATGATCAGTACCAGGTCTATGTTCCACTGTAAAGTCCATCCCCTGTAGGGAAATGGACCACCTAAGCAGTTTGGGGTTTTCACCCTTCATCTGATTTAGCCACAAGAGGGGCTTATGGTCGGTCTGAATCTTGAAGTGAGTGCCAAACAAGTATGGCCTCAGCTTCTTCAGGGCCCAAACCACAGCAAAGGCCTCCCTCTCAATAGCTGACCAATTCTTCTCTCTAGGGGTCAGCCTTCTGCTTATAAAAGCAATGGGCTGGTCTTGGCCATCAAAATTCAGTTGAGAAAGAACAGCTCCCACACCCAACTCAGAAGCATCTGTTTGGACAATGAATGGTTTGGAGTAGTCCGGACTCTTGAGGATAGGCGCCGTGCACATGGCCTGCTTTAGGTCATCGAATGCTTTTTGACAGCTCGCTGTCCACTGAACTTTTTTTGGCATTTTCTTACTTGTCAGTTCGTTTAATGGTGTCACAATGGAACCATAGTTCTTGACAAACTTCCTATAGTAACCAGTCAGGCCCAAGAAAGCTCGAACCTGAGTCTGGGTGGTTGGAGGAGCCCAGTCCCTGATTGACTGTATCTTGCTCTCCAGTGGTTGAACCTGACCTCCACCTACAAGGTGGCCCAGGTATACAACCTGTGTCTGCCCTATCTGGCACTTGGTGGCCTTGATAGTGAGACCTGCTGCTTGCAGTGCCTCTAACGTCTTCCGCAGGTGGACCAGGTGATCCTCCCAGGTGGAGCTAAAGACAGCGATATCGTCAAGATACGCCGCACAGAAGTCATCCAGCCCAGTAAGGACTTGATTCACCAACCGTTGGAAGGTGGCAGGTGCATTTTTCAGACCAAAGGGCATCACCACGAACTGATAATGCCCACCAGGGGTTGAAAATGCGGTTTTAGGCTTGGCGTCCTCAGCTAACCTGATTTGCCAATACCCAGCTGTCAGGCCAAACGTACTTAAGTAGTTGGCCGAAGCCAATCTATCGATAAGCTCGTCTGCCCTTGGTATTGGGTGGGCGTCAGTCTTAGTGACTGCATTGAGACCCCTGTAGTCTACGCAAAACCTCATCTCTCTCTTACCACCCTGGGTGTGAGGTTTCGGCACTAGAACTACGGGACTAGCCCAAGGGCTATCCGAGGGTTCAATGACTCCCAGCTCCAACATTTTCTGCACTTCACTCTTGATGCAGTCTCTAACGTGATCAGGCTGCCTGTAGATTTTACTCTTGACGGGCAAGCTGTCACCAGTGTCAACCTCATGGGTGCACCAATCGGTCTGACTGGGTGTTAGAGAAAACATATGTCTGAACGACTGAAGAACCTGTTTACAGTCGCTCTGTTGATGTTCGGAGAGGCTGCCACAAAAGACAACACCATCTACCGAGCCATCGTCAGGATTCTGAGTGAGCAGGTCGGGGAGAGGGTCACTCTCCTCTTCCTGTCCCTCATCTAGGGCCATGAGCAAACTCATGTCCTTCCTGTCGACATATGCTTTTAGCCTGTTGACATGAAGCACCCTGTGGGGGCTCCGGGGAGTTCCCAGGTCGACCAGGTAGGTGACCTCTCCCTTTTTCTCCAGGATGGTGTAGGGCCCGGACCATTTGTCCTTGAGTGCTGCTGGGGCCACTGGCTCCAACCCCCACACCTTCTGTCCGGGCTGGTAAACAGTCAGAACAGCCTTTTGGTCATGCCAAGCTTTTTGGAGTTCTTGGCTGGCCTTAAGGTTTTCGGATGCCTTTTCCATGTATTCAGCCATCCGCGAGCGGAGGCCAAGCACATAGTCCACTATGTTGGCTGCAGGCTTTTTGAGAGGTCTCTCCCATCCTTCCTTCACCAAACACAGGGGTCCCCTTACAGGATGCCCGTACAAAAGTTCAAAAGGGCTGTAGCCAACCCCCTTCTGCGGGACTTCTCTGTAGGCGAACAAGAGGCAGGGGATCAGGACGTCCCATCTACGCCGAAGCTTTTCCGGTAGTCCATGAATCATCCCTTTTAGGGTCCTGTTGAATCTCTCAACAAGCCCATTGCATTGTGGATGATAGGGTGTAGTGAACTTGTAGTTAACACCACATTCCTTCCACATAGCAGTTAAGTAGCTCGACATAAAGTTTGTACCTCTGTCGGAGACGACCTCCTTAGGGAAGCCCACTCTGGAGAACACTCCAACTAGGGCTCTTGCCACAACAGGTGCTGTAGTGGTCCTAAGGGGAATAGCTTCAGGATACCTGGTGGCATGATCCACTACCACCAGTATAAACTTGTGCCCTGATGCTGTAGGTGGTTCCATGGGACCGACGATGTCGATCCCCACCCGTTCAAAGGGCACCCCCACCACAGGCATTGGTATAAGGGGGGCCTTTGTCGTGCCACCTGACTTACCACTGGCTTGGCAAGTGACACAGGAGCGGCAAAACTCCTTGGTATCTTCGTTCATGTGAGGCCAGTGAAAGTGTGAGACAAGCCTGTCCCACGTTTTCGTCTGGCCTAAGTGACCTGCTAAGGGAATCTCGTGGGCCAAGGTAAGTAGGAAACCACGCTGAGACAAGGGTACAACCAGCCTCCTGGTCATGCCAGGCTTGGGGTCTCTTGACTCAGTGTACAGGAGTCCATCTTCCCAGTATACCTTGTGGGTACCTGTGGCGTTCCCAGCAGCCTCAGCAGCAGCCTGCTGTCTGAGGGGTTCAAGAGAAGGGCAGTCTAACTGGTCCTTCCCCAGGTCTTCCCTTGAGGGTCCCCCTGAACCCAAGAATTCAACTTGATCAAGTTCGAATTCCCTAGGCTCAGTTTCCCTCAATTCCTGTAGGTCAGCCTCCTCTGAGACTTGATCCTCGACCTGGGGCAAGGGGGAAGGCGCAGCCTTAACCCTACTGCTCTTTTTCTTGGGAGGTGTCTGGTCCGTTGTTCCAGGATCCAGCACCTGTTCAGTGGGGCATTTCCTGACCTGTGACCTAGTCACAGCGAACACATGTGCTGGCAAACCTAACATTTCCATGTGAGTCCGGTGCTCCACTTCTGACCATTGTGACGACTCCAAATCATTGCCCAACAAACAATCCACTGGGAGGTCTGGACTAACTACAACCTTCTTTTGGCCAGTTACCCCTCCCCAGGAGAAAGCTACAATTGCCATACTGTGATTGGTAGTGACATTGCTTGCATTGGTCACCAGGAATTCTGTACCTGGCATGATTTGTCCAGGGTCCACAAAGTTAGGCGTCACCATGGTGACGCTGGCACAAGTGTCCCTATAGGCCTGAGCCATCTTTCCATTTATGAAAGGCGTCTGTCGGTATTTGCCCAAAGTATTGGGGCTTACGTCAGGGGATACGTCCGCGTCCCCTGTACTGACAAGGACAGCCTGAGTGAGTGTGCCAACTAAGTTGTCACGCCCCTCAGAACCCAGGGTTAACCCTACTAAACCCTTGGGAGGCGCACTACCACTGCTGACTGTACTAGGGGGCACAGGTGCCTTAGGGGCTGCAGTGGCAGGAGTCTGCCCTCCTCCTTTCTTGGTGCACTCACCAAACCAGTGAGATTTACTTTTACAGTACTGGCACCATCTTTTGGATTGGCCTTCTTTCTTCTTTTGGGGAGCCTGACCCCCACCCTCTTTGGGTTGTTGGGGACCTGTCGAAGACTTCTGGTCATTTTGTTCCCCTTTAGAATCTTTACCCTTCTGGTCTGCTTTCTTCTGACCACCTTGATTCTGGCCCTGGTTCTGTTTAACTCTTGTACGAACCCATCTGTCCGCCTTCTTTCCCAATTCTTGGGGAGAGGTCAGATCCGAGTCGACAAGATGCTGATGCAACAACTGGTTCTGACAATTGTTTAAAATTTGTTCTCTCATCATCAAATTATACAATCCTTGATAATCAGTAACCTTACTGCCCAGCAACCAGCCCTCAAAAGCCTTAGTGGCACAATCGACAAAATCAGACCAATCTTGAGACTGCGTTTTCTGGGTATCCCTGAACAGCACCCTGTACTGCTCAGTGGTTAGGCCGAACCCGTCAACGAGTGTATTTTTCAAGATTTGGTAATTGTTAGCATCCTCCACCCTTGTGGTGAGGAGCTTGTCTCTTCCTTTTCCTTCAAAGGAGAGCCACAAGATAGCTGCCCACTGACTCTGGGGAACACCCTGCACAGTGCAGGCCCTCTCCAAAGCAGTAATCCATTTGTGGATGTCGTCCCCTTGTTTAAAGGGGGGCACTATCTTACCAAGGTGTTTCGTATCGAAACTCTTTTCCCTATTACTAGGTACATTGCTGCCACCAGTGGGAACTGTCCCACTTAACTGTTGCTCTCTAGCAAAGGCAAGCCTTTCTTTGGCCAGGGCAAGTTCTTCCCTTTCAATCCTTAGATTGGCTGCCCTTTCCTTAGCTTCGTACACTCTCCTCTGAGGGGACGTCATCCCTCTCCGAGAAGAGTTGTGAGAGCCATTGGTTTGAAGGGATCTGCCAGAGTCTCTTGACAGAGATCGGGCTCGTCCATTCCCAATGTTAAGCTGACCTGATAGTGGCCCCAGGGGTCCCCCAGTACCGCTATCATGTTTGCTTAAGTTGGACCTGCTTAGTCTGACGACTTCTACCTGTCCCTTATCTGCCTCATCCCCAGAGAGATCCTCATCCTCATCCTCCTCCACATCTTCGTTCTCAGTTGCGAGGTGGATGAGGTCAGGATCGTCTCGGGTTCCCTCGAGGGGAGGCATGTCTCCTTCTGGATTAGAAGAGCTACGAAGTTTCTCAGCTCTTCTGGCATCATAAGTCTCCAAGAGACCAATCAGAAAGGACGTCGTGGGGTTAGACCCCTGCTGAATCTTCCTGGAGTGACACAGTCGTCTTAACTCCTTGAAGCTCAGCACAGTATATCCTGAAGGGATGACCTGTGGAGGGTCAACTGACACAAGGGGAGACCCAGAGTTTCCTCCTTTGTCCGACATACTGTTTCTAGTGTGGTGTAAGTGATGCACCTACCTACACTACGTGTTTACCTACTGTACCCTTGCTAAGAGTTGTAGCCAAGGTGTGCTAAGCCTTGAGGAGCTACAACAGCTGGTTCAGTAGAACTCAGAGTATTCTAAGCTTTTAGTTATATGTACTAACAGTACTCGTGCGATCTTTCAACAAGATATTCTTAGGATACGTGTGGTAAAACAACAGCAAGCTCAAATCCCAACCGCTGCTCACCAATGTGAGAAGTTGGCCCGATATGCAACGTTCGCTATTCTAGCGACCGCTATGTATCGTTCCAACGACCCTTATGGTGTTTGGTTGTAAGTCAACCTATAGACCAGCTATCCTAGTAGCGTGGATACGAGCAGTCTAAGGCTAAAGACTCGAGAGGGCGCGTTAAGCCGGCTGTTTACCACACCTGTACCCCTTGAACACCCAGTGAAAGGACACCACACAAGTGTTATGAAAATAAACAGTATTTTTATTAAGAATCACAACAGCCCTGTACTCTTTATGAGGACAGGGTACTAAGCACAAACCAAATCTCTTTAGCAAATACTTCAAGTGCACAATAAAACAAGTGTCCGAGGACACGGAAAGATTAAGGTCTCGGGCGGACCCGATAAGGCAAGTCGGAAGCGAGGGACTCAGGACCCTAGAGTAAGGAGGCTATGCAGGCACCGAAATGCCGAGTTACCTAGCCACGAGGGCTGCGGCTGCACAAGTCTTACAGGCGTCGGGGTCTTCGCTGACGAGCCAGGAGCCGGAAGAAAAGGAGTTGCTGGCCGGCGACCAGTGCTGAATAGTTCGTAGAGATCCAAGCCTGGATCGGAGATTGATGAAACCTGAAAGCAGAGGGGACCAAGTTCGTACTACTAGCCAGTAGTCAGAGGGTACCAGGCAGGCACCGGTTGGCCGTCACCTCGACCAGGTGAGTGGGCTACGCTAGGCTCTGCAGTCTCACGGACCAGGAGGCGTTGTCGGCGACCACGGGGGAGGTGCGAGCTGTCCCACGAAGGATGATGCTGTCGGCGTCGCTGGGCCCAGGATGGGGCAACAAGCCTTGGCAGATCTCAGGGCCACGTGGTGGGCCTAAGATGGCGTCTTGAGTGGACCAGGAGGGTCCGGGGTGCTTCTCGCAAAGATGGAAGCAAGGGCCAGTCTGGAGCAACCAGACCAGCAGTGATGATTCTCGGATGTCGTCACAGAAGGGCACAAGCCAGCGGCTAGTGACCAGACAACGTGCTGAGCAGCGAGCAGAAGGGCCCCACGCAGATCGTGGAGATGCTGGGAGACTGCACTTCGGTGCTGGAGCGGCTCAGGGTCGGGGCTTCTCGGACCCCAGAGCACTCACCAGAGAGTTACCTCGATGGTCGTGCTGGTTTTAAGAGCGTGCAGGTTCTGATGATGGCCGGTCCCTCGAGGTCTCGTCGCACCCACAGATCACAGCTGAGCTGATGACGTGGGTAGAGGTCAGAGGTGCCAGGGAAGCCGGTTCTCGTCGAGCTGGGCCGTCGGATTCCTTGAGGAAGGACTTACAGCAAACCGCAGAGTTCTTAGTTGGTGCCCGCTGATGCAGGGTGACTACTCCTTAGTCACAAGGGAGAAATCTTGAGAAGAGTCTTGAATGTCCTTTCGTAGAAAGTAGTTCTTGAATCAAAGATGATCTGATTTGGAAGGGTCCCCGCTCCGGTCTTTATTCTAAAGAAAGGGGTGGGTACATGACTAGGTCCTGCCCTAAGGGTGGGACCAGGAAGGGGGGTAGTTACACCCCTCTCCCCTGCCGGACTTTCCCCAGGCCAGGGCTGTCGCCCCTGGAACTGGTTCTAACCGGCAGATGCGTAGTGAGCACCGGGGTGCCACTCCGCAGTCACCTTCTCGCCAAAGCCCTACCTACCCAGAATACACAAACCCTGTCTGGGACGGTGCGAACACCGCCCTCGACAGGAAACCCTTTGTCCAAGTGCTCCTCGCTGGAAGGACTCCCAGCAGCAGGAGGTCAGACTCGTGTCTGTGGTGGCAGCATCCATTTTGTGGAGCTGAGGCTTCAGTTAACTTTAACCGGGGTTCACAGTTACGTACATGTCGGGTCCTTCTAGAAGGGTGGGATGCTAACCTCATCGCCAGAATTGGTGAGAGGGCAGCACCCCGATTCGTATGACACCTTACTCGACATGCCTTGATAACGCGACACCGGAGTTACCGATATGGTACGCGTTATCATGGAACAGCTATTGGGTCTTGATTCCGCAAGCTGCAACCGGGCTCGGCTCGGGCCTGAACCTAGCTCACACGAGCCCACGCACTCTGCCTTCAGGATCGTTAAGGCCTGCCATAGGAGTGACTGATAGGAACTCGGGTGTCCATTGTATGGTTAGATATAGAGCTACTATACCTAAAGCGAAGGGTGGTTACACGTCTTCGCCCCAGCTGTCGTGCAGCCAGTTGTGTCAAATTTAGGAGGCCAGCCAGGGGTGGCATAATACATGCTTCAGCCCCTGGCGGCCCTGGGTACACCTATGCCCTGCGTTACGGGGTCTGATAAGGTGGTCCAGTACCAATTGGTAAATGCACCTAGGGTACATATCGTAATTTAGAAAGAGAACAGCCAGGCTGTGGGTCTGATTAGCAGGCCCACAGCCAGAGAAAGTCGTAAACCAGTGAAACAAAAGCAAAAAATCTGGGTGATCATAGGATTGCAGACCCTACTCTCCTACAAGCACCTTGGCAGTAGTCATTGCAGTATTGTCCTTCGTAGGGTATGCTTCAATCCATTTGCTAAAAGCACAAACCACAACCAGAACATACTTTAGATTATTACAGCGTTCCAGCTGAATATAATCCATTTGCAATACTTCAAAAGGTGCAGTAGGTGTTGCAAATCCTCCTGCTGGAGTTCGTGTCCCTTTTCCTGGATTGTATTTAAGACAAATCATACAGGTCTGTACTACTCTCTTAGCCGTGCTAGCAATCTCTAGATGCTCCCAAACTTGCGTAAGCAATTTCACAATTGTCGAAGCTCTAACATGTGCTAGTTTGTACAAAGGCTGTGGGTAACTTCCACTTAAATGTAAATGTAAATGTATTTCAGCTTATGTAGCGCACAGCTACCCACAAAGGGTTTCCCGGCGCTTGCTTAGGGAACCCGTCCTGGTATTCCCCTGTGAGATAACCCCGGCAGGGCATCCACAAGGTGAAAGCCAGGCATCCCGCCGCAAGGGGCCGTTGTGGAGATTAAGCAAGCTATTGCCCAGAGTCGCAGAGGGTGAACCCGTGAGTCGAGAAGGCACCGGAGCGAGAATTATCGAGTCCGTGGAATTTTTGAGCCCAAGACCCGCCGAGGCGGAGAATTGAACCCTGGTCCAGGGCCGATCTCAGCTTCCGGGTCTGCCACCTCTAACCCCTGAGCCACACTTCTCCACTTATCCATCTGCTTATTCCTCCAACAACCTTCGTCCTCCGTCCTTGGACCATTGCTCTTGTTCTTTGTCAGAAGCGGTCTTTTGTATCTCTAACACTTCTTCCCTAGCATCGTGCCACCGCTCAGCTTGTGACTTCACAACATACATCGGAGTGGAGCCAGGCTGCATCGCAGTTTCGCGTCCCACTCAATCTACGAAAGCATTTCCTTGTTCCACTTTATCTGTCACTTTCTTGTGTGCGCTACATTTCACTATAGCTATCTTTTTCGGATAGTGTCTTACATTAATCAGTTAGAAATCGCCCAAGACACTTTTAATAAACAAGCTTTGCGCTCAGAACAACTTCACCCCTGGAATGTCATCGCGTCTTATAACCAATTTCTCACGAAGGGAATAAGAAAATCCAACAAGTGTCGTACATCCATGGACATGTCTCCAATACCTCTATAAGTGGAACAAACATCCTATAAGTAACAATAATAACAAGAAGATTAGCAAGCGAGGTACAGAGAACGACCTTACCCAGATGACTGACCATCAAGAGATTTTCTAAAATAAGTATATACCCTCTGCCTTTTGTTATGTTTCTGTCCTAAAGCAAATGACGGACTCCTGAAGAAGGCAAATGCCGAAACGCGCGTAGAGTCTCCACCCACCACTTTGCTTACTCCACTAGCCCTATTTATCATCAGTCATTTGTACTGTGGTTTTTTTGTGTGTTTTGTTCCCTGTTTTTTTTCTTCCCGTGTGTTTGAATATGTGTTGATAGATCTCTGAAATCACAAAATGTATGTCATTAATGTTTTAAATACTTATATGTACCTTATATAATATGAGAGTCTAAACAAAAAAATGAAGAAAATATTTAAATAAATCACAAACTATTTTTGAATATAATTATTGGGTTTTGTTCTATCAATTTTGTCTACATGTCACTTCAATTATCCGATTAGCTTCTCTGTCTCCTTGGGTTTTTTGGCTTAATTACTAAGCTCACTACTACATGTTCTTCTAAAAAAATGTTTAATTTAATCCCTACTAGTAGTGAATGCATTAGAAGTAGGGGTCCCCCTTTTTCCTAAAAAAGCCCCTTTCCTTCCAGAGTAGGCCGAAATCGTGCGCTACTCCAAAAGCATAGCGGCTATCCGTATAGACATTCACGCATAACCCTGCACTAAGCTCACACGCTCGTGTCAACGCTATCAGTTCTGCTGCTTGTGCTGATTTCTGCGGTATGCGTGCTGTCTCCACTATTGTGTGTAGCGTAGTAATTGCATATGCTGCTGAGGTAGTTCCATCTGGTAACTTCAAACAAGACCCATCCACCCACAGCTCTCCATCCACATCTGTAAAGGGCGTATCTTGCAAGTCAATACGTCCCTTTGTCTGTTCCTCAGTCACAAAGACACAGTCATGTGTCTCTTGTGCCTCAGGTCGAGTCACCGGAAAGGGCAACAACGTAGCTGGGTTTAGTGTTGCACATCTCTTCAATGTAATATGAGGAGCCAACAGCGTTAACTCATATCCTGTTAGACGAGCACTAGTTAGATGCTGCGTCTTCGTTTGATTTAAAAGGGCATCAACAGCATGGGGGGGCCAACACCAACAGCTTATGAGACAACACAATCCCTTCACTCTGAGGTATTGACACAGCTGTTGCTCCAACTGAGCGAAGACAACCAGGCAGTGCTCGAGCAACAGGATCAAGCCGAGAAGTATGCACAAGGGCGCTGTTTGTCGCCGTGCATCTGCACTAACACTGATAATGCGCATCCATCTCTCTCATGTACGTACAATGTAAAAAGTTTCGTGTAATCAGGGGTACCTAACACTGGTGCTGAGCAAAGAGCCCGTCGTAATTGTTGGAAAGCATCCTCACACTCATTTGTCCAGGGAAGGGGAACTGGAGTATCCTTTGTCAAAAGTGCTAACAGTGGTTTAACTATGTATGAAAACCCAAATATCCACTGTCTACAAAAGGAAGTGAGACCCAGGAAAGCTCGAACATCTTTCTGTGTGGAGGGTGCTGGTGTATCCAAAATGGCTTGAATGCGATCTGGTGTAAGTGCACGCCCCTCCTTAGACAAAAGGTGACCTAAGTAGGTTACCTTTGGTCTACAGTATTGCAATTTCTTTTTCGATACTTTGTGATTGTGCGATGCTAAGAAAGTAAGCAAAGACAATGTACACTCGTCACACTGTTCAGGGGTATCGTCCGCTAACAAGATGTCATCGACATATTGTATAAGCGCCACACCTTCAGGTAGAATAAAAGAATCCAATTGTCGTTTCAATGCTTGACTATATATACTGGGACTCTCAGTATAGCCTTGAGGAACTCTACAAAATCTGTACAATCTATTATTCAAAGTGAATCCGAAAAGGTATTAGCTGTCAGGATGAATAGGGATCGAAAAGAAAGCGTTCTTCAAGTCTATAACTGAGAACGTTGTTGCAGTTGGCGGGATCAGAGTCAGAAGTGTCATAATGTCAGAAACCACTGGGTATGAGGTATCACTATCCCTCAAATCGATAATAAATCGATAGATCCTGGTGTCAGTGTCTTTCTTCAAAATCGGTAGTATAGGACTGTTACACACAATGTATGGAACTTCTTCAACAACCCCTACTTTAATCAGATCCTGCACTATCTGTATAAGCGCCTCCTCCCCCTCCTGTGAGATTCGATACTGAGGCAGGCGCGGCAACACAGCTCCCTCCTTTACACTAATGTGTACCGGGGGAATGATCATCTGTCCCACGTCAGTATCTGAAGTAGCCCACAGGGTATGAGGTAAAGAGGCCATGCAGTATCTTCTTTAACCGTACACACCCTCTCCATTGTCGGATAATTGTCATTCAAGATAACACGTACTCCTTCAGGGGAGCATCGTATTGTAGCCCAAAAATGCTAGAGCATATCCAGGCCCACAATGTTATCAGGCGTGTTCGGGGAGAGCAAAAATGGACATGGTGCAGCAAACTTATCTACATGAAGTGCAAGAGGTTGTGATAGTGGACTAAGAGAAGGCGTTCCATCAACCCTATAGATGTAATTGTTAAGCCAGACGGGTGAGCCCTCGGAACCAATTCTTTAGACAAAGCGCTACGAGTAGCTCCTGTATCAACCAGGAACCGATCAGTAGAACCCAAAACATGTGCTGTAACATAAAGACCCCTCTGATCTACTGGCACTTCGACTGATTCCTTACCCCATCCTACGCAATCCTATGCATACTGTGAATCGTGCTGTTCAGGAGGTACATACTCAGACATTTGATATTGATTCCGTCGATCAAAAACATTAGACCCATCCTGTGGTCGCATACTAGAATCAAACCTGGCTCGATCATTCGTGTTGCCCCTAGGGCCTGAAGAACCTCCCCTACTCCTCATCGGTCCCTGCCCACGCTCTTGCCGCTGTGCGCGCAACAATGGACATTCGTTTGCCCAATGGCCTCTCTGCCTACAATAAGCACATTGATCCCGGGCCAAATCAGTGCGGCCCGAGGAAGAACTAGGAAAATTCGGACCGCCCCTTTTATTACCTCTACGAGGCGGTCCATACACTTGTGCTAACATAACCTTCGTTTTTAAATCTTTTGATTTCTTTTCATCATTACCCTTCGCTTCTAATTCCTGACGTTCATAATACTGAGCCATCGTCAGGAGAGATGCCGGTGACGAAGTCGTCCAAGAGCTTTCACTCGCTTTCAATCGAGCTGCTACTCCCGGCAATAAATTCGAAACATATTTATCAACGAAAAGATGCCGACCCGTGTCGTCCGTAAGCGACTGGCCGCTGAAATCATGAAAAGTTTCCTCAAATCGTGTAAAGAAATCTGAGACTGATTCATCTACTTTCTGTTTACATGACGCTAACATAGTCCAATCAATCTTTTTAGGAGGAATAATTGTTTTTAATTTAGTCAGAATAGCAGCAGGAAGATCTAGAATCGACTGGGGTGGTTTCTGTGCAGGCTTCCTATCTCTATCCTCATCTTCAAGATCCGCCCATCTAGCCTTAAATGTTACGAGATCGTCCACCTTTCGTACAGATCTCCACATATCTGGGGGTAATATAAGCCCGAAGAATAGATCAATATCGGCCAGGGTCATAGTACAGGTATTTAGGGCCCCCTCAACTTCCTCATAAAAGGCGGCAGGATTCATTTGTGGATCAGGTAATGCAGCTTTTAATGCCATAACATCTGCTCTATTCCAAAGAGTATGAACCCAGTTATAGATGAAATACCCTTTAGCATCGGCAGACGCCGTATCCGAACTAGTACCCGCTCCTTTAGGAGGAACGTACAAAGGTGCTGCCTTCCGCATCGGTTTAACATGCGCTGCATCGATCTTATCTGAATGAAAGATGGATGACTGCTTCCCGTCGCCATTCGGATTTGTTTTCTCCCCGTCCGCTTTCCTTTTCCACGCTTCATCCCGTAGCTGAAACATCTCATCCAGCAACGCAAACAGCCGTCGAACCGCATCAGGCACCTGAGAAGGAAGAAGAAAACCTTTACGCAGATCTTTGGAATCAGCCACCACGTCATCAGGTTCAAGAACATCGGAATATTTCCGAAAAGCTGCCACTACTTCAGTAGAAAGAAACTCAGTAAAGTATAATTTCTCCTGATCCTGCCATACTTCAAGAAGTTTCAGTAACTCTGCAAGGGAAACAGTATCCTTGTTAACCCGATAAGCAATCTTTCGGAGTTCAGCCATACTATCGGCCGATACATGGACCGCGTATCCACCTTCTCCGCGGGCGGTCCAGAGTCCTGATCTCCTCCTCTCGGAGCAGACGGGCCAGCGTACGGGGCGGAGAGCGATCTAATAACGAAAAATCATCATCATGTTTATTAAGGACAGGATAAAGAGGCTGTCGAACAGGATACTGGCCAGATACTTGCACCCAACGTTCTTTTTCCTGCTTCTCTTCTAATTCCTTTGCTTCGCGCTTTTTCGATTCTTGCGCTCTCCCACACTCACTCTTTTGTTGCTCTTTCTCAATCAGTGCCTGCTCACGCTTCTCACGCTCTCGCACCTCTTTCACCCACATACGTATACACTCGAACATGTCTTGCCTCACTCGCCGCTTGCACATACACTGCTCTACATACTCAATTTTCCGCAAATCAAACGATCCATACATAGGCCATTGTAACTCAGGATCCTTCTTGGTATATTTCCTCCATAACGTGCTGTACATTATGAGGGAAAGACCAAACTTCACATACATATCCCTATTCGGCGTCCCTTCCGGGGGAGCCGGCTGTGATTCTTCAAGTATCAACCGGTCATTTCCAAAGCAGCAGCATCACTTACGGAGTGCGCCAAAAACAGGCATGTCAGAAATAGTGCAAAATATGCAATATTATAATGAAAATGGCACTTAAAACGTTGCGCCGCTCAAATCCAAGGTTCAGGAGAAATATCTCCACATTGCCTGCCTATATGTGTTGCAATGCATATATGTACAAATTCAAACCAAACAATATGACTAGTCACCTCAAACAAACAAACAAATTAGTGGCGGCAAGCGTATCCTAAAACTGCCTTGCCAATCAAGACTACCAAAGGCTCACGCCAAGTACCGTACAACGTTTCTTACCAATCAAGAGCGTCCAGATTCCAAATGCCAAGTTCCAAATTCGCCCAAACGGCCACTATGCGGCAAACCGACAGAAGAGGTCTCAGTCGAGGACCGGCGCCACCCAGATGGTCAGATCGGAAGGGAAGGAAGAATACCTCGGGATGCCAGGACTAAAGGCGCCGCTGGCAGGGATCCCGTCCCCGGCAAGGTTCCAATTCTTAGTCACGACCAATCCTTCGAGCATCCGAGTCGCCGATGAGCCCCACGTGGGCGCCAATTGATGAGTACAGGCCTCAGCAAGGCCTGCGAATGCAAAGGGTTCGCCCTTCTGTGCACGGAGTCCTCAGACTACATAAAGAAATTGGCACGGAAACTGGAAATACAAAGACATAGTTTAATAAACCTTTAAAGGTGGTACTACAGCCCACACAACACTCTACAGTATTGTCCAAAGTAGCACAAAGAACTCAGACATGCGGTCCCCTTTTATACACAAAGAGGGGGCTCATAAGTAGGCGGTTACAGCTCAAAACATGATTTACGACCATATATGGACATTTCTTGAACATGATCGATACATGGGTGGAGTTAACGATTCTTGAGACCCGCCGAAATGCACATTGCAATCTACGCTAATCAGAGACAGATGTGACTCCTACTGAGCATGCGCTAAACGCACAAGGAACTATTTATAGCCTGTTGCTGGGCAAACTCCAGGGGTGACAATCAGTGAGGTAGGACTCGCCTTGTGGCGAGCACATGGCAATGTATGGCACACAAGATGGACGTCAGAAAACAAAATGGAGTCTGGCCGTATTTTAAGTACGGGCGGGAAAACTAAAATAAAGACACAATAGCATGTCTTCAGCGAATGCTTAATACTATCGCTGGTTTATTTACAACAGGCGCGCAACACTCATTGGGCAGAACGGACTACAGCCTGCCACCCCCATCAGCTGCTGTCGGCTGGGCTGCCCGGGCTGGGGTTGGTGCCAGCCAGCCTGACCTTCAAGTAAGGTGACCAACCATCTGTAAATTTCATAGACCGTCCCTGATTTGGATCTCACGTCCATTGTACGTGATGATCTCTTTTAGGGAAACCTTTTGTCTATAATTTTGGGCATTGGGGAAAATCACCTTTCCCCTGCAAGAAGCCTCATGCCCCTGATGGGGCGCCTCACCCTCTTTCTCCGGGCACAAGAGCAGCCCCACCCCGCCCATTGTCATTCTGTATGAGGCTGATTGTCACATACAGAAAGACAATGGGTCAGTCTGGACTGTTAAAGCATGTGGTGGGCCCCCTCCTGCCTCGGTCTAGTGCAGGGCATTCTGTTTTAATGTTACATAAAGAAAAATGTTGCACCTCACGAAATGAGGTTAAATGAGGAAAGAAGTTAAAAAGAAGGGGTTATGGGTCTTTCAAAGTCTCATCATCTTAGAACCAAGTATTTTCAACATTATATACAACAAAGCCATAGTTGCTTCTTTTTTATTTTATGCAACTAACAACCATTGACAAAGCCAATAGTCCTGGTTTGCTGTAGGTGTGATGTATTATATATCTGGATGCAATAACAGAAGTAGCAGACTACCAGTCGGGCAGCACACTATTTTTCAGCTACAGATTTTTAGCTACTGTGTTTTAATAATCATCGCCCTTAATTACATCGGGCACCCATTTGGAGAGACCCCCAAATTTTTCAACCCACTTAAAGCCCTGGAAACAACACCATTTCACAGTCGTCTCCTGTCCGGGCACTGTGCACCATGCATGACTCATGAGTTCCAAAGTTTCAAATTGCTGACGTGCAGGGGCATAGTAAACGCTCCCCTGCCCCTGCCTTGCTTTGGGAACAACAGCAAGGGGGAAGTTCTTGATAGGCCTCTTCTGTCTGCAACTCTGCAAGCAAAGGCTTAGCTCATATTTAATGTGAAAAGGTGGGTGAGTAAGTAAGTGAAGGAATGGCTGGATGGGTTAATGAATGGATGAACGGATGTGTGAAAGGTTGAATTGGTGGATAATGAGAGAAAAGATGGGTGGATGAGTGGGTGGAAGGATGCACAAGAGAAAGGTTAAATAGATGTATGGGAAAGGTGGATGTATGGGTGGAATGGTGGATGTCTGGTAAAAGGGTGGATGGATGGGCAGAAGGGTGAATGGATAGGTAAAAGGGTGGCTTGATGGGTAAAAGGGTGGATGTATGAGTGAAAGGCTGGATAGATGAGTGAAAGGGTGGATGATGGGCAGTTGAATGTGCGGATGGATGAGTGAAATGATTGATGGATGTATTGATGAATATATAAGTGGAAGGGTGAATGGATGGATGCGTGAGAGGGTGGATGTAAGGATGGATGAGTGAGTGAAAGGGAGGGTAGATAGGCAAAAGGATTAATGGAGGAGTTAAAGGTTGGATGGATGAGACAATGGATGGATGGATGAGTGATCAGGTCAATGGATGGATTCATGAGTGGATGGATTGTTGGGTGGATGAATGGGTGAAAGGATGGATAAGTGAAAGGGGAATGGAGAGAGAAAGGGAGGATTGATGGATGAGTGAAAGTATGGATGGATGGATGGATGATTGACAGGATGGACTGGCGAATGGGTGTATGGATGAGGGAAAAGAAGGATGTAAGGATGGATGAGTGAAAGAATGCATAGATGAGAGAAAGGAAGGGTGAAGGTCTGGAAGAAAGGATGGATGGATGAGTGAGTGAAATGGTGAATGGAAGGACAAATGGATGGATGGATGAGTGACTGGGTGGATGGATGAGTAAGGGAAAGAAGGGCTGGATCGATGAGATGGTAAATGGTTGGATGGATGAGTGAATGGATGGATGGGTGAAAGAATGGATGGATGGATGATAGATGAATGAGTGAAAGGGTGGATGGAGGGAGGGATGAGTGAAATGATGGATGGAAGGTAAGATGATGGATAGGTTTGGAAATGGTTAAATAGGTTTGGATATTGGTGGGCACATAGATGGAAGGACAGAATGAATGGTGAAAGACTGAATCATGGATGAAAGAATGAATGAATGCCACACGCCCGGGTGACTCAACCCACCATCCCAAACTAACACATGACCTCAGGAATCAAGCGCTAAACTCGGGCTTGAAATGCTCCTTCTGCCTGCCCAAAAGCAGAAACTAATTCCTAGTATGGCGCTGAGGTACCACAAGAGATGTCCCACTGTTATGCTACTGGGCGGCGCTGCTCTCATACCACCGGGAAAGTGATGCATGGGGCACAGCTATGTGCAGCCCTTCTGCGGGTAAAAGCAGGCAAGACAACATAACCTACACTTGCAGACAACAGCACTGACGTGACTCGAGTCCCTTCCACCACAAATGTTTCTTTTAAAATGTTGCACCCCTAAGAATACTGCGCCCGAGGCAACGAACCTTGTGGCCCTGCCCACACTACTCCACTGCCTACCAGTATGGATGATATCTGACTTTTACACTTTGTTGTCCTCAGTGTCTTAAGCAACATTTCCTATACACTGAATTTCACATTTATGAGTCATTTTCTCTATATAATATGTTTGGATGAATCGCACTCCGACACTCTGCCGTACATACTTCGGATGAGTAGCTCTCATTTCGATTTAGATGTCACACAAAGCCTCCTTGCATGGCTCTGAGTGGTCTCATAAATCATGACTAAGGTGATGGAGCACAAATCGCTGAGTCGCATTATTCTGCACCATGGAGGCTTTCTATGGATGTTGCAGTGGGTTTTCCACGCAACACCAATGGAATTTGATGCTGCCCCGGATTTACAAAGTGATGTAAACCTGGGGAAGCCCAAAATCCGTACTCTTTACCAGATGACATGTAACGAGGAGAAATATGTTCATTTCTCCTAATCTGTTCCTTTTTCTATGTGTGCTGCATTCTGTATCACACATAGAAAAAAGAAAACACCTATTAGCATTTTTTTGGGCAGGACAATCCTGCATGCAACGGAGGCACCCTCGCACCATGGTGCAAGGGTGCCTCGGTTAGTGCTAAGCTGCAGAAAGGGCACCAGCGCAGGGTGAAAGGACAGGAATACACCATATTGCAAAAATATGATGCATTCCTGCCCTTTCACTTTGGCATAGGGCATCACAACAAGGTGTCTTGTTGTACTGTCCTATGCCAAAATCCCCTAAATAAGCCACTAAGAGGCAAGACCGTTGTCATGAGCACCCTAAATGTGGCCTAGATTCCTATTATACATGTTGAAGCAGTATAGACTATTAAATCAAATGCAAAATGTTTTTATAGAGTGCTTAAGTATTTCAAGGTACTGCCATGTGCAATAATAAAAGGAGGTATGCTGAAATTAAATATTTCCTAGGATCACACCATTTAGTCAAGCAAGGAAGCTGGGATTGAACTCAGTTTTTCTGGTTTCTCATTCGGAATTTTAGACACTAGATGGCTATTGCTTTCTCCTGTTTTACATCACAGGTCAATGCTTTGATTTTAATTCTTGCTGCATGAGGTAAGAGTGTGAGTGGCAGTGAAAAGCCACAAGCAAACGTGTCTCTTTTTCGTCTTAATGGTCTAAGAGGACCTCAGGATGAGTCAGAGTGAGCATCTGTTTAGAACGTAGCTTAAGCCTTCAGTCACTCATCCAGTTCTAAAGCCAGCCAGACATGAATTTGAATTCCAACAAAGGCATCTTACCTTTTCATCTTTCTGGAATCGATAAAACAGCTAACCCAATCCTGCAAAACTATAAAATATCCTGTAGCCTGTGTAATGTAGAACACAAATGTATATATTTAACTTAAAACAGTTTTCAAGCAATGCTAAGTTTACAATGTGTTGTATACTAGAACCCCTATAAATAAAAGTCTCAAAAGTATAGAAGGGCATCAGTTATGTTGCTTTTTTAAAATAACAGCACTTGCAGATATCTTAATTATGTTGTGTGCTGTGAAGTAATGGTTAGTCATTCAGAATTAGTTACAGCTTTAAAAACGCCATCAATGATGCTTTGCAAAAACGTTTGAGATATATTTTTTACATGTTGTAGTTTGTAGTGCCCACCCTTGTACCATGGTTAAAACTTTTTGTTATATGTACTTAAGTAGCTAATGCCACTGATTATGTGTACCCTAGTTAATTTCAAAATATACGGTAGCTCCTGGTACAGCACATATCCACATCGCAAGCCCCACAACTACATCATTTTTCCCAGGTACATTTCAACCGGTTCCCCTTGCCAAAATGTACCTGGGAAAAACTTTGCTGGGGGATAATTGCCTTGTAAATTTATTATTTATTTATTTATTTTTGAGATTTATACAGCGCGTACAATTGCCCGTAGGCGTCTTGGCGCTAGAAAGTTTGAATGTATTCCCGAGGTTAGGCCGGTAACTATTCTTGATCAAACAGCCAGATCTTTATCTTTCTGCGGAAATGCATCAGGGATGGGCTGTCTTTGATGGAAGCTGGCAGGGAGTTCCATAACCTGGGAGCTGCCACAAGGAAGCGTCTATCGCCCCAGTTAACTGTTTTTAATCGTGGTATTTGAAGGATTTTAAGGTTGTTAGATCGGAGCGATCTTATGGAGGACTGGTATCTGAGATGGGATTTCATGAAATGTGGACCACAGTTGTGCAGTTCTTTATAGAGTATGCACAGCGCTTTAAACTTGATCCTGTTTCGAATCTTGAGCCAATGCAGGTCTCTTATAGTCTCAGAGATTGGTGAGAACTTTGGGATTCCAGACAAGAGGCGGGCTGCAGCATTCTGGATGGTCTGCATTTTGTTGGTCACTCTTGCTTGGGCGTTGATGAATAAGCCGTTACAATAGTCAAGAGATGACAGCATGAGGGTGCTTACCAGCGTCTTACCTGCTGAGGTTGGTAGAAACGGCATGATTTTCTTGATCAGCCTAAGTTTGTGATGGGCTGTTGCTGCTATTTTATTTGAGTGGGCCATGAAATTTAATTTATCGTCAAAAATCATCCCCATATTTCTGACGGTGATGGCTGGTGTAGGTGGTGTTCCGTGCATAGGGGGCCACCAGGTGTTTGACCATCCGGGGGAGAGATGTCCAAATATGACGTCCTCCGTTTTTTCAGGATTTAACTTTAGGCAGTTAGAGGCCATCCACTCACCAATCGCCCGCATGCCCTCTTGGAAGTTTTCAGCTACGTTGTCTCCATTCCCGTTGATGGCCAACACAAGCTGGGTGTCATCCGCGTACGAGGTAAGGCTCATCCCATAGGCCTTGATGACAGAGGCCAGGTCCGACATGTAGATATTAAATAGTGTTGGACTAAGGGATGAGCCTTGGGGGACCCCACACGGTAGTGACAGCTTGTGCGATTGGAAGGGCTCCAGTGTGACCACCTGTGTTCTACCGGCCAAGAAGGAGGAAAGCAGATTTCTAGCCATGTGGCGGATGCCCAGGTTTTCGGCACGGTCGACCAGGATCTTGTGGTCGACCGTGTCGAAGGCCGCCGACAGATCGAGCAGTACGAGTATTGCTGTACCTCCCTGGTCCCGGATCACTCTTATGTCCTCTGTAGCTTTTATTAAGGCAGTTTTGGTTCCGTGGAACTTGCGGAAACCAAATTGGGTGTTGTCCAGTAGTTGATGTTTTCTATGAACTCTGAGAGTTGTGAGTTCATAGCCTTTTCCACTACCTTGGCTAAAAAGGGGAGACTGGCTATGGGGCGGTAGTTTTTTAGTTGGTCCTTGTCCAGATTAGCTTTCTTAAGTAGGGGTTTGACCAAGGTGTTTTTAAGGGAGTCTGGGTATATCCCAGTTCTGAACAATGTGTTGCAGATTGATACAATGTCAGGGGAGAGATAGTCCATGATCGGACAAATGACTTTTAGAGGGCAAGGATCTAATGCTGAGCCTGATTTGATTGTGGCCGTTATTTCCTTGATTTGTGTTTCTCCAAGGTCTAAGATCTGAGAAAGTTCGATATTGTTAGTCCCGGTGTTAGATGTGGGGGGGCTGATTACTGTTTTTGTGGAGAATGCTTGGTATATATCATTCACCTTTGTGAAAAATAAATCAGCCAGAGAATCACAAAAGACTTGGGATTGTGGAGGATTCAGGTCCGGTTTGTTTCCCGCTAAAACCTTAGTTATCTCAAAACGTTTTTTACTTGAGTTTTTAGCAGAATTGATTTGTTCAGTGAAATAGGATTTTTTTGTCTCGACTATAAGGGCTTTGTATTGTCCGAGTGCTTCCTTATAGCTGGTCTTGCTTTCAGCGCTGTAGGATCTGCGCCAATGTCTCTACCTGTTTCTACAGAATTGCCTCTTAATACGGAGCTCCTCTGTAAACCATGGGGCTGATGGCATTGCTCTATTTCTAGAGAATTTTTTAGTTGGGGCTGAGGAGTGGGTGGCGGTACATATCCACTCCTGAAATTGTCGTGTGGCCAAGTTTGGATCAAATGTTGAGTCAGGACGAGTTTTTTCAAGTAGGCTCGTTAGCTCAGCGTGATCGATGTCCTTCCAAACTTTAATGGTTTGTGGTTTCGGTACAGAGTGGGGTCTGAGTCTATTTAATGTGACTGATATTTTTATTAAAATGGCGAAGTGGTCGGTCCATGGCATTGGTAAGGTATCTATTATATTAACGCCTTGCATATTAGTAAAAATGCCATCTAGCGTGTGACCGACTATATGGGTGAGGGTGGTTACCAGTTGCCGAAGACTCATGGTGTGCATGTCTGATATCAAGGAATGGGTATCTTTGTCAGCTGCATTCTCAAGATGGAAGTTCAAGTCGCCCAATAATGTAAATGAGTCTTCCAGCGGTGGAGCTTCTAGTATGGCACCCAGATTTGCTAGAAAGTTGGTGCGAGAGCCTGGTGGTCGATATAGGAGGATGCCTTTAAAATGAAACGATGGTGTGAGTTTAAGATCGAAAAGAAGGGCTTTGCAGGAGGTGGAGTGGATGTGAGATATTCTGACTGTTATGTGGTCGCGGGCGATGATGGCTAGTCCTCCTCCGTGCAGCCCCACTCTATCTAGGCGATAGGCGTTATAGGCTGGGGGGGTCGCAACTGCCATGTCAGGATCGGATGCTCCATCCGTCCATGTCTCCGTGAGAAAAAGACAATCAAGGTTGTTGTTGATAATAGGATCGTGTATTTCTTGCCGGTGCTTGACAAGGGATCGTGCATTGATTAGTGCAGCGGTGATGTCGGAAGACATAGATGCAGTGACAGCATGCGTTTTGATTTTTTGATTCGTTATCTGTAGCTTCACGTTGCAGTGAGGACATGTAAATTTTGTGGTATCTGACCATAAGTGTGGATTATATTGAGCGCAGGCGGTGTTAGGCGTGCGCAGTGCCATCAATGTGAATTTGGGGTAGATGTGAGGAGCCTGTCGCGGAGATTGATCAGAGGTTCTGGCCCTTGGCCCGGTCTCGGCTCGGACGAGCACAGACGAGCTTGCCTTATGCGCGCCTTAGGCGCGCATTCGGCGCCCCGCTGCACTCGTCCGCTGTGCTTCCGGAACATGCACATATTTGTAGGGGGGGAGCAATGCAAGAGGCGTGGCCTCGAAGTGGGCGTGTCCCAGTCAGGGAGAGGGGAATGAAGTTGGCGGGAAAACGGCGATTTTGCCCTTACCAGTGCTCGTTTTTCAGCAGGAAAGGGTGCCTGCACACTGCAGTGATGTGACAGGGAAGGTGAGTGATTTTAAAAGCAAAGTGAAATTTTACAGTTTTAAAACAAAGTTATGCTCAGTTTTCCTTGCTACTCCCGGCTGTGCCTCAGGAGGGTTCAAAAGTTATCTAAAGCGCTAGTAGTCAGTGCGTCTTTTATAACTTTGAAGAGGGGGGCGTGGCCTCAAAGTGGGCGTGTCCCAGTCAGGGAGAGGGGAATGAAGTTGGAGGGAAAATGGCGATTTTGCCCTTACCAGTGCTCGTTTTTCAGCAGGAAAGGGTGCCTGCACACTGCAGTGATGTGACAGGGAAGGTGAGTGATTTTAAAAACAAAGTGAAATTTTACAGTTTTAAAACAAAGTTATGCTCAGTTTTCCTTGCTACTCCCGGCTGTGCCTCAGGAGGGTTCAAAAGTTATCTAAAGCGCTAGTAGTCAGTGCGTCTTTTATAACTTTGAAGAGGGGGGGCGTGGCCTCAAAGTGGGCGTGTCCCAGTCAGGGAGAGGGGAATGAAGTTGGAGGGAAAACGGCGATTTTGCCCTTACCAGTGCTCGTTTTTCAGCAGGAAAGGGTGCCTGCACACTGCAGTGATGTGACAGGGAAGGTGAGTGATTTTAAAAGCAAAGTGAAATTTTACAGTTTTAAAACAAAGTTATGCTCAGTTTTCCTTGCTTCTCCCGGCTGTGCCTCAGGAGGGTTCAAAAGTTATCTAAGAGGGGGACTCAATTTATCCGGTGTGATAAATAGCATCAATTGTGAGTTTTGTCTGAAAATGGGGCATAAGATACAGATGTTAGTATAACAGAGCATGCAGGTTTTGGTGTAGAGAACACTAACATCTGTATCTTATGTCCCATTTTCAGACAAAACTCACAATTGATGCTATTTATCACACCGGATAAATTGAGTCCCCCTCTTAGTATCTAACTTAACATGTGCAATAGATATCACACTGTCCTCCAAGGCAGTTGTAATCAAGGCCTAAGTAGAATTACGTAGTTCACAGTACAAAATTGTGCTGTCCTAATGAGCATAATTTTCAATGTTTCTTTGGGAAAAGATACATGGATGTAATATTGTTAGATACACTTAAGCTTGGAATGGAGCCAAGAGGAGTGAGAGATGCAAATACCTACCACCAGTACAAAGGCGACTGAATAAACTTAGTGGGGTTGTTAGGATTTGGGACTGCTTTGCACTAGGGGTGTCACATTTTAGGGAATATCCGGGTCTTTACTGCATCTCTAAATCTGAGGTTGTTTTGGATGTTTCTTATCTTTGCAGGGAGTGAGTTTTAAAAATGTTGCTTTGTGGACAGAGAAGGAAGTTACATCTGTGTGTAACTTCCTGGAGGAAAGGAATGAGGGCTGGGATGCCAGTTTTGATGCCAGCGTTGTACTCTGTGTGTACTGTGTGTATCAGTGAAGCTTTGTTTAGATTCCCCTGTTGGTAATGAAAAGTGATTTGAAAGAGGAACATCTGACCAAGTATTTTGAGAGCAGGAGATACTAGTGAAGGCCAAGAAGAGCCCCTTGGAAGCAGGAGCTGGCACCTTCTACATAAGGACTCAAGGCAGGCCGCTCATAATCCTCGCTATAATAGTTACATTTAGCTAAGGAGACAGAAGGAGGGAATGTGGAAGGGAGAGATTACTTCTTTGAGGACAGAGGCCAGCATGGTTGTCTTGTCTTCTGCAATTAGTTTATAGGGCAGAAGGATATGTTAGCAGTGCTTAAAATGGATAATACTTTGTGAAGGTATTTTCGGTGCCTGCAGCAATTGCTTCCTGCTCAGAGGAGCCAAAATGTTAACTCAAATGAGGTTGGGATTAGGTTTCCATGGTCTAGCGATTGTGTCTAACTTCCTGCCTGCCACAACAAAGCAGAGACTAGTTTGTCTGCAGGCCAGTCCTTTTCTCACACTATGATTACTCCAAAAGGTTATGCAATTGTTCTAGTTTAGCACCAACATTCTTATTAGATGACAGACTCATGCATCCAAAGTTCTTTCTGGGATTACTTTGTCATACTACTCTACTAAGTCTCCACCCCTGGAAGTCTTATTTCATATGTCATTTACTTCACACAAGAATTCAATAGAAATCTGCAAACAATGTTATCAGTAAATGCATTCTCATTCTTCGAGCACTGTTGCAAATTATTTTTAGGAATGTTATTGCTACTCATTCCACGCGTTCAGGCCTTCTGCCCCGCCTCCCGTAGGGACTACACGCTCTGCTCTGAGTGCAGACACTGCTCCCCCCCACCGCGCATGCGCCGAGGAGGCGACTCCCCGACGCATGTGCGGCCGATCCTCACACATGACGAGGCAATCACCCCTTCTGCAATCTGGAAGTAGGAGACGCCTCCGGCCCTGTACCCAGCCTTGTATTTAAGTACGGATGGAGCCCCCGATCTCCCTACACATTGGCAGCGCTGGCGAGGGTATGTGCTAAGGACCATGCACCCGTCATAACTGTGAGTAAACCACACAGCCCTGACTAGAACCGGTGTGCTTTCTGACACACGCCGTATATCCTCGATCACCACAACCCCGCATCCTTGGGGTAACCGGCAGTGTGTATTCAAGATTGCCTGCATTATTTCTTTACTTTCTTCTTATAGCTAACTTGAAATGGGCATAACCCGCGACGCTTAGCCGTGGGAGGCATCTCCTGTGTAACGAGATGGTAAACAGCCATACGCCCCCGCCCACGAGCGTGGCTTTCTAATCCCACTACCTGCTTTGACGTTTGGCGATTTTACCTCTTGGGCAGAAGTGGTTGTTTATCTGAGTAGTGTACACGACCACCATGCGGGCCTCTGCTATGCTCAGCAGCATGTTTAGTGGCTGTTGGGCTGTGGCGGGGTACGCGTGAAGTTTGCGCTGCGTGGTTGATAGATTTACACCCCTTTGTTGCGAAGAGGCTAATGGTGAATTCTTTACATCCTCTAGCGCACACGCGAGGATCAGGGCTGCTACTGTCACCTACTCATCACGCCCCACGTTGACAGTGAGTGACCCGTTCTCACCGCCTGCGTGCTCTTGTCATGTAATATACCCTCACAACGATGGTGTTACCCTTACCATGCTGTTTTTAATTTATCATTTGTACCTTGTCTTCTTTTAATTTTCATTGGTCATGTATATGTATGAGTATGTATCTACTCTGGTCCGGTCACAGTGTCAGGTATGCAACCCGTGATCTTATCAGCAGTTTGCTGGACCCTCAGGCACCCAAGCCAATCTTTCTTGAAACAAAGGGCTACTACTTTGGAACCTTCCCTTTTTGATGTGCACCCTCACTTTTCTTATCTAGGTCCTGAAGAAACGCTACAGATCATTAGGACATCCATAGCGTGAAACATGTCAATCAATCAATCAATCAGTGACACTTATAAAGCGCGCTACATACCCGTGGGGTCTCAAGGCGCTGGGGGGGGGGGGGAGCCGCTACTGCTCGAACAGCCAGGTCTTCAGCTTCTTCCTGAAGGAGAGGTGGTCTTGGGTCAGGCGTAGGTCGGTCGGGAGGGAGTTCCAGGTCTTGGCGGCCAGGTGGGAGAAGGACCTTCCTCCTGTAGTCGCTCTTCGGATGCGGGGGACGGCGGCGAGGGCGTGGTTGGCTGATCGGAGGTGGCGGTTGGGAGCGTAGAAGTTGACTCGGCTGTTGAGGTAGCTCGGGCCTTGGTCGTGTAGGGCTTTGTGTGCGTGGGTGAGGAGGCGGAAGGTGATTCTTTTGTTGACGGGGAGCCAGTGAAGGTCTCGCAGATGTCCGGAGATGTGGCTGGTTCGTGGGATGTCGAGGATGAGTCTGGCTGAGGCGTTCTGGATCCGCTGGAGTCTCTTCTGGAGCTTGGCGGTGGTCCCGGCGTAGAGGGCGTTGCCGTAGTCCAGTCGGCTGGTGACGAGGGCCTGGGTGACGGTCTTCCTGGTCTCGGTGGGGATCCACCAGAAGATCTTCCGTAGCATGCGTAGGATGTTGAAGCATGCCGAGGAGACGTTGTTGACTTGCCTGGTCATGGAGAGGGAGGAGTCCAGGATGAAGCCCAGGTTGCGTGCATGGTCTGTCGGTTTGGGTGCGGTGCCCAGGGCGGGAGGCCACCAGGAGTCGTCCCAGGCGGAGGGAGAGGAGCCCAGGATGAGGACCTCCGTCTTGTCCGAGTTCAGTTTCAGGCGGCTGGTCGTCATCCACTCGGCTACCTCTTTCATCCCTTCGTGCAGGTTGGCTCTGGCGGCGGCGGGGTCGTTGGTCAGGGAGAGGATCAGCTGGGTGTCGTCGGCGTAGGAGATTATGCTGAGGTTGTGTTTGCGTACGATGGCCGCGAGGGGGCTCATGTAGACGTTGAAGAGGGTGGGGCTCAGAGATGATCCTTGGGGGACGCCGCAGATGACTTCGGTGGCCTCTGACTTGTACGGTGGTAGGCGGACTCTCTGTGTTCTCCCGTCGAGGAAGGAGGTGATCCACTCCAGCGCCTTGTCCTGGATTCCGACGTTGCTGAGGCGCCGTACTAGGGTGCGGTGGCAGACCGTGTCGAATGCCGCGGAGAGGTCTAGGAGGATGAGGGCCGCTGTTTCTCCATTGTCCATCAGGGCTCGGATGTCGTCGGTGGCGGCGATGAGGGCGGTCTCGGTGCTGTGGTTGGCTCGGAAGCCGGACTGTGAGGGGTCGAGGGATCCGTTCGTCTCGAGGAAAGCGGCCATCTGCTTGTTGACGGTCTTCTCGATGACTTTGGCTGGAAACGGGAGGAGCGAGATGGGGCGGTAATTCTTGAGGTCGGTGGGGTCCGCTGTTGGTTTCTTGAGTAGGGCGCTGAGTTCGGCGTGTTTCCAGCTCTCGGGGAAGATGGTGGTGTCGAGGGATGTGTTGATGATGTCTCGCAGGTGGGGTGCGATGACAGCGTCGGCTTTGTTGAAGACGTGGTGAGGGCAGGGGTCGGTCGGTGATCCGGAGTGGATGGAGTTCATCGTGCGGATGGTGTCTTCGGTGCTGATCGGGGTCCAGGCGTGGAGGGTGGTGGTGGGGGGTGGTTGTTCGGTCATGGTGTGCGTTGGTTGGTTGTTGAAGCTGTTGTGTATGTCCGCGATCTTGTTGTGGAAGTATGAAGCCAGGGAGTTGCAGAGGTCTTGCGATGGGGTGATGTCGTTGTTTCCTGCGCTGGGGTTGGAAAGCTCTTTGACGATGTTGAAGAGTTCCTTGCAGTTGTGTGCGTTGTTGTCCAACCGGTCCTTGAATGCTGTTTTCTTGGCGGCGCGGATCAGCTGGTGGTGTTTCCGGGTGGCAAGTTTGAAGGAGGTCCTGTTGTCCGGTGTCGGTTCCCTTCTCCAGACTTTCTCGAGGGCTCGGCAGTTCTTCTTGGAGCTCTTGAGTTCGTCGGTGAACCATGGGGCTTTCTTGCTGCCGGGTCTGCTGGGCGGGGTCCTCAGTGGGGCGAGTTCGTCCGCGCAGTTGCTGATCCACTTCGTGAGGTTGTCGGCGGCCTGGCTGGGGTTCGCTGAGCTGGCAGGAGGGTGCTGGCTCAGGGAGGTGGCGAGCTGGTCTGCTGTGATCTTGTTCCAGCTTCTGCGGGCGGTCTGTTGCTGGTGGTGGTGGGTCGTTGTTTTCTTGAAGGTGAAGTGGACGCAGCTGTGGTCCGTCCATTGAAGCTCTGTGGTGTGGCTGAAGTTGATGTCCTTGCTGGATGAGAAGACAGCGTCGAGTGTGTGTCCGGCGAGGTGGGTGGGGGTGGACACCAGTTGCTTGAGTCCCAGGTTGGTGAGGTTGTCGAGCAGGGTGCTGGTGTTGCGGTCGTTGTTGTTCTCCAGATGGAAGTTGAGGTCTCCCAGGAGGATGTAGTCAGCGGAGGGGAGGGCATGTGGGCTGACGAAGTCGGCGATGTCCTCGCTGAATTGTGTGCGTGGTCCAGGGGGTCGGTAGATCAGGGTGCCTCTGAGGGTGGTGTTCGGGTTGGTGTGGATCTGGAAATGCAGGTGTTCGGCGGTGGTCAGGGAGTTGTCGGTGCTGGTCGTGAGACGGATGGTGCTCCTGTGGATGAAGGCGATGCCTCCTCCCATCTGGTTGGCGTTTCGGTCCCTCCGGACGATCTTGTAGCCCTCTGGGATGGCGATGGCGATGTCAACCTTGTGTTTAGTCACACTGGCACATTACGCCTTATTGTGACTCACTAACCATCTGGTTTTTTAACCTACCAGGTGTACCACACAAATAAATACCCCATAAGTGGAAACCCCTCTGTAATTTTAACCACCTCTGCATGCACTAAATCACGACCTTCCCTGGATTCCCTCCCCTCTCTCCCCCCCACACAGCCATGCTCACCAAACGGCTTTTCTCTTTAAAAGATCTCCGCTAAAGAGACCCTTTGGGGGCCCGTCGGGCATTGCCGTGCCGGCCCGACATGGAGCACAAACAAGCCTGATGATGAAGCATGACATCCTTCGGGGTGTGTGATTGTGATTAAGAGGCAAGAATTGACCTGCTCCTTCGGAATTAAATCCTTGATACTGGGGATGAACCTCTGCCTCTCTCTCTTTTTTCACCCCTTATTTCTCTACCTCTCACCTATTCTAGTCTTTACCTCCTCTTTTCGGGTTGGGTGACATGCTGCACCCTATACCAGTGTACCTTTTGACATAACTAATTGCTATTTAATAATCTGCTCCCATTTGTGTTCAGGGGTACGTTGCAGGTTTGAATATCAGCCCTGAGCTGTCATGGCATTTATTCACTAAAATGGCAGCAATAGCTGTAGTGGCATCAAAGGTTGATCCCTTTACCCACGCTTAGCTCCACAACAGCTACTTATTTGTTGCCCAGTGGTTATGTAGAGTGACGAGAATGTAAAAAATATAAAAGTCTTTAAAAGGTCTGTTTATTTTCTGATCCTTTCACTTAGACAAGGTGTACTGAGTGTAGTGTGATGAGTGTCAAATGGAAAACTAGGTCAACATCTCATACCCTTGGTAAGCCCAGATTGACACCCATCTGTGATGTGGGGTATCATCTATAATCAAGTGTGTGTGCTGTTTCTATCCTTAATGTATGTTATTAGATCTTATCAATCATGGGTTGTGCTTCTTGCTAAATGACTACACAAGCATTTCAAATTCAAAAATATTTGGTGGGAGTTGTCACAAAGTACCAAATAATATCTATTCAACATTCTATGTGCTATGGAGCTAGGATATGTGGCAGCATCCCCCAAACAGCTACAAAGCTGTTTACTATACGAACATCAAATTCAGAAAATAAAATAAAAGTATTGTATGCAGGTAAATGAAGCATGAACAGAGGAGTAACTAAAATATGTGCTTAAAATGCATTATTAGCTTTTAATTTTCAAAAGCTTTCCTTGGAGAGAAGGATGGTAAAATATATTGTAGAAAGATTTTTAAGACTAGTTAGGTTGGCCGAGAGTGTTTGGAGGGTACAATTTGCCCGAGATTGTGATGTAAAATAGAATCTGGTGTTTCACATTGCACCAGGTTTAATGACCTAATGTGTATTAAAATAGAACATTTTTCATTCACAGTGGTAAAATTCCGAGAGTCCCAAAATCATGGTATGTCGAGAATAATATTAATGACCCTGTAAATTGTAATGTAAATTGATACTTGTATAGCGCACTACTTACCCGCAAGGGTCTCAAGGAGCTTGTACGAATACCGCTGTGGAACCCGTCCTGGCTTTCCCTGTGAGGCGTCCACTCCTGGGCACCCCCAGGGTGAAGGCCAGGCATCCTTAGCGTTGTGGGGGCCGTTGTGGAGATTAAGCAAGCTATTGCGCAGAGTTGCAGAGTGGGACTCCATGGTTAGAATAGGCACCCAGGCGAGAACGTGGAATTTTGAGCCCAAGACCCGCAGAGGCGGGGAATTGAAACCTGGTCCCGGGCTAGACCTCTGCATCAGGGTCTGCCGCTCTAACCATTGAGCCACACTTCTCCACTTCTCCCTGTGTGGTTTAAATGCACTATTTGCCTCAAAGAATGACTCTGTGTTTCACTACATCGGAAAAGCGAAGGGAGCCCCCCACAAGTAATTTTGATTCAGTTCTTATGATGTCTCTACTAATCTATGTGATTGCCCCCACCCCTCCAGGAAGTTTGAGTTTAGTTGCGCCCAGCGACGGCCCGTGGTGGGAGTTACGGTGGGGCAGGAGGGCGGGGAGGGGGAGGGGCAGGGTGGAGGTTGCTAAAAACCGGCATATGGATAATTGCAGGTAAGTAAACAATTTAATTAATAAAACGAATTTCGTAGCTCGCACTGCATTGCATTTTGCGATGCAAGGCGCACTACGAAATTCGTTTTATTAATTAAATTGTTTACTTACCTGCAATTATCCATATGCCGGTTTTTAGCAACCTCCACCCTGCCCCTCCCCCTCCCCGCCCTCCTGCCCCACCGTAACTCCCTCCACGGGCCGTCGCTGGTTGCGCCCCTGTGAGCCAGAGTCCTGTCTTGGCATCTTTGTGCAGTGCCTCCTACGCCAACCAGCCCAACGGCCACCACCAGAAGGTCGCATGTGGTGCTCACATGTGTACGACCAAATTTAACAAAAATATTTGATGGTGACAACTTTGTGCTCTTTCGTGAAACAGATAATATTATGAAGATGGCCTAATTTCACACTGCTGCGTAGATCACGGGTGGAGTCGTAGGTGACGCCATCCCCAACATCAGCGAATATCCGGAAGCCACGTGTACTGGGCTCATGAACATCGTGTGCGGCTCCACCGCAAATGCAAATATCTTGTTAGTGAATCAGGTCAAGTACATGTCTGGGCGTGTTGACGCAAAGGAGCTCAAACAGATGTTGATGTCAATAGCATCCTACTGGCAAAGAACTAGGTGTACCTTCTGCTTCAAGCAGGCAGTGAGGTTGTATCAAATAATCAGGCACAAAGTGTGCTATCCGTTTCCAAAATTACTTTTCAGCCAGGGATAGCTCATTGTAAGTCACTACTACAGAGACTCTTTGTGTGATGCACATTCACACAGTCTTGAGTATACTTATGCTTTTAATATTGGCAGCGCTGCTACATTTTAGCCCTCACACAAGATGGGAACTCCTCCCTAGTTTTTTTTTTTTTTTTGCAGAACTTTCAAATAAAGCAGCATATACCCAGAGACAGAGATGCAAACATGCAATTGGGCCACGCAGTCCGGAAGCAGAGATTTCAAGAGAGGGAATCAGAAAACGGGTAGATAATACTCGAGCTAGGCAACACGTTTTCGTTCTACACACACGAGTGCGTTGCGCAGTTACATTACACCTCCAGAGACTGCCCAATCTGGTCAAACAAAGACTACAGGTTTAAAAATAGGCTCGAAGAGAGGCGTCAACCCAAGTACCTGCATCTATAACATTCATATTAAATACTACTGTTCCGAGGGAGACAACCAGGCACTTTTTCAAAGGTCAGGCGTATATTTGTGGGTGCATTCGGCTGGTTGTACGAGGGTCGGGCACTCTTCTGCATTTGGGGACCCGCCCTTGGGCATGGAATACATTTCCCGGCGCAGGGGCGGGCAGTGTGCGGGAGCAGGAGGCGCTTCTGGGCGCACAAGCAGCCTTTCTATGAATCGAATCTACATTCCCCGCGCTGCGCTCGCCCCTCTTATGTTTTGATTGTGGCTCTGAAAGGAGTTGTAATTGTTGTCATGCTGCGCAGACACTAATCACGTCTTTTTTTCTGCCAGCGCAGGGAAGGGGGCTATTTATTGGGCGCTGGCGGTTCATACATTCTGAAACATCTCTTGTTGAGAGGGAGATAACTTGTTTGTGCTGCCTGGGCAGATTCTGATTGGCTGGCTGCTTCCATATAAGCTTATTTCTACCCAGTTACCTAGCCAGTATTGTGGGCTCCGCGCGCAACGGTTAAGGTCGTTTCTGGCCAAGTGATAAAGCCTTAAATGGAGCGCGGGATGAAGAGTTTAACGAAATCTCCAATTCCTCCCCTCTCGCTTCAAATCCAGCCCGGTGTGGGCTTTCAGTGGGTGCAAACGCCTCTGTGAGGGGTCATTAGACATGCAAATGCGAACTAAGCTGACTAGGGGAGCATAATTTACACGTGCTTGTTAAAATGTGAAAAAAAGGCGCGTGAACAGCTGGCGGATATAAATATACTCGCTAGAAAGCGTGAAGGAAGAGAGTTACTGGTTTGTTATCAGTCATAAAGCCCACACTGCGGTAGCGACCAGTTTACAATGAAATACCTGTAGAGGGGAGACAATCTTCAGCCAGTCTCCTCTGTAATCAACTGGTCGCTCCAGTGCCCCATGTTGCTGTAACCACTCACCTGAACCCCACCCCAGCCAGCCCACTTTCAACCTCAGTGCCCTGCTCCTGCTTCCATGCGCTGTTGCTACACACGTGTTTGCTGCCACTGCAGGTGCGCTATTATGCGTGAGACGCTGCCTGCAGAACGAGAAGCTCGGAGCTCTAATCCTGGCTCTCCCCACTTAACCACGCTGTGTGATATTGGGCAAAGCCATTTATCTGCACGTGGCACGGTTCTGTCACCTGTCAAAACGGAGTGCGCGTATAAAAAATGAACTGCTAATGATAAATCCAACATCATAAACGGGGGTTATGTACGTGTGCCTTGAAAGAAACGTTGTCAAGCAAGCACTGTCGGTCATGGGCATTGCCTACCCTATTTACAATTTCTTAGTAAAAGTGAAGAGGATAAATACTCATACTATGAAATACTTGTCCATCACAATTTACTTTTTAAAGACAAATGTACGAACTGGTGTTGTCCAAAGATTTCGAATTCAGCACATAGAGGAGTTTCATATTTTGCAATGAAAATAGTAGAATTAACTTGAGTTTTACACAGGACCTAGTACCATAGTTTGTCGTTTTCAAGCTTTCTTAATCAGTTTAATTACCCAAATTAACTACACTAGGTGTAGCATCGAGGGTAGAATTAGGGACCTGGTGTACTTTTGTTGTAGTCACAAAAACGATTGCTATTAACAAACCATTTTTTGGGACCAGATACTTATTTTACGAACCGATATATTTATTAATAAGTTGGTTCGCAAAATGAGCATCCAGAGTGTGTCGCAGTCCGACATATCTAATTGCTATTAATAAGGCTGGCTACACATTGCAGCTCACTCCGATTGGTCAACATCCCTGGATGGTGGACTGCAAGGGTAAACAGACCACCATGCCATAACGGATTTTAACTAAAGTCCGCTTTTTTCTTTAAAGCAGCCCAATTTCCTTAGATGTTATAGGAAACAGTGTTTTAAACACATACTTGACAACTGAATGAATGCTTTGCCTTCTTTGTCTCTGCTGCTGAGTTTAAAGGGCCGGTGACAACAGTATGAGAGCCCAGTGTATGGCTCTGATCAGATCCCACCCCGGGAGGCTCCACTGTCTCACGCGCAGAGCCAGTTATATTCGTCTTCAGTTCCATATGTGACTAGCATTATGGTATTTGTACTACTGATCATAAGGGAGCAGCAGGGCTACAGTGCCTTAAATGCAAAGCACGAATATGGATAGGAGGAGATAGCCATGCATGAACAGTTGAAACTTTTTAAATAAGACTTTATATTGGGCTTTCAAAAGCGTATACAACTCACCCAGACAGTAAAACATTAATCATAAATAATCGTCATCTGGTGCAGTACAGAGTCCAGTCTACAAGCAGAAACGTCATCAACTGGTACAGATTGAGCAATGGCCACCCGTCTCTCGGCATGTGAGCAGCCAGAGAGGTGAAACAAAATATACACGTCACATCTGCAAATACTCCTGACATTGCAAGCTAGGAGATTACCAGACAGTGTGCAACACGTTTCAGTAATGTTGTACTTAACAGGTCCTTAGGAAAAGAGAGTTTAATACGCCTAAAGTGTGAGGGGAGTGTCCATGTGGCGGCAGGGGGAGCCTGCTATCCAATTAGAGGTGCGAGGATGGGAGCGGGTGTTGCGAGGATGGTCGCAGTTGTGACCCCTGGTTTGCTCATTGCGATCCCTGGCCTCAGTCAATGTCAAGAGCGCTGGTGCTGCTCCGAATTCCATGTTCTATGCACATGTCTCTATACTAATAGTGAATAATATCCGATTATGGAGCACACTTATCTGGAACAGGACCTTTGATTGCACCTGTGGTAAATAAGAAAGGGTTTTAAATGTATATAGATGTTTGCTTGCGGGTGAGTGGGTTTATATGAGATAGGGGCATGTGTGACCATGTGTCTGTATGTGTAAGCATGTGTGTGTGAGAGAAAGTGAGTAAGAGTCATTGCCAGGTGGTGACTGAAATTGTGTGAGACTGAGACCCAAATGAACTATTCCTTGAAGCAAGGCAACGCTGCACCACAGATGCTGCGCTGCCTTCCATCAAAGGGAGAGGCCTATCTCCCATGATATGGTGCATTTTTTCTCTCCCTGTGACCTAGTGCACTTTTGGTAGCCACACACCAACGCACGCAATCTTGCGCCATAGTGCAAGGGAGTGTGCATTCTCTGAAGTATAGGTTTTGCACAGGAAGGGGCACCTTCATGTAAAAAAATATGCTTTTAGGCTTTTGCCGCTTTGTGTGCTGTACAATACAGCACACATGCACAGTTGAAAACATGAGGAGAAATACAAATATTTCTCCTCATTATGCCTGCCTTGAGGACTCGTAACATTTTGGTGCAAATTCCTCTCTACCAATGTTGTAGATAGGGATTTGTGTCAAAATCTATGGGTGGTTGCATTGAAACGCCCATGTACCACCCATTGAATGCACACTTGATGTAAAATAACATAAAGTAGTGCATAGCACAATTTTGCATTACTTTGGAAAACTATACAACGTAAATCCCACTCTAACACTTTGCACCTTGGTTTACATAAAAAAAGTGACGCAAACAAGGTACAAAGCATTAGTAAAACTGGACCTGAGTGTCAGTAAGAATGCATGAGCATGAGTGAGATTAAGAGTAAATGTAAGCAAGTGAGTGAGTGAGAAGGAATACGAACAAGTGTAAGGGGGTGTTAGAGAGTGTGAGTGTGATGTTAGTCATGTGACATGAATTCCTGGAACAAATCTGGGTTAGGGGTCTTATGATGACATTTCCTGTGATGTCATTAAGGTCAAAGGGTATGTAATGTTACTTTTGCTACCCTTTTGAATTTTGGTGAATTGACGTTCATGGGTACTGCATGTTGGGAAGAGTTCCTGCAATGCTTCCCAAATCTTTTGATGTCTGTGGGGACTTCCCCTTAACCAGTAAATTGGCTGATCAAGGGATATACATTTGGTCATGGCGTGGGCCCATGCACCCAGAGTTGGGGGGGGGGGTCACAGCCAGGGCCCGATTGAGAACCGAAACTGGCCCTGGCAAAGTGCTCGATGGCCCCCCTGGAGGGAAGGGGGAGAGGGGCCGAGCCGTTTGCTAGGACTGGTTTCTGCCGATTTTGTTACAGAGGGCCGATATTGCCGACCCCCGGTAACAAAACCGGCACCCCAGGGGCCAAAAGCCGGCCGCCCTAGCAGTCCATCTGGGAAACGCCCGGTGCCCGCTACGGCCAGTCCGGCCCTGATCACAGCATGCCAGAGTTGGGCAACATCCCTCTGGGCCAATACCGCACCCAGATCCACAAGTGCTTTAAAGTTTAAGCTAGTGTCCATCACTTTCAGTTTGTGGAGCAAGGCCAGCTTCCAGGTTGAGGGAGGGTTGAATCTGTCAACAAATGGGCCTCAAAATCGATATAGGTCTGAAATGATAAACAACCCCAGACTGTGTGAAAGAAGGTGCTCTTATCCGCATTTCATCTGAGGCACGTCAGGGAAATGTCTATTCTCATCCGCAACAGCCTATAATGAGTGTAACACATTCTGTGGAGGTATTGAAACGGAATAAGCTGATATGTCAAGAAAATTGATGTCTCGCTTGAAGACATAAGGGCAACATGCAAATTCTCATCTGTTGGTGGGCCGGCCTACATCACCCTCTCAAGCCTTGAGTAATTTCTGAAAGCAATTGTGGGAATTGATAATCAGAGTGCGGTATATTGGAAAACAATCCCATTTCCGGGGTGGGGGGGCACACCACCAAGTTCCAACAGACCCATCAACAGCTGCGTCCACTTCTCCTTCACCAAACCCACCGCACACCACAACACACACGCTACCCTTGCAGAAGCTGGAACAAGGTCACCATAGCACTGCTCACCACATCTCCCAGAAAAAACCCTCAACGGACATCCACAGACGCCAACAACTCAGTACGCAACCTCCCCGGATGGACCTCCGATTGCGCCGATTCTTTAGCTCCCATGAAGAAAGCCCCAAGCAAGCAACACTCCAAGAAAGCCAGCTGGTTCTCTTTCGTCCTTCATGAGTCCAGACACACCTGTAGACATTTTAAGAAGAGATGGAGGGGCAGCAAGACTCCAGAAGACCATTCAGCCTTTAAACCTGCTGTCACCGCACACCACAACCTCATCAGAGAAATGAAGAAAGAGGCCCTACAAGAAAGGATCAACACCAATGCACTCAATAGCAAATAATTTTTCACTGTGGTCAAAGAATTAACCAGGCTCAGCACATATACAGTTTACATCCCTCCTCACAAGACCTCTGTAACCACTTTGGCATCTACTACTTCCACCGCAAGATCAAGGAGATATAGAACAGCTTCGATTGCCTTGATACTCAAGACCCTCCCGCCAGCAACCACCCAATGACACCCAACAGACCCTACTCAGCTGGACTCCCCTCACCACGGATGATACCCTCAAGACCATGAAGATCATCCACTCCAGAGCACCCTCAGACCCCTGCCAACACAACAGAGCAGGCACCACCATCGCCCCGAACTCTGCTGCACCATCAACTGTTCCATCAACGCTGCCACCTTCCCGGAAGACTGGAAACAAGGCAGAGATCAACCTTGTGCTGAAGAAACTCTCTGCTAACCCGATAGACCTCAAGAAGTTCAGACCCATCTCCCTTCTCCCCTTCTCTGCCAAGGTTATCAAGAAGGCCATCAATGCCCAACTTTAGAAGTTCAATCGAAGCAAACCACATGCTGGACATCTACCAATCCGGCTTCTGAGGCAACCACAACATTGAGACAACCCTACTCGCTGCCTCAGACTACATCCCTGCCCATCTCGACCGAGGCGAAACTGCAGCCCTTATCCTCCTGGACCTCACTGTCACCTTCAACACTGTCTCTCACCGCACCCTATGCATCAGACTCCACAACACCAGTATCCGTGACCAAGTCCTTGAATGGATCCAACCCTTCCTCACCGGCCAAACACAGAGAGTCAGTCTACCTCTGTTCCACAGAGATCAGCTGTGGAGTGCCTTAGGGCTCTCCCTGAGCCCCACTCTTTTCAACATCTGCATTTCTCCACTCTCATTCATCGTCAGGAACCACAGACTCAACTTTGTCTCCTAGGGCGATGACACCCAGCTGTTTCTCTCTCTCACCAATGAACCCGCAGTCACTAAAAAGAACTTTCACGACTGGATGAAGGCTATAGCCACCTGAATGAAGAACAGCTGCCTCAAGCTCAATTCAGAGATGACCATAGTCCTCCTCATGGGCTCCACCCCCTCTGCCTGGGACGACTCCTGGTGACCCACAGCACTTGGAACCCCCACACCCACAGATCACGCACTGAACCTCAGCATTATCCTGGACTCCTCGCTCACCATGAGTCACCAGATCAATGCCTTATAATCATCCTATTTGCACACACTAAGCCTGTTCTGAAAGATATTCAAGTGGATGCCCACCGAGTCCAAAAAGATGGTCACCCACGCACTCATCAGTAGCAGAATCGACTACGGCAACACACTCTTTGCCAGCATCACTCAGAAACTCCTCAAGAAACATTCAGAACGACTCCGCAGGGTTCATCCTCAACATACTCTTCCCCAGCCACATCACCAGCCACCTGAGAGACCTCAACTAACTTCCGTGCAACAAAAGAATCACCTTCAAGCTCCTCCCACACACCTACACAAGCCCTACACGATGCAGGACCTGCGTACCTTAACCACCACCTTGCATTCCATGTGCCCACCAGAGACTTCCACACCGCCCAACTGGCTCTCGCTACAATCCCACATATCCACAAGACCACAGCCGGTGAAAGATCCTTCCCCTATCTCGCAGCAAAGATCTGGAACACCCTGCATCTTCATCTCAGGCAAACACCGTTACTACCTCAATTCAGGAAGGACCTCAAGACCTGGCTCTTCGACTGAACCACAGCGTCTTCAACAGACCAGCACCTCCACTCCCGCCCCCCAGCCCCTTGAGATCCTTACGGGTGAGTAGTTGAGCTTTAGAAGCCACCTGATTGATTGACTGATTGAGGTGCGATTGTGACACTATATCCCTGAGTTGCTAAAATGCTGATGGCATCCCATCCCAATAATTCCTCTGTAGGAGAAATGCTGCTTAACTTCTTCCCCACCCACAGGGGAGTGGCCAAGCCGGCGGCGGAGATGGAGGCCAGCTAGAGAAGCTCCTCCGTTCAGCCTTGCCCAGCGGCGATTTTCCCCATGATATGCGAGGAAGCCGGAGAAGCACCCGACGGCGCGGAAAGCTGGAGCGGCGCTGAGGCTGCAGCACCGCGCAAGACCATCCTGCACGGCCGGGACCCGCAGCTACATCGAGCGACGTGAGGGCCTGGCCTGCCGGTGCGGCCGTATCGATCGCCGGGCGGGCCCGCAGGTCTGCACACTGAGCGGAGACTGGCCGCAACCCAAACTGCAGCGAAGAGGCCCCGGATGAGTCCAGCGGCGCACCGCGGTTCCCCCTTACCCCCCCCTGAGTGCCGGTGCCTGCGATCTGCGCTCAGGCTGGCTGCTCCGCCCCCAGAAACACTACGCAACAGCACCCAGTGCTGTGGGGACAGGGCCCACGTGCCTGCATCAGTGGGGGATGGGGCGCCGGTATGTGGTGGCGTGTGGGCCCGGTGGGGGGGTTGGTGCTTCCGCCTGCTGCCACCACGTTGCGCTATTGCTGCACACCCCTGGGGGCCCTCCTGAAGAGCCACGACATCGCGGAGGGGACCACGCTGGTGCTGCACTTGAAATGGGACCCTAGCACACACCACCTGGCCTGCACATCGCTGGCACTGCCTACCATGCGGCGCGGGCCTGCGGCTTGACCCTGGCAGGTATCTGAGGGCAAGCCAGATGCTTTAACGCCTGGGAAGTTGCTTCTGCTGGCCTCGTGCGCGCTTGCACGCCTCCGCTACTGGGGTGCCATAGTCCATATCAGTCAGCACGCAGCTACTGCCTTAAGCCCCGGTCAATCCCACTGACTTGCTGGGCACATTACCGGTCTCCTGTACCCACAAGGAGCCCAGAACGCATATCAGTAAGCACACAGCCACTGCCATCTGCCGGTGCCTGCGATTTGCGCTCAGGCTGGCTGCTCCACCCCCAGAAACACTATGCAACAGCACCCAGTGCTGTGGGGACAGAGCCCACGTGCCTGCATCGGTGGGGGCTGGGGCGCCGGTCTGTAGTGGTGTGTGGGCCCAGTGGGGTGGTTGGTGCTTCCACCTGCTGCCACCACGTTGCGCTATTGCTGCGCGCCCCTGGGGGCCCTCCTGAAGAGCCACAACATCGCGGAGGGGACCACTAAGCATGGGCGTAAAATCCGTTCCGCTCGCGGAATTTGCGGATTTTCGGCAAATTCGCAATCTGCGAACTCTCGCGAATTTGCCGAAAATCCACAAATTCCCACGCAGCAGATTTTTTTGCTTGCTGATACAACATTGCCGCGCGCGGCGTTCACTTACCGTCATTCAGCGTTTGCAGAGTTGTTTTTCTCCATATTTTGTGTGTGCTGCGCCATTTTGGATCTTGCTGCGGGATCCCGCGGGAGTTTGGCGACCGCGATTACGTCATCGCGGCTTGCCACCTTGCACAGCACGCATCGCGAGAGTTCGCAATTGCGAACACGTAGATGCGGCGGGCAGCAACAATCTCGCACTCGCGAAATTGCAAAATTTGTAATTCTGCACAAGAAATCCACCAACAAGCAGCATAAACCTTCTGAAAATGATTATTTTTATCAGGATAACTCCTCAGGTTGACATTTGCCTACACTTTTTATTGCAAGGAGTCCATATTGGGGGATGGGTGGGGGGTGGGAGGAAGGAAGTGCCCCACAGTTTCCAACTTCCTGTTCCTGTCCAGCAGGCTCCTCCCAGTGCTTTCTTCATGTGCTGGTCACTTTCATTTGTATCTTGACCTGGAAGAATTACTTTTTGTGGATGCTGCTGGATATTTGGATTTGAGGCCTTTTTGACTTTCTTTGGATCACTTTTGGATTAGAAATTTCACAAGTAAGTTTGTTTGGGGCATTACAGTTGCTGCAACTACAATTTTGGAATTTTCGATTTTTGGGCTGTTGTTGAGGCCTTTTGCCAAGGGGTAGTGAGTGGTGCATGGACTGAGTCTTTCTGTGGGGTCTCTTTAATGTAAACATCATGGAGGGCATGGATGGCATGGGATTGTGCTGATTTTTGTGTGTTTTTCGATTTTTTGGGGTGTTGATGGGAACTGGCCATGTGGGTGGGGGCCATTTTGAGTGCTGGTACAGGCAGGCCCTGGCCATGTGCTGGGGGGCAAGGGGCCATTTTGAAGGCAGGCAGTGTTCTCAGGCCTGCACCCATTTTGCCTAGCTTTCATCCATTATGCCCAGGGGTACTCAGTGGTGCATGGGCCTAGACTTTCTGTGGGGTGTCTTGAATTTAAACAACATTGAGGGTATGGATGGCATGGGATTGTGGTGATTTTTATGTGTTTTTCGACTTTTTGGGGGTGTTGTTGGGACTGGACATGTGGGTGGGGGCCATTTTGAGTGCTGGTACAGGCAGGCCCTGGCCATGTGCTGGGGGGCAAGGGGCCATTTTGAAGGCAGGCAGTGTTCTCAGGCCTGCACCAATTTTGCCTAGCTTTCATCCTTTATGCCCAGGGGTTAGTGAGTGGTGCATGGGCCTAGTCTTTCTGTGGGGTGTCTTGAATTTAAACATCATTGAGGGCATGGATGGCATGGGATTGTGCTGATTTTTGTGTGTTTTTCGATTTTTTTGGCTGCTGTTGGGGCCTTTTGCCCAGGGGTAGTGAGTGGTGCATGAACAGTCTTTCTGTGGGGTCTCTTTAATGTAAACATCATCAAGGGCATGGATGGCATTGGATTGTGCTGATTTTGTGTGTTTTTCGATTTTTTGGGGTGTTGATGGGGACTGGCCATGTGGGTGGGGGCCATTTTGAGTGCTGGTACAGGCAGGCCCTGGCCATGTGCTGGGGGTCAAGGGGCCATTTTGAAGGCAGGCAGTGTTCTCAGGCCCGCCCCCATTTTGCCTAGCTTTCATCCATTATGCCCAGGGGTAGTGAGTGGTGCATGGGCCTAGTCTTTCTGTGGGGTGTCTTGAATTTAAACATCATTGAGGGCATGGATGGCATGGGATTGTGCTGATTTTTGTGTGTTTTAGATTTTTTTGGCTGCTGTTGGGGCCTTTTGCCCAGGGGTAGTGAGTGGTGCATGGACTGAGTCTTTCTGTGGGGTCTCTTTAATGTAAACATCATAGAGGGCATGAATGGCATGGGATTCTGCTGATTTTTGTCTGTTTATCGATTTTTTTGGCTGCTGTTGGGGCATTTTGCACAGGGGTAGTGAGTGGTGCATGGACTGAGTCTTTCTGTGGGGTCTCTTTAATGTAAACATCATGGAGGGCATGGATGGCATGGGATTGTGCTGATTTGTGTGTGTTTTTTGATTTTTTTGGCTGCTGTTGGTGCCTTTTGCCCAGGGGTAGTGAGTGGTTCATGGACTGAGTCTTTCTGTGGGGTCTCTTTAATGTAAACATCATGGAGGGCATGGATGGCATTGGATTGTGGTGATTTGTGTGTGTTTTTCGATTTTTTGGGGTGTTGATGGGGACTGGCCATGTGGGTGGGGGCCATTTTGAGTGCTGGTACAGGCAGGCCCTGGCCATGTGCTGTGGGGCAAGGCGCCATTTTGAAGGCAGGCAGTGTTCTCAGGCCTGCACCCATTTTGCCTAGCTTTCATCCTTTATGCCCAGAGGTAGTGAGTGGTGCATGGGCCTAGTCTTTCTGTGGGGTGTCTTGAATTTAAACATCATTCAGGGCATGGATGGCATGGGATTGTGCTGATTTTTGTGTGTTTTTCGATTTTTTTGGCTGCTGTTGGGGCCTTTTGCCCAGGGGTAGTGAGTGGTGCATGGGCCTAGTCTTTCTGTGGGGTGTCTTGAATTTAAACATCATTAAGGGCATGGATGGCATGAGATTGTGCTGATTTTTGTGTGTTTTTCAACTTTTTGGGGTGTATAACTGATGTTCCTCTGACTTCCATTGCTTTTAGGTGCACAAGAGAACAACCAGTGCCAGGAAGAAGTCCTACAGCGGTGTGTGCAGCATAACGTCACGCGACGTCACATGTGGCCACAGACAAGACAACTCTGCATCTCGTGCAACTGCGGCCTGCTGTTCTGACATCTGAAGAAGATGGCCCCAAAAAAAGTTCCCCGTCGCTCCTCTAGCAAGAAAGTTGCCAGTAAGGAGCAGAAGAAGCAAGTGGCGCCACTTACCAGTGAGACTGGTGTGCCTACCGCCGCTATTTTTGGGGAAAAAAAGTACACCTGCAGCAGCAGCGGGGTCTGCTGGGGACCAAGCTGGGAGCAGCACCCCGCTCCATTGGCCTCAGTGCTACCACCACCACGCCAACTTAAGTCCAAGCCCTTGAGTGCTTTAGAGGCAGCCAGTCTAGTTGTTCAATCACCATCGACCAGTGATGTTGGCTCATCGCAAGAAAGTAGCAGCAATGTCCCTCAATCAACACAGGTTGTTGTAACTCATCTGACGAGTGTTCAACAACCACAGCCGCAACAACAACCACATGTGCAAGTACAAGCCCAAGTACATGTGGAAGGAGAGGCAGCGCAAGGAGATGCGCAAGCAGAGGTGCATGGAGCGGCACAAATGCCCACAATAGTTGTTCCTCCCGAAGTAGGGGCACATCAGGAAATCGACATTCAAGCCGAGGTATCATTTGAGGAAGCCACTCCTCCTGATCATTCATTGTCTTCCACATCCCTAGCAAGGAAAAGATCAAAGATGGTGTCTACATCTTCTTCAAGCCCCCTTCCTTCTGATGATATGGATCTAAATTGGGAACCACCACAGCCGTCTGAGAGTGAGGCCCACCATGATCTGACAAAGGTAGCTAAGCGTAAAAGGAAGGTCCCCGAAACTCTCGTACTTATTGATTGTGATGATGACGCTGAAGAAGAAGTGGCATATGCTACTCCTGCTGATGAAGACTCTCACGATGACGACGCAGTCATCATAAAGGTCACTCCAGGCTCAGCGGGCATGCAGCAAACAGACATTTTAACCCTAGCCCGAAAAGCTGCTGAGTGTGATGTTGTTGACGAGGCAATGGGACCACCACCATTGCAATTAACTAGTACACCACCACCTACCACTTCCATATTTTCTCGCCAGAAGGGACCTCCATCCACCTCGACCTCCATTTCCTCAATTAGTGGTGTTGCAAGTGCACAACGTAGTAAAGTTCGGCAACACACATCCTCCACTTCATCTGGCATTAGCAGCATGACCAGTATTGCCTCCTCCGCCCCCCACAGACATTTGAAGTCCGCAGTTTGGGACTTCTTTAGTGTTTGCACAACAAGGAAAAACATAGCCTTTTGTAGCATTTGTAAGCTTGCAGTTAGTCGTGGTAAGCTTGGTACCAACTATGGTACCGGAGGCCAGAGAGGTCATCTTGAGAGACAGCACACTGTCCAATGGCATGCGCACCTAAAGGAGATCAAGGAAGCCCGAATTGCAAGTCAACAAACTCTATCCGTTGATGTTTCATCTGATGATGACGAGGAGGAAGAAGCGTCAAACACTTCACTTACACCCAGTACCCCTGTCAGCAGCACACCCCCTGTGAGCCACACTAAGAGTGTGGGAGAGAGTGAGACGCCAATGGGAAAAAGTTCATCATCACCGACCGTAACTGGGTCGAAGAAGTCATCATCATCATCATCATCCCGTAAAATCATGGTCCAGCCCACCATTAGAAGCATGTTGTTTTCAGATGCGCCATTTGAACGCAACCACCCAATGACGCGTCTGTATAACACTAAGCTGGCTAAAATGCTAGCTCTGGACCTTCTCCCTTTTTCTTTTGTGGAAGGGGTTGGTTTTCTTGAATTAGTGGCAACGCTCTGCCCTAAATGGAAGGTTCCTAGCCGGTTCTATTTTGCCAGAGTTGCGGTTCCAGCACTACATGAAGATGTGCTGGAGGTGATTGGGGCAGCTTTGCAGAAGAATGCTGTTCACACTATACATCTGACAACAGAAATGTGGACCAGTGGCGCAGGCACTGATTACTTGTGCATCACTGCACACTGGGTCTCTTTTTCAGGAGTTACAGCAAAGCTAAGGGCAGGTGTTGACCCGGACAACGTTTTGAAAGCTGCTCGGAAACATGCAACACTAGCCATGTTTGGCATGGAGACAAGTCATACAGGAGAAAACATTTTGAAGGAGTTTAACACAAGGTATTTCGATGGCTGTCCCCAAAGAAACGCAAGATTAGTTATGTTTCCACAGATAATGGCGCCAATGTAGTTAAGGCCATGGAGATGGGTAACTATTTCAGAGTGCTGTGTTTGGCGCACTGTATAAACCTGGTTCTTAAAAAATTCTTGAGTGAAGAAAGTCCAGTGTGCGAGTTACTGACCACCTGCCGAAGAATGTGCACACATTTGAGCCATTCTTTTAAGGCCCGGAAGCATCTGAGGGGCCTGCTACATGAACGTCGACTGCCAGTGAAAGCACTCATCCAGGAGGTGGCAACACGTTGGAACTCAACCTTCTACATGCTTGAGCGTCTGTATGAGCAGTGTACGGTAGTCGATCAGTATTTCTTTACACAGGGTACAGCTATGAAGGACCTGAGGATACATGCGGAGCAATGGAAGCTAGTTAAAAGCCTGACAGACATGCTTCGTCCTTTTGAGGTCTGCACGCGTGCAGTCAGCAAGGAGGACTGTAATTTGCTAAAGCTATCCCATTGTTGCGCATGCTAGAGCACCAACTGAAGGCGGTGTCTTCTACCTTTCAAAAACATGAAGAAAAGCAAGAAGCTTTTGATTTGGCGGAGAAATTATTACAGCGCCTACTTTGCGATGAACGTCTTCAAAAGATCCACACAGAACAGCATTACATTTGTGCTACTATTCTGGATCCACGCTACAAAAAGGCACTGGCAGGCAGAGCATTCTTTCCTTTTGGTGACGCAGAAGTTTCAAAGTACAAACGTTGGCTAGCTCTGTCAGCCATGAGGTTTGAAAGAGAACGGCAGGAAATTGAAGGAAAAGGCAGTAAATCAGCATCAGCAGGTCATCCGGAGTCAAAAGAATCCACTTCTGCACCTGTGGCTGTGGCAGAAGTGAGTGATTTTCCCTCTCAGCCGTTAAAGACACCAGCAACCGGATCATCTGCACCAGACACAACAGTAACATTGTGTGAAGAAGAGGATTGGCTAACTCAGCTTGGGTTTGCTTCTCAAAAGGTCCCTGCAAAAAGTAAGTGGAGGAACCGTGGAGAACCTTGAGTCGATGGTGCAGGACTATCTGAATGACTCAAAAGAGGTCTATGTTCATGATGACCCATTGGCGTATTGGCATGGGAAAAAAGAATTGTGGCCAAAGATCTTCAACCTGGCTATAAACTACTTGTCTTGCCCACTCGCAAGCGTGTCTTCTGAACGTGTTTTCAGTGCTGCTGGTGGCATTGTAACTTGCAAAAGGACCCGCCTCTCGCCCAAAAATGTGGAGAGGTTAACAATGATCAAGATAAATCAGCACCTCATACCACCAGATTACAAAGTACGAGAATACACGCCGGAAGAAGACGAGGAGGACACCAACTTAGATGAGGGAATTTCTTCTCTGTTAAGTGACCTACTCCCGCCTAAATTCGCAGAGTATGAGGACAAACTCTTCTTCCCTGACACCGAGCCCTGAAAATGAGCCAATGAATCAATAACTTTCTTTTTCGTCCTTATTCACTTTTATTCCTGTGTGTCTGTCTTTCTTTGTTTTGCAAAGCCAATATAAATAAAAACTTTAATCACCTAATCACAAAAACAAGCCCATCAGCAGAACTGTCTTCACTTATTTGCTTATTGATTTGAAGGTGCCGCAGTCTGCATTCCTCAGGTTCACAAGTTCACAAGAACATGCTCCTCTATCCTCCTCCTCCAGACTCCTATTTCCCTCAAAGCAGATGGCTGGATTACGCCCAATGAAGAAAGACTCTGCACTTGTGGGGGTGTTCTACTTCTTTGCGGGTGAGTTGATGGGTCTGGGGCCATTGCTGAGAAGGTCTAATACCAGATAAAAGTGGTTTGGAGAAAATCAGAGTTGAAAAAGTTTTTGCCTTTTTTGCTCACTATCATGTTTTCGGGGGCCTTCTTGGGTGGGTTCCTGGTGTTTGGGGTGGGTTTTGGGGTCTGGGAGCACTGCTGGCACAGTCTAATGTTGATTGCATTTGTTTTCTAGGACATCCATGGTGGAAAAGTGGAGTTATGACCTACCTGCACAGCGCGTTTGGACAGAAGGCCGAAAAATATTGTAAGTATGAGATTTTCCATTTTTGCTTTTTGCCTGTTTGGGGGTGTTGTGCTTTTTTGCGGGTGGGTTGGCGGGTCTTGGGGCATTGCTGGGAAGGTCTAATACTGGATAAAAGTGGTTTGGAGAAAATCCATGCTAAAAAGCCTTTTGGCACTTTTTGTAACTTAGGGTTCGTTAGGGTTAGCACTAGCAGCAGTATTCCATGTGTTTGGGGGTGTTCTAGATTTTTGCAACTGGGTTCTGGGGTCTTAGAGCACTCGTGGAAATGTGTAATTTTGGTTGCAAGTGATTTGAAGAAAATCCATGGTGGGAAAGGGGGGATTTGGCCTAGTTAAAGAAAGTGTTTGCCACTATTCTTAACTTAGGGCTCGTTAGGGTTAGCAGTATTGTATTGCATGTGTTTGGGCGGGGGGCTGTTTGTGGGGGGGTTTGCGAGTCTTGGAGCGATGCTGGGTATTGATATTTTTGCTTGCTTGCAAGTGGTTTGAATACAATCCACGGTGGGTAAGTGGGGATTTGGGCCTACTTTACTTTCAAAGTACGTTTTGTCACCATTTTTCTACTAGGCCTCGTTTTTTGAGATCTGATTGGGGGTCTTCTACATTTTTGCGACTGGGTTTAGTAAGGGTCTGGGAGCACTTCTGGGAAGGTCTAATTTTGTTCTAAAACACAGTTTACAGTACACCTAGCTTGAGGGGAAAGATCCGCTAAATTATTTCGCCCATACTTATTTATCCTTCAAAAGGAGACTCAGACAGAGTACGCACTTTCAAAAATATTGTACTGTCTATTAGGAAACTCAAAGTGGGACTTTTTGCACTACACAGCGTACATACCTTATATTTATTTGTCAGTGGTGTTCTAATATCACTTCCTGTTTTTCCATCAATAATTACAGGCCGGGTTTCAGTCTGTGCAATGGGAAAAAAAGGATGAAGTCAGGCTTCACATTAGCGAGCCGCAATTCAGCATCCGCCAGACAGGCAGTGGACAGGGTGTCTTCTGGTCACCAACATTGATGGACGGAGCGTCAGCTGGAATGGAGGAGTCCCGCTAATAAGAGGAATGGTTTGATGCATGCAACTTACCAAATTCAAAAGGACAACTACAACAACATACAGATACAGTCTCCGTTCTTTTCTAACTATCTTTTAAGTAATGTTATTGCTGTGAACTTCTATGAGTGTGACTCTGCATTTCTTTGAGCTCTGCTTCTAAATTCATCCCTACAGCCATTCTATAGGTTTTACTTGTGCTATGTTTTAAACCTAATTTAATGTAAGAAGTGTTTCTCTGAGTGCAGAGATAGGCAAGTGAAAACGCATAATTAGAACTGCAGCCCTGTACAGTCTCATTCTTTCATTCACGGTTGTCGAAAGTACTACTTACTTTTCAGTAACCATGCATGCAGTAGTGCATGCACTTCCTGTATGTCACTTAATAGATTTATGGTTAGCTTTGTACCCAAAGATTTCTTTATCTTCAATTATTGTTTGTCCATGCTGTGCTTTTTTTTTCTTCTCTCAACAAAACTTTCCCAAAATCCCCCATTCCCATCCATTTTCCAAACCCTAACCCTCTTCCCCTGGGCTGTGTGGTTTTGATTGATGTGTGACTAAATGACAGCAATAATTCCACACACTTGCTGGGAAGGATACGGTCATAGCAACAGGCTGGTGAAGGAATCCGAGGAAATATTCTATTCTTACTCAGCTTGACACTCAGTCACTATTGGCAAATGAAAGCAGATTTTCATGTGCGCCATAACTTGATTGGTCATCAAGAACATCCTACTCCTAGAAGTGGCAAATTATTACGCTGCTGTGTCCTTCACCTTCCGTACTATTTCTTGTAGTAGTAGCCAATGTCAAAGAAATTTAACGCAAGTACTAGTTATACTTTCAATAATTTACCATTTGTTAGGCTACATTGTGGCACTGTTCTAGTGTACTGTCACCTGCTATATTCTCTATTGTACCGTTCTAATGCTACGGTAAGGACAAACAAGGTTTCATTTCCTTTTTTTGTTCAGATGTTGCAACTGCCACTGTGTAACACCACTAGTACCACCGCAATGATGACATTTCATCCGCCCAGGATTGCCAACCTTAATCGCCATTTGCCGTGCAGCCAGCCCTGTGCCTAGCCCTATTTCCAAACACAAATTACAGGTAAGATAAGCGTTTGGGGGGAGGAAGTATAATGGAGTATTAGGAGAGACGAGAGACTGACGCTAGTACTAGTAAGGTCCTAGGACTATTGAATTCACTTACTCTGTGAGAGGCACTTAGTTTTGAAAACAATTGGGCAATTAATTACACAACTTGAATCAAGATGCCACTTAAGTTTAAGGAAAAAAAACTTACTGTTAAACCCCCACCCACCAGCCTCAAAAGCAGTAAAAAAAACACGTATGCTAAGATAAAGTTTAAAGTATATTTATATCCCTAACAAAAATATCTCCCGCAAGACCCAACCCACCCCCACTCCCTAACCCCAACGAATGTCCGTGAAAAGTTTAAAAAAAAACAACTCCCAATTCCCACCCCCCAGAAGTCTTTAAAAAAGGGGCAAGGGACAGTCTCCTCCTACTGCTGGCTGCTGCTGTTGACTTTCCGGGCCAGGTCGGCATGCTCCTTGCGGAGGGTCTCGAGCAGGGTTTTGGTGTTGAGGAGCTCCTGCTCGAGGTATGACACCCTCAGGGAAAGGCGGTGCATCCTTTTTCTGCAACTGCTGTGGGGGGCAGCTGATTTCTTTGCTGCTTGGCGGTGGCGGTGGCTGCGGTACCCCGGCTCCGTACCGCTGCAGACCTGCTGCGCTGACTGGCTGACCCAGGGAGCGCGGAGGAGGATGCAGGTGTCGCCGTAGATGTTGTAGACGTACTCTGCGAGTCCTCCTCCTCCTGGGCCACCAGCCGCCGATATTCGGCGACAGTGGCCTCCAGCCTCCGTTGCCGGGCCCGTCTAGCCAACTCCTTCCGTGTTGGTTTGGAAGGAGCATCTATATGAAGATAGAAAAAGACATAGTCTGTAACCAATGCTCTTTAAGATTAACACAAAATGATTCAGCAGAAAGTTGTGTCACAGTAGAGCTAGCAACTTGCAAGCGCAGTACATAACTATTGTGGCCAGTATCTATCTAACCTCCCACTTCTTCATCCTTGCTCTAACATTAGTGGGAGTTTAAGGAATCAATTCTACGAGCACTATGAACTCACTCCATTAGAGCCGACTATGACAGTACACCAGTCTTATTCTTCTTCTTCTCTCGTGTTTAGCAAAATTGGTACGTTAACTTCTGCAAGCCGGCATAATGCCAGCGCAGTCAACTTGCACCCGAGAAAAACAGACGCCCGCCATGATGAGTGAGACAGACTTGCGTTACTGTACCAGTCCAGTACATGCAGGTGGTGATGCTCTTACTTTTCTATTACGGGTGGCACTGAGAAAACTTGTTACAAGGGCTACTGCTTAATTAATTTAACTTTCACCCTACAGTGCCAATGAATACTAGAAAAGGAAAATGAAGAAGATAAATAATCTGATTATCTATCACTACACATGGTATGTATTTGCTTACATATGGGATGACTTTAGGTGCTTTGCTTTTTATTGAGTGAACAGTGATACATCCACACACATGAATGACCGAGTTCTACTAAACTTATTAACAGAGGTAGTGAGTGGCCATCGTAATAGCCGGATATATGCTGTGCTTGCAATACAAACTACTGCTTCTATTCATGGTAGTATTCGGACAAAATTACAACTTCTTTTCATTGCCTTTCCTACACTGGGACGGACGTGTGGGTGCGGTGTTACATGCTCTTCAAAGTAACACTTAGTTCATCCAGTGACCGTCTACTCTCTCTAGATACACATATGCTATCTAAGAGTCAGATAGTACCATGATCCAGGCATCCATCCATTCAAACTATATGTCAATCATTCTTCTTCATGTCTCTCATCTGGACAAACCTTACGTTTTCTCACGGGGAGCACACTATGCAGTCTGCAATCTCAATAAGTAAGGAATATAAGAGCTTACCACTGCCCGCCACTACCGTGGCAACCCGCACAGCAGTTTGGTCCGGCACTTGCACCGCCTCCTCCCCAGAGCATTCCTCCTCCACCTCCGCGCTGGGCCCAGCACCAGATGTTCCACCTACAAAGTACATTTAAGTATGTTAGATTTCATAGACATACACCACTCACTAGTATTTTGTCTACGAATGAAGAAATGTGTGACTGTCTACTCTAAAGTAAAAATGTCCCCTTTTCCAGGGAAGGGTGTTGTCTTGCTGCACTTTTTGGCACAACTGATGAATGCTTGCTTTTTCACACGCACCATTTTTCTCATAACAGACAGAAGCTTCACTTCTAAGAACAAATCATCATAACTAGGACGAAGGGACCAATGATTCAGCACCAAAAAGAAAAATGAAAGTTCAAACCAGGTGAGGGCTCGGCTCGCCCACAATAAATGTGTGAAATAAATCACTTTAAGCACTTTTCCATTTTTAATCAACCGTTTATGTTTTATGACAAGCTTGATTTTAATAAATATTTTTACTTTTAATAAAGCTTTAAAACTTAAATAGACTCTGTGGTTTTTGGTCATGAGTGAACGAGCAAAAGGTTTTGCAATTTGCAAGCATGAATCCGTGCCTCTGACACTTCTGGACTCTGACTCCGTACTCTTGTCCTGCGTTGGATAATCATCATTGGGGATCAATCATCGAAGAATTCGGGAGCTAAATGACTCTGCCACACTATGTAGTCAGTAAGGAGATTGGGGGTTCTTCAAAGTCTGATATCACTGAGGTATGTGGAAAGTCTACCTGCGCCTATTATAATTGATAAACAATGTACTATTTAGTGTCCATAGTTCTGTTTGTGCAGATTTGTCCCTGCAACAGTAGTAGTATAGATTATCCTCCTATCCAAACCAAAAGTAAAGTAGTATCTTATTCTTTCTTGGTGGTCAATCACCTTTTTATTGTTGGTAATTGTCAAAGCATAAACATTTAGAAGACTTGAAAAGACATTATGGGCAATCCCAGTGGACTGCACTCAGTGAATAGAGCTATTGCTGACTAGAATGGGAGTTTCGTTTTACACCTTTTGCCAAATGTGCAATCTTAGTTAGCTACACAGACAGACTAATAAGAATAATCTAGTAATACCACAGGGAGTCATAGTCGAGGCAGGATAAGAATTTAGATACAGTCTACAAGAAGATCAAAGACGATTTAGAAAAAATCGAATGAGGAACGCTAGGAAAAAATAGGTACTCTATATTAAAATTAAAACTTACCGGCGCCAGCAAAGGAGCCCTCGCCTGAACGATCCTGGCCTTGTTCAGCAGCAGCCTCCTCCAATGTCCTCTTGCCCCTGGGGGGTACAACATGAAAGAAAGAAAGACCAGAAAACATGGATGATATTTGTCAACCAAATGAAACATTTCAAAAGAACAATAACAAAATATTTTGGCGAAATAGCAAATAGACAACTATTCCACGGGATATATTGACCTATCTCATGTGGTCTACTATGATATTAGTATTGCTTGATTTGTGGACCGTCGACTTGGAAAGTTATGTAACTCACTAAACAAACTACTAAAGGTTCGCCTAGGACTGGCAGGCAGCAGTCCGTAGCACACGAAGGACATACAAAGTCCATCGTGATTGCAGATCAGCGACAACACTAAAAAGTTTCCTACTACATTAACCAGTCATTAATATACTCAAACTATCAATCCACCACCACTATTTCTTCTTATTGCCAGGTGTACAAAGGAAGGACTGGACTTGAGTCTGTAGTGGCAGATTGAGAAGACCCTTGCAGCTCTTTTGCTCCATTGTTGCGTGACTTTTGTGACGCAGCGGCAGAAAAAAAGGGGCGCCATGGTGCGGCATATATTAACAACGTGACGCATATGGGAGATGCATCACGTTGTAAAGCCCTGCGCCATCATAGGGCGTTCCGGTGCAAGGGAGGGCGTTCCTGCTCAGGCTGAGGGAAATCTACAAGATTTCAATCAGTCACTTTTAGGACAATGATGCGTGACTCAAACCCTGCGCCTGCTTGAAGCAGACGTACGGCTTGATGCAGCATTGGGGAGATAGGGCACCCCGGAGCATTGCTGGAGCTGCGCCATCTTTGCGACGCAACTCCAGCAATGCGCCGCCTTTACGGCAAAGATGCGTAATGCTTCGGTGACGTTTTGGGCCCATGGGTGGTGGTGGCGTGGCGCACAATTACTGGCGCATCCCTGCTACTTTGCAGGGATGCGCCAGTAATTAAAAATCTGACCCTTAGTGTCTAGCATTACGCAGTTCTTTAAACTACACTCATACATAATTTCTCAGGCCAATGAAATGAACACAAAATCGAAAACAAATAAGCAAAGTAGCAACGCTACTGAGAAGGAGAGCAGTGCACCTGAAATGAACAGAAGATTTTGAAATATAATTTACCTACAATGTAATCAGCAGCATTATTGCTCTTGGTAAAAAACAAAAATTTGCAATATAATAACGCTTCCGGCACTCCCAGATCCCGTACCCGCTAGCGATCTTGCCGCCTGCCATGATGGTCCTGGGGAGACGGCGCTGAACATAAAAAACTAGTGCGGCCACCTCCTCCGCGCTAAAGATCTCCTGGGCTGTGACCTGCTCCCCCCAACGCCCGCACGGGAACCATGGTCTGGGCAGAAAGGAAGGTAAATAATAAATAAGAAATAGAATAGGGAAGAAGAAAAGAAAAGAGTTTAAAAAAGTATTTTAAAATTAACCAAAAATAGTAGAAAACACAAAAATATAGAGCTAGAAAAATAGAGGTATAGATAATAAGTAAAATAGATTTAAAAAAACTTCAAACAAGCAAAGGATGGCAGAGATTCAGAGAGGATACAGAAGCATGCCCAGAACCATAGCAATGAATGAGAAACAAGATGGCCGGGCCCGTTCACGACCGCGTGGGTAAGTTCGCGCGAGATTTCCCTCGCGATCACACGCGAACTTGTACTAGTGAGCCGCACACTTTGCGAGATTACACATCGTGCCCGGAAACGGAAATACGTCATGCAAACAAGATGGCCGCGCCCGTGAACAACTGTGAGGGTAACTTCGCGCCGTTGCGCTACAAGCAGCTCGCTAAAACGCACAAAACCTTGCGAACTAACATGCCGCAAAAAAACAAATCGCATATTCGCACTAATTCGCGGCTTCCGAATTCGATCTCGTGAAAATTCGCTCCCCGCGAATCCCGCGAAATTGCAGAAAAACGAGTTTTGCAAAACTGAAAGCACTCAGCAGGTGCAAAAGTTCAAACTCATCATTAGTAACCATTCCCTGTAGTGCTTCCTGAGGGGCCCCTCCAGAGTTCAGTTTCCTACTTGCAACTATTCTATGACCCTGCTCTGACCCTCACAGCAGGCTCATAGAATAGCTACAAGTAGGCCACAAAGGTCCTGTGAAAAAAAATTGCACTGCAACAGAAAGCAAATTACAGATAAGGAAGCAGGTGCCAGAATGGAAGTTTAAATACAGTGACACATTAATCAACCCCAAATTAATTCATGTCAGTGAAGCAGGGCAGGTGTGCTTGCTTTCCCCCCCCCATAATCTACAGTGATGAACCAGAGGGTGGCAGTGATGTACCAGAGGGTGGCATGGGTGAACCAGAGGGTGGCAGTGGTGAAACAGAGGGTGCTGTGAACCTGTGATGAAGAACCAGACGTAGAAACAACATAGTCACGACCGTTGCGAGCCGACAAGTAAGTTGGCAATAGCGAACTGGTACAAAACCCTTGCGAACTGGCAGAAACCCTTGCGAACACAAAAAAAAGAAAAAATCTCAAAATTCACGAGAGTTGGCGGATTTTGCGGATTGCGAATTCGTGAATACGCAAATTCGCGAACCGCGAATTCGCAAAATTCGCCCATGCTTAGGGACCACGCTGGTGCTGCACTTGAAATGGGACCCTAGCACACACCACCTGGCCTGCACATCGCTGGCACTGCCTAACATGCGGCGCGGGCCTGCGGCTTGACCCTGGCGGGTATCTGAGGGTAAGCCAGCTGCTTTAACGCCTGGGAAGTTGCTTCTGCGGGTCTCGTGCGCGCTTGCACGCCTCCTCTACTGGGGTGCCATAGTCCATATCAGTCAGCACGCAGCTACTGCCTTAAGCCCCGGTCAATACCACTGACTTGCTGGGCACATTACCGGTCTCCTCTACCCACAAGGAGCCCAGGACGCATATCAGTAAGCACACAGCCACTGCCTTCAGTCCCAGTGCATCCTACTGCCTTGCTGGGCACATTACCGGTCTCTTGTACCCACGTGAAGCCCAGACCGCACACATCTGTTGGGGTCCACTCCCTGCAAGGCACCTCCTTGACGGAATGGGTCGCAAAGACCCTAAGCAGAGCACTCTACCATTTGGGAAGGCAGCTGAGGGACCATGAAACTCCCTGCTGAGATGGCGGAAAAGTTACCTGCGCCAGCAGCTCCAGAGCCTTCCGAGGCCTTGGTTGCGGTGCTGCTACTGGAGATGAGGGCGGGTTTCAAGGCACTGGACTCTCGCTTTGACTAGCTGGATCAGACCATCGCTACATTGGGCGCCAAGGTTCAGGCCCATGACTGCCGGCTGGATATGGTGGAGGCGAGTGTGCTGGACCTGGAGGACAGGGCCGCCAAATCTTTGAAGAGGCTGGAATGGACTACACGCCTCCTAAAGGAGGTCGCCATCAAGAACGAGGACTTGGAAGCGTGTGGACGACGCAACAATATTCGCATAATGGGTGTCCCAGAAACGGCGTCTACAGGCCGGATGGACCTCTTTGTGGAGAAGCTCCTTGTGGAACTGTTTGCCAGTGAGTCCTTCACTCCAGGTTTTTTTGTGGAAAGGGCGCACCGATCACTTGGACCTAGACCTAACCCTGGCCTTCCCTAGAGACTCAGCATTGCGAGACTCCTGAACTTCCGAGACCGCGACACAGCATTGAGAATGGCAAGAGAACGAGGAGTAATTGAGTGGCAGGGGTCGAAATTGTCCTTCTACACCGACTTCACTCCAATGATCCAGGAGGCGAGACAGAAATTTCTGGGGGTGAAGGCTGCACTCCGCAACCTTGGACTCAGGTACGGGATGTTATATCCGGCGAGACTGAAAGTTGATTTTGGCAGCCGGTCCAGAATATTTGACACCCCGGCAGAAGCTCAGGAATTCTGTTGCACGTACAAAGAGCAGAATTCACAGCACTAAGCAGATGGCGAGATTCTTTGTCAATTACAGCAACTATGCTAGGGGCACAGCTATATTGGTCCACAGGAGAATCCCTTTTACACTCATAGATGCATCCCTGGACCCCGAGGGTAGATATTTGATTGTCAAGGGCAGCCTTTGTGGCCACAAAGTCACTTTGGTGAACGTGTATGCCCCTAATGTCGATACCCCAAGGTTTTCCATGACCTGAATGCACGGATCACGAAACCCGACCCCCACGCACTACTCCTGGGAGGTGACCTCAATATATTATTGCAACCCGACCTAGACGGCACCTCTAGGCGCCGGACACAAAGCCACAAGCGCAACGTGCCCTACGGAACCTCTGTGAACACTATACTTTAATTGACATTTGGCGGCGGCGCAACCTGCCCTTACCAAATACACCCATCACTCTGGCCCACACGGAACCTGGTCCAGAATAGACTATTGGCTGATCTCCCCCATGGTTGTGGACTGGTTTGACTCCCATTCGAAGCTCCCTTGCACATATTCAGACCACTCACGGATAGTTTTACATTTAATGCTCCCCCGACCAGAAGGGTACGAAAGATAGTGGCGCTTCCCCCAGGAGAGCCCTCCATGACGACCCTGATGATGATGATGACCATGATGATGGCTGAGTTTCGGGAGGCGGTAGAGGAATGTTTTGAGCTTAACACCGGCCCAGTGGACACAGTGGCGGTTCTGTGGGAGGGATTCAAGGCTGTTATTAGAGGAGTGTGCATCTCCAAACAGGCGGGGGTACTTAAAGACTTTAGACAGACAATGACTCGCACTGAGCTCGATATAACTGCGATTGACTCCCAATTGGCGATTCTACCAGGTAAAAAGGCTCAGGCTGCGAGACTGGCCCTGCTGACTGAATATAGAGATACAGCGGAGCGCAAGATTCTGTATATGGGCAAATACCACACTGCGAGATGCTACGGGGAAGGCGAATGACCTGGCAGAGTACTGGCGCAAATGCTTAGACCACCCTATAGTAAAATCTATATCACTGAGTTACACTCAGCGGCCGGCACCACTCTCACCTCTACGGTGGATATCCGTGAGGAATTCTTTGATTTTTATACCGCTCTGTACACTTCTAGGAGGGACCCGACGGTATGGCCCAGACTGCATACCTGGATGTAATCGCATTGGTATTCTTGGAGAAATACATGTTGGACTTTATGGTGGAATCAATATCTGTCGCAGATGTTCTTCTTGCCATCGACACCTTGCAGGGATCTACGGCCCTGGGATTAGATGGCTTTACCGGGGATTTCTATAAAGAATTTAAGGACATATTAGCCCCCCAGCTAATTGAGGTGTATGCGGAGGTATTGGAAAAACAAAGTCTCCCCCCATAATGCGTGAAGCCGTGATTATTCTCTTGCCAAAACCGGGCAATGACCACAAGCAGTGAGGCTCCTACTGGCCTCTGTCTTTATTGAACTTAGACTACAAAATCCTGGTGAAAGTGCTGGCTAACAATCTTTCCCAGCTGATGGAATTTATTATTTTGCCAATGCAGTCTGGCTTTGTCCCCAATCGTTCCACGTCCTTGAATCTCCGAACGCTGTTCACTGTCCTGCACAGGATACAGCCTGAGGTGCCGACGGTGGTGGTGTTACTCGACGCCGAGAGGTGTTTGACTCTTTGGAGTGGCTGTTTCTGGTGGAGGTGATGCAGCGAATGGGCATACCTTATTGCTTTATCGCAACCGTCTCATTGCTATACAGCGCCCCCTCGGCACGACTCCGCCTGAATGTCACTCTGGTCCCGCGATTACACCGCAGGACCAGGCAGGAATGCCCCCTGTCCTCTCTATTGTTTATCCTAGCAATGGACCCGCTAATCAGGCACTTTCAAGAACTCCATCTACATAGAGGGCTACATTTTAAAACGGGCCATCTCTTAGCTTTGCTATACGCGGACGATACCATCTTGTTTGTCCGCGAACCCTCCATAAACCTGGCTCCTTTGATTAGTGAAATTATCCATTTTGGAAGAGTTTCGGGACTAGGCATCAATCGGCATAAGTCCATCATATTCCCGCTAACGGAGGGTACCATCCAATGGGACTGTGAGTTCCCACTGGAATGGAGCTAGGACTCAGTGAAATATCTTGGCATCCACATCCACCTGGACACCACTCAGATCATCCGTTTAAATTATGGACAGGCCTTTTCTAAATAAGAAGAGCAGGTGGAGAGATGGCTAAGGCTACCCCTGAAACTAGCGGGCAGGGTGGCCATATTAAAAATGGTGGTCCTCCCTACATTTTTATATCTCTTTAATAATATCCCTGTGCCCTTGGCGGACGGTTTCTTTCGAACTTTGCGGACACTTCTGACTCTACTGGTGTGGGGCGGAAAACGGCCACGCGTGTGATGGTCCATACTCAGCTTACCGTATGAAAGAGGTGGTTTTAGCATGCCAGACTTCCAATTATACTACTTGGTACCACAATGTCGCTATGCACACACTTGGTTTCACCCTGACGCCCGTATTTCATTTTTGAGACCAGAGGCAGACCTAGTCCTTCCAGACAAATTGATTGAGATATTGCCGAGTGATTTCCCACTGGACAGGCGAGATATCCAGACAGTTTCAACCACGACTTGGGCCTGGGACAAGCTGAGAAAGCACATGGGTGCTACATCTCTATACTCCTCTGACCTACCACTACCCAACACTAGATGGTTCCCACTCACTAGGGAAGGAATAGTGCAGCGCACATTGGCAGCGGCAGACATAGTTAAGATGGGAGACCAATTCCCAGGCGGGTCATATTCTTTCCATAGACGAAGACGACAGATTCACTGACTGCAGCTTTATGACACGCTTCCTAATAAGCAGAATGAAATCTGCATTGCGAGCGGAGTTCCCCGCATACCCGATTGAACCAGAGTCCTTTCCACCGCTGGGTTTGGTCCTGCGGAGCGCTAGTGGTGCACGTCTCATTTCCAAAATTTACAGGTCCTGCACCTCAATGCTACCTGTAGAGGACTCCAAGATCAGGCAGGCCTGGGAGGCAGATACGGGCGGGGCGATCACAGCCGACCAATGGGAGGAGTGTTGCAGGGTCACCAGGGACGTCTTGCTTAACAGCCGCCATAAGTTACTACATAAGTTATTACATTTGTGCTCCCATACACAATTCAGTGGTGCAACAGGGTGTCAAAGTGGCATCCTGCCACTCTTCAATGTTTCCCCCCTTTTACCGAATCGGTATTTACTGATTCGTATACCGATCCGGTAATTGGCATTCATTCCTATGGGCCTGGGAATGACAATTACCGAATCGGTAAATACCGATTTGGTAAATACCGAATCTTAACGATTCGGTAATTTTTACCAAATGATTTGCTACATAGCATTTACCGATTCGAAAATACCGAATCGGTAAAATTCTGTATTTTCGAATCGGAAAATGCTATTTACCTACATCTGGCACTAAGCCACATAATTGTTTAAAATGCACCTCTCCACATGCCGGCTTTATGCATCTGGCTTGGTCCTCTCCTTGTTTGCAAACCTGTTGGGCAGCTGTGCACGAGACACTGGGGAAAATAATAGGGATCCCACTCGACTCCCTTGCTGAAATTGCCCTTATGGGTTATACAGTTCAGATTCCCAAGAAAGTGAGGAGGCTGGCGTCCCTGGGGCTACTGCTGGCAAAGAGGGAGGTGGCCATTCATTGGGGCAGGAGGACGACTCCTAAACTACAAGATTGGCTGAATAGCTTAGTATTTTGCAACACTATTGCAGAACTATATGCCAGTCTTATGCCACCAACATCACACCCCAAAGACATATGGGGCCCATTGCGGGCACACCTGGGCGCAGCTAAGCAAACTTCCAACACCCAGGCAGTTAACGGAATAGTGCCGCAGGGAGTGGGTTGAGGGTAGGGTGTTGGCCACACGGCGGTGCAACACGGGGTACTGTGGCCCCATTGTGTGGCAATTGTACTGAGAGTTAGCAATACATTATCAGACTTGCGTTTTTTTCTCGGAAAGGGTCCATGGGGGGGATGGGAACTGAGGGTCGCTGAATGTTGCCACTGTACTGGTTGACATAATGCTCATTACTGTAAAACAAATTGTCAGGCACGATCTGTTTGAGTTGTGAAACTGCTATGTGCAAAGCAATGTGAATTTCATCCTTTATTTGAAAAATAAAGTGTAACAAAAAAAAAACTTCTTCCCCACCCACAGGGGTGATATCCCTTGTCAATTTTCCATTCCACCAAATCACACAGTGTCCGGACAAATGGTGATGCTCAACTTACTGGCAGATGGTATATCCTGTGGAGCACGGCCTCAATAGAGATAATGTAGGTGAGAACAATCGCCCATTTCTCAGTGACATGGTCACTTCACAGGCCATACTGCCAGTCATTGATGACGACCAGGTGGCAGAATCTGTAGTATGAACTGATGTCATCACCCCCAACCCTCCTTTGCAGGGGTTGCTGTAGCATTTCATCATGGATACTCCAGGGGTCTCACTCCTGCACATAAAACAAATCTTGAAGTAGAACATTCAATTTGAGAAAGAAGGAGGAATGCAGGAGGGAAAGTTTTGTAAGGCATATAATGATTTTGGTAGGGACACCTCATTAGTGATGCCACACAGCCCATTAGGAACAAGGTAAGCAGGTTCTAAAGTCCAGGTCTCTCTGCAGGACATCTAGGAGCAATGGGATATATTTCCAGCTGTCGAAAGCTGTCGAATTGCTAGAAATATATGTATATTCCCAAGGGCTGGAATCCCTCAGGGAACATTTCCAGCTTTGAACAACACCTGGGTGTATCTGGGGCACCTCACAGAGGATAAAGGATTGATCTCGAATGGTTTATCCTGAGACTTGATATCTTTACAGTGCAGTTTTTATTGAGACTTGATATCTGTACAAAGCAGCCAAGAACATTAAGAACATGTGGTACCAAAGTCTGGTCTTAGCCCTGGTAAATCAGATCATCAGTGTAAAGGGAGACTCATTGTTCAAGTCTAGCTCCTCAGAGAAATTCCCAAATGTCTTGCTCTGCACTTATGAGCCTGGGCTAGTTCAATGGCTAGAGTGAACAGCAGGTCAGGGCTACCCTGCCGGGTCCCTCTTTCATTTGGGAAGGGGTCAGACAAGATACTATTCACTTACACACTGACTAGCGGACAACTGCATAGCAGATGAGTTTAGGTGAGTACAGAGCATAAGTAGTCCCAGTCCAAGGAGTCAAATGCCTTCTCAAAGTATTTCAGAAGGATGTCTTGTGGCACAGTCAAGCGAGACGAGCAGCTGAATGCATTCTGAAGTCTTCTGGTATTATGATGGATGGATGGCCCGTTATAAAACCACATTGGTCGGCATGAATTAGAGAATGAATGTGAGATATCAAGCGGTTAGAAATTAACCTAGCCAGTGTTTTGTCTTTGGCATTAATTGAAGTTATGGGCCAATATGACACACAATGATCAGGCGGTTAACCAGGCTTTAGTAGGACATGCATGTTGGCCTCTCATAAGTCCAGTTTTAGCTCTCTGTCTTCTGAGGCTCTGCAATATATGTTGATTACGTTTTGTGCCAATTTAGAGGAGAGGAGCATAAAGAGTTTGATAGTAATTCATGTGGTCTGGTGGTTTTCCTGGACACAAATGGGGATATGATGCACGCCACTTCCTCTATAGTCTCACTCATCCATGTCTGTTATGATTATTTTATTATTCATTTATTTATTTAAGAAGTTTTCTATAGCGCTGTCGAGACCCAAGATTATTGGGGCGCTTTACAGTAGGAGCATAGCAAATAATCATCAGATACATGACATAGAAGCAGTGTAGTAGCCAACGAATGTCAGATTAGGGAGCAGCGTATTCTAATGCAGAGCCTTTTTGGCTTCAAGATTCTTCAAGTCTTAGGATTGGAGAATCTCTCGATGATTGCTGTCTGTCCCAGGTTATCCACTTCATAGGGAACGGTTGAGAAACAAGGATTTGAGTTGTCTTTTGAATTCCACAAAGGAGGGCAGGATTCTGATGTGTAGGGGGATGGAATTCCAAATCTTGGGGGCGCTTCCAGTAAAAGAGCATTCAGCTGTCTTTTCCTTCTGGTTTTAGGTGGGATGAGAAGGAGGGAGTAAGAACTTCTCAGATTCCTGGATTGGCCTGCTTTTCTGAGTTTTTCGCCAGGTACTCGGGTTTGCCAGTGTGCAGGGCTTTATGGGTTAGGCAGGCTGTTCTGAAGCTACTTCGCATTTTGACTGGAAGCCATTTGAGTTCTTTGAGTGCAGGAGAGATATGATCAGATTTTTTAATGCCGGTGATCATTCTAGCTGCCGCGTGTAATGTTGTTTTGATGGGTGCCAGGTGCGATTTAGGGATTCCTGTTAGGACTGCGTTCCCATAGTCCAGTCTCGATAGTACTAGAGATTGTGTGGCCAGTATAAGGTCCTTGGTTGGAATGCAGGGTTTAATTTTGTTCAGAAGTCTGAGGTTAAGGAACACACTTTTGGCCGAGTTCTTAATGTGTCTCATCATGTTCAGTTTTGGATCTAAGGTGATGCCTAGAGATTTGACAGAAAAGTGAGATTCCCTTTAAGCGCATCGATAGCCTTTAACCATTCGGTGATTTGGGGGTTATCCTCCTTGTTCGAGATGAGGAGTGTCTCAGTCTTGTCTGGATTTAGTTTCAGGTGGTTGCTTGTCAGCCAATCTTGAACAACTTTCAGGACATCATTTAGTCTTTGAATGTCTTTGAGAGAGGTAGTTTCCAGATAGATCTGCGTTTCATCCGCATAGAGGTGGAAGCGGATGTTGGCTTTTCTGAGTAGTTTGGAAAGAGGTTCCATGTAGATGTTGAAGAGTTGAGGCGAGAGCACCGATCCTTGGGGGACGCCCTTGTTGGATTTCGGAGGTGAAGTTTTTTTATTCTTTGCGTGCGGTTGTGTATAAGAACTACCTCGCCAAGACCAGCTCTTTCTTGGAGAGCCCTTATGAGGAGTTTGTGGTCAACCGTATCAAAAGCTGCCGAGAGGTCAAGGAGAATGAGGAGGCAGCATTTGTCAGAGTCTAGTGATCCATGAATATCGTCCATTATGTTCAGAATCGCGGTTTCTGTGCTGCAGCCTTTTCTGAAGCCAGACTGGTGGGAATCCAATAGGTTGATGTTGTCCAGGTGCTGTGTTAGTTGATGAAGTACGCATCTTTCAAGTGAGGTTTGACACAGGTCTGAAATTGTTTAGATCTGTCAGATCTAGGCCAGGTTTTTTCAGTAGCGGGTGACTTGCCCTATTTTAAGGCAATCAGGAACCACTCCGTTTTTTAGGGAGCTATTTATGATTTTGCTCCAGAGCGGTGCAAAGGCGTACTTCCATTTTTTTGATCAGTAGGGGAGGAATAGGGTCTAGGACATGTGCAGAGAGTTTGGAGGAGGAGATCAATGTGATTATCTCAGTTTCTTGCACGGGACGAAAGCTGAGCCATGAGTTGGGAGAAGAGCCAGGAGAGAGAACATGTGGCACTCCCGTGATGCTCTTCAAGGGGTGGGATTTGTTGATGTCTAATGATAGTTTGATTTTTTTATATCTTGTCGTTGAAGAACTGGGCGAAGTTGTCACAAAGAACTTTGGACGCCCTTACAGATGAGGACACTGGCTTGGAGGTTTGTTGTCTACAGATGCTATAGAGCTCCTTGGGTCTGCTTTTGGAATTGTAATGTGCCTCACGGAATAAGCTGGATTTCTTGTTTTTGATGTTGTTGTTATACTTCCTGCACGGCTGATTTAAGCTGATCCCGAAGGATGGCAGTTGGGTTGTTTCTCCACTTTCTTTCTTTGGCTCTTAGATTCCTCCTTTCGGAGTTGAGGTCAGAGTTGAACCATGATCTGGACGGGATGGCTCTGCTCTTTTTGAGCTTTAAAGGAGCTATTTTGTCGAGTAAGGACACTAGCTCAGTATTGTACCGGTCAGTGAGGTCATTGGTGGAGAGGTGGACTTTGTTGTCAGGGAGAAGTGAGCTTATCTGATCTTCTAAGATTCCCAGAGGAACTTGGGAGAGGTTTCTCAGCCATTTGGGAGGGTCTTGAGGGGGTGAATGGGAAAGAGTTTGGTGATTGATATGAAATAGGATCAGGTGATGGTCTGACCAGTCGACGGGGAGTATGTGATTGAACGTGATGTGGTAATATGAATTTTTATGGTCAATTGTGTCCCCTAACGTAGACCCCAACGGCTCCATGTACGTGCTTCAAGTACATGTATGTTCCCTCCACAACCAGCTATGAAGCCGCAAATACATTTGCGTCCAACGTTAACATGTCCTCTTTCAGATCCACCATGAATGGGTCGGATATTCAGTTCCTAAGTATGCCTTGCCACCGTCTTTACATGGTGCACTTTTACGTTTTCCTGGCTCTGGCGAGTTAGGCCCTGATTCCTGCCATCGAGCCCTTTCTGCCTTTTGTCTCTGAAAGCTGCAGCCTGCCGCTTCCATGACCCTTGTCTTACTCCCTGTGCGGCGAGCGGTGCCTGGCTCGGCCTGCTTGCCTGCCAACACAGTATTCAGCCTTCAAGTTATCTGCTCCACTCCTCGAAAATACATTCCTGTCTAGTAGTTTAGGTAAACATCCTTCCCAGCTGCAGAGCAAAGGGCCCGGCCTTTCTGTCTCCATGCAAGTAATTCATTGCTCCTGTTACCATGGTAGGCCCATGGCCCCTCGCATCTCACATAGACACGTAGACACATATGCACGCACTAGCAGTCAGTATAGAATAGCCTCTGCCCGAGAGACCTTTCCTTCTAGATAATACAGTTCCTCAAACACAAGATACCAGATATGATTTGGGATTAGGTTGTTCTGACACGCCAGACTTCTGTCTCCCTGTACAGCGCAAATGTCAAGTCCCCTTCACCCTCCAGTTCCACGTCACTCACACGTCATGCTGCTGCGCGCGCATCTCTGCCATGTATTTCTGCTGACTCTTCAGATTCTTCTATGGATCCACCTACCTGTGACACTTCTCTATGACGTTGTCTAGCACACACCACCGTGTACGCCCTCATGCACGCCTTCTGTTACGTACATGTGTTCTTATCTCGTTTCTCTCAGCTGTTACGCCTTCTGCATTCATCACCACTATATGCATTGACTATATATATGATATTCTGTTAATAAAGCATTGTACATGTTCATGTCCATTCCCTTCCTGAACCTTCGTGGTGATGGAACATGATACCTGGTTCGAACCAATTCCTTTTTAAGGAATAAAACCATTATAAACTCAGCCTCTCATTTTTGACTGAGTTATTCTTATTGAACTTTACCGCATAGAAATTAAGTATAGGTAATTTAAATTTACCACAGTGATTGCGTTCTTTTGTGCAATGATGGCATCCAGTGTGGCTCCTTTGTAGTGTGTCTCCTCGGTGCAGTGCTGGATTAGATTGTTATCACACAGAAGACTGGATAGCGATTGGATTAGAGGGTTTTTGGTCTCGTTCCACCGAAGGTTCAGGTCACCGAGAATTAGATTATTGGTATCTCCGAGTGCACCTTGCACTATCAGGTCGGATAGTTGTTCTCCAAATGCGGCGTTTTTACCTGGGGGGTGATAGAGCAAGTGACACAGTAAAGTACCACTATCTTTGGTCTTGATATTGAGGAGAGACATTCAAATGAATCTTAATCGAAAGAGTTGTTTTCCGTGATGACCAGATTGTCCTTGTGGTTAATGGCAACCCCTCCTCCTCGCTGGTCTATCCTGTCCTTGTTGATGAGGTAGAAGCCTGGGGATACCAGCATGTCTAGGCAAGGAGGCGGTATCTTATTTAGGCAGGTCTCCATGAGGAACGCAATGTCAATGTCTTGCGAGAGGATAGCCTCAGCTAGATCAGTTGCATGAAGTGGGGCCGACCTGCAGTTGATCAGTAAGCAGTTAGTGAAAAGCTCTTTGTTGTTGGCAATCCTTTCTTTGGGCGCCCTAGGTATGGCGGTGAGGACGGGCCCTCTTGTGGGTTTTGAGCAGGGAAGGCCTTGCCGGAGGCCTGTGATCACTTGGATTTTGGATTTAGGGGAGTTAGAGGGGGGTGTGTCATACGAGGGGGCTAGAATGGCTGCTTCTTTGTTTGACAAGGCTGCTTCTGTTCTAATGGGCCTTGAGGTCAGGGGTTTTATATCCGAAATTGCCTGGTTCTTGGCCCTCGGGGCAGGGACTACGGTTCTTGAGGCTTTTTGTGGCCGGGGTTCTATGACCCTGATAGGGGGACTATGAGGCTGGGTTCCGAGGGTTTCTGTGGGCCAGAAGGGGCTTTTTACGTTGACAGTAGGGGGAATCCAGGGAGGGGATTTAGGGGGTCTGCAGGCTTTATCTAGGTTGGAGAGGATTTCAGTTAAGCCTTGGTAGATTACGTCAATCTGGCTTTCAAGTGACGCAAGACGCTGCGCCAAGGAGTCAGGAGGGAGTTGGGGGCGTCTAGGGCTTCGTTTTGAGTGCTGAGGCTCGGGTTTAGGGAGTGTAATCTCTTATTAGTATTGAAGGGAGGTTTGTCCTTTTTAGAAATCAAGGGTGAGGTAAAAGTAGGAGGATGGATGGGGGCAGGAGCAGGCTTTGAGTGTCTGAGAACTGTGTTAGAACTAGTGAGGAGAGGGGTCATTGTCGACGGGTCACGTCCGTGAGGTTGCGGTGGATATATCCAGTAAGGAGTCGAGTTAGTGCTTTCTGTAAGGAGTTGAGGGATATAGTTGGTAGGGATTGTAGGGTGGGTAGTGGGGGGATGTGATTTTGTGGCTGGCGTTTCCTGTTGAGGTTGGTTGGGTGTAGGCGGAAGTTGTGTTGCGTTGGGGCAACGCATGTGTGGGGGAGCAGATCGGGTCAGGGCGGATCGGAGTGGGTGTGATCGGAGAGGGTGGAAGAGAGAGTCGTCGGTTTCAAGGTTAGCTGTAGTTGTAGGTGTGTTAAGGGTTGAGATGGGGTGCTGTAAGGGCGGGAGAGCAGATCGTAATGAGGGAAATAGGGAGACAAAAGTTTCAAGGTTCTCGTCATTTGCCTGAGTGAGGACCGTGCCATTTGTGTAGATGGGCATGGATGCGATCCCTCTGCTGGCTGAACGATTGGGGAGGGTGGCAGTTAGTTTGCAACAATGGGGAGTGGTTGTGGTTTTGGTGATAAGAGTTGCTTTCTGATCGTGAAGATCCAATCTTCCGGTCTCTCAGTGTGGAAGATAAGGTCTATCTTAATCGGACCTTTGGAAGCTGAGTGGTAGATGTCTGTGAATAGGTGAATAGGGTTTCTTTGTGTTGTCTGATTAATTTCTGTTTGAAGATGCGTCTCAATTTTGTGGAAAGGAGGGGGGGAAGCTGATGGTGAATGAGTTCCGGCTATGGGGTTTCAGGTGGGTAGGTAGGGATTGAGTGAGAGGGGATGGCGAGTCAATAGCCTTCATGGAGGTACTGTGTGTACAGGGGTACCTAAAAGGGCGAGGGGGCGAGTGTTACAAGTCAGGAGTAGGATGTGTGAAAGTGTTAATTTATCTCGTTGGGTATTGTTCGGGCCTGTTGTTAGGTGTAACCAGGCCTCAGACCTGATAGGGACCGAGGCGGGGATGTAGTACCTGGTAGGCTTAGTGATCTACTTTCCGGGGTCGTCTAAGGGCAGGGTGTGGGATCTGTTAAGATGGAAGGCTGTGGCTCGTGAAGATCTAGGGGGTGGGCATCGTATGGCCAAACAGCCTTGGCAGGGGGCGAGGAGATTTTAAGTTGGAGCAGAGGTTCTAGGCGTGACGGCCATTTTTAGAGTCAGAATTGCATTTTCATGCGTCCAGACATGCTTGCGGGACGCTAGCGCTAGTCAAATTAGGGGCATTGGGAGTCAGCAAGATTCATTTGGTGTTGGGAAGGTCATATCTAGCGGCCATTTTAATTACAGGTTGCTCTTCATGCGTCCAGACTAGTTGACGGGACGGTAGTAGGAGCAACTCATTTTTTTTACAGGGTTCCCCTTTGTGCTTCTAGGGGCGTCTGCACTCCACTAGTCACATTGGGGGCATTGGGAGTCAGCAAGCTTCATTTGGTGTTGGGAAGATCGAATCTGGCGGCCATTTTAGGGTCAGGTTGCTCTTCGTGCATCTATAGCTGACAGGACGATATCAGGAGTGATTGGTTTTTTACAGGGTTCACCTTTGTGCTCCTAGGGGTGTCCGCGCTCCGCTGGTCAGATTGAGGTCCTGGGTAGTCGACCGGCTTCATTTGTGGTTGGGGAGGTCGCGCGTGGCGGCCATTTTAGAGTCAGGCTTTTCTTTTTTGCACCCAGACTCGTTGATGGGACGATAGGCAGAACAAATTAGGTTTTACTAGGTTCCTCTTTATGCTCCCTGGGATGTCTATGCTCCGCTAGTTAAAGTGGGGGCATCAGGAGTCGGCGAGCTACAATTGTTATTAGTGGAGGTCGCGCGTGGCGGCCATATTGGAGTCAGGCGACCTACCTCCGGCGCTGCTCAGGTGTAGAATCGAATGCGAATCCTTCCAGAAATAGGATCCACAGTCCGTGCTCTTCGGACTGGGGTCTCACTTGGTAGTTTCACGTGGGGCTGCTGAGACGGGTCCAGGCGCGCTGCAGGGGATCCTTATCGTGTTGTTGATTGATTTGAGGAGCTGTGCAGGATGCCTCCATTTGATTTCGGCCGGCTTGCTCGTTTTTCTGGGTCTTATCTCGGCAGAAGCGTTGTGAGGAGAATATGGTAAATTGCGGGCCGAGTTGGTTGGGTTGGGGCTTTCTGAAGGTGGGCGCACACTATTGTAGTGATCCCGATCCCAACCACTACGAAGCATCTCTGTCATACAGAAGTACAAATTAGGAGATGAGCACCTAAGCTATCGCCTGTCTGTTTGGTACTACTGATAGAGCGCGGAGGTCACCCGACTAATCATAATGCACACTTGGGCCCATAAAAATATAATTTTCACATATACTATATATATATCCAACCAGGTAACCTACACACTTTTATCAGTAATTCAGTTTACCTCTTCCTGCTTTTCCGTGTACCTGACTTACCAATCCTTGAAACAGGTACCTAAGATCACAATGGATCAGGAGCTAGCTGTGGGATTAAGTAGACAGCACCAAAAATACCATGCAACATTGAAATAACGGTTTGTACTTTATAATAACCACAGACGCATGAAGTTTTCAGCACCTTTATCTAATTATCTTCATCATCTAATGCCATGAGCCACAAATTTACACAGATCAAACTGTCAATAACTAGAATTAAAAAGATGGTATAGCTATGAATGAGAGTAAGAAACATTTGGAAATCAAAAAATATAAAGGGAAGGGAGAAATAAGGAACACGCTATTTTGGTTTAACAGACTTTCACAATTTCACTAAATGCGGGTAAAGAAAGGGAACATACTGATCAAAGCAGACTTTCGAGTTTCACTAACGGATTATAAGAAAAGAAACTTATGTAATTTGATTTTTCTAGATGTGCTTATTCTATAAAGGGAACAACTATACATGCAAACAATTCTGCATTTGACTAAGGGTAGGAAGAAAGTGGAACATGCTAATAGACAAAATGCACGAAAACCTTATTTTATAGAGAGACAGGGAAAGGACGTAGGCAATTATGCTTTATTCAGGACAATAGAGAAGGTTTAGATAGACAAACACCCACACTCGGTTATATTTACCTAGGATAGGTTGAAGACTAACCCTGGCCACGGGTCTGTTGGGAAAGGCGGGAAAGGACCATCAAGGACTTAGGATGCCAGTAGATGAACAGGTACAGCTCATGGACAGTCAGGACAGGATAACCCCAGGATTCAGGTCAGGACTGGGCTCATCAAAGGGTACGACCAACACCTGCAGCTTTGGATGCAACACCTGCGCTACTCCCTCTCTGCAAGGAATCTGCCAATAACCCCGATTGGGTTTTCGAATCTCCCAGCAAAGTGCTTCGCCAGCACTTAAGGTTTCCCAAACCCCGATTGAGTCTGTGGCAATTACGGACAGAATGCTCTGCAGCTCTCTGTATCAATCACCTCTAGAGTTCGTTGGGTCAGTGACAGGTCAGCTATTCGGACAAGTCGGACAATTTATCTAGCTAAACCTAGGCTAGTTATACTGTTTTCGGGTCAATGTACCACCCACAAATGTTGCAAGTGAGAGGTTCCCTAATTTCTGATTGGTCAAAAAAGGAGGTTAGGTCATTGCACCTCCTAAATTTTAGACTTTCTCAGGCTTAATATTCATTTTCGTAACCCACTCCTTACATTCCAGTTCCCATGGCATAAGAATTTTAGAAGACAATAGGGTACAGTAGGTTTTATACAAATGTTGCAAATGCAGGTACAGTTCAGCTTCGTCTTTCTGGGTAGCAGGTCGTTTTCTCATGAACATCTTAGCCTTGGCTGCCAGCTGGCTGATTTCCACTGCGGCCAGGTTCATTTCCCCCCGATCACGTGACTTGGACCATAGGAGCTTCAAATATGGAGTAGCAAGCGCCTCTCAGGCCCACGAAGTATGATACATGAAAAGTAAGCGAAAACAATTTAGAAACACAGAAAAAAAATTAATACACTGTATACCGTGATTGGCTATGCTACACCCCTTACTTTATAGTAACTATAGCATCAGGAGTTAAGCAGAACAGACAGCTTTGCAAAAGCAGCAAGGCAAGCACGGAGCATGTGAGAAAACAAAGAGACCATTTTAGCAATACTGCGCATGAGCAACAATTTCCCTCCAGAACTGCGAGTGCGTCACATCCCATGGGTATGACCGACGCATGCGCAGACTAAATTCCCGCAAAGCAGCGGCCATATTAGAGGCAAGCGTTATTACTATTTAGTAAACACATAGGCAAGCGTCACTGGGACACCCCGTGTAGTGTAAAATGTGCAATATTAGTAAGACAAACAGGTTGAATTAATCTATTAACATTATTTGTGGTTCTTAATACAAGTAAGTCGCGTAACGTGCGAATACTTGCTCCATCAATCCCCTCTTTGATGATATTTACTATCATCACTACCAATGGAACCAGATGCCAACTTTTCACATTTTTCCCAGTTCAATTTCTTCAAACATTCGATTCAGCTTTTCTTTTGCTTCTTTATTAGGGTGAGAATTTTTCACCCTTTTATAAATCTGATTATTCAGTTCCTCCAATTCCATTTCATCCACATTTCTCTTCACTCCTCTCTTATTCACAGTGTACTTTTTCTGGTGTTTGCGACATTTACAACAAATGAATATGATAAACACTACTATACTTATCCCCATGATTGGCATCAGTATTTTACTCAAAAGACTTTTCCCTAAGTTGGAAAACCAATGACATACAGAGGAGAGACCATCAGTTAGTCTCTTCCAGCCACTGTCAACCTCCAGTGGTTTGAGCTCCTTTTTCAAATTTGTAATGTTCCTCACATACCTTTTGACCTCCACACTTGTGTCAGGTATGTAAGTGCAACAATGTTGCGCTTTCAACATTCTACAGACTCCGCCCTCTTTTGCTAATAAGGTGTCAAGAGCAAGACTGTTTTGTAAAACCATAGATCTGATCGCAACCATTTCGGTATTGACCATCAGGAAACCTCCAGCAGTGTCAGTAGATAACCGATGCACTACTGTTGACAATTTGCAAATTCTGTGTGTATTCAGAGTCACTCCCACTGCAGGTATCAATGCACTAAAAATATCTCCCACTATTTCTCCGGCACCTTCTCTTTTTGCACGTGCTAATTTATTAGTTTGTTCAGTGCTTCCAGTGCTTTTCCCCACATGGTATATCTTTGGGAAGACAATACCAAAGTAATAGCTTCCAAATCCGTACCAATGGTCCGGCAATTGGAAATAAGCCTTGTTTCCACATATAAAATAAATTCCGGGAAACACCGACTCTGACCCATCTTTGAATCCCCAACCCCCAATTACCTTGTAATTATGTTCGCATTCACTGGAACCAATGAATATGTTATTATAGTAACTAGTCTTTTCTCTGTGAAGACAAAGTTTCCCTTTCTTTTCGAAATCCAGCAACATGGCAGCATTGGCTCCAACATTTGAGGTGCTCCCTATACTTTCTGCCCATTTAGGAACTTTCTGAGTTTTGTCTTTGGCTTTCTTTTGGAAACTTTCTCTTCTCTTTTCTACCATATCCAGAAATTCTTTCTGCTTTTCATGTAAAGAACAAGTCAAGTTATTTTTGTGTGCGTCATCTATGTTAATCTTTCCTACAGTTAGAAAATAATTACCCATGTATTTTGCTACATCTCTAGTCGTATGCACAGGGTTCAGGGTTCTTCGAACAGGAATTTCAGAAAATGTCACGTCAAGGTTTGAGTAATAATACTGTAACGGTCCTCTTCTGTAAAATAAGCTAGTTAGTATACTACAGGAAATTCCATAGGTTAAGGGCAAATGGTGGTAAGTCACACCTTCAGCTACTGAAGTGGGTAGCTTCATGCAGACATAACAGTCATCTATTTCCATCGTCTCTACATAATGTACTAATAGGTTTGCGAAAACATTTAAATGAGTTTTGTTCTTAATCTTGTTAAAGTGTAAATCTTCCTCATCTGGTGCTTCTAAGTTCAGTTTTGTTTGTTTCAGGCTAAGTGGTCTGTCTAGTACGTCTATACTTTGTGGTGTACTTCTAGTGTGTGTTTTTACAGTGTCATCCGGTAGGTTATTATTGGGGTACAGACTTGGGTTTTTACTCATCATAGAAGGAATAGTTATAGTCAGTCCTATCCATAGTATCAGCACTAGTGCTACACTACATAAACATATTTGACAGCATGTTTTACAATTCACACTGGAATCAGACATTTTGTCTCAAAAGAAGTTTTTCAACCCCTCTTTGTAACTTTGTACAGGTTGCTTACACAGGGCAAATTCAGGTTGGTTCTTCTTCCTCGGTACTCTGGTCAGCAATCAATTCTTCATCACTTTCGTCACTTATTTCAAGATTCTCAAATTCCTCCATCATCAGATAAGTCCATTCAGGATTCTGATATTTACTGTTCAGTCTCTTTATTCGAGCACTTCTTCTCTTAGGTTTTGCTCCAGACTGTTCTGCTTTACTGGAGGCTTGTTTCCTTTGCTCAAGTTTCTCCTCTACAGTCTTTAGTCTTAATCTCAGTCTTTTTATGAACCTTGGTTCTTTATTCTTTTTCTTGAATCTTTTGACTGGCACTGTTACTTGGCTTTCCTCTAATGCTCTTTTATCTTCGTTCAGTTGTGGCACATCTGCTTCAATGTTTTCTTCTTCCCTATCTGTCTGACTAGTCCCAGGTCTTGGGTCAGTTTCTTCTGCCTGGTCACTAAGCTGGCCTGGTTCAGGTGTATGCTGGATTTGGCTTTGTTTTGTTTCAGTTTCTTCTTCCTGAACACATTTATCTATTTCTATCTGATCCTGTTCAAGCACTTCGAACTTTTGATTTTCTTCTGCTTGAACTTCCGCCCTATTTTCTATTTGTCCCTTTTCAATCTCAGGAGTTCTTGGAGGTGTGTCGATAGCCTGTTCTGTCCCTATCTGACCTTCCTCATTATCAGGTTTGACATGGATTTCGATGATCTGATTATCCTTTTCTATTCCTGTCTCGTCCTCACTATCCCACTCTCTATCTAAGTAGGTTTGTCTTCTGGTTCTTATGGGATCGAATGTCAGGTCGATTACTGGGACCCACTCATCTTGACTGGTGCTCGGTTGTTCGTCATCAGCTACTTCAGGACCAACTTCAGGAGACCCCTCAGCTGCACAACCTTCAGCCTCAGTTTCTTCGTCTTCAGTCACCCTTTTCGTATGGCTGGCATGGATCCACTTTGGCACACCTGCACACTTCACCGCTGTTGTGGTAACAAGAATCACTTGTCTCGGTTTTCCCCACTTCGGTGCAAGGCAACTCGACCGGGTGCGTTTCTTTAGTACAACCCAATCACCCGGGTTCAGATTATGGGCTGGAGTTGCTGGTCTGGCGACGGCGTCTTTCCCAATCTGGTGAGAGATAGAAAGCACTTGGTCACCCAGTTGCTTGCAGTACTCTAGCACCAAATCATCAGAAATGCTTATCAGTTTGTGTCCTGGTACCCATGCTTGCGGCATTACTCTTCTCATCAGTATTTCATGGGGAACAACATCCGTAGGCTGACTCGACTTCTCGGAGACCGGTTGTCGGAGGCGCCGGTGCCCCTGGTCTTCTCTATTGATATTGAGAAAGCGTTCGACAGCCTGGAGTGGGGCTATCTCTACAGAGTGATGCGACATTTTGGGCTGGGCGAAGGCTATATCGGTTGGACCAAAGTGTTGTACACTGCGGCCACGGCGAGAGTCCGGGTGGGCTCTCTTATCTCAAGTCAGTATAAGGTGGGCAGCGGAACTAGACAGGGATGTTCGCTGTACCCCCTGCTGTTTGCGTTGGCGATGGAACCCTTCATCAGGGTCAGGGCGATACTATAAGGGCCTCGTTTACAGAGCCAGACCACAAGCCATCTCGCTATACGCGGACAACCTTCTGCTGTTTTTAGCGAACGTGGATGAGGAATTGGAGGGAGCGAGGCGGCTCCTCGGACTCTTCGGGAGACTATCGAGCCTAAAGGTTAACTGGGCCAAATCCTGCTTATTCCTGCTGCGAAAAGGGGAGACGCAGCCTGCCAACATCCAGGCGCTCCAGTGGGAGCCTCACTGCTTACATTATTTAGGTGTCTATATATACCATACAGCAGCAGACATGTTGGACGGAAATGTTACCCGCTGCATTAATGCATTGAAGGGGAGCATGGACTTTTGGGCCACTCTGCCGCTCTCGATGACGGGCTGTGTTTCATTGCTAAAGATGATAGCGCTTCCACGGCTGCTATACTACTTACGTACGTTACCGGTGTGGATACCGAGATCCATTTTCCGACAATTAAGATCGCTGGTGATAGCATTTCTATGGGGTACGGGCAGGCGAAGGATAGCGCTTGACACTTTATTACGGCCCAAAGATGAAAGAGGTATTGCAGTGCCTGATTTTGAGTATTACTACTTGGCGGCACAGTTGCAGTCCTTTACTCAGGAGATAGCGAAGGTCTACCGGGGTCCGGAACCGGGCAGAGACGAGGGCACTCCACGCCATGTGCTCGCGTACATTACCCTTCACCAAAGACTTATCGTTAGAGACTTGTCTGTGGAGGAGCAGACGTTTAGACTCTGTTGGAACCGAGCACGCCGAAGAGCGGGGACTCGGCGAATGTACGCACCTGAGATCCCGCTGGGAATGGTGACGCCGCTACCTCACGGCGGGGACTGGTCGAGACTGCAGGGTTGGGAAGATGCCGGCCTACAGATGTTGGGTGACCTCTATGAGGACGGGGTGTTGATCCCGTTCCAGACTCTGCAGGAACGATTCGATTTGCCTAGAGGAGACTATTTGATGCACACTGCTGTAATCGGAGCCATGCAAGAGCACTGGGGGGGGGGGATTGCAGGAACCTGCCACTTCTATGGCCTGTCAATATACGATGATGGCAGCCGGAACTTACAAGGCTGTGACCTGCCTATATTCCCGAATGCTACGGGAAACCCTGCAGCCACTCACCGCCCTGAAAGCTAAATGGGAACTGGATCTCCAGATGGAGATCCCTGACACCACCTGGGGACAATTGTTGCGGCGGGCGAGGAAGAGCACGAGAAACGCCAGATTTCAACTGATACACTTTTACATTCTTCATAGGGCGTACCTCACCCCAGGGAAACTAAAGAAATACTTTGGAGTTGAGCAAACGGCTTGCCCTAGATGCAATACAGTGGAGGCAGATCTGGGGCACATGCTATGGGATTGCCCCCAATTGAGGGACTATTGGCAGGAGATTGGGGAGGCACTGAATAATGCTACGGACAGGGAGTTGCAATATACCAAAGCGGTAGGATTACTGCACTGGTTTCCTCACACGCCGAAGAATAAGACGACCAGTAAGTTTATAGACATGGGGCTGATACTAGCGAAGAGGGAAATCACTAGGAATTGGAAATCTAGGAGGGGGCCCACGTACAAGCGATGGTACAATGAATGCCTAAAGTGGGCGGCGAGCGAAAGCACCCTGCGATATCAACTAGCTAGATGTGCTGCAGACGAGAAGGCGTTAGAAAGGGCGACAGCATGGGAGACACTAGTGCAGGCGCTCCGAGATGGTACTGGGGGGAGGAGGGGGAACACACAGACACTGATATGGAAGATCCCACTAGCACACCGGGTACACACTGTTAGCGAATGATACATTCCTCCTCGCACACACCAGAACATATGTTACCTAGTAATCCAGATATAGGCGCAGTCACGGGGGGGGGGAGAGTTTAGAGGGGGGGGTTTGGGAGTTCGGGGGGTTGCTGCTAGGGGGAGGGGGAGGGGTGAAAATATTAAAGCGGGCCACTTCATCCTGAAGTCCGGAACACGAGGAATAGAGGAAATTGCGGAGACTGAATATATAACTGACGCCGCCCGGCCTTCGGGATGTGGGCTTACTGGCTGTGTAAACGATTTGCTCAGGCAAACTCTACATTTAATTACTGCATTGATGGCATACTTAAAACTGTAATGTATCTGCAAAGATTTGGTACTGCAATAAAAACGATGTTAAAAAAGAAAAATCAGTATTTCATGGGGGCTCAGGCCTGTCTTCCGATCTGGAATACTTCTGATTCCCATCAGGACAAAGGGAAAGGCGTCTATCCAATTCATTCCAGTGGAGTTACACATTTTTCCTAATATTGACTTGATAGTGCCATTCAGTTGTTCTACCATTCCAGAAGCCTCTGGGCGATATGCACAGTGCAGTTTTTGGGTAATTTTGAATGCTTCACAGATCTGGCCTATTATTTCATTCTGAAAATGCCCACCTCTGTCTGATTCAATTGTGACTGGAAAACCGTCCCTCAGTAACAACTTGGCTACAGTAATGCCGTCATTTTTCTTTGCAGGATAGGCTTCTACCCATTTTGAAAATAGACAGACAATGACAAGGACGTACCTCATTCCTTTACAAGGGGGTAACTGAATAAACTCAATTTGTAATCTGATAAAAGGACCTTCTGCCTTTCCAATTGTACCTGGTAAAACTACTGTTTTCTTTCCAGGATTGTATTGTTGACAAGTTAAGCACCTCTGGCAGAGTGACTCTCCAATGTTCCTGAATTTTGAATTGAACCATGTCTGTCTGAAGACACGGACCATAGCATCCTTGCCTATATGTGCATCTCCGTGAATTAGCCTAGCCATAGGAGCAAGCAAACTGTCAGGCAATACAGGCATACCATCAGTGTAAACAATGACACCATCTTCATTCCTTTTCTGACAACCAAACTTTTTCCACCTTCTCTTTTCCTTTAGTCCTCCTGCATTTTGCAATTCTTTCAGTTCTTCCCATGTTTGTACATCATCAAACACCATAAGTTGGCAGCTGTTTACAATTCCCCCCAACTTGATTTTGACTGATATTTTATATCTTGCACAATGTTGGGCCAGTTGGTCAGCATATCGATTACCTGCTGTCACATCGTCATTGCCAGATTTGTGAGCAGCACACTTGACCACTGCCAATTCTTTTGCTAACTGGATTGCTTCCAGTAGCTCCTGTACAACCTTTCCATTTCTGATAGGAGTACCTGAAGAAGTCAGGAACTCTCTTTGCTGGATTCAATATGTTACATCGAGTAATGGTTACATTTGCTGCACCCACCAGAATTCTTTCATACTTAGTCAGCCGACTAGGTGTGAGATATTGGGTTTTAGTTCTGGTCAGTAAGATTACAACTGCTGTGGAACATACACAGTTACAGGATATCCCATAATGATGGATTCACTCTGCTCGAGACTCATGCAAGTTGCAGTTACTGCTTTCAGACATCCAGGTAATCCAGCAGCCACTGGATCCAAAGTAGCAGAAAAATATGCTACAGGACGTCTAGTCAATCCCTGCGCTTGGGTTAGGACTGACAGTGCACAATTGTCCTGTGTGTCCCAAAACAATGAAAACTCTTTCGAATAATCAGGCATCCCTAATGCAGGAGCTGTACACAGACATTCTCGTAATTTTGTAAAAGCTGATATGCTTTCTCCATCCCACTCCACTGGGTCCTTTGCTCCTTTCTTTGTAATTTTTATTAATGGTTTCGCTAGGACTGCAAATCCCACAATCCACTGTCTACAGTATCCTACAACTCCAAGGAACATTCTGATCTCTTTCTGAGTATTGGGTAGATGCATGTTTCGAATTATCCTAATTCTTTCTGTGGTTACTTTCCTGATACCTTTCTCTATCTGGTGCCCCAGATATTTCACTGAAGAGGTACAGAACTGTAGTTTGTCTGGTGATACTTTATGCCCTCCTTCCCCTAAATGGTTCAGTAAGGCAATGGTGTCAACAACACAGTCTTTCCGACTTTTAGACGCCACCAAGAGGTTGTCTATGTATTGCACCAAGACTGAATCTCCAGGTAAGACCAAAGATTCAAGGCATTTTTTCAGAATCTGATTAAAGATTAAAGGACTCTCTGTGTACCCCTGAGGGACACGATTCCAGACGTAGACATGACTGTCGAATTCAAATGAGAAGAGAAATTTGCTGTCTGGATGCAATGGGATTGAAAAGAATGTAAATGTACATGTATTTATATACATTTACATTCTTTTCAATCCCGTGACATAGGTCAATAACGGTAAACCATTCAGCATTCCATGGAATTTGGTACAAAATCACTGCAGGGTTTGTCACGATAGGACAGCAAGGAACGACAATTTTGTTTACCGTACGCAGGTCCTGCACTACCCTGTACTTACCACTCGGTTTCTTGATTCCAATTATGGGCGAATTACAAGGACTGCTCATTACCTCCTGTATGCTGTTTGCTTCTAACAATCTTTTTATTTCGATGGCAACCCCTGCTTTTACTTCTGCACTCATTTTGTACTGTTTGGTATTTGGGTAAACTGCATCTTCCTTTATGGCTATTTTAATTGGGTCAACATTTGCCATTAATCCTACATCTTTTCCAGTAAAATCCCATACCTCTGGTTTCACTGTCTGTTGGAGCTCTTCAGGTAAGTCTTGTATTGTCAGTCTTTTAATTTCTGAGTCAGGCCTTATTAACATCAATTTATAAATTCCATCTACATCTGGGGTCTGAATTTGAACGCCTTTTGGTGTGCAAATGATGGTACAATTCATTTTGCACAACAAATCACGTCCTAGTAAGTTCACAGGACTTGAATCACAGACTACAAATCTGTGCATCTCTTTGAAGTTCCCTATTGTGATCTCCATGGGCTCTGTAACTGGGGTACTAATTAATTGATTAGAAACACCCACTACTTGGATTGCTTCTCCCGAGAGGGGCAGGTTAGGAACATCTGCTGTTCTCACAGTAGAACGGGTAGCACCAGTGTCCAACAGAAAGGTGACATCATTTCCTTCAACCTTTCCTTCAATGTAGGGCCCTGACTAGTCTACCGGCAAGGAGGCGCCAAGCACGCACTCCTCGTCCTCCCCCCTCAGGCACCGTCAGTAAGGTTCATCATAGAAGAATGTATCATTCAACAGGAATTGCGAAGTTGCTGCATTTCTATCCTCCCTTCCTTCCCAAACCTCTGCTTCCTCACTCTGTTGTGCTCTGCTCCTATAGTTTGGCCTAGGTGCACGAGGCAACTGTTGCTGTTTTACCTGTTGCTGTGTCTTTCGTGGCCCCTCATTCTGCACCTGTGGATTCAAATCATTAATGTGCACGTTATCATTCTGCACAGCCTTACACTCGTCCCTCCAGTGCCTTATCTTTCCGCACCCGTGACAGGGAAATTTCTTTCAGGCTTCTTCTCGGCTCATTTTCACTCTGGGCTTCCCTCCACCCCCAGAGTTCTGATTCTGGGTATTATTCGCTTTACTTAACCGCTGTTCTTGGCGCTCTGCTAATTTTACTTGTGCCCACATAACTTTTTCTTTTAATTCTTTTAGTTTATTTTCCAGCTCATCTTCACAATATTTAGCATACTTCAGGACCTCATCAATGGGCTTAGCTTGCCAACAGATTTTATTGTCTTTGATCCATTGAGAAATTTCAGGTCTCAGCCCTAACACAAATCGATAAATGAAGTGGGTCATGTCCTTCGTCTCAATGTTATCTAGTCCACTGTATGTTTTAAACACCTGTAACAGTCGTTCATAATATGAATGTACAGTTTCATCTCTATTCTGGGTAGTTCTATCTATTCGGGTCCAATCAGTTTCTTTAGCAGGCACCTTCCCTTTCAAATGCAGTATTACCTGGTCATACTTCCTCATTACCTCCGTTGAGGGAACTCCTGTCTTTATGTCTCTGGCATATTCTTCACTTGGCCAATCAACATCAATTTTACATTCTGTCCACAAATCTACTGGAACTACAATGTCAAAGAACCCATCTAGATCTTTCAAGAGGCATTTTTGCACTTTAACACATCTCTCGACCTGTCTGTACCAGTCTACAGGTTTCTCTCGTAATTTTGGGAAATCATTTGTAAATGACACAATATCCTGTCTGGACCATGGAACATGTACATATCATCCACCTGGCACTTCTCTCATAGGATACAATCTATCTGCCTTGTCAGCTTCTTTTAGGACATATTCAGAAGACACTTGTCTGGATCTACTGTCCTCCTTTTTCTTTGACCATCTGGCTTTCCATTTTTCTAGATCTCCCCATTTTTGTAACAGGTTCAGCAATTCTCTTATCTGAACCTTTTTCCCTGACACGTTCATGTTTTCTAAATCTTTGTCAAAAAATTCTGCTCTGTAGGGTTTTTGCAATACTTTGGATCTGCTTACCTCTATTCCCATATTGGCTGCTGTGTCCGTTAGTTTCTCATGGAACCCTCTGGTGTTTCTGGTAATACTTTTACAAATGAACAGTAGCTCTTCCTCACTAAGCGTGTTCAGCCTGTCCAGTCCTACGTTCCCAGCCATCAGTTCTTCCAATTCAATTCTTAATTTGTAAATATCTAATGGTTTTGGCTGAGGATTTATCTTTTCTAATTCTCGGGTCCATCGATCTATTTCTTCCGGAGTCACTACCGTGGCACTTCGAGTACCTGCAGATGACTCTATTTGGACTTCTCTTGCACCAATTTGAGTGTGCTTTCTCTGTGCACTGCCTTCCGGTTCCCTTATGGGCAAATCCATTAAGGAAATTACAGACTCGCATTCACTTGCCTGGTCATCTACTATTAAGGGCTCTTTTCTTGGCTGCACTACAGCTGGAGTAACAACTGGAGTCTTCGGACTAGCCTGTCTATCCCCATAAAGAGGAACAACTGGGCCAATGGTTACTGGAATTGTCAGAGCTTCAGGACTTGAATTTAACTGGGATATTTTCTGAATGAGTTCATTTTTCTGCTTAGCTAAGGCTTCTCTTTCTCGATCCTGTAAAACCCTTTCCATGGAGGTCTCATGTATTACTTGTGGAATTAAAGGTGGGTAAAGATTCGGGGCAGTTGGAATTGTCGTACTCGGTCCCTCACCACAGGACGGTCTATAAAATGGAACAGTTGTATCGGGCATGCTCAATCCCTCATTAACACTAGGCCTATAACTTAGACTTGCCGTATCAGATGCACTGGCCCTTCTATTACTGGAAGGTCTAAAGAATGGATTTTTCGAGCTCAAGGACCTAGACTCCTCCTCATATGGTGGTAGATTTTTCATTAATAAATCCTCCAGGTATTCATCTTCTGAATCACCCGCAGTCATTAAGTGTTGGGTTTTCTCTGTCCTTTTTCCCCCTATGGGTTAATCTACAGCACGTACTGGGAATAATCCTTCTACCATCATATTCTGTCTCCACTGTTTCATTTTTTTCTCTCTGGTCTCTCTCTGGTTCTTTGGATAAAATTGCGCTAATCCCTTATCCATTCTGGGTCTGTCTCGCTCAAAGGCCTCAATCTCCCATTCTTCTAAAGCCTCATATTGCGTCAACCTTGGTCTGGGATGCAAGTCATTCCTTCGGGTCCTTAAATTAAACAAAATTCTACCATTAAAGGTACCATCTAACTGAAATGCCAAAACTCCGTCATCTTTGGTATAGTCCACTCAATTTTCCAACCATACACAGGTATGATACCTTTTATCAAACAACATGAAAGATGCGGGAGTATTAGGTGGTGGAATGATTATACCCTCTCTAGTTTTGATGGGTTTACCCTTCTTGAAGTAATTTTTAACCTTGTCTACGAAAGTCATCTTTCTCTTGCTTCCGTACATTCTGTCCAGTCTACGACCTTTCCACTGATCTTTCGCAAACCCTAAGTACCTAGGATCAGGTCGAGTCTCGGGATTAAGCGAATACCACATATATTTGTGAAACTTAAATTAAAATACGTACTTATGTTTACTATTTTCTTCCAATGCTAGGGCGTCTTGTAAATTTCAACAACCAATCAACACTGTGATTGCAAATAATTTTAACCAATGGGTGCGCGGCCTTTCTGTGAGACGCGGTCTCACGCTCCGGCACTCACCCCTCCTTTACAATACCAGCTCAGTTACACACCCGCTGTTTCGACCAATACCAGCGCGGCACAGAGTGACGTCAGCGCAGCTCCGCGACTGACTCCCTCCTTCACAAGGTAACGGAAACTCAATTTCTTTTCTTAAAGTGCAAGTGCTCTATTTAGTTTACAACGTATAACATTCGCCACTGTATTCGAGTGTCTAAAAAGAAAAGATTTTTGTTTCACTGCAAGTAAACCTCTTCTGTCTACTTTTCATACACTACGGATAGATCCCTTCTGCCTACCCTTCACACAAGCATTAGAGAACCTGCTACTTCTTTGACTCATCCACTCTTTTCGGGATATATACTAAGTCTAAAGTTTCACTAGCGAGCTCCTTTGCTATCACTCAAGCTCCGACGAACCTACTACTCCTTCTCGTGTGACCCTTACTAGGGAATATCACAACTGAAGTTTCATTAGCAAACTCGTTGCTATCATTTATTCAACTATTCATACAGAAAACCCTAATTAGCGCTTCCAGTTCTGCCTAACCATGCACTAATTGACCTCTCTGCAAGGTGGATTCTCCTTACCACCCGCTATTCTGCCCCCGGGGATTCCAGACAACATATAACAATCACTAACAAGTTGTTAATACAAAAAAAAATCATATAGCAGCATTTCATCAAAACATTTTAAACATTTCATAACATTTCAAAGCAATTTTATTTTTCGATCGATCGTTTTAGCAGAAGTCAAATTTTTTAGCGGCACTTAATATTTTTCACAGTTTATCAGCAAGTTACTTATCTACCTATCTTAACTATGCCTAACCATACTACTGCTACCAGAAAATTACTGATAGAGCGCGCAGGTCACCCGACTAATCATAATGCACACTTGGGCCCATAAAAATATAATTTTCACATATACTATATGTAGGAACTGGGGTCGCCAGTTCCCCGGGGGTAGCCTGGCACAAGCAGATAGGCACCCGAAAGCTTAGGTGTAAAGTGACCATACAGCACACACATCCAGAGACAATAAAATGCACGCAATGACTGACGCCACTCCAGGGTGTTTGATTAAAAATCAAATAACTTTTATATAAGATTAAGGTTCAGGAGTGGAAAATCACAGTGTCAATTAGTCATCAAAGCATTTCATAGGAGGGGAGAAAAGGGACAGTTCAATAATCAATTTAACATGTTACCATGACATTTCATTGGGAAATTAGCAGTTCATTAGTCAACGATGAACATTTCCTGAAAGAATTAGCATCTCATCAAACAGGAGCAAACCATTTCATTAGGTATGGAAGAAATCTCCATTTCATCAAGTAAGTAACCTTTTCAGTAGGTAAACAATTAGCCTCTCACCAAGCAAGGGTGAACATTACCAAAAACTCTTTAGCAGGAATGAACATATCCTTCAGCAGGAATAAGCTGTGCATTAAATGGGGGATAAGACATTCAGTTAAATGTAAAACATTTCATTAGGCATTAAATACCATCATATTACCTGGTGCCTGAATAAGCAGTTCCTTAGATAACTGTAGACCTGGAGTCAACAACTTCCTTTGCAGGCCTAAACACTTTAGAGAAAATCAAGCAACCTCTCATGAGGCAAAAGGACAGTTCAGTAAACCTTTGTAGAGCATTTCCTCAGGGCAAACATAAACACTGCCCCCCGGTAAATGGGCATCTCCTTGAGGCAGGAATAAACATTTCATCAAATGGGAACACCCAATTCATTGAGCACGAAGAAACCTCTTACTAGATTAGCAGAACCCTTTTCATTACATGTGGCACAATTAATTAGCGGAGGTGAAACCTTCCAGTAGGTATAGCATTTCCTGGATCAGGCCTACACATTCCCTTAGGCACAGAGAACCAAGCATTTGGTGAGAACATTCATTTCTTTAAACATATGGAACCTGGCCCGTGCATAAAACATTTCCTCGACTTTGCATTAGGCAGAGGGACTTCATGCAGCAACAAATAACCTAGGCATCAGGTAAGTTTACACATTAGGCAAAACCCAAACATTTCCTAATCAGGAATAACCCTGTCAGCAGGTGAAAGTAAAACGTTTCAGTAATCAGCCTTTCATTAGGAGGGCAAAGGGTGCGGTTCAATGATCCCTGTAGCATCCTTCATTAGCTATTTCATTAAGGGATTGCACATTGCAGTACTCCGTAATAACCATGTCACTATCTAACTGTAGAGCTTCAGGAAAGGCTGCACTAGGCAGGAGTAAAGCATTTTCTTAATCAGACGTACCCCTTCCAATCATCGCGTTAAGCAGAAATACACATTTCCCTGACTAGGAATAACAATTTCATTTAACCTGGGTCGCCTTAGCTCTCCCAAACTATATTTCCTTAGGCCTAGGTGGAACACTAGGGTAAAGGGCCGGACAACATCTCTTCACAGGTTAACAGGCATCTCCTTCGGTAGGAATAACCTCCCATTAAATGTAGAACCGGTAATTAGCCAGGTAAACGCTTTCAGTTAGCAGAAGTAAACATTTCCTTATGTCAGGGAACAGCAGGCAAGAGGAATCATCTCTTTTACCCTGGGTAGCCTTTCTTTAGGCCACAATAATCACCTGCTTATCTATAGTACTCATTAGGCCATGCAACAACCACAAGTCATGAGGCCAGTTCACGTGAAAACGCTGGGTTGGCCTAGGCGGTCGGGAGCATTCATTCTTCAATAGGGGCCATGGTAATCGACCGCAGGCCCCCCAAGGGTATTTGAGGGGGCCCTGGCCCAGTTCTTTTCCTCTAAAGGGTCCTTCAGGGCCAACGGGGCCCAGCAACAGTTTTCAATGGGGCTATTCTCCAGTTCAGGGAGCCTTGTAAGGGCCAACGGGGCCCAATTCCAACTTTCCCCCGGAGGAGAGGCGGACGCGGGCCTTCTGCGGCCTCCCGCCCACCTCCCAGGGGTTACCTCCAATCTTCGGCCCTCCGGGGCCCTTGTGGCGGCTTCCGAGGCTGGAGGGAGGGCTCGTGCTCTACTCCGAGCCCTGTGGTCTTCTCTGCGCTGTGGGGCCAGTTGCGGGGTTTCTCGGGGCCCCTATGGGGTTTCTGCCGGTCCCGATGGTGCAGCGAATCGGAGAAGGCTCTCTCACCTCCTGGCCCCCTCCGCGACGTTTCTCAGGCCCTGCCGGGGCTTCTCCCGGTACGGGGCCAATCAGAGGCCTGACTTGATGGGGGCGCGGCCCGGCGGCCATAGGGAGCGCGGCGGGGGCGGGATCACTGACGCGCCCCCGTCACGTGATGCGGGCAAAGGCTTCGGGGCCTGTCGGGCCTAGCGCGGCCTGAGGAATGTTGCGGCGGCCCTCTCCTCACACCGGGGGCCGCCGAGGGGGATGACAAAAGCGGCACCAACAGCGACAGCGCCCGGGGCAATCAGGAACGCTCCAGGACACAGCGCGTCCACAGGCAGGATGGCGCTTGACGAGGGCTGCGGTGGTGAGTGAGGGCTGCGCTCCGGGGCCCGCACACAGCGCTAGAATGCGCAGAAGTGGTTCTAGTCACCTGAGGGGGATACAGCGCTTTCCCTCACACAGCGCTCTGACAGACATCACAGTTCCGGCGACAGCGCCTCGTGGGCAATTTCACAGCCGGCTTAGCGCTCAGCAGAGTTAGCGCTCGGGGGCAATTACGATAATGGCGCTCCTGGCAGCAACATCTCCTCACATGACAGCACTAAGCAATCAGGGTCAATAATGTTGGCAAGGCAGCAGTCCCAGCAGTTCAGGGCTAGCGCTATGAAGGAGGATCGCTTAGCATTCACTTCAGGAAACACTTGAATCAGGACAGCAATTCAGCCACTTAGGATGCCAGTATGTGAACGGGTACAGCTCATGGACAGTCTGGACAGGATAACCCCAGGATTCAGGTCAGGACTGGGCTCATTAAAGGGTACGACCAACACCTGCAGCTTCGGATGCAACGCCTGCGCTACTTCCTCTCTGCAAGGAATCTGCCAATAACCCCGATTGGGTTTTCAAATCTCCCAGCAAAGTGCTTCGCCAGCACTGAAGGTTTCCCAAACCCCGATTGAGTCTGTGGCAATTACGGACAGAGTGCTCCGCAGCTCTCTGTATCAATCACCTGTAGAGTTCGTTGGGTCAGTGACAGGTCAGCTATTCGGACAAGTCGGACAATTTCTCTAGCTAAACCTAGGCTAGTTATACTGTTTTCGGGTCAATGTACCACCCACAAATGTTGCAAGTGAGAGGTTCCCTAATTTCTGATTGGTCAAAGGAGGAGGTTAGGTCATTGCACCTCCTAAATTTTAGACTTTCTAAGGCTTAATATTAATTTTCGTAACCCACCCCTTACATTTCAGTTCCCATGGCATAAGAATTTTAGAAGACAATAGGGTACAGTAGGTTTTATACACATGTTGCGAATGCAGGTACAGTTCTGCTTCGTCTTTCTGGGTAGCAGGTCGTTTTCTCATGAACATCTTAGCCTTGGCTGCCAGCTGGCTGATTTCCACTGCGGCCAGGTTCATTTCCTCCCCATCACGTGACTTGGACCATAGGAGCTTCAAATATGGAGTAGCAAGCGCCTCTCAGGCCCACGAAGTATGATACATGAAAAGTAAGCGAAAACAATTTAGAAACACAGGAAAAAAAATGAATACACTGTATACCGTGATTGGCTATGCTACACCCCTTACTTTATAGTAACTATAGCATTAGGAGTTAAGCAGAACAGACAGCTTTGCAAAAGCGGCAATGCAAGCATGGAGCATGTGAGAAAACAAAGTGGCCATTTTAGCAATACTGCGCATGAGCAACAATTTCCCTCCAGAACTGCGAGTGCGTCACATTACATGGGTATGACCGACGCATGCGCAGACTAAATTCCCGCAAAGCAGCGGCCATATTAGAGGCAAACGTTATTACTATTTAGTAAACACATAGGCAAGTGTCACTGGGACACCCCGTGTAGTGTAAAATGTGCAATATTAGTAAGACAAACAGGTTGAATTAATCTATTAACATTATTCGAGGTTCTTGATACAAGCAAGTTGCGTAACGTGCGAATACTTGCTCCATCACTACTTCCACACCAGGTTGAGTGTTAATTTTGCTTCATGTTCAGTGACGTAGGAATGGGAGTGCGGTGGGTGCAGACCGCCCTGGTTGTCATCACTGAGGGGGTGACAAAATGGCAAAAATATGTGTTTTAAACACATATTTTTGCCATTTTGTCAAGCCGGGGGTGACAAAACAAATTCAGCACAGGGTCCCACCTTACCTTGCTATGCCACTGTTCATGTTGAGATGGGTCCTCAAACCTACTAAGTAAGCACAGAAGTTTACGTCTCTTGTCCCTGATGCCATATATAATTTTAGCTCATTCTGTTAAGTACTAATGATTTGGGCCCCATCTGGTACAAGGAGGATGGTAGGCTCTCTTTCACACCTAAACTGGAGAGCATGGTCCAGAAGGCACTTTTCAAATGTCACAATACCCTTGCATCACTATTTTTTCATTTGTAATATGTAGCCATTGCCCATTGACAGAGGATGAGTTTGAAGGCTTCCCACAATGTAGTCTGAGATGCAACAGGCCCCTTGTTTTGTTGATAGTGCTCAGTTTTCTCTGTAAGTTGGAACCTGAGAAACGTGAGAGCACTGATGAAGTTGTGCTCCACATGTGAGCCTGACACAGCAAGCGGGCCACAGCGGGTTTTGGAGGGGACCAGTGCTTAAAGGCAGGGGCACATCAGATTTTGGAATCAGTGGTAGAATGGGGCTTGAAGGCAGAGGCAGGTGAAGGTATCCCAACAACAGCCCTTTTCCACTTCAAGTTCTGCAGGCCTCACAGTGCATATGCATGGTCTATAGCAGGGTGTGACAGCATTTGGAAAGTACAAAACATTAACTCCAGGAAGATATAGTTTAAAAGCTTAAAGGTTGGCATTATATGTTTATACATTTAAATCCTAGCATGTTTGAATTCAATCTTGCCTTAATTCTATTGCTGATAAAATAGGCTCCTTTTGTTTTGATAGTAATAAACAAGTTTTTATTGTGTACTGTCTAAATCGATATAATTAGTGCATTAAAATAATGTGTCTGCTCTATGGTGTGTTTTATCTGCTGCGTATGTGATGCTAACAGGCTATCGTAGACAGTGTCCAAAAACAGTGTCTTCAATCATTGTGTGAACTAACTTCACGAAGTCTGGTTCCATGCTCAGATGAAACATGAGGGCATTCAAGAGCATGGAGCTCGTCTGTCCAAAGGCTTTCTGACCAAAACAATTGTAAGTTTACGGAAGGCGGAATGGTTGCTTTTTGGAGGCAAACCTTATGTGTTTGTTGAGTTAGTAAGATGTGTATAGCCTAATTAGGTATTGTGGTGGACAACACTGTCATGTTCAATGTACAAGAAAATAATTTTGAAATTACATATTTTTTCCAATCAAAAAAACAATGGGGTTGCATTGACACCATATATAGCGGGATTGGATGACCTGCCTGAATTTAGCCCGCTAGAGGCAAAAATATTCATGGGGGAGCTACCCGACAAGAAACTGTCCCGAATATATCAAACCGTAGTCCGACCCTGTACCACAGACCTGCAGCACCTCAGAACAACATGGGGATGGGACGTTGGGGACATGGATGAGGAGGATTGGGTGGAGGCACTGGAGAGCCCTAGGGGAGCTGCAATATCCACGCGCCTGCGACTCATACAATTTAGGTACCTACACCGCACATACTATACAAGGCAGCGCGTATGGAAGGCGGGTCTGATTGCGTCCCCGGATTGCCTCAGGTGTGGGACGGAGGTTGGAACGCTATTACATACAGTGTGGGAATGCAGGGCGTTGCAGAGATTTTGGACAGGAGTGCTTCAGTGCTTGGATGAAGTCCTAGCCTGGGTGCTTCAAAGAGACCCTAAACTGACTCTGCTACATGTTATGGCCGGGGTGGGAGGCAACAGATACAAGCGCAACTTGCTCCTCTTGGGCTTAACCTTGGCGAAACGAGACATTGCGCGTTCGTGGAAAGCGCCCCCAGGCTCCCTATTTGGCGGCATGGAAAAGGGGCATGGACTTCTGCATGGGGATGGAGCAGCCTGTATTTGTGGCCAGGGGGTGCCCGCTCAAACATTATAGGGTGTGGAAACGGTGGGCGGACTATCGTGATTTGGAGCTGGACCCGCCTCCCGATGACACCACGGACCAGCCTTGAATGTAGCCGGACTACCTTGGCACTTCTGTACAATGGTCAGTGGCAGTACTATACTGTGCACTGAAAGTGTATTACCCAGTAGAGCAGGCAGCAGCGTGCAGGGAGGGGGAGGGAGTTGCGGGTGTTGGGGGGGAGTGACCTGTTTGTCATATCCTTGATTTGCATTTCCTGTTCTTCTTTTTATAATGTAACACGAGAAAATGACTGCATATATGTTCAAATTTCATGATGTTGGTGATTGGCTCTGGGTGGCAGAGCGTTACAGAATATATGCTTACTATGCACTCAATAAAAATGTGTTTAAAAAAAAATAAAAAAAACAATGGGGTGAAATCATAGTGGGAGAGATATGGGCTGACCTTTTCATCCCAAAGATGAGAATGATTGCATGATTTTGTGGCCTCTTCAGTTTAGAAAAGTGGGTAATCTCACATAGATCGATATGCATTACATTTTTAACCCTCACCCTGGTCAGAGTCTTTGCTAAAGGAGGTTCAACATCTTCCACGAGAAAGAAAGGTATAACCCAATCCAGTATTACATATTTTATTTCCCTTCCTCCTGCCATAAATAGCACCTGTATGCCACTTCCATTCCTGTTTCATCTATCTCAATAACTTTCCTCTATTGCAGTTTCAGTTGCCATCTGCTACTTCATCAGGCTCCTTGTCTGTGCATCATCCATTACACGTGGGCTTTGTTCTGAGAGAATCTCATTGCCCTCTCCAGACTCTTCCACTCTGCTCCCTTAAATACCTGCAAACCAGTGTTATCTGTAGGGGTTGCTGGACATACAAATGTAGGATGAGGCAACTGGTCACTTTTCTGAGGAGCCGGTCTTTATAGACTTCTCTAGAAGCCATTGGGTGTTTCTATTGGTAGGCAAAAGGCACCCCTATTCCTGGCTTGGCAAGTACTTCCTGGAATCTCAGAGTGCAGAACAGTTTCAACATGGGGATGCTCTCTAGTGACTCTCTCACAGCTGTGAGTGCTGAATGGGGACCCGGATGGTGTTCCCTGTGGCACCTCTCTAAATGTGCATGAAGATACTTTTATCTTGGCCATGACACTGGTCTTCCCTACAAAGGCACCATGCTAATGTTCTGATATGTGATGGCACCAAATGTCCTGACATTGTTTTGCAGCAGTCTCAGCAATCAGATTGGTATTCAATAAAACTGTTATTTCAAGTCTTTAGGTCTGCCAACAGACACTTTAACAGTCTGTCGGTTAGATTCTCTCGCCACATGCTGTTGCCTATAGTGTATTGTTCTGCATCCTATGGACGCTTCCATTGTAATATAAGGACTATTTACATGTTAAGGTTTACCCCCTTCTCACACATTCACTTCTTTATCTCACAATGCATTCCACACAGGAAGCAATTTTTGTCTATATTTTATTTACTGCAATAGGACTGTTTTATGGTTTGGTCAGGACACCGGTGTTTGCCTGACCTTAGGATGGCCACTTAATTGCTTTCTCAAGTGCATACATCAGGAGGTTATTCACCAGTATGGCCGCACTTTCTCTTTTTCCCACTTATGCTCAGAAGCTCTCCTACTACTATGCGCATCTGCTTGTTTTCTGGCTCCTATCGATTGCTGTCCGAAGATTCCTGCTCCTGCTCCACACGCCCTCCTTACTACATTGAGGTTGTATTTATGTACATGTATTGGTTTTCATATTCCTGAACTGATTAAGTGTGACTTAAGTGGGTACAGGAATGAGTTTTAAGGGGCTATTTAAGGAGTTTTGGTAGCAGACTGCTTTTGTCACTTGTCTTTGGACTGTAATGCAGTGTGTATTTTGATGATGGAGTGCAAAAAGAGTGCTCAAAAGAGGCGTTTAGTTTCATCCCCTTCTGAATCTGAAGGAAGTCAACACGGGGTCACAGACCTAAAAAATGGAGGGAGCAGTCTCCAGCCAGACTGGCTTTCCTGACCGAGGCTCAGGTGCAGGCCATGACTGAGGTGATGGTGTATAATGAGTTGGCAGCCAACCCTAAGACCAACGACAAAAAAACAAAATTCTGTAAAACAAAGGTGGATGTGCCTGATACGTCTTTGGATTCGGCTTTACAGGGTCCAAATACCTCAAATTCTAGACCAAGTTAGAGACAATTTGGTGTTCAAGGTTCCATCAGATCAGCCAGAGGAGGAAGGTCTTTACCGATTGAAGACATCTTTTTGGACACTGTCTACGATAGCCCGTTAGCATCACATACGCAGTAGATAAAACACACAATAGAGCAGAATTATTTGAATGCACTATTACATCTATCCCCAGTGATTCGGTAAAGAGAGAAGCTTTAATGGTCTGGTTTGGAGTTCTGGCACTTATGAAAAAAAGAGCTATTGGGGGTGTTCCAGCAACAGATAGGGGCAAGGAAGTCCATTCTATTCTGATTCTGGTGAAGAAAGTCAACAGTGAATTCAGGCCGGTGCTCGACTTAAGGGGAGTAAATCAATGGGTAAAGACCAACCATTTCAAAATAATGTCTTTGCAACAAATTGCTCACCTTTGGTGTGCAGGAGCGTTCTTGTAAAGAATGACAACACCGCCATGCTCTGCATGAGATCATCCGATTATAGTGTTTCTTCTTCCAGTAGTCCCATCTCCCCTAACATTTCCCTGCCTTCAAGCCAGGTCCTTGAGAACACTCAGGCTGATGGCTTGGAGTTTAAGAGGATTAAGGGTAAAGCAGGTTTCTGAGATGGTTGCTTCCTCCATTCAGGCATTCAGGAAAGCATCTACGGTTTCCTCTAATGCAAGGCATCAGGCCTCTTTTAAGAGAGGAAGAAAGAGGTACAATGTACCTCTTTCTGCACCCCTCTTCCTACACCCCTCTTGTCTCTTTCTGCACCTCTGTTGCTTCTTTCTGCACTTCTTTGGTTTCTTTCTGCACCTCTCTTGCTTCTTTCTGCACCCCTCTTGCCTCTTTCTGCACCCCTCTATTCCCTGTTTTTACACTCCTCTTGCCTCTTTCTGCACCTCTGTTCCTTCTTTCCACACTTCTTTTGTTTATTTCTGCACCCCTCATGCCTCTTTCACACCGCTCTTCCCTCTTTCTGCACCCCTCTTGCCTCTTTCTGCACTTTGCTTGTTTCTTTCTGCACCCCGCTTGCCTTTCTGCACCTGTACCTTCTTTCTGCACTTCTTTTGTTTCTTTCTGCATCTCTTGCTTCTTTCTGTACCTATTTTGCCTCTTTCTGCACTTCTTTTTGTTTCTTTCTGCACCTCTTGCTTCTTTCTGCTTCAATCTTGCCTCTTTCTCCACCCCTCTTCCCCCTTTCTGCATCTCTGTTGCCTCTTTCTGCACCTCTCTTGTCTCTTTGTGCACCTCTCTTGTCTCCTGTTTCTGCACCTCTCTTGCCTCTTTCTGTACTTCTCTTGCCTCTTTCTGCACATTTCTTACTCTTTCTGCACCTCTCTTGTTTTTTTGCAATTCTCTTGCTTCTTTCTGTATTTCTCTTGCCTGTTTCTATATTGAAATGGGAAGTGAAAGCTGTCTTGTTTAAAGGTCTGCTCGCTCTCGTGACTAAGGTATATGTCTACTGGTACATGTATTCTCACATGTGTTATGGATCTAAAGATGGTAGCTTAAAAAGCAGGTATCTTCTCTTATAGGTGGTCAAATCTTAGTTCTGCTTGTGATTTGGTTGCACAGGCAGACACGCACGCATACCTTCACAAACTTGGTCAGACTCACAACAGTGATGTGCTTAGGATTGCTTTATATTTGGTAGGCCTAACATTCTGAGCAGTCGATTAATAGTGAACCTTCAAGAGAAAAGTGAGGTTTAAGACCCCTTCGGAAAAGGATTAGTGATTAGGGTACTTTGTATGAGTCTGTAGTAAGGTACAGTCAAAGTAGGCCTCTTTCTGCACGGCTCTTGCTTCTTTCTTCATGTTTCTTCCTCTTTCTGGACTTCTGTTGCCTCTTTCTGCATTTCTCGTTTCTTTCTGCACCTTTCTTGCCTCTTTCTGCACTTCTCTTGCTTCTTTCTGCGCCTTTCTTCCTCTTTCTGCACATGTCCCATCTATGTAGGCATAGTTAGAAATTAGCATTTAAAAAACCTTCGAAATTCACTGAAAAAACCATAGGTTTCAGGGACGCTGTAGTTAGAAATTAACATTTTAAAAAACATAGAAATTCACTGAAAAAACTATAGGTTTTAGGGCCGTTATTGTTAGAAATTAGCATTTAAAAAAACCATAGAAATTCACTGAAAAAACCACAGGTTTCAGGGATGTTATAGTTAGTTGGACATTTCACTTGTACGAAACCAGAGAAATTCGGCCATTATAGTTAGTTGAGCTAACTACAACTCGCACCCCCGCAATGCACTGCTGATGACATCACATATTACATCACTCATGCCATGGTCAGTGACATCACTCATGACATCACTGACGACATCTCAAATGACATTATCCACGTGATAATCTGATGTACCTCCTCACAGCCTAATATAACCTTGGATACACCCACTCTAAAATAAAGACTGCCATTCTCGAAACCATAGACACACCAATTCCAGTTACTACATACCCATTCACTGATTCCTACGTCTACACACACATCCACTCCCTCATTCTTACAGTCACTCATCAATAAAGCCACTATCATAAGCACTCATACACCCTTACAGACACCCACACACTGCCACTCACCCATTGAGTTGCTCACACAGTTAGTCAGTCATGCAACTAATCAACCACACTCTCATTTACTCACGTACACAGTTATACACACATCACCTCACTTATTTATACAGATACTAACACATACTTACTCTCATACAATCACTAACACAAGTGCACACTCATCCATACAGCCACTCACAGTCACTCACTCTCACATATAATCATTTATATACTCCAACACTCACATATATTGCCTTTCACATATGTAGTTACTCACACATGTACCAATGACCCATCCATTCACTCACCACCACAGGCATACACACACTCACCCACCCATACAGCCCCTCACAGACAGACTCTTGAACCCATACACCCAGTGAATCACCCACTCACACATCATGCAGGATGTCACACACCCCCCACACACCCACACAAACACTCAGGCACCCATTCAGGTACTCAGACAACCAATAAAAAAACAACATATAGACACTCTTATAGGTACTCACCAACCCAAGCAGCCACTTACACACCAACTGACAGACTGATACAGACATTCATACAGATTAGTCAGTCACACATGTATTAGTACGACATGTTTAATCACTCACCTATACAGTAATTCATGCACCTATTAAATCATCAATTCAGACACTCATACACCCACTCATTCTTCAAATACCTTGGTATATATGTATATATATATATATATATATATATATATATATATATAACATATTTAAACTTTTTAGAAACACTCAGTCACTGGATGATGTCATGTGAGATGTCATTAGTGATGTCACTGACCATGTCATGAGTGATGTTAATATGTGATGTCAACAGCAGTGCATTGCGGGGGCGCGAGTTATAGGTAGCTCAGCTAACTATAACGCCCGCATTTCTCTGGTTTGGTACGAGTGAAATGTCCAACTAACTATAACGTGCCTGAAACCTGTTATTTTTTCAGTGAATATCCATGGTTTTTTAAATGCTAATTTCTAACTATAAAGTCCCTGAAACCTATGTTTTTTTCAGTGAAAACATATATATATAAAGTGCACAAGTTGCCCCACAAGAGCAAGGTGCACTCCCAATCGGCGTCCATATGGTCAGGGAAGATTGCAGGCGTGCCCCATGCCTGCAGCGACCTGACATGTTTCGGGCTCCGCCCTTCCGCAGAGGCTTATGCTGCTGCCCAGAGATGCCACCACATGACTCTCCTATATACACCCTTTAATCATGCATCAAACTCAGGTGAGTATCTAGGCAAGGAATCCTGGGATTGGAAGTCAAGGCTCGATTGTTACAAATTCCACATGTTTTCATTCTTTTATTTTTTTGCTGTAAAGCGTTTTGGCATCTCTGCCTTGCTCACAGCATATATACATTCACCCAAGTGTGTGAATCACTGATGACGATCCACTAATTCCATTGGTATCCAAGATTATGGTACAAATTACCATAAATTCTACAATTCTTTAAGTGAGTGAATCACGGTTACTAATTCACAGCTGCTGGTGATGTAATTCAATTTCCACATGAAAACATCGCAATATTAGTACAGCGTGATCGCAATGCTTAACCAGAGATCTTTTCCAACGCTATAAAATGGGCGCCACGGCGTGGTGCTGCATTCTTTTTTTTAAATAAAGAATTGTGCCTGTTTCTACCCGGCAGAGTTGTTACGTTAGGATGCTGAGCTGGCCGATGCGTCACTCAGCAACTGATTCCACTAGACTGATCCACGTGCACCAACTCCAGATAATGCGCGTGCACCTCGGCCCAGCCCCGTTGGTTGACGGCAAAAGCTTAAAACCAGCAATCGGACTCACCCACTACCAGTCGCCGCAATGCAGTCTCTGTACTGCCCTGCGACTCCTCTGTGCTGCCACAAGGACTCTTCCCTCATGGCTAGCAATGACATCAGCTTTCTAGGTTTCTCACGGCATCCCTTCCCCAATCCCGCTTGTCGCCAGTGCTGTATTTTCAATAACTCCTACCAACATCACGTGAGCTATTGTTTCTTTATTCAAGTTGAATTTTGCTCATGAAAAAGGGACCGCCTGTCAGGGGCGACGTTCCTCGGGGCGTGCACGATGCTAGAAGGGCCCACCTCCAGGCAGCTCCAAATCTGATTGTCGTTATGACAAAGATTGTTAGAGTAGCCAGGCGGGGGGAAAGGGTGTTAGGGAAGGAACAGCTGGGAAGGAGATCTGCAAAAGAAATCACTGGTTGTGTTATACAGACTGGAAACCCACAAAAAACAAACAAAATCGTAATACTGATTAAGCTATTCACCTGTGTCTTCCCTACTGCCTTGCCAGGGAATTTGGGAATAGGAACGCTAGAAATAGAACATATGACAAATGTGAACAATTACACGTCCCTGGAAAGCTCAAATAGTGTCTATAGCAAGCAGTATGCAAATAAGTGATACATACCAACATCTATTCCCCTTGATTCCTTAATTTCTCTGCTTGATAAATTTGTTCCACAATTGACGATAATGAGATATAATGTGGACCTGCCTCGCAACTTTATACAAGAAGTATTGTTCATAGATTGGCTTTAACCCCTTATTGTCATCAAAAAGTTTTTTCACCAAATATTCCAAAAATTAACCATTAACACATACCAAGGTTAACGGTTTATGCAAAAATTGCTGAAGAGTTCAGAATGCAAGCATCATAAACGAATATGTAATGCTCTTTCAAAAAATTGTTCACGAAGCGTTCGTATGGCTATTACCCTACCAATGCTTCTAGAGAAATAAAAGGAATTCTCTTACCCCAAGTCAGCCGGGCATTTGCTTTTCCAACTTCAAGCTATTCTTTGTGCCTCACCGTCTGAAACGATCGCGCTGAAGGTCAGAATCTCTTTTGAGCCAACTGCAGCAGTCGCATCCGTTGTCCTGGGGAGCGGGAGACGGCAGAGAATAAAGAGCACGTGTTGCAAGATGCAGTCTCCTTTAATAGAGGAGACCCGCCCGAGGTGATTGTACGCTTGGGGACGCTCCTGGGGAGGGGTGTGGCCAATAAGGACCTGCAAACAAACTCGGCTAAAATTAATACAAAGCAGCATTGTAGAAAAAGAAAACCCCTTATACATAATAAAAAGCAAAAAAGGTGGGAAATATAAATACACATGCTCAGTTTTATGTCTGCAATCACGTTCTCTTTACAGATTACTCAGTTCAATGTCAGCAATCACGTTTTTTTTACAGAATGTCTTAGTGCTTGCGCAATGCGCATTGGCAGTGTGTGACACTCATTGTATACTTTGAGTATGGGCGTGTAGCATTGTGCATAACCTTAATGTCTCAATGAGTTGTGGCAGTGTCGGTGACAATACCACCAGTGAGGCACCAAGAAGGTGGTGCAGTGCATTTTGCCACAGAGGTTGCGCAAACTGTCATTGCCACTGCATGGTGTTGCAGCGCACCTAGAACCGCAGCCCATAGCCATGACAGTACTCCCCCCTCCCAAGCGGTCTATAAGGGCAAGTATACGAGGGTAGGAGTCATGGAAGTTACGCACCAACCGGGGTGCATGCACATTCTCCGCAGGTTCCCAAGAATCATGATCAGGTCATTAACCTTTCCACGAAATTAAATACCATACACGGGAACCACGCCTGCAAGAACCCAAAATGAGACAAACTTCAAACTCATCTTTTCCATCAATTAACAGAGGGCCAGGTGGAGAGGAACACTGTTGAGGTCCATGTTTCACAATGAGGTGTGAAAAACAGAATGAATTTTCAACTGAGAAGGTAACTGCAATTTGTAGGCAACTGGATTGATTTGATAGATGATCGTATATGGACTAATGAACTTGGGGTGAAAGGCTTTTTTATGTTTTAATGTTATGTTTTTGGTGGAAAGCCAAACCTTGTTCCCCACTGCATGTAAAGGTCTAGGACTGTGATGTTTATCCGCCGTGTTTTTGTATTTTGCGAGTTTCAATCTTTGAATTATTTGGGAATGTACTTTCTGAATTTGTTTCACACCTGTCGTGATTGGTGGAACCAAACTCTGACTGTCATGAAGAACCACTGGCAAATAGGTAGGATGAAAACTATATGTGAAATAGAACGGGGAGATTTGCAAGGACGTATGATGAGCTGCATTGTACGCAATTTCTGCCAATCAAAGCAACCTAACCCATGAATCTTTTGTGGAGTTGACATAACAATGCAAGTATTGCTTTAAAGTTTGATTGAGCCTCTCTGTTCGGTCTGAGGATCGCAACTTATGGAGAGAACAGGAGAGATTTGCAGTGCTTGACACCACTGAGACCAGAGGTTGCTGTAAATTGGGTTCCATGATTGGAAATTTTGGGTATTCCATGCAAGCGTATGTGATGGTTTGGCACCTCTCTCCCTGGGAGTTGAACCGGAATTACCAGTCACTCAATTAGAATATCACAAAATATGAATCTTTATTCACCAACAGCAGTCCTGACAGTTTGAGTGTATCACAACACAAGTCGGGGAAAGAACTACATAGTCTATATGCACTATCCTTTAGTGGAAGGATGTCCTCTTCGTCTCCTGTTTTCCTCCTCCCGTACTGCAACCAGGACCGGCGCTCCCCAAAAGGCAAACAGAAACAAAGGGAGACTAATGTCACTGTCGGTCTGCTAAACTTATAGCTCTATAGTGTGCTCCCCGTCACCAACAATCCTGGGTCAGCGAGATTAGTGCAGTATAATCATTGGTTGGATGAAGGGCAAGGAAAGTGACGGTTTGTGTAGGGTTTAACACTCATTCAGGACCAAGTGCTCTATTTGTGCCACAGTCCCCACACACCCCTTCCCGCCAACCTCCTCCTCCACCCTTCCCTCCACATCACTAACCTGGAGCTACGGTCCTCCTGGACCGTAGCAGTGGGTATCTCTGTGTCCTGTTGCTTTGGGGGACTACCGGATACTAGCGTGGTGGTTGTTGGGGAATCCTCCCTTTGCCTCTTTGCGCTATTCTCCTCAGTCCTCCCGTCGGTTTCCTCTGGGCCTTGGGGTCCTTCTGCAGTCTCTAGCTCCTCTTTCTCTGTGGTGCTCTGCCTCTTTCCTTTCTCTCCTGCTTCCTTCCAATCCCCCAAACGACTTCAGATGGGAAAACCGTTGTTTTCCTTCTCTTCCCGTGACGTTTCCTCTCCTTTCTGTTGGGTGACTATACTGCTCACCTTTTCCTCGTAGCGCGCCCAACCGGGCGCCATCTTGGAAATCTCTGCTGCCTCGGTTGGGTACAAGCCAATATCACAGCATAGAACATGAAAGAGGAGCAAGTGAGCTAATTCACTAGATGTAGGTAATTCCTTACATGCTATGAAATGTCCCAGTTTAGAGAAACTGTCCACAATTACTAGGATATATGTATAACCATGATCACAAGGAAAATCCGTAATGAAGTCTATAGAGCAATGTTCCCATGGTTGTTGTGGTGTTTGCAAGGGCATTAGCAAACCTCTGGTTTTCCCATGTTTACTCTTGTTACGAGCACACATGTCACAATCAGCAACCCACTTTGAGACATCTTGAGTTAGTTTGGGCCACCACAAATTGTGCTGAATTGCTGTTATTGTTTTTAAGCTACCGGGATGCCCGGAACTCGCCAGTCAAATACTGTATTTTGTAACTGTTCAGTGGGTAAAAACAAGGCTGTTTCATGAAGTGGTAAATCTTGAATGATCTGTCTGTTAGCACTTTGTGCTAACCAAGTTTTCCACAAATAAATAGGGAAATAATCTCGTACTGAATCCAAGAATTTCTCAGTGGATACTATGCAAACTACTTTGTCTGCGTCAATGATAGCTTTTGGTCTTTCTGCTAATGGGATCAAAGTTGAATCTTGGCGCTTTAATGCAACAGCCTTTTTGTTTTCTATACCAGGACAAAAGGTGACCAGAAAATCATATTCGGAAAAAAAGAGCATCCACCTCAATTGACGTGGGGTTAATACTCGAGCTGTTTTCATAAATTGTAAATTGCGGTGGTCGGTGAACACTGTGATGGTATGTCGTGCTCCTAGCTAAAGGTGCCTCCATTCTTTGAACGCCTCCTCTATTGACAATAGTTCTTTCACTGCAATTGTGTAATTTATTTCTGCTGGTGACAGTTTTTTCAACAGAAACGCTACTGGAAGTAGTTGACCAGTGGTTACACTTCTCTGTGATAGGATAGCATTGATTGCTATGTCAGAGGCGTCAGCTTCCACAATACAAGGTTGTTCAGGATTAGGATGGACTAGAACAGGAGCAGAAGTGAAAGCTGGTTTAAGCTGATCAAATGTCTTTTGAGCTTAGGAGCTCCATTGAAATGGAAAGTTTTTTCGCAATAGACGGGCGATTGGAGCTATAGTTTGAGAAAAATTAAAAATAAACTGTCTATAAAAATTTGCAAAGCCCAGAAAACACTGGACGTCACGTACTGTTTTCGGGCTTGGCCAATAGATTACTGCTTGAATTTTCCTTTGTGCCATTTGAAAACCTCCAGGAGTTAAGATGACACCGAGGAATTCTACATCGGTGACATGGCAGTCGCATTTAATTTCAATTTACAGTAAAGGCCGTTTTTCTGTAATTGTTCCAGAATTGTTAAGAAATGTTGTTTGTGCACTTCGTGAGAGGTGGAATAGATTAAAATGTTGTCTATGTAAACAATGACAAATTTGTCTAGGAACTCCCGTAGGATATCATAAAGAAAAAATTGAAATGCCGCTGGAGCGCTACAAAGTCCAAATGGCATTACAGTATACTCCAAAAGTAGATACCTGGCTTTAAATGCTGTTTTCCACTCATCTCCTGTTCTCATGCGTACCAGATGGTACGCAACCTTTAGGCCTAATTTTGTGTATACTACGGCCGACTTTACTTGATCTAGGAGAACAGGGATGAGCAAGAGTGGATATTTATTTTTCACTGTGATCTTGTTCAGTGCTCTATAGTCAATGCAGGAACAAAGCTAGCCGTTGGCTTTTGGCACGAAAAACAGTGGAGAGGCTGCAGGGGACTTAGATGGTCGAAAGAAACAGTTGGTTAGATATTTATCCATACCCTTAAGTGTTCGTTTTCCTTTTCGGCTAGTGCATAAATGCGACAATTAGAGACCACAGCACCAGGCATTAAATCTATTTGGCAATCACATGCCCGATGTGGGAGGTAAAGTGTCTGCTTGGTTTCATTAATTCCTTAACCGCTGCCGGTTTTTCGCCGTAGTGCGGCGGTTCCATGAAGTGGGCGGGGCCGCGTCGGCTGTTCGCAGCACCAGCGAGGTAGTGCTTGCGACGGCCAATGGCCGACGGGAGCACGGAAGGGGTTAAAGATGTCTCGATATTTTTCATACTTTGGGGTTAAAGTGGTTTCTTTCTCTTCGGCTGAGTTTAAGACGCGCCCATCTATGGTTTGTACTATTTCCTTTTTTGTCTTGAGTACGCATGGTAACAATAATTGGTGTGCCAGTGCTGAGTCCACGAAGTTACCTGTTGCTTCAGAATCAAGGAGTACAGTAATTGAATGTCTGGTTTTTGATGCGATTTCTATAACCATGTCTAGAGTCAGATGAGCTACTCTCTCTGGGGTACTAAGTACTGGTCTACTTTGTTCAAAACGTACCCATTACGCTCAGGACGACTTCCTTTCCATTCGGTCAATCTAAGATCCAAACGCAAGGTTAAGTTGATAAGTTCAGTGCATCCTTTAGGTTGGGGGTCTATTTGTGTAAGGACGTCTTTTAATTCGCCACATAGTCCATGGTAATAGATTGCAGCTCTTTTTTCCTCTGGCAATTTTGTTTCAGATACCAGACGTTTGAATTTTGTAAAATAAGTGACCAAATCTTGATTGCCTTGGCGCAGTTCCAACAGTTCTGATGCTGCCCTTCTGTCAAACACCTTCTCGAATTCTCTGTCAAAGGTTTTCCAGTTATACAAAATGGCATTATCTTCGCAAACTAATGGGACAGCCCAGGAAGCTGCGTCATCAATTAAATAGGAACGCTACTCTGGATTGGGCATCTGGCAATGAAGTGGGCCTACAAGTGAAATGTAATTCTATTTGGGTAAGGAGGATTTGAAGTTTTGCAGGATCCCCAGAGAAGCGCTCAGGTACAGCCAATGGTATTTGGGGAGGGACCGTCACTAGTATAGAAGTAGGGTTCAAGCCCCCACCTGTAGCTCCATGTCTCACAGAATGAACTACATCAGGGAATTTGCCTTAAGGGACATCAAAAGGGTTCAAATCAGCCTTTTCTATGCTTTCCATCCTTTGTTGCAAATGTGAGACACTGTCTGCTAAGGCTGCAGTACATGCTTTAGAGTCTACCAACTCTTGTTGCACTTGCTCTAACGCCTTAAGGATGTCGTCAAGTGTAGCCATTCTAGCATTGAGTAAGTCAGGAGGAAAGTAATCCGAGGGCTCGTTATTCTGTCAGGGGCAACATTCCTCGGGGCTTGCACGATGCTAGAAGGGCCCACCTCCAGGCAGCTCCAAATCTGATTGTCGGTATGACACAGATTGTTAGAGTAGCCAGGTGGGGGGAAAGGGTGTTTGGGAAGGAACAGCTGGGAAGATCTGCAATAGAAATCACAGCTGGTGTTATACAGACCGGAAACCTACTAAAAACTAATAAAATCGTAATACTGATTAAGCTATTCACCCGTCTTCCCTACTGCCTTGCCAGGGAATTTGGGAAGCGGAACGATACAAATAGAACATATGAGAAATGTTAACTATTACACATGTCTCTGGGAAGCTCAAATAGTGTCTAGCCAGCAGGATGCAAATAAGTGATACATACCACCATCCATTCCCCTTGATTCCTTTAATTTCTCCGCTTGACGAATCTGTTCCACAATTGACGATAATGAGGTGTAATGCAGGACTTGCCTCGCAACTTTATACAAGAAGTATTGTTCATAGATTGGCTTTAACTCCTTATTGTCATCAAAAAGGTTTTTCACCAAATATTCAAAAAATTAACTATTAACACATACCAGGGTTAACGGTTTATGCAAAAATTGCTGAAGAGTTCAGAATGCAAGGATCATAAACAATTATGCAATGTTCTTTCAAAAAATTGTTCACGAAGCGCTCGTATGGCAATTACCAAACCGATGCTTCTAGAGACATAAAAGGAATTCTCTTACCCCAAGTCAGCCGGGCATTTGCTTTTCCAACTTCTAGCTAGTCTTTGTGCCTCACCGTCTGGAACCATCGGACTTTTGAGCGGACCACAGTAGCCGCATCCGTTGTCCTGGGGAGCAGGAGACAGCACAGAATAATGAGCATGTGTTGAAGGGTGCAATCTCCTTTTATAGAGGAGACCCGCCCGAGGTGATTGTACGCTTTGGGATGTTCCTGGGGAGGGCCGTGGCCAATACACACCTGCAAACAAACTCGGCTAAAATGAATACAAAACAGCATTGTAGGAAAAAAACACCTTTTACATAATAAATAGCAAAAAGGTGGGAAATATGCATACACATGCTCAGTTCAATGTCTGCAATCACGTTCTCTTTACAGAATGCTCAGTTCAATGTCTGCAATCACGTTTTCTTTACAGAATGTCTTAGTGCTTGCTCAATGGTTTGACATCTTTTGCGTCACGTTCTCAAAGAGCCTTTGGGTTCATCTTCAAACAGGATCGACAACCCTGGACGTCGTGATCCGAACCCAGACACCATAGACAGTCACCATGCGGATCTGTAATGGACATCATCTTTCCGCAGGAATCACACGGCTTAAACCCAGTCTTCTTCGACGACATCACAACAGAAGACAGCAACATCGAAGAGATACAAATAAACTCACAATAGTAACTAAGTTACTATCAACTCAACAGAAGATTCCTCGAAATCGTTAGCGTCGACGACGCGGAAAAAAGGGAACTGATGCCATCACGCCTACGTAGGCCTAATGAGGAGTCAGGGACCTCAGTCGTAGTCGCGCGCGATGCCGTGCTCCTATGACGTCGTCCACGCCGGCGTGCTACAAAAGAATTTTCCGAATGTTGCTGACGCAGGGGAATATTCACAAGGTGAGGAATCCACTGGCAGATGTATCCATCAGAAGTTCCAGTACTGGTGCAGCGTGTGACACTCATTGTATATTTTCAGTGTGGGCATGTAGCATTGCGCATAACCTTAGTGTCTCAATGAGTTGTGGCAGTGTCAGTGACAAAACCACTAGTGACGCACCAAGAAGGTGGCACAGTGCATTTTGCCACAGTTTGCGCAAACTGTAATTGCCACTATGCGGTGTCGCAATGTCCCTAGAGCCGCAGCCATAACCATTACACCGCCTCCAGATGTCCAACTGACTCATCTGGAATTTCGATTTTCTCTCCCTTGTTCAGTCATCCCGAACGGAGGTGAAGATTCCAGACCAGTCACAAGGTTGTTACAATGTGGTAATGACAAAGACAGATTAATGGGGAAGAAGAATATTTAATTTTGCATTGGGTTAATCAATCCTCTTCCCTGGATAACTACTTTAGTAATGAATATTGTTCATGAGGAAAATCTGAACTCAAAGTAATGAAAGTAACCTGCAAGTAATTGGGACAATATTCACCTGAAACACGACAACTAGAGGGTCCAGCACCATCTGCTGTTTTGTGAGCAGCAGACTAAGGATCCTTTGCAGGAGGCACAAGTGGTAGAAGGCATTCTACAGGGCCGGACTGGCCTTAGCGGGCACCAGGTGTTTTCCCGGTGGGCCGGAAGGGTGGGGTCTGGTTTGGATTGGTGGGGGGCGTTTTTGGTATAGGGGGCCAGTTTTGCAACAATGTTGAAATATCGGCCCCTATTACCAAATGCAGCAGCAGTGTTTCCCACCAGCATCCTACCACCCCCACTGGTGGCTGGTCAGATTTAATTGCCAGGGCCGGTTTGCATTTCCAGTCCAGCCCAGGTAATCTATATGCTGTTGACTAAGATTTTACACTGTCCGACTCCTACTGCATTTTAGATGGTACACCATGGTTCGGAACCAGTTCAAGGATATGAAGGCGGTAACTCCTACCTCAAGGACCAATACTTTGGTCTTGGTAACATTCATATGCAGCCAGTTGTGGAATATCCAGCATTTGAGTTGTGTTAGACATTCAAGGCTTGCTTATAAATCCCTTCCCCCCAAGTTGGTTTGTGTGTCATCAGTATCCATGTGGTAGCCAATGTTAAAGTTGTCAAGGAAATGTACGAGTGATCACGTGAATTCATAGATAATGGATTTATTTCAGAAACAAATGAGGAAACGTTGTCCTGATGTGACCCATCTGAGATGAAGTGCACAAACCCCTGTAGTGCAACACCTGTAACCTTTAATATGAGTTTTGCCCCACCAAACCCGCTCTTTACCGTCTCACTTACAAGTTGGAGATCTGTCAGTATTGCTGTGGTGGAACCGTAGCTGGCTCAGACATAAAAAAAAAGATCTCTGGAGCCCTTCAGCAGTACAGTCATCGAAAACAGAGCAACACAGATCTTTGAAGAAGAAATCCATCACTCAGGGCTGCTGAAACAAAGACAGCTCCAGACCACCGCTTTCTTGGAACCTGCCCTGATGATCACCATAGTGTTCGCTTAGGGGAGACAGCTGACATGTCCAATGTAGAAACAGGTTCTGGAAAAAGAATAGTTGAAATAGGGCACACAGGAAGAGCAAGAGCTGGCAGAAAATACACACTTAATCCTTGGACTGGTAGTTTAACCACTGAGCAACTCAAGCAGGAGCACAGGTTATGGGGACAACGTTGCCTCTGCGTGTTGTTCAGTAAGTTTTGTCACACACATTTTGCTTTGTTTTTCTTGGCTGGAGCCCAGTTAGCCCCCAAGATACTGGGTACACTTCTTTCATGGGAGGGCAATTTGACTCAGCCAGTCTTTACAATGGAAGAGACAAGAGGAGCAAAATGGAAAAGTGACATTGTGACTCCCCTAGTGGCAATGGTCAAGTCATTATCCTTAAACGTGAAAAAGCTCAATGCACCTGCTAAATGCTGCAAAATGTGGTAATACATAATTCCACATCATCCTGACATAGTCTTTCTTCAAGAGGTGCATCGGCTGCATGCAGACCAGTTTCACATGAAACACAAAACGTATCCTAGTCAGAGCTGACTTGTGTGAAAAGGCTGCTTCATACAAATACAACTTCAAGTGGGCACACTAGCACTCACATTACTGAACATCTACGCGCCCATTATCTACTAAGATGATTCAAGGAAAGTGGTGGAGAGCTGTCTCACAGGGACAGTAGGGAAAATAATAACAGGATGAGATCTCAATCTGGTTTCGGACACACATATAGACAGCATCTATAAGACAGAAGACAGAGAGGACCTTAGAGCATTGATTCTTTTGTTATGTAGAAAGGAATCTCCAGTTTGGGGTATTGTCTCTGTAAAATCTTAGTAACATGCTCCACATTCTTTTTTTCTTTCATTGTGCATATCAATACATTGTAAATGTAAGCTATGATGTATTGATTCAGGATTTCGCTCAATTCTTCACTGATGAAGTACTGGAAGGTTTTTGGCATATTATATAACACAAATCAAACCACATGTTATTCACAGAGAGTCAAAAACACTTTAGCATCACCATTTTCACTCCTCACCTTCTGTAACATGGATTAAATAGTAAGTACGATGGAAACCAGTTTTCATTAGTTGTTTGTATATTTCACTTGGTAATGCAAACAACAAATGATTACGTTTTGAAAGGGATACATTTACATTCTTCGTAGAGAGGATAGCGAGAAGCCCTCTTTCCCATTCTAAGATAACAAGAAAACAATAACTGTGCTCAAGACGAGATAAGTTTTCGGCCTGTAGTCGTAAATGCTTTTCAAGCAGAAATAAAACTTCAAGGAATCTCATCCATCTATTACAAACAACAACAAGCATTTACAATGCAACGGTCTCGCCTTTGCAAAAGTTAGAGCTATTGGCATTGTAAATGACAAACCTTTTTTTGATGTGTTGGTTTTGAAAACAGAGAAATAAATGGCATTGTCATTTACAATTGCAAACAAAACAGGTGATGGACCGAATGTGGATCAATGTCACACATTCATCCCAGTCCAAAGATCTGGGCCCAAATCCATCGTTTTTTTGCACTCCACACCACCCTGGGTTAGACAATGGCGATATGCAAATCAGCTCTGACCCTGTGCCCCATGGGAACAGTCCAGTCCGAACTACAAAAGCCATGTCCTTCCCAGAACGGAATCAAGCATCCAATAGCTTAATCTCTCCAAAATGCGAGACCTATTGCATTTGCACACACACACAAACAGAGAGCCACACACACACACACACACAGAGCCACACACACACACACACACAGAACCACACACACACACACACAGAACCACACACACATACACAGAGCCACAGACCACGCGGCTCTTGGTGTGTCCTATCTGCGTTGGCAATTATCACCCCACTCTTGCGAAAAAAACTAGTTGAGCAAGAAAATCTCCAAAACATGTTTTTTCCCCTCTCTGAGCTTGATGGAATCAGTGTGGCGGAGTTGTATTTTTCCACGCTATGACTGGGGTTTTTGGTGAGAATGTCCTTTGGGTCGCTTTTGGTGTTGCAGATGGGGGATTTTCGGGAGGGATGGGGGGGGTATGTGGTGCTGTTTTCGGGGAGCGGGGTTCTTTCTGAGGCTGCCATGCAGCACTTCATCCTCCCGCAGCCCCCATCTTTCTTTTCGGAAGGAGGGAGAGAGAGAGTGAGTAAGAGAGAGAGGGCAGCTCTCGGTTCCAGCCAAAGCGCTAAATGTAAAACAAGTATCAGGAAGGGAGTTTAAGAGAGGAAGAGACGGGCCTAACGTGATAAAATGGACGACATGTTGTAGAAAGGATCTGGTAGAGGGAGAAAAATGGTTCTGAGAGAGAGAAAGGAAGGAGAAGGAGAGATGGACAGGAGCCGATCAGATGAGAGCAATAAAATGGACAGTGGGAATATTTACGTTAATAAAGGATCGAATTGATGGGTGGGAGAGCCCACAGCGACTTCAAGAGGATCAAGCATTTGCAATGCAATAGGTCTTACATTAGGAAAGTTTGAGTTATTGGTCCTGTACATGACAAATTTGTTATTTGTGTGTTATTTGTGAAAATTGTGAAATTAATAGCTTTGTCATTTACAATGCTAATACTTTTATTTTTTAACAATGTGACACCTATAGCATTTTTAATGCAACATGTTTTGTATTTACATGACTTAGAAGTATTGATTTTACAAATAACTGTTTTAAAAAAAATAACGAAATACTTAAATAAAAGTTATTGTAATTTATAATGTTAATAGCTTAAACTTTTGTAAATAGCTTTTGTGAAGATTATGTTCAGTGTATTTTATCGTGATTAAAATATTAGAACAGAAGTGAAATATCAACATTTTTTGTAACATTTGTAATAAAGCTTGAAACATTGAGAGAACATATTTGAACTAGTTGTTGTTGAATGTTTGCACAGATTGATACGGTGGTGGCGCTGAGTGATGTGGTGGCGACAAGTGATGCTGTGGCGTTAACTGATGCTGTGGTAGCGCATAGTGATGTTGTGGTGCCCCTGAGTGATGCTGAGGTGCCCCTGAGTGATGCTGTTGTTGTGCGATAGATAGATCGAGTGAGGGCGATAGATAGAGTGAGGGCAATAGATAGATGAAGTGAGGGCGATAGATAGATGGAATGAGGGCGATAGATGGAATGAGGGCGATAGATAGATGGAGTGAGGGCGATAGATAGATAGAGTGAGGGCGATAGATAGAGTGAGGGCGATAGATAGATAGAGTGAGGGCGATAGATAGAGTGAGGGCGATAGATAGAGTGAGGGCGATAGATAGATGTGTGTGGTTGTGTGTGTGTGGTTGTTTGTGTGTTGTATGTGTGTGTGCATGGTTGTATGTATGTGAGTGTGCGGTTACAGAAGGATGTATGTGGAAGAGAGCAGCAGATCAGCATATTATAAGAGAACAGGGAGTTAAAGAAGGATGCGTGTTGAAGAGATCAGCAGATCAGCCCAGGAGAAGAGAACAGGGAGTTAGAGAAGTAGGTGGTGGAAGGGAACAGCAGATCAGCACGGGAGAAAAAAAAGGGTTTTGGAGAACGGGGCGGGGTGGAAGAGAGCAGCAGATCAGGATGGGAGAACAGAACAGAAAGTTAAAGAAGGAGGCGGGTGGAAGAGAGCAGCAGATCAGCACAGGAGAAGAGAAGAGAACAGGGAGTTAGAGAAGTAGGCGGTGGAAGGGAACAGCAGATCAGCACGGGAGAAGAGAACAGGGTTTTGGAGAAGGGGGTGGGTGGAAGAGAGAAGCAGATCAGGATGGAAGAACAGAACAGGGAGTTAAAGAAGGAGGCGGTGGAAGAGAACAGCAGATTAGCACAGGGGAAAAGAACAGAGTTAAAGAAGGAGGCGGGTTTTAGAGAGCAGCAGATCAGCACAGGAGAAAAAAACATGGAGTTAAAGAAGGAGGCGGGTGGAATAGAGCAGAAGATCAGCACAGGAGAAGAGAACATGGAGTTAAAGAAGGAGGCAGGTGGAAGAGAGCAGCACAGAAGAGAACAGGGAGTTAAGTAAGGGTGTGTGTGGAAGAGAACAACATATTAGCACAGGAGAAGAAAACAGTGAGTTAGATAAAGGGGCGGGGTGAAAGAGAACAGCAGATTAGCACAGGAAACGAGAATAGGGAGTTCGAGAAGGAGGCGGGTGAAAGAGAACAGCAGATCAGCAAAGGAGAAGAGAACAGGGAGTTAGAGAAGTAGGCGGATGAAAGATAGCTTAAAGATTATCACAGGAGAAGAGAACATGGAGTTAAAGAAGGATGCGGGTGGAAGTGAACAGCAGATCAGCACTGGAGAAGACAACAGGGAGTTAGAGAAAGAGGCGGGTGGAAGAGAGCAGCAGATTAGCACAGAAGAAGAGAACAGGGAGTTAAAGAAGGAGGCGGGTGGAAGAGAGCAGCAGATCAGCACAGGAGAAATGAACAGGGATTTAAAGAAGGAGGCGGGTTTTAGAGAGCAGCAGATCAGCACAGGAGAAGAGAACAGGAAGTTAAAGAAGGAGGCGGGGTGGAAGAGAGCAGCAGAACAGCACATGAGAAGAGAACAGGGAGTTAAAGAACGAGGTGGGTGGAAGAGAACAGCAGATCAGCACAGGAGAAGAGAACAGGGAGTTAAAGAAGGAGGCCGTGGAAGAGAACAGCAGATCGGCCCAGGAGAAGAGAAGATAACAGGGAGTTAGAGAATGAGGCGGTGTAATAGAGCAGTAGATTAGTACGGAGAATAGAAGAGAACAGGGAATTAGAGAAGCAGGTGGGTGGAAGAGAGCATCAGATCAGCACAGGAGAAGAGAACAGGGAGTTAGAGAAGGAGGTGAGGTGGAAGAGAGCAGCGGATCAGCACAGCGAAAGAGAACAGGGAGTTAGAGAATGAGGTGGTGTAATAGAGCAGTTGATTAGTAGGGGAGAATAGAAGAGAACAGGGAATTAGAGAAGGAGGTGGGTGGAAGAGAGCAGCAGATCAGCAAAGCAAAAGAGAACAGGGAGTTAAAGAAGGAGGTGGTGTGTAAGAGAGCAGCAGATCAGCACAGGAGAAGAGAAGAGAACAGGGAGTTAGAGAATGAGGTGAGGTGGAAGAGAGCAGCAGATTAGTGCAGCAGAAAAGAACAGTGAGTTAAAGAAGGAGGCGGGTGGAATAGAATAGCAGATCAGCACAGAAAAAGAGAGCAGGGAGTTGCAGAAGGAGGCGGTGTAAAAAAACAGCGGATCAGTAGAGGAGAAGAGAACTGGGAGTTAGAGAAGGAGGTGGGGTGAAAGAGAACAGCAGATTAGTACCAGAGAAGAGAAAAGGGAGTTAGAGAAGGAGGCGATGGAAGAGAGCAGCAGATCAGCACAGGTGAAGAGAACATGACGTTAAAGAAGGATGGGTAGGGAAAGAGAATAGCAGATCAGCACAGGAGAAGAGAATAGGGATTTAAAGAAGGAGTTGGGGTGGAAGAGAACAGCAAATCAGCACAGGAGAAGAGAACAGGGAGTTAGAGAAGTAGGCGGATGGAAGATACCTTAAAGATTATCACAGGAGAAGAGAACATGGAGTTAAAGAAGGATGCGGTGGAAGTGAACAGCAGGTCGGCACAGGAGAAGACAACAGGGAGTTACAGAAAGAGGCTGGTGGAAGAGAGCAGCAGATTAGCACAGAAGAAGAGAACAGGGAGTTAAAGAAGGAGGCGGGTGGAAGAGAGCAGCAGATCAGCACAGGAGAAATGAACAGGGAGTTAAAGAAGGAGGCGGGTTTTAGAGAGCAGCAGATCAGCACAGGAGAAGAGAACAGGGAGTTAAAGAAAGAGGCGGGGTGGAAGAGAGCAGCAGAACAGCACAGGAGAAGAGAACAGGGAGTTGAAGGAGGCGGGTGGAAGAGAACAGCATATCAGCACAGGAGAAGAGAACAGGGAGTTAAGAAGGAGGTGGGGTGGAAGAGAGCAGCAGATCAGCACAGGAGAAGAGAACAGGTAGTTAAAGAAGGAGACGGGTGGAAGAGAACAGCAGATCGGCACAGGAGAAGAGAAGAGAACAGGGAGTTAGAGAATGAGGCGGTGTAATAGAGCAGTAGATTTGTACGGGAGAATAGAAGAGAACAGGGAATTAGAGAAGGAGGTGGGTGGAAGAGAGCATCAGATCAGAACAAGAGAAGAGAACAGGGAGTTAGCGAAGGAGGTGAGTTTTAGAGAGCAGCAGATCAGCACAGGAGAAGAGAACAGGGAGTTAAAGAAAGAGGCGGGTGGAAGAGAGCAGCAGAACAGCACAGGAGAAGAGAACAGGGAGTTGAAGGAGGCGGGTGGAAGAGAACAGCAGATCAGCACAGGAGAAGAGAACAGGGAGTTAAAGAAGGAGGTGGGGTGGAAGAGAGCAGCAGATCAGCACAGGAGAAGAGAACAGGTAGTTAAAGAAGGAGACGGGTGGAAGAGAATAGCAGATCGGCACAGGAGAAGAGAAGAGAACAGGGAGTTAGAGAAGGAGGTGAGGTGGAAGAGAGCGGCAGATCAGCAGAGGAGAAGAGAAGAGAACAGGGAGTTAGCGAAGGAGGTGAGGTGGAAGAGAGCAGCAGATTAGCACAGCAGAAGAAACCAGGGAGTTAAAGACTGAGGCGGGTGGAAGAGAGCAGCAGATTAGTACAGTAGAAGAGAACAGGGAGTTAAAGAGGGAGGCGGGTACAAGATAGCAGCAGATCAGCACAGGAGAAGAGAAGAGAACTGGGAGCTCGAGAAGAAGGCATTTGGAAGAGAGCATCAGTTCAGCTCAGGAGAAGAGACTAGAGAGCTGGAGAAGGAGGTGGGTGGAAGAGAGCAGCATAACATCGCAGCAAAAGAGAACATGGAGTTAAAGAAGGAGACAGGTGGAAGAGATCAGCAGATTAGCACAGGAGAAGAGAACAGTGAGTTAGAGAAGGATGCGATGTGGAAGAGAGCAGCAGATCAACATAAGAGAACAGGGAGTTAAAGAGGAATGCGGGGTGGAAGAGAGCAGCAGATCAGCACAGCAGAAGACAACAGGGAGTTAGAGAAGGAGGTGGGTGGAAGAGAGCAGCAGATCAGCACAGCAGAAGACAACATGGAGTTAAAGAAGGATGCGGGTGGAAGTGAACAGCAGATCGGCACAGGAGAAGAAAACAGGGAGTTAGAGAAAGAGGCTGGTGGAAGAGAGCAGCAGATTAGCAAAGAAGAAGATAACAGGGAGTTAAAGAAGGAGGCGGGTGGAAGAGAGCAGCAGATCAGCACAGGAGAAATGAACAGGGAGTTAAAGAAGGAGGCGGGTGGAAGAGAGCAGCAGAACAGCACAGGAGAAGAGAACAGGGAGTTGAAGGAGGCGGGTGGAAGAGAACAGCAGATCAGCACAGGAGAAGAGAACAGGGAGTTAAAGAAGGAGGTGGGGTGGAAGAGAGCAGCAGATCAGCACAGGGGAAGAGAACAGGTAGTTAAAGAAGGAGGCGGGTGGAAGAGAACAGCAGATCGGCACAGGAGAAGAGAAGAGAACAGGGAGTTAGAGAATGAGGCGGTGTAATAGAGCAGTAGATTAGTACGGGAGAATAGAAGAGAACAGGAAATTAGAGAAGGAGGTGGTGTGGAAGAGAGCAGCAGATCAGCACATCAGAAGAGAAGAGAACAGGGAGTTAGAGAAGGAGGTGAGGTGGAAGAGAGCATCAGATTAGCACAGCAGAATGGAAAAGTGAGTTAAAGAAGGAGGCGGGGTGGAATAGAATAGCAGATCAGCACAGGAGAAGAGAGCAGGGAGTTGCAGAAGGAGGCGGTGTAAAAAAAACAGCAGATCAGTAGAGGAGAAGAGAACAGGGAGTTAGTGAACGAGGTGGGGTGAAAGAGAACAGCAGATCAGTACCAGAGAAGAGAAAAGGCAGTTAGAGAAGGAGGCGGATGGAAGAGAGCAGCAGATCAGCACGGGAGAACAGAACATGGAGTTAAAGAAGGAGGCGGGTGGAAGAGAGCACCAGATCAGTAGAGGAGAAGAGAAAATGGAGTTAGAGAAGGAGGCGGGTGAAAGAGAACAGCAGATCAGCACGAGAGAAGAGAAAAGGGAGTTCGAGAAGGAGGCGGGTGAAAGAGAACAGCAGATCAGCACAGGAGAAACAAACAGAGTTGAAGAAGGAGGCGGGTGTAAGAGAACAGCAGATTAGCACATGAGAAGAGAACAGGGAGTTAAGTAAGGAAGCGGGTGGAAGAGAACAACATATTAGCACATGAGAGGAGAACAGTGAGTTAGAGAAGGGGGCGGGGTGGAAGAGAGCAGCAGATTAGCACAGGAGAAGAGAACAGTGAGTTAGAGAAAGAGGCAGAGTGGAAGAGAGCAGCAGATCAGCATGGGAGAAGAGAAGAGAACAGTGAGTTAGAGAAGGGAGTGGGTGGAACAGAGGAGCAGATCAGCACAGCAGAAGAGAACAGGGAGTTAAAGAAGGATTTGGTGTAGAAGAGATCAGCAGTTTAGCACAGGAGAAGAAAACAATGAGTTAAAGAAGGAGGCGGGGTGGAATAGAGCAGCAGACTAGCAAAGGAGAAGAGAACAGGGAGTTAGAGAAAGAGGCGGTTGGAAGAGAACAGCAGTTTAGCACAGGAGAAGAGAACAGTGAGTTAGATAAGGAGGCAGAGTGGAAGAGAGCAGCAGATCAGCACGGGAGAAGAGAAGAGAACAGGAAGTTAGAGAAGGAGGTGGGTGGAAGAGAGGAGTAAATCAGCACAGGAGAAGAGAACAGTGAGTTAGAGAAGGATGCAATGTGGAAGTGAGCAGCAGATCAGCATAAGAGAATAGGGAGTTAAAAAAGGAGGCGGGTGGAAGAGAGCAGCAGGTCAGCAGAGGGCTAAAAGAAGAGAACAGGGAGTTAGAGAAGGAGGTGGGTGGAAGAGAGCAGCAGATCAGCACAGCAGAAGAGAACAGGGAGTTACAGAAGGAGGTGGGTGGAAGAGAGCATCAGATCAGCACAGCATAAGAGAACAGGGAGTTACAGAAGGAGGTGGGTGGAAGAGAGCAGCAGATTAGCACAGGCGAATAGAACATGGAGTTAAAGAAGGAGGTGGGGTGGAAGAGAGCAGCAGACCAGCACAGCAGAAGAGAACAGGGAGTTAGAGAAGGAGGTGGGTGGAAGAGAGCAGCAGATCAGAACAGCAGAAGAGAACAGGAAGTTACAGAAGGAGGTGGGTGGATGAGAGCAGCAGATTAGCACAGGCAAAGAGAACATGGAGTTAAAGAAGGAGGTGTTGTTGAAGAGAGCAGCAGAACAGGATGGGAGAAGAGAACAGGGAGGTAGAGAAGGAGGCGGGTTGAAGAGAGATGCAGATCAGCTCTGGAGAAGAGAAGTGAACAGGGAGTTAGAGAAGTAGGTGGGTGGAAGAGAGCAGCAGATCGGCACCGGAGAAGAGAACAGGGAGTTAAAGAAGGAGGCGGGGTGGAATAGAGAAGCAGATCAGCACAGGGAAGAGAAGAGACCAGGGAGTTAAAGAAGGAGGTGGGGTGGAAGAGAGCAGCAGATCAGCACAAGAGAAGAGACCAGTGAGTTAAAGACTGAGGCGGGTGGAAGAGAGCAGCAGATTAGTACAGTAGAAGAGAACAGGGAGTTAAAGAGGGAGGCGGATATAAGATAGCAGCAAACCAGCACAGGAGAAGAGAAGAGAACCGAGAGCTCGAGAAGAAGGCATTTGGAAGAGAGCATCAGTTTAGCTCGGAAGAAGAGACTAGGGAGTTGGAGAAGGAGGCAGGTTTTAGAGAGCAGCAGATCAGCACAGGAGAAGAGAACAGGGAGTTAAAGAAGGAGGCGGGGAGGAAGAGAGCAGCAGAACAGCACAGGAGAAGAGAACAGGGAGTTAAAGAAGGAGGCGGGTGGAAGAGAACAGCAGATCAGCACAGGAGAAGAGAACAGGGAGTTAAAGAAGGAGGTGGGTGGAAGAGAGCAGCAGATCAGCACAGGAGAAGAGAACAGGTAGTTAAAGAAGGAGGTGGGTGGAAGAGAACAGCAGATCTGCACAGGAGAAGAGAAGAGAACAGGGAGTTAGAGAATGAGGCGTTGTAATAGAGCAGTAGATTTGTACGGGAGAATAGAAGAGAACAGGGAATTAGAGAAGGAGGTGGGTGGAAGAGAGCATCAGATCAGAACAGGAGAAGAGAACAGGTAGTTAGAGAAGGAGGTGAGGTGGAAGAGAGCAGCAGATCAGCACAGCAAAAGAGAACACGGAGTTAGAGAATGAGGCGGTGTAATAGAGCAGTAGATTAGTACGGGAGAATAGAAGAGAACAGGGAATTAGAGAAGGAGTTGGGTGGAAGAGAGCATCAGATCAGCACAGCAAAGAGAACAGGGAGTTAAAGAAGGAGGTGGTGTGGAAGAGAGCGGCAGATCAGCAGAGGAGAAGAGAAGAGAACAGGGAGTTAGCGAAGGAGGTGAGGTGGAATAGAGCAGCAGATTAGCACAGCAGAAGAAACCAGGGAGTTAAAGACTGAGGTGGGTGGAAGGGAGCAGCAGATTAGTACAGTAGAAGAGAACAGGGAGTTAAAGAGGGAGGCGGGTACAAGATAGCAGCAGATCAGCACAGGAGAAGAGAAGAGAACTGGGAGCTCGAGAAGAAGGCATTTGGAAGAGAGCATCAGTTCAGCTCAGGAGAAGAGACTAGGGAGCTGGAGAAGGAGGTTGGTGGAAGAGAGCAGCATAACATCGCAGCAGAAGAGAACATGGAGTTAAAGAAGGAGGCAGGTGGAAGAGATCAGCAGATCAGCACAGGATAAGAGAACAGGGAGTTAAAAAGGATGCAGGTGGAAGAGAACAGCAGATTGGCACAGGAGAAGATAATCAGGGAGTTAGATGAAGAGGTGGGTGGAAGAGAACAGCATTTTAGCACAGGAGAAGAAAACAGTGAGTTAAAGAAGGAGGCGGGGTAGAAGAGAGCAGCAGATCAGCATGGGAGAAGAGAAGAGAACAGGGAGTTAGAGAAGGAGATGGGTAGAAGAGAGGAGCAGATCAGCACAGCAGAAGAGAACAGGGAGTTAAAGAAGGATTTGGTGTGGAAGAGAGCAGCAGATTATGACATGATAAGAGAACAGGGAGTTAAAAAGGAAGCGGGTGGAAGAGAACAGCAGATCGGCACAGGAGAAGAGAACAGGGAGTTAGAGAAGGCGGCAGAGTGGAAGAGAGCAGCAGATCAGCATGGGAGAAGATAAGAGAACAGGGAGTTAGAGAAGGAGGTGGGTGGAAGAGAGGAGCAAATCAGCACAGCAGAAGAGAACAGGGAGTTAAAGAAGGAGGTGGGGTGGAAGAGAGCAGCAGATTAGCACAGGAGAAGAGAACAGTGAGTTAGAGAAGGATGCGATGTGGAAGAGAGCAGCAGATCAGCATAAGAGAACAGGGAGTTAAAGAAGGATGCAGGGTGTAAGAGAACAGCAGATCAGCACAGCAGAAGACAACAGGGAGTTAGAGAAGGAGGTGGGTGGAAGAGAGTAGCAGATCAGCACAGCAGAAGAGAACAGGGAGTTACAGAAGGATGCAGGGTGTAAGAGAGCAGCAGATCAGCACAGCAGAAGACAACAGGGAGTTAGAGAAGGAGGTGGGTGGAAGAGAGTAGCAGATCAGCACAGCAGAAGAGAACAGGGAGTTACAGAAGGAGGTGGGTGGATGAGCACATCAGATTAACACAGGCGAAGAGAACATGGAGTTAAAGAAGGAGGTGTGTTGAAGAGAGCAGCAGAACAGGATGGGAGAAGAGAACAGGGAGGTAGAGAAGGAGGCCGGTTGAAGAGAGCTGCAGATCAGCTCTGGAGAAGAGAAGTGAACAGGGAGTTAGAGAAGTAGGTGGGTGGAAGAGAGCAGCAGATCGGCACACGAGAAGAGAACAGGGAGTTAGTGAAAGAGGCGGGTGGAAGAGAACAGCAGATTAGCACAGGAGAAGAAAATAAGGAGTTGAAGAAGGAGGCGGGGTGGAAGAGAGCAGCATATCAGCACAGGAGAAGAGAACAGGGAGTTAGAGAAGGAGGCAGGGTGGAAGAGATCAGCAGTTCTGCACGGGAGAAGAGAAGAGAACAGGGAGTTAGAGAAGGAGTTTGTTGGAAGAGAGGAACAGATCAGCACAGCAGCAGAGGACAGGGAGTTAAAGAAGGAGGTGGGGTGGAAGAGAGCAGCAGATCAACACAGGAGAAGAGAATAGAATAGGGAGTTAGAGAAGGAGGTGTGGTGAAAGAGAGCATCAGATCAGCAGAAGTTAACAGGGTGTTAAAATGCAATGCAATATGTTTCTCATTTGGAAAGTTTGAGCTATTGCTATTGTAAAAGACCATTTTTTTAATGTTTTGTTGTGGAAAATAGTGAAAATAATTGCTTTGTCATTTACAACGCTAATAGTTATAACTTTTGCAAATGTGACACCTATAGCATTTGTAATGCAATATGTGTTGTATTTATGTGACTTACATGTATTTATATTACAAACAACACTGGTTTGGATTTGGAGGGTGGAGTTGGAGTTGGAGGGTGGAGTAAGCTTTTGATTTGGAGGGTGGAGTTGGCTTTTGATTTGGAGGTTGGAGTTGGAGGGTGGATTTGGAGGGTGGATTTGGAGGATGGAGTTGGGGGATGATTTGGAGGGTGGAGTTGGAGGGGGATTTAGAGGGTAGAGTTGGATGGTGGATTTGGATGTAGGATTTTGATTTGGATGGTGGAGTTGGATGGTGTAATTGGAGGGTGGAGTTGGAGGGTGGAGTTGGCTTTTGATTTGGAGGGTGGAATGGCTTTTGATTTGGAGGGTGGAGTTGGAGGGTGGATTTGGAGGGATGATTTGAGGGTGGAGTTGGAGGGATGATTTGGAGGGTGGAGTTGGAGGGATAATGTGGAGGGTGGAGTTGGGGGGTGGAGTTGGATTTGGGGGGTGGATTTGGAGGGTAGAGTTGGATGGTGGATTTGGTATTTGATGTAGGATTTTGATTTGGATGGTGGCGTTGGATGGTGGAGTTGGAGGGTGGAGTTGGTGGGTGGAGTTGGAGGTTGGATTTGGAGGGTGGAGTTGGAGGGTGGAGTTGGAGGGTTGTTTTTGAAGGTGGCGGGTGGAGTTGGAGGGTGGAGTTGGACGGTGGAGTTGGATGGTGTTTTTGGAGGGTGGATTTGTAGGTGGAGTGGCTTTTGATTTGGAGGGTGGAGTTGGAGGGTGGATTTGGAGGGATGATTTGAGGGTGGAGTTGGAGGGATGATTTGGAGGGTGGAGTTGGAGGGTGGAGTTGGAGGGTGGAGTTGGAGGGTGGAGTTGGAGGGTTGTTTTTGAAGGTGGCGGGTGGAGTTGGAGGGTGGAGTTGGATGGTGTTTTTGGAGGGTGGATTTGTAGTTGGAGGGTGGAGTTGGAGGGTGGATTTAGAGGGTGTAGTCGGAGGGTGGAGTTGGATGGTGGAGTTAGAGGGTGGAGTTGGATGGTGGAGTTAGAGGGCGTAGTCAGAGGGTGGATTTGGAGGGTGTAGTAGTACTTGGATTGTGGAGTTGGAGGGTCGTTTTGGAGGGTGGATTTTGAGGGTGGAGTTGGAGGGTGGGTTTGGAGGGTGGAGTTGGAGGGTGGGTTTGGAGGGTGGAGTTGGAGGGTGGAGTTGGATCGAGTGGTGGCGGATCGAGTGGTTGTGGATCGAGTGGTGGCGGATCGAGTGGTGGCGGATCGAGTGGTGGCGGATCGAGTGGTGGGCGGGTAGAGTGGTGGCACTAGAGTGGTGGCGCTAGAGTGGTGGCGCTAGAGTGTGGGCGCTAGAGTGGTGGTGCATAGAGTGGTGGATATGGTGGTAGCGGATAGAGTGGTGGCGGATCGAGTGGTAGAGTGTTGGTGGAGAGAGTGGTAGAGTGGTGGTGGAGAGAGTGGTGGTGGTAGAAGGCTGTACTGTGTGTGAGAGAGAGAGAGAGTGTGTGTGTGAGAGTGAGTGTGTGTGTGAGAGAGAGTGTGTGTGTGAGAAAGAGAGTGTGTGTGTGTGTGAGAGAGAGAGAGAGAGAGTGTGTGAGAGTGAGTGTGTGTGTGAGAGAGAGTGTGTGTGTGAGAAAGAGAGTGTGTGTGTGTGTGAGAGAGAGAGAGAGAGCGTGTGTGTGATAGAGAGTGTGTGTGTGAGCGAGAGAGTGTGTGTGAGTGTGTGTGTGGGGGAGAGAGTGAGAGAGAGAGTGTGAGAGAGAGAATGAGAGAGAGTGTGAGAGAGAGTGTGAGAAAGTGTGGGGGTGTGAGAGAGTGAGAGTGTGAGAGTGTGTGAGAGAGTGAGAGTGTGTGTGAGAGAGTGAGAGTGTGTGTGAGTGAGAGTGTGTGTGAGAGAGAGTGAGTGTGTGAGAGAGAGTGAGTGTGTGAGAGAGAGTGAGTGTGTGAGAGAGACTGAGTGTGTGTGAGAGAGACTGAGTGTGTGTGAGAGAGAGTGTATGTTTGTGTGTGTGAGAGAGAGTGTGTGAGAGTGTGAGAGAGAGCGTGTGTGTGCGAGAGAGAGTGTGTGTGTGTGAGAGAGAGTGAGTGAGAGAGAGAGTGAGAGGGAGTGAGAAAGAGAGAGAGTGAGAGAGAGTGAGAGAGAGTGAGTGAGAATGTGAGAGAGTGTGAGAGAGTGAGAGAGAGTGTGAGAGAGTGAGAGAGTGTGTGAGAGTGTGAGAGAGTGTGAGAGAGAGTGAGAGTGTGAGAGAGAGTGAGTGAGTGTGAGAGTGAGTGAGTGTGAGAGAGAGCGAGGGTGTGTGAGAGTGTGTGAGAGAGTGTGTGTGTGAGAGAGGGTGTGTGTGTGAGAGGGTGTGTGTGTAAGAGAGAGAGTGTGTAAGAGAGAGAGTGTGTAAGAGAGAGATGGTGTGTAAGAGAGAGTGTGTGTAAGAGAGTGTAAGAGAGGGTGTATGTAAGAGAGAGTGTGTGAGAGAGAGTGTGTGTATAGGAGTGAGTGTGTGTGTGAGAGAGAGAGTGTGTGTGTGAGAGAGAGCGTGTGTGTGCGAGAGAGAGTGTGTGTGTGTGAGAGAGAGTGAGTGAGAGAGAGAGAGAGAGTGAGAGAGAGTGAGAAAGAGAGAGAGTGAGAGAGTGAGAGAGAGTGAGTGAGAATGTGAGAGAGTGAGAGAGAGAGTGAGAGAGTGTGTGAGAGTATGTGAGAGTGTGAGAGAGTGTGAGAGAGAGTGAGAGAGTGTGAGAGAGAGTGAGTGAGTGTGAGAGTGAGTGAGTGTGAGAGAGAGTGAGGGTGTGTGAGAGTGTGTGAGAGAGTGTGTGTGTGTGAGAGGGTGTGTGTGTGAGAGGGTGTGTGTGTAAGAGAGAGAGTGTGTAAGAGAGAGAGTGTGTAAGAGAGAGATGGTGTGTAAGAGAGAGTGTGTGTAAGAGAGTGTAAGAGAGAGTGTATGTAAGAGAGAGTGTGTGAGTGAGGTAGAGAGAGAGAATGCGGTAGTGAGGTAGAGAGAGAATGAGGTAGTGGGGGAGAGAGAGAGAGAGTGGGGTAGTGAGAGAGTGTGAGAGATAGAGTGAGAGAGAGTGTGAGAGAAAGTGAGAGAGAGAGTGTGAGGAGTGGGAGAGTGAGAGAGAGTGTGTAAGAGAGAGTGTGTAAGAGAGAGAGAGTGTAAGAGAGTGTGTAAGAGAACGAGTGTGTAAGAGAGAGTGTGTGTAAGAGAGAGTGTGTGAGTGAGGTAGAGAGAGAGAATGAGGTAGTGAGGTAGAGAGAGAATGAGGTAGTGAGGGATAGAGAGAGAGTGAGGTAGTGAGAGAGTGTGAGAGATAGAGTGAGAGAGAGTGTGAGAGAGTGAGAGAGAGAGTGTGAGGAGTGAGAGAGTGAGAGAGAGTGTGTAAGAGAGAGTGTGTAAGAGAGAGAGAGTGTGTAAGAGAGTGTGTAAGAGAAAGAGTGTGTAAGAGAGTGTGAGAGAGAGTGTGAGACAGAGAGAGTGTGTATGAGAGAGAGTGTGTATGAGAGAGTGTATGAGAGAGAGTGTGCAAGAGAGAGTGTGTAAGAGAGTGTGCGAGAGAGTGTGTGAGAGAGTCTGTGTGTGAGAGAGTGTGTGAGAGAGTGTGTGTGAGAGAGTGTGTGAGAGAGTGTGTGAGAGATAGAGTGTGTGTGTGAGAGAAAGAGTGTGAGAGAGAGTGTGTGAGAGAGTGTGTGAGAGAGAGAGTGTGAGAGAGAGAGTGTGTGAGAGGGAGAGTGTGTGAGAGAGAGCAAGTGTGTGAGAGAGAGAGTGTGAGGTGGTGATAGAGAGAGAGTGAGGTATTGAGGTAGTGAGGGTGAGCGAGAGAGGTAGTGAGATAGAGAGAGAGTGAGGTAGGCCGATCGAGAGAGAGTGAGGCAGTGAGATAGAGAGAGTGAGGTAGTGAGATAGAGAGAGAGTGAGGTAGTGAGATAGAGAGAGAGTGAGGTAGTGAGAGAGAGTGAGGTAGTGAGGAAGAGTGAGGTTGTGAGGTAGTGAGAGAAAATGAGGTAGATAGAGAGTGAGGTAGTGAGAGATAGAGAGAGTGAGGTAGTGAGATATAGAGAGAGTGAGGTAGTGAGGGAGAGTGAGGTTGTGAGGTAGTGAAATAGAGAGAGAGTGAGATAGTGAGAGAGAGTGAGAGAGGTAGTGAGAGAGAGTGAGAGAGAGAGTGAGGTAGTGAGCAATAGAGAGAGATAGTGAGGTATTGAGAAAGAGGTATTGAGGTAGTGAGGCAGTGAGATAGAGAGAGTGAGGTAGAGAGAGTGAAGTAGTGATAGAGAGAGTGAGCTAGTGAGGTAGTGAGAGAGTGAGGTAGTGAGAGATAGAGAGAGAGAGAGAGTTAGTGAGGTAGTGAGATAGAGAGAGTGAGGTAGGCCGAACGAGATAGAGAGAGTGAGGTAGTGAGAGAGTGTGGTTGTGAGGTAGTGAGAGAGAGACAGTGAGCTAGTGAGGTAGATAGAGAGAGTGAGGTAGTGAGAGATAGAGAGAGAGTGAGGTAGTGAGAGAGAGTGAGGTAGTGAGGGAGAGTGAGGTTGTGAGGTAGTGAGATAGAGAGACCCTGATATTTATAGGAATAGAAGCTCAGGCATAGAGGGGTCCAGTGAGGCTACCAAAGAGCAGAGGCATGCCAACAAGAATGGCATACACAGACCGGCAGAGAGTGACTGACGAGAGTGCAAGCAGTGGCCGGGGAAGTGAAGGGTGCGGGGCGTCGGAGAACCTCGAGGATAACTTATCTAGAGAGGCGGGGGTAGAGACCTCCGTCAGACATCTACAGATAGGGGGCATGCAGAGCATAGTGAGAGGTCAGACCTCCACGAGGATAGGGCACGCAGGCCGTGGTGAAGGGTCAAGCATTGACACGAAGAAGGAAATACAAATAGGTAGCATGTGAGACGTCCACGTGAGGAAGACCATGGTGAGGGGACAGACACCCACAGGGAGAGGGCATGCACAGAGTGGCTAGGGGTCAGACACCAACGGGGAGAGGGCATGACAGTTTTGAGAGGGGTCATACCCTACTGAGGCATGCAGGCAGTGGAAAGAATAACAGGGTGAGACATAGCAGCGACCCACCAACACAGACCTCGGTGCCCACTCAGAGGGGTGTTGGTGGGTACTAAAGAGTGCTGGAAAGAGAATGCCCAGAGACCCTTGGGAGGCGGGTATCGATGCCACGCAGTAATCAGCTGTGAGAGAAGGGCACATGGATGAGACATGGGAGGAGAGAGTATTCAAACAGAGTAACATGGTCAGACATCCACGAGAAGAGGGAATGCAGGCAAGCGAGATGGGGAGGACGGGCCCATGGGAAGGGGCATGTAGGCCGTGGCGAGGGTGGCAGAGCTACAGGCAAGAGGGGTGGGTGTACCCATCATGGGTAGTGGTGACATAAGAGATGGGAGAGAGGGCTCTGCGGGAAGGGTATGCAGGAAAGAGTGGGAGGTTAAAGGGCATACACTATTAAATAGAATCTTCTGGAACGGCGGCTACCTCCTTCACCCCAGTTGAAGCGCGGGCATTCTGGGGCAAAAAGGGTGCTGGACCTTTCTGAACCCTCTGTAGTGGCAGGGGGGACCCTACGTAAAAGGACACGGAGAAAAGGCTGCTGTGCACTCGCCCCACGCCCCACCACCACCAATTGGGCGCTAAGCAGCAGCAGTCTGTGACCACTTGAAACCTGGACCCTTTCACAAGATCAGAGCTGTCATGTACCACCCGGAAGTCTTCTCGCACTATGGACCCTCATATGGCATCAGGACCCCTCACACCATGGCATCGGCCTATGCCCCTGGGCACCACGAGGCCTTTCGGTATCCAGGTAAGTGATGGAGATTCTGGGACGGAAAAGGGGAACAAAAACAGAGGGGCACCACAGCACAGTGCCACTGCTCTAGGCCACGAGGGCACCTCCCCAAGAACAACATGCACCGTCCCTTTTGTAATTATATCCCCAAAGGATACATCTAGTGTGCTGGAGAAGCCCTCCCCTACCCATACCAAGGGGCCCTTTCCAGAGTGGGAGCACTGCATTGAAATCAGAGCAGAGATGTGGCACAGGGGTCATCGACATGCACAGCGGAGCACACTGCAACTACCCAGGGCCGGGTGGTGGGATGTTATTTCTTAGCAATCTAGCTTCAGTAATCAAGGGGCCCCTTTACGGCACCCGGCCAGAGGGGCATGACGTGAGGGCACTGGAGACATGCTACCATGGCACAGGGCACAAACACACTGCTGCTGGTGCTAAATTTGGGGTCAGATGTCCGGTAGAGTCCGTGCAGTGGCCGAGCAAGGGTGCACTTGGTAATAGTGCAAGCAATTCTATTTTGGACAATTTTGCTTCATGTGAGGTGGCAGGAGCAACAAATTGTTTTCCCAGTGGATATTTCAGAAAGATGTTTGCACTAGGAAACATTTAAGGACATGGATGGGTAATTGTACTCGACACAAATGGTTTATGAATAGTTTTACATGTAGACCTGACAAGAACGTCACAGAGCATCTTAAAACACTAGGGTGAGCAACAGACGTGGCGGTGACTCGATTCCAGCGGTGATGTGTCTGCTCATGCTGCCTGTGCGCTCAAGTCGGCCCTCTGATTGGTTAATAAAGGAACACCAATCAGAGAGCTGACTTGGGCGTGCAGGCAGCATGATGAGGGGCTTCTCTCTCCCGATGACGTCAGGGAGAGAAAAAGCAGCAAAAACACACCCCTCTATCCCAAAATGACGGGGCTTGAACGGAGTGATGCCCCTCTCCTCCAATGGCAGGCCTCCGTTTAGGAAGCCAGCCAATGGAGAAGAGGGGCGGGTTCAAGCCCCACTCTGCAAAACATCAGTTCTCCCCAGCGAAACTGCGCAAGCGCAGCCTTCGCTAGGCGGAGACCTGAAAATAGACTCAATCCTCCAGCACCCATGCTACATCTTTAAATATTACTGCTTGAGATCTCAGTCTATCAAGCATAGGTCTCTCACTTATCATTTCCGTTTTCCTTCAACCGTTCTGTTGTACAGACACAGAATTTTCCTATGAAACTTCTCCTACTGCCATGTCTCCCTCATTGGTGCCTGGCGGTTACTTCCAGCAGGTTAGAGTCTCCCTCTGTATCCTGAAATAGATAGGTTTTCCTTTAACGGAAACTCTCAATTCTGCTGGGCATAGGATTCGAGCTTGGACTCCAACATCTATGAATGCTCTGCTGATGGATTCTAGTTCCTTTATCCATCTCTATCTGTCCCAGCACTGACATCAGGAAATAGCAAGACTAATGCAGAATTAAAAAAGAGTTGTCCTTTCTTCTGTAATTGACCAGGTAATTTATTGACATTCAATCCTTAAGAGAGACAATAATTTTCACTACTCCCAATCTTCACCCATCTCCTATGGAACTCATATGATAGAAGCTCACCACTTCCATTTTTGGGGGTGTGTGAGATCCAGCTAATCCGTAGTGATTCTTTACAGTGGTCTTGTTTAATGTGTAGTAGGTTAAGCAACTATATTTTAACTTGCCATTTGCCTTTGTGACAAACAAAAGTGGAGAGTCTGCAGGAGATGTTTACATTGATAATCCAGATAAAACCATTGGCTTGATTATTTCAGTACAGTTCTGTAAATAATTGTTTTCCTCTTCCATTACGGCATATATCCTACTACATAATAATGCAGTACCAGACGTTAGATACATATGGAAGTCAATAGATTCTTTAAGCTGTAGGGTCTCTGCTCAGACCTCAATGAACACATCTGTGAACTCCTGATAACAAACAACAAAGTTGAGTCACATTTGCTGACTCTCAGAAAATGCATAGTCAGATCACCTTTCACTAAACAGGTATCTGGCAACAAGAACTAAGATCAAGCTTTTCGTGCAAAAAGCCAATGTGGCAGTATTCAGCGGTGAGCAACTCAACAATTCCTTGGATTATGCAAGGTCACCCATGGCATTCCCAGGTTGATCCTGAATTCATGGGCATTGTTTGTGTCAATTACAATAAAGGGGGACCAAGTCACCAGAGATCATTGCCTCCATTGTTGGGCACACGATTTTAACGAGAAAGGCGGACTCACTGAATAAAACGTTTTTATAGTCTGAGATTTGCCTGATTTCTTTTAATGCACTATCACTTACTATCTCAACACTTACTTTTCACATATCTACACCTAGGACCCTATACTGGCACTTCACACATAGCTTTGGAAAAAGATCTCTGTCAAAGAGCCCCCTAGAGGGTGCCCATCTAGCACTGCAGCGCCAGCTCGACGAGGAGCAAAGTCTATGATAAAGCATGATACTCATAAGGGTGTGTGAGGGCTCTACTTCCAAAAAGGAAATACCTTCCTGGTTCCAATATATCTTGCCTGTTAGAACACCAGACATATCTTCTCACATCTACCACCGCTACAAGAACTGTGTAGTAAGGAGGTCTACGCGGGCTGGATGTAAGTAATAAAGTTTTATTTAAGATAGTTACATGCAGATAGTTACAGTACAGCAGGTAGTTAAGTTCTGTAAAGCAGCCCCACCAAGAGCAGCCTGAGTGCTGCTCAGTCCATTCTCAACTGTTACTTACAACCTCTCAGGCACCCAACATTCCAATCGCATCATCACTCCAACATTCCATGCAGTACACACACAAACACGCTAGCTGAGCAGGGGATGTAAAAGGCATAACAAGAACATGAGTAGGATACTACATATCTCCCTTTCTTATAAAACAGAAGCAATAGTCCTATACCTAAATGAGATGTAACAATAAAAACCCTGTAAGGAAAGAGATAAAAGGAATGTAAATGCAACACAGGAAGTAAAGTTAAGAAAGGGACAGAAAGGTACGAGCGAAGAGATGGGTGTGGGAAAACAAAGAGGAAGTAAAGGGTGAGTGGCACAAATAGAAATAACCCATCCTCTCCAACAAGGAAAACAGTAATAAGTCATAAGAAACAACAAGTAAGTAATAGGACATTAGCGCACCAAAGACTAGCCCAAAACACACCAACTGGCCAGGCAGGCAAGCAAGGAAGGAAGGACAAGGCACAACGCGTACTGAGCACAAGACTAACTACCAGACACCCGAAAAAAAGAAGGAATGGTCTCCTACTGAACAAGGAAGAAATAGAAAAACACTACAGAAAAGGAAAGACTAGAGGCAAAGGAAGAACATCATTGTGTGTTGTACAGATTCCAAGGATGAGAAAGGAATGTAACAGCACGTAGATTACTGAACAAGTACGAAAACAGAGGAAAAGAATAAAAATACAAACAAGTGGGGCGTGGTCCTGCCAAGCATGCTGTGAGACGCACATCGGGGGAGCTCTGGCCGTCCGCCACCGATTTAAAGCATTTATAGCAGAGCAGAGGGCTTCTCGGCGCCACCCTTGGGGGCACGTACCTGGCGGTAGCAGAGAGGACTCATCCGGTGTGCGGAGAGTGGCTCGGAGGCGGCAGCAGAGGTGCGGTCGGAGCGGCTCTGCTCCGGTCCCTGGGCCCGAGTCGCGCATCCGCCATTTTGAGGCGCCTGGACCGGGGAGAGTGAGGAGGTTGCTGGGCCACTGTGGATCCTGCCTGGCCCCCCGCGGCCCCGGGACGGAGGGGGCCCCCCCACGCGGGACCACGCGGTGTGGGGGGCGGGTCTGACAGGAGGGGGTGGACCTCTTGCCCTCCTGTGCCGGACCTGTGCCGCCATTTTGGAGAGCGGCGCCCGCGCACCGGCTGGTGTGGCGGGCGGTGGTGAGCTGGCATCGCCGCTTCATGAGCCCTCCTATGTCGCGGAGAAGAGAGTGTGTGGCCCGGCTCGGGCGGATGGACGGGGGCTGCTACAGTGACGCGGTGAGTGGCAACCTCCCCTCCAGGTGGCCCGTGCGACGACAGCTGCCATTTTGTCTACGCTGATGGCCCAGACCATCAGGTGTCATAGCGGTAAGGGGCAGTTGAGGAGTGGTACGCGCCCTAATTGTGCCTTACGACTCTGGGACCAATCGGTTTTGAACCTGTGATTTACCCGGGCTGCGGAAGGGGGAGACGCCTCTTGAGAGAGACCCGGGCATTGGGGAACCTGTGGAGCTGCCTACTACGCCCGGGGGACGTGCAGCCTGCAGCCTGGGGACCCCCGCACCTCGTTGGACCAATCACAGCCTGCAATATCTGCAAGGCCGTGGCTTCGAGAACGCGGTCTCGGGAGCGGCCCTGATTCCCTGTGCCTGGAGCCCGGACTGGTGTAGCTCCCCCACTCTATGTAGGTGTCGCAGCGTTCTGACTCCTTGGGCCTGGTCGAAATTGGCTGCACGGATGACGCTTAATCGTCAGAACCCCACGGCGGCGCCGACGAGGGGGACGCCCTTTGAGCCCTATGGGGGACATACGACGCACGGTGAGCAACTTCGGTAGCCTGAGCAGGGGCTGGTGGGAGGAGGCCTCCCGGGCCTGGAGGTGTGGGGGGCCACTGGCATGCAGGAAACGATCACTGGTTCTCCCCACTGTTCCCAGGCCAACTACTGAGCATGTTCTGCGTGGCATCCGGGCGGCATTGAGTCACTACAGGGGTCCTTCTAAACATGTCTGTGTGATCTCTTCCCGTGATACTGCGCAAGAGACCTTGACCTTCAGCACCCCTCCAGAACATTGCCATTCTCGATTACATCGCGTCTTGCGCCCGCATATCGGAGGGGGTATCCCACAGTCTGACTGCTCCCGGATCCAGGTAGCTGTAGGACTTGCACTGCTGCAACAGACCAACAACCTTCTATTCCACTGCCTTGACCCCTGCTGTGGCCATGCACCTCACGGAGCCATCTCCCTGCGTCCACCCATGGTCGTCCTCTGGGGAATGGGGGTTTGCATGTCGCCTTGCAGACCGACGGGCACACCGGCACGTGCCATCCACATCTGCCGCTGACCCTGGAGGGACGAGAGGCTGTGGATACTGCTATTGGTTGCATACTCCTGACTGACCCGACTGGCAGGTGTGAAGCGACAGGCGTGAGGCCCGCAGGGGTGGGTCCTATCTGGGATTGCCGGGAGCCTCTGTGAATATATTCAAGACCCCGTCCGCGTCGGATCTTCGAGTCTGCCGCCTGGCCGGTTCATAGCATGACACGTACCAAACGTGGTAAAGATGCTCCTGTGCCATCTTCCAAGGATACTTCGGTTGCAACACTGTGGGGCAAGACGGGCGGGTCTGCCCCGGCAGAGGTGGCCTCTCAGCTTGGAGGGGCATCACAGTCAGTGACACAAGCGTCGCAACCAGTGACAGAAGCATTCATGGCCTCCTTCATGACCGAGCTGAAGTCTGAAATTGGCTCCCTACGCACAGAGGTCCACTCCTGCGTCCAAGAGCTCCGGACGGATGTCGTGGATCTGGGCGAACGCGTGGACGGGCTGGAGAAGGCGGTTGACGCCCGCACGGAATATCAAGAACAACTCTGGCAGCGCTTAGCTGCCCTGGAAGATCAACACATAGAGCTGCAGCTGAAGCAGGAGGACCTAGAACATTGAAGCTGCCGGAACAACCTCCGTATCTGGGGCGTTCCTCTTGGGGCAGAAGGGGAGGACATATTGACTTATGTGGCGCAGCTTCTCCATGAAGTTTGGGGGGATGAGGACGCCTCTCTGCCGGCTTTGGACCAGGCGCACCATGTTGCCGGGCCCGCGGGGAGGTCGGGTCTTCACCCGGACATATTGACCAGGGTCCACTTCTTCACAGAGAAGGAAGCCAATCTTCGGGCGGCGAGAGCCAAGCCGGACCTCACATATGATGGACATAAAATACAGATTTTTCAGGATTTGGCACCTAACACCTTACGCCGCCACCGTACTTTTCGGCCTGTAACGGACAGACTGCGCAGCCTTAAAATCCCATATCAATGGGGTCATCCGTTCGCCCTTATCTTTCAATGGGAATCTAAGCGCAGAGTGATACCGTCCTACCAGGAAGCGGCTCAACTATTACGTCTGCCCACCTCTCGGCCTACCAGCCCGACTCGTCCCCCGCCTGTTGTGCGGGTGCCGGCTAAGGCCTCCCGGTCCACTGTGCGCCTGTGCAGACGCTCACCACCTTTGGACGACCATCCATCCTTGCAGGCCAAAAACGACATCATCGAGCTTATCCGGTCCCTGGAGGGGGACAGATCTGATGCCCTTGCTGAACAGTCTTTGTCCCCATACCGTTCTCTGCGACTTCTCTTTGGCCTGCTCTTGCTGTACACTGTTGAGTTCTGATTACTACCCCTCCTCCCGTGCTTGACAGAGTGGCTGGTGCCGGAGCTCCTTACCGGAAGCGACTTGTGAGGAGCGAACGACCTGCCCTCTCCTGCTCCTGGGAGAGTGACGTCTCTGGGCTTCTCCAAACCCTAGGGTGCAGGATGACCCAAGATTGGAACAGAACGATGTGGCCCGGTTGGCCGATGTTGCTTGTTCTTTTTTTCTCTTCTTTCCTGCAGTTTTTCTGCTCTCTTAACTTACCTTTTCCCTGCTTCTGGGGTGTGGTGGGTGGATGTTTGTGAGGCTACAGTGAGCAATGGCGCAAAGGGGGGTCCCCCTTTACTACCCTTTTTCTGGGCCTGGCTATGGGGGAGGTTCAGCGCTCTACACAGTGACCTACGGTGTTAATGGCTCTTCCTGACCATTTAAAGATCCTTTCCCTCAATGTTAAGGGACTTAACTCCCCCAATAAACATCGGCAGGTGTGGCGCTACATCCTACTGCACTGCCCAGGCATCATTTTCCTTCAGGAAACCCATCTGCTTAAGGACAATACCCTGTGCATGGCACATCCTAAATACCCCCTTCAGTTCTGGGCAGCTGCCGACACCAAAACGGCGGGAGTGGCTATCCTTTGCAGAAGGGGCATCAGGCAGGGGACCCTAAAGACCTTTCATAGCGCAAATGGGCGTTTCATCAGGGCGGGGGTGGTGGTTGGCAGACGCCTTCTCACGCTGTGTAATGTTTATGCGCCAAACCAGATGCAGGACTCCTATCTCCGGACGCTATTTAGGGAACAGGTGCCACAGGGCGACACCTCTTTAATAGTAGGAGGGGACTTTAACTTGGTGTGGGACCCTGCGTTGGACCGTAGTGAAGCCTCCTCGAATGGATCAGGTGCCATGCCATCCGCGCTTCGGGAAACTTGGCCTTATAGATTCTTGGCGTTATCATTCCCCCGAGGTGCGTGACTACTCGTACTACTTGCATGTGCACCGCTCGTACTCGCGCATTGACCATTTATTTATCTCGCATGCCCTCGTAGGGGATATGCTAACAGCAGCTTTTTTGCGAACAATGACCTCCCCGAGACCCCATTCCCCGTGGTGTGGAATGCCTTTAAGGCGACGATCCGAGGCCACATCAGGTCTATGGCGATTGCTCGTTCTCTGGAAGTCCGCAAACTAGCAGATAGCCTCTCCGTGGATATAAAGAAGTTAGAGGTGCAGGATCAGGAGCACTCTTCCCTCGCAAACCGGCGGAAACTTGCAAACCTTAGGGGTCAGCTCCGTTGTCTGTGGACTAACAAAGCCAAATGTTCTCTGCTGGCCTTGAAACAGCGGTACTTCGAGAGGTGGGGGGACAAAGTGGGACGGTTGTTAGTGCGGCGCCTGCGGGTTCGGGCAGCGAAGGCCCACATCGCGAACATTCAGGTATCCGATGGAGGGCGGGCCACTGTGCAACGGGCGAAATGCGATGCCTTTAGGGGTTATTACACTAACATTTACAAGGCGGACACACCCTCTCAAGCTTATATCGCTGAGGTACTGAAACACTGTCCTTGGACCCCAATATATCCACATTACGCTACACAGCTGGAGGGCCCTCCTTTGCCGGAGGAACTGATTGCAGCACTGAAAGACCTACCCCTTGGTGAGACCCCAGGCCCGGCCGGGCTGCTGGTAGCCTTTTATCGTATGTTTATATCACAGCTCCAGCCCTACTTGCTGCGTCTATATAATTCCTTCTTGGACACAGAGGGACCGTCGCCTTCCTTGGGCATGGCAGAAATAGCTCTCATCCCCAAGCCGGGAAAGGACCCTACCCTATGTGCCTCTTACCGTCCCATAGCATTATTAAACACAGATCTCAAACTCTATACCAAAATGTTAGCCAAACGCCTGGAACCCCACATGCCGGGACTTGTGGAGCCAGATCAGGTTGACTTCATCCGCAACAGGCAGGGGGCAGATAACGTGCGAAGAATTGCCCATTTGGTAGGGAAAGCGCAGCATTGGAATATACCGGCTTGCCTTCTCTCGCTTGATGCGGAGAAAGCCTTAGACCGGGTGGAATGAGGCTTTCTTTGCTCGGTCCTACACAAGGTTGGTCTGGGGTACAACATGATCTCGAGGATTATGGCGCCTTATCTCTCCCCTCAAGCGCGGGTCCATGTTAACGGGCAGCTCTCAGACCCCTTCTATATACACAGGGGTACTTGGCAAGGCTGCCCCCTTTCGCCTCTGCTCTTCGCTCTGGTAGTGTAGCCCCTAGTTGAGATGATTAGGCAAAAAGAGGACATTCACGGCCTAAATTTAGGAGGTCGCCAGAATAAAGTGGCATTATTTGCGGATAATCTTATCCTTACTTTGTCGCGCCCACATACCTCCCTTTCGGCGCTCTATGCTCTCCTGCAGACCTTTGAAAGGGCGTCCGGCCTTAAAATCAATCATGCCAAGTCTTTGGCTTTAAACCTCACGATCCCGAAGGAGGAGCTTACAGCCTTGGAAGCGCTGGATCCGTATCGGTGGACTGCACACCATATTAGTTATTTGGGCCTGAAGCTGACCCCCTCCCTGGACACGTGGTCTCTAGTAAATTGGTGTGAATGCAAGACAGCTGTCCAGGAGGACATGAGGAGGTGGAAGCCACTGGCTATCTCCTGGCTTGGCAGGCTTAACGCTGTCAAAGTGTCTATCCTCCCAAAAATGTTGTACTTGTTTCAATGTCTCCCCAATCCCCATACCACAACAACAGATACTGGACCTTCAGAAGGAGATCACCAAGTTTATCTGGTGGTGCCGTCGACCACGGTTCTCCCACAACATCCTCATGTTGCCCAGAGATAGAGGTGGTCTGGCATGCCCTAATCTCCTGGGTTACTACTGGGCTTCGCACCTTCGTACTGTCTCGGAATGGACAACCACTGAAAGAGAAAAGGTGTGGTTCCATATGGACCGGACGGTAATGGGACGCACTATCTGGGACCTTACATGGCTCCACCGGACGGCGAGCTCCCACAACGCCTATATGGCAGTGCCTACTAAAACGGTCCTTTGACATATGGGACAAAATAGCTGTACATAAGGGGCTGACGACATTCCCTTCACCTCATACCCCTATAGCAGACAATCCGCTCTTCCCACGGGCCTGCCACACACAAACATTTGCCAAATGGTTACAGGGAGGGTGCAGAGTCATTGGAGACATGATTGAGGGGGGACTCTTAAAGACGTTCGCCCAGTGCAGGGACAAATTTTGTCTCCCGCCAGAAGCTACAGTATGTGCAGTTGCGGCACTGGGTATCGTAACCCCCCTTGTGGCAGGTGGCTACCCGACCTTACACCCCCTTTGAGCGGCTGGTCCGCTCATTCGATGATTAGAAGGGACTCATATCACAGACATACCAGATCCTTCAACACCCGCCTACACTGACACTACACCTGTATCAACGTCAATGGCACCTGGCGTCGGGATCGGAAGGCACACCTGGACAGTGGAATCGTCTCTGGCGTGACATTCCTAGGGTCTATCGCAGCGAAAATGCGTAAGAGGGAAAATGCGTATAAAATTATGACACAATGGTACTATGCGCCGGTCCGGCTAAACCATATGTTCCCTGCCACGTCCCCCTTGTGTTGGAGATGTTCAAATGCATCTGGCGACTTCATTCACATCCGGTGGGCCTGCCCGCTCCTGACCCTGCTCTTGAAGGAAGTCCTTAGTCACATCAAGGAGGTGTTAGGGTTCCCCCAGCCTGACTCCACTGCCACGATCCTCCTGGGCATCAAACCTGCCACCTTGAAAGCACTTACGAGCAGCAATTGTACTATAGCTTTACATATGCTTGGGGCGGCTAAACAACTCATTGCACTCTATTGGAAAAGGCCAGAGATGCCTCCGACTGGTGCTTGGTTCGTGCGACTGTGGCATTTTTTTAACTATGGAGCTCTTCACTGCGCGACTGCAATTGCAAGAAACTCGTTTCAATGCTGTGTGGCGTCCCCTGGTTCAATACCTCTGTAAAATAGAACATGCACAATACTTACCTGTCAAGCTTAGAGCACTGCGTCTCTTTGAGGATACCCTGCTCCCGTCAAATCCTAATAAGCTTATTTCATGCCCAGACTGATTATAGTCACCCATCTTCCAGCGCGCTCACTGCGGCCCCCACAGTGCCTCCGGTTAGCCATTGCTGAGTGTCACTTATGGTCTGCTCACTCGCCTACCCAGATAGCGGTTTCTGTTTCACATCTTTCCTTTCCCCATCTATCCCTGCTTTGCTTCTGTCTGTCTCTCACTATCGACTTTGTAGGGGCTTGTCGCCCATGTTCATAATGTTACTGTTCTTCTTTTAATGCGTCCTGCAATGTAACACAACCCGTAATTATTGACACATATACTATTATATGCAGTTGGCCCACCACGAGAAGTAGGCGATATGCTCTTTCATCATTGGTTCCCTATTGCCTGAGCCTACACTGAGAAACATTTGCAATTGACGCGGCCGGCCCTGCATGGGTTGTAGGCTTATCGCTGTGTATGTAGGGACCTGAGTTTCACTATTCTCAACGTTATTGCTTTTAGACAGGCCTCAAGAAACCCTACAATAAGTTGTTATTACTGTACATACTAGACCACGCGGCCGGCCCAACAAGGGTTGTAGGTGACATGCTGTGTCTAAATTGGCCTTTCACAGTTTTTTTCTATGTTGAGCAATGATTGCAAAATAACGTGGCCGGCCCTGAATGGGTTGTAGGCTTAACGCTGTGTACACATGGCCCTTTGTTCCTTTCTTGTTTTAGAAAATAAAAGAGTTCCAAAAAAAAAATACAAACAAGTATAATTCAACCTCCCCCCACTTTCATAGTGATAATAAAATGAGAATGAAAATATTGTTGCAAATACAATAATTTAATATGATGTAAGCATGACATTGCAAGAAAATGACAGTGAATGGGACTGAAACCCATGACTGATACCCAAGGAGAGGGTAAGAATGTATGAGGACATGGGATATAAACCCATGACCTACCCCTACCCTGAGGCAAAGGGGTGAGGGATTACTATGAATGGGACTAAGACCCATGAAACAATAACAAGTGTAAGAACAACCCCTGTGTCGAGGTCACAACCTGTGCAATGTATTAATGGGACTATAACCCATAAGAGACAACCAGTATGAGGGTAACAGTGTTAGAGAATATGGGACTAAAACCCATGACCTACCCCTAGAATAAGGGTGGTAGACTTTATGTAAATGGGACTGGCACCCATATGGGACTGTGCACCCAAGAACGTGTAGATGGGGCTGGTACCTAAAAAGATACATCCTGCGTAAGGGCAATAATGTAACAACAGAAGCGAACGCAGATGGGGCTGAACCCATGACCGATCCCCAGGCATAAGGACAGTTAGCACTGTGAATGGGACTAACTGTAGGAGGGGTCACCGTGATTAATAACTACGTGAGCCGTTGGTAAGTATGGAAATAAGCTTCATTGAATTGGAGCGCCGGAGCCGCGCTCTAACTGTATAGCCGGATCAGCGCCTTCTAAAATGGCCGCCTTCCGGTTCCAGGACACCTCTTCCGGTTCCGCCCTAGCGTAGGACGACCAGACCGTCACTACATATCTCCCCCCTTTAAACATTTACCCGATGAACATGGCTGGCACCAAAACAGTCTTACTATGTGTTCATATCAAAGTTCTCGAACTTCTTGGGTATTCTCACAATGCGTCCTGCTCGTGTTCTCGCGTCTTCTGCTTCCTTCCTGCCTCTCGGGGTTCTCGGGGACGCCTGCTGCTCTCGCCTGTTCACTTCACATTCTGTTCCGTCCTGTCTCTCTCTGTTCCCTTCCTCCTCGTGTCCCTTCACTGTAGACTCACTTCCAGTAGCACCTTCCTCAACTTCTCCAACATCCTCATTCCCAGTCTCCTCTACTTGCTCTTCCTGTCTTCCAACTTTCTCTAATGTCTCTCTACTGACCTCGCTTCTCTGTGCTCCCCTTGCACCTCCTGTCTCACCTTGTTTCCCATCTAAGGATTTTGTTGCACTTCACCATTCTGTCTTGCGACCATACTTTCCCATCGCTCAATAATGCCGACCTGGCATATGGCTCCAGGACCTGAAGGAGTAGTGTGAACTTGCTTTCTCCCTTTCTTTTTAATGTGGCAACTTTCACTCTCACCCAGTCTCCCTTTTCCAGAGACACCGTTTGTACATTTTGTCACTTGTTGTAATGTTCGGTATATGTCTCTTACGTTCTCTCTAGATTTCTCTTCAAAATCGCCGGAGACCATTTGCTCTGCACTACCGCTTGTCTCCACACCATGTTGTCCTTTGTGAATGGTTCACGACCTCTCAAGATTTTGAACGGACTGTACCCTGTGCTTCCTGGTGTGATGCGGTATGCCCAGAGCATCTTGGGTAGTTCTTTTTCCCAGTCCTGCCCATCGCTTATGCCGGATGGTATATAGGAGTGTGTTTTACTTCAATCCCATTTCTGAACATGAACGCCTCCCATTTGGCTGAGATAAACTGTGGCCCATTGTCACATGTGATAACCTTAGGAATTCCTTCCTTCACGAAGATCGCGTTTAGGAACGCCAATACCATCTCCGTGTCCACTGTTTCTCTCACTTCCACCTCAGGCCACTTAGAGTACCTATCCATCAATACTATAGCATATTTCTATATCCCCTCAATGTTCAAAATGGGTCCTATTATGGCTATGGACACCATCTCCCAGGGACTGCTGGGCACAGGGAACTTGCCAAGTTGAGGTCTCACGAGGGTTTGTGTCTTGCCTGCCTTGGCGCATGAATCGCATTCCCTCACATACCTCTCCACCTGGGCATCAATGGCAGGCCACCAGTATGCTTGTCTCGCCAGGGCCTTTGTCCTCGTTATCCCTTGATGTCCCTCATGTAGGATTGCTAACAGATGTCCCACCAATCCTTGGGGAGGGATGATCTTGTCTCCTCTCAATAAGAAGATGGGGTTCTCTCCTAGGGACAGCTCTTCTCTTACCTCCCAGTATTTCTTCAGTTTCTCATCTAGGTGTCTTTTCTCTGGCCACCCATGTGTCACGTATCCTTTTATGGCCTCCAGGTCCTCATCTTGTCGATACGCCTCCGTCCATTCTTGTTGACTAATCACCTGCTCCACATCTTGCATGGTAGTTACCATGTACCCCTCCCATCCAGGGGTGTCCTGCTCTTCTGCTTTCTCTTTAGCCGCCGCTCTACTCAAACAATCTGCGACTTTATTCCTGGGACCGGGTAGATACTCCACTTCATACACATAATCTAGGAGTCTCAATGTCATCTTTGCTATTCTTGGGGTGGCATGCGCATGACCGCTTGATGTAAGTACTTTAATCAACGGCTTGTGGTCAGTGAGAACCAAAAACATGGCTCCCCACAGGAACTGCCGGAAGCGTCCCATCGCCCACACCACCGCCAGCATTTCTTTCTCGATGACACTGAATTTTTCCTCGTTCGGTGCCAATGTTCTTGATGCGAAGCAGATGGTGGACGTTTCCCCACTGTCCGACCTTTGCATCAACACCGCTCCAAGATCACGGTCGCTGGCATCAGTGGTGAGTATGGATTTAGCTTCTTGGTCGAAGCCCTTGAGTGGAATGGCCTCACTCATTTCCTTCTTCAGGGCCTCAAACTCCTCTTGTTCTTCTCTGCCCCATTTGAATCCATTTCTCTCCTTCAATAGCTGACGCATGTGATGTGTCTTAGTAGCGAAATTCGGGATGAACTTGCTATAAAACTCCGCAATGCCAAGGAATGACCTGACATCCTCCTTCTTCCCTGGGTCTGGTGCTTTACGTATCGCCTCCATGTTTTCTCTCTTGGGCTCAATTCCCTTTTCACTAATTTCATGGTATGTCACTGATGGCATCCCAAATTTGCATTTCGCCCACTCTGCAGTGAGACCGTTGTTCTGTAACACTTTCAGTACATTGTGTAGTTTCTCATTGTGCTCTGGCTTTGATTTACCCATTATCAGAATGTCATCTTGGAAGTATTGGACTCCTTCCACTTGTTTGAATAGTTGGTGCATTAGTTTTTGTAATACAGCCGCTGCTGATGCCAGTCCGAACTGCATTCTCACGAATTTATAGCACCCAAACGGCGTTATAAAGGACATGAGGTGGTTGCATTTAGGTTGGAGGGTCACCTGATGGTATGCCGAAGACAGGTCCACCGTTGAAAAACCACTTTATGCCTTTCGTCCTTGCTAGCATCTCATTTATGCGTGGAAGTGGGAATTTGTCAACTAGATTGTTCTTGTTTAGTTCCCTGAGGTCCAAGCATAGCCTCACTTTGCCATTGGGCTTCTGCGCTACTACTGGAGGCGACAACCATTCTGCACTTTCGATTGCTACGATCACACCTCCTTTCTCCAATCTGTCCAACTCCTCTTGCACGACCTCTCTGCAGCGGAAAGGAATGTTTCGAACCTTGTGGCTTACGGGTTTGGATCCATCCTTCAATCTGATCATATGCTTGAACTTGGCCAATTCTCCAATCTTCCAGCTGAACACCTGGGGGTATTCCCTCTTCCACGCTTCTCCTTCTTGTTCAACGTCCGTGTCCATAAGTAACACGTTCTCTATTCCTCCAGGATTTAGTTGGAAACCTAGCGCTCCTTGGTCTTTCCACCCTAGCACTGAGGGTCCTTTTTCTGCCACATATAGTTTACAGTTCGCTCGCCTTCCTCTAAATTCAAATGGCAATGGATAATATCCCAACATTGGTATTCTCTGTCCCGTGTAGGTGACTGGTCTCAGGTCCATTGGCCTTAGTTCTTCCTTTATTTCTCTCAAGAACTTCTCTTCCCACACATTTCTCTGTACAATCGTGATGGGAGCTCCGGAGTCAGATACGATGTCTACCTTTACACCTCCTATGCTCATGTTGAGTATTGGTTTGTTGGACCCCTTACAGTCCACGTCCAGGACTTGGTCGTCTATGTATAAAACCTCTTCCAGGTATTCTTCTTCCGCCAGTGCTTCTTCCTCCTTTGGGCTGCCAAGGTCTATAAACTTGACTGCTGCTCCTTTCGGCTTCCGCCTGCACACTATTTCATAATGTCTAAACACGTTGCAGAACGTACATTTCACTTTAAACGCTGGACACCCTCTGTTGTTGCCTAGGTGCGAAGCGCTTCCACACCTGTAACAACTTGTCCGTCTCTCTCCACTCGCCTTCTGCGCCGCACTAGTATTCTGTTGGCCTCGCTTGGCGAATTGGTACCTAGGTGGTGCCTGTTGCTTTGTTTTGTCACTCTTGTTGTGCACCATCACTCTACACACGGTTTGAGTGCCCCCAGTTTCCTTTCTGGCCGCGTGCGCACATCTTTTGGACAGCTCTGCTTTCTTGACCAAGGCCCAAACTTCTTTGAGGGGGACGTCGCCATTCTCTTGTATCGTCGTGTTGGACGTGTGCATGATGATTTGGTCCCTTACCAACTCGTCGTGCAAAGTGCCGAATTTGCAGGTTAGGGCCAGTTTTTGCAACGCCGTGACGTACTCGTCTATGGTCTATCCGCTTTCCTGCTTTCTTTGGAAGAAATTGCACCATCTATGGCCACACACACCACAGGCCTGTAGTGCGTGTCCAAGTCCTCTATCGCATGTCTGAACACATACGTGTCTGTCGCATCTCTTGTGGCCTTCACCAGATTGTCAAACACCCTTAAGCCCTCTGGTCCTAGATTGTGTAGGAGAATTTTCCTTTTCCTCGGGCTGGAGTATTCCGCTTCTCTCTCTTCTTCCAAAGCCTCTAAGTAGTTCAAGAAGTATCTCTTCCAGTCCTCCCACGGAATCGTGGGTTCTCCTCTCTTCGGGAGGAAGGGAATCATGTTTGCCAGGGAAGTGGATGGTGTGGCCATCTTTTCGTTTCTCCTCGAGGCCTCCTGTGCGGGAACGTTGCGGTTGGGCGGGCTTCCTGGTGCCTGCCTTGCATCCAGGGCGTCCCCTTGGTCTTGTCCGCTAGCTACTCCTCCCGCTGCACCCCTGGCATCCAGGGTTGCCTGCTGACTTGCCTTGTCCTTGCTGCTGGGCTCCTCACCTTGTGCTAGCCGATCCGCCAGCTTTTCACAGCAGTGGTTCTATGGCACTAGTACTTGTGCGTCTGAAAATCCTTCCTTCCTTCACTTTTTCTCAGTGTGGGGCTTTTATTTTGTCCCCATGGGTGCTTTTTCATCAGTGGCGTGCTCGTGCCCCTTGACTTGCCTCTTTTTGCAGTGTGGCCACCTTTGTGTCACCTTGTGGCTCCTTACTTCGCCTGCACTGCTGTGCACCGGCGTGACTAGCCACTTCCCGCTCTCTGCCGCGCTCCGAATCAGCTCGTGGGTGCTCTGTGGTGGCTCGCTCACCTCCTAGTTGAGTATAGCTCTATTTTGCCATGTGTAGGGCTCAAAAACGGCGTGTGCTCGATATCTTCGTTTTTTTTGTTTTGTTTTTGTGCTTATTCTGACGTGTCCCGCCTCGTCCCCATTGAAGGAGAGGTCGCCGTGATTAATAACTACGTGAGGCGTTGGTAAGTGTGGAAATAAGCTTTATTGAATCGGAGCACCGGAGCCGCGCTCTAACTGTATAGCCGGATCGGCGCCTTCTAAAATGGCCGCCGTCCGGTTCCGGGGGCCCTCTTCCGGTTCCGCCCTAGCGTAGGACGACTAGACCGTCACTACACTAACACCCATACAGTGATGCCCTGTGTGAGGGTGCGAAACCATAAGTAGCCCATGTAGGCAAGTGTATGAGAGCAAATGGGGCTAGTACCCATTGCTATCACTATGTAGGGAAGAAAGAAGTGTAAGATGTACACATGTGAAGTGAACCCCTAGAAGCTGTGTACCCAGAGTTTAGGAGCGTAAAATGAGTCCAAGAAACCCACCAAACAATCCCATGCAGGATACATGTGAATAAAGACAGTTGCTGTATGAAATGTACAAAAAGCCAAAACATAGATTAATATTGTGTAATCAAAGCCACTCAAACAAAAGACTTGAATTACACATCACAATAACATTACAATTCGTGAATGTAAGAGATTGGGATGTATGAGTCACCGTAATGTTGAGATACCCTCTGGTGATAAAAACATCATAACATTGACATATGTTGACAATTAAAGTTTACGGTGGGATGGGTGACTTGTAAGCAGTCAGGTTCTCCACCTCTTGTTCTTCATAACAGCTGCCTGTAAATGCCAAGCAGGCAAGCAATTATAAGCCGATGCAGTATGGTGAGGACCCGGAAAACCAAACGCAGAAAGTACTCTCGATTCATCACACATCCGTGCAGGAGGTATAAAATGTGTTTCTCAGAAGTGTCAGAGTCCACACATTGGGGTCAACACCCACAGACGACCATAGAGGCAGTACATGGCGCTTGACGCAGTTAGCATAAATCGGAGAAAACATGCCCACAGCCTCTGCACCAGTGCCAAACAGAAGATGGCAGCACGCACAGCACGTCGTGTCGGATGGCTCACGGCGCGCTCGGGTGGCAGAAAGTGTCCCTCAGAAAATAGAGGCGTGACGTCACAGAGGGCTCTGTCGATATGAAGATCCGCACGGTCCGCTGAGTGAAAAGAGAAGTACGCGCAGCAGGCACTCTGACAAGCAACGTAAATAACGGTTTAAACGACCACAATACCGGTAAGGCATTGAAATTAATGAGGAGTCAAAGATGTTGAAAAACTCACCACAGGTAGAAACAGGATAGAAATAGTCCTCCTTTTTTCCTGTGGCAATGTCAGCCATCAGACAGACACGATAGAGACCCAATAATTGTGAAAAGCGACATGTAGATTTAAATAGCAAAATGCTGTGAAAGGGTCATGAGCACAGACCACAGCAACTGAAATAAAGTATTACAGTCATGTGCTGACAAATTTAATCAGCTATACTGAGGCACAGCGTGGTGAAGTTTCCAGACAAAAGTGCAAGGCAAAGTTGACCAAGGAGCAGACACATGTGAAGAGGATGACGAAAAAGCAATTGTCTAATTCCTTCAGCCTATAACCTCCAGTAAGCACCACCATGAAGAAATATGACAAATCCATGGAGATGTGGGGTAGAAGTTCACAAGATCACACAGCGTAGGCAGCAACATGACTCCTTTACGTGCCGCAAAAAAAAAAAAAGATAAAGCGTACAAAGTGTGGACGGCATAAACGTCCATGGCACATAAGAGTAGACGACAATGTCACAAATGGTTAAGCAAAATGCTGAATGCACAATGTGGAGCAGCTGCGCGTCTCCCAAACTCTGGTGCACTGCAACGAGATAGCAGCCAGCAAAAAAGCTCCCTACTGTGAACAACATGTGTAAGTGCAGTATCACTGGTCATGGTTCCCCTTCTTTATGTTACTCCATGCTCCAAAATGTATTTGTATTTCTCCGAGGTCGTAGAGTATGGGCCTGGGAATTCAAAGTCCAAAGAAAGTGATCCAGATGAGCACCGCACGCCAGGGTTAGGGCTGTCAGGTGGTGATGATACTGGTGGGGCTGAGAGGCATAGTGCTTCATCTTTACTTGTATCTTGTTGTCTTATTTTCTTTTCTGTGAGGAAAATCTTTCTTTCATGTAGACGTCTTTGTTGTTCTGTGAAGAACACCCTTGCATCTTCTTCACAGTTTTTCCTTTCCTGTGGATACCTCCTCTTGTACTTTTTGATGCCTGAGACTGTCTGTTCTGTTGCTTGTTTCATTTTCAGGTTTTCTTTAGTTCACTAGGTTCCTGAGATCAACTTGAATGACTTAGGTAGTCACCAACTCGTTGCCAAATGAATGTAGTAAGGCGGTCCACGTGGCTGGATGTAAGTAATAAAGTTTTATTGAAGATAGTTACATGTAGATAGTTCTAGAACAAAAGCTAGTAAAGTTATGTAAAGCAGCCCCACCAGGAGAAGCCTGAATGCCGCTCATCCCATTCTCAACTGTCACTTCCAACCTCTCAGGCACCCAACATTCCATTCGCATCATCACTCCAACATTCCATGCAGCACACACACAAACACACTGGCTGAGCATGGAATGTAGAAGGCATAACAAGAACATGAGTAGGATACTACAAACTGCAGACCCATCTGCCAACTAACATTGTTCGTGTCAGACAGTATCTGTTCCGAATTATCATGACAACATTCCAGCACCTCCTCATTAGAACAGAAAGATATTGGCTAGGAGGTTAGAGCTGGACGTTTACAGCTACGGCCATCTCTGGCAAAAAATGAGAAATGACGGATATTTCTGAGAATTTCGTGAATTTAATACCAAAGAAATTCCCATTTTTCCTGGGGTTTATAAGCCCCATTTTTTGACTGGACTTTGTGATGTCTATGCTAGCTAGAGCTGGTATGTTAGCAATTACATTCTAGAGAGTGTCTGCCAGCACATTAGGGCTTCCTGAGGTTAGGGAACAGGAAACCTCTTTACAAATCTGTATAGAAAGTTTATCAATTTTCCCATGCATTGTAGTTTTGGCTTGGTAGGTTTTTGTTTAATAAAGTACCTTTTTTTTATTTTTTAAAGAGACCACAATCCCCCTTTCCATCTTTGAGCATCTCAATGTCCTTTACTTGATTGCCCTTAATATGCACAAGCTACACACGTTTCTCTGTGGTTCTTAGGCTTTTTAGGTGTAGATAGAACTGTGAAGGAACTGTGTATCTTCTTTTCAGCTTTCTTCTCAGCTAAGACACGGTCCAAGTGAAGGACAAAACTCCCTATTGAGTTAAGGTGGTTGCTTGCAGCTCACCATAGATTGACTTCAGATCAACTCTTCATTCAATGTTATGTAAGAAGAGACACTTTGTTTTCTTCTGGCCATCTTAACTCTATTTCCAGCCTGTTAAAATGAGCAAAGTAGGACAAATGTCTCACTTGTCTTGTTCTACCTCTAATGAATGAATGAATGGAATTTGATATAGCGCACAGCTACTCAACAAGACTGTCCCTGCGCTGACAGAGCGAAAGGCAGGATTCAGAGTCTAACTAATTTTTAAAAAGCCAAGTTTTTAAATGTTTCTTAACAATTGCTATGTCAGTGAAGGCTCTCAGCATAGCAGGCAAAATGCCTGAGCGCCCAAAAACCCGAAAGACCTAACCCCCATGCAGGCCAAGCATAATTTTGGAATGCAGATGAAGTCAGAGGAGGAAGATCTTAGGGTTCGTACTGGAGTATAGCGATTAATGCGCTTATTGAGGTAATTGGCTCCAGTCCCATGCAGGGCTTTGAAAATTATCACTAGGGCTTTAAACGTGATCCGGTCCTTCATTCGCAGCCAGTGTAGGGTCTTGAGGATGGGAGGCGTATGACATTTAGGTTTGGGTCTAAGGATTACCCTTGCTGCAGCATTTTGCACTACTTGCAGGCATTGGATAAGATAGCCGGTAGTGGCAGGAGTGGAAGACATTTTAGCATGCACAGTATCCCAAAACAGGAACCGATCAGAGCTTGGATCTAGGACCTCATTGAGAGGGTGATATCAAGACCGATGCCCAGATTTTTAACCGTGGATTGGGCTACAAGGGGGGAGACAACTCTTCCGGCCACCAAGTGCTCCAGTCACTCATTACCGGACGGCCAAAGAAAACAATCTCGTATTTGTCTGGATTTCATTTCAGTTGGTTTGAGCCAGTTGAACACCTTATTAAGACAGGCTCCAAAATTGTCTCCATCAAAGTCGGCACCTTTTCATGTGTGAAAATTAAACTGTGTATCATCTGCGTAGGATATAATCTTAGCACCGAAGACTTCAACTAAGGGTGCGAGAGGAGACATATATAAGTTGAAGAGGGTAGGACTAAGAATCGCACCCTGAGGTACTCCTGCCTTCATGCTAGGCATGGGGGAAGACAGAAAGGAGGTATCCATACTTCCTGAAACCTATTGAGATGCCATGAGTACACTAATCAAAATTCCTTTCAAACTCCTGCTGGCAGGTCATATTTAGCAATGGATGGCCATTCTCAGCTACGAGAATTGAGCAAGAAGTAGAATTAACCTCAGAGAGGAAATTAAAAAGTTTACTTAGGCCTGGTCAGAAGGAAATGCTGCTGGTAGGTGTAGGAAATGCAATTTGATTTGAAATGCCTGGGACTAAGGAGTTTAAGCAAAACGGTTTTCGAAGAAAGCTCATATATCTGCTGTAGATATATCTAACACTATTTGCAGAGTGGGCAGGCGGGAAGCAATAGAAAAGGCCCCTTTTATGCCTACCCCAGGCAGAAATCTAAACTAATGCAACACAAGAGCCCCAGATTTCTTAAGGGAATAATCAGGAGAGAGCCCAGGTTTTTTCATCAACTGAAAACCAAGCAACAATGTGTGTGTCTAATCTGGTAACCTGCTGTGAGAAGGGTCCCATTTTGTTCTGTGCATGGCCTTTGTATTTGGTGTGGGATTGGGTTGGTAATGGGGGTGGGTTGCTCAGGCTGGATGGGACAGGGTTGATACTAGAAGGCATCACCTTGACTGGATGTAGTATTTATATGTTTAATGTGCCTGCCATTTGGTTTGCATCACTTGAAGTGGCAGGCACGTGGTCACGCTCGAGGCTCTATTGAGTCTTGCTTATGTATAATGTTGTATACAATTAAACCACCACAAATAAACGGAACTTTTTTCAGAATGCTGTTTGCCTTCACCTCATTTTGGTGACGATCGGACTCACCTCCAAGAAGCCCACTGACGTAGTTCTTCTGTATTTTTGACAATTTACTTCATTTTAGAATTTGACCTGAGGAGGCGCAGCTGTTACTTCTAAGATTTCACGTCCATGCTAACTACTCCACACCTCTCATTCCTGGTAAGGGTGTGTTACGGCATTTCAACCCTCACTCGCGCTTGTGCACGTGCTTGCTCTCGCGCATACTCAGACCGTGACGTTATTCAAGACGCGCTTATGACATCATCTCTCACATTGTACGTGCCACCATTTTGGAATCAACTTCAGCTCACGAGTTATATATCGGTGAGCACTTGTTTACTACTACAAGAGCGCTCCTTCTGGATTACCTCCATCGCTTCACCCGGAACTACAATCTTCAATTTGAAGGTATTTCTGCAGTGTTAAGCACTTACATTGTGATGGAAATTTGATTTAAAGGTTTTCTCCGAGTACTGGTCGTTAGCTAACAATTGAATTTATGTCATTACCCTTTCTTTTCACATCATTATGTTTCACTTGGGAAATTAAACAAAGAACCTAAGGATAATGGCATCCTCACAACAAATCACTCAACCATCACCTTTTCTTGCTATCCCTCCATTCAATTGTCCTATTGGTCGAAACAGTTTGAAAATCACATTGTGGCTATCGATGCTAGAGGTTATAGCCCGCAGGGGAAATTTGCACTTTTATATGGCAGTTTGGGTTTGGCTGCACAAGAAAAGTTTGACAATTTACCAACTGTTCAAGCACCTACAGGGCTCTGGTAATTCTCAATGGAATGTGTACATTAAAGCTATTGCACGGTTACGCAAGCCATTTTCTGGAGGAACCTAGCATCATCATAGAACGTCATCAAATGTTCAAACGCAAGCAGGCGGATGATGAAGGAGTGGAAGAGTATATTGCTGCTCTAAGCATCCTAGCTTCTACACTTTCTCGAATTCACAAGAAGGGATTAGTCTCTGACAACCGCATAAACATGACAACATTGTTTCCCCAAGATAAAACGTATCTTCAGAGATGTGGAAACAATAGATATATATTACACACAGTCAATCGTGCATGCTTTGTTTCACTAGAGATGCAGAGAAAGTAGAAAGAAAGGCGTTTTCAATAAAAGGTTTTATTGAACAGTCTTCTTTCTCGAGCATAAGAAATGAACTGCTACAATAGTAAAACTGTTTGTAAAATATAATGCGTACAGTATAAATAGTAGAATAAAATAATACTGTAAAAGTATTGTATGGTTCCTAAACCATATATAAATACATACATAAATAACAGAGGCTAAAAGTACTCAACTGGTGCTTCTAAAATACGCCTACCCCGGTGTACCTAACCTAAGCTTAGTACGATGGAGGAAGTAAGTGAGGTGTAGCATAAATGTAGTATTCTTATGCCAAGAATCTGCCCAAGATTTCTCTAAGGGTCTAATCAGTTCCGTACCTTAGTTTAGAATGGAGAAGGCTGGTCTCGGGACTCGATTTCCCAACAACCCACAAGGGTAGCTTGGAAACACTGGAGCTGGATTTCTCGCCAGGAGAAAAAACAGCGTCTCAGTGCATCTGCTGGAGGGTCGGCTTCCTTCGGGACTTGCCGTAGCAGGGCGCGTCGGGCAAGTAGATAGTCAAACTGCTCCAAACCACTGTGTATTTGCTTGGGCGAGTGTGGGCATATTTATAGTTCTTTGAAAACTCCATGAGTTCTTGGATAAATCAATACTCAAGCAAGGGGAAGTCCCTGACTGCTGAAGGTGGGTTTTTCCAAGAAATCGTTGCAGATTTTCGGAACTAGTGGAAGTAGCCCTGCCGTATTTGGACTGCATGAACTATGCCTAATATGGTTAGGATATGGTGATTTATACCTTTATAAGGGCATGAATCTGGAAACTTACAATAGGGTCCTAAAATTATACATAACACCCACTCCACGCTATTATGTTCATCTAAGAGTATATACCAAATCTAGAGCATGTATTTACAACCCCCAAAAATTCATGTAAAATGCATTTTGAAATGAGCATTTTGTATAGTACATAATTAAAGGAAATTACTTCATTGTAAGCATATAATATGAAATTAGCAATACTAACTAAATGAATCATGAAAATTACATTTATGAAATGGGTCTTATGTACAGAAGAAAAAGGTCGAGACCATCCCATAGCAGAATATACAAACTGTTTTTGTTTGTGGATTATGCTAATATTGTTTCTAGGAAGTGTTCAAGGAATTCTTGTTCTCTAAGAATAGTTCTACTTTAAGCAGATTACTTTTTGTGCCAAAGTTCATTTTGTTTTTTGGAAAAAGTCAAATAAATCTGTCGAAAGAATAGTCTCACACTTGGTAGCTTTTGTTTTGAAAAAAGTGAAGGTTGAATTTCAGATTTCGAAAGAACGCTGTGTGCTAATTTCAAAAGTTATTCTCGATTTCAGGAGAAAACATTATGTCATCCACGCTGGCAAAGAAGTCGTCTACCACAGTAGATGAAAGTTCGACTACTTCATTAAAAAGGTCAATTGTGCACAGATGCGAAGCATCGCCGTCAGCACCAGCCACGTTAGCAATGTTCATATCAGATGGTACCTGTGTGCCTGTCGGTCTGCGTATCTCACCTCCAGTTGGATTTTCCGGTGCGATCTCAATGAATGCCGTCATCAGGATTGGTAGCCGTTGGGGGCAACACAACACATGAGCCGTTACCGGACCCAGTAATTCGTCAGCATCCGTTGGTATAACCGATGGTAGTGTTAGACAGACATCTAACACGCATTCCTCTCCACAAAGCAGGCATCGTAGAACAGGTAAGATGCAATCTTGCCAGATTAGTCTGAATGACAGGAACCATGTGGTATTCAGATCTCTCAAACGAGCCAAGCCAAGGATCTGTGTTATTCTCTCACGATACCTCATGGTCTGGAGTGCATTTTCCATGCTGACTTGGGTATCACTGGTGGCTGGATTTGCCATAACCGAGCAGGAGGAATAGAATTAAGATCCCTGCTACGAGTCCCAAAATGAGAAGCAGGCCGCCAAACACAGAGTGGACGAAGTTAGGAAAAATGCCAAGGACTGCTTCAGAGGGTGCTAACAGTCCCGAAAAAATTTGTCTTAAATACATGTGCAATACTGCTGGTATCAGACATGTTAAAGATACGACCTAACATTTCTGCGAAATGTACTGGGCAGTTTGTTGATAATAATGCATGTATCTCTGCAGAGGAACTTGCAGATCATACGTCTCTCTGGACGAGGTCAGTGGCACAGTTTTTTGAAAAAAAAATGGCTTTCATTCTGCCTAAAGTATCAATTTGTATGGAAGAGATGTTCAGTGAAGGCCATATTGGCGAATCCCCGTCTATCTTGGTTTTAGGAGACAATTCTTGCATACAGCAAGTGACCCTGGCTGACACAGTAACGAGATAGCTTATTCCTGGCATCATTCCACAACAGCTGTGAACATTTAACATAATGTAGCTACCCAGCTTATTCCTGGCATCATTCCACAACAGCTGTGAACATTTAACATAATGTAGCTACCATTGGAAAGCTGCCTGAAAATTGGATCTATCACCGCTGTGGGCCACCCTGCAGGTGTCAAGAAAGGTTATTAGAAGAACCCTCGCAGGCTCCGTGTAAATTAATAACTTGACACAATAGTGTACCGCTTAGTGAGCTTTCACAATTTTTACCACTAAGAAATACTTCCTTTCCCCCACTCCAACATTTGTGTGTGTATGGTAAATCCCAGGTCGATTTAATGTATTCTTTACCCAACCTTTCATACATGCCTGCTGGTATATGGTTTAATGTTGTAAGTTGTACAGGAGTGTAACCCATATACCAATTCAGGACTGGCTAGGTAAGGTGTATAGCGTGTGCAATAAGGACATATTATACAATTCTTAAAAACATTTAGGAAAAAGACAGATTCTGTGGGCAATCTATTATCACCGTTTCATAACAAGGTGTAGTTTACTATTTTCAGCTGATGCTTAGAATTGTGTATATCTCACTGTGGCATATTATACAGTCGTGGTATAGATGTTAGGAAAGGTACAGTTAGTGAAGAAAGACAACGGTGGATATAGATAGCCTTTCTGGTTGGGAACCTAAATTGGTCTGGTAATAGAGACAGTGTATCAGACCGTTCAGTGTTGTAGATATGATTTAACTCGGGGTGATCGATCATTGTTGGTAGGGGTGCGGACTCTTGGGTAGTGGGTACAGAACATCCTGCCTTTTATGATCCCTTCCTTTCCTGCCCCCCTCACCCCCCTCCCTCCCAACATCCCCTTCCTTGAACCCGCTACCAACCTTTCTCCTTTCCTTGCAGCATGCCCCAACTCAGATAACCAAGTCCTGATGACGATCCCAACTTATGGGGATCGAAACGCCGTCGACCTAACAGCCCAATAGGCGCAACCCTTCACTGTGGCTCAACATCGAATTGAAAGAACCTCTGTTTACTGTGATACCACATTGTCACATGTTTTTTGAGCCACTCACTGTAAAATATCTGCACTTTATTCACAGTGCGCCGTCCACGCTGTTCACTCCTTCACTTGCGTCGCCACCCTCACCTTGTACACTTTTATGCACCAAGTATGATATGGTTGTCACTAATTCGATCTATGCAGTGCTGCTTCTAACTGTGTAATAGTCCGACCATGAAATTAATGTCATAAGATAAAGATGATTAACTATCTTTTTTCATACAAATGAGCACTCTCCTTCTTTCCCTATAAGTAATGCTATATGCATGCATGTTTAACTGTCTACATATCCTTACCTCTCAGGACATTGTTTCTTTGTTGCACGGTATATGGTTTAAGCAATACTGAAACTGGAAAGTCGTCACTGGTATCGTGATGGTGCCATGTATTATCCATTCAACTGATGGTTTTTCAGAAACGGTTAATGGTAATCTCTCCAGTTTTTCAATGCTCAGGACCGTATAGTCTGCTCCCCCCTGTGCCGATGAGATTTGTTTATCTGTAAGGTTAAATACAGTAAACAGTGACGTAGTGTTGATTAAACGCCAGGGTACATAGCCAGAACGAAGGTTTTGCAACGTCCAGCCTAGTAGCATTATAGAACGTAATTGAGACTGGCCATGTTGTAACATTAGCAAGTCCTGTTCCATTATGTCTATGGCAGATGATACAATGCTGTCCAAAGAATAAATTATGGACGACAGAGTTGTTAACCCATTTCCAACTACAGAGAGTGATTTCTGTAAATTATTACGATCAATTTCTTGTATTCTTTCAACTGTTTCCATTTGCGAGACTTTCCAAGCTTCATTATAAGCAGCGTATATACCGGCGTATATGAAACGCTTATGACGTGGATTACGAGGTCCAAGTAAGAATTCTCGTAAATCAACGCCATCTTTAAGCAAAGATAAGTGTTGTTTTATTTCCGGGAGTGTGGATTTCAGTAGCCATACAAGGCATAGTTTTCCTACACTATTAGTTGTTATTATCCCTGGATGTTGTCTTTGGATATATCTTGGATCTGGCCGAGTTACTGTACACCCTTGTGTTTTGTTCAGGAATCTATCTTGACAGTTATTCGTGTCTGTGGGCCTTGATTAACAATTTTTTCCATTCAGGATATGTTCTGTTCTGTTATAAAATATAATTTACGTCTACCTCCTCATCTGAAGTTAAATTACTATCAGGTGTGGGCTATGGTATGGACGGTTTGTTTAAATCTTTTATCTTAGCAATGCCTAGACAAGATGTCTGTTGAACAGTGTCATTTAGGAACATCATTTGTTCTGGGATGATGCAGGCTCTGAACAATGCTTCTAAACCTTGTACCTGCCAGTCTTTTGTGCCCCAAACAATGTTTGTCTCAATGTTGTCTTTCCAAAAGTCAAAGCCTAAGGTGAACAATTGAGCATAAAAGGCAGCAGAATAAATTTGTTTCGTATTTGTCAACATACTCTTCACGCTTGTCTTATTCACATTTTTAAAGTAAAAACGTTCTGGGTTTGTAACATAAAAACCTTTAAAATATGGAGATTTTCTAAGAAACGTTTTAGAACTACCTTTTGGAGGAGTTGGACAATGTTCCCATTGATTAGAAGTTAAAACATTTCTAGGGTTTGCAGATTTATGCAAGTAATGATGGCCAAAATGATTAAAACAATACATTTCTTCATAATTTGCTGAACCTTCTAAGTATTCATGTTTATAAATTTTGCTGACATTTCTAAGTCTGCCATCATGTTATTAACAGTCTCAAAGTCCCAATCATCAGAAAATTTGCTTGGTGAGACGAAATCACTCAAGGAAACCTTAAATTGATGAGGAATCTTTAGCAGCTCAACAGGGCCATAAATGTCATAATCAGTTGTATCCCATGCTATTCCACCAGGTAGTGGGACCACTGTGATGTTAACTGATGACAGGTCTCGTTGTTCACAATGAGATGATGTGTTGCTTCAGGAGCAAGTTGATGTTCTTACTTGCTGTGTCCATTTTAATGTGTTTTCCATCTATCAGCTTTCCCAAACTTAACACAAGAATGAGCCATAGCAGGAGATAAAGTATACCTAACACAATCCAAAGTTCAACCCATGGTGAAACCAGATATGTATTTGTAAGCTCTTGACCAAGTTCCTTTACTTTTTCCTTGAAAGATTTCTTTGCTGGAGTAGTTTCAGGTTCAGTGGGATCCTCAGAAAAGTTATCAAAGTTGATAAAATAGCCAGAGGCAGTTCTGTCAATTGTTGGTATCGCATTGGATTTTTTGAAATCGCTGGAGTTGCTTGATCCCTTGACATATTTGTATAGTCAGATGCTACATCATTGTAGACAGGAGTTTCCTGACAAACTGCTATTTGGGTATCAGGAGGCACAAGTTCCACGGCTTTGTTGCATAGTCCTTCTTTTCTCACTGCAGGTTTATCAAAGATGATAAGTCTTTCAGTTTGAACCTCTTGGATAGTAGCAAGATTTGGTTGTCTGCTACATATTGGGAGACTACTGGGCCTAATACTTATTATCGGCCACATGGTGTGGTTTTACCAGGTCAATTGACACAGACCGGTTCTCCTTTTTTCCAACAAGGGGCGGCAGTAGTACTGTTCTTGATCCGTGGATTGCTAGTACAGGTACTGTTTTTCTGTAAGAAGGCTCAAATTCCTTCTTGTCCGCTATTTTCTCCCTGACCAGATCCCAATCTTTGGAATCCAGACAGGTCTTGCTGGGGCAGGTAGTTTTTCTACAGTGGTCGTTTGTTTTTCGCTGGTATTGCTTAGACTTCTTCTTGTTTCATTTAAGTCCTGTAAAACAGCCAAATGATATTTGATATTAAAGGGTTTTTGTTCCACCACTGAAGTGTGACGATCGAGATCTTCAACCAACATTCTTGTACCAAAAAGGATTTCATATGAAGTGATCCCACCCAGAGAATTTCTTGGCATGTTATTAAGACTACGTTGGACATTTATTAGATGTTTGACCCACCCATCACCAAAACCTAATACCCTAGCTGTTATAGATTGCTTTGATGTCAAGGTTGTTTCTCTCTACAACTGAATTTCCCTCAGGATGGAATGGACTCGAAAATTGCAATGCAATGCCCAAGCTGGCCATGGCCTCCTTGAAAGCCCTAGAGCTAAACGCAGGACCCTGGTCAGAATGTAGCGTGCTGATTGCGTATGCGCCGGTAAAGACTCGCAAATATTTTATAACAGTTTGAGCGTCAGCTGAGCGCTGAGGCCACATTCAAATAAATCTCGAGCATGAGTCCACTGCGACCATGATATATTTATTGTTGCCATCCCTTTATAAGGGACCTCAGTGGTCCAGGTAAACACACGCTAGTGGTTTATCTGAAATCAGAAGGGGCATCTGCGCCGGCCGTTTCACTCTTGAAACTTTCATTTTCTGGCAGATTTCACATTCCAAAACATAGTTTCTGCTTTGTTTCCTCTTGCGCGGCCACCAGTATCGTTGTTTTAATAACGAAAATGTGGCAGAAACACCCGCGTGTGCAGAGGCAAGACCTTTGTGTGCTGCTAAGATTAGTCCTAACCTGTGTTCCATGTTTGGGATTACTCTATCCACCACTCCAGGGATTCGAGCAAAGGGAACATTATTTGCATCAGTTATATATGAGTACTTGAGTGGAAAGCCCTTCGGTTGTTTTACTGCTGTCTTTTATTGAAGCAGGGATTGCTTGCATTATTTCGCTGTCTATTTTCGTTTTTGAACGAGTAATAGCAGGTACAGAAGCCGTTTGCACAGCTGCCTTTGCGGCTTTATCAGCCAATGAATTCCCTTCAACGTGACCGCCATCACGCTGATAACTCAGTGTATGAATCACGTGAGTCTTTTGTAGTTCTTTCTGTTAAAGAACTACTTGTTCCCAACACATTTTATGCTTGATCATGCCACCTTTTGCATCTTTAAAACCATTTTGAACCCAGTTCTGCAGATATTCATTGTAAGACTGGACGCAGTAATACCAGTCGCACACTATGAGTGTGGGGAATTCGCGATCTGTATTTTCAAGCGCCATCTTGAATGCCTGTAATTCAGCTCGCTGAGCTGTACAGTCTCCGAGAGATTGAGTTTTTGCGACCATAGGTCTGAATTTACCATCGTGCCAGCGACATTTAACAATCACGCACGCAGTACTGTAGCCTTGTTTACCCCAAATTGCGGGCTGTGCTGATCCGTCTGTATATAGTATACAGCCGTATTGTTCTAGAGGTAAAATTTCAGTAGGCAGAGGACATTCTTGTTCGTATTGGATAAATTCTTGTGTCTTCAAGTAAGGGTCATAAACGTATTCAACGTCTGTTGCAGCAAGAGAATTAACCTATTGTATCCATCTTGGATGTAAAGCTTTTGCATTTGGAATGCTTGCCTTCGTCACTGCCTCTAAGGCAGGTACAGGTGTATTTGCATTATGTAGAGAAGAACACCTATTTTATTTTATTTGCATTTCCTGCATTCCCTGACCTCGCCGCACCCGCTCCGCGGGTGCCGCTTCGCGTCCCAGGTCAGAGGCAACTGGACGCTTTGAAGGAGCTGTGGATTGTGGGCTCTTGCTGGAGGCACGCAACAGGGCTGCGAGCGTTGCAGGGACTCCATCTCCCAGGAGTCCCTGCCTGACCTACATCCATCAGCTGGTCCGCTCTCCCTGTTGCTCCGCCCACAGCCCACCTGAGGGAACTTTAACCGCCAGCCTTCTCTCACATCGTGGGTGTATTGTTGGAGACTCTGTCTTGCGGGGAGTTCTCGCTGCTGGGACGACTGCTGCATTTCCTGCATTTCCTACATTCCATGACCTCGCCGCACCCGCTCCGCGGGTGCCGCTTCGCGTACCGGGTCAGAGGCAACTGGACGCTTTGAAGGAGCTGTGGACTGTGAGCTCTTGCTGGAGGCACGCAACAGGGCTGCGAGCGTTGCAGGGACTCCTTCTCCCGGGAGTCCCTGCCTGACCTACATCCATCAGCTGGTCCGCTCTCCCTGTTGCTCCGCCCACAGCCCACCTGAGGGAACTTTAACCGCCAGCCTTCTCTCACATCGTGGGTGTATTGTTGGAGACTCTGTCTTGCGGGGAGTTCTCGCTGCTGGGACGAATGCTGCATTTCCTGCATTCCATGACCTCGCCGCACCCGCTCTGCGGGTGCCGCTTCGCGTCAGAGGCAACTGGACGCTTTGAAGGAGCTGTGGATTGTGGGCTCTTGCTGGAGGCACGCAACAGGGCTGCGAGCATTGCAGGGACTCCATCTCCCAGGAGTCCCTGCCTGACCTACATCCATCAGCTGGTCCGCTCTCCCTGTTGCTCCGCCCACAGCCCACCTGAGGGAACTTTAACCGCCAGCCTTCTCTCACATTGTGGGTGTATTGTTTGGAGACTCTGTCTTGCGGGGAGTTCTCGCTGCTGGGACGACTGCTGCATTTCCTGCATTCCCTGACCTCGCCGCACCCGCTCCGCGGGGGCCGCTTAGCATACCGGGTCAGAGGCAACTGGACGCTTTGAAGGAGCTGTGGATTGTGGGCTCTTGCTGGAGGCATGCAACAGGGCTGCGAGCGTTGCAGGGACTCCATCTCCCAGGAGTCCCTGCCTGACCTACATCCATCAGCTGGTCCGCTCTCCCTGTTGCTCCGCCCACAGCCCACCGGAGGGAACTTTAACCGCCAGCCTTCTCTCACATTGTGGGTGTATTGTTGGAGACTCTGTCTTGCGGGGAGTTCTCGCTGCTGGGACGACTGCTGCATTTTCTGCATTTCCTGCATTCCCTGACCTCGCTGCACCCGCTCCGCGGGTGCCGCTTTGCTTCCCGGGTCAGAGGCAACTGGACGCTTTGAAGGAGCTGTGGATTGTGGGCTCTTGCTGGAGGCACGCAACAGGGCTGCGAGTGTTGCAGGTACTCCATCTCACAGGAGTCCCTGCCTGACCTACATCCATCAGCTGGTCCGCTCTCCCTGTTGCTCCGCCCACAGCCCACCTGAGGGAACTTTAACCGCCAGCCTTCTCTCACATCGTGGGTGTATTGTTGGAGACTCTGTCTTGCGGGGAGTTCTCGCTGCTGGGACGACTGGTGCATTTCCTGCATTTCCTGACCTCGCCGCACCCGCGGGTGCCGCTTCGCGTCCCGGGTCAGAGGCAACAGGTGCTAGGGCGCTCTCCTTTGCTACAGCAGTCTGAACTGCTGACAGAATTATTTCTGTTGAAGTGAATTTCATTTCAGCTTGTGTGTACAAGTGTGATTTGTAAGCTATTGGTACCTTTTCACCTTCGTTAAAGGTTAGGTATGTGAATCCGCATCTTCCTGGGTTGATTGAGATAACAAGGTTGCGTACATTGTCGCATTTATGCAAGTGCGTTGTTGTCAACATGTCTGTTTGTACTCAACGCAAAATTTCTGTGTTTTTGTGTCCCATTAGTTGGTTTGAAATCATGTTTGCTTAATTCGTAGAGCGGTTTAACCCTTTCTGCGTAATTCAGAATGTAAGTTCTTCCAAAGTTTAGGAATCCTAGAATTGACTATGTTTTTCAGCGTTTTTGGAGTTTGGAGCAGTGCACATTTTTCTAAAAAGTTTGCTGCCAGGCTTTTGCCTTCACTCAAAGTTGTATCCCAAGAATAGGACATTGAGATTGGCAATTCTGGACTTTTTTAACGTTGAATTTATACCCTTCTGAGGCGAATCCAAGTTTGATGGTGTTCACCATGTTCAAGTGCCTGTCCAAATCATCATCTGTAAGGTAGATATCATCGACATAGGATAATGCCTCATCATCATACATTTGTAGTAACTCTGTTACTCTGGCTGAAAATAATCCAGGACTGTTCTTGAATTCCTGGGGGAGACGACAGAAGTTTCGTTGTTTACCCATTATTGACAAAGCGATCAAGTACCTGCTTTCTGGTGCAATGTTTTGACAGAAGAAACCGTTTGAAATATCTAAAGTAGTTTTTTATTTCTTCCGAACTATATTATTCATCAGTGCTGCACAGTGAATTTTGTACTGCAAAAGTTTTGCAACAAGAGTTTAAATGTCTGTAATCCAAAACTAGATGATATGTTTCATCTGGGTTGGAGACAGGAGAGAAAGGATTGTTCATTGACGAGGTGCATGTTTCAATCACCCCTTGGTATTCAAGTTGATCTAAGATCTCCCTGACTTGTTTTTTAGCTTTCTGCTTAACTGGATACTGCCTCTGAGCAGTTGGTTGATTTTTAACTAAATTTTATGGTGAGAGTCCTCATCCCATCCCACATGATTTTTATATAATGCTGTAGCTTGTGCCACAGCCCATTTTCTGGCATAGGTGTATTTTTTATGAATAGGAATATGATTGGAGAAGGCTGGCATAATGATCTCTTCGCCATGTGGGCACTCCCTGACAAATTCAGGTGGCCAGTCTTTTTCAGCTAGAAGGATGTCATAACCTTTAGATAATGTTTTCCAAAAGAGTGCTTTTATCTTCCTAGTAATATCCCCCTCTATTCGTAGTGTTACTTCATATAACTTATGGAGTACACTAACCCTGGTGTCGGCAGTTTAACTGAATGCATTCATTCAGATGGGAAACATCCTTTACAACGCAACTTTTACCACGCAGTGCCTTTACGACGCAACTATTACAACGCATAGCGTTGGGGAGCGCTCTAGGATAGGGAATAGATTTAATTTACTATCCAACACCTCCCTACTATCCACGGGGACTGGAGTTGGAATAGTAAATTAAACTATTCACTATCCAGGACCCCTAAGCCCTATGCGTTGCAAAGGCATGCGCTGTAAAAACTTTGTTGTAAAGGCATGCGTGGTAAAAGCATGCGTTGTGATGTCATACATCCATTCAGATCCACTGTCTCCAGATGATCTTTCAGGATCCTGGGAGCTATGGTAACCTCTGCTGCGCTGTCCAGCATTGTCTGGGCCCACTCCCCGTTCTTGAGTTCTGTCCTCAAGATCCTCGGCATGTCTGGATTTAATACTTGCTACCTTCTTTTTGGTGAATTGAGTTTTCTTATTTTTTGGAACATGTTGGTCGTCTTTGGACTTCAGGCTTTTTGTTCTGATCGTCCTCTTCTTTCGGATTTCTGCAAGGAAGTCTGAAAGGTACGAGAGGATTGTGTATCAGTATCGGGTTTTCTCAAATTTTCCCTATTTCTGAGGTTATACCTCTTTTCAGAGAGCTCCTGTGGAGGAGACCTTCCTCTGGACTGAGAACGCTTCTCTTTAAGTAGTGACTGTCTACTATTTTCCCATTTCTTTTTAGGAGTAGTTAGATTGTTTTTGATTAAAACTTTTTCAGGATTTTCTGTTAGTTCAGGTTTTATAGGTTTCCCTCCCAAACTATCTCTTCCTAATTTTTCATAGGATTTTTCAATAATTCTGGCAAGTTCATAAGGTTGCTCAGTAATATCAAGTGCTTTTAAGTTTTGGCGGATTGCCACTGATGCTGCTTCACTTTTAACGTTAGCTAATAAGATAGCTGAAACCTGTTTGAAATCTTTCAGTAATTTCATACCTAGATTCAAGGCAGTTTCTGGACCGTATTCATCTTGAATCTGTCTCAGAACATCTGGTATTACAGCCATAGATGGGTTACCATGTGTTTTTGTGTAGATTGAAGCAAAGACTGTACCCCAAGTGCCACAGTCCTCTACGTGTGGTGCAATCCCCATTGGGAAACAGATTGTTAGAATCCTGTGTTTCTCATGAGGTGTACTATCAGGAAATACTGCCTCTATTTGAGAAATTTCCTGGTCTAACCAGAATGGAATTTGTTCCCTTTTTAAGGGCAACTTACAGACACACCAGTCTGTGGTGTGATTTTGTTTGTGTTCCCCTGATGTGGGGTGTGCTATGGAATTCTTATAGCAGGTTGGACTGTTAAGGTCCGCATGACATATTGTACCAACTGTCTATGTATTTTTATTAATTGTTTTAGCTGAGCTGGCAGTTCTACATCTGACATTCTTTCAATGGTAGGATGTGGTGTATAGCTGGCTAGTATCAGCCATGTAGCTCCTGGTCTACCTAGTGGACCGAGCCTGGTAATGTGATTTTGATGTTGTAGGGCGCCATTAAACCAGAGCTGATGCTCTTGGTAAGTTAGTGGAATTTCAACGTCCTCAAAAGGAACGTATTCCGCTGGATGTTCCTCTATCTTATAGAAGTGGAACACATGTGTTGTTGGATATGCCTGTGGAAAGACAACCCATGAGTAGAATACCTCTGTCTACCGATATTCATGTGCCTCTATGACAAATATGACTCTACCACCTCTCGATGATAGGCCATTTTCTATAAGCTTAATAGCTGTAGTTTTCCTCACGTTTTCCGGGATGATTATAGCATCTGGGCAATTTTGTTGGAGACCTGTCTCGTCTAAACCTGGTCGGGCTGTAGTCCTTGCAGCTCCACTGTTCTCTTTGTCGCTATCTTGCGTTTTGTTGCAAGTTTTGCAGAGAAAGTTTTGCGTAAATAAAGATAAGTTGCACAATATTTTGGAACACTGTATCCTTCAACGTTGAACAAACCAAAAACTAATACATAGGATTTTCGTCCTACTCAGTTATGGCGGATATTTTATCCTTTAACCTACTCCAGACGTCTATTGGAGTTTTTACGGGGGAAAAGGGATCTCTGTGAAAAGCACGAGTTATTCTAGTATCTAGCGTTAAATTAGTGCCTTACCAAATGTTGGACGCCGTGTTGTGTAGTTCCTATATTCCCAATAGGATCTGCGCATTGGAATAGTATATCCTATAGATTAGATGTAGGACAGAGGTCGACAAGGTCTCTATCAAATATACTAGAATTAATTGTGTGTTCCAGCTAGCTCAGAGGTCACTAGAAACTTTCTCGAATTTACAAGAAGGGATTAGTCTCTGACAACCGCATGAACATGACAACTTTGTTTCCCCAAGATAAAACGTATCTTCTGAGTCGTGGAAACAATAGATAGATATTTCACTCAGTCAATCGTGCATGCCACTAGAGATGCAGAGGAAGTAGAAAGACGGGCGTTTTCAATAAAAGGTTTTATTGAACCGTCTTCTTTCTCAAGCATAAGAAATGAACTGCTACAATAGTAAAACTGTTTGTAAAATATAATGCGTACAGTATAAATAGTAGAATAAAATATTACTGTAAGAGTATTGCACGGTTCCTAAACCATATATAAATACATACATAAATAACAGAGGCTAAAAGTACTCAACTGGTGCTTCTAAAATACGCCTACCTAAGCTTAGAACGAGGGAGGAAGTAAGTGAGGTGTAGCATAAATGTAGTATTCTTTTGCCACAAATCTGCCCAAGATTTCTCCTAGGGTCTAATCAGCTCCGTACCTTAGTTTAGAATGGAGAAGGCTGGTCTCGGCACTCTATTTCCCAACAACCCGCGAGGGTAGTTTGGAAACACTGGAGCTGGATTTCTCGCCAGGAGAAAAGACAGCGTCTCTCTCAGTGAGTCTGCTACTTGCTGTAGCAGGGCGCGTCAGGCAAGTAGATAGTCGAACTGCTCCAAACCACAGTGTGTTTGCTTGGGTGAGTGTGGGCATATTTATACTTTGAAGGTGCCGCATTTGACGTACAGTTGGACATAATAACGTCATCAAAGAGTCTCAGTTCTTTGAAAACTCCATGAGTTCTTGGATAAATCAATACTCAAGCAAGGGGAAGTCCCTGACTGCTGAAGGCGGGTTTATCCAAGAAATAGTTGTGGATTTTCGGAACTAGTGGAAGTATCCCTGCTGTATTTGGACTGCATGAGCTATGCCTAATATGGTTAGGATTTCCATGCCTATATAAGGATATGGTGATTTATACCTATATAAGGGCATGAATCGGGAAACTTACAATAGGGTCCTAAAATGATACATAACAGCAGTAACAGTTGATAGTAACCAACAAGCTGACTGATTTGTCTAGTTAACACTATGTTCAATAACTAAGAGAGTACACCAAAAAAGAGGAGTTAATATGTGTTTTAGATGTGTATCTAGAAATCATTTTAGAAATTTTCCAGGTTGTCCAGCTTTGGGTAAAAGATCCAAGAAATTCCAAGCAGTTGAGTTATTCACTGTTGGGATCCTCTATGGCTGGTAGCAGTGCGCTGTGGGCTTCTTTATCCACAAATAAACTGTACTTTCTTCAGAACGCCTTTAAACTTTTCCCTACACTGGGCTGGCTGATGGCATATGGTTTCGAGTTTGGAGGGCTCTCACCCATCAGCTTTGCTGCAGCTAATATAGCATAGTAATGTAATATAATAATTACAGTGATAACAATAATAATAATAATAAAAGTTCATTTTGCTTTTGTTTTTTGTTATGAGATCTTTGCACATTAAGTATGCATTCACGAGGGAGGGAGGAGCCTAGCCTGCAGCCGAGATGGCCGCCTAGTTCCTCGGCTCCGCCGACCCGTGTGCCCTTCTCCATTATCCTGCCACACATCCTGTACCTCCATGCGCTACGCTTCCTTGTGGGACGCCCCTGATCACGTTGCTCCAACTTTCGGCGAAAACGGAGCGGTCCCGGCGGCGAGGGGCCCCAGTGTACTTCCCGGCCTTTTGAGTGGCTGCAGCCGGGTCGTTGCCTGTGAGAGACGGCCGGCGGCGACAACAACAGCAGCGGCCGCCGCGGAGGAGGAGGAGCCGGCTGACTGGACCCGCAGTGTGGCGCTGGGCGTCTCGCCGTAGCATTTCCCTCCGCTCGGCAGCCCAGCGCGCCTTGCTACATTGTACCTATCAAAACAACAAGTGGTCCTGAGCATACAAAGATAACGAGAAAAAATGGTAGATATAGATCACAATGGAATTCTATATAGTTTAGGATTCCTTGACCAGCTGGCCAGGGAATATTTATTGGTTCAATTGTTTAAGATCTCAAAGGAACAAGAATTAACCCAATAGTACGGGTTAAATCGGGGCACAGTCCTGTGCCATATAGAGGAGAGCAAGACAAGAGGGTAAAGGTAAGTGAGAAAAGTTATCAGGCAAACAAAAGTGAGCTAGCAGGTCACTGGCATTAAATATACATTAGCAGTGTATCCTGGAGTCATTCATACAAACAGTGGTATCATATAAGTACATGTATGAACTACTCTGAGGTCGACGTTTCGATCCCTAGCTCGAGTATCACGGGATCATCATCAGGACAAGAAATTGATATTGCCTGAAAGTAATTATTTTTAACACCAGGTTGGTGGCCCGGGATAGTTTAGGCTTCACTTGGGAGGGACCTGGATGCCGGGGAGAGCTCGTAATTCTGGGTAGGTGCACCGTAATTCAGATTGCAGTTTCATTTGAGATTTTGAGATAAATTCCCCTTGTCCTTGTTGATAAATTGCTACATTGTACCGGCTCCTCTACATTGTATCCCGGCCTGGCTGGGAGAGGGCCGGGATTGCTTCTTTGTTGCTATCCCTCCGTGGCGGACGCCATTTTCTGCATTGGGAACCCTGTGACTGCCAGTGGGGTTCCCTGCTCTGCCGGCTTCCTTTCAACTGGAGCTTCCCCACGACCGGCTGCCTTCATGTCTCTGCCCCAGCTGAGCCCTGCAGATTTTCTATGGAATTCGCGAGTGTTGATGGCTGACGAGGGAGACTTGCTTCCTGAGGCGCTCTGCAGCCGTTTGCCATGGATGGGGGTCAATGCTGCATCCTCCACTCTGGATACGCCGCTGAGACTTCGGGACATCCTGGAGGCTCTGGAAGACCTGCGGTTGGCCTTTCGTGACACTGCCAATGGCTTGGGGGCCCGGCTTGCTGAGATTTCTCCGGCCGGCCGTGATGGTCCTTCAGTGCTGCACACTACGTCACATCCTCACCCGGTTAACGGTGAATCGCCTGCTTTGGAATATGTGGAGGAGACGGATGGGCGCGTCTCAGTATCCGCTGCAGCACTCTCCGGCTTTGCCTTGAAGGAGTTTGGCGATACTGATCCTTCGCGATGGCCGGTGCTTGTACTTCGGACGCCATGTTGCCCATCTCCTTTGTCCTCTGGTGGCATGCTTCCATGCGTCCTTCTGGACTTGCTGTTCGCGCATCGGCCGGCTGCTACGCTGGAACTCTCGCCTCGTCTTGCTCCCTATTGTACTATCCTCGGACAGGCAGTGGTGACTTCTTTTGACTTTTGCTATCGAGCTCCAAGCCAGTTTGACTCGTCCCAAGCGTCTCAACTTCTGCAATGGATTCCACGGTGGCCCTTCCCGTCCATGTTGGCTGTTTTAGAACTGGACTCCGTTGTCATGCCGGTTCGGAGGGGACAGGGCTGAGGATGTTTCTTCTTTTGCTGCAACCTGCTACGTGCATGGCTGGGACTGTAAATGACAATTGTTGGAGGTACTTGTTGGTTGGGTGCTAGGTCGGGCCCGGGGTTGGGTGGCCGCGGGTAATAGTACTGATTGCTTTGGTTATATCCTTGGCCCTCCTCCGGTCATATGTGAATTTTCTCTTCCTTTTTTCTTCTTTTTCTTTCTTCTGAATTTCGGGTACTCTTTTGGGGCGACAGACACACTGCTAGGGAGGGGTAGGCCGTAGCCTCTGCATGCGTGTAGGGTGGGGGGTTATTTCTTCAATTGTTTCAGTTTCTATGGGCCTCTATTGTTCCCTTTTTTTCTTCTTATTACTCTTATCTTCTATTCTTTCCCTTTCTTATTTCCTTGGGTCGGGGGGAGGATTGGGATCTTGCGGGTAGCGACTGGGGGTCATTATGTGGCGTGTTCATCCTCTATCCTGACTTATTTGCTTACAGCCGTTTGTTTTGCGGATAATGCTTGCTGATTTTCTGGTGATCGTTGCCCACTTCTGTCCTAATCGTATTGTTCTGCCTCGGATCCTTCATGACCCTTATTGCTATGGACTCATTTCAAAACTTTAAAATTAAACCTTCATTATCCTACTTTTCGGCGGCGCAATTATGTATAGTGTAACTTGGATTAATCGTGCCTGCTCTGATATGCTGCTGAGTTGCCTAACTGCTTGCTGCTGTGCCTTTTATTGTCGAGGCCGGCCTGTGGGTTGTAGGCCCGTATCTGTTTTGCACATACTATCTAATAAAGGTTTTCCAAAAAAAAAAAAAAAAAAAAAAAAGTATGCATTCACATATATACACGGTCATGTATTTACTGTTATAAACTAATATAATGTATATAGGTGTAATGATGGATCTTGGCTCTGGTAGATATGCTTCTGATGGAGCAAGGATTTGCACGTAAAGCGCCTTGCTTGGATTCAAGAACCTCAAATAACCTTAAGTTATTAATCAATCTGATTGTCTTATTAATTTACCCTTTATTCTGATATTTTGGGGTGTCCCAGCGAAGCTTGCCTATGGGTTTGCTAATCCTAATACGCTTGCTACTAAAATGGCTGCTGCTACGCGGGAATTTCTTCTGCGCATGCGTCGGTCATACCCATGTGACGTGACGTATTCGCAGTTTTGGTGGGAATCTGTTGCACTTGCGCAATAGTAATAAAATGGCTGCTTTGTGTTCTCACATGCCTGAAGCTTGCAGCAACGCTTTTGCTATGCTGTTTGTTCTGCATTAATCCTAATGCTATAGTTGTTATTAAAGTAATGGGAGTAGTATAGAGATTCATGGTATACAGTGAAATAATTTATTCTGTGTTCTAAAACGGTTTCTTTTTCATTTAATGTTACACTTCGAAACTTGGCCTGTTCCATTACGCTGTACTCCATCTTGCGTGAAACTGAGTCTGCGCGAGATCTGCGAGTCTCTACAGCAGTGACCTTTGAATCCTTGCCAGATGGGTATTCCAGCCAAGACGTGCATGGGAAGAAGAACACTCACCGAGCCAAAAAGACTGAACTGTGCTGAAGTGTCAACATTGTATATAATGTTAAAGTCACAATGGTTATGTGTAAAGCATATGTCTTGGGAACCCGAAATTCGATGGGCGGGTATAAAAATTCTAATAAGGGGCTTGAGAAGCACAAACCCTAGGTGGTGTGATGACCTGTCCTTTCTTTTTTCCAATCAAAATTGGGGATCCTTACACTTACAACATTTGGGGGGTGGTACACTGACCCGAAAGCAGTATAACTAGCCTAGGTTTAGCTAGAGAAATTGTCCGACTTGTCCGAATAGCTGACCTTTCACTGACCCAATGCACTCAATAGCTGATCGAGAACAGAGGTGCAGCGGAGCACTCTGTCCGGAATTTCCACAGACCCAATCGGGGTTTTGGGAACCTTAAATGCTGGCGAAGCACTTTGCTGGGGAATTCGGTAAACCCAATCGGGGTTCTGACTGATAGCTGCAGAGAGTGTGTAGCGCAGGTGTTGCAGCTGAACTGCGGGTGCTGGTCTCAACTTTGGTGGTCCTGTCCTGATCCTAATCAGAGTTTCCTGTCCTGGTATCCATACTGCACCTGCTGGCCTACTGGCAATCTTTTCCTTGGGGTTTTCCTCTGTCCTTAACTGACCCGTGGCCAGGGCACACCGTTCTAGGTAAATATAAATCTGTGAGGAAAACACTCTTGCGTAGTATTCTTTACCTTTTTTCCTGAAATCTTGCTAAAGCTATTTGCATACGTTCCTTTCTTTACCCTTCCCTGGTGGCAAAATACTGAAGTCGTGAAAGTATCTTTCATTATCATGTTCAAATTTTTCCCCTTACCTTATAGTGGGATAAATAAAAAATACTGTCTCTGAATGAATAGATGTTCCTTCTCTTTACCCTCCCTTTACTGAACTGAAGAGTTTCATTCCTGAATTAATAGCGTGTTCCACTTTTACCTTTCCCTATAGTTAAATAATTACGTCAAAATTCTTTAGTACGTATTAAAGTTCTTTTTCCTTACACACCTTCGAGGAGTACTCAAACTGTGAACGTTCTAGCATTGTTCCTTATTTTTGTAAATTGATACTTGTATAGCGCACTACTCACCCGCAAGGGTCTCAAGGCGCTTGTACGAATCCCGCTGTGAAACCCATCCTGGCTTTCCCTGTGAGGCATCCACTCCTGGGCACCCCCAAGGTGGAGGCCAGGCATCCTTAGCGTTGGGGGGCCTTTGTGGAGATTAAGCAAGCTATTGCCTAGAGTTGCAGAGTGGGACTCCATGATTGGAATAGGCACCGAGGCGAGAATTATCAGGTCCGTGGAATTTTTGAGCCCAAGACCCGCCGAGGCGGGGAACTGAACCCTGGTCCCGGGCTAGACGTCTGCATCAGGGTCTGCCGCTCTAACCATTGAGCCACACTTCTCCCGTCCTTTAGTCAAACCATACCAAGTCTAAAATTCTAAAATCCTTACTAGCAAGTTCCCTATTTTTACCTTCCCTTTAGAGTTCTAAATTGTTGGCATAATCTATTTTCTGCATGGTTACACAATCTTTATGATTCTGGTTATTGATAGCTTACTTGCTGTAAACCTGATGCTTTCAAATCTTGATGAATAATAGATAAAGGTTTTCAAAACTTCCAGAGTCTGTGGTTATTATAAAGAGTGAAAATTTTATAAATGTTATTGTATTTTGGTGACTGCCTATCTTTTTCAGCTAGCTCCCTGATCCATTGTGATCATAGGTACCTGTGACAAGGATTGGTAAGTCAGGTACGTTGGAAATAAATAGGAACGAACTGGGTTACTGGTAGTAGAGTGTAGGTTACCCGATTAATACATGTGGTGAACTGAATTTATGGGCCCAAGTGTGCATATGATGGTAAAAATTGTAGTTGGGTGACCTGCGCGCTCCATCAGTAATTTTCTGGTAGCAGATTGATGGTTAGGGAATAGTTAAAGGTAGGACTAGTTAAGATAGATAAATAGGTAAACTGCTCCTAACTGTGAACATTGTATTGCTGCTAAAAGTATTGATCGATCAAATATAAAATTGTTTTTCTTTGAAATGTTATGAAATGTTTTGGAATTTTATTGAGATGCTGATATAATTGATTTTATGTTCTAACAAAACTCGTTAGAGATTGTTATATGTTTGTCTGGAATCCCCGGGGGCAGAATAGCGGGTGGTGAGGAGAATCCACGTCGCAGTGAGGTCAGTTGCTCGAGGAACATTGGTGCGGGTTGGGCAGAACTGGAAGCACTAATTACGGTTTTCTGTATGGATGTATGAATAAATGATAGCAAAGAGTTCGCTGACAAAACTTCCTTTGTGATATCACCTAGTAAGGAGTAGCAGGTTCGTCTAAGCTTGATTGATAGCAAAGGGGTTCACTGGGGAAACGTTTGGCTTAGTATAAATCCCAGAGTGGATGAGTCGAAGGAGTAGCAGGTTCGGTAATGCTTGTGTGAAGAGTAGGCAGAAGGGATCTAATCGCAGTATATGAAAGGTAAACAGAAGATATTTACTTGCAGTGAAACAAATCTTTTCTTTCTAGGCACTCTAGTACAGTGGCTAATGTTTTGCGTTGTAAATTAAACAGAGCACTTGCACTTTAAAAGGTGGAAATTGAGTTGTCCTTTACCTTGTGAAGGAGAGAGTCAGTTGCGGAGCTGCGCTGACGTCACTCAGTGCCGCGCTGGTATTGGTTGAGATAGCATTGTAAAGGAGGGGTGAGCACAGGAGCGTGGAACTTGTCTCGCGAGAAAAGCTGCGCACCCATTGGTTGAAATTCTTTTGAAATCACATTGTTGGTTGGTTGCAGAAAAATAAAAGTTTGCGAGAAGGTATATGTGGTATCCGACTCATCCTGAGACTCGACCTGATCCAAGATATCAAGGTTTTGTGAGAGATCAATGGAAGGGCCGTAGACTAAACGCCATGTACGGAAGCAAAAGAAAATTGACACTTGTAGACAAAGTAAATAATTATTTCAAGAAAGATAAGCCTATCAAAACTAGAGAAGGAGTTATTATTCCACCACCTAATACTCCCGCATCATTTATGTTATTTGACAGAGGCTACCATGCATGCGTATAGTTAGAGAATTGGGTGGAATACACTAAAGATGACGGGAGTTTAGCATTCCCTTTAGAAAGTACATTTAATGGCAGGATTTTGTTTAATTTGAGGACTCGAATGAATGGTTTGCATCCCAGACCTAGACTAACGCAATATGAGGCCTGAGAAGAATGGGAAATAGAGGCTGTTGAGCGAGATAGACCCAGAATTGACAAAGGGTTAGCAACATTTTATCCGAAAGTACAGAAAGAGAACCGAGCAAAAAGAATGAAAGAATGGAGACAGAAAATGATAGTATAAGGACTGTACCCTGTATTGACTATAGAAGAGCCCATGGGACGGAAAAGGACAGAGAAAACTAAGCATTTAATGACCAGTGGTAATTCAGACGATGAATATTTGGAGGATTTGTTAATGAAGAATCCACCACCTTACAATGAAGGACCCAGCTCCCCAAGTACAGGAAATCCATTCCTGAAACCTAATTATGGTGAAGGTCCGAGTATGGCAAATCCAAGTGCCCCAAGTTATAACCCTCCTTTGATTCCGCAGATAGTACATGAAACTTCCATGGATAGGGTACTCCAGGATAGAGAACGAGAAGCTTTAGTAAAACAAAGAACAGAATTAATTCAGAAAATCTCCCAATTAAATACAAGTCCTGAAGCTCTGACAATTCCAGTAACTATTGGTCCAGTTGTTCCTTTGTACGGGGATAAGCAAAGGAGTCCGAAAACTCCAATTATAACCCCATCTGTAGTACAGTCAAGAAAAGAGCCCTTAATAGTAGATGATCAGGCAAGTGAACGTGAATCTGTGATTTACCGATAAGGGAACCAGGCGGGAGTTCAGAGAAAAAACACTCCTTTTAGCTAAAGAGAAGTGCAGATTGAGTCATCTTCGGGTACTAGAAGTGCCACGGTAGTGACTCCTGAAGAAATCGACAGATGGACCCAAGAATTAGAGAAACCTAATCATCAGCCAAAACCATTAAATATATACAAACTGAGAATAGAATTGGAGGAACTGATGGCTGGGAATGTGGGTTTGGACAGACTAAATACCCTTAGTGAAGAAGAATTGTTATTCATTTGGAAGAGTATCACCCGTAATACCCGAGGGTTCCATGAGAAACTAATGGACACTGCGTCTAGTATGGGAATAGACATTATCAGAACTAAAGTGCTACAAAAACCCTACAGAGCAGAATTCTCAGACAAAGATTTGGAAAACATGAATGTGTCTGGGAAAAAGGTACAGTTCAGAGAATTACTAAGCATATTACAAAAATGTGGAGATTTAGAAAAATGGAAAGCCAGGTGGGCTAAGAAAAAGGAAGATAGTAGATCAAAGCAAATGTCCTCTAAATATGTACTAAAAGAAACAGAGAAGGTGGAAAAATTGTATCCAATGCGGGAAGTGCCAGGTGGAGGATATGTACATGTTCCATGGTCCCGACAGGATATTGTGTCCGTTACAAATTACTTCCCAAAATTGCGAGAAAACCCTGTAGAATGGTACAGACAGGTCGAGAGATTTGTGAAAGTTCAGAAATGTCTCCTGAAAGATCTAGATGGTTTTTTTGACATTGTAGTTCCTTGTTGGCCTAGGGAAGAGCTCCCTAGAGACCCAAAGACGGGGGCTCCTTCAGGAGATGTGATGAGGAAATACAACCAGGTAATGTTGTATCTGAAAGGAAAGGTGCCTGCAAAAGAAACTGATTGGACACGAATAGATAGAACTACCCAGAATCAAGATGAAACTGTACATTTATACTATGAACAACTAATACAGGTGTTTAAAACGTACAGCGGCCTGGATAACATTGAGATGAAGGACATGACACACTTCATTTATCGATTTGTGTTAGGGTTAAGGCCTGAGATTTCACAGTGGATCAAAGACAATAAAATTTGCTGGCAGGTTAAACCAATTGATGAAGTTATGTTATGTTATGTTATGTTAATTTATTTCTTCTATAGCGCTCGGCTACTCCAAGGAGCATTCCGGCGCTTTGGCGAAGAATATCAGCAGGTAGAACAACAACATAACAGCTAAAACACAGACAAAGGAAGAAAAAAAATTATTTAGTAAAAAGCCATGTTTTTAGGCCCTTCCTAAAAACAAGAAGGCTGGTAGCCTGTCTCAGGGACAGTGGTAGCTCGTTCCAAGCCTTCGGGGCTAGGTAACGAAATGACCGACCTCCCATTCTTACGCGCCTAATGGCAGGAACTGTCATCTTGGACAAGCAGGATGAACTCAGGGTCCTGCTGGGTTGATACAAGGAGAGGCGTTTCCCAATATACTTGGGGCCTATACCATGAAGAGCTTTGAAAGCCAGTGTCAGGCTTTTAAAGAGAATCCTCTTTGAGATAGGTAACCAATGTAAGGTATTCAGTAATACAGTGGCACCTGCTCTTCTCGGGAGTCCATAGATGGCTCGGGCTGCTGAGTTCTGTACTACTTGCAAACGAGTCAGAAGGTACTTTGGTAGACCCAAAAAAAGAGCGTTTGCGTAGTCCAGTCGTGATCCAACAAGGCCTGAACAATTATTTTCCTATGATGAAGTGACACTAAAGGAAGAAATTTTCTCAGCATCCGCAGAGTGCCGAAACACTTCCCTGAAAGGCATGAAATATGTGGCCCAAAGGACAGTTCACTGTCAACTATCACTCCAAGGTTCTTGGCCTTAAAAGACACACTGTCAGGAGGAAACATATCTTGTGGCCACCAAGATTTCCAATTTGGCTCGGGAGCGCATCCAAAGAAGAGCAGTTCCGACTTGTCGGAGTTGCACTTCAGGCCATGACACCTAAACCACTCAAAAACCGCGCCAAGACAATCTCTAATCTGTATGCCATCAAACGACCCGCCCCGGTCACATGTGAATAGGAGCTGGGTGGCATCGGCGTAGGATATGATCTGGGCGCCAAAGGACTCCGCCACCACCACCAGAGGGGCCATAAAGATGTTAAAAAGCATGGGGCTAAGAATGGAACCCTGTGGGACCCCAACCTATAGCGGGGTCATATCAGCGGAGAAAGGGGGCGCCCAGATCGTTTGCCGGCGGTCGGCCAGGAAGGATTTAAACCAGTTCCACACCGTTCCGCGAAGGCCACATTCCCAGAGTCTTAAAAGGAGGCCATCGTGAGGAACGGTGTCGAAAGCCGCCGACAAATCAAGCATAACTAACATGGCCTTTCCCCCAGAATCGAGCACCTCCCTGATGGCATCAGTGACCTCGAGTAGGGCCGTCTCCATGCTAAAATTAGCACGGAAACCAGACTGCGATGCGTGCAAAAGGTCGTTTCCTTCGATGAAACTGGAAATAGTCCTATGCACGTATCTCTCGGTCACTTTCGCCAATGCAGGGAGGAGGGAGATTGGCCTGTAGTTGGCATGAATGAGGGGGTCTAAGGTAGGTTTCTTGAGCAGTGGTAGGATCATGGCGCACTTCCATGCCTGCGGAACCACACCTGTAGACAGGGAGGAGTTCAAAAGAGGGTTCAGCAAAGCATTTAAAGCAGGTGCCACTTTTCCCAGATATTTAGCCGGGCACAGGTCAAGTGGTGAGCCAGATTTCAGACCTGACAGAAGATCCAAATATGTGTTAAGGCACATAGGGGGAAATTCAGAAAGGAGAGGGCCCTGATCCTCCCAAAAGGATGACAAGGATAGCGGACTCATATCCAGCTGTGGGCAGGAGTAAGAAAGAGAGGCTTGAATAGTTGTAATTTTACTGACAGAAAAGGTGGCTAGTTGTATTATCCAGGGTTCAGAGTGTGTATGAGTAGGGGTACACATGGCAGGAGATGTAAAATTCTGAACCACTTTAAATATTTCTTTACAGGTGTTCTCAGCCTCATCAATTCGGCGCTCAAGATAGGCCTTTTTTTCTTCCCAGATCGTATTGTGGTAAACTCTAGTTGCCGCTCTAAATTATAGTCTTTCAGTAGGGTCGTAAGCCCGCTTCCAAGCTCTCTCAGCCTTCTTACAGACCTGCCGTAGCGTCCTCAACTGGGGAGTGAACCACGGGGCAGATGCTCTTCGCTCACCTAATTTAGGCTTCTTCTCAGGGATTAAGGTCTCAAGTCTGGCCATAAGCCATTTTTGGAAGATAGCAAGATTCTCCTCTAGGTTGCCCAAAAGAGGGCATGGAAGAGTAATGAGAGCCTCAGATAGCATATCCGCCGAGAGCAAATGAAAGGGCCGCGAAATCCGCGTGGTCTCTGTTGTAGGTCTCACCCGTGTAGGGGCGGTAGCAAGCAAAGAAAAGGGGATTAAAAAGTGGTCAGACCATAATACTGGCTGTAAGGAGGATACGTTAATAGGTTTCGTTGAAAAAACCTGGTCCAAGGTATGGCCTTTGTTGTGTGTCGGTCCTTGTATGAACGGAAACAGCCCTAACGGGGCCGTAATATCAGTGAGTTTCATGGCATCAGGGTCAAGTTCATTGTCCATGTGGACATTGAGATCCCCAAGTAGGATACAGTGATCAGATCTGAGACATGGAACTGAGAGAGCTACTTGTAGTTCATCGAAAAAAGGCCCAGTGGGTCCCGGCGTTCTGTACAAGAGAATCCCGGTACAAACCTGAAGGGGAGAGAGATGAAGGGTGAACCCCAGGGCTTCGCATCCCTGAATATTCCCTACCGGAAAGGTAGAGCAGGGAATGTTTTTGTTCACAATAAGCGCTACTCCTCCTCCTCTGCCCAATACTCTGTCCCTCCTGAAGATGTTGTAATCCGGGGGGATGGCATTGGCCAGGTCAGGGGCAGAGTAATCGCCCAGCCAGGTCTCTGTAAGGAATAAGCATGATATATTGGAATTCTGCAGCAAGTTCCTGATATTAGGGAATGGCAGTTCAGAGACCTGGTATTCAGAAGAAGGCACTGAAAGTGAGCAGATATATTAGCCTGCGAGGGTCCATTGGGGTCCGGAAGACGCCAACCACACTCCGAGCAGCCTTTCCTTAGAGCCCGACCGCCAGGGAAAATATGATGGCAAAGGCTTGAGGGAGGCGTAGAGTAAGAAGATCTACCGAAGTATAGGTGATCATACTTACAACGCAGCACAAAAGTGCGACCAAATGAAGAGAAGCCAGCCGTTCTGCCCCGTCCGCCACCGAGACGCTGACGAGCCCAGACGGGCAGGACTCAGGCACGACTCAGGCGCATTTCCTGTGCGTCACCGCTGCGCGTTGAGGAGAGTGGAGCTTTAAGTAGGCCGGCGCTGCCTGTCGTTCCAAGCGCCGAGACCCGCACCAAGATGGCTGCGTCTGGCTTCAGAGAGCTGTCACAATATGGCGCACCTACACCTACCCTAGATCGAACCCGCAAAGTGGCGGTGGGTATGGTTGTCTTTTAAAGTGCAAGTAAGGGGCCGCTGCGGCACTGTTTTAAAAACCGGGTAGAACCAACTAACATACAAAGTAAATACAGAACAGGAGATTTAAAAATAAAGCAGAAGCGCTCGCGAAACGCGCGACTAATCTGCAGCAGCAGCGCTATGCAGCCACTCTGCCGGAGGACACCTTTTACAGGCTGCCCTCGCTTCTAGTTCCGCCTTAAGTAGGCCGGCGCTGCCTGTCGTTCCAAGCGCCGAGACCCGCACCAAGATGGCGGCGTCTGGCTTCAGAGAGCTGTCACAATATGGCGCACCTACACCTACCCTACATCGAACCCGCAAAGTAGCGGCAGAGCATCAAGAGCAGCAGATGAATCAAATGACTAGTAATCAGAATCAAGGCCCCGGGGGTGGGGGAAAGCCCAGGTTAAAAATGAGCCGAGAAGGAGGGGCGTGGCTTGCAGCATGTCGAGCTAGACGCACGGCTCGGGAGCTCCCGGCCGCCGATACTAAAATCAGACTAAAACCTAATGCCACAGAATTTGAAAATACCTCACCAAGAGCGGAAAGGAACTCCGAAGCTGCGACGCTGTCGGGAGAGGCCCGCTGAAGCGGTAGGAACCTACAATCCGCGATTTGCCTGGCCGGAATCGGAGAGGGCGGCGAAACCAAGATGGCGCCACGGAATCGGTAGTAGCTTCTGCCGGACGCCAGACGACCGGGAGCGGAGTGCAGCAGCCGGGAGGTGTTCGACTTAGAGCTACAGGGCGCAGGGCAGGAGGAGCGAGCGTGGCAGCCCGCACGCCAGCACAGACTGATCCCGATAGACGGCGGCTCCTCCTTATTCTGGCGGTGTGAGGAAGGCAAGGAGTCCGGACGCCTGCACCGGAGGACATCGCAGCGTCACGAAGCGGACCCCGGTCGGAGTCTGAGATCCCCAGCGGCGGCGGCCCACGGACAACGCCAAGTAAGAGAAGGGAGCCCCCCATCCCCCCGTACCACTTCTCGGTCACAACTGCCCTTTACCAAAGATGGCGGCGTGACCTGCAGACGGGGCCCCGAGATCGCCCTGGGGGGGGGCTTGGCCTGCTTGGGGACGGTGTGCGCTGCCAGGAGGGGGTCCCGCCTAACAGCAAAATACCGGGCGAAGCGGAAAGCGGACCCACACACCACACTAGTACCTGGCGGCCCTTTACAAACATGGCGGCCAGATGACTGAACCCAGAGCCGGAAGGGAACACACCCGGGAACAGCATTGGAGCTGGCTTGGTGAGGGGGCAGGCGGCAACAGGCGCAGGGGCCGGCGGACCCTGTGGCTAATCGGCGCCAGTTTATAGGAGGCTGCCCGCATGCACTCCGGTGGACACCGGAGGGAGGTGGCCCGAGGCGTGGCACGGCGGCGAGGTCCTGCGTTGATGGTGCTGCAGACTTAGTGAAGACGGCGCTGCCTCTAACCGAGACTGTGGGAGACTACAGACCTGGATATTCATACGTCCCCGCATCCAAACGGGACATATCCTCAGCGGCTAACGGCTCGTCCACGACCATCCACGGGAGATTGACAACCGGGCGAGTTCTTCCCAGAGAGCGCCCAAGTGGACTCTGAGACCTGTGGAGCACGACGGATAACGGGCTCCCTGTGGCGCAGCAGTGGTGATTTGCAATAGGCCTCCAGTGCAGGGGGGACCCAGCGAACAGAGAGCTGGAACACTTGGAACCATACCCGGAAAACGGCACAGGCTCTGGCGGCAGACACGCGACACCTATATAGACACACGTACAGTATCAACCAGTGCGCGGAAGGGAGTGGAACACACCGGCACCAGAGACACACATCTCGTCCACAGGTGATCATGGGGAAAAAGGAACCTGTCCCCAAATCCTTGAAACAGGGCCCTATGGACAACTTCGCAACCTCCCGCCCGGGTAAGGAACACCCCAACACAGCTCAGGAAGGTCCAATAGATACAGATCGACTCCTAGCGGCCATTCAAGCCTCGAGATCCGACATCCAGGAATCAAGAGCGGCGTTGGAAGTCAAAATAGGCGAGGTGGGGTCGGAGGTCACCCTCCTCCGACAGGACTTCAGGAACCTGTCGGCACGAGTCACTGAAACTGAAACACGAATTGGAGAGGCGGAAGACTCCCTTACCACGCTCCGCAAGGACATGGTGAACTCCAAGCATCGCACAGACAACTCCTTTGGAAGGTGGACGATGCGGAAAATAGGGCACGCCGCAACAACCTACGCTTTGTGGGCTTTTGAGAAGGGATCGAGGGGAACGATATGGCGGCTTTCCTCCACACGTGGCTGACCGAGACCTTCCCGACGGCACGCTTCTCGGCGTGCTTTGTGATCGAAAGAGCCCATAGGGCACTGCTGGCGAAGCCCCCGGAAGATGCGAGACCTAGACCAGTGATAGCACGCTTCTTAAACTTTGCGGACAGAGACTTGATCCTTCGGGAAGCCAGGAAATTGGGGGAGATTCGGCTAGAGAACACCAACATCATGATCTTCCTGGATTACAGCCAGGAGGTCCAGAAACAGCGACGCTCCTTCGACATGGTGAAAGCTAAACTGAGGGCACTAAAGATCACCTACATGCTGCTCTTCCCTGCGAAACTCAAGGTTCTATACAAAGATAAATCAATCTTCTTTACTCATCCTGAGGACGCATGGCAGTGGCTGGAAGAGAGGCCGGTCCTCAACAGCAGAGAGGCGGCTGAACGCGAGGAGTTGGACAGGTCACTGAGAGAAAAGGTACACTGGGGGCTCCCAAAACCACAGCGGCGGAAATCAAGAAGACTACACTCTCGCACGCCTGGGACGCCATATCAAGCTCGCACATCCGCGGGGGCCAGAAGAGGGCGATCGGAATCGCCGGGGGAGTCCTCCACGGCGGGCGCACGAAGACAAGTCCCGCGCCAATCTGCACTCTCGGACGGTGACGGCGAGGATCGAGCGGAAGAAGGAGAATCGGAACCTGAGGAGGTAGAGCTGAGGGAGGAACAGGACTCGATGCACCCACTAGAGAAGGAGATCCGCCATCTGGAGCGGGACTCATCCGACAAACAAAGCGGAACTGACTCAACTACACAGGACTCACACTCATGAACAATGGCAGATTGGCATACCAGAGACGGCGGCCGGGAGGCGCGAAGACACGCAAGTTGACAACCCCCTCCTTTGTTTGCTATCTTCCCCCCATACCCAGTGTGTATGTTTTCTTGAATTGGTTAAGACGTTGGGCTAGAAAAGACACTGGGCCTAGTGCTCGCGCAGCCTTTCGCATAGGCGGGGGGGAAGGTGAGGGCTAGTTAAGTGAGGGGAGGTGAGGGTGGGCGACAGACCGTCTCCCACTGAAAGCTTTGTCCTACGTTGGGATGAGTCTGGAAGGAGAGGGTGGTGGGGAGGGGGGGGGATCAAGGGGGACCAGAGTTGTAATGAGTTGGGGAAGGGGGGAACAAGGTTGGGGGGGAGCCACAGTTGGGGGGAAAAACACGAACACACACTTTGCCACTTCATCACAGACACCCATTCCACACACCGCTAACAGCTGAGAATCAGCCCGCACAATGGCAGATACACTAGCAGCACTACCGAGAGAGGAGGGGACACTCTCCATTCTCACATGGAATGTGAATGGCCTTGGGTCAAAAGTTAAGCGGGGTCTAGTGAATACATACCTTAAGAGGCTAGAGCCGGACATCGTTCTCTTGCAGGAGACGCACCTCAAAGGGGACAAATGTGCCTTCATAGCGAGAGGTAGGCTCAGAGTTTTGGCGCACGCGGGGTACACCTCAGACTCGAGGGGAGTAGCGATTATGGTTAAAAAGTCACCGCCATTCAGCGTCACACACACATGGAGCGACTCGCAGGGTACATACGTGGGGGTACAGGGGACGTGGAGGAGACAGTGCTACACTATAGTGTCGGTCTATGCACCGCCAAAGCTTCAGCCACGCACGCTTCAGGCGATCACGTCACTTCTCATCGACACAGCAGACACCATACAAATAGTAGGAGGCAACTTCAATGACGTGATGTCGGAAGAACTAGACCGTACGGGACAACCACGTAGAGGGGGACCGCAGACAGTTCTGGCACAAACTATGAACACGATAGGACTCACAGACATATGGAGATGTCGTCACCCCACACAACCCGCCTACTCCTTTTACTCGGGGGCGCACAAAGTTTTTTCCAGACTAGACTATATTTTTATGGCAAGGCAACACCTAACAGCGGATGATGTAGTGGAATACAAGGCGAGGGGCATTTCTGACCACTCGCCCCTGTACGCGAAGGTAGGGGGGGCGAGACGGAGGAGAGGAACTGAATGGCGCCTAGCGGCCTGGGATATCCAATCTCCGGAACTTGCACGTGGCATCAGGGCGGACATTAAGGTATACATGGCCGACAATTAAGGGTCCGTTGCCTCTAAGATAACCCTCTGGGAGGCAATGAAGCCGGTACTAAGGGATAGAATACAGGGAAGGCTGAAAGAGGCGAGACTGAGGCAGCAGGAGGAGGTGGCGGCCCTGGAGGCCTCCATCCTGACACTGGAGGAGGACTACCAGACACATAAGGGGGGGGGACACGTTGCGACGACTTCTGGATACCCAACGGAAATATAGGGAGCTGGTATCAAATGAGGCAAAGACGCAGTCGCTGGCAACTCTACATCCCTGTACGATGTGGGTGATAAATCGGGTAGGCTCCTGGCCTGGCTAAGCAGGAAAGAAAGAGACGCAAGATGGGTGGAGCAAATCAAAACGGGGCGGTGGTGTGCACCGCACCGAGGCAGGGATAGCAGAGGCGTTTGCGGCCCACTACGAGCAATTCTACACAGCCAAAGAACTGGGGACATAGATGTGGCGCTGCAATACCTGGAATGGATGGAGATACCAACCCTATCTCCTGAGTCTAGCACGGTCCTGGAAGCTGACATTACGCTTGACGAGATTGCAGGTGCCATAGCGAAACTAAAAACGGGCAAGACGCCGGGTCCCAACGGGTTCCCAGCGGAATTCTTCAAGAAAGCGTCGGATCTCCTGACCCGCCATCTTAAAAACCTCCTTACTGAATCTTTTCAACAGAAATCGTTACCACCGGACCTTGCGTTGGCCACCATAGTGCCGATCCACAAAGAGGGCAAGCCCAGGGAGGACTGTGCATCCTATTGCCCCATTTCCCTCCTTAATATTGAAGTGACGGTATTAGCGACCATCCTAGCAACTCGCATTAGAGAGGTGATCCCAGACCTTGTACATATGGACCAGTCAGGGTTTCTCCCGGACAGGGCGACAAAACGAAACCTTAGGCGCACTCATAACTGGTTGCAGGCGGTCAAGGGGAGGAGCGAACCACACTGGTTCCTCTCACTTGACGCAGAAAAAGCGTTAAACGCGGTGCACTGGCCCTTCCTTATGGCGGTGCTCCAGCGGTTTGGCTTCGGTCCGACAATCCGTGGCTGGATACAGCTCCTATACGACGCCCGAGAGCACGAGTGAGAGTGAACGGGAGATTATCCCGTGAATTCAAGGTCGAACGGGGCACACTACAGGGATGCCCGCTGTCTCCCCTACTGTTCACACTTACCATCAAAATCTTGGCGATTAGCATTAGACGGAACCCAGACATCCAAGGCTTTTCACTAGACACCCCAGGGGCTATACAAGAAAAGATATCACTCTACGCAGATGATGTGCTCCTATACATTACCAACCCCGACACAACAGCCCCAGAGTTATTTCGGGAACTGGGCAGCTTTGGGGCACGGGCAGGCCACACCATCAACTGGCACAAGTCGGTTCTCTATGACCCGCAGGGGAGGGAGCAATGGGGGGCCGTCCCAGACCGCCTGGTCACGACCTCCACAGGCTTTCAGTACCTGGGGATATAGATCACCCTGGATGAGAAACTCTCGTTCTCCAAAAACATTGCCAGAATCATGGGATACGCGGTACAAGACATGGACAGATGGAAACGGTTGCCGCTCACGCTCCTGGGCCGGGCAGCGATGTACAAAATGATCACCCTGCCTAAGTTCCTATATGCACTCCAGAATGAATACTACCCACTCCCGCCCGATACGATACGGAAGATCCACGCAGATCTTCGTACCTTTCTATGGCTGGGAAAGCAGCCGCGAATAGCCCTACAGACGCTCCAACGACACCAATACAGTGGGGGCGTATCTCTACCGAACTTGGAGGCTTACTACTGGGCGGAACATCTGACCCCCATAAATGATTGGATCCATGTCCCGGCAGACCACCCGACATATACCCTTGAAAGACACACACTATCACACAGAAACATTTTATACTATCTGTATGGTGGGAAGCTGGGGAAGTCGCTATTACCGGCGACGGTAATCACACTACGGGCATGGCGGCAAGCAACCAAACGTATGGGCTGGGAAGGGAAACTTACCAGACAAACACCGTTGTGGCATTGCCAGTGGCTAACAGAACTTGGTAAGGTCAGGGGTTTCCAACGATGGGACGATATTGGTATATCACACATAGGCGACATTGTTTATCGAGTTGAAGGTTAATTGGAAATCAACCCCAAATCAAAAAAGCAGATATTCATTGTGTTCTAGACTATCCTTACTGGATAACTTGGTATGCCTTCCACATACATCCTACAGACGCCACCCGACCTCCGGGGTGTGGGCTAAACGGCTGTGTGACGATGTGCTTTTTATATATATTGACTCTCCCGAATCTGGGACAGCTGAGAATTGCATACTATGCTGGTCTTTTCTTTATCTGCAATAAAAACAAGTTTAAAAAAAAAAAAATGAGCCGAGAAGAGGCAAGGAAGAAATTCCCCTGTCACGGGTGCGGAAAAATGGGACACTGGAGAGACGAGTGTAAGGCTGTGCAGAATGGTAATGTGCAAATTAATGATTTAAATCCACAGACGCAGAATGAGACACCACGGAAGACCCAGCAGCAGGTAAAACAGAATCAGTTGCCTCGTGCACCTAGGCCAAATTATAGGAGCAAAGCACAACAGGGTGAAGACACCGAAGTTTGCGAAGGAAGGGAGGATAGAAATGCAGCAACTTCACAATTTTTGTTAAACGACACATTCCTCTGTAATGATACCTACTGACGGTGCCTGAGGGGGGAGGACGAGGATGCGTGCTTGGCGCATCCTTGCCGGTGGACCAGTCAGGGCCATACATTGAAGGAAAGGTTGAAGGAAATTATGTCACCTTTCTGTTGGACACTGGTGCTACCCGTTCTACTGTGAGAACAGCAGACGTTTCAAACCTACCCCTCTCGGGAGAAGCGATCCAAGTAGTGGGTGTTTCTAATCAATTAATTAGTACCCCAGTTACAGAACCAATGGAAATTAAAATTGGAAACTTTAAAGAGATGCATAGATTTGTTGTTTGTGACTCCAGTCCCGGGAACCTACTAGGACGAGATTTGCTGTGCAAAATGAACTGCACTATCTTTTGCACTCCAAATGGCGTCGAAATTCAGACCCCAGATGAAGACGGAATTTACAAATTAATGTTAGCAAGACCCGACTCAGAAATTAAAAGACTGACAATACAAGACTTACCTGAAGAACTGCAACAGACAGTGAAACCGGAAGTATGGGACTTATTGGAAAAGATGTAGGATTAATGGCAAATGTAGACCCAATTAAAATAGCCATAAAAGAAGATGCAGTCTACCCAAATACCAAACAGTATAAAATGAGTGCAGAAGTGAAAGTAAGAGTTGCTATTGAAATCCAACGACTGCTAGAAGCAGGCATTTTGCAAGAAGTGTTAAGCAGTCCTTGTAACTCACCGATAATTGGCATAAAGAAACCTAGTGGCAAGTACAAGGTCGTACAGGACCTGTGCAAGGTTAATAAAATTGTCGTTCCTTGCTGTCCTGTTGTGCCAAACCCTGCAGTGATTCTATACCAAATATGGTTTACAGTCATCGACCTATGTCATGCATTCTTTTCAATTCCATTGCATCCAGACAGCAAATTTATTTTCTCATTTGAATTTGACAGCCATGTATACGTCTGGAATCGTGTTCCTCAGGGGTACACGGAAAGCCCTTCGATTTTTAATCAAATTCTGAAAAAATGCCTTGAAACCCTGATATTGCCCGGAAAATCAGTCCTGGTGCAATACATAGACGATCTCTTGGTGGCGTCCAAGAGTCGAAAAGACTGTGTTACTGACACAATTGCCTTGATGAACCATTTAGGTGGGGGGAGGACATAAAGTATCACTAGACAAACTGCAGTTCTGCACCTCATCTGTGAAATATCTGGGGCACCAGATAGAGAGAGGTGTCAGGAAAGTTACCACAGAAAGAATTAGAATAATTCGAAACATGGAACTGCCCAGTACCCAGAAAGAAATCCGAATGTTTCTAGGAGTTGTAGGATACTGCAGATAATGGATTGTGGGATTTGCAGTCCTAGCAAGACCATTGATAAAAATGACAAAGAAAGGAGCAAAAGATCCAGTGGAGAGGGATGCCGAAAGCATGTCAGCTTTTGTAAAATTACGAGAATGCTTGTGTACAGCTCCGGCATTGGAAATGCCTGACTACTCGAAGGAGTTAGCACTGTTTTGTGACACACGAGATAATTGTGCACTTTCAGTTTTGACCCAAATTCATGGTTTGACCCGACGTCCAGTGGCATATTTTTCTTCCACATTGGACCCAGTAGCAGCTGGATTGCCCGGATGTTTGAAAGCTGTAGCTGCAACATGCATGAGTCTTGAACAGAGTGAGTCCATTATTATGGGACATCCAGTAAATGTGTATGTTCCACATTCTGTTGTGATTTTACTGACAAGAACTAAAACCCAGTATCTCACTCCTAGTCGGCTGAATAGGTATGAGAGAATCCTTGTAGGTGCAGGAAACGTAACCATTGCTAGATGTAATATTCTGAATCCAGCTACCTTACTGCCAAGTTCATTCACCCAGACATAAAAGAAACACCCTTAACTGACGAAGATTACGAGCTGTTTGTAGATGGCTCGCGTCTAAGACATGAGGAAGGAGGCCTAAGCGCTGCTTATTCAGTATGCACAGTGGGAGGTCCAGTGGAAGCATCCTATTTACATGGAGTCAAGTCTGCACAAATAGCTGAATTGGTTGCTTTGACAAGAGCTTGCAAATTTGGGAAGAACTTGAAAATAACCATATACACCGATAGCCAGTATGGTTATGGGGTTGTGCATGACTTTGGCCAATTATGGATGCAAAGGGAGTTCCTGACTTCTTCAGGCACCCCTATCAGAAATGGAAAATATGTACAGGATTTACTGGAATCAATCCAGTTAACAAAAGAATTGGCTGTAGTCAAATGTGCTGCTCAAAAATCTGACAATGACACACTGACAGCAGAGAATCGATATGCTGACCAATTAGCCCAACATTGTGCAGAGTACAAAATGGCTATTAATAAAAAGGTTGGGGGAAACGGAAACAGCAGCCAACTTATGATGCTACAAGGAATAAATACATGGGAGGAAGTGAGAGACTTACAAGATGCAGCAGAGGCAAAGGAGAAGGAAGGTTGGAAGAAATTTGGTTGTCAGAGAAGGAATGAAGATGGTGTCATTGTTTACCTTGATGGTATGCCTGTGTTGCCAGACTGTCTGCTTGCTCCTATGGCTAGGCTGATACATGGAAACACACATGTGGGAAGAGATGCCATGATTCGCATCTTTACGCAAACATGGTTCAATTCGAGGTTCAGAAACATAGCAGAGGCACTCTGCCGGAGGTGTCTGGTTTGTTAACAACTTAACCCAGGAAAGAAAACTGTAGTGTTACCAGGAAAGATTGGAAAGGCAAAAGGCCCTTTTATTAGACTACAACTTGACTTCATTCAGTTGCCCCCTTGTCGAGGAATGAAATACTTGCTTGTCATTGTCTGCCGGTTTTCAAAATGGGTGGAAGCTTACCCTGCACGTAGAAATGACAGCATCACGGTAGCCAAACTATTTCAAAACTAGTTCCAAACTATTACTTAGGGAACTCATACATAGGTACGGTTTTCCAGTCACGATTGAATCAGACAGATGAAGTCGTTTCCAAAATGAAATAATAAAACAGATTTGTGAAGCATTCAAAATTACGCAAAGACTGCACTGTGCATATCGACCAGAGGCTTCTAGAGTGGTAGAACAGCTAAATGGCACAATCAAATCAAGATTGGGAAAGATGTGTGAATACACGCAATTGGAATGGCCTGATGCTTTGCCACTTGTGTTGATGGGACTCAGTCGTATTCCAGACCGTAACACCGGCTTGAGTCCCCACGAGATATTGATGGGAAGAGCAATGCGGCAAGCATGGGTACCAGGATACAAACTGATAAGCATATCTGATGATTTAGTTCTAGAATACTGCAAAGAAATGGCTGACCAAGTGCGTTCTATCTCTCACCAGGTTGGGGAAGACGCTGTCGCCTGGCCAACGACTCCAGCACATGACCTGAATCCAGGTGACTGGGTCGTGATAAAGAAACATTCGGAAAAATTGTCTTGCACCAAGGTGGGGTAAGTCACGCCAAATCATTCTAGTTACCACCACAGCTGTGAAGTGTGCAGGAGTGCCACGGTGGATCCATGCCAGTCATACGAAGAAAGTGACTGAACCTGAAGAAACTGAGGCTGAAGGTTGTGCAGCTGAGGGGTCCCAAGATATCGGTCCTGAAGTACCCGTCGAAGAACAACCGAGCTCCAGTCAAGATGATTGGGCCCCAATAATCGACCTGACTATACGAACCAGAAGGCAAAACTATTCAGATAGACAGTGGGATAGTGAGGACGAGACAGGTATAGAAGAAGATAATCAGATCATCAAAATCCAAATCAAATCTGATTCTGAGGAGGATCCGAGAGGGAGAGAACAGGTAATTGACACTCCACCAAGAACTCCTGAGCCAGAAGAGGGACGGATAGAAATTAGGGCGGCGGTTCAAGCGGAAGAAAATGAAGGGTTCGAAAAGCTTGAACGGGATCAGATAGGACTAGACAATTGGGTTTAGGAAGAAGAAAAACAGATCAAATCCAAATTCAGCATACACCTTAACAAGGCCAGTTTAGTGACCAGGCAGAAGAAACTGATGAAAGACCTGGAGAAATACAGAAGACAATTTTGAAACCAATGTGCCACAACTGAACAACAACAAAAAGAACATTTTGAGGAAGGACAAGACACAGTGGCAGTTAAAAGACTCAGAAAAGGAGACTCTGTACCTAGATTTGTAAAAAGACTGAGACTGCGACTAAAGACAATTAACGAAGAACCTGAGCAAGTGAACAAAGTCTCAAGTCAAGCTGGTCCATCAGAAATACAAACTAAGAGACGAAGTGCCCGAATAAAAAGATTGAACAACAAGTATCAGAGTCCTGAATGGACATACTTTGTGTTGGAGGACTTTGAAAATTTGGACCTAAGTGACGAAAGTGATGAAGAATTGATTGCTGACCAGACCAGCGAAGAAGCAAAACCCACCTGAAAGTTACTTGAGTAAGCAAACTGTGCAGAGTTACAAAGAGGGGTTGAAGCTTCTTTGAGCCAAAATGTCAGATTCCTCTGTGAATGGGAGACTGAGACGAGGTCGTTTAAAAACATGCTGCCAAGTATGTTTATACAATGTAGCAATAATACTTATACTTTGGATAGGACTAACAATAGCTATTCCTTCTATGATGAGTAAAGACCCAAGCCTGTACCCAAATAATCACTTACCAGACGACACTGTAGAAACACACACTAGAGTTACACCACAAAGAGTAGATGCACCAGAGAAGATACTTAGTCTGAAACAAACAAGCGTAGATTTAGAAGCACCAGATGAGGAAGGATTACACTAACAAAATCAAGAATAAAACTCATTTAAATGTTTTTGCAAACCTGTTAGTACATTATGTAGAAGCTATGGAAATAGATGACTGCTATGTCTTAATGAAGTTGCCTACTTCGGTAGCTGAGGGTGTGACATATCACCACTTGCCCTTAACCTATGGAATTTCCTGTAGTATTCTAACTAGTGTATTTTATAGAAGAGGACCACTACAATATTATTATTCTAACTTTGATATGACTTTTTCTGAAATTCCTGTACGAAGAAACCTAAACCCTGTACATACAACTAAAGATATAGCTAAATACATGAGTGAATATTTTCTAACAGTAGGTAGAATAAATATAGATGACGCACACAAAGATAACTTGACCTGTTCATTACACGAAAAGGAGAAAATGTTTCTAAACATGCTAGAGAAAAGAAGAGAAAGTTTCCAAAAGACAAAAATCAGAAAATTCCAAAATGGGCTGAAAGCATAGGGAGCACCTCAACTGGTGGAGCTAATGCTGTTTTGTTGCTGGATTTCGAAAAGAAGGGGAAACTTTGTCTTCAAAGAGAAATGACTAGTTATTATAACAATATTTTCATTGGTTCCAGTGAGTGTGAACACAATTACAAGGTAATTGGGGGTTGGGGTTTCAAAGATGGGTCAGAGCCTGTATTCCCTGGAATTTATTATATATGTGGTAAGAAGGCTTATTTCAAATTGCCCGACCATTGGTACAGAAGTTGTTACTTTGGTATTGTCTTCTCAAAGATATACCATGTGGGGAAAATCACTGGAAGCACTGAAAAAACTAATGAATTAGTACGTACTAAAAGAGAAAGTGTTGGTGAAATAGTAGGTGATATATTTATTGCATTGATACCTACAGTGGGGGTGGCTCTGAATACACACAGGATTTGCAAATTGTCAACAGTAGTAGATCGGTTGTCCACTGACACTGCTGGAGGTTTGCTGATGGTCAATACCGAAATGGTTGCGGTCAGATCAATGGTTTTACAAAACAGACTTGCTCTTGATACATTATTGGCAAAAGTGGGCGGAGTCTGCAGAATGTTGAAAGCGCAACATTGTTGGTCTTACATACCTGACAAAAGCGTGGAAATTAAAAAGGTATGTGAGGAACATTACAAATTTGGAAAAAGAGCTCAAACTACTGAAGGTTGACTGTGCCTGGAAGAGACTTACTGGTGGTCTCTCCGCTGTAGGTAATTGGTTTTCTAACCTAGGTAAAAGTCTTGTGAGCAAAATACTGATGCCAATTGCGGGAATAGGTTTAGTAGTGTTCATCATAATAATGTGCTGCAAATGTCGAAAATACAATAAGAAATACACTGTGAATAAAAGAGGAGTGAAGAGAAATGTTGATGAGCTTGAATAAGAAGAATTGAATAATCAGATTTATAAAAAGGTAAAAAATTCTCATCCTAACACATACTGAGAAAAAGCTAAACAGAATGTTTGAAGAGATTGAACTGGGTAAAATGTGACAAGTTGGCATCTGGTTCCATTAATTTGTGATGATATAAAATATCATCAAAGAGGAGATTGATGGAGCAAGGATTCGCACGTAAAGCGCCTTGCTTTGATTCAAGAACCTCAAATAACCTTAAGTTATTAATCAATCTGCTTTGAGACCAGACACATTGATAACGAAATGGCACCTTTTTCCGAAAATGTAGCGGGCTGGTACCGCTACATTGACGATATCTTTTTCATCATGGGAAGGCTCCATGGAACTTTTGGATGAGTTCCTTCTTTGGATCAACTTAGGAGATCCAAATCTCAGATTCACATCAACATACAGTACCACTAAAGTTGAATTTCTGGACATATGTATTAAAAATTGCAGTGGAATCCTGGCAGTCGAATTGTTCACTAAACCTATGGCCAAAAATACATTGCTACATTTTTCTAGCTTTCACCCCAAATCACAAAGGGAGAGTATCCCTTTCAGTCAATTTCTCCGTCTCCGGAGAAATTGTTCTGACATTAATGATTACTATAAACATGCTGAAAATCTTAGAACAAAATTTAAGGAAAGGGGGTACCCGAAAAAGCTCCTTTCTCACTCAATGAAGAGAGCACGGTTTTTTGACTGTGAGGCTTTAGTTCAAAATGTAACAAAAGACAAGGGTCCCCTTAACAAAGTTGTGTTTGTTAGCAAATTTTCTAACATAAGTAATCAGATTAAAAATGTGGTGAATAAGCATTGGCACATCCTAAACCATGAGGAAGAATTAGCCCTAGAGAAACCTCTCTTCGCATTTAAAAAGAATAAAAGTCTGCGTGATCTACTTGTTCACACATATAAAGATGATCCTGCGGACAGTCAAAGAACAATTGATGGCACTAGGGTGACTGGAACAACTAGATGTGGCATGTGTAACATCTGTGCTCAATGCATTGTAGGGCCAGAAATTGTATGTAATACCAAGACAGTAAAATGTAAGACCCACAACAACTGTAAAAGCAAAAATGTTATTTATCTACTTAGGTGTCCGTGCGGCCTCTGCTATGTGGGAGAGACAAGGAGAGAGGCATGCACGAGGTTTCAGGAACACAGATCAGCTATTAAGACAAAAAAGATTACTGCTCCAATCGTGGCCCATTTCTTAGAGAAAGGACACAAAGAATCTGAATTTGGCTGGTTTATCTTGGAAAAAATTAAGATAGGTAAAAGAGGTGGTAATATTGTTTCCAGAAGAAAGGAGAGGGAACAGTGGTATATTTCCTACCTCGACACGGTCAGAAGGGGTCCTAATTCAAGAGAAGAATGGGACCGTATCATTGGAGCTATTTAACCCATTCTTGTTTTCACTTCTTGACCTGATAGATTTCTTTACTAACAAGCTGATAACTTATATGATCTTATCCGCTGACTTTATTTTGGTTTGTTTTGTCCTGGGAGTGCAGTACATAACAATCCAGCTAGATTACACATACAATGTCTGTACTGAATATCAAGGAGGTCTGTGTTGAAAGCTATATATCCCTGCACTTAAAATGATGATCAACCTTCGCTGGTTTGAATTACCCTTTTTCTTACAATGAATAATGCAGACTAGACTGCGGTATCCGTTATTTTTTAGGCTGTTTATCTAGCACTTGAGTCTATATATACACTGGGATGACTCATGTTTTATATCGTATAAATTTACCTGTGATAAGTAGACTGCTAAGTGTAGTCCCTAATCACTTAAATTGGTTAACACCATTTCAATATATATCAGTGACCATACTAATTGTGAGAGCTATATTAGTATATCATGATTTAAATATGGCAACACATATATATATACATAAGTGAAGTAGTGTGGCTCACTGGTTAGAGGCGGCAGACCCGAGAGCAGAGGACGGCCCGGGACCAGGGTTCGATTCCCGGCGCGGCAGGTATCTGGACCAGGGTCAGCGGACTCGATAATTCTCTCGCCTCGGTGCCCACTCTGATCAGCGATCACACTCGGCAACTCTGGGCATTAGCTTGCCTCATCTTCACTAACGGCCCCACCAGACCGCCGGGAATGCCTGGTCTCACCCTGGAGATACCCATTAAGGAACCATCTCTCAGGGAAGCCAGGAAGGGTTTCGCAGCGGTCGAAGCGCCTTGGGACCCTACGGGGAAGTAGTGCGCTATATAAATGCCAATACATATATGCCCGGATTTAAATGGCTAAGATCTTTTCTTGAGCTTGTCATTATCTTGAGGATTCTTACGGAATACTTAAATTTATAAACTTTACACATTTAGCCTAATAAATTAGTTATTGCGTGTTCATGCAATTAAAGATTACTAGATTAGAAATAGGTTATGTGTGCCTAGTTGCGCTTGGGAGAAGCTGGATATTCGTCACCCTTTTCGAGTGTCCGCCGTTTATTTCCATTCTGGTTTACAGCGTGAGAAAATATAATGTCCTAATCACTAGGAGGAAACTAATATCCCACTAGTGGCCCCGTTTCGTTAACCCGTCATCTATGTTTATGACACCCGGAAACACTACAGGCATTTTGATAGCCCGTCATCTGTATCTACTATTTCCACATACGTCACTAACAATACGGCAAACGTGTAATACCTAGAAGAGTATTTAAACGGAAGGTGGCCATTTAGGTGCTGCTTGCCGCTAGTAGGACCAGAGTGTATCACGCGGGACGTTTTTATCACTAACAATAAGGTAAGGAATGGTCTTCGGTCTGTTAATTGTAACGCGACGTAACTATAGAACTATCTTTTGACACGATTCGAGTCTGTTTGCTTGGCTTGCTGGTTAGGCACGAAGACTAGAACCTCGTGTTTTCGGTGTTTCCCGTATCCTGGGACCACATAACGTTTTGAAGTAAGCCCTTCTTCTTTGGTGAGGAGAGTATCCAGCACTCATATTAGTGCTGATTAAGCAACTATTCATGAAATGTTTTTTCTCTTTCCCCTTAGTCTATCTGGGAATCGATATCCTGTGCATATTTCCACAATTCTAGCGCGTGTTGGGTCCATATAACTTTTAACTTTTTGTAAGTATACCCATAGATAGAATCTAGGATTAGCTGTTTATATTTTCACTTCTGGTAGTCTCTAATAGCACTTTCTTTACTCGTAGATCACAGCCACCATGCGAGATGCATTGTTGAACATGAAACTATGATATGATTTCGCCATTTTTAATCTAGTAAGTATTAGAATAAAAGTCTGCGTGATCTACTTGTTCACACATATAAAGATGATCCTGCGGACAGTCAAAGAACAATTGATGGCACTAGGGTGACTGGAACAACTAGATGTGGCATGTGTAACATCTGTGCTCAGGTGAATAGTGTCTTCTTTCTATTTACTTATCGTTCTTTGGCAAACATCGAATATGTGGCCAGTCTCGTAATATTCTGAGGGTATATATGTGAGCCCTGTCATTACTTATGAAAGCACATTTGAGTCGAGTGCATCCATTAAATCTTTTGGTACACCTATTTGAGGATAACAAGTAAATTCTGAGTAACTTGAAAGGTATGTTTGATATTAGTAATAGGTAGGGGCAGGCTATAACAACTAGGAGATCTGGCCCCATTGCCACAGATAATTCAAAACTCAGGCCAGTGTGAAGTTTGATATAATCACAGCCTTACTAGAATCTATCATATGAAACACGTGTGGTATTTGGTCAGGATAAAAGCCAATGACGTGAACCTGACCGTAATCTATTGAGGACGTTGGTCTCCGCGAACATTAAATGAGGTGTTTATCTATATTATATATAGGAATATTGTACATGCTAAGAAGATAATTCGCTGGACGAATATCTCCTGCAAAGGAAAAGGAGGCAGAATAGCCCTTATGATATATTGAGTGATTCTTCTTTTTTGTCCAAGGTAGGTGATATACCATGGTTGTCTCAATTGCCACCTCTGCACCTAAAATAGATCCTATTAGCATTATGGTTTGCTACTGCATATACCCATGCAGATTAGAACTCTGGCTATATGACTTTAGCATTGTGTAGGAGACTGAAATATTAAGGGTTACTTAATATAGGTCTCATGAAATAGAGTCAACATGAGCAATGTATCCATGTGACTAAATGAATTGAAATGTACTGTTCACTACTTAGACCTATGTGAGGCTGCTATTATATGTATTTATTGTCTGTTTTTCTGTAATCTGGAAGCAATGTTAATGTATGTTTAGAGATGGAGTAGGATGTATACATTATGTTTTTTTAAATATGTTTTTTAAATATGATTTGTTGTGATTATTATGTGCAACTAAGACTGATTTTATTTAAATTTTCAGAAGTATTGGTAAACATTTGTACAATTGCCCTGATGAAGGCGGTTATATACTAACTATACCGCCGAAACGCGTCGATGCTCAAGGAGCGAATTTGGAATAAGAAAATAAGGAAAATTCAAAATAACTGTTTTGTTTGAATTTAGTCCTTTTTCCTGTAGCTCCTTTTTTATTGGAATGTTGATTTTATTTATTATTGTTTCGTCCTATATGTGTTTCCCAATTTTTAACAAAATATAATGTATGTTAATAAATTGTCCAAAGACTTACTTTTACTATAGTGTTTTCACTTGTACGAAATGTTTTACTATTTTCATTGCTTCCTTGTTACTTTTTGATATTGGTGAGTTTATTTGTTTGTCTGTAAGAATTTATGTATCTATGGTAATTCGCCCAAAGGGAATTATATTTTTTTGACTTGTGTCAACTGTGGAACCCTATCCCTTTGGTCTTGGGGTCCCTCTCTCTTTTACTAGAGAAAAAGGAAGATCATCCTGGAGTCATTCTGGACTCATCTGATGATTACAGTCAGGCTATTCCTGCAATTATCTGGGGAAGTCATCCCAAGCCATCCTGAAGTATGCCTATAGGACGAAAAATGTAAATGTGATGACAAACCTAAACTCATCACAAAAACTACAGTAAGATGGTGTTCTGATGACTTCTACTGGCAGGGAGTGATTACCTTTTACAACTCCACGAATACGAATTGACAACTTCAGGATGAGTGAGAATTACTCCAGGATGGGTTCTAGCTAATTCAAGGATGACTGTCAATTATTCCAGGATGATCCTATAACCGCTCCAGGATGATCCTATAACCGCTCCAGGATGATCCTATAATCGCTCCAGGATGGAAGTGGATTACTCTGGAATGATCCCATGACAATTTCTGGATAAGTGTGGATTATTCCTGGATGATCCTATGACAGCTTCAGGGTGGCTATTGATTACATCAGAATGGCCCCATTATATTTTCAGAATGAGTGTTGATTACTCTAGGATGACGTGGTGAAAGGGAGGCATGTTTTTGTCCTTGATATTTGGATTTAAGCGGGGACTCTGTTAAAATGATGAAAGAGGCGTAGACCAGGTGAAGTAGGTAATAAAATATCTACTTTATTCTTTAGAACTCTTCATAGTTACAGGTGACCAGATGTAGTTAGATCCATAGGAATGCCCCACCAGGAGCAGGCTCTCCACTGCTCAGCCCATCCACACCGACTGACATACTCATCCAAACCAACACAATCAACATTCCATCTGATGTCATCACTGGCTGAGCAGCAGGGAAGGTGTATTAAGCAAAAGTACATTACAACACATCCCCCGCTTTATAATGATAGAAAACAAACAACACATGTGAAGATGATAAAACACATGTTACGACAAAAGAGGATGCAATAGTAAGAAAAATTATAGATCATCCCCATGCTAAAGTGATCACAACAACAAATGCATGAAAGTTGCCAAACATACAAATGAGGACAAACGAAAATGGATGAGAACTCAAATACTACACCCATCTCCCTTTCATAAAGATCACAAACAAAAAGAAGGCAAGTTAATTAAAACAAACTTCAAAACCAGTGGAAACTATCCACTAAACTCACGTCCCAAACTATGGGCACAATCATGAGTAGCCAAATGCACCACAAACTAAGGCACACAACAGTGGCAGAAGAGGGATCTACAACCCCCAACTGCACAAACAAAAGAAAGAACCAGGTCTACCCAAAAGAAATGGAAAGACACAGCCCCAACTAAGACAGGGTAATAAAACCCCCAAAACACTCAACAAAAAAAACAATATGGGTATCCCTTAACCCAAAGCAACCATTATTATGGTCAGCTTAAACCCAAAGCAAATAAATAAATTAGAATCACCAAACTCAACGTGCATAACCAAATTGCACAGACCAAACACCTACTAGAGGCATTAACCACATACAGGGTAACAGAAAAACCAAATAGGAAAAGTTACACCAGAGGTAAATTTCCCACGTGTACACCCGTAACACACAGTCCTAAAAATACTCTACGTGCGTATCAATAACGCACAGTCCAATACATAAATCAAACCCGGGTAACCCTTAACCCAGAATACAGTCAAAATTCCCTTTCGGAACCATAAATCCAAAACTAACATATTATAGGTATCCCATAACCCAATGACAATCTAGGGTATCCTTAATACAAGCCAAACCAAAAACCTAGGGTATCCCTTAACCCCATGTGTGTAGTCGTCACACACAGCATGCATACATAACACAAGGCAAACCAAAAACCAAGATCCAATGCGAAATAATCCAGAGTACGCAAATAATCCAGAAACACCTTACCCCAAACACACGACCACTCTATGGTATAACAACAAATTCTGGAATAATACCGAAATCCAATACTAAAAGGAGGAACAAACAAAAGACCACCTTAATGTCAGACCATAATAAAAGAAAGACTGTAAAATGCCTAGAAGATACATGTAAATCATGTTTAGCAATAAAACAATGTGTAAATCACAGTATAAATCAAATACAAGTTGAGCCCCCACATTGCAAAACATATATGTTAAAATGTACAGAAAAAAAAACAAACTCAAACACCGGTGAGCGATGTCTCACCCGAGGTCCTCAGCAAAAGTTCCAATCTGTTGTCAACAAGAAACGCAAAAACTTCTTAACTGGATAGCGTCCCAAACTGCCTTCATAACTTGACAATTAATATAGACCTTCAAAAAAAAATTTTGACCAGACTAAACTCCAACAGTCAAAGTCAAACTTGGCAGGCAAAACGTGGTACCACAAAAATCCACAAGATGGCAGTGTTGACAAAGAAAATTGAGTAAAGGACTAGATGGTACTTAAGTCATTCGGAATCGTTTCTTCGTGTTTTGATGAAAAACGAGATTCCAGGCAAAACATAAGCTATAAGCTTAATGAAAGTGAAACGTACAACCCATACATTTCTTTCACCATCTGAACATCAGTAAATCCTCACGTGAATGTCATCAAATTCTCTCTCCGTCTGAACACCGGTAAGACTGCGCGTGAATGTCTTTAATTTCTCATACCATCTGAACACCGGTAAATCTGTGCGCGAAGGTCTTTTTCCTCAGCTTAATTTAACTTGCTAGCTATTAACACTCCGATGCGTTAAATTCCGGTAACCCTGGGAGCCAAACAAAAAAGGCCACTCACGTTACGTCCCATAGCACCATGACGAACTCAACGTCCAGGATGTAAGCAGGAATGATGCGAAGACGCTGGATGACGCATTGAAGACACTGCTTCTCCACTAGAACCCACATAGGTTCTACAACGTCATCAGTGTGAGGAAAAGACAGCGCAGGGAAGGATCTCTCTGAAAGGACCAACGGTAAGACGAAGTTTTGTATTAACGTTAGTATATTCATGTCAAGTCTCTCCGATGCCATATTTCTTCACTGGGCTGTTTTGCTAAATATTAACCTCCTTATTTGCACAGTCAGAAAACAACTTTACATACATTTAAAAAAAATACTAGTTTCCTTTGGTACTGTGGGGAAATCAGAGACATGTACAGGAAACCGTTATAACCAAAGCAAGGACAACGTAGAAGGAACTGACAGTCAACTGATAGTCACTCATACCATGGGAAACTGGCACTTTTCAATTAGGGGCGACCGTTGATAGGGTCACTGGTGGGGCAAATGAGTGCCTAGTTTCATCAAATCCACTTGTTACAGTACACTTATTTGATGTCCTTAAAGTCCTATGATTTTCAAATCAACCATTACTTCTTTAAATGCGCGTCATCTTTTGGTTCCAAGTCTTTATATCCATATTAAAAACGCTACTTCATCTGCTTCAGTATTAAAAATCAAATCAGTCCAAGGTAGCTCCATGGGTTCTTTGAATCGTCGCCAGTGTTAAAATGATGAAAGAGGCGTGGACCAGGTGAAGTAGGTAATAAAATGTCTACTTTATTCTTTGGAACTCTTCATAGTTACAGGTGACCAGATGTAGTTAGATCCATAGGAATGCCCCACCAGGAGCAGGCTCACCACTGCTCAGCCCATCCACACCAACTGACATACTCATCCAAACCAACACAATCAACATTCCATCTGATGTCATCACTGGCTGAGCAGCAGGGAGAGAACCTCAGTAGGGAGGGTGTATTAAGTAAAAGTACATTACAACAGACTCCAAGACAAGTTCATGTTCACGGTCTGATGCGTCATTTTTAGTTGTGGATTTTTGATGAAGGACACTAGCCATCCCTGCTAAAAGGGCCAGGTTTTCAAGTTTCTGCAAACTCATCCGCGAACTTGAATCACCAGGCTGAGAAGTTGTGCTTTCAGCATGAGCTTTGTTACCAACTCTTATATAATCCAGTCCACTCTGCTTAGCTTTTTTGTCCTTGCATCTTTTCTCTGCAATTTCTACCTCTTGTAGTTCGCGTAACCCCCTCTTAAGTCTACCAGCGATTCCCCGATTGCCACAGTCCATTAACATCTGCTTTTCCTCCAGTGCCCTTTGAAGTAACACCTGTTTTAGACCCTCTGTTGTGCCAGAATAGCTTGCAATTATCTCTTGAAAAATATCCTGAATCATTAGACACTGTTTCTTCACTAAAAAAAAGCAAGGGAAAAAAAATATATTTACATATAAACTTCAAAACAGATAAGAATACATTGACCACTTGCAATATATCTTCACGCTCTAGCCATAATATATAAATAAAGAGGTATTGATAATAAAGGACAAATGTACAATCTATCCATAACCAAGTAAATACGTTTTCCTTAATAGACAGTACACATTGTAAGCCTGAACTTGAACCTCCTGAAAAAAGTTGCCTAAATAAAATAGTTTATCAAAAAATGGCTGCCTTACAGTAGTGCCACAAGCTAAACGTTTCAGTCCTTTTCATAAGTGTTACATTTGTCTCTGGAGAACAATCCAAGGCATATGTGGGGACATGCATGTTCATTTTTACTGTTCATTATTGGATTAATCACAAATGTAGGTTTTTACTGAAACAGGTTGGTAATTTGTACCGTTATCCTGCAGTTGAAAACTTATTACAAAGGTTTACTTATTGTGCTTACCAGATGATTGGAACAGAATCATAGCTTTAAAATCTCTCTCTTCGGTGATTGGCCGACCAGCTTCATCGAGATTTTTCAACCAGCCATTTACAAAGAACTTCCCCGGGATTGTCCAAAAGCAGGAAGTCCCCATCTTTTCGAACACACACAGAATGATCGCAAGTGAAAAACAGGACGTTGAATGAAACCATGATTATGTCCTGCTAGATATAAAAATCAGGAATTAGTTTGTGTGTGGTTTAAGTTTGAGGTAAAATACAAAGCATATCAAACTGATTAACAGATTTAATTGGAGAAAAGCACCCCAAAAAGTAAACTGACCTGGTGAAATTTCTATCTAATATGCCTAGATTTTGGACTACAAAAAAGTGTTTGGGCATGCACTGAAGGCCATTGAGGAAATTACCTAATAATCAACTTTATTTTTGGAGTGTATGCTTAGGTCTTGCTGCTCAGAACAAATAGTAATGGCAAAGTCAAGGCATTATGAGAGAAATAGAAGAACTATCAATAAGTGAACTTTCACACTGGGGTTTGTGACGGGAAATCAAGTTATCTATCCCCACAGATGCATAGAGAGTCAGATGCCTGCTACCCTCTGCCCACCGGCACCCCCAACATGAAAGGACAAGCGTTAAAAATGCAATAGGTTTCACCTTTTATTAAGCTAAAGATATTAGCTTTGCTAGTAGTATTGTACGTTAATTGTGCAATATATAATGGCTTTATAAATTATACAAAAGGCATTACAATGGCAAATATATGAAGCAAAAGCATTGGCATAGCCAATAGGTCTTCCCTCTGGGACCGTATAGATGTTTTGCCAGAGGTGTTTGGAAGGAGAAAGAAAGAAAGAAAGAAAGGATAAATAGATCATCGAAATCCAAATCAAATCTGATTCTGAGGAGGATCCGAGAGTGAGAGAACAGGTAATTGACACTCCACCAAGAACTCCTGAGCCAGAAGAGAGAAAGATAGAAATTAGGGCGGAGGTTCAAGCGGAAGAAAATCAAGGGTTCGAAGAGCTTGAACAGGATCAGATAGGACTAGACAATTGTGTTTAGGAAGAAGAAATCGAAACAGATCAAAGCCAAATTCAGCATACACCTGAACAAGGCCAGTTTAGTGACCAGCCAGAAGAAACTGATGAAAGACCTGGACCCAGTCAGTTAGGGAGAAATACAGAAGATGATTTTGAAACCAATGTGCCACAACTGAACGACAACAAAAGAGCATTTGAGGAAGGACAAGACACAGGAATTTCCTGTAGTATTCTAACTAGTTTATTTTATAGAAGAGGACCACTACAATATTATTATTCTAACTTTGATATGACTTTTTCTGAAATTCCTGTACGAAGAAACCTAAACCCTGTACATACGACTAGAGATATAGCTAAATACATGAGTGATTATTTTCTAACAGTAGGTTGAATAAATATAGATGACGCACGCAAAGATAACTTGACCTGTTCATTACACAAAAAGGAGAAAATGTTTCTAAACATGGTAGAGAAAAGAGTTAGTTTCTAATTTATGGGTCCCTACTTTAAATGCAATTTTCCTGGATGGCCTTTTACCTGCCACCATCACAAAGGACTTGCTCAGATTCACGGACAGGTCTAAATTGTCCATGAATTTTACAAATCCGTCAACAAGATATTGTAAACTTCGTGCTGTTTGTGCAAGCAGAACCGCGTCATCCGCGTGCAACAGTACCGGAATCTGACGTGTTCCTGCTTTGGGGCAGTCTACATTCAGAGCAATCAGGGTTTTTTCCAAGTCATTAATGTACAGGGAGAATAAAAAGGGAGCAAGGATACACCCTTGCCTCACTCCGCTAGTACATGGAAAGGGATCAGTACTCCCCCCCCCCCCTCCGTGCTAAAGCGGACCCTGGCAGTGGTGTTCCAATGTAATTCTCTGAGAATATTTATAGGTCCTGGGTCAATTCCCAAATTGTTCATAATAGCCCACAGTTTGTTCCTATTTAGATTATCAAAGGCTGCAACCAAATCCATGAATCCCATATAAATGGTTCCATTACTGGCTTTAGTATACTTGGCAGCTAATAGGTATAAATTTAGACACTGATCGCTAGTTGATTTACCCGCTCTAAAGCCATACTGAGTGTCTGCTATAGTGTGGTGCTCTTCCGTCCAAGCCATATGACGATTCAGCACCACCCGGCCCAGAATTTTGGCCGAGACGTCAATCAATGATATTGGTTTATAGCATTGAAGATTGCCCCTTCTTCCCTTTTTGAAAATAGGGACAATTAATGCAGTAGACCAAGATCGAGGGAGCCCTGATTTGATAGCAGCATTTAAAACTCTCGTCAGGATTGGCGCCCATAGGTCAATATTACTCAAGTACAGATCTGGCGGAGTGCCATCGGGCCCTGGGGCTTTGTTTCGGGACAGTCCTTGAATAGCCTTGATTATCTCTGTAAATGAGAGATCTATATCCATGCTCCGTGTCCCGTCCCAGCCCTCATCCGGCATTGTGTCATGGGTATGGTTGTAGAGACTCTCAAAGTGGGTGACCCATTGTTCAGGAAGTATGTTGGTGTTGATCACCGGGTACTATTATCCTGGAAACAAGGCCTGTTTATTATTCTCCAGAATTCCGTAAGATCCCTATTCTCCCCGGCCTCCCTAAGATCGGCCCAAACTTCAGCTTGCAGTGTAGCCTTTCTTTGTTTTACCATGGTTTTATATTTCTGTCTACAAAGGGACACTTTTGTTCTGTCCCTGGGATTTGCTTTGAGGCTCGCTTTTAGATCTCTTAGTGCTCGAGAGCAGTTGGTGTCGAACCATCTTGGTTGGGAAACGTTCCTTCTGGAGCTTTTTGTCTTCAGCAATTCGTCCACCATTTTAGTTAGCTGCCCAAACACTGTGACCAACTCACACCCGCCTACAGTGGGTTCTAGGCAATCTTCAATCTGCTTTTTGCCTGTTACTATTAGGGATTTGTAGAATTCCGGGGCATTGACTTTTGACCATCTGAGTCGCCTCCCCTGATCAGTAGGTCTCAATTCAGTGTCGGCTTGTTTACATCTTATGGGACTGCCACTATATATTAGCTCCAAAACTAAAGGGTTATGGTCACTAAACGTGCTCCAATCAGTTCTAGCCTCCACAATCCAGTGTTTTGCGAAGGTGGATATCACCATATAATCTATGATCGAGGAACAACCTCTTCCTTTGAATGTAGGAGTAAGATTACCATCTGCATCCGGAGCAGCCAGATCAATTGTATGCATTAGGGCATGAGTGTCTAGTATTTTAGATAGAATTGATCCCTCCTTATTATGTTCAAAGTGTGGCCCGCTCTTGGTAGGACAGGAGGACCAATCTGAAGTTACTGGGAGCAGATTTGGGCATAGATGGCAGTTTAGGTCGCCCATTACCACAACGATTGGTTCTGCCCCTCTTTTCCTTTGTTCCGCCTCTTGGTGGAGTCTGTAGTCTAGTTCCTGGAGTACCGCATTATGACCATTAACAGGCCCGGAGTTATAAATATTAAATAACAGTAGCCTCAGCCCTTTCCCTTGAAATATCACCGCCTGGAGAGTATGTGATGTCCAGGGGGGTAGTGTCCACGTTCCTTCAATATTAAGGTCAACATATAGTACCAATCCCCCCTTTGCCCTTCCCGATGTACTTTCTTGGGCTGGCACTGAAAAGCATTTGTAACCCTCAATTTGGTAAGGAGAGCAGTCTACCACCCAGGTCTCTGGAAAGCTAGTATGTGAAACCCACGTAGGTGATTACTCCAATCTATGTTTTCTAGTTTTCCAGCAAGACCTGCTATATTCCAGGACATTATGTTCATCCATCCCCTATGTCCTTTACTATCATTCGTGCCCTGTGTATCTGACATAGGTTCAACCCTTTTTATTTGCATACTCCTTTGTTCTTCCCCATCTTGTTTTGGTTCGGGTTCTGCAAGCCCCTTCATTTGGGAATTAACTCGGTCTGTGTGGGCAATAGGTTTGTAGCCCACATTTCTAACCGTCATCTCTTGATGGTTCCCTAAGATGGGTAGTCAGTCATTTTCGTCCAGGGACAGTAGGGGACTGAATCTATTTGTCCACTGTGGGAGACCCTGGTATAATGCGGGTGGGCCTGCCTGTTCATAGTTCCTTGCCCAGTTCATGTCTGGTGTCCTACCCTTTCTGCCATACTTGTGACTTGCAATATGTGTTACACGTTTTCTTGGGTAAAAATACCCTAGTGGTAGTGATGTTATGGTACTAGTGTCATTCCTATTTCGGTTGCCCAGTATATATTCCACTAGGTTAGTGTCCATAAAGTTTGCAATAATACAATTCCCTGCAATATCGTTCCTCCTGGTACCAATGCAATTTACCCTCCTCACATGGAGGATCTACCCGCCTTCATCACACTCTAGGGGCCTGTGTATGTTCAGCCAATTAATTATCTTATTTTTTAATTCCGCGTGTAACTCTTTCTGCCCTACCCTGAGTTGTGGTAGTCCAGAAAAAACAACAACGTATGGGCATGCTTCAGGGGGTAGGTTTATGTTTGGTGGAGGCTGGTTTGAGCTGTCGTTTGGCTCCTGTCCTACCTGGTGTATTTCTGCCACTCTACCAATTAAGGGATTTCCTCCTTGTGTTGGCTGCCTATTTGTCTGGTGTTTATCTAGATTCTCATTCCCACCCTTTTCTGGGTATGTCACCCCCGCCTGAGCTGTAGTTTTGGGGGGTACATGGACTTGTGCGATGGTACATTGTTCATTACTCACACAGTTATTACTGGTAGGAGTTTGCTGCACTAAAAGATTCACTAATGGGGTATGGTTTGCTGTTAGGATGGTGTTTGTGGAGCCCTTTATCTTGTCCTGCTTGTTCAGTTCATTAATGATTTTATCTAGTTTGCTAACTAGCGGTTTTATTTGGCTCACAATGAAGGCGTCTAGGTGTTTTTGGAGGTCTGCAATTACATCGTCCATCCATCCTGGTGGACCTGAGTGGCGTGGAGGTTCCACAACCATCACCTCCTTCTCTATCTCTTTTGACCTGTGTACAGCTGTGTTTGATTTCACTATCTTCGAGTGAGTCTTTCTAGTCCCCCCTTTTTTAATATTTTTGCCTAGTTACCCGGTTTCAGCCCTGGTTGTAATTACCACTGCATCTTCTATCGGCTGGGCACAAGGAATGCTTTCATTCGAGAATTCTAGATTGTCAGTTTGGGATGCCTCCAATGTAATAGTTTCCGTAGCTTGTGTGGGTGTTAATGGGATGATCAATGGTGTTGTGGACATGCGCTTCTCTGTGCGCTCGATCTCACCAGAGGCCGCCCGATGACTTTCCTCAGCATTAAATCGATTGCAGTAGGAGGCGCTTTGTGTGATAATATAGGGGTAGGCTCAGACCCTGATGTACTTGATATGAGGGGTGTGTGTACTTTTCTCTTCGCAGAACGCGTTTTTACTGTACTGGCCATAGTGGTAGCCTTAAACGTGCAGGGAATCTTGCTCTTAATATCTCCTACCCCTTACTAGACTATCCCCAGGTTTTGTAGTTGGTGCCTCCCGCCTCTGCCAAGTGTTACACAGGAATTCCCCCCTTCCCACACAGATTTATTCTCACCTAGTCCGTAACCCCTCGTCCGATACTGAACAATTATAATTGTTAGGGTGCCTTGTTCACAATGATCAGTCACATCCAAAGGACCTGTTAGTTAGGCCAAGGGGGGTGGCCCAGCCTGGCCGCTTCAGGCCCCGGATGGCCACAGATGGTCCCGCCCTTGTCCCGGGCTACTCCCGGCGCACTCCCACGGCTCCCGTGTCGCGGGAGGAGTCCTGCCGTTTTATGCGCCTCCGGGCACCAGGTGCAGTTGGCGGCGCAAAGGCTCTTGGGGGCTGTAGCCCCCAACTCTCGGCGGCCGCGACGTGGGATGGTGCAGCGTCCCTGGCGGCCGGGGGGGGGGGGGAGCCTGGGCAGATGTCAGGAGCCCACCACAAGCCCACAGCGAGCAGGGAGCGGAGCCGCAAAGATGAACCAGGGCGGATGTCAGGAGCCAGTCAGGAAATACAGCAAGGAGCGCCACAGGTAGCCAGACGTTGTAGCAGAGATTTCCCACTCTGCCGGGAGGAATCCTGCAGTTTTATGCGCCTCCGGGCACCAGGTGCAGTTGGCGGCGCAAAGGCTCTTGGGGGCTGTAGTCCCCCCCCCCCCCCCTTCTCGGCGGCCGCGACATGGGATGGTGCAGCGTCACTGGCGGCGGGGGGAGACCTGGGCAGATGTCAGGAGCCCACCACAAGCCCACAGCGAGCAGGGAGTGGAGCCGCGAAGATGAACCAGGGCGGATGTCAGGAGCCAGTCAGGAAATGCAGCAAGGAGCGCCAAAGATAGCCAGACGTTGTAGCAGAGTAGTTTTTACCCTAAATCATCTAGTTTGCAGATTGTACGCGCTGTAAATAGCCATTACTGCTATTACCAGCTTTTAATCATACTTCAAATACCAACCTCGGAAGGACGGAAGACACAGCCTGGCAGGAACACAAACTACTGGCTGCACATCATGGCAGAGGTGCAAACCAATCTTAAGTGACAGAGCTAAATTGGCAGCAATTGCTAATTTGCAGCCCTCTCCCTCCCCGCCTGCTGTTCTAGCTCCCTGCCCTCTTCTCCTGTGCTGATCTGCTGTTCCCTTTTCATCCGGCTCCTTCTCTAACTCACTGTTCTCTTCTCCCATGCTAATCTGAAGTTCTCTTCCTCTCCATCTCCTTCTTTAACTCCCTGTTCTCTTCGCTTCTCCTGTGCTGATCTGCTGTTCTCTTTCACCCGCCTCCTTCTCTAACTCCCTTTTCTCTTCTCCTGTGCTGATCTGGTCTTCTCTTCCATCCCGCCTCATTCTCTAACTCCTTGTTGCCTTCTCCTGTGATGATCTTTTTGCTCTCTTCCATCCGCCTCCTTCTCTAACTCCCTTTTATCTTCTCTGGTGCTGATCTGCTGTTCTTTCACCCTGCCTCCTTCTCTAATTCCCTGTTCTCTTTTCCTGTGCTGATCTGCTTTTCTCTTCCATCCCGCCTCATTCTCTAACTCCTTGTTGCCTTCTCCTGTGATGATCTTTTTGCTCTCTTCCATCTGCCTCCTTCTCTACCTCCCTGTTCTCTTCTCCCGTGCTGCTGTTCTCTTCCACCCACCTTTCTCTAACTCACTGTTCTCTTTTGCTGTTCTGATCTGCTGCTCTCTTCAATCAATCAATCAATCAACGACATTTATAGAGCGCACTACCTACCCGTAGGGTCTCAAGGCGCTTGGGGGGGTGGGGTGCCGTTACTGCTCGAACAGCCAGGTCTTGAGCTTCTTCCTGAAGGAGAGGTGGTCTTGGGTCAGGCGCAGATCGGCTGGGAGGGAGTTCCAGGTCTTGGCGGCCAGGTAGGAGAAGGACCTTCCTCCTGTAGTGACTCTACGGATGCGTGGGACGGCGGCGAGGGCGTGGCTGGCAGATCGGAGGTGGCGTTTGGGGGCGTAGAAGTTGATTCGGTTGTTGAGGTAGCTCGGGCCTTGATCGTGTAGGGCTTTGTGTGCGTGGATGAGGAGCCGGAAGGTGATTCTTTTGTTGACGGGGAGCCAGTGCAGGTCTCTCAGGTGTCCGGAGATGTGGCTGTTCCGTGGGATGTCGAGGATGAGTCTGGCTGAGGCGTTCTGGATCTGCTGGAGTCTCTTCTGGATCTTGGCGGTGGTTCCGGCGTAGAGTGCGTTGCTGTAGTCCAGTCGGCTGGTGACGAGGGCCTGGGTGACGGTCTTCCTGGTCTCCGTGGGGATCCACCAGAAGATCTTCCGAAGCATGCGCAGGATGTTGAAGCACGACGAGGAGACGGCGTTGACTTGCCTGGTCATGGAGAGGGAGGAGCCAAGGTTGCGTGCGTGGTTCGTCGGTTTGGGTGCGGCGCCCAAAGCGGGGGGCCACCAGGAGTCGTCCCAGGCGGAGGGCGAGGAGCCCAGGATGAGGACCTCCGTCTTGTCTGAGTTCAGTTTCAGGCGGCTCGTCGTCATCCATTCGGCTACCTCTTTCATCCCTTCGTGCAGGTTGGCTCTGGCGGCGGCGGGGTTGTTGGTCAGGGAGAGGATCAGCTGGGTGTCGTCGGCGTAGGAGATTATGTTGAGGTTGTGTTGGCGTGCGATGGCCGCGAGGGGGCGCATGTAGACGTTGAAGAGTGTAGGGCTCAGCGAGGATCCTTGAGGGACGCCGCAGATGACTTCGGTGGCCTCTGACTTGTACGGTGGTAGGCGGACTCTCTGTGTTCTTCCGTCGAGGAAGGAGACGATCCATTCCAGGGCCTTCTCCTGGATTCCGACGTTGCTGAGGCGCTGCACTAGGGTGTGGTGGCAGACCGTGTCGAAAGCCACGGAGAGGTCTAGGAGGATGAGGGCCGCTGTTTCTCCGTTGTCCATCAGGGCTCGGATGTCGTCGGTGGCGGCGATGAGGGCGGTGTCGGTGCTGTAGTTGGCGCGGAATCCGGACTGCGATGGGTCGAGGGATCCATTCGTCTCGAGGAAGGCGGCCAGCTGTTTGTTGACGGTCTTCTCGATGACTTTGGCTGGAAACGGGAGTAGAGAGATGGGGCGGTAATTCTTGAGTTCGGTGAGGTCTGCTGTAGGTTTCTTGAGTAGAGCGCTGAGTTCGGCGTGCTTCCAGCTCTCGGGGAAGGTGGCGGTGTCGAATGAGGTGTTGATAATGTCCCGCAGGTGGGGTGCGATGACAGCGTCGGCCTTGTTGAAGACGTGGTGAGGGCAGGGGTCGGTCGGAGATCCGGAGTGGACGGAGTTCATCATGCGGACGGTGTCTTCGGTGTTGACCGGAGTCCAGGCGCGAGGGTGGTGGTGGGCGGTGTTGCTGCGGTCGTGGCGTGCGTCGGTTGAGTGCTGAAGCTGTTGTGTATGTCTGCGATCTTGTTGTGGAAGTAGGAGGCGAGGGAGTTGCAGAGGTCTTGCGATGGGGTGATGTCGTTGTTTCCGGCGTTGGGGTTGGAGAGCTCTTTCACGATGTTGAAGAGTTCCTTGCAGTTGTGTGCGTTGTTGTCCAGTCGGTGAACCATGGGGCTCTCTTACTGCCGTGTCTGCTGGGCGGGATCCTCAGAGGGGCGAGTTCGTCTGCGCATTTGCTGATCCACTTCGAGAGGTTGTCGGCGGCCTGGCTGGGGTTCGCTGAGCTGGCGGGAGGGTGCTGGCTCAGGGAAGCGGCGAGCTGGTCGGCTGTGATCTTGTTCCAGCTTCTTCGGGCAGCCTGTTGCTGGTGGTGGTGGATCGTCGTTCTTCTGAAGGTGAAGTGGATGCATCTGTGGTCCGTCCAGTGGAGTTCTGTGGCGTGGCTGAAGGCGATGTCTTTGCTGGATGAGAAGACGGCGTCGAGTGTGTGTCCGGCGTGGTGGGTGGGGGTGGACACCAGCTGCTTGAGTCCAAGATTGGCGAGGTTGTCGAGCAGGGTGCTGGTGTTGCAGTCTTCCACCCACCACCTTCTCTAATTCCCTGTTCTCTTCTCTTCTGCTGTGCTGATCTGCTGCTCTCTTCCACCTCCCCTCCTTCTCTAACTCCCTGTTCTATTCTCTTCTCCTGTGCTGATCTGTTGCTCTCTTCCACCCCACCTCCTTCTTTAACTCCCTGTTCTCTTCTGCTGTGCTGATCTGTTCCTCTCTTTCACCCACCTCCTTCTCAAACTCCCTGTTCTCTTCTCCTGTGCTAATATGCTGTTTTCTTTCACCCGCTTCCTTCCTTAACTCCCTGTTCTCTTCTCCTGTGCTGATCTGCTGTTCTCTTCCACTGCCTCCTTCTTTAGCTCCCTGTTCTCTTCTGTGCGGATCTGCTGCTCTCTTCCACCCCACCTACTTCTTTAACTCCCTGTTCTATTCTCTTCTGCTGTGCTGATCTGCTGCTCTCTTCCACCCGCCCCCTTCTCTATCTCCCGGTTCTCTTCTCCTGTGCTGATCTGCTGCTCTCTTCCACCCCGTCTCCTTCTTTTACTCCCTGTTCTATTCTCTTCTGCTGTGCTGATCTGCTGCTCTCTTCCACCGCCCCCTTCTCTATCTCCCGGTTCTCTTCTGTTGTGCTGATCTGCTGCTCTCTTCCACATACATCCCTCTCTAACCGCACACACACACACTATCGCCCTCCCTCTCTCTATCTATCGCCCTCACACTATCTATCGCCCTCACTCTATATATCGCCCTCACTCTATCTATCTATCGCCCTCCCTCTATCTATCTATCGCCCTCCCTCTATCTATCGCCCTCCCTCTATCTATCTATCGCAACACCACAGCATCACTCAGGGGCACCACAGCATCACTCAGGGGCACCACAGCATCACTCAGGGGCACCACAGCATCACTCAGGGGCACCACAAAATCACTATGCGCTACCACAGCATCACTGAACGCCACAGCATCACTCGTCGCTACCAAAACTTCACTCAGTGCCACCACAGCATCAATCTGCTACCATTCAACAACAACTGGTTCAAATATGTTCTCTCAATGTTTCAAGCTTTATTACAAATGTCACAAAAAGATGTTAATATTTCACTTCTGCTCTTGGATTTTCGTCACAATAAAATACAATGAACATAATCTTCACAAAAGTTATTTAAGTATTAATTATTTAAAAACATTAAAAGCCATTGTTATTTGTAATATCAGTACATCTAAGTCACGTAAATACAAAACATGTTGCATTACAAATGCTATAGGTGTCACATTTGCAAAAGTTAAAAGTATTGGCATTGTAAATGACAAAGCTATTCATTTCGCTATTTTCAAAACCAACACATAAATAAAAAATTTGAAATTTGCAATACCAATAGCTTAAACTTTCCTAATGCTTGACCTATTGCATTGCAAATGCTTGTTGCTTTTTCCATTTGTGCTGCCCTGTGCAGCACACATGGAAAAAGCAAAATGTCATTGTTTGTTTATATACAGGAACAAACCTTTTTTTTAAATGCCATTTTGTAACTTGCATGAAGCAGCACACACGTAAGTTACAAACTGCCATTTTAGGTTCGTTTATGTGCAGGAAGGGACACCTTCCTGTACATAAACAAATCTCCCTGCTCGCAGACACTCTTGCCCTATGGTGCAAGGGTGCCTACGTTGGCGCTAAGTTGTAAAACTTAGCACCATCGCAGGGGGAAACGCGAGGCTGCACCATATCCTTGATAATATGGTGCAGCCTTGCATTTCCGAAGTGGCGTAGAGAGGCGTTAATTTAATTTTGGAAAAGGTGATGGACAGAGTTTCTGAATGATGCAGAATACTCCTACCCAGTCAAGAGATCAGGGCTTGATCCATCACCGTTTTTTAGCTCACTGCACCATCCCAGCTTCAGAACCTGGCTATATGCAAATTAGTCTGTTCCTGTCCCAGTGCATGATGGGAACAGGGCAAACCAAACTACCAAGCCAATTCTTATACTGGGAAGGAGACAAGCTACCGGGGACCGGTTTCTGGCATTTCAGCCGTCGTCGGCCCGGCTTGCTTGAATCCTGATGGTGCAATGAGCTAGGGACTCACGTCTGAGTATACCCTCCCACACATAGTGTGGATAAAATCAATTTTGGAAAAGGTGATGGACAGAGTTTCTGAATGATGCAGAATACTCCTACCCAGTCAAGAGATCAGGGCTTGATCCATCACCGTTTTTTAGCTCACTGCACCATCCCAGCTTCAGAACCTGGCTATATGCAAATTAGTCTGTTCCTGTCCCAGTGCATGATGGGAACAGGGCAAACCAAACTACCAAGCCAATTCTTATACTGGGAAGGAGACAAGCTACCGGGGACCGGTTTCTGGCATTTCAGCCGTCGTCGGCCCGGCTTGCTTGAATCCTGATGGTGCAATGAGCTAGGGACTCACGTCTGAGTATACCCTCCCACACATAGTGTGGATAAAATCAATTTTGGAAAAGGTGATGGACAGAGTTTCTGAATGATGCAGAATACTCCTACCCAGTCAAGAGATCAGGGCTTGATCCATCACTGTTTTTTAGCTCACTGCACCATCCCAGCTTCAGAACCTGGCTATATGCAAATTAGTCTGTTCCTGTCCCAGTGCATGATGGGAACAGGGCAAACCAAACTACCAAGCCAATTCTTATACTGGGAAGGAGACAAGCTACCGGGGACCGGTTTCTGGCATTTCAGCCGTCGTCGGCCCGGCTTGCTTGAATCCTGATGGTGCAATGAGCTAGGGACTCACGTCTGAGTATACCCTCCCACACATAGTGTGGATAAAATCAATTTTGGAAAAGGTGATGGACAGAGTTTCTGAATGATGCAGAATACTCCTACCCAGTCAAGAGATCAGGGCTTGATCCATCACCGTTTTTTAGCTCACTGCACCATCCCAGCTTCAGAACCTGGCTATATGCAAATTAGTCTGTTCCTGTCCCAGTGCATGATGGGAACAGGGCAAACCAAACTACCAAGCCAATTCTTATACTGGGAAGGAGACAAGCTACCGGGGACCGGTTTCTGGCATTTCAGCCGTCGTCGGCCCGGCTTGCTTGAATCCTGATGGTGCAATGAGCTAGGGACTCACGTCTGAGTATACCCTCCCACACATAGTGTGGATAAAATCAATTTTGGAAAAGGTGATGGACAGAGTTTCTGAATGATGCAGAATACTCCTACCCAGTCAAGAGATCAGGGCTTGATCCATCACCGTTTTTTAGCTCACTGCACCATCCCAGCTTCAGAACCTGGCTATATGCAAATTAGTCTGTTCCTGTCCCAGTGCATGATGGGAACAGGGCAAACCAAACTACCAAGCCAATTCTTATACTGGGAAGGAGACAAGCTACCGGGGACCGGTTTCTGGCATTTCAGCCGTCGTCGGCCCGGCTTGCTTGAATCCTGATGGTGCAATGAGCTAGGGACTCACGTCTGAGTATACCCTCCCACACATAGTGTGGATAAAATCAATTTTGGAAAAGGTGATGGACAGAGTTTCTGAATGATGCAGAATACTCCTACCCAGTCAAGAGATCAGGGCTTGATCCATCACCGTTTTTTAGCTCACTGCACCATCCCAGCTTCAGAACCTGGCTATATGCAAATTAGTCTGTTCCTGTCCCAGTGCATGATGGGAACAGGGCAAACCAAACTACCAAGCCAATTCTTATACTGGGAAGGAGACAAGCTACCGGGGACCGGTTTCTGGCATTTCAGCCGTCGTCGGCCCGGCTTGCTTGAATCCTGATGGTGCAATGAGCTAGGGACTCACGTCTGAGTATACCCTCCCACACATAGTGTGGATAAAATCAATTTTGGAAAAGGTGATGGACAGAGTTTCTGAATGATGCAGAATACTCCTACCCAGTCAAGAGATCAGGGCTTGATCCATCACCGTTTTTTAGCTCACTGCACCATCCCAGCTTCAGAACCTGGCTATATGCAAATTAGTCTGTTCCTGTCCCAGTGCATGATGGGAACAGGGCAAACCAAACTACCAAGCCAATTCTTATACTGGGAAGGAGACAAGCTACCGGGGACCGGTTTCTGGCATTTCAGCCGTCGTCGGCCCGGCTTGCTTGAATCCTGATGGTGCAATGAGCTAGGGACTCACGTCTGAGTATACCCTCCCACACATAGTGTGGATAAAATCAATTTTGGAAAAGGTGATGGACAGAGTTTCTGAATGATGCAGAATACTCCTACCCAGTCAAGAGATCAGGGCTTGATCCATCACCGTTTTTTAGCTCACTGCACCATCCCAGCTTCAGAACCTGGCTATATGCAAATTAGTCTGTTCCTGTCCCAGTGCATGATGGGAACAGGGCAAACCAAACTACCAAGCCAATTCTTATACTGGGAAGGAGACAAGCTACCGGGGACCGGTTTCTGGCATTTCAGCCGTCGTCGGCCCGGCTTGCTTGAATCCTGATGGTGCAATGAGCTAGGGACTCACGTCTGAGTATACCCTCCCACACATAGTGTGGATAAAATCAATTTTGGAAAAGGTGATGGACAGAGTTTCTGAATGATGCAGAATACTCCTACCCAGTCAAGAGATCAGGGCTCCTACCCAGGTCAAGAGAGGCGTTAAGCCAAGAAGGCTAACGCCTCTCTCCGTCACTTCCTTGCTATGTCTCCAAGTTATCTTCATGACCCTGATGTGTTCCAAACAAGGATAAATGTACTGATGACTGCTGAAGATCTTTGAGATGACCAGCCTAGGATGACAATGCTGCACTTAATGTAACATCAATCATTGGAGTTGCTCAGAACCTAACATCAAGCTGCAAAAATATACTGAAAATAACTTAATGGTTACACAATTTGAATGCCCTTCATTGTGACCCTGGTTTGGGAAGGTTAACAACCCAATTTCTTATTATAAAACCTAACCCAAGCTTTGAAGAAATTCTTGATAATGTACAGCCACATTTAGCAAGAATTCTGTTCCTAAAATTAAGATATGGCACTCTGCAGATCAAGAGTTATACAGCAAATTGGGGAACAAAGGGAGATTGCACCTGCACTTTATGTACTACACGCACTTTAAGGCCTATCAAAAACATAGCGCACATTCTATTCTTTTTCACAGCATATACTCATGCAAGAAGGAAATGGATATGCCTATTGTGCAACACTCTGGGATTCAGGAAGCACCAAGATGCCCTAAGGGTGCCGACAGCTAGCACTGCACAGTACCGTAGGTAATATTCGCACTCTTCCGATATTTGTGTGCAGTAGGGATTGTAAGAATTAAAACGGGAATAAAACTGTGACGTTGCAACGGACAATGCACTTTAAAGAATGAATACCCTATGCAAACACATCTTATAGCAAAAACAACGTATGCAGATAAATATACACAGAGTAGCAAATAAGGCTGCAGAAATTCAGGAATCTCCTGTACAATATTAGTTCATATGGGTTCTTTAATTTCCTTTCACAAGAAAGCAGCCAGCCGACACGTGTTTCATCGCTTCTGCGAATCCTCAGGGCTGTAATCGGCTGTGTCTAAGAAAAAAAGGTCGCTCCGCCGGTGATACTTCCGACCCGGTAGGGCCCGTGACCAGTTCAACAGAAAGCAAGGAAGTAGAGACGGCACTGCAGAATGAATAAACTCGGGCAGGAAGCCCAGGAGCTATAAATGCTGAGAGAAAGTTGAGCGGATAACCCAACGGACTCACATCCGAAGTTTGTGATGTAAGATAGGAGAGGTGCTGAGCATGTCACTCAGAAGTCCCTCTTTCGTGTAAAACGCTGTGTGCTGAGCTTTACACCTCTCCTATCTTACAGCGCGGAGGTTTTGTTTGTTTATTAACTTTGGAAGCTACTACGGGTGAAGCCTTTGCCAGCCTTAAACCAACTGAGGGCTCTGCGGACTTGTCGAGTGACGCCAGAACATCGAGGCGGACTTCAAGTCCTAGGATTCTGTGCCTCACTACACCTGGACCGGGAGCGAGCAACGCCCACAAAGGTTCTTACTATATAATCCTCCCATAATCCCTGCGTCGCGGGAGCGTCCCGGGGGAAGCCCGGGACAAGGGCGGGCCGCCTGTGGCCATCCGAGGCCAGAAGAGGCCGGGCTGGGCCACCCCTCTAACACCCGTACTCTTCCCCTGGACTGCAAAGTACTACATAAGGTACCCAATAGAAAAAGGGGGACGCTGTAGTTGACTTAACTGACTTTAGAGCTGTTCCTTTTTATTTTTATTTTTTCCTATTGACTTATTATGTTTACAAACCTCTCTTGGGGCGGCTTGGGAACATTGTGTATAGCAAGATCTGTCTTTTTAAACTAATAACAATGGCTGATATGGGTAAAAATAATAAATCCTATCCGATGACCAGGCACCATGTTGCCACGACTCAACCCCTCCCGAGTCTAACAGCCATTGACAAGATGCTCCAGAAAACGATAGAGGTAGTGGCAACAGCAATAGAAAATACAGAGAGACGTTTGTCAATCACTCCGGCTGGCCCCTCGCTGCAGCAAGTGGGGGATTTCTCTGTAGCTACAGTTAATCCCCCTAACTGTAGCTTTTTTACTTACGTCTTCTTTTGCCGACTTACCTTGTGCACAGGCTGCTATTGGTACTACAGATAGCCCGCCTACTGCTAAATCCCCTCCTCAAGCCCTGGGGAAAAAAGTACTTAAACCCCGCCCTAGGAGTAAGAAATGTAAACTCCAAAGAAAAAACAATTTAAAAAACTATTCCCCTTCTTGAATCTATACCTGTTGCTGCTGGTCCTTCATCACCCCCTGCAGGAACCCCTGTTTGGGTTACCCACTTACTTCTTGATTTCCAGGCTCATATTGAACAAACCATTGGTTCACTCATTAAACCACTGGCATCTAGGCTGGATAGATTTGTTTCCACACTTAATAACATAGGTGTAGGGAAGGGTCAGCCTGCGAGCCTATTGGGAAAACAAGCTAATAAAGCGAATTCAAGTACTGCCAAGACCATCACCCGAACTGATAATGGGGTAGATGGGAACCCTGCCACCGGGCCGACCCCTGACATCACTAATTTAATTGCGGGTCCCGGGGCCCCGCCTGACAGTAATAACATCGCAGCCGTAACCTCTCGGGTAATAGGTAACCCAATTTCAGGTCCGGCTCCGCCTCCGCCTAGTGATGGGAAAGCAGCTAATGGAGCCTATATAGTGCAGATGGGGGGAGCCGAAAGTGGGGACAAATAGTTCAGACAGACAAGCCCCAGTTAGTAGAAACAGTCCAGCCAGGGGTTCTTTGATAAAGTTGCCCACCATTAACTTACCCCCTGAGTCCTTGCCATATGTGGTGGTGCTTACTGGGGTCCCTCCCTTAGCACATGGGAAAAGTGAGGACCATAGTGATCTTAAAAATAAATGCATACAATGGCTCAATACCAACAGGCCTTCCCCCCCTTGCTCCTCGGGTGAAATACTATGTGTCAGAATAGTTGACTGGTTTGGGTCAGGACCTAAAACTATGGTTGGAAACTGTGTGGTTATAAATTTCAGGCACACAAGCGCTGTAGAACATATTTGTAACGGGTTGCCAATCTGGTTGAATAACCAAATTCTTCCCCTCCATCCGTCATACTTCTACCCTACTCCCCAGAGGAGGACTGGCCAGGGCGTGAGCCACCAGCATCAGGGGGCCCATGACAAACCTGCGTATAGAACCTATCAGGGGATCACAACTTGGGAGGGCACCTATCCGCACACTCCCCTACTCTCCCTATTCCCTCAAAAAAATAGGTTCAGTTCCCTGGAGCTGGTGGACTGACGCCTTGTGGGGCAGAACTCTATACCATTTAAGGTCAGTAGTATAGGCAAGTCAGCAGATAAACTGGAGGGTAATGTTCTTAGCACTGCTCTAGAGAATACAAGAGTTGATCATCATCAAAATTACTGCGGATAGGACAAAATTGGGGGAAATCAAACAACATGCGGAGCTTAGTGCCCCAAATTAGGTACTAACTAGCGGTGAGACAAGGGAAAGGACACCTGAGCCTAGAATCCCAATTCCTGATGCTGGGACTAAAACATGCACGTATAAAGCACTAACCAGCTCTGGGGGAATTGATGGATCCAAAAAAATTCTGTCCTGGAATGTGGCGGGTCAAAAAATAAATTGCCCCTGCCTGAGTGGGGTTTGTTTATGGCATTGCACAATATAGGTCTCATGCAGGAAACCTGGGCACTAGAGGAGAGTGCAATGCCTGGCTTTGCTTCCTTCGAAATTCTGCCAACATCTGGGGGTAGGTGGAGACCATCGGGGGGTCTTACAATGTGGGTGGGTACGCACTTGGGTGTTGGGGCTGTACAAATGTCAATTAATTCCCCAGACGTCCAGTGTGTACTCCTAACCTGGCAAAATAAGCCGCAGGTGTCTATATTAAATATTTACTCAAGGCCAACCAAGAGTGGGCGGGAGTCTGATGCAATTGATGCGTTAAAAAATTTCATGCAGTCACTTGACCCGTCAATTGTCTTAGTCCTTGGAGGAGACTTTAATTGCCAGTTTGAGCCCCTTGTGAGTCAAGATCTGGGTGAACAGGATGACGAAGACCAGCTTTGGCATGTTCCTGAAGTACAGATCCCTACTATCAGGGTTTGGACTCCATTGGTCCTGCAAATAAATATTACTCACCCTTACAACGTCTATGCGGGCGTGTGACGGGAGGGGGGTGCCTGACAGACCCGGGTCAGTCACGTTTAACTGGCTAAATCAAACTTCCACTATCGATTATATAATGATGGAAGTTCAATATTGGGACAGGCTGCTAGAATTTAGGGTTCACCCGAGACAAGATAGTGATAATAATGCTCTTGTCCTAACACTGAAACCTGGGAGCTTTGGGCTGACTAACCCGGCACCTGAAGTAACCAGTGCTATCTTGCTTCTCACTATAGCCAACAATAGGCGAGGGGTAAAATGGCCTCATCTACAGGGTTCCCCCACTAAACTGGCCGAAATATATAAAATAGCTCTACCGCCGATTTCAGATATGGGGGATGCAGACTCACAGGGTAGAGATGTGAAAATTCATAAGCAGATGGTAGCCGAGCTAGCGGGTGCATTTTGCCCTGTGGGTGGGGTAAACACACTGCAGGCCAAGACACATCCATGGTATAACGCCTCTTGAATCCTACCAAGACGGAGCTTGTTCTGGTGGGTGGAGCAGCCAATCCATGGAATTACAGCTTTTGGCCTCCCTCACTAGGGCTCCCTCCCCGCCCTGTCAACTCTGTGAAGAGTCTTGGCGTGGTCATTTCTAGTGACTTATCCATGGGGCCCCAGATCAGTGCGGTTACGTCATCCTGCTTCTTCTCACTACGCAGGATACGTAAAATCTGTAGATTTTTTACCAGAGACGCACTGATCCTTGTCATCATGGCCCTGGTCACGTCAAGAATTGACTACACCAACACTTTGTATGCCGGTATCCCTGCATACCTTCTTTACAGGTTACAACTCGTGCAAAATCAGGCAGCACGCCTGGTTTACCATCAACCCCGACACCAGCACGTCTCGCCGCTACTGCGGAGCCTTCATTGGCTCCCTGTGGCTAAGCGTTGTACCTTTAAACTGGGCTGTACAATCTTTTTGTTCAAATCTGTTTTTATTGTGAACACAGCGATAAGCCTACAACCTCTTTTCGGAGCCGGCCGCGCATAGAAAAGCCAGTAGGTAGAACTAAACAGGGGAGGTGGAGCCATTAACACAGCGCCCCGCCTACAACCCCCGGAGGGGGCCGGCCGCGTGGCTTGGGGGAGAGCATAGCAAGAGGCGGCCATAAGCTGGCAATGCGTCGTTGTGCAGGGGAGGCGCGTATGTGAGGGAGAGCAATGGTGTCACATTTTCAAAGGCCCAACAGGGACCAAACTGCCCCAAAGAGGGGTGGAAGCCAGAGTGGCAAGTAGGAAGGAAGAAAAGTCGGAAGAGGAGTGAGCAGTGGCGAGGTGGAGAGGAGTCAGGGGGGTGCGCCTGTGGTCTCAAACAGGAAATGGAAAACGCAAATCGGCACTGGGGGAAGCGGTTAAGAGCCTAGTCTGCTCGGGTCAGCAGGGATGAGGGCATCCTCGAACAATTGCCGAGCGCGAAGCCTGGGAGGCATGCGGCGGGCATAGCTGATGGAGCACAGGTGACGCACGAGAGGTTCCCACACTGCCTTGAAGCGTACCCCCCTTGATTGTATCCGCGCCGTGAGGAGTTCCATAGTCAGGACCTGCCAGAGGCGCACGAACCAGGATGCTATCGGCGGCGCCTCAGCCCGCTTCCAGTACAGAGCAATGAGCTGCTTGGCAGCGCCTAACATGTGAAGGGTGAGGATCCAGTCGCTGCGCGTGAGGGCCCTAAGTGTGGGGGGTCGAATGCCCAGTAGGAGTGTGCAAACCTCTTCAGAGAGGGGGAAACCCAACACCCTCTTAATGTGACTGAGGACCTCCTTCCAAAAGACAGCTAGGGTAGGGCACGACCACCAGATGTGTACGAAGTCACCAGTCGCAGTGCCACACCTCCAGCACAGCGGTGAGGAAGTGGGGAACATTTTGCTGAGTCTCAAGGGGGTGTAATACCATTGCGTCAGCATCTTGTACGCGTTTTCCCTCTGCGGGATGCTGCGGTAGGTTTTGGGGATGTCGTTCCAGAGCCGAGTCCATTGAGATGGCGCGATATCAGTGCCCGTCGCCGACTGCCACTGCCTCTGGTAGGGGTGCGCGGGCGGGGCGGTGGGGTGTTGCAAGATGTTGTAGATCTGGGAGATGAGCCGTTTCAGTCCCCCGAGGGAGCGTGCCAACTTCTCAAAGGGGGTATATGCCCTAGTAGCAGCCTGATACAGGTCGTCTCCCGAGATCCAATGGCGCAGCTGCGCATACTGTAAGTGGGCGGTGAAAGGGAGGCTAAATTCCTCCTTGCAGTCCAGCCATGATTTAGGCGACCCACCAAGAAAAAGATCTCCTGCAACCCTGCAGTCACCTTGTGTCCAGCTCTCAAAAGCTCGGGTCCGGGCAGCCGGGGGAAAGTGCGGGTTGCCTGCAATGGGGGTGTGTGGAGAGGGGAACGTGGTTAGACCCTTGGTCACTGCCACCCTGTCCCACACTTCAAGAACCGTCCTCGTGGGGACCGCAATATATGCACTCCTGGAACGTGCCACACGCGGCAACCAAGGCAGGTCCCATATGGTGCGCCCCGTGACCACTCGGTCCATGTGGAACCAGTGTTTGTCGCTTTCGCGTGCACCCATTCTATCACGAACCGGAGGTGTGCCGCCCAATAGTAGTGGAGGAGATTCGGGCAGGCAAGGCCACCCCTGTCTCTCGGTTCCATGAGGACTTTCTGCGAGAACCGGGGCCGTTTGCCCCCCCCCATATGAAGGACGTGAGGTCGCGTTGGAGGTTTTTGATGCAGTGAATCGGGATCGGGGTGGGGAGGCACTGGAAAACATACAGAATGCGGGGGAGGATCGACATCTTGACCGCGTTGAGCCGCCCCAGCCAGGAAAGCATCAAGGGTTTCCATTTCCGCAGGTCAGCCAGAACTTCCCTGCGGCAAGAGGCCCAATTCCTCGAGGACCACGAGTCAAGATGGGGCGTGAGGTCTAGACCCAGGTATTGAATATGGTTTTCCGCCCAGCGGTAGGGCGTGACCCCCTTCAGGAAAGAGATCTCCTCGTCGGTGGACGGTGAGGTTAAGCGCCCAAGACTTGGTGTGGTTAATTTTAAGGCCGGACGCCTGCTCAAACAGTGAAAGGGCTTCGTGCACCGCTGGGAAGGAGACCCGAGGGTTCGTAAGAGTAAGAATCAGGTCGTCCGCAAACAGCGCTACCTTGTTAGTGCGCCCTCCGTGGGGGATACCATGAATATCAGGGGCACGTCTAATCAGCTCCGCCAACGGCTCGACCGCAAGAGCCAACAGGAGCGGCGAAAGCGGGCATCCCTGCCTCGTGCCCCTGTGAATCGAGAGCGGCGATGTCAGTTGGCCGTTGACCCGAATCCGGGCCTGCGGCCCTAGGTAAGGGGCCATGCACCTGGATACCATGATAGGGCCAAGACCTAGTTTCTTGAGGACCGCCCGCAGGAAGGTCCAGTCGATCCGGTTGAAGGCCTTTTCTGCGTCCAGCGAGAGGAGGCAAGCCGGTATTTTCCAATGGTGCACCTTTCCCACTAAGTGCGCCAGCCTGCGGACATTGTCGGCTCCCTGGCGGTCCCGTATAAATCCCACCTGGTCCGGGTTCACCAATCCCGGCATGTGCGGGTCCAGTCGTTTGGCCAGGATCTTAGTGTAGATCTTGAGATCGGTGTTAAGGAGGGCGATGGGGCGGTAGGAGGCACATAGGTCTGGGTCCTTCCCAGGCTTGGGGATCAGGGCAATTTCCGCCAGGCCCATATCAGGGGACGGGCCGACGGTGTCAGAGAAGGAGCTGTAGAGCCGCAGCAGATGCGGACGGAGCTGGGTCAAGAACAGGCGATAGAAGGCCAACGGCAGGCCGTCCGGCCCCGGGGTTTTCCCCACGGGGAGGTCTTTAACAGCTTCCGTTATTTCCTCCTCCAGCAAGGGGCCCTCCAGCGAGGCCGCACAAGCCGGGGACAGGGGAGACCCCCCGAAATCCGCGAGGACGGCCTCTCGTGCCTCCGCAGAGGTGGGCTCCTCAGCATATAGGGAGGAGTAGTAAGCGACAAATGCGGCCTGCTTGGCCTTCTCAGTGGTGGCACAAGTGCCATCCTGCCGCTTGACATTGGCGATGTGGGCCCTAGCGGTACGTGCCCGTAGCCTGCCGGCCAGTAGTCGGCCAACCTTGTCCCCTCCCTCGTAATACCGTTGCTTGAGCGCTAGTAGGGAGTGTTCCGCCTTGTTGGTGCGCAGGGTGCGGAGTTGCCCCCTGAGATTGGCGAGAGTTCTCTTTGACGCCCGTGAAGGGGAGTCCCGGTCCCGGGCCTCCGCCAGTTTGATCTCGCTAGCCAGGTCGGTTTCCAGCTTAAACGCTTCCTTCCTCCGCGCCACCGCCAGGGAGGTGATGTGGCCCCGAATGGTGGCCTTGAAGGCGTCCCAAACCGTGTGAAACGGCAGATCAGGGGTGTCGTTAACGGCGAAATACGAGTCTATGGCGTCACGGATGCTGGCGACGTCGTCCGGGTCCCGAAGGATCCTCGGCGGGAGCGTCCATCGGCGTTCACGAGTGGCGCGGGCCAGGGGGTCTTGCAGCAAGAGCTCCACGTGAGCGTGGTCCGACAGGGAGATGTCGGAGATAGCGGCAGCTAAGGAGTCTCGGGCCACTTCAAGGGAGGTGAAGAGATAGTCGATTCGGGAGTACGTCCTATGGGAATGTGAGTAGAAGGAGTAGTCCCGGGCCCCCGGGTTGTGGTAGCACCACACGTCCACGAGGCCCAGGTCCGTAAGCTGCGTTCTAAGAGTAGAGGACATTGCTCCCGCGCCATTAAAGGGGGCTCCCGCACGATCTAGTTCGGGGTCCCAAACAAGATTGAAGTCGCCGCCCAGGATCACATTATTGTCGCCCGATGGGAACTGTTCCCGCAGGAGTGCCTGGAGGTATTTGTCCTGCGACTGGTTGGGTGCGTATACACACCCTAGAGTGAACTGTGCACAGCCCATCTGTACCGTGGCTCGGAGGAAGCGCCCGTCAGCGCTTTTGAAGGGTTTCACGGGTCCCCGCCTAATGCCAGCCCTGCAGAGGATTGCCACCCCCGCTGTCTTGGTGTCAGAGGATGCCCAGAACTGTGTGGGGTATCTAGGGTGCGCCATGCGTTTGGTGTCTCCCCTGAGAAGGTGCGTCTCCTGGAGGAGGACAATGTCAGGGGCGTGGTGTAGGAGGTAGCGCCATATCTGCTTCCGCTTGTTGGGGGAGTTGAGCCCTTTGACGTTGAGGGAGAGGATCTTCAAGGGTGTAGGGATGTTCGCTGTCATAGCACTAAGGGGGAGTGGAGTCGCGCAAGACCCAGTGTAGCAGACCCTCCCGCAGACAATACAGCGGCAGCCACATCTCGCCTCCAGCGTGTTAACCCCCGCAGAACCCACCCCGCCACCCCACCGCAGGCGCGGGGAGAGAGTGAGAAGAAAGGGCTGTGCAAGAGCAAAGTAGGAAGAGGAGAGAGAGAAAAGAGAAAAAAGGCGCAGAGAAGAAACTGAACCAAAACAGGCCAACAGGGCCAGTGTACAGTGTCCCAGGTACCGGACATCCTCTACCCGAGGGTTTGGATGAAACCAGGAATGTCACTTCCTATGGGACAAAGGGAGGGAGCGGAGATCTGGGTAAGTGAAGTAGAATCAAATCGTCTCAGAGCCCATCCACCCCGCTGCCTAGAGGTAGTCCGGGGGTGCGTCGGGCTGTGGGGTCCACATGGTCCGTTCAGGCGCCAATGGGGCGCTGGGGCTCCGCGGTGCAGTCCATGGCCTGAAGGAGGCAAAGGGTGTCGTCCATTCCTTTCGGTCCCCGCGAATGGGGGGGGGGAACGCCACGGATGTGGCCCGCCAGTGAGAGGGGGGGCCCCCCCTCCAAGAACAGTGGGGTTAGGTCACCATGGAGCAGGAAGACACATCAAAAGTGCCCAGTGGGCGAGCGTGTGTTCAGGGCAGCTGGAGGCACAGTAGCAACGGTCAGTGGCCTTCCGGAGTCGAGGGGCGATCCCCACCCTCAGATCCAGAAGCGAGGGGCTGGGAGGCCTGCTCCTCGCGGTCGCCCTCAAGGGAGCGGATGTGTGCAATGATGTCCTGCTTGGTCTGTGAGGTAGAGAGCGCGTCCACCGGAGGGGACCGCCGACGTCTGCGCACAGTGGACCATTCAGAGCGTGGAGGGGCCTTCTCCGAGTGGGAAGGGCAGGTCGGACTGTGATCCGGGGACTCTGGCATGCCTAGCAGTTGTGCCGCTTCTCGGTAGGACCTGAGTGCCCTGCGCTTGCCCTCCCACCTGAAGATGAGTGCAAAGGGATGGCCCCACTGATAAGAGATGTTGAGGGTCCGGAGCTTCTCTGTGATTGGGCGGAAGACCTTCCGTCTGTGGAGTGTGGTGGGGGCCAGGTCCTGGAAGATCTGGATCTTGTGGCCTTCGTACCGCAGGTCCGGGTTGTCCCTAGCCGCCTTCAAAATGGCCTCCTTCTCAGTGAAGTAATGGAGCCTGGTGACGATGTCGGGCAGGAGACCCGCTTTTCCTCCCGCTTCGAAGACTCGGTGTGCGCGGTCTAGGCGCGGCGGGGGGGCGTCTTCCTCGCCCCACACCGCTTGCAGGAGTAGGGCCACATAGGCCATGGTATCAGTCCCCTCTTCTCCGAGTGGCACACCCCGTATGCGGAGGTTGTTGCGGCGTCCCCTGTTTTCCAAGTCTTCCTGGCTGTACAATCTTTAAAGCCCTGTCTGATCTTGCTCCTATCTTTATTTCCTCTAAATTGAAATGCTATGTTCCCTCCAGAGACCTCCGTTCTTCTGGCCACAACCTGCTAGTTATTCCAAAAACTAAACGGAAAAAACATGGCGGCTCCTGTTTTTCCTTCTGTGCCCCTAAAACCTGGAACGCTTTCCCGTCCGCCCTTCGTCACTGCCCTACCTATGGCTGTTTTCGTAAAATGTTAAAAACCTATCTTTTCCAGTCTGCTTTTGAGTAACACACGCCTCTGTCTCCCCGCATTTGTTATGAGCGCCATGAAACCGTATGGTGACCGGGCGCGGTACAAAACTTTTTACCATACCATACCAAGGCAAAAAAAGATCTGCTGGCCGCAATTAAAACCCAAGATAGAGTAGATATAAAGAAATCCCGACTTCTTTACAAGAAGGCAATCATGAGGGGTAAGAAGGATTGGGAGGAAAAGACGTGGGACGAGCTTGGATCCGCTCTTAAACGCAAGGACCCTAAGTCATTTTGGGCTATTGTTGCAACAGGTATGAGCGGGGGCGGCCTGGCAAGTGCCCCAAATATAGCATCCTCAGTGTGGGAGGCACACTTTGGGGCATTATATGCTAGTGTCGAGCCAGAGACCACAACCCGTATAAGTTGCAAACTTTTCCAGGAGCCAGGATGGTTGGGATTGGTTGCTTGGCCAAGGGGGAAGCCGTGGTGTCTCCCCTGCTGGCTGCCCCGGGCTCCCACCATGAGCATCGACTGGTCGGGACCCTGGGCGACCGGCGGCGGTGGGACTCCGTGGATGCTGGGGACGCGTGTCATCTGGAATGGCCCGAGGTTATCACTCTGAAGGAGGTTGAGTCAGCAATAGGAAGGTTACCCCCCAATAAGGCCCCTGGTCTGAACAAACTGCCTGGGAATCTATTTCGCTCCCAACCTAAAATATAGGCTCCATAATTGGCTGTCCTATTTAATGAGATCCTATCAGGACTAATCTGCCAGGGACTTGGCTTGGAGCCGAGATTGTTCCCATCTATAAGAAAGGTTGCCCGTTAACCCCATCCAACTATAGGCCCATTAGTCTTATAGATAAAACACAAAAACGAATGTGCAGGATCATCCTGGATAGTATCCTGGGCTGGATGGAGGAAAATGAAGTATTAACCACACTACAGGCTGGATTTAGGCCAGGCATTTCCACTCTGGACCAAATATTTTGCCTGCAGATTTTATTGTGGAAAACGGCGAGGGTGGCAGCCTCTACCTTGTCTTTGTTGACCTGCGGGCTGCCTTCGACCTTGTGCCTAGGGAAAAGCAGTGGAAGGTCCTGGCAGATTTGGGTCTCCCGTCGTATCTATTGGCCGTACTGATCAGATTACACTCTGACAATTATGCCCAGGTTAGGTGCGGGAGGCATGGGGAACTCTCAAAACGCTTTCCCGTCCTGAAGGGAGTACGTCAGGGGTGCGTCCTGGCCCCAACGCTATTTAGCCTTTACATCAATGGTCTTGTAACCCATTTATCTGGTGTAACAGACAACGACGCCCCTAGATTAGCGACTGGGAGAGTGCCCGCTCTGATGTTTGCCTTGGCATCCCTATAACAGAGAACTTTGACTGGGGCTTCCAAATTTCTAAATCTGCTCTCAAGCTATCCCAAGTAACTGGGGGTATTAGTAAAGTCCATGGAATATCTGACCTCAAACCGGCAGCTCCGGCTCTTGAAATATATCGACTTCAAGCAAGAACAGCCTCAATCTATGGTGCTGAACTTTGGGGCCACAAAAATACATCTAACCTCCTGAGGGTGGAGCAAAATTTTATGAGGAATTTGGTAGGCTTACCACCAAGCACACCACTTATTCCTCTCCGATTTGATCTTGGGTTGGAGCGAATAGAGGAGCTTGTAGCTGCACGGCCTATGCTCTATTGGAAGAGGCTGTGATCAGTCCCAGAACTGGCCTCCTATAGAGCAGAGTTTCTGGAGGTCTGGCCTTTCCTAAAAAAGTAAAAATATCCCAAGGTTGCTCCATATTAGAGCTCTTAGCACACGGATAGGCATGCCACAGCTCTGGGAGACACCTGAGCAGTGTTACCCGGGTATATCTAAATTGGAATTCTATGTCAGGACCGGAGGCTTCAGATTATGCTATATCTTCCTTCGCTTTATTAACATAAAGAAACCACAGCAGCTTAGGAAAAGATATAATAAGAACAAAAAATGCTTTAAACATAAAGCATTGACGTAATGTTCAACAAAAAATCAACAACAACTCCCAAGAGTCTCTTTGTTATAATCATAGTCCACAGTCCTTTGTCACTGTTCATCATCCCTATATAACCGGACTTCCCATCATCTTCCTCCTCTTTCTTCGCTGCTCCCGCAGCCAGATAAGTGCTTTTCTATTTGTCTTCTTTTATTGTGCTTGATGTCTTGCGGTCTTTGGGGACTCCTTGCATGGTTTATTTCCTTTCAGAGTCCCCTAGTTGCGGGAACGTTCTGCCGTTCCTACGCGACTTTTTTCCCACTTGTGTGCGGTGTGTACATAGACCGCAAGGGGGCGGCCTGTCGCCTCGCCGACCCTCCGGCGCGCCTCCGCGTTACGAGGAGCCGCGCCGTGGGGTCTGCTTGCGCAGGGGCCGACCCTCGCGTACCCCTCCGACACCTGGTGCTCCGGGTCTGTACTTTCACAAATTGACGCCCTTTGGGGTCTGTATGGCGGTTTTGACCGCGTGAATCGCCTTCGGGCGAGATCTGTGCACCTCTTTATTCGTGTGTGGCCTAGCGCGCTTGAGGGGTACGTAGACCCGGTCCCGGCGAGGAGGGTCTGCGCGCTTGGGGGTTGGTGCAGCCCACCTGCCACGTCAGCTGGCCCAAAACGTGATCGCAGCCGCTGGGCCTGCCCACATTCGAGAACTTTCTCGGTTGCCGCCCTCTTGGGTGCCCCGCATTTGCCCTTGGTTCCGACATGGAAGGGGAGTATGATGAGGAGGCCTGCCCCTATCTGCAGGATGATGAGTTTTATCAGGCGGTGGACAGCTCCATCTATCGTTGTGTGACGGAGGTGGTAGGGCCCATGGAGGACCGCCTTTCGGCCCGCATCGTGGAGGAGTGTGCCAAGCTGGCAGCGGCGAAGGTGCCGCCGCCCCCCGAGCTCCCGGGGACGTCCGGCGGGTTGCCGCCCGCTCCGAAGAGACCCCGGGGTGAGGGGCCTTCATCGGAGGCCCAAGGCGTGGATAAGGGCGCCTTCGAGCGTCTTCGTGACGCCTTCCTGGCCAAGGCGACGGCGGTGCCTCCGACGCCCTTGGTGGACCCTGGCACCTCGGGCGGTCTGTCAACGGCGCCCGCCTCCCCGATCTACGACTCTCCGGACACGGATGACGACGGGGAGTCGACCCGGTCTTGGCTCCCGGCGCCTTCGGGAAAGGAGATGCCCCGAGATGAGTCGGGCATGCTGGACCCGGACGAGATCGTCCACCCCCGATCCGCGGCCTGGGCCCCGGGGGAGACGGTGGCGAAGTTTGTCGCGGGCCGGCTGCGCAAGCCCCTGGAGAAGGAGGCGAGGGGTTGCCTGCGCGGGGAATGCCCTCGGCCTACTTTGGAGGGGAAGGTGGCTATGACCCCAGAATTGGACCCCAAGATGGCCACCTTCCTGGCGAAATTCATGAAGGACCCCAGGAAGGGGATCGATCGGTCCTGGCGGGCCTGCCAGGACAAGCTGTTGGATGCGGTCGGGCCCGCCACGAAGATCCTCGATATGGCGGAGGAGGCTCGAGCGAATGGCACCGCCATTTCACCGGAGGTGCTCTCCAACTGGGCCCAGAGGGTGATCGTCTTCTTGGGCAACGCCAACTGTGCCCTGTCCACGGAGCGGCGGCGGTCGCTCCTTATTAAGCTGGACCCGAAGCTGGGGGACCTGGCCTCGTCAGAGGCAGGTGCCGTGGCCCAGGGTGGCCTCTTCGGTGAACCTTTCATCCGCGAGCTTGGAAAGTTCGTGAACACGTTCACGTCGCTGGACAAGGCCCAGTCCAGCATCAAGAGGGTGTTTCACCAGCGTTTTTCTGGAGGGGCCGGTCGCGGCAGGGGCCGCGCGATCGGCCGTGGTCAGCAGACCAACAACCGTGGACAAGGCTCCGGAAGAGGTCAGTACCAGACCTCGGCCAACTACACCAATTTCTACCCCACGAGGGGACAACGCTATGGTGGAAGAGGATTCCAAAAGAAGTCCGGACAAGGAAATGCCCCCGGTAAGTGTACTTTGCTTGGATCAAGTTCCGATTGGGGGGCGGCTGGCAAGCTTTTACGGGGAGTGGGAGTTGCTCACTGCCGATGCTTGGGTTTTGCAAACTGTGAGAGGTTTCCATATAGAGTTTCACGACCAGCCAACTCAGGTGAGGCCCCCGCGCCCGATGGTTTTCTCAGATTCCGACGCGCGATTGATAGACGGGGAGGTCTCGGACTTGCTGCGCAAGGGAGCCATCCGCCTATCAACGCGCCACCCGCATGGGTTCCTCAGCAACGTCTTCTTGGTAGACAAGACGGATGGGGGCAAGAGGCCTGTGATCAATCTCAAGGAATTCAATGGGTGGTTGGTCTACCGTCACTTCAAGATGGAGGGGATCCACCTCCTTCGGGACGTGCTCCTCCCTCGGGATTGGATGGTGCGACTGGATCTCAAGGATGCCTACTTGGTCGTTCCCATCCACCCCCCTCATCGTCGTTTCCTACAATTCCTGTGGGACGGCCAGGTGTTCGAATTCACCGCCCTGCCGTTCGGCCTTTCTTCGGCCCCGTGGTGCTTCACGAAGGTCCTTCACCCGGTAGTGGAGTTTCTCAGAAGCCAGGGGGTCCGTATGATAGTATACTTAGACGACATCCTCCTCATGGGGCAGTGCCCGGAGGTGCTGGCAGGACAACTGCGTCAAGCGGTCGGCCTGCTTCAGAGACTGGGGTTCGTCGTCAACGGCTCCAAGTCGGTCTTGGTTCCCACTCAGCAGATCACCTTTTTAGGTTTCGTGGTGGACTCGGTGCAGGCGGTCTTGAGCCTACCGAGCCGGAAGGTCGCAAAGATACGACACCTGCTTCGGCAGACGATCGCGAGGGATCGTACGTCACTGCGCCATGTCGCCAAGGTGGTGGGTCTTCTGTCGTCCTCCATCCAGGCGATTTTCCCAGGCCCGCTGCACTACAGGGCTCTTCAGCGCCTGAAAGCGCAGCATTTGCGCCGTGGGATGTGTTACGATCAGTGGGTTCCCCTCACGGACGAAGTGAAGGAGGAGATGTCATGGTGGCTGTCTCACATGGAGGCATGGAATGGGCGAGCGATCTTCGGGTCGGCTCCGGACTTAATCATAGAGTCCGACGCCAGCAGGTCGGGCTGGGGCGCCCGGTGCGGGGATTTTTCCACCGGCGGCGCCTGGTCGTCAGAAGAACAACAATTGCATATCAATTGTTTGGAGCTCCTTGCGGGCTCCTTCGCGGTTCGCTGTTGGACCAAAGATTCGGTCAAGGCTTGTGTCCTGCTCCGGATGGACAATGTTTCGGCGGTCCGATATGTGAACCACCTGGGAGGTCCTCGGTCCCGCGCCTTGGCGGATTTAGCGAAGGACTTCTGGGATTATTGCCTGTCTCGTCACATTGCGGTGACGGCGGAGTATCTGCCAGGCCAGTCCAATCAGGTAGCGGATTGGCACTCTCGACATCTCAGGGATGCCAGCCAGTGGAAACTGGATCCGGGAGTCTTCCGGTGGCTACACTCCCTTTGGGGCCCCTTCTCGGTGGACCTCTTCGCGTCCCGTCTCGACCACCAGCTGCCGCGGTTTTACAGCTGGAGGCCGGACCCTCTGGCGGAGGCCACGGACGCGTTCTTGCAGGATTGGAGTCGGGAACAGCCGTTTGCGTTTCCCCCGTTCTCCATGATCATGCGAACGGCGGCTCAAATACGCCGCCAGGGTGCGGACCTGGTGTTGGTTACATCCGCTGTGGAGGTCTCAAGTATGGTTTCCGGTTCTTCTGGAACTTTCCTGGGATTTTCCAATCCTACTCCCCCTGTTTCCTCTGCTCCTGACGAGCCCGGATCGGGAACCTCACCCTCTCGTCATGCAGAACACTCTCCGCCTCGTGGCGTGGAGGCTCTCAGGAGACGCTGGACGCTCCCGGGCCTTTCGGGGTCAGCTGAGCACTTGCTCTCCAAAGCATGGGCCGATAGTACGACGAAGCGTTACAGATCCGCTTGGCTTAAGTGGATGCGTTGGTGTTTACGAAGGGATTTGGATCCCATGGTCGCCGGCCTTGTTCCCGTGCTGAATTTCCTGGCTCATTTGGCCGACAAAGGTTTGGCGTATAGAACGATCAATGCTATCCGGTCGGCGATTTCTGCGGGCCATGATAACATCGATGGCCATCCGGTAGGGGAACACCCTTTTGTGTGCCGGCTTCTGCGAGCGGTTCGCCTCGCGCTGCCGCCAGAGCCCAGGTACTCCGTCCTTTGGGACGTCAATTTGGTCCTGAACCTGTTCCTATCGTGGCCAGCGAATTCTTATCTGTCTCTGAAGGAGCTTTCGGCGAAATTGGCCATGTTGTTATGTCTGGTCTCTTGTAGGCGCGTCTCGGACGTGCGCGCGCTGGATGTTTCTGCACGCATTTTTTCCCCGGAGGGGGTTACTTTTACGGTGGGTCGACGCACTAAGACGTCGTCGCGTTCCATTTCTTATCCAGCCTTTACTGACACTCCTAAGTTGTGTGTCGTGCAATGCCTCAAAGCATATGAGGACCTGACCTTGGATCTACGCCCTCCGGGCGAGCGTCAGTTGTTGATTGCCCTGCGGAAGCCACACAAAGCTGTCTCCTCCCCCACTATCGCTAGGTGGGTGCGTTGGGTCATGCAAGAAGCGGGCATCAATACTTCTCTCTTTGGAGCACACTCCGCCAGGGGGGCCATGGCCTCTAAGGCATTCTCGGTGGGTGCTCGTCTGGAGGACCTTATGCGAGCGGCGGACTGGTCCTCGGATTCCACCTTCAAGAGGTTTTATTTTAAGCCGGTGGTGGATTTAGCTCAGTTGGTGGTAAGTAAGCTTTAAACTAGCATAATCTGAAGCCTCCGGTCCTGACATAGAATCGAAATTTGCCTAGCTTACGTAACGGTAAGTTTCAATTCTATTAAGGACACGGAGGCGAGGATTATCCCACCCGGACTACGGTGGTGTCTCTACCCACCCGTATGGCAGTAAGTAAAGCGTTTTCCTTTACGTTGTCTGTACTGTGTTGTTCACTGAATGCTCCTCGCCTTGTTGTCGCCTTTTCCTGGGCCACCTCGCTGATGCTGTTCCTTTTTTGGCAGGCAACGACGGTGCTAAACAGGACCAATGAGGCTTAAGCGTGATCTGCGCGAAGAAAGAGGAGGAAGATGATGGGAAGTCCGGTTATATAGGGATGATGAACAGTGACAAAGGACTGTGGACTATGATTATAACAAAGAGACTCTTGGGAGTTGTTGTTGATTTTTTGTTGAACATTACGTCAATGCTTTATGTTTAAAGCATTTTTTGTTCTTATTATATCTTTTCCTAAGCTGCTGTGGTTTCTTTATGTTAATAAAGCGAAGGAAGATATAGCATAATCCTCGCCTCCGTGTCCTTAATAGAATTGAAACTTACCGTTACGTAAGCTAGGCAAATTTCGATTACAAACCCAGATGAGGAGACAGAACTTATTAGCTCTACAGAGATCGGAAACCCTGGGTAGGCTGTCTGCAGAGTTCCTCTTAGTAAAAATGGAATCTCGATTTGAGGAATTCTTAGATGCAATACAACCACCCCTAGCGAGGAAGTTGTATCTTCAGCTAAGGCATGGCAGTCTACCAGTCAGGGCACTTACCTGTATGTGGTCAAAGTCAGATAGGGAAGCGTGCCCTGCATGTAACTATAAAAGAGAAGACGTCCCCCATGTTATGTTTTTTTGCCCTGTGTATGCAATAATAAGGAAATGTTGGCTAACCACGCTATGTAGGAACCTAGGATTTCGACATTTTGCGCAGGCTTCCCGGGTCTTAACCTCTGATACCCACCCCCCTATTGTTTTCGCTGTATCCCGCTTCCTATTTGGCATGTGGCGCAGAAAGCAAACTTTCATATAAACCTGTGATAGAGTATGAATTTTACATTGTTGTTCTTTGATAACTCTTGAGTTTAATTCATTTTTACCGATTTGCTTGTTATTTATTGTTTTAATGTATGTATTTTAACTGCACTATTATGGTCTTTGACCGAAATAAAGTTATCAAATGAATGAATATGCTAATAGATTGAGAAGCGCTGGAAGGGTGATGTCAAGAATGACGAACAGTGATGCCCAGGATGAAAAGTGGCATGTAACATGATCTTTCAAAGGGGGAAACTTTGTAGACAGATCAGGATAGGTAGGAAAATGGGCACAGTGCTGCTGCTGCGCTATACATCACAAAGGGAACTATGTTTCAATGAATCATAGAATCAGAGGGGCCACTGATTATTGATGTGTCACGTGTGTAAAGTAAAGTCCAGAGACACCATTAAAAAAAAAATCAAATAAAGCAGCAACATGTACAAAGCACTTTTAACACCTAATGTTCAGCACAAGATGCAGAGACCACATTAACCTTGACAAAGTCCTTGCCCTTGCTCTCAGTAAAAAATAAAATAAAAAGAACCTCACCAAAGCACTACTCACAGAACGCCATGGGAAGGTAGGTGACCCGCATGACTACTGGCTAGTCTCAATAACATAATCGTGTTGGTGGAGGGAAACAATCTCGGAGATATGGTTCCTTCACTGTCCACTTGCAGCACACATGTTCTGAACTGTGAATGTACATATTGCTTAGTGACCCATTCGTCTTTGGATTGGGAAAGTAGCTTTTATTAAAATTGAGTGTGGCTCAAACACTTTGTCTTGAACTGCATCACTACCCAAGATACGGGACTCTGAAGGACTGAATTAATGGTCAATAATGACAGCCAGGATTCCCGTCTCTTGAAGGGAGATAATAATATCTTGTCTCTGGTTAAGTATGAATGCACAGAGTGGTCGAAAGAGGAACCTTTCAAGTGAACAACAGGAGGCAAAGATGAAGGACCGAAATCTTTAAGTGTTGTTTACTGTCAACAGTGCAATCTGTTAATCGACAAGTCTAGGACGTTTGAGTCATGGGCATGAAAGTGACAAGGGCATACTATGTATGAATGACTGGGCACAAACATATAGACCTTCGGCAATGGACAAAATTTTTGTGAGTTTTGGGACCAGGGGTATGAATCTGGCTTTAGAAGCAAGATCCCTTCAACTTAAATAAAGGTATCAATTAGAGGCCATATTCCACAAACTTCAACCCATACATTGTTGTATGGAGTGAGCCACAAAACAAAGATTTAAAAGAATAAGTAAACAGTTCTCGTAGGTGGTTCAGAACTTTAATTGGACACTGGACGGAAGCTTGGAGAATACATACCCGCTAGGCTCCAACAAAAGGCTGGGACATCACAAGCCTATACAGAGCGCTAAATTAGGTTAAACTCCTTTAATCTGTGCACCACATGGAACTGTTCATAATCCGCTAATTGAGTCTGTTCCAATATGAAGCCTAGAAACACGGCTATGTTCCAGACAAGCTCGCTGTGTATTTTTCTTGGTATTATTAAGGGAGTTCTAATAGGGAGAATATGGCTATTTGATGTCTATTATCAGAGTCATGTATGAGCATGTCAAGTATTTGATATGGCATTCAGAAGGCTGCTATATGGCAGATAAGCTTGCTGCGACTGTAATGTATGTGTTCACCATCGTCTTGTTTTTTTTTATTTTAAAAAGTTTTATATAGCGACATACATGCCAATATTTCAGGAGAGCAAAGTGGGAGATTTAAAACATTTTTTTTCGGGAGAATGGGACTTTGAATCGGGTTACTGGCATGTATGGGCTTTGGAAGTGTGCTGCTGTAGGATCGGACATTTGAAACATAAATGAGCGTTTTTTCTTACCTTTCAGAAGCATGGAACATAATGGCAGGCAGAGGGTGATGCAAGTGTTGGGCACTGTCCTGGCAGGTTGTTGGCAGTGCATGCACCCCCACCCCCCTGTGGCAGCCAGGGCTGAAACAGCAGCCCCCCCAGTACTTCGCAGGTCTTTAAAAGACGATTCCCTTGTTAATGACGCTTTGTTGGTTTTTCACCCCTTCGAGAGCCCCTGCATCGCCACTCGTTGTTGGAAGAATTAGCACTTTACACAATACCAAGCCCTGTCAGCTGAAACCCCCGTGGAATCGGGGTTTTGCTTGTAGGAATCGGGAGGCGGGAGACAGAAAAGGGGGTGCCAATCGGCCCCCCAGGCACACATGGCTGGGCCCGCCCCCCCTCTCTCGCCGATCCTTTGTTGGTTGCGCGTCCCGCCCTTGCCCCGGAAGCAGTGTTGCACTTCTGGGTCAAGGGGGCGGGACCGCAGCTTGGAAGGGGTTAAGAGCCTGGGGAGCGCGGGAAGCGGCCTCTTTGTGCCCGCGCTTCCCAGGCTCGCTCCTCGCCCCACCGTGGGGCTGTTTAATTTTCTTTTTTCTTTTCCCTGCAGGTCCTCACGCTGAAAGTTTCATCGACGAAAAAAGCTGGATCGGGACGTGCGGCGCAGCTGGATCGGGACGTGCGGCGCAGCTGGACCGGGACGTGCGTTGCGGGAAGAGTCAGAGGGATTGATGCAAAAGTGTCGAGGACAGCCGATCGCCGCCGTGCAGTGCATTGGTCGAGGGGAGGTGGTGCAGCGGCACGATGAACAGGAGACCTTTAGGAGCTGGGAAGCTGCATGATTGTCGGCATGGCGCTGCTCTTGAAGGTGAGCCGGTAGCGCGTGTGCCGGGTTCGAATCAGGAGTGTTCGAAGGAGCTCTTAGCTCCCTGCAATGTGCACACGACTTCGCTGGAGGTCGTCATTACAGACATTTAGGAGGGTGGTAGAAGGTTTGAACATTCTGTATGTTGGAGCCAGTGACAGTCCCCTCCCACTCCCCGTTTTAAGTAAAGGGAGGTGTGTGCTTGTGGTATGAAATCTGAGCGAAAGTGGGTGTGACGGGGTGCTGGGTGAACCCCGTAATGTCCCGGAGTGGTGGTCCACCGCTCCCCTCTCACCTTGCACCTTGTCCCCACAGCTGCCCGAGACTGAGTGGAGAGAGAGAGACACAGGACGATTGCTGGGTGCCCCCTGAATCAGGAGCTGGCGCCTTTAACTGGAACAATCCGACGGACTCAGCCACGCCCCTTCTCTACGGAGCGACGTCAAAAGGCGGAAGCACTTCACCATCGGCGGACGGCGTTTCCCAGGAGGAAGACGGTGTGGAGACCGGGACGAACAGCGCGAGTGCAATCCTGAAGGAGGACGGAGTACAGACGAGCCCAGCTGATATCATCAAGCCTGGAGGCCAACGTTTCGGTGCTTCGCCCCGCCACGGTCCCGAGGGAGGAACGTGGCTTAACAAGGTACGGGGCCGGTTAGCGGGGTGGGTTGGACGAAGTAACGTCCCTACCGAGTAATAATCCACTGCCGAGTGTACATAGCGTTCCCTGTGCCCCCTCCCTTCACGAGCACTGAGAGCACTTCGTGACGTTAGCAAAAGGTCACTGCCACTTGGTTTTCCCTCACTCCCCTCCCTCCTTTTACTTTGTCTTCTGGACGTCCCAGTAACCGTTAGTTTTCTTACTCTTTGCTTTCTGGGTTCCAGCGGTCCTGACGAGCACCTGCCTGAAGCTACAGGGAGAAGAGCCCCGACGAGAAGTCTTCCGTAGAGCCGGATGGGACCCCTTGACGACACGAACGGAATACCCAGCCCCGCTTGTTGTTGAACTTTATTTTCTCACCCCGTACAAGAGACTGAAGTACAATCCTCAGAACTCATTACTCTGTTATGCAGAAGAAGACTTATATCCCAATAAAACCCTCGTTAAAATCCTTACTCAAAGAACCGACCTTTGTATTTACTCCTAGTTCAGACAAAACGGAAGGGCAGGTTCAAGTTGAGGAGCCCCCCCTGGGACAACTGGTGTCAGAAGTGGGATCAGAAACAACAACCGTCTGCCAGAAAGAGATGGAAGCCCTAATAGACCACATCATAAAAGGCCAAGAGAAGCTAGAGTGGGCAGTCCAGCAACAGCTACAATGCGCCCAAGCCGACAGGGATTTGATTAAATCCACAGTGACCGCCCAACTCGAAGGCCTTACGAATGTGCCGCCTCCCACACAGGTGATAACAGGTACCGGAGAAGTAAGACAAATCACACCTCACCATGACGGTGTGGCTCTACAAAAATATATATCCGGCGAGGATCCTGACGCTTTTCTCCTAAATTTTGAAAGAGCGGCCCGAGCTATGGGATGGCCCGAAGAGAAGTGGACGTTTTTCCTCGCTCCTCTTCTCACCGGAGAAGCCCAGTCCGCCTATCAAGCCGCAAACCCCTAGGGGAACACAGCCTACAAAACGATAAAGGAAGTCATCCTCGACCATCTTGGCCTAGACCAGGAGGCCTACCGAGTGAAGTTTAGAAAAGAACGTGGAGCTACAGGAGAGAATCCGAAGACTTTGGTTTTTAGACTAAGGATGGCAGCGGACAAGTGGCTAAGGCCCGATGTGTGTACCAAGGAAGAAATACTAAATAAAATATACTTGGAGCAGTTCATGGAGGCCCTACCTTATGCAACCCAACGTTGGTTACGTCAGCACGCCAGTTTGGACGTGAACCAAGCTATTGAAATGGCCTCTCATTTTTCCAGGACACAACCACGAACCATAGTCTGGGACACCGACAAAACAGACAAGTCACAAAAGTCGATAGTTCCTGGGAAGTCTGACAAGAAACCCAAAGTGGGGACTGAAACCTTGCGGTCCCGTCCAGCTGGAATGATCTCCCCCTTGAATAGGGGACCCCAGTGTTTTGAGTGTGGAGAGTGGGGCCACATAGCAAGGATGTGCCCGCGAAAAAAACCTCCCGAAGAACCCATGGAAGTGGGCTATCTCCCAAGGACCGTGATGTATTCGGCGGAGCTTGGTAGCACCTTTTATGTGAGTATGAAGCTTAATGGACTTTTAGTGAAAGCTCTACTAGATTCCGGGTGCCGACAGTCGGTGGTCCAGGAACGGTTTGTTAAACCTGAACAATTTTCTAGCCCGGCCACAGTGTATATACGCTGTGTACATGGCGATGTAAAACCATACCCGGTAGCCGAGTTAACCCTATACTTGCCCCAAAGAGATCCTTGTAAGGTCAGGGTGGGGGGGGTGGATTCTCTACCAGAAGACATGATACTGGGAACAGATAATCCTGAATTCCTTTCCCTTTTTCGGGAAACATTGACCCCGACTCCCTCTCACAAGGCTACCTACCTCTCTCCCGAACCATGGGTCTTGGACAAGAGTTTCAGATTTGCGCAGGCTGAGGACAGGACATTGTATAATGCCTGGGAAACCGCTCATGCTAGCGAAGGCACCACAAGCCCGACATATCCTAGGTTCCTGATCAAGAAAAACTTACTGTACCGACAAGCACAGAGCGACGGGGATCTTCAGTTATTAGTTCCAACGTCCTTTAGGGAGCAGGTATTGTTTTTTGCTCATGCACATCTAACCGCAGGACACACCGGCAAGGAGAAAACCACAGATGTCATTCTTCGTCATTTCTTTTGGCCCGGTATATATAAGGACGTCCAGGACTACTGTGCAAGGTGCGAGATATGTCAAAGGAGAGACTCGCAAAGACCAAGGGCCGCCCCTCTACAGAGGATGCCAATCATCGGAACCCCTTTCGAAAGAGTAGGCATGGACCTTATAGGCCCTCTTCCGAAGACTCCCCGTGGTCACGTGTACGCTTTAGTGGTGGTCGATTACGCCACCCGGTTTGTGGAAGCATTTCCGTTACGTACCACCACCACTGCAGCCATTTCAGAGAAGTTTGTGGAGTTGTTCTCCCGGGTGGGTTTTCCGAAAGAGGTCCTCACAGACCAGGGAACCCCATTCACCTCGAAATTAATGAAAGAGGTGTGCAAAGTATTAAACATCAAACACCTGAAGACTTCAGTATACCACCCACAAACGGATGGACTAGTCGAAAGGTACAATCAGACACTGAAACTAACCTTGAAAAAGATGTTAACGGCGGCAGGTCCATCCTGGGACAGGTTACTCCCCCTGGCCCTTTTCGTGATTAGGTCACAAAAGCAGAGCAGCCTTGGTTGTTCATCGTTTGAATTGTTGTATGGCCGCGTTCCCAGGTCCCTGTTGGAAATGACAAAGGAAATGTGGGAGACAGAGGAAGAACTAGACAAGAAAGGGATGTTGGAATATACACCTCAACTGAGAACTAAACTGGGGAAGCTTAGGGAGTTGGCCCACTCCTCACTCGACCAACAACAGGAAAAAATCAAAAGAAATTACGATAAGGGGAAGAAGCTCCGCAAGATTGCTGTAGGAAAATGGGCTCTGGTACTTCTCCCTTCTATCAGTAACAGTTCCAAGAGTGAATGGCAAGGACCCTATCAGGTGATTGAAGCCATTGGGCAAACCACATACCGGCTAAAGATAACAGCTACGAAAACACAAACGTACCACATCAACCTACTTAAGGAATGGTTGGGGCCTCCGCCTAAGGATAATCACCTGGTCATGCCCTAGTCTACGGCACAATCTTCACTACTCCAGTTAGTTGTGAACGACGAATTAACCTTGGCGCAGAAAGAAGAGTTACAGGATGTGTTGACTCCCTCTTCCGATGTGTTTTCGGATACTCCTGGAAGAACCACTTTGGTAGAGCACCGGATTGAAACATTACCCGGAAAAATAGTCAAACAACGGCCCTATCGAATTCCAGCAGCTCGACGTGAAGCCGTAAGGAAAGAAGTCTCCGAAATGCTCCAATTAGGAGTAATTCGTCCATCTCAGAGTCCGTGGTCTTCTCCGAGTGTTATGATCCCCAAGCCGGATGGCTCGAAAAGATTTTGCATGGACTTCCGGGCCCTAAATGCAGTGTCACATTTCGACACATACCCGATTCCCCGGGTGGATGAGTTGGTGGAGAAGATAGGAGACGCTCGTTACATCACCACCATCGACCTCACGAAGGGGTATTGGCAAGTGCCTCTTCGTGAGGAGGACAAGAAGAAGACCGCTTTTGTTACAGATGAAGGCTCGTATGAATTCACGGTCCTCCCGTTTGGCCTACACGGAGCGCCAGCAACTTTTCAGCGTCTCATGAACCAAGTACTGAGGCCATATACCACCTTCAGTTCAGCGTACTTGGATGACATCGTCATCTACAGCAACAGTTGGAATGAACACATGAGACATTTGCAGACCATCCTATTAGCCTTACGGGAAGCCGGACTGCATATAAATGCAAAAAAATCTAGGGCAGCCTTCACCAAGGTAAACTCCCTCGGATATGTTCTGGGTGACGGGGCCATCGCCCCTCAAAACGAAAAGATCAGGGCAATAGAGAAGGTACCTTTCCCTGTCACTAAAAGAGACATGAGGGCATTCCTAGGTCTGGTAGGGTACTACCGTAGGTTCATTCCTAACTTTGCAGAGACAGCGGCACCCCTAACAGATCTACTACGAAAAGAAGTCCCACTGAAACGATTCACTCATCCATCACAAGAGTCTATGGAAGCATTTCAATCTCTAAAACAGTCTCTGACCACGGCCCCCATATTGATGTCTCCCGACTACACAAAAACCTTTATTCTGGCTACCGACGCCTCGAATGTGGGGATAGGGGCGGTCTTGTCCCAGGTTGGTGACGACGGGACTGAACATCCAATATTGTTTGTAAGCCGAAACTGTTTCCACGAGAATGTCATTACTCCACTTTTGAGAAGGAGGCACTGGCCATCAAGTGGGCCATAGATAAACTGAAATACTATCTAGAGGGCACACAATTTGTTCTTCATACTGACCATGCCCCTTTGAGACGGATCCACCAGAACAGTAGCCAGAACCCCAGAGTTCTGCGGTGGTTTCTTTCACTGCAGCCCTACTCCTTCACTGTACAGCATCGCAAGGGCAAAGATAATGGAAATGCAGACTTTCTATCCAGGGTCTTTCCTCTCCCCGATCGGGAGAAGCCAGGGGGGGAGGTATGTGACGGGGTGCTGGGTGAACCCCGTAATGTCCCGGGGTGGTGGTCCACCGCTCCCCTCTCACCTTGCACCTTGTCCCCACAGCTGCCCGAGACTGAGTGGAGAGAGAGACAGGACGATTGCTGGGTGCCCCCTGAATCAGGAGCTGGCGCCTTTAACTGGAACAATCCGACGGACTCAGCCACGCCCCTTCTCTACGGAGCGACGTCAAAAGGAGGAAGCACTTCACCATCGGCGGACAGCGTTTCCCAGGAGGAAGACGGTGTGGAGACCGGGACGAACAGCGCGAGTGCAACCCTGAAGGAGGACAGAGTACAGACGAGCCCAGCTGATATCATCAAGCCTGGAGGCCAACGTTTCGGTGCTTCGCCCCGCCACGGTCCCGAGGGAGGAACGTGGCTTAACAAGGTACGGGGCCGGTTAGCGGGGTGGGTTGGACGAAGTAACGTCCCTACCGAGTAATAATCCGCTGCCGAGTGTACATAGCGTTCCCTGTGCCCCCTCCCTTCACGAGCACTGAGAGCACTTTGTGACGTTAGCAAAAAGGTCACTGTCACTTGGTTTTCCCTCACTCCCCTCCCTCCTTTTACTTTGTCTTCTGGACGTCCCAGTAACCGTTAGTTTTCTTACTCTTTGCTTTCTGGGTTCCGGCGGTCCTGACGAGCACCTGCCTGAAGCTACAGGGAGAAGAGCCCCGACGAGAAGTCTTCCGTAGAGCCGGATGGGACCCCTTGACGACACGAACGGAATACCCAGCCCCGCTTGTTGTTGAACTTTATTTTCTCACCCCGTACAAGAGACTGAAGTACAATCCTCAGAACTCATTACTCTGTTATGCAGAAGAAGACTTATATCCCAATAAAACCCTCGTTAAAATCCTTACTCAAAGAACCAACCTTTGTATTTACTCCTAGTTCAGACAAAACGGAAGGGCAGGTTCAAGTTGAGGAGCCCCCCCTGGGACAGTGGGAGATCAGTATTTTTAATTATCTCAGTTTGCTGTTGACCAACAACAGTGTTGTGATTCTGCTAAATTAACGTAACGTATGATTGTCGGCATGGGGCTGCTCTTTAAGGTGAGCCGGTGGCGCGTGTGCCGGGTTCGACTCAGGAGTGTTCGAAGGAGCTCTTAGCTCCCTGCAATGTGCACAGGACTTTAGTTTCGGTTGCGGTGCCTGCTCCCGCTGCGGAATGGTGCGCGGCACGTTAGCAAGGAGGCAGGCTGCTTTAGTGTTGGTTGCGGTGCCTGCTCCCGCTGCGGAATGGTGCGCGGCACGTTAGCAAGGAGGCAGGCTGCGGGTCTGATGCTGCTATTACCGGCCCGTAAGAAAGCTAAGCAGGGTCAGGCTGGGTAATCTCTCGGATGGGAGACCATCTGGTAATGCAATGCCTCTCAGCGGCTATATCCGAATTCAACAATGTTGTTAATTTCATGCTACGATAATTTACACTTTGAAGTGTTCAAGGCTCTTCTATAAATTCTTCCAAAACTGGGCAATTCCTCTTGGTGCAAGGGCTGGTGACATTTACTGGTTTTGCCCTTTGCTTTACTGTTTTGATAACAGCTCAACAATTTACAATATTTGCCACATTGTGGGTTTTGTATACTGATGAAACGTCTGCAAGTGAGAGTGATACGAGGAAGAGGTGTCACCTGGCTAGTGGTAACAGAGCCCTCTTGCACTGTTCTGTGCTGGCAAAGAAGCACACACTGCTGTCACCTGTCTTTGCGAGGGAAGCTTTGAAATAGAAATGAAAGGGGCCAGTGTTTTTATTATAAATGATCTCTGAATGCCAGCATATTTGGCGCAAAAGCGCCTTCTTAGAAGTCGTTTTACAGCACAAGTCTGAGCGTTTACGTTGAGGAAAAGCTTTGGAAAAGTTATTGGAAAACGGATGCGGTTTAGGATATTAAAATGACTGTTAGCAGAAGGGAGGAGAATTAATATTTTATGCCCACGCAGTCAGGGAAATAAAATAATTTGCATGTTTGCATTGGGATCAGGATGTGTTAAATATAATCGAACCGACCTGACACCGCCGGGTTTACTCGGTCGCATGATCTACCGGCCCGGGCCCCATCACTAGTCATTCCTCTCGTCCTAATGTCATCCACATTTAAGCTATCACCTGTCACAGCGCGAGCGCCAATTTATGAAACAGCATGGCGAAAAGCAGATCAGTCACGAGCAGGTGCGCAAAGTGATCTGGGACGGATTTATAGATGAAAAGTCGGTAAGGTTAATTAGTACTGACGGAAACCTAATACCCACAGGGGGGGGCTCACTTCCTCGGCTTGACACTAGGTTTGGTTGCTGTTCGGAGAACTGCTTCCACATAGCTTGTGTGAGCTGAAAAGGCCAACCATGTTCAAATAAAACCCCTCTTTTGGCACCGAAAACAATATAATTAAGGGTGACAGATCAGATATTCTTAATAAAGTTAACGCGTCCTCAGGGCTTTAAGTGGAAGTTTTTCAATATTATATACAACCCATAGTTGCTGCATATTTGTCTTATACATCTAACAACCGTTGAAGAATAATCTTGTAGGTAGGATGTTACTTGTCGTTGTAGCGTATATCCGGACGCAATGACGGAAAACAGCAAAACACTATTAGGGCAGCATGCTATGCTAAGCACAGATGTTAGCTAACGTAATTTTAAACCACGCCCTTAACTACATCGGCCACGCCCCTGTGAGACACGCTCTCAGTTTTCCACATTCTAGGTGTAATGCTTGGTGCGCTCCACTCTGTCTGTAGTATGTTACTTTGATTGAACAGGCAGGGTTTTTTTTAGGAATAACGCTACCACCCTTCTCTGCGCAGGGCCTCAGTGTGCAGAGCAAAGAGGGAGCTGTGCCTTATAGAGAGCTGTGCCCTAGAAAGAGCTAGTGACATAAACCTTACTAGTGTTGTTTTTTTTTTTTAAGGGGTAGCGCTGTGGTGTCTGTCTTCGCACATGACTGTTGTGTAGTTGGAGTGACTTGTGTAAGCAAGTGAGCCTTGGGTCTTGATGCAAGCAATAAGAACGAGTCTCTTACCCATAGTTAGTAATCAATTTCATTGGGCGTGCTGTGCGTCCTTCACAACCTTGGGGCCTGGCGCCACTGCACGTGATGCACCAAGGATAACTACATATTGGTGTACTCAAGATCACCCATATTATAGTGGCAATTTGAGTGTTTTCAGGCATGAACAGCCCTACTGCTAAACATTGGTAACTGCTGCAAGTATCCCGCATCCTTCTGATGATGGCTTTTCAACCATACGGTCACCAGTTTAACTACTGGGATTCACATTTTACCTGCAGTAGGCGTCTTGACCCGCTGATCTATCGTTAAAGTTTTGATGCACAGGGACTATGGAGAGACTGACGGGCCCGGAGCTCAGGATGGCTCTTGTATTGATTTTTCAATTATTGCTCATTCCTATGGTGGGTGCGTCACATGGTTATCTCATGAACATCCAACTCTTCTCTTCTGAACTTTATGCATTACTGAATGCAACGAGGCTTAGGTGGCATTGACTTCCAGGGCTTTGCCACTTGGACCAAGAGAGTGAATCCTCCAGTGGATTTCTTATGGAAAAATGAATTTGGAATCTGAAGTGCTACCTCTGAGCGAGGAGCCCTGTTTTTTGTCTGAATTACTTACATTTGGTTTATAGTGGTACTCCTTTTCATTGAGATGCTCTGTAGATGGTGCAAAATGCCTTAAACATTGATCTAGCCAGATCAGGTAGACCCTTATTGATGGTAGGTTACAGACAACCTTATTAAAAAACTATCCTAGTGGTAGCTGTGGAGGGAAGCCTTGCCCGCTAAGTCTTGGAGGAATGTAAAGCAGCTTGTTTTACCAGTCTATAATCCCAAGAATGAGTAAATGGAAGGAGAACCACACCAGGCGTATATAAAATATATGTATTTGTTCTAAGCACATCCCTCGAGTCCCTTTATGAGGCTAGAGGCAAATAATTACAGTCGGTAAACTTATTTAGCACACAGTAATTTAGCACCATATACGTCTAGCTCTAGGGGTGTACCAAGCCATATATCAAGTGGTATAAGAACCACGAATGGCGTAGAGACAGGGCCTAGAGCCTGTAGAACTGCTGGGGCCACCACAAGGGCATCAACCGAACTGATGGTCACATCAATAGTGGAAAGCTCTACACGCTAATGACTTCTTTCCTGAGGTCTTGATATTCCTACACCCTGGCCCTTGTTGTCATACCTTCAAAGGTAGCCTGGGCTCAGTTGCAGCATCAATTAGGCAGTGGGGGATCGGTGTCTAAACCCCTGGGATCCATGTGCTGGTAGTGCGCTTTGTTAGCGACAGTAAGTAGTCATGAAAGGGCTATGGCATTCACTGTGGTATACAGGTTTATTATTAGGCAAGGTTATACTAATAGGCACACCACGGTAGCATTGAGTTAAATGCGCTACATGTGACACAAGCTGATGCTATGTTGACCACTCGCAAGTGGCGAGTAAGGAAGGGAATACATACGGGGTTAATGCCAGCTAGGGCTTAGCATCTGAAGACAATGAATGCAGACACGGGTGGGGCAGCTGTAGTTGGGAAGCCAGGAACCCTACCCATCATACAGCGCTATTGCACAGCATTTCACACTGTGTATTGTCATGAAGTAATCAGGGATGGGCTATTGCATTTACGGTGGACTACAGGTCTAGGCTTTCACGAAGGTCATACTACCAGGCACCCTCACGGTTGCCATTATGTAAATGCCTCGCAGGTGGCAAAAGACTGATGCTATAAAACACACTGGCGGTTGCGGGTTGTTTAGAAATGCATCTGGGGCAGATGTTAGCTAAGGCTTAGCGTGTGACAAACAACATAGTACGGGCATGTGTACTGTATCTTTCAGGCAGAAACCAGAAACACTAATCGTTCTGTGTCTGTTTTATTTTATGTCTGACTGGACCCATGGTTGATACCTGGGAAGAGCTCCACACCACAATTGCAGGAGGTGGAAAGCCAAGAGGATCAGTACACCGGCATCGGGAGTGTCGAAGAAAAGCATCAAGTGTGAGGAGCGGCCATTTCAACGGTGAAAGCAGTGCCGGCTGGTAAAGGTGCTACCCATGTATCATAATTGTAGTGTGTGATGGTCACGCATTTGGGTTGCCAGGGGCAGGGCCCCAGTAATGTAGCGGGATGTTGCATCACAAAAAATGGCATGCCTTATCAGAAAAATGTATTTCTACAGTAAGGGTGCCCGTGCTCGCAGGGCCACCTGGGTCATCATGGTTTATTCATAGGTTACCAATTGGTAGGGCCAGCGATAGGGATGTCGCAGTGCACAGTGCTAGCCTGGGCAAACCCAGGAGTAATAGGCTTATGTAACACCTCAGCACCCGGACGGCGGAGGCCAGGTAGCGTCACAGAGAAGGGGCGTTAGGTGCCTATGTGTAGGCCAGCCCCGGCTTTAGGCCCTGCAACTGGGGCAGGGTACTGAGGTAGGTTTGGTGTACACGTATAGGGCCAGGATACCCCTGGTCACAACAACTACAGGGACCCAAAAGATGGGGTTTGTCCGTCCAGAGTGGGGAGTGAGAGGTACTCAATAGGCACACCCCACCACCCTCAGTATTTAACATGCGGGTAGTGACGATTGGGTTCAACTGGGCAGGTGGTTTCTGGTGGAAGGGATAATCTCAGTAGTAAGCAGGTTAGCAAAAATAAACCCAGACGGTACCAGGGGAGGGTCTCAGTTGTTTCCTAGGTTACAGTAAAGGGGGGTGGACTCTGTTAGTGCGCTGAATCACGCGGTAATAGAACCACTCGGTAAAGAGGACCAACGCGTGGATTGAGAAATTATTTCAAACACCTCAATTGCAGTATACTCCACATGGGGGCATCTAAAAGGGACAATTTAGATTAGCAGGGTGGGGTTCACTTGAAGGGGACAGGCAGTGAGCTGCAGACAAAGAATAGTTGGCCATGGTTGGAGGGTTGCTTCTACTTACAGGATGGGGCACATTTGACAGTCAGGGAAGGCCCTATTGATAGGGAACCTACTAGCAGGGGTAGAGGGTTTTTTGATTAGGAAGATATGACCTTTCAGGGTAGGCGGTTGGGGGGGCTAGATAGTCGGTCAACTATGCTGGCCTGTGGTAAGGTCATAATCGGTGAGCAGCAATTTAAGGTCCTTAGGGGGGGCGGTCCATTCACGAAAGGGGCCGCCCAGGGGGAGGGGCCACTGGTCTCTCCCAGAACTTCAGGGGCAGGATATCCATAGCTTAGAAGGGTGCGGGGGAGGGAGTCTACGCTTTCCTCAGGCTGGTAGCCACCCGCACATACACTATGACGTCATCAAGGTGCGCGAGTGTAAGGGCCCTCCTGTTATGGTTAAATGGAGTTCAGGGAGCGCACGCGGGCAAACGGGCCCTGGTTGTGCATGCGCATCTCGGACGTGAGAGCGTAGCTGTAAAAGGATCTGACACCGGTTAGCGACCTTGCCGTAGGACCAAAATTATTAGAATGCACACTTCATTTCAGGATGTTAGATTCGGTTAGGAACCACGCTGTACTAGCTACTTGTTAAGGTTAGCCCATCATATCATGTCAAAATGGATGTAAATCTAATGTTCTGAAGTTTGCATTTAATAATTGTGTAAATGTTTATTTTATTAAAATTTTTAATTTTGTTTCATATTTTAATAAATACGCCCAGGGGGTCTCTGACCCCCTGCCTTCCAAAGACTCATGTGTTGACTTGTTAAATTGGTAATGTAGTCTGTGTTAAGGCGGGGGGTGGCCGGTAGTCCCAGACCATGTAGCCTTCAAATCGGTAGTCTCACGCCTGAATCGAGAGTGTTGGCATGTCTGTAGCGATAGTTTGACCCGTAAGTATCAGAGCGCTTTGCATACACACAGTAAGCAGCAGAAGGACATTACATTACATAGAGGGCCGGCAGCAAGGAAGCAAACCACAGGAAAAAAATACGGCATGGGATATAAACATGCAGTGCAGCGGAGGGGGAGAGAGCAATAAAAATAATTTTAAAAAAGGCGAGAGTGGTATAGTCCAGTCCGGTCACCCACTATCCTTGAATGTCCAGAGAGAGAGGAAACAACTCTGATAAAGAGGACTAGGTGACGTTGGTCATGAAAGTATTTGTTTAGGCGATGGAGTTTCAGGTCCCTTTTAAAACGGGAGAAGGAGGGGTTGCATCTTTGAACTCCAGGGAGAGGGTTGCCAGAAAACGATCGATATTGGGTGGTTTTCTTTTTCAATTTCAGAGGAATAAGGCAGTAGGACTGTGGTTTCTCACTTACTCGTGATCTAGAGAAGATCCGGGTGCTGGCTTACCAGTCAGGCGCCGCATACTACTTGTGCTCGGTAGAAAGCCCAAAACCAACATGAAGGGTGGAATATAATAAAAAGTTTAGGATTTTTAAGAGGGAGGAGGGGTAATATTACCACGGTAGCCGCAGTGGTCGAAGTGGGAAATAAAAAGTAGGGGAACTGTGGGTGGAGAATCAGGGGGCAGGAATAACCAAATATTGAAACAGTGGGCGGAGTCAGGGGTGTGGCTAGAAATAGCAAAACATACCAATTTTTAGTACGTTTAGCATTTCACTGACCAGTTACAGCTTATAACGTTATTTAATTAAAACAATGGATAAACATGTTTATTTCAGGTTTAATTCAGGAAAAAGCAAACACTTATAGTGAATACAGGTTTATGTAAAGCGTGTGAAATATAAGCAGGAACAATATGTTACTTTAACCCTTTTGTTGCTGCAGTCGGCACACAAGGTGCCCCATGCATAGCCCGGTTCAAACCAGTTACTGGGGCACTCCAGCCCCAGCTGTGGTGCAAAACTGGACAAAGGGAAAGGGGTGTAACCAGGGCCGGTTCTAGGATTTACGAGACCCTGGGCTAAAATGGAATGTGCGAGGCCCCTCTAATGTAGATAAGTGCCCCCTTTAAGGAGACCAATCACAGACACTGTGAGAGGCCCATTGTCCAGCATTTTGCCCCCCCCCCCCCCCACAGTCATTTCTAACACCTTCAGTCTGACAGGTGTGAGAATTGCTTGTGGGCTAAAAGTTAAAACTATGGGGGTGCCAAAATGCTGGACAATGGGCCTCCCACGGTGTCTTTGAATGGGTCTCTTTGCAATTGAAGGGGGCGTCTCCCTCCCCTATGCCTCAAGACACCATCCCTGGGGGGCCCCTCTGAAGGACCTTAAATGCAAGGCGACACCTTTCTCTGAAATGGATCGCCAGGGAAACAACAGGACACACCACCAGTGCATGGCCCCATGCTGGTGGGCTGAGTGCGAGGCCCTGGGCAGCTGCCCACACTGCCCTTGCCTAGCGCCGGCCTTGAGTGTAACCACCCCCTTCCCAGGTTCCACTCATAGGAGGGACCTAGCAGGTAATCCAGCCCCTTAGTTTAGTATAAAGTTAGGAACTGTGTATAGAGACTTTAGATTTATCCTGGAAAGAAACTCTGAAACTAAACTCTTGGACCTTCGACGTTCCATATCGACTGGAAGACTGAAGACATCTCCCTTGTGGTCAAGGAGTGACCACCCTGTGCAAATAGGCACCAACAGTAACTTGCCAGATTGCTTTGTCGACGCTCCCGCTGGAACCCGAAGACTTAGCAATGCAGGAACTGGACTTCCAGACTTCTGACTCCGACTCACATCCACAGCAAAGCTGAGACCCGTGGCGGACACGAGAGACGTGGGACCGGACATCCTGGACTACCTGATTTTTGCTACCTGTGCAGCTTCTGAGGTACCCTTGAAGTTGTGCATTGGGGTTTGAGAGGCCCCAGACCTGAGCAGCATTTGCACCGAAGCTCAGCCCTCCACACTCTACGAGTGCTGCGTGGGGCCTGCGCCTGCATTTCCGCTCAATACGTCTTTGCGGTTGCTAGCCCGTTGGCTTATAGGCCCTCTGAAGACATCTTTGTAAAACTACACCACTTTCCTGGTTGCTCCGGGCTTGCTCCAGCTTCTCTGTGAAGGAGAAGCTCCCCAGACTTGCTGGTCTGAACTAAAGCCAATCTTCCCATCCTGCGTGGATTGCATTTGCCAAGGTTTGTTGGGTCCAATCCGGATACCGACACCGCCAACAACTAGATCCGTCATGGGACAGCTCGACTCCTGCACCTGGTCACTGGCTAGTGACCCAGACTCCGTCCCCACTGCTTTCAGGTTTTTCTCGACTGTGATCCGGCCTTGGATCCACCCGGACACTTTTCTCCTGGTCGCCTGCAGCACTTTCTTGCAGCTCTCCATAGGAGACAGCGACGAAACCCGACACGAAAGAACACCTATGCACCCGGCTTCCCTGGGTGAGGTAACTTGAGTAATCTGGTTCTCCAGTGGGTATTAACTATCCAAGTGTCCTAGTTTAACATGGTTTTCCCGTAGTCCTTCCGGAAGGTCCCACATCTACTACTTCGTAACTTTTACGTTCCCATTGAAACTCTATGGTAACCTGCATATGTGTTTAGACACTGCACACGCGTCCTGTGGGTCTCCTACTTCCAATCCCTTGGTTGCTCAGTGTAGCCCCAGCAAATTCCTAGGCCCTAGGCCTACTCACCTTTCCTGAAGTGGTTCTTATACCACTTATTCAGTATATGGTTGGTGAGGCCCCTAGAGCAGAATTGTATTTGTGCAACTTATAGTATGGTTATTGAGCAACTTGTGCTGTATCTCGAACTGTGACCCCATAAAGAGTGCAGAGGGGTTGTGTTAGTGATAAATACCTATATATTTGATATATACCTTGTGTGGTGTCCTTTCATTTGGTATTATATATGGTAAAACAGCTGGCTTCATATGCTCTCTGAAGTTTAAGCCTAAGACTGCCTTATCCATGCTACCACTAGGATAGCTGGTCTATAAGGTTGACTTTACAACCGTCACCATAAGGGTTGTTTGGACTGGTGCAAGGTGCCCATTAGAATAGTGGACATCATGTACCAGGCCAAGTTCTCACACTCCCCTGTTCACTACTCCTGCCCCGTTCACTACACCTGCCCCGTCCACTGCTCTTGCCCAGTCCACTGCTCCTGCCCCGTCCACTGCTCCTGCCCCGTCCACTGCTCCTGCCCCGTCCACTGCTCCTGCCCCGTCCACTGCTCCTGCCCCGTCCACTGCTCCTTCCCCGTCCACTGCTCCTTCCCCGTCCACTGCTCCTGCCCCGTCCACTGCTCCTGCCCCGTCCACTGCTCCTGCCCCGTCCACTGCTCCTGCCCCGTCCACTGCTCCTGCCCCGTTCACTGCTCCTGCCCCGTTCACTGCTCCTGCCCCGTTCACTGCTCCTGCCCCGTTCACTGCTCCTGCCCCGTTCACTGCTCCTGCCCCATTCACTGCTCCTGCCCTGTTCACTGCTCCTGCCCCGTTCACCGCTCCTGCCCAGTTACCACTCTTGCTCATGCCTAATCACCTCTCCTGCCCCATCACTTCTCCTGCTTCGTCACCTCTCCTGCCCAGTCACCTCTCCTGCCCATCACCTCTCCTCTCCTGTCATGTCACGTCACCTGCCCGTCATGTCACCTGCCCGTCACCTCACCTGCCTGTCACCTCACCTGCCAGTCACCTCACCTGCCCGTCACTTCTTCTGCCTGTCACTTCTTCTGCCCGGTCACTTCTCCAGCCCATCACTTCTCCAGCCCATCACTTCTCCAGCCCATCATGTCACCTGCCCGTCATGTCACCTGCCCATCACATCACCTGCCCGTCACCTCACCTGCCGGTCACTTCTCCAGCCCATTTCTTCTCCAGCCGTCCCCTGCCCGTCACCTGCCGGTCACGTCACCTGCCCGTCACATCACCTGCCCGATCACTTCTCCTGCCCTGTTGCCTCTCTTTCCCTGTCACTTCTCATTCCCCGTCACTTCTTCTTCCCAGACACTTCTCCTGTCCTGTCACTTCTCCTGGCCCGTCACTTCTCCTGGCCCGTCACTTCTCCTGGCCCGTCACTTCTCCTGGCCCGTCACTTCTCCTGGCCCGTCACTTCTCCTGGCCCGTCACTTCTCCTGGCCCGTCACTTCTCCTGGCCCGTCACTCCTCCTGGCCCCCTCACTTCTCCTGTCCTGTCACTTTTCCTCCACTGTTGCTTCTGCCCCATTCACTGCTCCTGCCCCGTTCACTGCTCCTGCCCCGTTCACTGCTCCTGCCCCGTTCACTGCTCCTGCCCCGTTCACTGCTCCTGCCCCGTTCACTGCTCCTGCCCCGTTCACCGCTCCTGCCCCGTTCACCGCTCCTGCCCGGTTCACCGCTCCTGCCCGGTTCACCACTCCTGCCCGGTTCACCACTCCTGCCCGGTTCACCACTCCTGCTCATGCCTAATCACCGCTCCTGCCCCATTACTTCTAATGCTTCATCACTTCTCGTGCCCCGTCACCTCTCCTGCCCATCACATCACCTGCCTGTCATGCCACATGCCTGTCACTTCTTGTGCCCAGTCACCTCTCCTGCTCTTTTGCCTCTCCTTCCCAGTCACCTCTCCTGCCCTGTCACATCTCCTGCCCCATCACTGCTCCTGCCCCATCATTGCTCCTGCCCCATCACTTCTCCTGTCCCATCATTTCTCCTGCCCCGTTCACTGCTCTTGTCCGTTCACTGCCCCTATCCGTTCACTGCTCCTGCCCATTCCTAATCACCGCTCCTGCCCCTTCACTTCTCCTGCCCCATCATTTCTCCTGCCCCGTCACCTCTCCTTTCCTGTCACCTCTCCTGTCCCATCACTGCTCCTGACACGTCACCTCTCCTGCCCCGCTACTTCTCCTATCCGTTACTTCTCCTGCCCGTCACTTCTCCTGCCTGTCACTTCTCCTGCCCCGTCACTTCTCCTGCCCTGTCACTTCTCCTGCCCGTTACTTCTCCTGTCCGTTCTTCTCCTGCCCAGTCACCTCTCCTGTCCTATTACCTCTCCTTTCCTGTCGCCTCTTCTGTCCCGTCACTGCTCCTACCCAGTTCACTCTGTGTACAACATTGACAAGATACACAAGGTGGCAAATTCCCCACAGTACTCTGTTTGGGGAAAGCTCCTCTGAAATCACTAACTCCAATCTCACTGGCACATGACATGCTAAAGGCAGACGGCGGGTGCATTGTCATTCGAAAGGGGGTAATCAGCCTCAATCGGAGACCAAAACGTTTTCAATCAGAAACTAAAGCATTTTCAATATTATATAGAACAAAGTCATAGTTGTATGAATGTAGTATATTTGGGCCATATGTAACAAGCAAATTTGCATTCGCAAAGGCCGAAATTCGCGGAATTTCCGCCTTTGCGAATGCGAATTTGCTAAATGGTATATTAAGCAAAATCTGGTGTAAAATAAGGATTCGCAAAATTTGTGATTCCTTATTTTGCGATTGCATTTAAGGAATCACAAATTTAGCGATTCCTTAAATGCAATGTATGAAGCCAAAAAATTTGCAAAATGTCCTTAAGGAATCGCAAATTACCACCAACTTCTAGTTGTTGGTAAGTTGCGAATTCCTTGAAAAATGCACATTTATGCATTTTTCAAAGTGCCATGTGACGCACATACATGCCCTGTATGTGCGCCACATGTGTACCCATGCATATTTCTGGGGTGAAACAGGGTGTCCTTTGGACACCCCTGTACCCTTGAAATTATTCTCAAATTGCGATTAGCAAATTGCGAATCGCAAATTGAGAATAACTTCCAATTCATTCCGATGGGCCTCCTGGCCCATAGAAATGAATGGGAAATATTCCTTAATTGCGATTCGCAATTTGCTAATCGCAATGAAGGAATTTTAGGAAATCGCAAAAAATGCAATTTTGTACATAAATGCCTATTTGCGATTCTCAAATAGCGATTTCTTAAAAATCGCTATTTGAGAATCGCAAAAGGGTATCTTGATACATATGGCCCCCAATCTTTTCCAGCCAACAACCTTTGACAAAGCCAATAGTCCTGGCTTCTTGTAGGTGTAATGTTACTTGTATTATATATGTGTCGTCAATAACAGAAGCAGCAGAATACAAGTTGGGCAGCACATTACGCTGGGCACATATTTTTAGCATAAATGTTTTCAGCCACATCCCTTTGAGAGCCCCCCAGTTTTTTCATCCCACTTAAAGCCCTGCCCCAATTGTGCTGTGAGTGACGGAAGATCATGAAAAGTTGTTTGCATGGGTGTCAAGGGGGATCATATTATCAGAGCCACTGTCGCGTCACAACGAGAGATTCCCCAGCACACAGGCCCTTTACGAGGAGATACAAAGCTATACTGATCTGCGCTGCTTAACGATTTCAATCAGATCTGCAGCCATTTCAGTCTCAGACAAACAAGGTCAGCATAGAGGGAATTGAGACAAATAGTTTTTCTCAGTCTCTTTTGATTGTACTGGGTTGCCTTCCTGAGGAACAGTGCAAAAAAATTCAGTGTATCAGTGAAAAAAAATGGATTAACCCTATACACAGAAAAGGCATTTCTTTCAGGCCTTCTGACATAACATGACACAATCATTGTATTGTATTGTAATTGCATTTATATGGTGCTTACTACCCCCAACGAGGCGTCGAAGCGCTCTTGCAGGGAAAGCGCCTCTGTAATCACTAACTCCAATCTCTGTGGCACATGACATGCTAATGGCAGCGGCGGGCGCATTGTCATTCGAAAGGGGGCCATCAGCCTTAATCGTAAGGACAATGGGCCGCCCTCAGCCTGTGCGAACTCAGGGAGGGGCTGCTGCAGCCTCTGGAGTTCAAGAGAAGTGCGAGCAGCCCCTGGAAGCGGAAAAAAAAAGCTATACTTTTTTTATTAAGTAGAACTATTCTTGCCGTCCCGGGATGCGTTTTTGAAAGTAAGAAGTAGGGGAACGGATTGGAATAATTTCTAGAAGTAGGGGCACGCCGTGCCCACCGATCCCCCTCCACTTCTACCACTGGGTAGCCGGCTCTGGTTTTGGACATGTGGCTGGACACACGCGGTAGTCCCTTGCTTAGTAGGATCCATATACTCTGTTTCTGGGACGTGGGGTGATTAACCAACTTCCTTCAGGACTACTGAAGGAAGTGCGGAAAGCAAGACCCCATTCACGTACATTGCGCAGTATGCTGTTCTTATGTCGTGCATTACTGGCATAGTGGAGGCACGGCGATGGGGTTATCCTTCCCTAACTACCTGCTGCTTGCGCTGTATATGGCATCTACAGGAAGAGATGTCCGACTCTCCACATTACCGCCAGCAAAATCACTTACCCGCCTGTCTACACGATGCACAAGGCGGCTTCGTAGGTCTCATATCAGCCTCCCTCAGTTTCTGCGTTTGTTTATTCGTCAGAACTTAAAGTCCGTTTGCGCAGCGCCACCTTCAGAAGAAAACAATGTGTACGTAGGGCCGAGACGCGCGCAGTGCGGCATGGGAAGGGTAGTCCATGCGGCAGGCCACTGGGCCGCCCAGCCCCTTAAAAAAATACAACACCCAGGAACCCAGGCAACAACGCGGAAGTACCAGTAGTCAACAAAGGGGCGGTGTGGTGTCGTCAGTGGACGCATGCGAGGGGCGTAAAAGACAGACATAAACAGCGGCATAAGTAAACAACTGATAGTACCCGTTTTAAGTAAACAACTGATAGTGCACGCTTGTGACAGTGGAACTCTATCAGCCAGTCCTGACTTTTTAGCCTTAAAACATTAAATACAAGGTACAAGTTGAAGTATCCTTGGCTTCTGTGGAACACACCCTGCTCTGGTGCCGTCTTATACGACCGTGATGAGCGTCACTAAAGGAAAACACGCGGTTATTAGGTAGGCCACCTGCATTTGAATGCAGGCACGTTCATTTCGCTGACAATTTTAGACTCTGTGAGCATGCGCATATTATTTACCGGAAGGTAGGCAACACTTAAGATCACGTGACCTCCGTCGCCAGGGGACTCGATTGCCATGGAAAGGAACAACAAATGTGGCGGAGGTGAGCACAGGACCAGGCCTTCCAGAAGTTGAATTGGCTTGCTGCTGCACGGGGCTTGTCCACACAATCCAATACGCCGCCCATTACGCGTGATTGTGAGTATGACAGCTTATCCAGTGCTGTAAATGGATAAAATAAGTGCAGGTACTCACCAGCTTTAACAGAAGGGGCGGGGATGGGGGCGTGGCTAAGGGCGTGGTTGGGAGACAAACATTTAGGATTTTCTTTTGTGCAACTGTGCACTGTAAATCAGCAACTGTTCTGTCTTCTGCAGAGCATCCTTTGTGGCTCTGCTTGCACAAAAGGGTAATTTTAATGGTAACTTTCAAATTTCCTGTGTACAATGTGACTCTGCACTTATGGCTCATGAAAGCTATTGCATTGTCACATTAGGCACAATTATAGATACAGTGGGCAATTTGTGAAAGAAACATGCGCAATAATAAACCATTATTCCCTTTCTATTTAGGAGATTGACAAATTTTGAGAGCAAAAGAGAAGTTGCCTCACTGCAAGTTTGTATAAGGAGTGATAGTTCAGAAGAGAGAAAGAAGCATTACATATTGGGTGGTGGGTTGAAGAACGTTTTTGAGTTAACTCTTCAATAAGATTTTGACTGAGGTAAAGTGATTTGCCCACCTGGGGCACGCAAAACAGGCCGTCAGGCTCTGGGGTTCTCAACTGTTGGAGGATGTACAATATATGTATCTTTCCTTGATTACAGATTTGGCTGTGCCCTCAAGTCGAAGACCTACTTGTTGTGTTCTTCTGTGTGGGAGTGATTGCCCTAGGGACATCAGTCTGGGACCTACACTCCGGGGCATCTAAGTCTAACTAGGCCTGACATGTGGCCCTAGAAATAACTGAGACGGACTCTGGGAATAACTTGGTGGCTCTCTGTGCGCGCGTCTGAATGCGTACGTGCGTGCGAGGCCTCTCTTTATTATAGGGAGTCACATGACTCAACGCTGCACGCTCCTGGCGTCAGGGGCGTGCCATATCCCGGAACATAACATTCCTCCTAAAACAAGGAAAAACAACAACAGCAACAATGTCATCAAACAGTCTGTTCTAATGTCTTGTAAGGACATCTTCAGCTTCCAAACATTATGGCGACCTCGTAACACCGGGTCATGTGCACTGTAATTAAATGAACATTACTTGGAACAGTCTTACGTGAAGTAGTCGCGTAGCCGACAGGAGGGTGTGGGGTTGTTTCTCAGCCGGTATTGCGACCCTCTTTGACTCAGCATGTCTGTTCCGGTGCCCCGGGCCGTTCCTGGCGCCTCTCTGGCGGCCCCATCCGGATCTGGCATCTCCTCGAGGGCCTAGGCACCCCCTCCCGCCTCTTCACTCTCAGCTCTCAAATTGCTACTTTGTGTGACTTCGTGGCTGGGTGTTAGTTCTGAGGGTGGTGAATTAGTTGCAGTTTCAGTTCCATTAGCATTCAGTGGGGGACATGACTCTGGGAGCTCCGGATGGAAGTGTTTGAAATGTGATACGTTGCGGGTTACTGTCTCTCGTCCTCGAACCACTGTGAGGCGGGTGCCTTTTACACCAACCACTCGCCACGGTCCTTTTTCATAATTTAGCCTGAACTTGCCACTCGTTACCCTGTTGCGAAGAAGCACCATGTCTCCTCTGTTGAACCGTGTCACCACCGCCCTCCTTTTCTGGCTGGTTTTAGCGAAAGTGGTCTTTCTTTTCTTTGCAATGATCTCTTCATTCGCTTCCTCGGGTGACCACTGTGGATGGTGGGGGATTGAGTCCGTCACTACTCGCCCCATGAGGAGATGGGCCGGGGCTACCCCTGTGGTTGAGTGTGGGGTTTGCCGGTAGCTTCTAAGAAATGTGAAGATGGCCATCTCCACTGACTGACCTTTATCATGGGCGATGCAAATGACTTTGTTCAGGGTTCTCATGAATCGCTCCGCTTCCCCGTTGGCTTGAGGCCAACGGGGTGTTATGCGTCGGTGGCGGGTGCCGAGAGATGATAGATAGGTGGCCAGGTCTTGCCCTTGGAATGGGGGTCCATTGTCCGTGCGAAGCTCACGCATAGCCCCGTGAGTGGCAATGATTTTCTCCATCTTCGGGATCACACATTCAGCATTTGTGCTTGCTATTATCTCTACTTCCGGGTATTTGGAGTGGTCATCGATCATTGCCAATGTGTGTCTTCCATCTGGGAGGCTACCAAAGTCCATACTGACCCTCTCCCATGGTCGTTGGGGTCGGGGCTTCACTATGATTGGGGCTTCCCGGGGAGCATCCCCTGTGACTTGACAAGCAGCACATGACCTCACTACTTTTTCTACCATGTCGTCCATTAGGGGAAACCATACTTTTGTCCGTAGCCGTGCTTTGGTTTTGACCATACCCTGGTGTCCCACGTGTGCTAGTTGTATTACCTGGTCAGTCAGGGCTGTGGGTATTACCAGGCGATGCCCTCTCAACAGACACCCCGCGTCATCCTCATTGAGTTCTTCCCGAACGTGGTGCAGACTCTCCATGATTTTTTGAGCCTCTGGGGTGAGTACCTTCCAACTCTCCTTGGCTTTGTGCCAGTTCGCCGTTCGGAGGATTTCCTTGGCCCTCTGTAGACAGGCGTCTTGGACTGTGGCGTTCACAACGTCTGCCAGGGAGAGAGGACGCGGGCATGACCGCGCGACCACCCATTTCACATATGCCTCTGTCTCTTCAGCCTCATCCATTTCCTCTGGTGTAGCGGGCCGGGGATGGCGTGAGAGGTAGTCCGCTGGGTTCTTTGCTCCGGGCTGGTATTCGATATTACAGTTATATTCCTGCAGTTGAAGCAGCCATTTTTCGATGCGCGGGGGTGGCTTTGATGAGGTTCCTGAGAACAGGGCCACTAGCGGTTTGTGGTCGGTAACCACTGTGAAGGGCTTGCCATAGACGTAAAGATGGAAGTGCCGGCACCCCCAGTGGATTGCAATGGCTTCCTTCTCGATTTGGGAGTACCTCTGCTCTGTGTCGGTGAGGGATCTACTTGCAAAAGCAACTGGAGTCCAGTCCATTTCATCCCGCTGCCTTTGCATCAGGACGGCTCCCAGCCCTGCCGACCCAGCATCCACTGCTATGAGGGTGATATTTCGAGGGTCAAAGAATGCCAGCGTGGTGTTGCTGGACAGGGAGGCCTTAATGTCTTGGAAGGCTTTCTCCTGCTCCGGTCCCCAGGTCCACGGGGTGGAGTCCTTGGTGAGGTCACGCAGCGGAAGGGTCAGGTTGGCCAGATCTTTGATGAATCGGCCACAATAGTTCACCATGCCAAGGAAGCTCCGGACCTCGGTGACAGTCGTGGGGGGTGGGGCATCTTTGATGTCTTTTACTTTCTCGGGGTCTGGGTGGACACCGTCTGCCGAGAAGACATATCCAAAGAATCCTATTTTGGTTCGTAAGAATTCACATTTTTCCCGATGAAGTGTGAGTCCTGCATTTCGGAGCCTGCGAAACACTTGAGACAATCGGTGATTATGTTCTGTGATGGCGCAGGCGTGTATCATTATGTCGTCACTGACATTTATCACCCCAGGAATGTCAGCAATCAGTTCCTGGATGACGTTTTGGAACACCTCTGCCGCACTGGAGACCCCGAAGCTGAGCCGGGTGTACCTCCGAAGACCAATGTGGGTGGAAAAAGTGGTAATGTTTCGCGACTCCTTGTCTAACACCAGCTGGTGATATCCCGATCGTAGGTCTAGCTTTGAGAACCAGCAGGCCCCAGCCATTTCTCCGATGAGGTCATCAATTGTAGGGGTGATGTGGCGCTCCCGCTTTATGGCCGCATTGGGGAAGCGCATATCCACGCAGATCCGGACCGCCCCTGGCTGTTTCGGTTTCCGGGTGACTACGATGGGCGACACCCACGGGGTGGGGCCGGAGACCTTCTTGATTATGCCAGCCGCTTCCAGTTTATGAAGTTCCTCTTCCACCAACGGCCGAAGGTGGAATGCGATGCGACGGTGTCGCAGGGCTACTGGCTGTACAGTGGGGTCTACGTGTAGGTATATCTCACGACCCTTGAAGCGTCCAATGCCCTCGAAAAGATCCGGGAAGTCCATGAGGAGTTGTTGTACTGATTTTTCGTGGACACCAAAGGCGAATGTTACTAAGCCTAGGTCTTCGGCCGTTCTGCAGCTTAGTAGCATGCCTTGTCCTTCTTCCGAGACAAAGATGTTTGCTCTGATGATTTTGTCCCCATGGCGGACGGCCGCTCTGAACTTCCCCCGGATCCTGAGGGGTATGTCTTGTCCATATGCAAAGACAGTGATGGGAGTAGGACTCGGGGCCGGAGGCGTGGCCATGTTCCTGTATAGTGAGGCACTCATGAGATTTATGGACGCTCCCGTGTCCACTACCGCCATTATGTCCTGATCCGCCACCTGGATTGAGCATTGAGGCAGTGTTCTGGTGCGACGAGTGGCGGTGCCGATCATGTGTACTTTGTGCACCGACCGCTCCTCCTCCTTATCATCATCCATGTCACTATGGTTCGGATCCCCTTCCGTGACGGTCTGTATGGCCTGGCGGGGTTTACGGAACCTCTTCGACCGGCATACCTTCTCGAAGTGGTTCATCTTGCCACATCCGGAACAGCGTTTTCCCCGTGCCGGGCATTCCGCCGCCGGGTGGCGCGGGCCTCCGCAGTATCCGCATGAGTGTCCGTATGCCCCACCCTGGGCGGGTGTCGTCTTTTTGTGCCACTTGGATGGTGTTTGGACTTGCAGCTTATTCACAGGTTCCGCCTTGACCGTGGCTTGTAGTGCGGCCTCCATATGCGCTGCCCTGGCTTTGGAGAGTTCCTTCATGCGGCCGAGAGTAAGGATGTCGGCCAGCGGCTTGCCCGATTCTTCCAGTATTCTTTCTCTCAGTTTGGCAGAGGCACAGCCCTGTATGATTTGTCCTCGGATTTCTTCTGTAATGTCCTGGAACCCACATGTTAGTGCCAGCTTTTTGAGTCTGGTGTGGTATGCGTCCAACGACTCCTCCGGCAGTTGCCGTGCTTGTCGGAATACAAAACGTTCATAATCCTGATTTGCCATAGGTTCGAAATGAGCATTTAGGGCATTGATCAAGGTGTGATGAGTTTTGGGGGTCGCCTCTGTGAGCGTCCGAGCAATGGAGTGGATGTCTTTGCCACCTAGGTGAAGCACCATGGCTCGCTTCTGTTCCTTGTGGACTTTCGTGGCTTTGAAGAAGACTAGGAGCCTGTCCACCCATTCCTTCCATTTCGGGGCAAGAGTCGAGGGTGCACCCTCCACCACAAACGGTTCAATGGGCGTAATGGTAGCCATCGCCCGGGACGCGCTTGTTCAGGCCTTCGACGGGCCGGGGCAGCACCAGAGCCGGTGTGTGAGGGGGCCGGCTGTGGACCTTCTCCGTGTGCAGGGGTGGTGGCACCCGTGAGTGGGACGGTCCGTGGCTGCGGAGGACACCTCGGGGAGTCCGGGAAGGGACCAGCGCGCTTACCACGGTCAGGTTAGGCCAGCAGCGGGACCGGCCGGCGCCTCGTCCAACCAAAGTGCGAGACGACGCCGGGTGTCTCCCCGATCGTCGGGCCAGGCGGACTGAAGCGCGCTGCACGCACGTGCCAAGGGGCCCTGTGCGGCGCTGGGTCGAAACCTCCTGCGGGGATAGTTCGGCACTTGGCCACTCGTACCACGATGCGCTGCAGGCTGACGCTGGGCAGTACGGCTCACCTGCGATCCCCCAGGGATGGAAGTCTTCCCTCCAGGCACACGGTGCGGGGGCGTGTGGCACCGCAAGGCACGAGCACCACGAGCCGAAGGACAGGCTCGCAGCAGCCTCACGAGATAGAGGGCACACACACACCCCGAGCGAGGATCCGGCAACCACCCTCGTCGCCAATTGTTGTGTTCTTCTGTGTGGGAGTGATTGCCCTAGGGACATCAGTCTGGGACCTACACTCCGGGGCATCTAAGTCTAACTAGGCCTGACACGTGGCCCTAGAAATAACTGAGACGGACTCTGGGAATAACTTGGTGGCTCTCTGTGCGCTCGTCTGAATGCGTACGTGCGTGCGAGGCCTCTCTTTATTATAGGGAGTCACATGACTCAACGCTGCACGCTCCTGGCGTCAGGGGCGTGCCATATCCCGGAACATAACACTACTCACTTACTCAGTTATGCACAGTCAAGGGCATGGGGATAGAGGAAGGCATGTGCATACTGAAGGCATAGGGCAATGTGCCATTCAAAGAATCTTAGTACAGTGTCAGCTGTTTTAAAGCTTTGAAGCTTTGACACAGATATTGATGAGAATAACACTCTTTAAAAGAAAAAACTATGTTTTACATTTGAAGCTGATTTTTTAATTACGTCTATATCCTTTATATTTGTTTATAGGTCAGCATTTATATGGAAGCTGCAAAGTGTATGAGGTGTATACATTAGAATAGATTGCTTACACCCCTACGGAATTCTTGTGGGACTCTTATTTAAACACTGAACCATTTAAAGGTTATGTTAGAGTTGCCAGATAACCAAGCAAAGATCAAAAAGAGCCTTTCGAGATTCCCTTGGTGATGCGTTGCTACATGGTGACCCCTTTCTTCCTTCCTGATGTCTCTCCTCCTCCTTCCCATGAAACTTATTTTCCATGCCCATAAATGTATTCTCACCTCTTGACTTTTGTCTATCTCACATTCCTAAACCTTTCACATGCGAGTTTCTACTTTCTGTCCCTCATGTCATGCACCCGTTTTTTCCTTCCTCATATTCGTCTATCCACATTTCTCCTTTCTCTCCCTGCCTTGTCTGCCTTACTGTCCCTTGCCCAGTCTCTTTCTCTCCTATGTGTCTCTCCTCCTTTACTCAGCTGCCTTACTTCATTCTCTTCTCTTGTCTTTCTAGAGCTTTTCGTCTCTTTTCCCGGTCTTTACCAATCCCTCTGTCCTCTTTCTGCATCACTCAATCTCTCTACCTCTCTTACCTTTTCTCTCTCTAATCCAAGCAGTCGTGGAGAAGCGCAGGCCCACCTCTTTCCCCTCTGTACATCGTGACGGGCGAGATAAAGCTCAATGAAGATTAATGTTGGTCGGAGCCCCAGCCGGAACACCTGTGTCTGCTAAAGTGCGCCTGGGCACACAATCGGCTTGCTCCAATCCACATCGTAACAGACCAGGAGGGGCAGACCGATTGTGCATATATCAGCCCAGAGGTGCAACTAGAGCCACATTTCGGGGTGAGGAGGGGGGGCTACTAAAAACATCGGGGTGGGGGGTAGGGTGATTCTTCAAGCAAGATGAAGAGTGGGAGATGCAGGGGCTCTAAGAAGGGGTGAGATAATCCCTCGTTAGCAGGTAAATGGTCCATTAAAGACCGTAAAGATTACACTCGGGACCAGCTGAGTGTCTGCCCAGGAAGCTGTCTCACACAACGGGGGTGGGGGGGTTGGTGTTCGTTGGGGGTGGGCTGAAGCCCTTTGATCCTGATAAGCATTGCGCGCCTGCATCAGCCGGCACAACAAAAATAATCTCAACATAATCGTGCAATGAGAATGGGTGGTTGTGTGTAAAATGGTGATGTAAACCACGGTTAATGCGCACATCTTGTTCATTTAGTCGAAGAAGTGAAGATGCTGCTCTCTGCTGATTGCAGCGCAAGCTCTGTTGCCTGATTACACGCACAGCCAGCCAATAAGGTGCTCTGTAATTCACTGACAGTCTGGGAATAGCTAAGAAATGCGTGCTGCTAAGCTCTTGTGAGTACCGGTACTCTCCTTTCTGTATTGAAAAGCTCCGGTACTCAAGGGAAGAAAATTGAAAAGTGCCGGTACTCAGTACCGGTGAGTACCGGCCCATTTAAAGCACTGAGCTTATCAAATGCAGTGTTTCACACGGAAATTCATAATTTTCAGCGGGTGTAACCAGTGCTTTAAATGGGAAAAAATAAGTGCAGATACTCATTAAATTGAGCTAGGGGCGTGGCTAGTAGGTGGAGTTAGACGGGGAGTGAGACATGATGATACAAAAACACTTCAATTGGCCTTGCATTGCCCTGGATAACGGTCTCAAACTTTCCGTATGTGTAAATTAACAGCCTAGCCATCAACACGACTTTTAGCACTTTTAGGCTAATAATCAGTGTGCTCTAGGAGGAGAGACACTCTGGCCACTTACACTGGTTGCAAGACAGAACAAAACGTGAGAAATGTATAAATCTACACAAAACGTTACAGAAAATTAAGGCCAAACACCAAATGTTCATGTTTCCTTGTTTAAAAAAATATATATTTGCACCTTCTTAATATCATAACAAATCTAATGTTCCTACTTGCTTGCATTTTGCGCAATCCATAAATATTCAAGAGTGCACACACACAAGCATTTCACACATTTCTTTTCACATACCTCCTGATTCTGTTCTTCTCAAACATACACTCTGTTTTCACATCTCTAACCTTGAAATCCCTCCCGCGCTCACTTCTGTCTCATTTTTAGCCAATTCTGTCCAACTCTTTACCCCAATTGTATCCTATCATTCTCTCTCATCACTCTTTCTAGCTCTAATCTGCCTTCTCCGCGCATGTTTACCTCTTTCCATGGATCTCTTCCTTATGTCTATCTGGGCGTAGCCCTTCTGCCTCTCTAGCTTTTCCTTCTTTAAACTCACTGCTCCTCCCCCTCACTCTTCACTTTCACTCGCCCCCATTTTCCCTCCTCTCCCCTCGGCCAGGGCCGGAGAGCTTCACCACCATCAAGGACTGAATATCCCAGCAGGCGGGCTGGTGGGGGGGTCAATTCACAGTGGCAAGTGAGTCAGGTGAAAGACAGGCTACAGGCTAAGTGGTCAAAACCACTTTTTGTACCAGTGTTCCTCCATGGACCCAGGATCGACGCCTGGCAGGGGGTGGTGAGGACAAAGAGGGCTTCATCCGGATAGGAAGGAAGCAGAGGCCTTCTTGCCCCTGCAGCAGGCCTCCAATAGGACGTTCAGGCCCCACCAAGCAGCTTGCCACAGCTGCATAATACAGACAGACGGCAGCGATCAACATGCTGCCAAAAAATACGGCATGCACCAGTCCAGTGCCCACCTAATAAATCTGACCCTGAGTACCGGTACTCTCCTTGACAGTAGAGAAGTGCCGGTACTCGGCTCAGTAAATTTAAGAAGTGCCGGTACTCAGTACCGGTGAGTACCTGACCATTTAAAGCACTGGGAGTAACGGTGTTACTTTTCCATATTTGTTTATATTTAGCGCCTAAACAGTCCGTCATCAGCCAATGGGATGGCATGATAAACAGTACATCCTCTTATCCGCATGTCTTTGGAAACTGTTTGTGTTTCATTACAGACCTGAAAACAAACAAAACTAAGCTTTGCTAAATCTAATGTCTGGCTTTGGCCACCGCTCATTTGGCTCTGTCGATGTTTTCCCATGGTGTTTACAGAACTTTATTGTTGGGTAAACTGCTTGACCATCCTCCATATAAAATATTTTTGTGTCTCTAAAAAGAAAATTTTACCATAGTAGACCCTGCCTCTTAAGGGCGCTACTTTGTGCTCGGATGTGCTCTTTTTGAAATGGCAGAATGCTATTGCTCAAAGTGAAGTTAGCCAATGGCTGAAGTGAGTTGACCCATTTTTGAGTCTAGCCTAGGTTGTGCATGCACTGTATAGACACTGGAATAGAACTCGTAAGTACGAACGTGGCGGAAACATAGTGCAGCCACATTGGGCAGAAAGGTTTCTGCGAGAAGCAAGCTTAGATTAAAGATCTTCTGCAGGGAGAGTTTCGTCAATATTTCAAAATTTGCGAACATTCGTGACAAGAATTTTCAGTTCTATTAAGGACAAGGAGGCTAGGATTATGCTTTCTCATTTCTTTATTATAGAAATGCTCAGCAGCCAATAAAACACTAAAAAACTACAGTACCCATGAACACCAGGGTAACAACCATAGAGACTACAGTATAAAAGCCCATATAGACAGTCTCTCTTCCTCTTTCTTTGGTGAGGAAAAAACAGTTCAAATCAAAACAGGAAATTCAAACGAAGAACATCAGGAAGGAAGTCCACGAACGCAGGAGAAGTCCAAGCCAAACGAAGATGCAGGCAATTGAAGAATACTGGAGCCAGAAGTCCCTTGAAGATGAAGCGAAGCCAGGTGTAACAGAAAATTCTACTTCGGGTGAGAACCTGAAAAGAGACACAGAGCCGTAATACACATCCAGTGCATAAATTGTAAGCAGAAAACATGGGGAGATAGTAAAAACAAGGCAATTGAAGAAGTCCATATACAAATATCAAACATGTTCATAATAGCAATATATGCAGAACAACAACAATGGGTGGGATAATCCTCGCCTCCTTATCCTTAATAGAATTGAAAATTCTTGTCACGAATGTTCGTAAATTTTGAATTCTATGTCAGGACAGGAGGCTCCGAATATGCTTGTTTAAAGCTGATCCACCACCACAGATGCAATATGAGCAATTGGTTTGTAGTAAAAGGTTTTGAACACAGAATCAGAAGACCAATCTGCGGCCTTCATAATGTCAAAAAGAGTAACACCCATGGAGAATGCTTTAGAAGCCATCGTCCCACGTGCCGAATGGGCACCAAAAATGGAAACATCAATGCCAGCTTCTGACATGAGCCATCGAACCCAGCGAGCTAAAGTAGCTGGGGTAACGGGGGGGGGGGGCGAAAGGTTTCTGCAAAGCAATCTACAGTTGACCTTGCATATCTGAACTTAAAGGAGCAGTACTTACTTCATAATCTTTGACACATTGGACAACACATAGGTTGGGATGAGCGGGAAAAGAAGGGTAGGTAATCGAAGTAGTATTCGTTTTGGTACGCCTGGAAAGGAGAAATGTAACACCCTCAGGTGTAAAGCTGCGACCTGCCAAATCCAGAGCACGAACATCCAATACCCGTTTGCAGGAAACAAGGCACAACAACATAGTCAGTTTGGCTGACAGTTGTTTACGGGACAATAGAGGATTGGAAGGCCAGGCCTCAAGAAAACGCAAAACAACAGAAACATCCCATAAGCAGATACCTGTAAGCAATTTGGCAATCAGAGGATGTGCACCTGCAGACTTACCATCAATATGGATATGACCCGCGGAAATGGCGTAACGGAAATTGTTGACAGTTCGATAAGCCAAACCGGAAGAAGCAAGAGAGGCCAAAAAGTTAGTTATCAAAGAGACATCCGCTATAGTGGGATCAACCTCCCGTTGAGCACACCAGTCACACCATCTCTTCCAGGATCCCTTGTATCGCTTGTGAGTATTGGGTGACCAGGCTTCACTAATGAACTTGGAAGCGTCTCGAGAAAGGCCTGGGAAAAGCACAAGCAGAGATAATCGAAATGGAGGTGTGCCTGTCGCCAACCATGAAGCATGTACAGCAGAAAATGCACCTCATGGTACCAGCACAGATGAAAACAAACTGTTCACCAGGTGTGCATGTCGCCAACCTTGAAATCCACAGGAAGCATGCCAATATCAACAACTAAAGAGCTGCTCACCAAGTATCCTCGTCGCTATCCACAACGAACTGCTCACCATGCTATGGTCACCAGGTGTGCCTGTCACCGACCTTGACAGTCACGAGTAGCATGCCGATATCCGCAACGTATCTGTGATACATCTGTACCTGAGACCGGCCCAAAATTGCCGACATAACGATGCAGCGCTTAAAGTGGCTGTCACGTTACGTTGAACCGCGACGTGATTCTCCTCCCAAAATGGCCACACGTAATGGCCACAGCACGCTGTCCTTCCTGCGCACGTCATGGACCAAATGCAGATGCTAAGATGGCTGCCGGCCTAGCAAGACTGACGTCACTGGTCCAACTGGCTGCGACACAAACTACTCCTTCCACTGTATCACAATTCACCACAGGACATGAAAACAAGTAAAAGCTCCTCAGGACCACACCCGGAGAGAAGAACACAGTCAGGGTTCTGGTAACCCTGCCTCAAATATTCTTCACAAAAATGGACGAAACGACGAACATGGAGACTGCTAGATGAAATAGACGTCATTCTATACACATCTCGCTGGTAAATCTCTTCGTGGGGTCACTGGTGCGCTGCATCCCATCCTTGTCGGCATTGTGGAAAATATGAGGGTCCAGACGGTAAGTAGAAGATGTTAACTTTTATTGGTAAAGAGTAACACCATACATACAGCACTAGAGACAAGCCTCCATAACCATCCTTCCAATCGTCCCTTGTCGGAATCCTCATACCTCACACCCATTCTAACATCCACACACTCTACAGACCTCACACGACCATCACGGGGCTTCCAACACAATACCACATCTGCTTTGCAGATAGGCTAAGGGCTGGATAACCACTTATTCTGAACACCTTTCTTGCCCACTGACAGAAACTCTTACTGCCTTCAGCCACAGCTCATTTTTGGTCCGTTATAAACACTTGGATGCGACTCTAAGTATGCTCTACACAAGAGTAATATTTTGCCTGTAAAAAATACTGTAACACATCATCCTCGATGTAGGAAAGGTGTATCTGCTTCTTATGGTTACCCCCACTTTTTGCTTGATGTAACACTGTTTTTGACTATTCTGACAGGGACACTGCTAATCAGGACCCCCGTCAATCTGCTTTCTCCCAAAACTGCTTTATGTTCTCGGGTACACTCCAGATTGGATACTGGGGTACCCTTGTCAGTCCCTAGTATATGGTACACATGTACCCAGGGCATAGGTACCTCAGAGGCCTTCCATATGCTGAAGCATGTATTATGCCACCCATGAGAGATGCCATACAAAATGGAACTACGGGCCTGCCATTGCAACCTGTGTAAGCTGGCTCATGCACCACTTACTTAAGATCTAGGTTTACTATATCTAAGTGTAACTGCAGTTAACACCTATGTCACCGCTATAGCAGGCCTATACAATCCTGAAGGCGGAGTGCTTGGTCCTAAGTGAAAGGGTACCCCTGCATAAGCAGGACAAACCTGCAACCTACGGAGTCCATTCTCCCAGGTCGTCAGTGAAGCAGCCATATACAACATATAGAGGGACATTACGCGACAGCATGATCAACTCTAAAGCGGCTGAAATAAACCCTATCGTGTTTGGTGTCAAACATGTTGAAATCATACCCCCACACTGGTACCCGGTGTGGGACATATGATTCCACCCCTCTGAAGCGAGCTTCGTGAGGTCCCTGCTGTTCCCGGTACCAGCCTTCTAACTTCGGACAGCACAAAATGGTTGCTGCCGACCAGAGACACATTTCTGCCCTTATGCTGCTGAGCGAAGCTCGAGCAGGGATAGGTAGAACAATAGGCATCCTGTCACAGGGAGGTGTGACCACCTCCCAGACAGGATTTAGTGTATTAGGGCTGGCTGGGTGAGCTTGCCAGCGCCACTCAGTCTACATGAGGGACACATTTTCTGTCCCTTTGCATAGTGCAGTTCAAACCAGTCCTGGGAGCCGTTGGCTCTGGCTCTGTTACGAAACTGGACGAAGGACATGGGAGCAATATCACCTGAATCTTTTCAACCCTCTCCCGTGGGTACTTAAGGTCTTACCTGGCCGTAGGACCTTAGATTTTTCGTGGGCAAGATTCTAACCTGAAACCACTGCACTTCGACCGTCTGGGCACTCTGTACTTCGCTGGACTTCATTTGGGCTTGACTTCATCTCCCTCTGTCTGCTGCCTCGTCTGTGCCTGTGCACCATACAGGATCAGTGCAGGACCTGTGGAGCATCCAAGGCACCTGAAGATCACTCCCTTGGAGTGAAGGAGTCACTCCCCAGCATTCGCAGGCACCACAACACTGCTGACCGGTCTGCTGATCCCGAGCTCCTATGGACTCCAAAAGGCTTAGCAACCCAGGAGGTGGGATACTATGTTCCCTTGAGTGCTGAGCTGCCCTCTTATCAATTTTAAGGTCAGAATCGCTTGTGGGGGCTGCAATACCCGAACCCCTGTGCACTGCGTACTTTTGTAAGTGCATGTTCTTGTTGGTAATTCTTTAACAAGTGCATTGGGCTCCAAGTAGCCCCAACCTCTAGCACCGCTTCCTACAAAGATCTTCAACCACCTCGCACTGTGTACTCGCTGGCCTGTTGTTTTGTGAAGCTGCTCAAGGCCCTCTCGCGACTCCAATGCCTCCGGCCTGTGGGTCCATTTGAGGTTCAACTTTGCTTTTCTTGTGCTCCCCTGGTTGCTCCAGGCTTGCCCTGACTCCCCTGTGTGTGGTGAGTCTCCTGGACCTTGCTGGTCCAAACCTTACACTTCCATGACTTTCTGCCAAGGCTTTTTGGTGGTCCCGCTGGACACCGACCTCTCAGCACTCTAAATCCTTCGTGGGACAGCTCGTATCCGGCTCCTGGTCACAGCAGCTGCAGAGTCCAGGTCCCTGTCAACTTTCTTGAAGCACCCGACATTGGTGGGCATTCGTCTACCCAGCCCCTGGTCACCCTCAAATGGCCCAGACTCTGTCCCCTCTGCTTTCAGGTACTCATCGACAAGAATCCACGTTTGGATTCCAACAGACATTCTTCTTCCTTCCGGCAGCGGCTCTTCTTCAAAGTCCTTCATTGGGTTGGACGGCGGTTTCCGAAGCGACTTCAGACCTATGCACCTGACTTCCCTGGATTAGGTAACTTGGGTACTTCGGTATCCACGGGTGAGGTGGCTCTCCAACCGTCTGTCTTCCATGGGGTTTCTACGTAGTCCACTGGGAAGGGCCATTAATCTCTAAAACTCCAACTGCGACTTTCCCCTAGAGTTGTACGGAGCAAGCGATTGTATTTCCACACTCTACCTGTCCTCCGTGAGGGTCCCTATCTTCTCACCTTGGGTCCCAGCGATTCTATGTCCCCTCGACATCGTTCTGACTCGAGTTGTGCTTCTTATACCACTTTCTTAGTATATGGGTTGGACCCCCCACTCTGGGGCCCACTGTGTGTTAGTGCTATTTACTGTCATTTTTTGCTGAAGTATTGTGTGTTTTGTGTCTATCTCTGTGTAGGAGATACTGAAACATACTAGAGAGTATTCTATAATAAATACATATTTTTATTAATATCTTGTGTGGTTCTCTTTCATTTAACCTGTACTATAAGATTGCATTCTGGTAAAACAAGCTGCTTGACACTGCTTTAAGACTTAGCCTGAAGTCTGCTCTCTACAGCTACCACTTGGATAGCTTTCTAAGGTTGTCTGAGACCTCTTAAATCACCATAAGGGTTGTCTGGCCTGGAGCAGGGTTCCCACTTTAACTAGTGGACAGGGGGGACTTCCTTAACATCGCGGTCAGTACACTGCGATGCTGTTACATTGCGGTCGCTACAACGAACACGATGTAACCACGCTCTGCCATTACAACGCAAGTCTTTACATCGACTTGCGCTAGATGGCGTGCTAACATTACAAATAGTGTAGTTTACTATCCCAACACCTTGCCTACTGTTAAGTGGACTGGAGTTGGAATAGTAAATACACTTTTCTAATGTTAGCACGCCATCTAGCGCAAGTCGATGTAAAGACTTACGTTGTAATGGCATGGCGTGGTTACATTGCGTTCATTGTAAAGACCGCGATGTAACGGCACACGTTGTACTCACTCGCATGGTAACATCATACATCCAGTGGACAGCATATACCAGGCCAGCCTCTCACACTAGAAAACCAAATCCTCTTAGTGGATGCAAGATTAAATAAAGCATATGAAATATAAACAGAAATGACGTGGATTATCTTAACTTTTTCTCGATTTGTTTTTTATTTTTTATTTAAATTTTTTTTTTTTTAAATTTTTGTTCCACCAAGAAAGTTGCTGAGGAACCCTTGTTGATGGAATGGGACTTCTTGTATCACTCCCTTGGATAACAAGTCCAGAACGTCCTGGGATCTTAGATCAGATTCCAAGGAACTGAACACTAAAGACTTAGAGAGAGACTAATCGGATTGGAGTGCAATAAAATTCTGTCTGATATCCCAGAATTGTCTGTAAATCCCACTGGGCTGATGTGATTTGTCTCCAGTTGTTTTGAAAAAGAGGGAGTCTGCCACCCAGGTTTCTCCGGTGAAAAAAGATTTATAATAACATGACCTACCTGTGTTGGCACGTGATCTTCCTCTACGCCATAAAAAACAACCTATGTAGCTGTTCCCTTTCTGTGGATAGAAGGGCTCCTATCCTGTTTTTTAGGTGAATTCAGGGGTATACCCATCTCTGGGTGCATAAAATGATGGTCTGTATGAGCTCTGTTGGGAATAGCTGTAGGAGCAAGCTCTTCTTCATCCGGCTTTGTGAAAAAGATGGGGAAAAAATTATTGAGATTTGTTGTGCCTTGTCTAGAGAGGTGTAGGTTTGTACACAGGCAGATATATCTTTTTTTATGGTTATATTGTACATGTCTTTCGCACTTGCTTGAACTCTGAGAGGCTAACTTTCATCTTATGCAAATGAATTTGCAGAGGGTGCATTAGCCCTCTTAGAGATGCCATGGACACCGAAGTCCAATAATTTTGCTGTCTTGTGCGTAGGCTTGATTGTATCTGGTGACATTTGATTTTTAGAGGACAAACAAGTAAACTTTTTTGTTTCCATAAAAAAAACGCAGTTTAACAGCACACTCAAACATTCAACGTACTATGTAAGATTGTTCAAAATAATAGCTTCTAATCCGTTAATCTGTTTTATTATGTGTATGAGTAAGTATCGTGACTTTTTAAGACTGAATAGCTTGTTTTTACCTATAATTTAAAGAATTTTTATTTTCCAATTTAGATGAAGAAGACGCGGTTTACGGGGACACAGTCTGCCTCCTCCACTAAACGGACACCTCATGAGGATCTTCTGGCCAAGGAAGAGGAGTACAAGTAAGTTTAGGGCATCCAACGATGGCAGATATGACAAACACTAACTGAAGCACTCTTAGCATCATAGGAAAATGAGCAACAGGGACATTTTACAAGAATGCTTATTTAGCATCCTGTCAGACCAGGCTAAAAAGTAAACGTTTCATTTTTTATTAGATCATCAGTTTTAGAAACTTCTAATTTATCAATGTACATCTGTATCAAGTCAAGTTCAAGTTTAAATACTTTATTCGACAACATTGTCATAAAAGCTTTCATCCCTATCTAAACATAATAAATACTAATCTAATAGTAAAAAACGTATTAAATAACATGCATTAGTGCATAGTTGGTGAATAAGAATCTATAAAATGTACACGTTATTTTTAAAAAAGTATCATCACAAGCCAAAGGAAGTTCATGTAGTTCATGGGGGTTTTAAAGTGCGCGTGCGTATTATCCAAGCCCATCCCAGGAATTTGGCCACTGCAATTGCAAGTTGAGGGGCACAATTTGATTTCAAGATCCTGAAAGCCTCGACACATCTCCTTGTGCCCAGATTTCTACATGCCGGCTTCAGCCACCTATTCCTTGGGGCAGCATATAATGGACATACGAATAAAAAGTGCAAAATGTCTTCTATATGAGATTTACAATGGGAGCATGTGTTAACATTACCAGGGGACCATTTAACAGTAAAAGCATTTAGGGGCAGGGTGCCAACTCTGAACTGGAAAAACTGTTTCCTATCTAGAGGCTTGGAGATTATATCCCAGTACAGTTCAAACATGGGGAGAGTTTTTATCTCTAAAAACTTGAATGTCAAGGCAGGAGGTTGGCTAGAGACCAATGCAGCATTATTTATCATTTCCCAGTATAACTTTTTTAATGTGTTCTTTGAAGGAAAGTCATCTGGGTCAGTTACTGTCCACAAGTGTTCAAGGTGCAATTTTTGAAGTAGTTTCCTCACTTCTTTTAACCAAACTACTTTATGGAAGATATCAGAGTTGTCAACATCCAATAAGGCAGCAGCATAGTGACTCAGTTCCGGGGTAGATTTTATACGCCTCCAATATAAAAGGGGGCGAAGTCTGATCACGTCCTCAATCCTTTTCCTCCCCAGATCATAATGGAGAGGGATGGAGGGGGTGCTCTGTGGGACTCCGATTAAGCCCCGCAGGAATTTATTTTCTGCCACTGATAGAACATTCAAGTTGGTAAAACCCCAAAGTTCTGACCCATAAAGGCATGCACCCAGCACTTTCATGCCGTAGATCTCCAATGTTGGCTGTATTGGTTTTGTAAATGAAGTTTTATACTTCTTGGCTATTGCCCCTGCCAACTGATTATATTTTAACATTACAAAGTCCATGTGGGATCTCCAATTCATACTAGCGTTCAGAGAGATGCCTAGATAGGTAAAGGCATCCACTTCTTCCAAAAAAGCCCCGTTATAAACCATTTTCCCCTTGAATTTCTTGGTGGGATTCAGGTTCATGAATTTTGTCTTTGATGTATTTATTTCTAAGCCACGGATCCGACAGAATTCGCCAAAAGCGTCTATTGTCTTTTGCAGATCGCTTGGGGTCCGCGAGACCAGCAGAGTGTCATCCGCGAACATAAGAACTGGTACTCGCTTCCCATCTAGTAGTGGAGCATCCGTTGGAACTTGCTGCAGAAAATCCACAATGCCGTTTATGTAGAGGGAGAATAGCGTGGGGGCCAGGACACAGCCCTGTCTTACTCCTCTCTCCACAGGGAAAGTTTCCGTGACCTCCCCCTGGGCTCCCCACCTAATCCGGGCATAGTTGTTCTCGTGGAGTCTTACAAGCAAAGTTAATAGTTCCGGGCTTATTCCTAAATCCCTTAAAACATCCCAAAGTTTTTGGCGGGGAACTAAATCAAACGCGGCCTTTAGATCTACAAAAACAGCGAACAGGGGACCATTTAGCAGGGTGACGTTTTTCCAATATAAAGTTAAAAAGTGAAACACCTGGTCAACAGAGCTGGTTAAAGGGCGAAATCCGGCTTGATAAGGTGAAAGAATGTCCTTGTCAACTATCCAGGCTTGAAGCTTGTTTTGGACCAGCCTACCCATCAATTTTTGGGCACAGTCGATGAGGCTGATTGGCCTGTAGTTGCTTGCTAAAGCCTTATCTCCTTTTTTGTAAACAGGAATGATTTCTGCTCCTTTCCACGTTGGGGGAATCTTTGCCCCCTGTGCAATAGCATTCCCAAGCCATACGAAATATTTACACCAGTTATCTCTGTCTAATAAAAAAACGTCAGCCGGTATACCATCAATGCCTGGTGCCCTGCCTCTGGTCACTCCATCCATAGCCTCATGTACATCTTTTAATGTGAATGGTCCATTTGCAAAAAATATCCTATCTGGAGGAGGGACTGCCTGGGGGCCTGTATTGTCAGCATATTGGGGTCATCTGTATCAAGAAATGGCTCAATCTTTCTGCAGGATGAGCAATTTAGTGAGATTTAGCTATTATACTGTATTAACAAAAGGCTACATTTTAGATGTTTGAAATTAATCTGTTTTCTTGACTTTAAACCTGCAACGTATAAACTGTTAATTGAGTGCCTCTACATTTAATATTCTAAAGAGTATTCTTTCTCTTTATATGTTCCTGTAGCATAATAAAGTGGTTTAAAACTTTTGTTGCAGACGTCTTAATGCAGAATTGGAAGCCAAGACAGCTGAATTAGTACGAGAGGCTGAGGAAGTTATGGTGAGTAAATGTGAGAAACTGGATAGGAGGGCACCTTTAAAAATGTAAACCTGTTCAGTTAGTCATGTGCAGCCAAGTTGCATAGGACTAGCAGGTAACTATTTTGTGCGTAACTACCAAAGGGCATGTTTCTGCCTGGATCTTTCATATAACTTATTAAGACCCCAAATGCACAGGGTATGTAATTAATATAAGTGCTGTTAAAAATCTTCTTGTTTTAATTCACATTTTAAGCAAAGATACTCCTATATTTTTTTTTTGGCATAAAATATTAAAATAGCCTGTACAAAGGGCTAATTATAAGGAAACCTGGAATACGATTGTAAGATTACTTCAGTCAAAAAAAGACAAAATCCTTGAAAAACAGGTGTATGTTAGAAAAAATAATAAATGTAATTAATTTCAGTGCTTCTGTTTGAGGACTTTGTCGTCACTGATCCACAGGATAATAGGGTAGAGAAGCTTCTTTGAAGAGTGCATATTCAGGATTTAATTAATCTCTGCGAGCTGGAATTTATTGCAACTACACATCTCGATCATTATTAAAGAATTTTCAGTGGCTATTGAAGAAGACCATTCGTATTACTTGTAGCTATGAAGAGCTAAGTGAAGTATTTGTCGGATAGTACATTTGATAATTTGAAACCCTCTGCTGGAGCAGCTAGTGAAATGGCAACTGCAAGAAGATAGTTGTATGAGAAATTGGAATTTTGACACTGCTCAAAAGACTTAGTTGTGTAAGATGTCGATCTCAGTGACAAGCTCTTTGAAGAGGACCTGGAGGGTTTAATGCAGTAGTCTTTAAAGAGTACAAAGCATGTCCAGCTGCTTAAATATCAATCAATCAATCTAAAAATGATAGCAGTAATGGGAGGCCCTTTCCACGTCCAAGGATTATGTGATATGAACCCTCAACTAATAAGTCTCGATTTCAACCAAACAGCAGAATAGTGTCTCTAAGTCTGCTCAGGGGTCCAGGAATAATAAGCATTTCTAACTAAGCAGAAACTCGAGCTTCTGCAGGAAAGGTTAGAGGCAGTTTGAACTTCTTTTAGAAGATATGATTTAGAGACCATCAAGGATTAGTGGGTGATGTGATGGAGGTAATTGCACTGGAATATTTCTTGGAGTTTCAGACTCCCTTTCCAAGAAGTTGATCCCTTCCCAAGAGTTCAGAAAAGAGAATTACTTTCAAGACATTATTCTGAGTTTACTATGCAAAAACACATAAGTTCCAGTCATGGAAGAAGATCACAGGCAGGGATGGTAGGGTTTGGTGTTTTTGATGAAGACATCATTGGGGGAATTTCAGCTGGCGGTGCCTCAGTATAATCCGCTTTAACACCATCGCTGCTAGTGATATTTTGCTCCTGTTATGTAATTTTCAAAAGTCCATTGTTCATGACGAGCTGGGCTCGTCATCAGCCTGGCAGGAGGCTACTTCATGACGAGCCCAGCTCGTCATGAGCCTGGAAGGGGTTAAGAAGAATACTCTTTAACAGATGATTTATATGATATTAGAGGGGAATTATCTAGTGTTATTGGACCTTCAGGATGCCTATGTGCATGTGCCTTTAAGGAAGGAGCATCAGAAATACCTGAGGCTTGCAATGAACAATGTTTATTGGCAGTTTCAAGTCTAATCTTTTGGTCTGAAGGCTTCGCCCAGATTTTTCACCAAGGTATTGTCCCCAGTAATGATATTTCTGTACAAAAGGGACATTCAGATCCATTCATATGTCAACAACATTGATTGTTTCCCACTCCCAGATGGAACTGATACTTCATGATCAGATGGTGGTTTAGATTCTGGGGAAATTTAGGTAGCTTATGAAGATGTCAACAGTCCAACTTCACAAAGCCATGAATGTATTGGGGCTTGGTTACGGACAGATATTCTTTGGATCTGTCTTCCTCAATAGATGAAAATGAAGTTGATGTAGAGGCTAAATCGGTGTCTTCAAAGAGACCAACCTTTAGCCAGAAAGTTTCCTTAAACTTAAGGTGACCTGGTCTGTATATTATGATTAGGGCTCCTAGTTTTATGGTATTTTTGTTTAACATTTCCGCCTATATTTATCCATATTTATTTTTTGTCCATCTTATTGGTACTTATCATATTTATTTTGTTTAAAGAATAAATGTAGCTGTAAAATTGTATATTTCTGCATTTATAGGACTCTTAACATGGATGCCTGGCACACTTTATCAACTTAAGCAGCGACGTATAACAAAAGACTAAACTCACACATGCATATTAACATCAGTCTACAAATATATGTTAACATATGCCTGTATTTCAGGAAATCTCATCCTGTGTTTTAACCCTCCATGCTGACTGCCTGCTAGGCTGTTGCCTAGAATTCATGAAAGACAGCATGGAGAGTTTCTCACAAGAAGCACCATTTTCAGTATTTTTCCGCTTTAAAAAATAAATACAGCCAGGAAACGCATTGTTTTCTGTCTGTATTTATCTGTCAAAGTCATTAAAAACAGAACATCTGAATCCTTAATTATGATATATTAGCTGTGAAGATTTCTGTCTGAGGATAGTTCGAATCTTGTTAGTAAGGATCCTTTTTCTTTGAAACTGCATGGCCATTTGTGCTCACAAAGGCATGTCTGCATTTTAAGCCACTGGTCCATCGTATGCTTAGCCAGTGGCAACCGACATCACGGAACTTTGAGGCAAAGATTCCTGTTTAAAGAGTATCTGAAGGCCAGCTTTAATGGTGGTTGAACTATCGACATTTAGAAAGAGTAATTCACCTGCAGTGCCAGAACTCAATGGTGGTCACTATAGATGCCAGGAAGAAATGTTGGAAAGCTGTGTTGGGAATGAAGACGGCCTAATGATTCTGGTCAAGACAGGATGGATCACATTTCTTAAATTTGAGAGAGCTAATATCTGTTTTGAAGTGTCTTCAGTTCTTCAGGACAAATGTTTAGAGAATGGAGAATGGAGTTGATAATGAAAACAGATGGTTCAGTGACCATGACCTATCTGAGGCGACCATTTTAACTGGTTCAAGAGCTTTAAAACTATTGATGCAAATCCTTTTGAGTTGGGCAGAAAAGAACTTTACATCTCTGTAGGATCACAGTGCTGCTGCCCCCAATATCTCTACAGCAGCTGAGGTTGGCAGTTTGGAAGTTGAAAGAGAAGGTCTTGGGAGTTGAGGGCTTTCTCTTTTAGTGTGTAAATCCACTGAAGCCCGGTGAGTCTAATGGGTGTTGCACGCCTGAGGCAATGTGTAAGTATTTGTGTAACAATGAAAACAATAATTAAGTGAAAACACAAAACAAGAAACTTCCCATACCAACAAGCATTTGCAATGCAATAGGTCTCGTATTAGGAAAGTTAGAGCTATTGTAAATGACACTTTTTTTATTTAGGTTTTGTTTTTGAAAATTGCGAAAATAATAGCTTTGTCATTTACAATGCCAATGGTTATAACTCTCGCAAATGTGACACCTATAGCATTTGTAATGCAATATGTGTTGTATTTACGTGACTTACATGTATTGATATTACAAATAACAATGTGTTTTAATTTTTTTTAATAATTAATACTTAAATAAAAGTTTTTGTAATTTATAATGGCAATAGCTTAAACTTTTGTAAATAACATTTGTGAAGATTATGTTCAGTGTATTTCATTGTGACGAAAATCCAAGAACATATGTCAAATATTAACATATTTTTGTTACATTTGTAATAAAGCTTGAAACATTGAGATAACATATTTGAACCAGTTGTTGTTGAATGGTTGCACCGATTGATGCTGTGGTGGAGCTCAGTGATGTTGTGGTGCCACTGAGTGATGCTGTGGTGGTGCTGAGTGATGCTGTATGCTATTCTATGTTTTGTTTTGCTATCCTATGTTTTGTTTTGTTATGCTATGCTATGCTGTTTTGTTATGCTATGCTATGTTTTGCTATGCTATGCTATGTTTTGCTATGCTATGCTATGTTATGCTATGCTATGTTTTGCTCTGCTTTGTTATGCTATGTTTTGTTGTGATTTATTATGCTATGCTTTGTTTTGCTATGCTATGTTTTGTTGTGTTGGTATGCTATGCTGTGTTTTGCTATGTTATTATGTTTTGTTCTGTTTTGTTCAGCTATGCTATGTTTTGTTTTGTTAAACTATGCTGTTTTGTTGTGTTTTGTTATGCTATGTTATGTTATGCTATGTTTTGTTATGCTATGCTATGTTTTGTTTTGCTATCCTATGCTTTGTTTTGTTATGCTATGCTATGCTATGTTTAGTTTTGCTATCCTATGCTTTGTTTTGTTATGCTATGTTTTGTTGTGTTTTGCTAGGCTATGCTTTGTTATGCTATGCTATGTTTTCTTATGCTATGCTATGTTTTGCTCTGCTATGCTTTGTTATGCTATGTTTTTATGCTATGCTATGCTTTGTTGTGTTTTATTATGCTATGCTTTATTTTGCTATGCTATGCTATGTTTTGCTGTGTTTGGTATGCTATGCTATGCTGTGTTTTGCTATGCTATATGTTTCGTTATGTTTTGTTAAGCCATGCTATGTTTTGTTGTGTTTTGTTATGCTATGTGTTGTTGTATTTTGTTATGCTATGTTTTGTTATGCTATGTTTTGTTATGCTATGCTATGCTTTGCTGTGTTTTGTTATGCTTTGTTGTATTTTGTTATGCTATGCTAGGTTTTGTTATGTATGCTATGGTTTGTTGTGTTTTGCTATGTTTTGTTATGCTATGCTGGTGAGGGTGGGTGGGTGAGGGTGGGTGGGTGAGTGAGGGTGGGTGGGTGAGTGAGGGTGGGTGAGTGAGGGTGGGTGGGTGTGTGAGTGAGGGTGAGTGTGTTAGAGCGAGGGTGAGGGTGAGAGGGTTGTGAGGTTGTGTATCCTATGCTTTTTTTTATGCCATGTTATGTTTTGTTATGCTATGCTGATGAGGGTGTATGAGGGTGAGTGAGTGAGGGTGAGTGAGGGTGTGCGAGGGGGTTTGAGGGTGAGGGCGAGGGTGTGATGGTGTATGAGGGTGAGAGGGTTGGGAGGGTGTGAGGGTGATATTCTCCCAAACCCTGATGTGCTGACCTCCTGATTAACACTCGACAATGAGTGGCGGAAAAGTGAATCAACCAATATGTGCACCATTTGCAGGAAACAAAATTGTAAAAGTGCCAATATAAGAACGGTCAACAACAGTCCTAGTGCTACAATATGGCAGTGAACCATATCAAATCAGTCAACTCAACATGGCCTTGTATGTAATAATGTAACCAAAACCCAGTGTCGCAATAAGCAAAACTAGCACGACTTCATGAACCAGTCATCTCCCCCACTCAGTACCAAAGCACACAAACTTGCACATACATAGAGAGAAGGAAAGGGAGAAGGGTGAGGGAGAGAGAAAGAGAAGGAAGGGGGAGGGAGAGTGAGGTAGGGATGGGAGGCAAGAGGGTGAGAGAGAGAAGGAAGGGGAGAGCGAGAGAGAGAGAGAGAGGGAGGGAAGAGGGTGAGAGAGAGAAAGAAGGGCCGAGAGATGGAGGGAGGGAAGAGGGAAGGGGAGAGGGAGCAAGAGAGAGAGAAGGAAGGGGCAAGAGAGGGTGGAGAGAGGGGAGGTAAGAAGGAGGGAGAGAAAGAGAGAGAGAGGGGAGGGAGGGAGGAGAGAGGGGGAGAAAGAGAGAGAAGGAAGAGAGCGAGAGAACGAGAGTGAGGGAAGGAGGGGCGGGAAGAGGGAATGAGAGTGGGAGTGGGAGAAGGAGCAAGAGAGAGAGAGGGTGAGAAAGAATAGAGGAGGGGGGGTCTAAAAAAATGACTCTCTCTCCATCAGAAAATACTTAGAAGGTCCCAAAAGCGAGACCTGGTGGGCTATGCCAATGCTTGTTTTGTTTGCAGTGGGAAGAGGCTCAGAGGAAGCAGCCATGGAGGAGCTGGGTGTTGGGGATGTAAGCAAATGGTGGAAACGAGACTGTCCCATTGTTCGGGGCCTCGAGGCGAGTTTGGGGATAGGGAGCAAGATTCTGCCCTGCTAGAGAAGACGGTTCCTGAATCCGACCTGTGTGGTAGTGACCTTCGCCCCTCCCCACCCCTAGCCCCCAACCTGAAGTTCTGGACTTCAAAGATAGTAACACAACCTTGGTATGATAATGTTCCAACTGCTCGGGAGCTTGCTTAGCGCCTTGATGTGCACTCCCGTGCGCCATGAGCCATTCCAGACCCTCGGCTCGGTCACCTCTCAGCCCCTGACACCCTTGCCTGGCTAGGCCTTCGCCAGAAAGATGGGAAGGGCTTAGAAAATCGCTCAGTGAGCTTAAGAACAGGGTTCAAACAACATTTACCAGCAACAATGCGATAGAAGACGGATAGCAGGAGCACCGCTCCATTTCATGGCGCTCTGGTCTGTGTCCTTGTGGCACGCGGGTATTTCCTGTTGCTAAACGCGCCTTCATAAACATTTCTAAATTGGAGGGCCGTGAGGCTGACGACAGCAGATAATCGGGTCACGGCTGGGCTCGGCTTCTCAGTCAACTCATCCCACTGTTTTTCTAGGCCCCCAAAGGCTCCCTTAGCAGGTGCTCAGTGTTCTGCTTTGGAAAATAACAGCCATACTTTACTTGAGAAATACACCAATATGACATTATTGGAACAAAAACACAATGAAACAACCTACTTTTATCTTTATTTTGATTTTTTATTTACTCAGAGGCGTCACGCAGATAAGCATGGCACACATGCAGTACCTACTACAATGGACAATGTTTTAGGGTAGAATTTTGTTCCACACTACTTTTGTCATTTCTAAACTCTCTACAGAGCGGGGATTACTATTTGCCTATGTCGGGATTCAAACTAATGTGCAAATTACACCAGATGTCAACAGCAGGGGATTTACTCGTCCAGCCACCTTGCTGACATATTAATTATCATACTTTACCTCCGAGGTAACATAGCAGGTTAACACTGCTGCTGCAGGAACCAACTGTGCACCAGGTAGTCGACGCCAGGCAAATACTAACAGGTGTTAGCTTTTTCACAAATACTATAAGGTTGAAGGATGGGTCGCAAGAGTAGAACACCTTGATAAACAGGTTAAGTTGCTTACTGGTGCATTTAGAACTTGACAGACGAAGGTAAAAGACGCCCGAGTGCTTCTATCAAAATCATGAGATGCCAAGAATCTTCCAAAAAAAACTGCCGGCGGTATGAGTATAGTTCACATTACATCACTTACTACAAGTTTCAAGACAAAAAAAATCTGCATGAACGTGCACGTTAAGGTGCAACAAAATCATTTAAGGCAGAGATATGAGCCCTCACCCATACTTCAAAGCAGACCATTTAAGAACTCAAACAGATGGGCTGCTTTGTGCTGTGGCACCTCAAGTATGTTAATAACAGAAAAGTTGTTTGAAACGTCGCTATTACTTCAATATTTCTTTCTCTACAAAATACTACACTGTAAGCCATGTGCAGTGACGGGCTTGCCTCCTGCCGCGGCACAGATCCTCTGGAGGTAATGTCAAACACACACAAATAGCAATGCTTATCTACATCTACAAACTTGAGACGGCATTCGGAAAAAATAAATCGGAAACTTTCAACAAGATAACGACGAGTAACCCAATCAAATTTCTACACCCATAATGTTGAACCGAGACAGCATCTGATGTGCAATGCAGAAACTTGGTGTATTCCGCCGTTCAACAATACTGCATCAGGCCAGACTGGGCCCTGTGGACAGCAGAAAGAGCCATGTTTTGCAGAGACAGCACGGTCTTGTAGAAAGACACCGTTTACCAGTCAGAGAGTGAGTTCTTAAAATAATATATATTCTAGTAAATAAGCAGATAAAGCGAGCCCATCAGCTTGTTGTGATAGCATGCAGCAGAGGGAACGGATGACTGCTCAGGAACAAGGAAGTAGCGAAAAAGCGAAAACAAAACTTACCAGCCGCTCGGCTGTCTACAGACAACAAGGCACGGCCTGCAGCCGTGAATAAGTGACGGCGGGGTCGGGGCAGCTGAAGCCTTTGATGAGGCAAATACTGCTGGCAGGGGGAAGCCTGTGGGGAAATGCAAGCTTGTGCACGAAGGAGCTTGTGGTCACGTGATTTCACGTGAACTGTTGAGAATCCTCCTCATAAAAAGTCAGCTTTGTGGATGGACAGCATTAGGTCTCTCTACGAGACCTAAAAATCGAGTAAATGTTATATAAATAAATCCAGGCCAAAATGACAAAAATCCAATCCGTAGAATCGCAGATATGCAAGTTTAAATATTTAAGTGAGAATAGCGCAACAAAATCAAAGCAACAACTGTGACGTACCGTGACAAAGTCACAAGTTCACGCCAGCCACAATGAAGTGCCGGCAGGCTACAGGTACTCATTTAGGTCCGTTGAACACAGTATCTTAATCCTGGTTGTAAAGCAGGGTGTTATCCTGCATCAAGGATGCGTTGCGCAGTAGAGACGATGCAATGTCAGGTCATGGAGTTGCGTCACGTAGCAGTAAATTTGGGGAGCTATGAAGTGCGATGCATTGTCCTTGTGTGGAGATGCGTCATGTTGCTGCGCTTTTGATGGGCTGTGTTGGGCGAGGTACTTGTGTGGTGATTCATCGCGCAGCAGCTGTTCCAATGGACGATTCGAAGTCCGCGCAGCAAAGGTGACTTTCTGGTTCTGTCGGAGATGCATTGGTTCGGATGAATCTACTGATGGGATAGCAGAGAACATTTAGGCCCACTTTCAAAGGACCAGAACTGGGGTGGCACAAGTTGGGAGGGCAGGACTCAAAGATGGTAGAGTCCAGGCGCTCAGTTCATGTTTGTTGGAAGCCTAGCCTGTCCTTAAGGCTTCTGATCAGGGGGCTAGCCAACTAACCCTTGTAGTCACTCTGGGGTCCCGGGTTTAGAGATGCAGGTCCAGTCCTCTTCACACAGACAAGACGGTAGCAGGTCAATGCAGCAGTCCTTTTAGTAGCACAGCGTTCCTTCTTCCTGGTACAGGCCACAGCTCCACAAGTGTACAGAAGAGTTGGGGTCTGAAGTCCAATATTTATACCTGGTGCCCAGTTTGAAGTAGCCGAAGATTCTAGAGTTTTCAACCTCCCTGAGGTGACGGGCATCCCCTTCCTCCCCGTCCTAGCCCCAGCTTGTCTGTGGTCACAAAAGACAAGTGTCAAACTTTTTGTGAGAGTGCTCAGGCTCCTCTCCCTCGTTCAGTTATGTTCCCTTAGGCTCACTGTCTGGGTGCAATACACAAAGACAAACTACCAGCTACATCTAGTCATGTGACCTAATTTCAGGCTGCAGGCACCAAATGGTTGGGACAAGAAAATGCCAATGTTCTAAAAGTGGAATTTTCAGAATTGTGACCAAAAAATCTGATTTAACCATTAAAAAGGGCTTATAATTACAATTCTTAAGACACTAAACTCAATCTGTCCACCTGCTCCCAAATGAAAGTTCTCACTTATTAAATGTAATAAGGCAACCCAATTTTATCCTTTGGGAGAGGTAGGTCCTACAGTGGTGAAACACTAATTTGGGAGTTTTTTATTATTGGGATATGTAAAACTTAAAGTGCATGTCCAATGTTTTAAATACACTGCATCCTTCCCTCTGGGATGATCAGGGTCTACCTTAGGGGTGATATATTAAACAGGAAGGTTTGGGTCTAGCAAAAAGCAATTTAGCAATCTCGAAATGGCAGTTTAAAACTGCACAAACAGGCTGCAATGGCAGGCCGGAGACATTTTTAAAGGGCTACTTAATTGAGTGGCTCAATAATTGCTGCAGGCCCCTAGTAGCATTTCATTTACAGGCCCTGGGTACGTGTAGCACTACTTTACTAGGGACTTTCAAGTAAATTAAATATGGCAATTGGGTGTAAGTCAAGTCTACCACTTTTAAAGGGAGAACACAAACACTTTAGCACTGGTAAAGTGAGAAGAGTCCTAAAGGCAGCAAAAAACAAAAACAAAGTCTGCAAAAGAGGAGGGTTGAAGGCAAACAGTTAGGAGAGAACCATGCCAAGGATGTCGGGTCTAACACTTCCAGACATATCGACCTAGGTATCTTGACTAGTAGCCTTCTCTATTTGAGAATTTTTTATGACTTATTGTGTTGATGTTGGGCCCGTTTGTTGCATCAAAGGAGAATTCAGTTTTTCATATGACACAGGAAATAGTTCTACTGTTATTTTCAAATTCTACAGAGCCAGACCGTTTGTTGTGTTTGGATATAGTCAACCCCTAGAGAAGATTAATTGTGAATGATCTGCTGAATTCCGAAATTTGACTGTTAATTTTGGTCAGGCCAATAGAGGTCGAAAGTCATCATTGTCTATCTTGGGTAGTTGGATTAAGGAGGTGAGTTTTACTGCATGTCCGAAATCCAGATGTGTTCTTTCAGACTCTGTACAGACTCACTCTAGTAGGGAGATGCCTGCTTCCTAAAAAGTGGTCTGGGTTCTTGATTACTGACATCTGTGCTGCAGTGACTTGGTCCATATCCTGGACCTCAGTTATCATTACAGATTGGACTTAATCCAAGGATCTGATCTGGAATTTGGTACATAACATTGTGGGTTCATTGGCGATGTCATGAAGTGTTTCTGATGTCAGAAGCCAGGTCCATGTTTCCTTTTGAAATATTTTATTTGTCGCATTACTCCTGTTCGATTTGTTTTTTTTATACAAGCTAATCTTTACTTTGACTTGTCTGCGTGAATAAGGAACAGAACAAGGAATAGTTTGAGGAGGTAATGCCTGATTTGCCTACCAGTAGTCTTAATTAATTTCCATTCTTCATTCTGTGTAACAGTACTTAAGTTACCATCCTGCTACCCTAATTATGAGGGAGGTCTGGCAGGGAGCTTTATAACACAATGTTATACATGCATCATCCCTTTTAAATATATAAAGGGCTGGTTGCTTATGTTCAAGGATAAGAGTTGCTTGGCAGGGTATATCTTTAGTGAGGCAGGTCCTCACTACTGCATGAGTAAGTTCTGGGACTAAGAATGAGGACTCAGAGTAAAGATTATTACCCGCAAGTAATCCATTTGGTAATTTCCAATAGTAATGAACCCAGCTCCTAAGTGTCTCTAAACCGAGCATAGTCCTCCTTGGCCTACTTGCTTTTTGGTTACTAGGCCATACACAATATGTAACTGGTGCTGTGTGGTAAACGGGAGAAGAGATCAATCTCTCACAAAGTATAGAGGGAACGTGACCTGAGCTTTTGTGATAGGTTGTCGGTTAAAATAGAACACAATACAAACTATATAATGCCATTTATTAACAGGTGTGTTACACATCGGATATCTTCCGTTCCAATTCCCTAGTGGCTCCACCAGATGTTTAACCCTTCTATTATTATAGGTTAGGCAAAGTTAACTACTATAGAAATGTATAACTGGAATTTAGAAATAAAGAAAGATAGTATCAGTTTGAATGGTTTATCTAGGGTTTATTGCAACTTTAACAAGCATTTGCAATGCAATAGGTCTCGCATTAGGAAAGTTTGAGCTATTGGTATTGTAAATGACACATTTTTTATTTATGTTTTGTTTTTGAAAATAGCCAAATTAATAGCTTTGTCATTTACAATGCCAATAGTAATAACTTTCGCAAATGTGACACCTATAGCATTTGTAATGCAATATGTGTTGTATTTACGTGACTTGCATATATTGATATTACAAATAACAATGGCTTTTAATTTTTATTAAATAATTAATACTTAAATAAACGTTATAGTAATTTATAATGGCAATAGCTTAAAGTTTTGTAAATAACTTTTGTGAAGATTATGTTTAGTGTATTTTATTGTGACGAAAATCCAAGAACAGAAGTGAAATATTAACATTATTAATATTAATATTTTTGTTACATTTTTAATAAAGCTTAAAACATTGAGAGAACATATTTGAACTAGGTGTTGTTGAATGGTTGCACAAATTTATGCTGTGGTGGCGCTGAGTGATGGCCAACGAGTGATGCTGTGGCGTTCAGTGATGCTGTGGTAGCGCATAGTGATGTTGTGGTGCCCCTGAGCGATGCTATAGTGGTACGGAGACATGCTGTATTCTATGCTATGTTTTGTTTTGCTATGCTATTTTAGAGGGTGAGGGTGTGTGAGGGTGAGGGTGTGTGAGGGTGAGGGTGTGTGAGGGTGAGGGTGTGTGGGTGAGGGTGTGTGAGGGTGAGGGTGAGTGTATGGGGTTGTCAGGTTGTGGAGTTGTGACTGGGTGTGAGGGTGGGGGTGAGAGGGTGAGGGGGTGTGATGGTGAGCGGGTGTGTGAGGGGGATGTGTGAGGTTGAGGATGAGACGGTGTGAGGGTGAGGGACTGCGTGTCTGCGTGTGCGAGAGCGCGTTTTCAGAGCGGTGTGTGTATCTGCGTGTGCAAGAGTGAGTGGGCGTTGTCAGAGCTGTGTGTGTATCTGCATGTGCGAGTGTGAGTGTGTTGTTAGAGCTGTGTGTGTGTGTGTCTGTCTGTCTCGTGGCCTGGCAGAGCAGTGTCTCCTAGTCCTGGAAGGTCATGTTTGCTGAGTGTCATTGAGATACTTTGGCAAAGCAGCGTTTGTGTGCCCTGGTGCCCAAGTTACTGAGTGCTCTGAGCGACATGGAGGTGCACTGGCAAAGCTGTGTATGCATGACCTTGTTCCTATAGCCGTGGCATGAAGCAAATTTCCCCATTACAACCATGGCCCCTCACTTCATCCCACCTACATCACTACTGATAACATAAATGGAGGGACTTCCTATGAGGGAGAAATATGGGAGAAAGATGAATGCTTGGCTCTGCCAAGCCTAGTAAAATGTATTGAATATTGCAGTTAGCATGATAATGAGTGAGATTTATATAGTGCAACGAATACCCCAAGGTACATCGATCGGTTGAGGAATTAAGCTGCAGAGTACTACATATGAGCTTTGAACTAGCCACATTTGTAGGTTTTTATAGCAAGTTTGAGACCATCAGATATTGCTTATAGATAGAGGAAGACAATTCCACGCCATGGCTTCCAATGACAAAAAAGACTGACTTCCAGCATGACTAGGTCTGAACCGAGGGATAGACAGTACCTGAGAGGACTAAAATTGTAAATTGCACCATGATGCATGACAACTACCTCAGTGAAGAGCCTTGGACATCTTGTTATCTCAAAGGATTCTGGGCTTCCGGGAGAAGTCAGCCATGTCGCGGAGAAGAGTTGGGTCTCATTTCTGGACCCTTTTAAGACCTCTTTGGTTTACTAAGTCGTGCAGAATATGTGTTTCTTTTGTAGCTCCTGAACCCCATTGAATGCAAAGATATTACAAATGGGTGTCATTCTCGCTGATCTCAGATGTAACTCTGAGTGAATCTAGTTTGGAATTTGTGAAGGTGTGAGTACAGGAAACATTAAAGCATGAATCAACTCTGTCTCCCCAACAGTAACTGGTCTGAAACACCAGCCACCACTCACTTGGCACTTTGAAAAATCACAGTCATGGTTGCGTTCTGGGCATTTTTCAACAGAGTTACTGGAATGCAATACACTTTTAATTCATGTTGAGTCACCATGTTCCGTCATCCACTTAACTTTTATTAGACATTTTGAAACCCAAAGAACAGAGATTTTCTCAGCTCTTACTCTGCAGACTTCATGTAATAATTAGGCTCAGGGCATGAAGCACACTGGTTTCAGTGTTAATGTAGTACATCTGGTAAACTGGTAAGAGGAATGGTGCCTGTACCACAACATGAAAAGGGGTCTGGTATTGGTTGGTTTACAACTAGCCATGTAAAAAAGGCAATCATTTGAGTCTGTCTCAAGATAGATGGTCGATCTGCCAGCATCAAAAGGTGACAATTACCCTTGTACATGGTGGCTACATCCACACACAAATAACTAACGTGTTTCACTTTTGCTGACAAAATATGTGTGTCAATGAAAAAATGTTGAGAGCTTAATTTAAAGGTCCTGAAATGTTTTGCTAATGTATAAGATGGTGCTGTGTACGGCACAGTCAGCTGTGATGGGAACTTATAGAAAATGTACAATGCTGTGACTGAACGAGTGGAGCGAAAACAGCTATGAGTACTTATTTACAAACACAACAATGCAGTACAATGTACTACATTAGACAAATATGTCAGGAACAACAAGCACATGGAGTTATCTGGTAGTTACTTGTAGTGCTTTAAATGGACATGTAGAAGTGCAGGTACTCACTAAGGAGAGTACCTGTTTGCCCCTGAGAAGTGCTGGTGCTCCGTCATTAAATGTATTGGAGCAATGCCGAGAAGTGCTGGCACCCTCCCTTTCAACGTAAAGAAGTGCGGGCACTCAGTACCGGACATCTACTAGCTATTTAAAGCACTGTTTGCATGTGTCTGTTCAGTGAATCCACCAGATAGGATGTGATGAAAACCCAATTAAGTTAAATTATTAGAATAGCATCTGGAAAAGCTTGAACCCTGGGATGCACAAACTAATCACCCTCCACTCTATCAACACATACTAATCACCCTCCACTCTATCAACACATACTAATCACCCTCCACTCTGCCGACACGCCTGCGGTCTCATTGTATAAAATACTACCCCGCCTGGCAGGGGTGCTCCAGCGGGGAAGGGCGGGGGAATCACTTAAACAGCCACCCTCTACTCTGTGCTGCCCCGACTGCTGGGGTGGTATAGGGTGACGGGAGAGGTGGCGTTCTGTGATGGGAGGTGGGGCCACCGATGTGTCTTCGTTTCCGTGGTAACGGTGCGCAGCCATCACCTCGCTACTTCAGTGCAGGCTAACGCTGGGAGGTGTAGTCTTCACAGGCCATGGAGCAGCTGAATCGCACCTGCGCAGTACTGGCTGTTTGGTGGCGGGCAACTCCCTGAATCCGAGAGAGGAAGGAGCCAGCTGGCGGGAGGCTGTGAGGAGAGGGTTGCAGGGCAGACCACCTGGAGCAGAGGTCCCGGCCGGAGCGAGCGCCCAGCTGCTGTCCGGAAGATGTCTACGGTCCTGGTGAGAAGAGACTCCAGCAAGAGGCTGCAGAACCTCCTGAAGTAAGGGCGGGGACTCCAGGAGTGTGTGTGTGTGGGGAAAACGTAGTTATGTGGGATATTATGATGGGAGGCAACGTGCCTCCCTCATCCATACGGCGCTGCGCAATGGACCCGTTCCTCTCCCGGCAGGACTGCTGGCTCGAGGGGTGGTCTCCCCGTGGCCCAGCCAGTGAAGGCACCTTGTGCCTGGGGTGGCTGGGGCCCCCTTTGTCTGCGTGGATGTTCCTGCCTCCCCACCTCAGGCAGGCACATGCGTTTGTGGGCGCCGGTCGCCCATGCGCTCCCCTTGTGCAGAGCGCTCTGTTCAATTTACTGGATGTAAAGAGTCTCTCGGTTTCTAAGTGGCCCCCCCCTCTCCTCCCGTGGCAGGGGGTGCGATGGCTCACAGACACGGTGATCTCACCGGGGGAACTTGAACGCATTCTGTAAGTAATTCCAGCAGTGCCCGGGATGCGTTGTGGGAGTGGAGGTGAGCCTTGGAAATAATTATAAAAGGGAGCATCTTAATTCAAAGCCAGCCTTGAAAATATTGCTGAAAGCGAGCGTGTTAATTCCAAGGCAGCCTCGGAGATAATGATGAAAACGAAACTGATGAAAGCGAAACTGACACCGCACACACAGCAATCAGCCAGCAGCGCGCTCCCGCGGTTAAAACTGACTCTGAAAAAGCTGCGTGCGACTCGTGTCTACATTCCCAGAAACGGGTGACAATAGTTGTCGAGAAGACTGCAGCAATGCTGTGCATTGCTTGTGTCTAGGCTCGACCTAAAAACGAAATCGATAAAATAACTTGCAGAAGCATCATACAATTGATTTTCAGTTGTTGCCTTCTGACCTTTCCTCAGAAATACTTCAAAAAACACTGAACAAGTGGCATCAATGTAAAATCATTTCAGATAAGAAATATTGTAATTTCAAATGCTTTTTAATAACCTTGCTAGCAGTAACCGGACTCATCTCACATATGATTGCAATATTTCTGTGAGTTAGTGCTGCTAAGTTTAGAACAAATAACAGAATAGAGACTTTATTTAATAAGTTTAATTAAACAGTAGCAATATTACCAAAATACGTTTAGAACATATTTCTTTTCTCTGTGACAAAATCAAAGATAATATCAAGTTTATTTGCTGTGGTGTGTATACGTATGCCTAAAACAATGTTAAAAGGCTGTAAACAGATGTTTTTTATTTTTCTTAAAATGTTTTAGTTGTGCAGGTTCCCCTTGTGCATAGCGGTGGAGCATCAACCTACATGATTTACCCCCATTTTTTGCCCCCAAATTTGCCTTGTGCTTTGTGTAATCCGTGAAGTTTGGTTCATGTAGATCAGGCTCTGTTCATGGTGGGGGAAAATAGGATCTTCTCCAAGAAAGGGTGTGACAGGAGCTTTTGTTGTCTGTGCACAGTTGGACGTATCTGTGTGGTCTGTATTCAACTGTATAGCCAATCTGTGGAAAATATGGCAATCTGTTGAGCTGTAGTTTTTTACTCCATAGAAAAAGATTGGAGAAGTTTTGGACATCTCTCCTAATCATAATGAAGCTTTTACCATTGTGATCAGTGCATACTACTCAGATATTTCACAACATGTATTAAAAAGCATTCTTAACAAAGAAATACCTCTATCTTGACCATATGTATTCTCAAACATTTCCCCAAGGGCCACAAAGACATGCCCGAGGACCACACCAATGCCAGCGGGGCGAGAGTCTGGGTGATGAAAGATGGGCGTAGATGCATGGTACGGACAACAAACCGAGCCTTCACGTGACTTTAGTCTGCCATCAACACTCTATTGTCATGCATCAAGAATGAAAAATGTCCTAGCTATCGTAACGGAAAGTTTCAATTCTGTTAAGGACTCTGAGGCGAGGATTATGCTTTACTTTCTTTACTTTATCAGATAGCAGACATTTTAAAACAACACAAACAAAACCACATTTCCAGCAGTCCCAGGAAATTGGTGAGGAAAAACGAAAAAGGGACAAAAATATTTCTAAGTCCAATGTCCAATCACAGCACCAGATCCACTATATAGTTCCTCTTCAGACTGTTGCCCTTCCTCTTTTATTGCTCGAGTCACGCCATCTGTCTTATTCTATGCATCTTGTTTCCCAGAATCTGCTCCTGGAACCAAAACACAAGATCAGGGCTAGAAATCCAACATCGGCAAAATAAATTATTTGCATACAAGCTAACAAATCATTATTTAACAGCAAACTCTGGACTTTGAAACACCCGGATTCCCAAACCCAACTGATCCAAATTGGGATACAAGACCACTTCAATTTATGCAATTATGTCAACAAATGTAAAAAAAAAAAAGAGAGAAATATTGTACTTTCCCCAAACGGGCGGGTATTTCAGAAGATCTCCACAGGTGGGATAATCTTCGCCTCCGAGTCCTTAATAGAATTGAAACTTTCCGTTACCATAGCTAGGAAATTTTTCATTCTGCCAGGACCAGAGGCTTCAGATTATACTGGTTTAAAGCTTACTTACCACCAAGTGTGCCATATCAATAATAGGTTTGAAATAGAACCTTTTAAAGGTTGAATCCGAGGACCAATCTGCTGCATTCATTATGTCTTCCAATCTTGCCCCAAGAGTGAAACCCTTGGAAGCCATCTCACCCCTTGCTGAATGAGGTACGAATTGTCGTAGGCTAATAGCAACCTCCTGCATGACCCATCGCACCCAACGTGCAATCGTAGGAGATGACATTGCCTTATGTGGCTTCCAGGGGTGATCGAAAGTTGTCTCTCCCCTGGATGTCTAAGCTCTAAAGACATTTCTTCATATGCTTTTAAGCATTAAACCACACACAGTTTTGGGGAATCAGGAACACTCTGGGTATTCCATCACTCTAGTGTGACATTTGGTCCTTCGCTGAATGGCAAATGACACGCCAGAGGTAGAGAAAACTCTGCCTGTAATGTCCAGGGCCCTTGCATTCGAAACTCGCCTACAGGAGAGAAGACTAAGGAACATCGCCAGCTTAGAAGACAGCTTCTTCCTTGACAAGAAATCATTGGCTTGCCAAGAAAAAAAACAAATTGAGAACTCTATTGACCTCCCATAATTCCGAGTATCTCGGCTCAGGAGGCAATGACAGCCTGAGTCCCCTCAGAAGCCGACAAACAAAAGGGTGCTCCCTGACGGGTGCCTCTTGCACCAGAACATGTCCCGCTGAAATGGCGGACTGAAAGGTATCTTAAGCTAAATCCTGTTGGGCTAAGGTCGCCAGGAAGTTCAAAACCTAGACTACATCTGCGCCCACAGGATCACAACCCCGTCGCACACACCAACAACACCATTGCCACCAGGCTGATCGATATCTCTTTACTGTACTATCAGCCCAGGCCTTGGACAAGAGGCTCTCAGCGAACTCCAAAAGGACTGGGATTGACTATCTACTCCTGTAAGCCTCCACGACCTGAGATGCAGGGATCCGCTGAGCACCATCTGATTTGGAACCTGATCTGAATTCAGAAGCAATATTGGAAAGTGGGGCAGTCATATTGGAAAATCCCAAGAAAGTTCCAGTAGAACTGGAAATCAAACTTGCGACCTACAAATCAGTGTGATGAGAACCACCTGCCGCCTAATCTGGGCCAACGCCCTAGTGATTATCGCAAAAGGCGGGAACACATAAGCTTGTTCCTGCGTCCAATCTTGCAGGAAAGCATCTGTGGCCACTGGTAACGGATCCGGCCTACAGCTGAAAAATCGAATAACCTGATGGTCCAGCCTGAAGGCGAAAAGAGCCACTGAAAAATGTTCCCAAAGGTCCTGCACCATTGAAAAAAAATGTCCGGATGTAACTTCCAAGGACTTGAATCTCTGAAGTGAAACAAATGCAAATCGGCCAGCTGATTCTCCCAACTGGGAAGATATTCTGCGGTCATTGAAATTTTATGATCTCGGCAAAACTGCCATAGGTTCGTTGTAAGATCTCAAAGCACCTTTGGACGGGTGCCACCAAGGTTTTTTATAAATCGGGCTGCTGAGATATTGTCTATTTTTAACCGGACACATGATTGAATCCGGTCCTTGGTCCAGTACCACATGGTGAAGGAACCCAGCAGCAGCTCTATGCAGTTGATATGCAGAGCCTGTTCCTGCGGCGATCATGATCCTCCTGTGGAAAAATCTCCACACCTGGCACCCCAACCTGACCTGCTGGCGTCTGACTCGATAACCAGGTCTGGGGTCGAGCCGAAAATTGCTCGCCCATTCCAAGCTTCCATGTGAGAGAGCCACCAACTAATCTCCTCTCGTGCTTCCTCGGACAGGGAAACTGAATGGGAATAAGTGAGCCTGTTCCTTATGCCAGCCCCAATGCATTTTGGGTTCGTGGAACCCTTCTTCAGGGGAACAGATTTGATGCAAACTAAGAAACAGTGATTGACCACCTGCTGGAACACAAATAGTAATACAAATTGAATTTTTAAGGAAAAATGGCAAAGACTTTGGAAATTAAAGACTACCATTGCATGTTTCCATCTGTACCAAGCCAGAAGTGGGTGCCGTCACCAAGCTCGAGAAGTGAGGTGCAAAAGAGACCAACGTATTGTGAAAAACATGTGAATGAGACTTTGCGAATGGACGCATTCACCAATCCCCTTGCCAAACCATGTCTTAACTGAATATTTACTAATGTGTGATTCCAACAAATCCAATGCTCTCCACAAGATAATACTGAATCTTTTCGTGCAAAACATCTCACCAGAAAAACGAGAATACATGAAACAGTGCAGCGGGTGATGTGACCTTATTACAATGTCTTGACCATTTCGAAATCTGAGAAAAACTGAAAGTGAGAAATACTGCGGTGAGTTGCCTAGGTCATTCAAAGCTGGTGGGGCCCACCTAGCACACTAGCACACGATTTATTGTGCTAAAAGTTCATCCATGTATGTGTGCCTGTGAAGGGTACAATACAGAGGAGTCAGTACTGAGCATTGTTGCCTTGTGAATGTATGTGCTGAATGCATGTGTGCTTACCAGTGGTACAATACTTAAAAGATGTAGTTCTGTGCAGTGCGTGCATGTTAAATGCATGTGCTGGGTGTATTTGTACCGGTGAGTGGTGATACATGAAGGATATAGTGCTGGTTAGTGTGTGCATTTTAAATACATAAGCTGGATGTATGTGTTCCTATGAGTGGTACCGTACATGGAGGATACAGTACTGTGCAGTGCACACGTGTTGTATACATGCACTGGGCCTGTGTGTGCCTGTGAATAGTGCAATACACCATTTTGGGAGACCAAGCCATGCATGGTAAAACACAGAAAGGAGGTAGAGATATTCCGCCCCCTCAGACCGATTTTGTGTATTGCTGCATTCCTCCAAGCTGGGTGGAACACACACTGGGGAAAGGAGGACCAGGCCTCCTCTGTACACTTCACAGAATGCTCTTTGATTCAGTGAGAGGTGACAGGGAAGGGGCCTGCACACATCTCTGGATGGAGTTTGGGCTGATAAGATAATCCTAAAGAGTAGGACTTGGGGCGTTGGGCTAAACTTTTGATGGACCTTTTATTGTGGCTGACATCCAGGTGACATCCATCTGCATCTAGTCACTCCCATGGCGTGTGTTGTGACACTATCTGCTTTGGAGACACTCTTTCTGTGACAGACTGCTTTTCAAGAGGAACAGGCAGCAGATGAGCAGACACTTCAAAAAGAAGCTCAACCCCAACATAAAACCTCAAAGTCTCAGACCCTAAATTACATTTGATGTCTGGAAAATGGACTGTTAGAAGGGTAGTTTGAGACCCCCCAAAAAATGTCATCTGCCATGCAGCCAGACAGGCTGTGTGAGTCAAGGAAACTCTGCAAGACTTCTGCCTGTGACCAGGATTGGGGGCCAGGGCCGCCTAGTCTCCCTTTTGGGCGAGGGGATTTTAGACTTCGCATCTTTATTGTGGTTCTCCCTTAACTGTTTTCAACCCTCCTGTTTTGCTGAGTGTGTTTTTGCTGGCTTTAGGTCTATGTGTACTTTACAACTGCTAACCAGTGCTAAAGTTCTTTCTCTTTCAAACGTGGTAGAATTAACTTACACCCAATTGTCAAATTTAATTTACTCTTAAGTCCCTAGCAAAGTGATACTACATGTACTCAGGGACTTTAAATTAAATGCCATTAATGGGCCAGAAGCCCTTGTTGTGCCACCCACATGGCAGCCCTTTACACATGTCTCTGGTCTGCCAATGTAGCCTCTGTGTGCTGTTGTTAAACTCCCATTTCTACTTTGCAAATTAAGCTTTTTCCAGGCCCAAACCTTCCTTTTCAAAACAAATGTCACCCTAGGGTAGGCCATGAACAGCCTAGAGGGCAGGGTGCAGTGTATTTAAAAATTTAGACACGTACTTTAAAACTCTGCATGTCCCGGTAGTGGAAACCTCTACTTTTTTTTTCTTACTACTGCAAGGTCTGCCTACTTCTTCTATAGGATAGCATTGGGTTACCTCATTGCATTTAATAATGGATACTGTTCAATTGGAAGCAGGTAGGCAGGCCAGGTGTGGGATCTATGGAAAAAGCCCTCTTGAATGGTAAAGTTGGATTTTTAGTCACAATTTCTCGAAGGGACACTCTGGGGGGGGGGGGAGGAGAGGAGCTGTCACCTACCATATTTGCACACCACAAATGCTCTGCCTGAGCACTTTCACAAAGGGTTTGACACTGATTTTTTTTGTGACACCACACAAGCTCGGGCCAGGAGGGACGGAAACCTCCAGAAGCTTCCGCTACTTCAAAGTGGGCACCAAGTATATATATATATATATATATTGAACCCGTAGACCCAACTCTTCAGTACACTTCTAGACCTGTGGACTCTGTCACAAAGAAGGACTGCTGTATTGCTTAACTGACTGCCACTGTGCTGGACTGCTGCTCTGAAGGACTGTTTCCCTGCTATGTTGGCCTGTTGCCCTGCTATGTTGGCCTTTGCCCTCTTGCCTGGGGGAGGACTGGACCTGCATCTCTAAACCCAGGTATTTAGGCAGCATTTTCATGAAGAATGTATCATAGGACCTCATCTTTTGTTCTGAGGGTGACTAAACTGTGTCCTGAGGGTAGCTGAACCACACTGCGTTGAGACAAATAATGCGTAGTAATGGTGATTCTGTATTGAGTTCGTAGGAGCATAGTGGATCTTGTTGGGACGTTACTTACAACATTGTTTTTTTCTTCTCTTTGCCATCTCCCACAAGGGATAAGAGATGATCATTTGATTAAGATGTGTAATTGAAAATACAATAGAACATTTAGTGCCAATGTTGCAGGATTTTCAATGGGAGTATTTGTACTCTGGAGTTGTAGATGTACCCAATAAAATCATTTAATTGAAAGAACACAGAGAAAATTACTTACTAAGCACAGAGAACGACTCTGGTTTGTGTCCTTGTTTACAATAAATATTGACATAGAGACCATAAAGATGTTTTGATAACCTTTGTATCTGTGCAAGAAATCAGTTTAGTACGCACTGCAGGTTGTAGCCTTAGGCAAAGAAACAATATTACACCTTTTACTTATTTCAAAGCTTTCTTTAGCTAAGGTTTAACATACTGACATATGACTCTTTGTTTATCGAGAGAATGATGCTTCTCCAATGTGTGAGTTACAGGAAAATTACGATTTTATTAGAGAGTAAGAGGCTAGCATTATGCATTACATCTTTTACTCGTCCTGCAGGGCGCTAAGGAGCTTCCCCTTCTGTTTCTGGGCATTATTTGTTTCCATCTGGGCCTCTTCAACTTCGGACACCTGTCTCTCCGCCATGTGTAGGCGCTCGGCGTGCTTGTCCAATCGCTCAGACATGCTGTCCATCCAATAGGCCAGAGAGTCAATTTTGCAATCTATGGTAGACAAGCTTGTCTGCATTGCTGTCAAAATTTGGCGAATATCTCCTTCAGACTCCTGGGCGGTATCATTTGCCCTTCGGGAGATTTGTCAGCGCCTAGCTCCTTCTGTCTCGACTGGCGCTGCTCAAACTGCAGCTTGGGCTGTGATTTGTCCACCTTGCTCATGATCTTTTATTGTCCAAGTCTCACCACAGCTGCCACAAGAGCCCCAGTCGCGCAGCACCCAGTCCACTTCAATAAGGGGCCACAAATCAATCCTGACTATGCACAGCTCAATCCTCAGGGCCAGGAGGGAATCCACTGCTTAGTAAAAGTCAGTTAGAGGGGCACCGCAGGACGTCAAACAGGAGCACACAAGAGAGGGAGAGACCAGCCCATAGGTCGTCAGGAGATCACAGCAGCTTATAGCGGAACAAATAAAGGGTATGGGAACTTCTCAGTCTATCTTATTGTGTCAGGCCGTCGAGTACCAATTCCCTCTGTGCAGCAGTACCGTCAAAATATGCCTCTCATCTGCCGGACAGCAATTAATGCCCACACTCACCGACCCCGGCCGTCCATCAGGCCTCATCTCCGGATCCGCTGCCAAGCCAGGGGGACCAGTGCTACAGGGCCCAAGCTGCTGCTGCCTCAATAGCCGTAGGAGGGGCGGCAGGGCTCTGGCCACCAGTGGCGTGCTGTCGTCTCCTAGTCCGCCAGCGGCAGTGCACTTGATCGAGGCAAGACGTCGTCTCGCTCTCCGGGCTGTCCTCCAGAATCTCGCCTAGCCGCTGCCGATCCGGACACGTTGCCCTCCGTAGTTCACTGGCTGGGCGGCGAGCTGGCTCTCGCTCCTTGCAGATGCGAGGTTCCGGCCCGGGGCTTCACTGCCACTGCTCACAAGCCAGCTAAGGCTGTACCGCCACGCATGGGCCACTCGTCTGCACCCAGCCCGGTCAGCAAGGAACAGCAGTCACCCACTCCATAGTCCACTGGCAGGGCAAGATGTTTGCTCTGCTCACCAGCGGAGGTCGGAACAGGCCACAGGCCTGAGGCTTAAAGGGGTCATAATAAATGTTGCCACTCCAACCTAAGCCATTTTTTGGAAAGTGTTGGGTAATCAAGTGGTTACATTTACAATTCCAATCCAATCTAAGCAATTTAGGGGAAGGTGTTAAAAACTTGAGGAGTCACATTTACTATTTCTATTCTAATCTGATCTATTTAGGGGAAAAGGTTGGACACTTAAGTGATCACAATAACTATTTGCAGTCCAATATAAAACCATTTTTTTGAAGGTGTTTTAACAGTGATGACAGCTTAATATGTTTAACATTCCATAACAGTTTTTATCTAATATTATTAAATGTAGGAAATAATCACAAAAAACGTTTTATTTCAACAAATTAAAATATGAAAATCTAACAAAATTCTTTAGTGATAAACTATGTAGTAACACAAATAACATTATTTATTAAATATACTTATGTAATCATTTTTTCACCACACATGTTAAAAATCACATTAAAAAGCACAACAAATAACTAAATGTGTAAAAAAAAAAAAAACATGCAAAACTATGACTTTAAAACAAATTGTACAGCATTGAAAACCTAACAGTATTCCTATATAAAAATGTACAACACACTTGGCAGCAAAAGTAGTCAAGTAAACATTGAAAATATCATTTATATTCAAATATGAACAATGTTTAACAAATTGTTAAATAATCTAACATTATTTATTTATTGATATAAGGTTGCGAAAATATTGCGGAGCCCCCGTGCCTGCAGAACAATGGCTGTGGAGCGTATCCGATATGTCGCGCTGCATCTTCAAGATGGCGGCTACAACCCATCGTGAGTGGCGGCGGCGGCTGCTGCCAAGGGACCTGCGAGGGATCGGAGGGCCCGGCAGACGTACTTGAGAGGTGGACTTGCCACTTTCATGCCTATGCTGAGTGAGACGGGGCCGCGTGGTAGCTGACTCATGGTGCTGGGCAACGGTAGGCCCGAGACCAATGCGTATGTGGTCATGCATCAGGAGTGGGAGTTGTGCCCAATGAGGTTGGGGCTGTCTTGCACCTTCTCTCTTGCCTCCCCTGCCCCCTTGCTGGGTTGGCTCAGATTGGAGCCTTGAGAATGCAGCCTAGGCTGGCCTTGACCTCCGGGAGGACACTGGCAGTGCGGTGGCTGATAGCTGCTGATCCCTTTTACTCTTCTTCAGTGCAGGATGGCTGCGGTGCCCACAGATGACAGTTCGTTTCCCTCAAAGATGTGAAGAAGTGGAGGGGGGTTGATGGTCTAAGAAACTTACTGTCCACTAACATCAAACAAAAACTCAAACAACTCAATCTTCAAAATATGCCTCTTTTCCCAGCGAAATTGAAAGTGATTTTTAACTCTAAAACATATCTATTTAAAACGCCTCAGCAGGCCTGGGGATGAGCAGCGGAAAGGAAGGACTGCAATGGTGCTCCTGAGCCTAGAATGGCTGTAGAATGACAGCAGAGGGGTCCATATCACCTTGAGACTAATTCAGTTAATAAAGGTCCTTTGTAAAGAGCTCAGCTGTGAAGTACCGGCGCACGAAAGCAGAGACCGAACAACGAGAACGGGGGATCATATCTATATGGTCTATTTTGGTTGAAGAGCCAGTTTTTTTCCTTTTTTTTCTAAAACAGTGCTTGGACTCGGCCATGCGAAGTTCGAAAGGCAAGGGGTTCCAAAGTTTTGCCATTTGGGAGGCGGTGCACTAGATTTCACACGTGCAGCAGATGTGGCCTCCAGGCTCTCCGGATTCTGGGTCACAGCAGGGAGACGCTGGAAGCGGGGGTGGAGGACTGCAGCTCAGGCACAGCAGATTGATTGGGCACCCCGGTTTGACTACCCGGCGGGCCGGCTGAGCAACCCATCGGCCCGACGATCCTTTCTCGAGGAGACAGATGCAGCTGATGAGCTACACTAACCGAGAAACACAATGAGACATTATGGCAGACTCTAGGCATGATATCCTGAAATTGAAGAGTTCCTCAATATATACACTTTTTTTGTTTCTTAATGGATTAGGTTAGGTTAAGAGTGACCGATGCTTCGGAGTTACAAGTATGGGGTTGGGGAGTTGGGTTATAGACGGGAGGCAATGTTTTTTTAAACAAGTTACTATAATGTACACAGTTCAGAGGCTGCAACCAGACCCATTGTTATCACCTCCCCAATCTAGCCTTACCCACACACTAACCGACATCACTTCCTGATTTTCCAGATCATATTTCAATCTCATGTCCTAGAATGTTAATGGATTACTAGACCGCATTAAGCACTCTGCCATCCTCGGACATGCCAAGCTTCACCAACCCGCTGTTACAAGAAACACACTTGATGGACGTTCACTGTCCTTTTCGTAAGAGATTTCGGTGCGACTGAGATTACCACTCCGGGTTAACCCGGGGCTCCACAGGAGTGGCCATCCTGCTGCATAGGAATTCCCATTGGTAATCACAACTACCCACGCAGAACCCAACAGTAGATATATCGGGATGGAGGGCTCTCTGGAAGGCCAACTCTATAATTTTGCATCCGTATATGTCCCCAATCGAGCTCTTCCTCTGCAACAAGTTCCTTGACCGCTGTGCAATCGACCTTCTAAATGGGTACCACTGTAGTTGGTGGAGACTTCAATGCAGGTCTGTACCCGGAGGCAGAATCTACTGGCATTCCCATTCCGGAACGCGGTGCCTGAGCATGCCCTCTCAGCCTCTAATGTAAGTACTTACTATAAACAGATACTCTGGTCATGCCAAAGCATGCACAGAGAATCTGTTTACAGCATGCATGTGGCTCGTGGTCACAGTCTCATGACTCTATGACCACGTGTCACATGCCTGCGTTACTTCACAGGCTGCAAGCAACACCCTTTCCCAACATGTCACCAGCGATGAGCTGTGAATGGCTGTTGCTTGCAGCCTGTGAAAGTGATTGACGGGCAGTCCTGGTAAGACTGGGCTTATGCCCTAGATGCCTGGAACTGCTTGTCAGTATGACTCTGCCGCGTCATGAATGGGAGGTCTCTTCAGAATCACGAACATTGCAGGCCAAGGTTGGTGCTAGGTCAGGCCTTAGCTTACATAGGGATTTTTTTTTTGTTTTAAAAGGGAAATGCTGAGGGACACATGCTCACTAGAGCATGTGTCCCACTTAAAAGGGCCTGACCCATCACAGCAAGTGCGAGAGGCAGCCAGGCTCTTAAGTAGCTCTTGCCATTGCTTAAAACCATTCTTTAATAAAAAAAAACAAGCAATTTATCTGGATATTAATGACTCTTTGCAATTACCATCCACATAACGTAAAAAACGTCATGAGTGGCGCCGTCTATTGGCAGTAGCTGCTGGTCACCTGTGTGGTTTTCTTGTGCTGGAGAGAGGCGCTCCACCTCAGTTGAGATCATAAGTTGACGTTGATTGTTATTGTTATTGTTATTGTTAACTGCAGCTTATATAGCGCCGAATCACCAACAGGTCTCTAGGCGCTATTTAACAGAAGGAAACAATAATGGTGAAACAGCAGGAAGATACCTAGATCCAAGGTGTTAGGCAGTGTTTAAGACTTCCCTGAACAGGAATGTTTTCAAAGACTTCCTGAAGCGCAATAGATTGGTTTCCTTACGGAGAGACTCGGGGAGTTTATTCCAAATCTGAGAAACCATCACTGAAAAAGATCTGCCACCCTTCGTTGCTAATTTATAGCGGGGACAAGACAACAGTTGGGTGTTAGAAGACCTTAGTGATCGTCTGGGGTTATATATCCCAAGGCGGTCTTTTATGTACGCGGGTGCCTGGCCATAGACCGCCTTATGAGCGATTCATAGGCTTTTAAACTCCACACGTTGTTTTATGGGGAGCCAATGTAGCTTGCACAACAGTGGAGATGCATGAGTCCATCTGGGTAGCCTGAAAAACAGCATGGCTGCGTCATTCAAGACAACTTGCAACCTGTTGATCAAAGTTTTGGGCAACCCCAAATACAGGGCATTTCCGTAGTCCAGTCTTGAAATTATGGTGGCGGAGACAATGGTACGAAGCGTGGAAAAGGAGAGAAGGGGGACTAGCTCACGTAACTGTCTAATTAAATTAGTACAGGTCCCAACCACAGATGAAATCTGACTAGCCATTGACAACTCGTGGTCAATATTTATACCTAGACTTTTTACCTTAAGACAAGGTTTCGGGGTAGGGCCAAGGTCTTGAGGCCAAAACAAATCGCTCCAGGGAGAGGCTTCAGTTGAAACCACCAAGACCTCAGTCTTGTCTGGATTAATTTTCTGCGAGTTTGCTTCGTTCAGCTCACTGTATGTCTAAGAATCGTTTGGGCATGGGTCTGTGCACAAGCCGTATTATCGATACTCCGTAGCAACTGAGTGTCGTCGGCGTAGTTAAAAGTTTTACAGCCCATGTTTTCCAAGGAGTTGATTAAGGGCTGCAGAGTGAAGTAGTGTGGCTCACTGGTTAGAGGCGGCAGACCCGAGAGCAGAGGACGGCCCGGGACCAGGGTTCGATTCCCGGCACGGCAGGTTTCTGGACCAGGGTCAGCGGACTCGATAATTCTCTCGCCTCGGTGCCCACTCTGATCAGCGATCACACTCGGCAACTCTGGGCATTAGCTTGCCTCATCTTCACTAACGGCCCCACCAGACCGCCGGGGATGCCTGGTCTCACCCTGGAGATACCCATTAAGGGACCATCTCTCAGGGAAGCCAGGAAGGGTTTCGCAGCGGTCGAAGCGCCTTGGGACCCTCCGGGTAAGTAGTGCGCTATATAAATGCCTATACATACATTTACATTTACATAAAGATTGAAAAGGAGTGGGGACAAGGCTGATCCCTGGGGGACTCCACACTTCAGAGCACCCAAGTCTGATATACAGTCCCCCAGTTGAATCCTTTGAGTTCTCCCAGAAAGAGGATTTTAGCCATTTATAGGGTGTGTCTTTTATCCCAAAAGCGGCCAATCTGTCCAGAAGTAGGGTATGGCTGACATTATTAGATCTGTCAGCGGCATTCGATACTACCAGGGCGCTCGGCTTTTTACTGTCAGCCATACCTCTGACCTCATCTAGCACTGAAAGCATCACTAATTCAGTGCTATGGTGTGCCCGGAAACCTGCTTGCCGCTCATGGAGTAGATGGTGCGACTCCAGGAATGCTGAGAGAGAGCTCAGAACATGCTGTTCCAAAATTTTGGACAGAAAAGGCAGCTGGGATATAGGCCTATCCTTTTTAGGTCTCGCCTTTACCATTCCGCAGGAATGGGAAATGGGGAGAATTCAAGTCGGCAAAATCCTCTTCAAACCAAGGGCTTTCAGCCCCGCGGTTTTCTTGCAGTTCACGTGAATCACATGAGCAAACATGCACGCGCATTCACGGCCAGGGCTTCTCTTCCCCTAGCAGCACTCCTCCCACACCAGCAACTCCCCCCTCCCACACCAGCACCTCCCCTCTCTCTCCCCGCAAACACAGCCTTGCCGTAGCAGCACTCCTCACACACCAGCACCTACCCCCCTCCCACACAGCACCTCCCCTCTCTCTCCCCGCAAACAAAGCCTTGCCCAGGCAGCACTCCTCCCACACCAGCATCTCCCCCATCCCACACCAGCACCTCCCCTCTCTCTCCCCGCAAACACAGCCTTGCCCTAGCAGCACTCCTCCCATACCAGCACCTCCCCCTTCCCACACCAGCACCTCCCCTCTCTCTCCCCGCAAACACAGCCTTGTTAAATCTAACAGCCCATGTTTCTTTGCAAATATGCCACCTACAGCTCCACAGAGGGGGAAAACACGTTACTACTCACACTTGTACCATCCGGTCATCTTCTCTCACTGACTGCCAGTGTTCCACAACAAAATCTTTGCACATAATATGTGGCGAGAGGTGGGCGTGATGCTATGCGAATGGCTTTAAAAGCAATGCTCAAGTTTTTGATTCTTGTTTGTTTCTAACAAGCCTGCAATGGGTTGACGTAAAGACCATTTTATTTCTGTGCGTACTTATTTATGTATGTGTTTTATATTTACTTTCCATAATTGACCTTTGTGTAGGGTGTTCTAGAATGTTCCAAGCCTGCTGACTCAGTCTCTGCAGCAGGACAGCACACGCTCATTCACGTACAAGCAGTTCTGTGGTCGATCACTCTCGTACTGTCCAGTGAGTTGAAAATACGTGCTTTCTAAACAAACTTGCTGCAAGGCTGCAGTCGGCAGGCTGAAACACTGGGGGCTTCGCAGGCAGGCACCCACGCGCGGTATTGTCTGCTTGCGAGTTTAGGGGTCAGTTCTGAAATTTCAGGATTAGTAAATTTAATATCCTGTCAAAATTCGCATGATAATGAATGGCGGCGGGCCTCGCCGGCTGAGCTGGCAAGGACCGCCGCCATGCTGCAGCCTGAGAGATAGCGCGGTTAATTTATGAACACAGAATTATGCTGTGCTGGCGTGAGAAGAGCTGGTCACATGAGATCAGCGTCGCCGGTGTGTGAGGCTGCGTGCATTTGTGTGTGCGTGAGACTATAAACAGATATGTGGGTACTGGGAGGGGGTTGTGTGCGGGGTTTTGCTGGTGTGTGGAATTGATTCTTAGAACTGTGCTTACAAGTTTAACTTGATTTTGCTACAAAAAACATTTTTACAACTAGCAAATCAAAAACAAAATGAGGTATTGCTGCAGAACTTGGTGGTTGGTGTGATACATGAAGCCAATGATAACAGAAAAACTGTCATTGTAAATAATGTAACTAGTGAACACATTAAATCGACCAGTGGTACAGCCTTGCCCTAGCAGCATTCCTCCCACACCAGCACCTCCCCTCTCTTTCCCCGCAAACACAGCCTTGCCGATTATTCAGGGCCAGCCACAGGCCGGCCGAACCTCCCCAGCCAGCTTCCCCCAGGCCGTATCAGCACTCCTCCCACACCTTTGAAGTGAAGCTTAGCTTCACTTCAAAGGCCCCTGCTGTCGCATTTCTCCTCCCCCTCCCCTTCTCTGCCTTCCCTCCGTCTTCTTTCCACCGTCTTCTTTCCAGGTTGAAAGAAACATCTGCTTAATTTATGTAGGAACACTTTTACCCCATGAAGGTAACCTTAATCAAAGAGGATAAGGAAAGACACTGTATAGCTTATGCTTATTTTGGATTTTCCCATCTATATTAAATCGGTAGATAGACCATTCGCTATCCAGTAACATTTAAAGATATTCAGCTTTTCCTTCGTGGTCAGTAAGCATGCCTCGACTCACTCTCTAGATTCTCTGTAACTCTTCTGGAACTCAAGGCCCCAGCGAGAACTCGGACAGCATCACTGACAAAGCCAACAGGTAAAGCGTTATTGCTGCATATTGTTTTTATCAGCACAACTGCTAGCATGTGATTAGAGCAGTCAGACACAAAAGGTAAGCATTGTACTTTTAGTATAATGTGCAGTGTGCTTGCTACATGTGTACCGTGCATCGTCATTGTGCTCTGTGTATAATGTGCAGTGTGTTATGTGAAGAACGTGCATCCTCACTGGGCTGTGTGCATGGTGTGCATTGAGATATGTGATGAATGTGCATTGAGCAGCACGTGTAACGTCACTGTGCTGGGTGTACAGTGTGAATCGTGTTATGTGAAGAATGTGCAGTGTCATGTGTATAACCTGCTTCATTGTATATGTATATTGTGCATTGTGCTACATGTATACCATGAATAGTCATTGTGCTCTGTGTATAATGTGCATTGAGCTATGTATGTAACGTGAATCGCCACTGTGCTAAGTGTATGTGCTATATGTATAACATGGATTGTACTATGTGTATAACTGGCATGTACTATGCGTAGCGTGTGTTTTGTGCTAACACACAAAGAGACTGTAAACACCGCACTGCTTACATCACTTCCTGGGTGAAGGCAGCGGAATACACAGACAGTGAGCATGCTTGCAGTGTGACCTGGGCCCTACATGTGAGTTCCCTTCATATGATCAAACTCTTAAGCAAGGCACCTTCTGGCCAGACTCAATCCTTTCACAACATAGGACTTCCGAGTTTCCAAAGTGCGAGTCCATTTAAGAGCAAGCTCAGGAACAAAAAGCATTGGCAAAGACAAAAGGTCTCGCCTTTAAAAGACCCGGTCGTCGACTTTGCCAATGATTGTTTCCCTTGACATTATGAAAAATAATAATTACAAAATGGCTGTCACTGCATCACAAAGCTGTGTGTGCGCCATTTTGGCCGTTCTAAAAAAAAATCATTTACCATCCAAGATGGCAGGCAGCCATTTTAGAATAGTAAATTTTAAAAACAAGTATGCATGATGTTATGCAAAGCAACAGAAGCAAGCACTCCGGTAGCAGTGTGCTATCCCTGGGCCTTTGCAGCAATAATAATACAAATTAAGCAAGTGTGGGAAGCGGACATGCGGGGATCACGATGAGTGGCGAAGCAAGTGACCCAGTAATAGTCTTTCAAACACGCAACGCCACTCACACCCACGCAAGCCCACTATCATCCACGCAATGCCACTCACCCAAGCAACACCACTCACACACGCAACACAACTCACCCACGCAACTCCACTCACACGCAACGCCACTCATCCACGCAACGCCACTCATCCACGCAACACCACTCATCCACGCAATGCCACTCATCCATGCAACGCCACTCATCCATGCAACGCCACTCACACATGCAATGCCACTCACACATGCAACGCCACTCACCAACGCAACACCACTCACACATGCAACACCACTCAACCACGCAACGCCACTCACTCACGCAAATCCACTCACAACCACGCAGTGGCACTTTTACCCACACAGCACCACTTTCAGACACACAACGCCACTCACACCCACGCAAGCCCACTCCCACACGCAACGCCACACTCACCCATGCAATGCCACTCACACACGCAACGCAACTCACACACGGAACGCCACTCACCCACGCAAGCCCACTCTCACACACGCAACGCCACACTCACCCATGCAATGCCACTCACACACGCAACGCAACTCACACACGGAACGCCACTCACCCACGCGACAACACTCACCCACGCGACAACACTCACCCACGCAACGCCACTCACCCACGCAACGCCACTCACCCACGCAACGCCACTCACTCAAAGCCACTCACACCCACGCAGTGCCACTTTAACCCACACTGTGCAGTGCACAATAGGTCTTGCAGTAGGAAAGTTGGAGCTATTGGTTTTGTAAATGACAAAGCCCTTTATGTTTTTAAAATGAAAACAAAAATAAAAGGCATTGTTATTTGCAATTGTAATAGCTCCAACTTTCCTACTGCGAGACCTATTGGCAACGCCAGTGCTTGTTTAAGTTAGTGGGATCCGCCCCCGGCTTTTTTATTAGGGGACTAACTCGTGCTTCTTTGAAACTAGAGGGGAGCTGGCCAATATCTAATGATTTATTCAATAGGGAGATAAGATGATTCTCTAAAGTAGGGAGCGCCAAACGAAAGATGCTAGGAGGGCATGGGTCTGCAGGCGAGCCTGACTTAGTTCGGTTCATAAGTTGACCTAAGGCTGTGGAGTCAATCAAAGGAAATTTAATGATGGTGCGCTCAGAAGAGGGGGCTTGAGAATGGGAGGAAGAAGGTAAAGAGTAACAGCTGGGGGAGTTCTGAATGTCGGAAAGAATAGTTTCTACCTTATCAAGAAAGTAGTGTTGAAAGATGTTACAATAAATCGGGGATTCTACTTTTCCTACCTTCTTGCTCAGTTCATTTAAGATCTTAAAAGTTCCTTTCTGAACATTCTCTGCGTTATTAATTTGTGATTGCTGACAGAATGTGATTTTTATACTGTTTAAGAAATATTCTATAATGATCCCTGTCTGTGGAGTCCTTTGTTTTCCTCCAGAGTCTTTCTAAAGGGCGGAGCTTTATTTTGTATTCTCTCATGGAAGGGTTAAACCATGGAGCTCCTTTCACTGCTCTACTTATCTTTTGATTTTTTCAGAAGCAATTAAATCAATGGCCTGACTAAGATTTAGCATCACATTCGCAATTTCCTGCTCTAAATCTCCAAGTGTATCGTGTGACTGTATATTATTTTTGAGAAGGGTGTCCGTCAGAGTCTCTGAGTCAATTTTCCTCCATTGACGTACTTTCTTAAATTTTTGGGGTAATGATTGAGACCGATATCCATCCATCGGGATGTCGCAGTTTATCAGGTAATGGTCTGACCATATACAGGGTAGGACACTGGTTAGAACAACATCCGGGTCTGAAGTCCAGATAAGGTCGAGAGTATGGCCTTTATCATGTGTGGGTTTATCCACTCGTTGTTGGAGTCCAAGTGTGGTCATAGTGATCTCCAGAAGTTGAGTTGCCACATCCTTAGACATTTCATCCCAGTGGACGTTGAATCTCCAGTTATTAATACTTTTTGATAGCGCGTGCAGACGTCTGAGATGATGGGGGTTAGAAGATCATTAAACAAATAGGTGGATTTTGGGGGGCGATAAACTGTAAGAACAGCAAGGCAGGTGTTCCTCAATGTAATTTTCACCCCAAGTAGGTTGGCTAAATCGACTGTTTCTGCCATTAGTTTAGTGACAGTTAGATGTTTTTTGAAAAGAATAGCTACGCCACCACCTCGAGCATTGTCTGCACGATTCTGCCACATAGGATCATATTCATTAGGGAAGGCGGCTATGATATCAGGTACGGAGCTATCGCCCATCCACGTTTCTGTAAGAGTCAATACATCTATGACCCCACTATGGCAATTAACTTGGTTGCATCATATAGCAGGATTGGAAGTATTTAAAAAATGGGACACATTAGGCATTACTGTGCTTGGGAGTGTGTGGTTAGGGGGTCACCTGTGGACATTCCAGGATATACAGACTCTATACAAACAACCCACACCCAGTTTCACAAATACTTGCAATTATGTCACAGCCTTGCAGCTAACATCTCCCCGGACCCTGATGTTACAGAGGTCAGCCCCCTGGAGGTAAATGGGAGGTTGACCATGGGTGCTATATCCCAGATCTGCCAGTCCTTGATAGTAAACTCCCCAAACCAGTTTGCCATAATAATAATAAATAATAGTTACATTTGTAAAGCGCCTGGTTACACTGAGACCAGTGTGTCCCCGCGCTACGGTAACAATGCAAACAGCAGCAGCAGCAGCCATAAACAGGCAATAATTTAAGAAGGCGGAAATAAATGTGTCTACAGACCTTCCCTAAAGATGGATTCAGAACACTCCAGCCGGGGTGCCTAAGAAAGCGAATTCCACAATTGGGCTGCAAGATGACAAAACGAGCGTCTACCCATCCTGGCTCTTTTAATTTTGGGGACATGCACCCTACCTGTTCCACAGGACCTTAGCAGTCTAGTAGGTGCACAAGGAGTTAGAACACCATGCAAGTATGTGGGTCCTTTTCTTTGTAAAATTCAATTGCTCACACACAAAGCCTTGAATTTCACTCTTTCTCTGATAGAGAGCAAGTGCAAAGAAGCCAGCACACATGTCGCTGAAGCACTCTTAGGGAGCATGAGGATTAATCTTGCTGCTGCATTCTGAATACATTGCAAGCGCCGCAGGCATCTGACAGTAGCACCCAGGTACAGAATATTGCTGTAGTCCAGGCGAGATGTTACCAGCGCGTGAACAAGAATTTTCCTGGATTCCATGGGGAGGGTGTCAAGGGTTTTCCGAAGTTTCCTCAGAAGTAGTCGAAGGACAACTTATTATCCACCCAAATCCCGAGATTCTTAGCTTGTTCACAAGGTATGGGGGTGGGGCCCAGTGACTGGGGCCACCACGCCGAGGACCATACTGATGGAGCCTTGCCTATCACCAGCACCTCGGTTTGACACCCATTTAGCCTCAGGCAGTTGTTTGCCATCCAGTCGCCAGTTCTTGAAGGCAGGATACAAAATTGGAGGCAGCACCGGCCTGGGCCCGGGTCAAAGAGACCACCAGCTGGGTGTCATCAGCATAGGACAAGGCATTAATCACAAATTTATCTGAGATTTTAGCCATGCTGAGATCAGATGTGGAAAGCATGGCTTGGGGAACTGGATGAAGCGGAGTGGAGGGAAGTTAGTAGGGCCCTTTGAGAACGTTTCATATATGCTTGCCTCGGATTCAGCTCAGTTATCCACACTCAACTTACACGACCAACCAGTGACTCCACGCAGCAGGTAGATACACCCAAGCTTCCCCTGACATGGATTGTTACCACGTGGCCAGGACTTGTACCATGAGGACTCCATAATGGAAGAAGATAGCATTGGAACTTTTGCTTGTGCTTGGTAGGCCTCTGGACCTCACCCTTAGACCTACTGAAGACCTGGGTGGTCCGCGTCCGGAGCGTACATTCATTGGGGTTGCCACATTGGTAGCCAAGTGAGGCATTGCCCTATGATGGAAATTCCAGCAGCATCCTCGTTTGCGGGGTGGCGGGAGGGGGTGGACTGGTGTGCCTAACAAAAAACCCTATCTGCACGGCAAGTGACTCTATGCACAAACCTGGGAAGTGGTGGGAATACTATGGTATGCATACACTTTACTGAATATAGTCTCCTATAATTTTGGCAACAATAATCATCGCAACCGATGATTATTATTGTATTTGTGTTTGGAAAATAACGTTAGTTTATACAAAACATGTAATCTTTTTCTAAATTGTTGTAGGATTTTTCAGGTGTTGTGACTTTTACTTTATTACTGTTTGAGTACTTTACACATTGTCTTTAAGTTAAGCCTGATTGCTCCATGCCAAGCTACCAGAGGGGTGAGTGCAGGCTAATTTGGGGGTTTCGTTCTGACTTCACCCTGACAAGGATTGTTGTTCCTGCCTGACCAGGGTTTCACACTTCTCAACCAGAAACCCACTTTCTTACAACATAGACGTATGAATTGTTATATTATCTCTGTCTGGTTAGTTTGGTGCATTTTTCTTGTGCGTGGGTGGTCAAGGGTAGTAATGCATTAAGGTCAATTATATATTTTATATGCATCTTTTTATAACTGGTAAATGCTGGCTGGCTTGTAAACATAATACAAGGACTCCACCTCTTCAAAATATTCTATAGATAATGGATAATTTAGCATTTATTTTTTCTGTTTGTTTATTAAAAGAGGGAGCAACAGGAAATATTTTCAAGACCAGTTTCGACGTGCGTTAACCTATATGATGATGAAGATGAACAAATCAGGTAAAATGTGTTCTCTTTTACCGGAATTCATTGTTTAACGAATGGCATCACTGTTGTGCTATAATTATCTTTTATAACATCTGTCAGTATGATGTGCTTCGATGCTGTCTTGTGGCTCTCGCCAGTAATAGCGCACTTGCTTATTATGATGCTCGGTGCTTTGCCTTCCTGCTAGACTTATCTTTTTTTGTGGTTGTTTAAAATGTTGGAATGATTGTGTAAAGAGAAATAAAAGAGAACCTAACTCCACCTGAGGACTGCATGAAGAATTTAGTATCCTGCCTTTTTTTAGCCAAGGGCTTGAGTCTACCATACATTTGCCTGCATTGGTGAGACTTTCTATAATACAATCATCATTGTACACCTCCATATGCATTACTGCAACACTGCATAATGACCTATCCTACATTACCAAGTTTAAAGCTATTGCCAGGGAATCAAACTGGCCTGGTTTAAGAGTCATCAAAACGAGCTAAAGGATGTACCAAAGGGTTGATCTAGTTCAAGTAAAGAGGCCAGATTATTTTCTGACCTGGTTGCTGTAATGCTTCAAATTAATAGTCAAACTAAAAACATAGAGAACATGAAAAGGAGCGCCAGCAATCTTTCGACCTCCTTTCTACACTGCCCTTCACTCATCCCTGCCATCTGAAGAAACGTCTCATTAACAGGAATAACCCATAAAGATGATTATCACTCTAGGTTCTATTTCTAAAAAAGCAGATTAAGAAAGATGGGATTTTTAATGTATTATATATAATGTAATAAAGGTCATCTAATAGGAAATTGCCAAAATTATGTTGGGAAACAAATCCACTCCCCTTTGAATAACAATATCTTATATGGGATTATTTTATCTGCTAATGACGTGTGGTCAGAGTAAGGTGTAAGCAACTCTTGACTGGCATGGTACAACATCTGTCTGAGAAAGCCACTGTTTTGTGTGATTTACAAATTGCAAAATCATTGCAAATGTATTCTTTTTGTCAACCCTCCTCTCATATCTAAAGAAAGTGAAGACATTTTGGGCTACCACGCTAATGCAGCCTTTTTGACCTTAAAACAAATGTTTATACCTGTACTTCTTAAATCCAACCAGATAACTCAAAACCATTAGTTGTAGAGTCCGGTTCTTCTGATAATGTATTTGGTTTTGCTGTATTTCAATCAAATCCTTTAGGTGAAGAACATGCTATGGCTTTTCTCCCAAGAAAACTTGATCAATCGGAAAATAATTCGGTTTTGAATTAGGAATTATTGGAAATAAAAGATTCTTTTTTGGAACGGTGGCACCTCTGCATGGTATCCCAATACAAAATAGTGGCCACTCAAATCTAAATGTTCTCAGCAAATGGAGTGTAAGAATAGTTAACAAGCCAGGTGCACGAATATCTTTTTACAGTGTGTTTTTGTATAACCTACTTTCCTGGAACCCAAAATATAGTAGGCAAGTCATTGTCTAGAAATCATCAGAATGAAATCTATTCTCACCAACAAAGGGATTCTTCATTATATGGCATTATTTTGCTACAATCCCTCTTTTCTGACTGAAATAAAACAAAAGACCTTTGCTTTGATGCAAGTCGATACACATTCATTAACAATAGATTGGTAAAGTATTTATTGGGTATGGAGGATCTCTGGAAAACATCAGACCAAGGTGGATCAGCTCTGCTTATTCTTATCGATTTGAGCGCAGCCTTCAATACCGTCTCCCACTTGATCCTGAAACACAGGTTTGAGTCTTTAGGAATTATGGGCGATGTCCAGAAAGGAGTACAGCCATTTTAATACAACAGAAGCTTTCAGGTCGGGGAAGGGCCCTGCTGGATGGAGGTCCATCAGCTCAAATGTGGAGTACCCCAGGCGTGTGTGTGTGTGTGTGTATGGATTTATGTATGTATGTATGTATGTATGTATATATCTCCCCTCTGGCTGACGTTATTTGTTCAGCTGGGTTAACAATGGTGTTGCATGCCTACAACACCCAGGTCGTTGTTTCTTTGGTACCTAACAGCCATACTGTGGCAAATCTGTTCACCTGCTTGAAGCAAGTCCACAAATGGATGACCAATAGTTGCCTCAAGCTAAATGGTGACAAGATGGACGCCATGGTGGTTGGGAACAACTCTTATCCAGTATTGGTGTATCTTTCATAGATTCACATGCCTGAATCATTCCCCGTCGTCGTAGTAGGAGTCCCATGGTACAAATAACATAGCAGTAAGTAGTGAAAAAATATAGGCCGATAGATGCAAACATGCATTATATAGCCTATTATTCTCTTTTTGTAAAAAGGACCAAACTGAAAACCACAACCAATCCGAGACCAGCACCATGTAGTACCTTCCCAAGAGAGGCTGAGTTCCTCAGATTTTCACCGCACTTCGTTGTGTAAGGGAGTCTATCTGATACTTTATCAGGATAATGTCGGATTCTAAAGGATTATTCAGACCTTACCAGTCCTGTGGAAAGAAGAATGTTCACATTGATGATGCCCACAAAGACTGTATTTACTGCCTTTATCCAAAGCATGAAGCAAGGCACTGTAAGATCTGCCGCACTTTCCCTACTAAAACCTTGAGGGATAAAGAAGGATGGCTTTTATTATGGTTGAAAAAGAAGAATGACGCCTCTTCAGATTTAGAAAGTGATATTTCCTCTAAGTCTCATAAGAGACAGAGGTCACCTGAGGGTCAGCCTGAGGAGTAAAGGAAACAACCTAAAACCGCTCACATGGCGAAAGCATCCCTTGATCAGGAGAAAAAACATAGTCCCCTCAGGGATTTCATCCCCTCAGTCTGCAGGTACTTCAAAAGCCACATCTGCTAAGAAAACCTCCTCAGGTTTTACAGCCTTACCTGCTACTTCCACAACTTCAACTATGTCATCTTCCAGACCGTCAACGATGTCAACTTATTTTTATTTATTTATTTTAAAGGTTTTATATAGCGCTGGTTAGACCCAGAGGTATCAGAGCGCTTTACATGAGTATCAGATCATAATTGCAGGTTACATTGGTACAAAAGGTTACACAGTTATTAGAGCCTGGCAACATAGAGACCAGTAAGGTTGAGAAAAACAAAAAGGACATATACGTAAGAGAAAAAGCAGGCAAGGGGAGATATTCAGGAGAGGAGGGGGTAAGAACAGGGGAAGTAGAGAGAATGGAGGAGGGGAAGAGGAGGTAATGGTGATAGAACACAGCGTGGTAAGAGGGGGGGGGAAGGTGACAGGGACACAAACTGGTAGACGAGTCAGAGTTGCGTCCAAAGTCCAGTAAACTGTCATCCCAGGGGAAGTGGTATAATTTCCCCATCTCTGTTGCAAGAGGCTCCCTAAACGCAGTGGACTCTCTCAGAGGGGGTCTCTGAGACTCCAAGACCCACATACTGGATCCTTCCCCAAAAAGGGGAGAGGGAGTGCTTTGGCAAGGGGTGCCATGCCATACCTCAACTGTGAGTGGCTCCCTAGGCACTGTGGACTCTCACCGGGTACGCTGAGATTCCAATATATAAATATTGGATCTTTCCCCAACAAGGGGAGAAGGAGTGCTTAGTCAAAGAGTACAAAAGGACAAGGGGACTAGGCGGTGTAGCTGGCAAGGGGAAAAATTCAGGAGAGAGGGGATAGGAGCAAAGGAAGTAGACAATGAGAGAAAGTGCTAAATGGGAGACAAGGAAAAAGCATAGTTACAGAAATATGATGGGGGGGTGGGCGAGACAGGGAGACGGGGACAAAAATTGGGACCAGAGTCTGGCTGGGTAGGTGACGGTCAGGGGGTGAGCCAAGGCCGATCTCCTCAATAGCTGAACCGAATAGCTCCACCGGGCGTCGGACATAGTGCTCATGCTCCGCTGTCAGGGTGGAAAACAGGAGTACTCAGAGAGAGTCAGATTTGGGTGGAGGGGGGAGAAACCATGGTCCAAATGAATTCCAGACGCCATCATTGGGTTAAATGTCACTTGCATACACTGGCGTACAACTGCATTCAATAGCTTTTTATATCACATCTCTGCGGTGGGAGCCACCATTTAAGGTGTCCGCATCAGGGTCAGGCAAGTCGGGTAGGACGGGTCGGTGGCCTTTAGCAGTACAGCACAGCGTTCATTCATAGAGGAATGTCAAATGTTTATCTAACTTTTCTCTGTGAGACCACTTTGCGATGTCGACTACCAAGCTTGTATTGCAGTAACTTCAAAAACACAGTAAATCACGCTGCTCGCATCCGATTCTGAGAGAGATCAGGTCGCAATGATGCTCCTTCCGCCGCCCGGGGCCACCCAGCGCGCACACCCTCACGATGATACCACCCAGCCGCCAGAGGCCTGCCTGTCAGCGACCAGGCAAGTGTTTTCACTCGGCTCCTCTCCTGGCGTCGTGTAGACCCGCGGTGCGGTAGTCCGCAAGACACCGAGCAGCTATGTTGCTCCCGGTCTGAACATCTGCACTTCTCTCACGCGGATCGTGGTCACAGGCTCATCTGGTCTCCCCCACACCAAGGAGGAAAGCAGGGTGCACCGGCACTCCGCCCTGACTCGCATAGCCCAACAATGCACACACTGCCAGCAATGCACTCAATGCCCAAGAGAGACCTCCGCTGTTTTAGGTCTGCCAAGCAGTTTCCAAGGAGAATCTGGCCATTTAGTGCTGACACTGTCCTTCGCAGCTCCGCGGCAACCTCGCCAGCGCCGCAGCCCAACACGAAGGATGTTCCCTTCTTGGGCGGTATGCGGACTAGCCCTAGGGGGCCCCCCTTGGTTGCGGTGTATTAAAGGATCTATCTCATCGACATTGCCTTGATCATCGACTACACCTCTGTCGTCAAGGGCATCCAAAGCTAAAACCTCGACGTCTACTGCACCGTCGCCGAGCAAGAATTTGTTGTAGAGAAAACCATCACCGATAATATCGCCGTCGACGGCACAGACGTCGACGACTAAACCATCGTCGACGGAAGAGACGTCGACGATGACACCACCGTCGACAATGACATCGTCAGCGGCAATATTGCCACCGTCAATGACTGATCCGTTGACAACGAAGATTTCACCAGCAGTTATGTATGCCCCTTTTTCAACGCCAGTTTTGCAAAGGGCGCGCATGGAGTTTAAAACCCCAAAGATTTTACCTCTTATGTATGACTATGTCCCAGCAATCTTCTAGATGTTGAAGATACTGATGACGAGGAGGGTCAATTCGGAGCAGCTTATAGCCCCTCACAACTGAATGTTAAGTGTCAGGAGGATGATGACTATGCGGAGGAGGCGCACTACTACCAACAGTATGAAGCTCCTCCTGCTCATTATAGACAATATAGATACATGGAGCAGCCTGTGCAACAACCTCCTCAATTCCCACCTGCATTACTACTAAACCTCCAGAGTATGCTGCCGGGCTACAGAAAGAGGTTACCTCCTCAAGAACAGGAAACTGTAGTACCTCCACCACAGCCAGCGGCTACACCACCGTTGCCGCCTTCTGTCATGCCAACTCATGTTATCCCTCTTTCTTCACAAGAGGAGGGAGAGGAGAGAGAAGAAGGGGAGATTCCAGACCCTTCGACACCCGCGGACGAATGGGATGATTACGTAGTGCCAACTCCACCTCATCGCCCTTCGGATTCATCTCCTGAAGATATAGGAGGTTTCCATAATATTATGGACAGGGCTGCTGTTAGGTTCGACCTACCAACTGTTGTACAGCAGGAAGATTGCTTTATGTATGACTTTAAGGAACAATCCAGAAAACGTTTGAGGTCAATACCTATCATCGATCACATTTGGCAGGAAGGGTAAACGTGATGAAAACACCAGCCTCTCTAATCCCTGTACTGCAGAGACTGGATAAATAATATAGAGCCCCTGAGGGCTCTCCTCTTTGTCTAACAGGTCACCCTAAGGCGGATTCTGTAATCTCTCAGGTGACTCAGCGTTGCTTTAAGAATCCGTCCGCTCCCATTACCTCAGCACCTGAGAGGACGGTAGACGACTTGACACCATCAGGAAGAAATTCTCATCAATCGCAGCGATTTCTGTAAGGGCGGCAAACGCTCTAGCATTCCTGAGCAGATATGATCGTCAGCTATGTTCTGATGTAGGGGAGATGAAATCCATCCTCCCTGAAGAAAATGAGGATGAGTTCATTAAACTCACCAATGAAGGTGAAAGAGCAGCATCGGAGCTTACTGATATCGCTATGGACATCGCCCCTTCTAGTTTTAGTCAGTTAGCGAGTGCTGCCATTTTACGGCATCAAGGGTGGCTGAAAGCAACAAGTTTCTGCCCGGAGGTGCAATCAAAAATCTTGGATATGGCTTACGATGGTGCTAGCCTCTTTGGCAACCACATTGATGAAGCTTTGACTGTGATCTAAAAAGATACTGACACAGCTAGAGCTCTAGTTAACCTTCAGTACTGCTGGGTTCCCCTATGGGGAGCTCGAGGCCAGGGTTTCTCAAACTACAAAAGTAATTACCAGCATTCCCAGTCATATCAGTCTTATCAACCACGACAAGGATATCAACAATATAACCGCCTACCAACCACAGCTGGATTCTCTCGGCAGGGATCTAGAAGGAGGTCAACATCACAAGGCCGTGATTCTGGCCGCAAGCAATGAGTTCAGCAGGGTACCAGTGAGTGCACCGCTCCCCTTAAAAGGTGCGAAACTCTCCATTCATTTACACCAGTGGTGAAAAATCACCTCAGACAAGTGGGTCCTGGATCTCGTTTCTCACAGCCAAACTTTGGAGTTCATTAAAAAACCACCCAGCACACCCCCAGGGGACCGCAACCCCTCGTCTACATATACCCAAGAGGGAAGCGAAGATCATGCTTCAAAAGAGAGCAATAGAAAAAGTCCCCTTTTCGCAGAGGAGGAAAGGCTTCTTCTCCCGATTTTTTCTTATTCCTAAAAAGTCAGGAGAGTGGAGGCCTATCCTGGATCCAGAAAGTTAAACAATTTCTTGAAGACCCAAACTTTCAGGATAGTCACTCTGGCAGACAACTTGCGTCGCCTCAACAGTGGCGACTTCATGACTTAATTGGACCTCAAAGACGTCTACTTTCATATCTCTATTCACCCGAAACACAGAGAGTTCCTAGGGTTCACAGTGGCTGGCACCCACTATCAATTTCGAATCCTTCCTTTTGGTCTCAAATCGGCTCCACGTACTTTCACGAAATTCATGGCCCCAGAAGCGGCTGCATTAAGAAACAACGGTTATCAGTTATTTCCGTACCTGGACGACTGGCTTCTGAAAGCGCCATCAGCTCATCTTGTTGAAGCAGCAACACAAGATTGTATTTCCCTGTTTCAGCGATTAGGCCTATCATTAAACTACCAAAAATCCTCACTCATTCCAAGGCAGAGAATGTGTTTCCTGGGAGCAATTCTGGACGCCATTCAGAACAAGGCCTTCCTTTCCCAGGAAAGACAGCAACAGTTACAGACACTAGCGCTAAGACTGTCCAAAAAAAGTATGTTTCTGTAGGGTGTTCAAATCTCTACTGGGAATGCTTTCATCTGCAATATATATATACTTGTATCCTTATGTTTACAGGCACTGGTGCATATTGTTGCTTACGCTGTTAGGACAGCATCTATGTTTGCTATGATCTATATAGTATAATTTTTTCATATTTCACATGGTACTAAGTAATGTATTAGCACTACCCATTGTCCACTAAAGTGCTTAGCAGCTAATACGCATGCGTATATATATATATATATATATATATATATATGTATATATATATATATATATATATATATATATATATATATATATATATACTTATGGGGCACTGCTTGCTATTCTGATTCAGACATGGGAATCTATGAAAGATACCCCTATACTTACCTGTAACTGCAGTTATCCAGTATTGATGTCTTTCAAAGATTCACATGCACCCATCCTCCTACCCGTAGAGGCTTCCTTTATACTACAGTACTTACCACACTGGTGCCCGAAAGCTGAGGAACTCAGCCTCTCTTGGGAAGGTTCTACAGGATGCTGGTCTCTGATTGGTTGTGTCTTTCAGTTCGGTCCTTTTTTCAAAAGGAGACTAATAGGCTATATAATGCAAGTTTGCATCTAAGGGCCTATGGTTTTTTTCACTACTTACTGCTATGTTATTTGTACCGTGGGACTCCCACTACGACGATGGGAAATGATTCAGGCATGTTAATCTATGAAAGATACCAATGCTGGATAACTGCAGTTACAGTTAAGTAACTTATTTCTTCCCTCTGGGACCGCCTTACCTGGTCTTCGTGCATGGGTGACCGTCCTTCTCCGAAAGTGAATGTTAAGAGCCTGGGAGTGTTTTTTGGACAGAGACCTTACTATGACCTCAAAGGCTAAGAAAGTGGCAGAAACGTGAATTTGGTCTCTTAAGAGCCTTCCAGAAAACTATTGAAGGGCTCCCTGTGGAAACCTGAAGAATAGTAATGCAAGGTATTATCCTGTCGTGATTAGACTATGGCAACTCCCAGTACCTCTGTAGTCCTGCATATGTTACCGGGAAGCTGCAGGTAATTCAGAATGCGGCCGCAAGAGTTCGGATGAGCCTCTGAAAGACGCAGCCTGCGTGCCCGGCTCTGGCCTGCCTTCATTGGCTGCCAGTAAAGACAAGAATATATTTTAAAACACTCTGTATTATACATGAAATAAAACCTGCCCAGAGACCTCTCAGTCATCTTTGTTCAGCACAACAAAGCAAAAGAACTAAAGTCGAAAAAACACTTTTTGTTGACCGTTTCCAAAATTAAAAGGACCAGAAGTGGTGGGCGCTCCTTTGTTAATTTGGCATCTAAGCTTTTGAACCCCACCCCCATTCAGTTGAGAGACCAATGATAACTTGCCCAGCTTCAGAAAGCAATTAAAGTCCCATTTATTCACATAAGCAGTGTACTGCCTCCCTCATGACTTTAATTAGCGCTGGGAAGCCTGTTTCTGGGTAGACATGCGCTTTATTAAAATCGGTAACATAACATTGTAAGTTGAGCATATACAAATGAGAACCGACCAGGAGCAGGTATAGTTACATTTTTATTCCATGGCCCTCCTGGCTTAACTGCCCTCCAGGGAACCCTAATAACCTTCACATTACATGACCTTGTTAGGGAACCTGCAAACAGTACACCTCAGCCTTAAATTCTAAAGATCTGCTTGATAAAAGAAGAAAATGTCCCACTTAAGTAGAAATAGTCTTTGTATTTGGGAAATGCTATTTCTTTTAAGGATTAACAATTGCAAATTGTTGCAGACTTTCCTTGATTTTGTAATTGCTGGTCAAAGAGGTACACTTGTCACTGAAGATCATTTGCTACAAGAATATTGGGTTTACAACCTTGCAATAACAGATATAATAATACTTTTATGGAACAGCATAGCACGGCTAAGAATTAAAAGTATTTAATTACATTTTATTTAATGTAGTTTCATATAATTGTTTTTAATGAATGTTATTTCTGTTTGTTGTATATGTTATTTGAATGTTAATTATTTGTAATTGTCTTGTAGTTAATTTGTTTTTGTTCTCGTAATATGATTGTTTTTTTGGGAATTCTTTTAATTGTTGGGTTTGTAAGGGAGTAGGGAGGTAATTTTTTAATATATTAAATGTATTAATATTACATAGTTAAATTGGTTAATTATATTAGTTATGTACATTATTAATTACATTATTTTATTAGTTATTTTAGGTATTTTTTACTGAATATGCTCTTCTAAATATTTCATAATAATTACTGTAATATTTATATTTTTTGTGTGATGGGTTGATGGAGCAGTAAGTTTCTTTATTATCTAGTTTTTTTTGTTTCTAAATAGTTTAGTTGATCCATTTTAATATGCTAATTTGATTATTTATTAGGTAACTAATATTTGTATATTGCCAAATAGACCTTTGTTAAATTAATCCTTCAGCTGTTAATTTGTTAAAATTGAAATTATATACATTTTTTTTCTATTTCATTTTCATATGAAATGTATTCTGATTTAGTAGTTTAAAATATAATTGGGGGCGTGCCTAGCAGCCGATCATGGCGGCAGCCTAATAGAAGAGCTCCGTAGAACGGACGGCCTCTCCTAATATCCGACTATTTATCCAGGCAGGAAAGATGCTCTAACGGAGGGTCCCGAAGCCTAGGACCAGGCAGAACCCAGGGCAGCAACTTTGAACACTGTCCGACACCGGAGGCGAGACTTATGTCGTGGCGACTCTGAGGCCTACACAATAGAAACGAGCCGGGGACCTATCCTATTTGATCGACCGAGAGGAAGTGAAGGCAACTCGGACCGACACCACCGGAAACGCTCGACCACCACGATCCAAACAGACGGTCACGCGTCCGATAACAGCATGGACTGATCGAGATGGCCTAATAAGACTTTGATGCATATATGAGTGGAAACTATACACGGTCATGAAAGCAGACAATCAGACTGCGGACAGGTGAAACCGAAACTACAGTGGAACAAAGGATCGGTCCGCCATCTTAACACGTCGTGATCAGACCACCGACCGCTTTGAGCGCCGTCACCACAGTACTGCGATCAGCCTTCTAAAAGTTGGAACTCTGGCCTTGAAATACTTGCTCCCAACTTTGCTCGGGAACTTGCAGAGCAACAAACTGCGAGAACCTGCGCGAAACGGATGGGGTGGGCCTACTGATCGTACGAAGGGAACGGCGCAGACCAGTTGCAGGAAAAGTCCACTGAACTCCAAAAGGCTAAGAGACATAGCCTACGAGACTCTATTATGGTGTGAAAGAGCAAGGATGGCTGGCAAAAGCTCGAGAGGTGGCACTACGCAGACCTGTATCGATAAATTTGCCAGTGGTGGAGCATCTTCCTCCCCGTCGGAGGGGAGGGCCCCAGCCGGCAAAATGGCGGATGGGACGAACACGCAGAAAACAACGCTGGAGGACATTATGCGAGCGCTGACCCAAGTGCAGGCCACAGTAGGCTCAATGTCAACTGAAATCACACTGATTAGGGCAGACTTCCAAAAGATGTCCGAAAAGGTGAAATCAATGGAGGGGGTCACGTAGTCGCTTGTGGAGGATGTCTCCGAGGTCCAAACGGCGATGGTACAGATGGGGGTTGAGAACAAAACACTGCGCGAGAAGCTGGATGATCAGGAAGGTCGCTCGAGAAGGAACAACATCAGAATTCTTGGCATACCGGAATCAGAAGGCAATAGAGCAACAGACCTATATGTGGAGGACTTGATTAAAAAAGAGCTCCAACCCAAGGGACTGTCTACCTTTTTCTCAGTAGAAAGAGCACATCGAGTACCGGGGGGGTAGACCTAAACAGGGCGTAACACCACGACCCATTCTTGCCCGTTTATTTAACGTTCGGGACAGAGACGCCATTTTGCAGGCAGCTAGAGTGTCCCCTCCGGTCAAGATCCTCAATTCCACGCTGGCCTTCTTTCCGGATTACACAGCAGAGGTGGCGCGCCGCAGGAGAACGTTTCTGGAGGTCAAGAAAGAACTAGGAGCAAGAGAGATCCCGTACTCAATGATTTTTCCGGCTAGGCTGAGAGTGGTATCAGAAAATAAGACTTGGTTCTTTGACACTCCTGAACTGGCGAGAGACTGGCTGGAGGGATGGAGACCGTCGACCCAGCCCCGCAGATCAAACAGGGCAAAAAAGAACAAAAATACGGGACTTCCTGAGGGCTCACAAACATCTCACAGAACGGAGGAGGAACTCTCACAAGACGGAGATGCGGTGGTCGATGACGCCAATAAGGAACACTAACCTCCTGGAGGACAACTAATGACTTGGTCTTTAACTTTGTGACTTGCCTGAAGGTCTGTTACAGGACACTGGGCTGAGGGCATCCGAGGAGAGTAAGAGGGGCCACCGGCTCCGGAGAATCTTCACCCCCGCGAGCAAGTATTTGGTGTGGGGAATGGGTCAAGCACTCTGCTAAGTTGTGGGGGCGGGCGGTTCTATGTTCGTATAGCAGGGGGGCAGGGAGGGGGGCTGTTCAGGGTAAAGGGGGGGTTTTCGTTTTTTGTTTTGTTTGACTAATAGGGATAACACATAGCATGACGAACTGAACACACAGATGGGTATATGCCGGACACTGTGGCAATCAGACACTGAGAAAATCATGTTAGTCCTGCCAGGTATGCAATGGCACACAACACATAATCTGACAAACTAGATGAGAGCGCTCGCTCGGGACCGGTAACTCCACTACAATTGATGTCCTGGAACGTGAGAGGACTGGGGGACAAGATTAAGAGGGGGTTGGTCCTGCAGGGCATTAAACGACTAAATCCGGATTTGATCCTTCTTCAGGAGAAACACCTAGTGGGAACGGCCAGTAAGGCATTAGACAGACGAGGCTACAGCATGATAGTGCACTCAGTCTTCACCTCAGGGTCCCGTGGAACGGGCATCTTAATGAGAAAAGCATCCCGTTTTAATCTACATTCCACTAGAACCGATTAATTCGGCCGTTTTGCGGTAGCAATTGGGCAATGGGAAGGTAAACCACTTAATATTATTTCTGTATATATTCCTCCAGCATTACATGCGACTACCCTACCTGATTTGGAGAAATTACTGTTAGATCTCCCAGAAGGCGACCTTGTAGTGGGGGGGACTTTAACGCAGCGGCACACAACACACAAGATAGATTCCCGTACCGGGAATCTATCTTGTGTGTTGTGTGCCGCTGCGTTAAAGTCACACGCACTTGGACCGTCCCGTTTCAATGAATTCCTCCAGGCGCAAGGGCTGCTAGATATTTGGCGGCATCTTAACCCCGAGGGCCAGCAGTACACTTACTACTCCGCAACTCATAATAGACTGTCTCGCATAGATTACTTTCTCACACTGGGCGATGGTCACCTTACAATAAGCGATGTGAAGATTAGACCCAGGGGTATTTCGGACCACTCCCCCCTAACACTGAGCCTCTCGAGCTCAGGAAGGGCCCGCAAAAGAATATACCCAATCTTTCCAGGTTATATCAAGATACCGCTTGTCCGGAAGGAATTGAAAAAGTCGACCCAGCACTATTTTGCAGAAAATACTGCCTCAGTATCTTCCCCCACGACCCTATGGGATGCTTATAAGACGGTCTTGAGAGGGCATGCCATTACAACGATAACAGGGCATAAGCGCGCACAACAAAAGGAATTGCTGGACCTAGAATTGAAACTTGAAGCAGCAAACGCGGCACACATGGCACGTCCAACATAGGACGCACTTCACACACTTAATCTCTGCCAACAATTACACAATGATCATATACGACGGCAAACGATTGAGAATATAACAGCGACAGCGAATAGAGTGTATGATATAGGAGACAAGGCCAGTAAACTCCTGGCTTGGCTGGATAAAAAGAAAGAGGGTTGCAGGACCATATTGCAATTGAAAGATTCGGTTGGGAAGCTACATTCGTACCCATCGGACATAATAGACATCCTCGCGGACCACTTCCAGGGAGTATATACCCCGGAAGTGGAAGTCACAGCAAATGCAGCAACACTGGCCCTCCAGACTGTGCAAACCCCGACTTTACCCCAGGAAACAGTGAATGAACTAGAGGCAGATCTATTGGTAGAGGAGATACAGGCAGCAATCAACGCACTACATACAGGAAAAGCGGTAGGCCCCAACGGTATCCCGGTTGAATGGTAGCAAACAATGGCGGACACACTAAGTGGGCCATTGTTGGCCATGCTAAAGGATAGCTTAGAGCGGGGGATCCTGCCCTTGGATCAACGGGTGGCAACTATTGTGGCCATCCCGAAACCGGGTAAACCACCCACCGAGTGTACCTCGTACCGCCTGATCTCGCTTCTCAACGCTGAAGCAAACATTTTGGCGAAAACACTAGCCACTAGATTTATGCCCCACCTATCCCACCTGATCCATCCGGACCAGTCGGGATTTATGCCCCATAGGAGCACGGCACTGAATCTTCGACGTGTACATGGCGCATTGGCACAAGCCCCCTTACTAACGTAACCAGCAGTCATACTATCGTTGGACGCCAGGATGACCTTCGACATGGTGGAATGGCAATACCTATTCGCAGTCCTGGCACACATGGGCTTCAGCCCTAAATTTATCGCATGGATAAAATAAAACTTCTGTACACAAATCCTGTTGCACACGTGGCGGCCAATGGACACATCTCCCGAGAAATACCGTTGGCCAGGGGAACGAGACAGGGTTGCCCGCTCTCCCCCTTGCTATTTGCGTTGGTCCTAGAACCATTAGCGACTGTCATTAGAGACACCCCATTAATGAGAGGAGTGAGTTGGGGGGAGCACTGGGAGGACAGGGTTTCCCTCTACGCAGATGACATGTTAATCTACCTGACCAACCCAGCCGCTGGTATCCCGGTACTATTAGAAATATGCAACACACATGGTATTAACTCTGGCTACACTATCAACTGGTCGAAATCGGTCATCTATGAGCTAAAGGGTCCACTGCCAGGCCTTCCCAGCGACTGCCCGTTGACGATTGCAGACGCCTCATTTAAATATCTGGGAATATACGTCGCTCGAGACGCCTCGATACACTATGACCAAAACTTGATACCTCCGCTCACTCGCTTGAAGGCAGACTCAAGACACTGGAAAACCTTACCGTTGACACTGCTAGGAAGGGCGGTACTGTTTAAAATGAAGGCGCTTCCATGTCTTCTATATATTCTGGAGAATACACCAACTCTAGTGCCACCCTCATATTTCAAAAAAGTGACAACAGTTGTTTCAGGTCTGCTATGGGGGGAACGCCCGGCCCGGGTAGCGCATATAAAACTCAACCGAGGCTGGTACGACGGTGGAATTGCTTTACCGAATATGCAGTTGTACTATTGGGCGTCGCAACTCAAAGTGATAAACCAATGGATCCACGCACCACAAGAGGACCCAGCTTATCTAGCAGACAGAGCACAGTTAGGTATGCACAGTCTATTGGCACCACTGTACAATAAAAGTCTACTAACAAAACTGATGGGCCCGACTAAACACACGGTAGTACTCTGGCATAAAGCGCAGACCAGGCTTAAATGGGGGGGGGGGTGTAAACTAAACTTAAACCTTTGTGGGACACTAAATCACTGGGATGTCTGAGACATAGCAAGGGATTCACCCTATGGGACAATATAGGGATTTCCACAATAGGTGACTTGTGGACAAATACTGGTATGGTTCCTTTCTCGCAATTGCAGCAGCAGTATAACCTAGGACCTACTGAGACATACAGATACATACAGATATGACATGCATTGATGGCAGCCATTGAGCCAGGATCAAAGGTCCCTGAATCCTGCCCGTTGGAGGACCGTTTGCTCACTGATTTTATGCAAACGGGTGCCACATCCCTCACTTATCGAAAGTTGTTGAACAACCTGCCTGATCCACTAACTAAATTAAGAGAAAAATGGGAGGAAGAGTTGGGTGAAATGGACGAGACAACTGGAACGCCGCACTGGCATCCCCGCGAGAAGCGGGCATTTCGGCCCGCTTCCGACTGGTACAATTTAAGATACTACACAGAGTATATTACACCAGAACTACCTTATACAGACTGCATAGGACTGACCATCCAAACTGTTTGAGGGGCTGTGGAGAGGTAGGGACACTGCTGCACACACTCTGGGACTGCCCGATCATCAGTGAATACTGGAGATGCATTATGCGGACCATTTACCAAACTCTAGAAGTATCGCTCACGCCGGACCCGAGGGTAGTTTTGCTGAATGTATGGGGGAAGACTGATTTGACACGTCAGGGACAACAGTGGGTAGTAGTGGGAGTAATGTTAGCCAAGCGAGATATAGCGCAGAAATGGGGAACGACGGAAACACTGACTTCGGCACAATGGTGCAGAAACATGAATAGATTGATGGTAACCGAGCGAGCGGTGTACGAGATAAGAGCTAACCCTCGCAAATGGAACAGGATATGGCTACCCTGGAACAAGTATCGGGGTGACCTATGTGAACCTCTTCCAGAAAAGGACGATGATAGCTCTGGAGAAGAGGACGAGCTAGAAGACTGACACACATAGAATATTGAAATAGTGGGAGGGGGTCTAGGCACACATTGGAATGGTAGGTTATACTACCCACAAGGGAAGAGATAGAATAGTGATTCGGGGAAACCCACTGATGTGAACGGTTGAATGTATATTGATATCTTGCTATAATGTTCATCATTCCTAATGAGTCTATAGTTCTGTTCAGATAAAATAATAAAAAGTAAGACGTTTAATTTTCTCTACCTACTGCTGGAATGTCCCGAGTACACAATCCACTATTGCTGCCGGACCGGAAGGTTGTCGGCTAAATAGCTGTGTAACACAAAAGTCGAATTACTGAATATATGACAACTGATCTCCGGACATACGAGTATTGTAATGTACATTTGACAACTGCTAATAAAATCTTACAAAAAAAATATATATATAATTTTGTACTGTGTGCTATTTGTTGAGTTTATAGGGTAGCAGAGTTGTGTTTTTAAATTTATGTTAATTATTTCAATCGATTTATGTTGTATTCTTGGATTTTAATGTCCTCTTAATTTGTAATTATTATATTTTTTTAAAATGTTTTTGTTGAAATACATTATTTATTATTTATCTATATTTTGGTTATAGAAGAGTCATTCTCACCACTCCAAAGTCCAACACTATTCCCACTGCAACATAAGCAACAGTTGTGATAGTAAATCTCCCTCCTCCAAAATTCAATACTTTCACTACTGTTGCTAAGTTGGATTAGGCATAGAAAATATGCCCCCTCCATAATATGTATGTATATAGTATTTCTATAGTGCAAACTTAGCAAAAAGGCAGCAGAACACTGTAAATGGTCAAAGAGAAGCATGAAATCAGTGAGTAAGAAGAGATATACCAGGGTTAAGGATGGTGAATGCCAGATTCTAGTCCTGGCGGCGCCTCCACATCCTGTGATTCTGGACAAATCACTTGGGGCCTGATTTAGATTTTGGCGGATGGGTTACTCTACCCAGCAGTGCTAGATATCCTGCCTGCCAAAATATGAATCCCAAAGGATGTTATGGGATTTATATTTCGGCAGGAGAGATATCGGTCACTGCTGTCGTGGAGTAACCCGTTATTCTCCCTGTGCCTAAAAATGTGAATGTTACCTTGTATAATGTAACTAGGGCCCTATTCCTCCTGGTCAAGTTCTGTGTTGTATAAAACTGTCAAAACAAAATTGGGGCAGTCCTGAGGGATACAGGGATATTGTTCCAGATCATAGGGGCACAGATGGAAAAGGGCTGCTATCTTGTTTTTTTCTTTTTTACATACACATCTTGGTCTGCAGTCTGATGGTGTCCTGGTTGCTAGTGTGTAGAGATCCACCAGCACTAATGAACTTGTCTTCAAGATAAGCGGGGGCTGCTGGTTGTGATGGTTGTATATGATGCAGCTGGTTTTGAAGATGGTGTTGATCTGGAAGGAGAGTCTATGGAGTTCTTCAGGATGAGAATGATGTCCTCCTACTAGTTTAAGCCCTGGATGATATGTGATGTTGCTTAGATCAGTTTGACCCCTATTTCCCTACAGATGCTTAGATTGGGATATGAATAGTAAATTTGATTCCTCGATGCAAAGCTGAACATTTTTCTAAAGCTTTTTTATGTTTAGACTTTTTCTCTGTGTTTGCGTTTTATTTTTTTATTTTTTATATGAATAGTTATATTGGTCTGTTTTTTTAATGTTTTAAAAAATTACTTTACAGTACATTTGTATGTGTATAAAAGTTCTTATCCGTGTGGAATATTTTGTTTATTTTTGTTGTTTAGTTATTGATATTTTCATTAACTTATTTTACTCTTATATTGTGTGTATTTTATTTATGTTAATAATATATTAGTAGAAATATTGCTCAAACTTTATTAGGTTTATTGTATTTTCATGTTTTAATGTGTAATGTTTCATTGTTAATTAGTATTTTGAAATGTATTATGTTTATTAATTTTAATTTGTTTTATTTAAAGTTGTTTCATTGTTCTAATATAGAACTTGTGTGTATTTTCTATATTAGATGAATATGAATATTTTAATTAACTTTTTAAGTTAATTTATTTTTTAATGTAATGTTAAATATTTTACTTTTTATTTTATCCATGCAACGAAGATATTTTGGGCAGGAATATTTTTGTAAGTGTACATAGCATGTAATTTTGATATTTGTGCCCTCCAATATTTTTTGATAATATTTACTCATGCAGTATTTTTATCGTCCATATTGTGCAATAGAAGCAAATAATGGTGAACAAGTCTTTCACTTGACACAAACTCTTTCATCCTGTGTAATTTGTACTGAAGAGAAACATTTTCACCTGCAAGCTGGTCACCTGCTGCAATCTTTAGAGATTTTATAGCCCCCTGGAATTAGTTTCTACCAAGTTTATTGTTTAATTGCCTCCGTCAGAAGGGTGCACTGCCATTATCATAACCGTGGAATATTTAACTACGGTGGCTGTCTCTTCCGGACTACCTAAATTTCCTTCTGAAACTTCTTTTTTTTAGCATTGCATTTTTTCATTTACATGGCTTCCCATTGTCTGTGATAGAGGTCCTGCAGGTTTAGCTCCATTCTGGCTCCAATTATGTAAACAATTGAAGGTATAAAAATAACTCTTACTTCTGGATTATATCCTCAAGCAAATGGACAGACAAAGGCCAAATGAGATATTGGATGGTATCTTTAAAGTTTATGTACTACTAGCTAAAATAACAGAAAGACCCTATTAGCGTCAGAGAATTTTTCATACAATAATGCTATTCATTCCCCCTCTCAAATTTCTCCATTCCTTGCTTCTTATTGCAATAACCTTTGAGTCTGACATTTGCATACTATGTCTCGTTTACTGACCATTATGCCCATTCCCACCATCATCTGGTCCTGTCGAGGCTGATCCAAGACGTTATAAAAAATATTGATTCATCCTGAGTGCATATTATGTTTTTTGACTCTTTCAGTTATCAATTGGGAATGGTGAACGGTAATGCTTGATAAAGGAATACTTGGGAGAAAATTCTTTTTCACTTTTGACTTTCTATCGACCTGGGTAACATTGATGGTATTTCATGACTAGTTTCCGCATATTGTAAAAAACTAAATGTAATTAGATTGTACCTAATAACATATGTATAATGTCTATACTGTTCATGATATTTACTTACAAATAACTTACACTTTCATTCCCATTGGAATGGTGGATCCCTCCAATTCATGTACTGGTGCGGTAAAGTTAAAAATCTATGACTATTTTAGCTCTGGTTGTAGGTGAGTGAGTGAAGCTGTTGTTTTTTCACATTGACATAGTATCACATGCAAACTTGCAGAATGTGTGGTGTTCTCCTTCTCCATGTACTTTCCCTTGTGTATCTGTTTCATTTGTAATCTGGTCCATAAGAGGTACAATAGATATTGCTAATAAGAGGTAAGGATGCCAAAGTAACGTCTCCAATGTGGCCGGAGTGAGGCTCCAGTGCCAGAAGCTAACATCGACATGCAGCTTTGCTTCAGACAAAGATTACTTCAGAGAGACCCTGATTGTCCTTGCTGGAGGAGACACACCATGGGAGACAGGGCATCTCTTGGTGCCCGGTCCAAGATGAGAATGGCTGACCCTAAGAGGCCTAACAGTCCGTGTAGGAGGAGGTCCAGTCTTGCAGTGTGAAGCTATTAGTGTGCAGCCATTTTAAAGTCAGGAGAATCGAAGATGAGGTGGTGGTGTGGAATGGTATTGCAGCTCTGTGAGGTCCCGGTCACAGAAAGTCCCCTCGACTGTGTGATCGAGCTGGACTGTGCTGTGGCGACGCTTAGAGGGGACTTAATGATAGCATTGTTGGCTTTCCTTGGGGAGGGAGGGTCTTAAGTGTGCAGGGCCCTGACTCAGGGCTCAGTCAGGGAAGAGGTGTTAGGTGTTGAAGAAAGGCCCCGGCTGCAGGGGCCTGCAAAAAGAAGGTATGGAGCATGCCAGCTGAATTATCAAACTGTGAAGATTCCTCTGAAGCATGGAATTGTCACTGTATTTCCAGGAAGGCTGTGTTTGCCAATTGTCTGGGTCTGCTTATGCCCTTAGAAGTTGAGTAGATCGGACTGCACTGGTTTGGGGGTATCTGGACCCTGCATCTCGGTGGAAATAAATTGCGGATTGCACATGACGAGCCTGTAAATCATTGTGACGCCTGCAATATCTAAGTTGACCTCACCCTGTGAAGAAATGCGGTGGCCTCTGGATGTTAGTGGGGTTGTGGGGGGCTCAAATGCGGCAAGTGACATTAACATAGATTCCCATAACTATGATTAAATGATCTTGTCAAAACTTAAGGCCTATGTAGTTATTCGCGTAATCAAATTGGAGGTGAACACAGCAGCTTTATACCGTCAGTAGAAAATATGCTGGGTTGTCAATAAACCATAATCTGGTAATCAAGATTAGTGCAGTAGCAGTAGTGCATAGACTCCCATAACCAGGATTAAATGATCTTGTCAAAATTTAAGGCCTATGTAGTTATTCGTGTAATCCCAGTGGAGGTGAAGACAGCAGCTTTATACCGTCACTAGAAAATATGCTGGGTTGTCAATAAACCATAATCTTGTAATCAAGATTAGTGCAGTAGCAGAAGTGCAAGACATTGCTCTTCTCTGGGCACCAGGTAGGCTGAAATTGTATAAACCTATACAGCAGTCATGGATAAAGCAAACGGGCAGTCCAAGCTGCCGTTTAAAACTAACAAATCAGCTGACCGGTGGAGGGAGAGATGGCTCTGACAGAAGACTGTTCCCAGTAGACGCATGAGGTGTAGACAAATTCCCTGAAAACCCTGTGGAAAGCGATGAAATTGATGCTCTTATAAATTCAATGCTGTGGCCACCCGGATAGATAAATATGTGGCTCGGCTGACCACAGAACAATTTTGCTAAAAAAGAGAAATGGCTGTATATTGACAGAGTACTATTCCTTATTAAAGCTTTAAATGAGGTCAAGATGGAATAACCTTCATATAACGGGACTACCTTAGGCCCCTGACACTGGACAACCAAAGGACTTTATTAAACACCTACTATCTGTGCTGTTCAGGGCTGAAAATTTCTCCTGCCTCTTTTTAGTGGAGAGGGCTCAACACTCTCTGGTTCATAGACAACCTTGTCTTTACCTCCAATCATGGCAGGATTATAAAATGTTTGCGACTCGATACGATACTCCGCCTGGCTGATGATAAAATATAACAGCACTAGAGAGGAACCAACATATTGGTATGTCCAGACCTCACAATGGCAGTGCAGGCAGTGTGATAGGAATATCTGCTAGCCTCCAACTACAGTGACATTGATAAGACTGGCCAATCTAATTGTACTGTGGGTTGCCAAGGTGATCTGGTTACATCACCCACAACATATAGTGAGAATATGAGCATTGGTGTTCTGGAATTGGTTGCAACAGGACTGTGAACAGAAATCTTCCTTTACCCTATCACTTCTGACCACCTCCTTAGTTAAAGGAGGAATTTGGCTGGCATTAGTGATGTTATGCTGGGTTAATACCCAGTTGATTATGTCTTTATTTTCTGAGGTCCTATTTGGATCGATCCTACCCATTTCCCTACTAAAATGTTCTAAACCTAAGATGCGTATGGGGGAAAGATTTGTCTTGTGGTTTGGGTGTGCCAGAGAAGGATGGTTGTTAAATGGAATGTTTCAGTCCTAGAGTTACTAAGTTTCAACCAGACATGTTGACACTTAGGCTAATTATAAAGCATTGCTAGTAGTAACTCCTCACACATGACTAAGCACTGTAAGCCAATAATCAGTTATACACTTATTGGACTGTGGATGTATCCCCCTGCACATTTCTAATGTGGAACGTTAGAGGCTTTAATAACCTATACGGAATTTGACAAGTTTTAAAATCCAAGTTCATCAGAGATTTTTAGCCAACGCGTTTCGTCTCTGTCTCAAAGTGATGTTTAGATCATTCTCCAATGTAAAGAAAATACGTCCCAAATTGCATCTGGCTACCATGCCTTTCTTTGCTTCCTGGTCACATTATTTATGAAGTCAGATTTCTCCCATATCGTGGACTGACTGCAATTGCGCAGACAAATTTGTCTCATATTTTCTATACATTGGGTTTAAAGTATTTTATTAAGGCACAGAAACACGGGGAGGGGAGCAGGAGGTCAAGCATACATACAATACAAGAAGCGGAACGTTGCAGCGAGTCAGAAGAAAAACAGGGAGGCAGGAAGCCCCAGAGGGTAACTAAGCAAATACAAAAGGCAATAAGGCATTGTGAACAACCCCCCTGTTGACCCCCACTCCCTAAGCAAGGCCAAACCGGAATAGCACCCCGCAACACAGTAAAGGAAAAGCATACCGTACCACCAACCCCCCGACATTTTCTATACATTGGAGAATGATCTAAACATCACTTTGAGATTTCATTTTGATCATTTGAGTGGTCTTTTTCGTCGGACCAGGTTCTTTTGTATTAGTGGAATCCATTGCAATCCTCAATATTTTCAACTTGAGCCCTGAAGAAGTCTCGACAGAGACAATATGCGTTGGCTAAAAATCTCTGATGAACTTGGATTTTAAAAGACGTTTTTTAAAGTATAACAATAAAGAACAATTTTCTATCACAAGTGGATTTGGGACGTGCTCTTTTGATCTTTCTTTTGGACATTTGATGCTATTAAAATTGCTAAATGCTATAACTTTGAATGGGTGCTCATTCCAATTAGTTTTTTGTTTTTATTTGGTTTTTCCAAATAGGAGGTAAAGAGGGGTGTACTTCTTGGGTTTGAGCACCGCCGCCATACTAAACTAGCCATTTGTAATAGCTAGGTGCAAGTTTTGTTGTCTCAACCCCTATTTTTCTTGTTTTTCTGGAATTTGACAAGTTATTGCCTAGTTAGACAGTAGATGTGGTCCTCTTTCGAGAGGCTCGGCTCACAAAACATCTGATGGAGCACTGGCCAGGAGGTGGGCATCACAAAGCTACATATCTTATTCCACTTATGCTAGTAGTGTAGCAATAGCTTTATTTATTCAAAGGGAGACCCAATTCCACCATTTTATGCTCAGTAACCTATTTCAGAGATGGGCAGTTTTTTTTTTAAGACAAACTGGGAGGTAGGGACATCACCTTGATTAACATATATGCACCCAACACATGTGGAACACTGTTTTATCAATAGCCCCCAGGACAGTAGTTTAGGGTGAACATTTTAATGTTGCACTGGAGGCATGTCTGCATTGGCCACACACTTCAACTAGATACAATTCAGCCGCATTGATTAATGCTATTGAAATAGACCATAGGTTGGTAGAAGTATGCCAGATGAGATGCCCAATGCCAAAAGAGGGCTTTTTTATCCCCCTGCCCCATTATGTACTAGGGGCTTACAGAGGAGGTCATTCTAATCACAGGGGTACCCCAATGCATAGTGTTCCCTAGTGTATGTAGGTGTTTAACTGTATTCTAAGTGTCTTAGCATAGCACTGGCTCTAGGACTGGTTAGTCAGTCAGTTACCACCAGTACCCATCTGAAAAAGTTGTAAAACAAATGCACCAAAACCCAAACACTTATAAATTCACCCAGGCACTCTCCTCGCAGTACTCTAATCATTCAGTCACTACCCAAGTACTCATGCACTGAGCCAGGTATTAGCACAAGGACTGCTTCAAACGCCTATTCACTATGCATGCAGTCCTCTAACCACCAACACACTTGTCTTTCACACCTTCAATTCCTCAGTCAGTATCCATACACTTCCAGCAAACACCCTGTCATTCCCCTTGAACTCCTGTAGTGACCCATTCAGCTCCATGTATTAATCCATTCACTGCGCCAAAAGCCAACCACTTGTAAATTCACCAGGCGCTCTCCTGGCAGTACTCTAATCATTCAGTCAGTACCCAAGTACTCATGCACTGAGCCAGGCCTTAACACATGGACTGGTTCAAACGCCTATTCACTATGCATGCAGTCCTCTAACCACCTACACACTTGTCTTTCACACCTTCAATTCCCCAGTCAGTATACATACACTTCCAGCAAACACCCTGTCACTCCCCTTGCAGTCCTCCAGTGACCCATTCAGCACCATGTACTAATCCATTCACTGCGCCAAAACCCAAACACTTATAAATTCAGCCAGGCACTCTCCTTGCAGTACTCTAGTCATTCAGTCAGTATCCAAGTACTCATGCAGCGAGCCAGGCCTTAGCACATGGACTGCTTCAAACCCCTATCCATTATGCATGCAGTCCTCTCACCACATACACACTTGTCTTTCACACCTTCAATTCCCTAGTCAGTATCTATACACTCCAGCAAACACCCTGTCACTCCCCTTGCACTCCTCTAGTGACCCATTCAGCACCATGTACTAATCCATTCACTGCGCCAAAACCCAACCACTTATAAATTCACCCAGGCACTCTCCTTGCAGTACAATCCCAATTTCTTCAGAAAGAACGAGCGTGGACCCAGTATATTGCGCAATAGATTATTTTATTTTTGCCACCTCTACCATTATGCGTTTCGGGCGCTCCCGCCCTTGATCACATGATATTTATATATATTGATATATATATTACCTACTGGCGGTCGCCAGTAGGTATATATAGTTAGGACCTAGTTACCATAGGAAATTCCGAACATTCTATTGTGAATAACTTTGGTGCCGATTGAGGGATCTACCTGTAATTTTCCTTAAATTTGCCTCGCTGCGCTCCACTCCTTCCCTGAAAGTTTCGGGGGGATTCGTCAAGCGGGGGCCGAGAAAAAAGGGGGGTCCCAAAACGTGTTTTCCCTATGTTAATTTCCATAGGGACATTCTGACAAGGCTACAGCTCGAATGGCTGAACGGAATTACACCAGATATGGCAAAATGGAAGGAACTGGTATGCAGCGGTGCCTTTTGTACGTTTGGTGTAAATCCCTCCCGTAGGTTTTGAGAAAATTGAATTTAGGTTTTGAGAAAATTGAATTTAAAATTTTTCATATGGCATTTTCTATGGGATCTTTAGACACGGCTACAGCCCGAACGGCTGAACGGAATTACACCAAACTTGGCAAAATGGTAGGGACAGGTATGCAGTAGTGCCTTTTCTTTTTTTAGTGAAAATCCCTCCAGTAGTTGTTGAGAAAATTGCTCTCATGTATAGTCATTTATGTATGCCAACTCTCACATGCACTGTGTTTTACATATGTACTTACTTGGACATGTAGCACTGAGATATCCATTCACTCACCAACACACCCATGCACACAGTCAACCGCCCATATAGCTGTTTCCACATGCACTCATGAACTCATACACCTAGTGAATCAACTGCTCACACGTCTATGCACAGTGTCGCACACCTCCCAGCCACCCACACACACACTCAGTCTCCCATTCAAATACTTGGGCAACCAATCAATAACCCATATATCCACTCATATAGCTACTGATCAACACATGCAGCAGCTTACACAACAACAGACATACTGATGCACACATTCAGACAGTTTAGTCACTAACCCATGCATTTAGTAAGAAACATTTAAACACTCACTCATACAGTCAGTCACACACCTACTAAATCCTTCATCCAGACACTTATACATCCACTCATTCTTCAATATGTAAAACATATTTAAACTTTACAAAAAAACACAGACACTGGATGATGTCATCAGTGATGTCATCAGTGATGTCAAATGAGATGTCATCAGTGATGTCATTTGAGATGTCATCAGTGATGTCATCAGTGATGTCACTGACCATGTCATGAATGATGTAATATGTGACATCATCAGCAGTGGTTTGCGGGTGCGTGAAATATAGTTAGAACAACTAACTATATAGGAGCAATTTCAATGGTTTTTTAAATGCTAATACCTAACTATATAAGGCCTGAAACCTCTGTTTTTTTAAGTGAAAATATATATATATATATATATATATATATATATATATATATATATATAATCAACTGGAAGTACATTCTTCTAATATTCATGTTTTATAGTACCCAACATAACACATTGCAGCAACTTTACAGTGCTTTGTGGCACACCCAATGAATGCAAATCGATATTTCTAGAAAGCAATGGGGCCTCCACCTTTATCAATTAAGGAGAAGCGCTTTCTCAAACGTTGCACAAATTCATTGTGTTTCTTTCCCAGTCACTCGCTACATTCATTTCAAAATGGACAGGTTTAGGCTGGTGGGAAATTTTAGGTGGGTGGTTTGGCCAAGGTGAAGTTGCACAGTCTTCACCTTGGCCTTCACCTTGGCTGATGTATGCATTCCCACCTATTCCACACATCCTTCCCTTTGTTGCAAGAGTGCAGAGGGAAGCAGACAAGGTTATTGTGATAATCTCATTTTGGTCCCGTCCCTCCCGGTTTCACCTCCGAACATCTCTGCCCATTATTCCTCACTTGAGAATACCATTGTCTCTGTTTTCTGAGCTCAGTAGGTTGTCTCTCTCGTCAGAAGCAGGCTCTATCGGCATGGAGGTGGAAAAAGATTGGGCTTGGAAGGACCGAGGTGCCAGACCATATAGCAGGAAACAGTCAGGTTTCCGGGCACCCTCTACTTTGAAGTCTTATGGTAAACACTGGAGGAATTTCCAGGAATGGTGTTCCTCTTGAGGTTTGTCAGTAGTAGAGTGTGTAAGTGCTGCTATTCTACAAGCAATTGGTTGTCTCAAACTTAAGGGCCCAGTGGGCAGCCACCAGAACACTTGGAGAGCCTTGGTCTAGTAGTAGTGCGGCTCCTGATAGGTCTTAAAATAAAAAAAACGCATCCCTAGACCTGATGTTTCATCCTGAAACTGGCCTCAGGTCTGGTCCTTATGGCTCTGCAGGGAGTATCCTTTGAAACTCTTATTTCTGTTGTTTTAAAGTACTTGTCTTTGAAGATGGCATTTTTAGTAGTGATCACCTCAGTGAGGAGGATTAGTGAACTTGGTGCCTTGCTATGGAAACCTCCTTTTTTTTTTTTTTTTAAAGATCGTGGAGGTTAGAGTTGTTTTTGTTTTTTTAGCATAGGGAACGAGATATTGCTGCCTGTGTTTTTTCCTTCATCTTCTAAGGAGCTCTGAAGGTTTTAGGAAATCACAACTTTTCTTTGTGACTTTTGATGAAATAACCAGGGTCAGAGCATCCAATACCACGTTGTCAGTGGATCAGACCAACTACTGTTTTGCCATATTGTTTAACTAATATCCCTCTACCAGATGGAATGGACTTAAAGGCGGATCCACTGGGGATTGGCAGCCACTTGGGCGAAAGCACAGGGGGAATCATGTGTCTGAAATTTGTCGAGTAGCCACTTGGGCTTCAGCTCAACTTTTCTTAAACACTAACCTTTTGAGAGTGTAATGGAGGGTAATTTCTTTTGGTTAAAATGTGTTAAATACAGTATTCTAAATGTGTTTCTCTCCTAGGTGCACCAATTTAAAAATGAGCTGACATAAGTATACTACTTTTAATTATAGGAGCATTTGGGTTGATCCTGAAGGCCAGGTTATGCTTGGGTTATCTTCATAAGTAATTACTGGGACGAGGACATGGGACTTAAGGATAATGCCTGCATAGGTGCTGGGAAATCTTATTATCCTGAATCCCTGTTGTCCTTATCACAGTCTTTACAACTCACTCTGACAGCTTGCATTCATGGGCTGAGTATTGTCAGGCAGTGATGTGTGTAGGCTAGTGGTTATAGACTTAGAGGGTGGGTGGAGTTTCCCCTCCACTTTCTGTTTTTCTCTCCTGATTGAGGTTGGGTCCAACTCAAAAGTAATCTTCCTGACTAGGACAATAGTTACTAAGGATAAGGATAAGGAGATTTAATGGTAAGTAACTGGGAATTCCCTTATTTTGCTTTTATCTTAAAATATTTAGTGATTTCCTCCTCCTTTTGCTTGGGTGATCCAGTACTAAAATTGACATGTACAGAAGTATTGCAATCATGAAATGTCTTTTTTTCCAACAGAGAGCTGCTCTCTCCTGAAGTACCAACTTTAATACTGTCACATGCAAAGGTATTTAAATTCCATATAATAGATTAAGTTGATGCTCTAAAAGTGGTGTGCTGTAAAAAACACGGGTTAACCCAATAAGTCGCTGGGACCTGGGTAATTTAGTAATGCAAACAAAGTGGTCCCAGATACTAGAACAATTAGACAAAGATTAAATAATATCTCAACTAAATTAAAAAAAGATATCCCAACATTGTTTTTAATCACAACGTCTACACAATTATTCAATAAAACAATGGTCTTAAAATACATCAATATTTGATCATAAATGATGCCCCTAAAAGAAGGTAGAGGGAAGGGTGGTGATTGGATTGTGAGGGAACTGTACAAATAACAAAACAATGGTCACTTCGACCTCAATGAGAAATTGCTAATAATTAATTAATACAGACTAAAGATCACAGTTCATAAATTAATCAAACAAACTCATGCCTATCGGAACAAAATCACAAATGATGAATGTAGAGAAAGGCTGAGGATGGAGAAAGTGTCGACGTTTCGACCCAGATTGATGCAAGCATGCAGTGGGGCCTTGCTAGAGGGTCTTCATCAGGACCAAAAATAATCCAAATGCTTTGGCGGGGGTCCGTCTAATCCACTCGTGTGGATTAGACAGACCCCCGCCAAAGCATTTGGATTATTTTTTCAGAAATCGGACCAACTTACGCGGCCGTTTCTGAATCATAGACAGTGACCGCTATGAGCTTGGAGCACCCTCAACAGACATCCGTGAATGCTCCATAACTTTCTCCTACAGAACTTGGACCCTTCTGGGTGGCCGTTTTTCAAATTGACCTTCGAGAACTTGCCCGTCATACACCAGACCCCCGTGAAATTTCCCGGATTTCGTTTTTTCAGAAATTGGATTCATCCACACGGCGGTACTGCAAGATATTGATTCAGCAACCCCCCTCCCACCCCTTTTTCTTTCACTCTGGGCTAACGGCTTAACTTTTCATTCCAGGATCCGGACCCATGCGGCGGATTCCTTACTTACCATATGATGGTACCTCATTTATAAGATAGATTGAACGGTGTACATCAGACATATCTGTTTGCTGCCTAATCTGCGACACTTCATTACCAATTTACTGTCCCTCCTGCTTCCCTGTCCTGATGAAGACCCTCTAGCAAGGCCCCACTGCATGCCTGCATCAATCTGGGTCGAAACGTCGACACTTTCTCCATCCTCAGCCTTTCTCCCCATTCATCATTTGTGATTTTGTTCCGATAGGCATGAGTTTGTTTGATTAATTTATGAACTGTGATCTTTAGTCTGTATTAATTAATTATTAGCAATTTCTCATTGAGGTCGAAGTGACCATTGTTTTGTTATTTGTACAGTTCCCTCACAATCTGATCACCACCCTTCCCTCTCCCTTCTTTTAGGGGCATCATTTATGATCAAATATTGATGTATTTTAAGACCATTGTTTTATTGAATAATTGTGTCACGTTGTGATTAAAAACAATGTTGTGATATCTTTTTTGAATTTAGTTGAGATAATATTTAATCTTGGTCTAATTGTTCTAGTATCTGGGACTAAAAGTGGTGTGGCCTCACTTATAGTGGTGTGGCCTCGCAAGACTATCAAAGACACCTCTACAAGCTGCATGCCCTGTGTAAAGAAGGATGTGTGTTAATACATATGAGGCTGGATCGTGTGCTTGATAAAATCACAAATAATCTTATAGGATAATTATTTAATAGTTTATATAGCACCATTATTTTAAATACAAAAGTAGCATACTAGTCCACCAATCCATCAGGGAATACCCCATGCACCGATATTGTCAATCTTGAGTGAATGAGTATTGATGAAGAGACATATAAAATGCATGTTACAGAAGAAAGACTGGAGGGTAGCCACTACAAAACCCATAAAAGTAGAAGAGAAAGCTGTATCAAGAAAAAGAAGAGAAAAGTGCCTTAAAAATCCTTAGTTTTCTTGTCTCCAGATATTTTGACTCCAGTTATTAACTTTAAGTTTGCAGAAAGGAATGTGATGTAAATGTAGATGAAATGGACGGTAGGCTTCAGAAGAATTTATTCCATCTAGCATAATCTCAAGTCGTAGCCCCACTGACCAACAGTCTGTCTGATTCACCAACATTCCATAAGGTTAAACCAAGGAAGGGAACTGGGGGCGTGAGTAGGTGAAGAAGCTCAACACGAGGCGGCAAAAAACTTTCCGATTTCTGTGAGGAAATCTGAGAAGATCGAGAGGGACGTGTATCAATATCTTGATATCTGTCAGGTTTTCTGAATTTATCCCTATCTCTAAGGTTGTATCTTTTCTCAGAGGGCTCCCTGTGGGGAGACTTGCCTCCTCGTTCTGGAGATCTATCTCTCCGTTGAGGAGACCTTCCTCTGGACTGAAACTGTTTTTCTCTGGGAGTGGTTTGTTTATTACCTTCCCACCTCTTTTTTGGAGTATTGAGATTACTTTTAATAAATGTATTTTTCACGATTTTCAGTTAGTTGTGGTTTTAGTGGTTTCCCACCCAAACTATCTCTACCTAGTTCTTCATAGGATTTTTTAATTTTTCTGGTAAGTTCAAAAGGTTGTTCTGCTATATCTGTTTCTTTCACTTTCTGGCGGATCACCACAGATGCTGCTTCTCCTTTTATGTTGGCTAATAGTATAGCCGAGATTTGCTTACAGTCTATCAGTAATTTCATACCTAGAGTTAAAGCAGGTTTTGGACCGTATTCATTTTGAATCTATCTTAATACGTCTGGTATACCGCCATAGACAGAACACCATGTGTTTTTGTGTATATTGAAGCAAAGTCTGTGCCCCAAGTGTCACAGTCCTCCACATGTGGTGCGATCCCCATTGGAAGACAGATAGTCAGAATTATGTGTTTGTCATGAGGTGTAGTATCAGGAAATACTGCCTCTATTTGAGTGATTTTTTGAGCTAACCAGAACGGAATTTGTTCCCGTTTTGCGGGTATTTTGCCAATGACTGATTGTATAGTCTGTGGTGTGATTTTATTTGTATTCCCCTGGTGAGGGGTTATTTGTGGAATTCTTATTGTTGTTTGGACTATTGAAGTCGGCATGACATATTGGACCAATTGTTTATGTATTTTAATTAGTTGTTTTAGCTGAGCTAAAAGTTCTCGGTATGACATTTTTTCAATGTCGGGATGTGGTGTTTAGCTGGCTAGAACCGGCCATGTGGCTCCTGGTCTACCTAGTGGACCGAGCCTGGTAATGTGATTTTGATGTTTTAGGGTGCCATTAAACCAGAGCAGGTGATCTTGGTATGTTAGTGGAATTTCAACGTCCTCGAAAGGGGCGTATTCTTCTGGAGATTCCTCTATTTTGTAATAGTGGAAATCGTGTGTTATTGGATTTGCTTCAGGAAAATGTATCCATGAATAGAATACCTCTGTCTGCCGATATTCATGGGCCTCTACCAAATCAAATATGACTGTACCTCCTCTCGATGATAGTCCATTTTCTATAAGTGTAATAGTTAGTTTTTCTTATATTGACCGGGATGATTATAGCATCTGGATCATTCTGTTGGAGAGTTGTGTCATCTAATAACAGTTGAGCTGCCAAAGCCGCTCTTTCGTCGTCCAACATTTTATTGTCAGAAAGTTTTTTATTGTAGAGCAAGTTTCAAGGAGACAAAGATTAGGTGCACAATATTTTGGAACACTGTATCCTTCAAAGTTGACTAAAACCAAAAACTAATACATAGGATTCTCATCCTTCTAAGTTCCGGCGGATATTAACCTTTTACCCACTAGAGACGTCTATTGGAGTTTTTACGGGAAAAAGGGTCTGTGTGAAAAGCACGACTGAGTTACTCTAGTATCTAGCGTTAGATTATCGCCTTACCAAACGTTGGGCCCCATGTAGTGTAGTTCCTATATTCCCAATAGATTCTGCGCATTGGAAAAACATAAACGATAGTTTAGACGTAGGACTGAGGTCGACTAGGTCTCTATTGAATATGTTAGACTTAATTATGAATGCCAGCTAGCTCAGAGGTCACTAGAAACTACTCTCGAGTGAACAGGAAGTAGTTAACTTTCCTGAATAGACAAGAAGGGATTAGTTTCTGACAACCGCATAAACATGACAACTTTGCTCCCCCAGAATAAGGAGTATATCTCCAGAGTCGTGTGAAAACAATAGATAGCTATTTCACTCAGTCAATTGTGCATGCTTAGTTTCACCAGAGTGCAGAGAAATAGAGAGACAGGCGCTTTCATTAAAAGTTGTTATTTATTGAGCAGTCCTCTTTCTCATGCAAGAGAAGTTAATTGCCACAATTGCAATACTTGTCATAAAGTAAAGTGCGTACAGTAAAAGGAGTATTATGAAATAATACTGTAAAGGCATTGATATGGTTTCTGAGCCATATGATACTTAAAACGGATAAAATACCTAAATTACATACAATGATAAAAGTTGACTAAACGTGCTCAACTGGTGTTTCTAAAATACGCCTACCCCGGTGTACCTGACCTAAGCCTGATACGTGGGAAGGAGTAAGTAAGTTAGGATAGTTTTGCCAAGAATCTGTATCAAGAATTCTCTAAGGAACTAATCCGCTCCGTACCTTGGTTATAGAATGAAGGAGGTCTTGTATCTCTCTCTCAGGACTCGATCTCCCAGCAACCCGCAAGGGTGACTGGAAACACTGGAGCTGGATTTCTCGGCAGGAGAAAAGACAGCGTCTCTCTCAGTGCGTCAAATGAGAGGGTCGGCTTCTTAAGCACTCGCATCAGCTGGGTGTCGGGTAAGTAGATAGTCGCTCTGCTCCAAACCACCGTGTGTTTGCTTAAGGCAAATGCTGGTATTTTTATACCTGAAAGGTGGCGTGTTTGACGTAAGGTTGGACATAAGACGTCACTAAGAACTTAGTTCTTTCTGGACTCCAGGAGTTCTTGCACAAATCAAAAAAAAGCAGGGGGAATTCCCGGGCTGCTGGAGGCTTGGTTTGTTTAAAGAACGCATTGTACTTTCTAGGGAGTCTTATGGGAGTAGCCTTGCCGTATTTGAACTGCATTGGCTATGACTAAATATGGATATGATTCTTATGCCTTTATAAGGATATGATTCGTTATAACTACATAAGGGCATGAATCAGGAATATTTAATTAGGGTCCTAGATACGTTCAAACAGGCTGGGATGGCTCCAGGAGGCTGGGCGAATCAGCACTAGGCTGAATAGCTTCATCTGCATCTTGAGTGGTGGGAGGGATAGCACTTGGGCCTGAATAGGGCTGTGCCTGCCTTTCACAATGCTGGCTCCACCTCCTGCTGGGCAGCTGACGACCCTGCTCCTCTCTCTCAGAGGAAAGAAGGAGTCATGTAAACAGAGTGCTCCAGGACTGACCAGAACTGATTTGGAGTAGGCAAAGGCTTCTCTACCTTCAGAGAACAAAGAAAATATTGGTATAAAAAGGGATCCCAGAACTTTAGATCATCCTGGATTCAAGAAGGTACCTCTGCCAAGGAGAAAAGCTGGAAGACTGGATGACTGAAGTGGAAGGAATGCCCTGCTGTGGGTTTGTCGGCCGAACTGCTGTTGCTATTCTGCCAAGGAGAGGGGAAGGACTTTGCTGTTGCAGTGTCCCCTGCTTGAAGAGATCTCCAAGGGCCTGAGGAGAGCTGGCCTCCTGTTAAGAAGTCCCAGGAACAGAAGGACTTCACCCCTAGCTTCCCCGCTGAACTCTGCTGTGTGAGTTCGGACCTGCCTAGAGTGCTTGATCCATTTGTGGGGCCTCTGGAGGTTGTTGTCTGCTGTTTGAGGAACCGGAAAAAAAGAAGATCTACAATTTTGCACGCATCGTTTGCTTGCGGAGTGCATCGTCGACAGTGCGAGAGAATTTCCGTCGCCACGAAGATCATCGCAGGTCCTGTTGCCGCTGCAAGAACTGACGCATCGTTCGCTTGCGGAGCGCATCGCCCCGGTGCGGGAAGTTTCCTGTTGCTGCGGATATCGTCGCAGAGCCTGTCTTCGCTGTAACAACACTTGCTTGCGAACCGCATCCCGTCGCTGCGAACATCGTCGCAGAGTCAACGCATCGAGGGGCTGCGACAGAAGATCAACGCTGCAACACACATTGCCGCCGCACCGAAGATCATCGCCGTCCCGAAGATCGACACATCGTGCCTGTGTGAGACACTTCTACCGAACCTGCAACCCGGAATCCATACAAGGTATCTAATCGCTTCCCATCAGATTCGTCGCAACACGCCTGCTGCGGGCAGCGGGGTTGTCGCATCACCTCCTCGGGGTCTCAGTAGTGATAAAACGCGTGTTTTTCGACGCTGCGGTTGCTTCTAAGAACTATTGTTGCATCTACAGGTACTTTGGGCTAAAACTGACGCAACTGTGGATTATTTTGATGCAAACTCTAGAACTCTTTCAAAATCATATTCTTGAACCTTGTATGTTGGATTTTTGTCGTTTTGGTCTTGGGTAGTTTAGATAAAGAAACTTTATTTTTCTAAACTGGTTTGGAGTCCATTTGTGGTGTTTTCACACTGTTACTCTGAGTGTTGGTACAAATACTTTAGACATTGCCTTTGATAAGCCTGTCTGCTCGTGCCAATCTACCAAGGGGGTGAGCAGGGGTTTTCTAAAGAGTGTATCCCACTTACCCTAACTAGAAGCAAGTGTCTCTATTTGGACATTGGTACCTTCCTCTGCCAACTAGAGACCCCCAGATCTAACATGGATGTTATCCTGTTTTTGAATACAGAGACTGACAAGATGTACGTGTGTCTAAACAGTGTCAAATAATAGGTTATACATTTTTTGTTTTCGCCTGTAAGGCTGATGAAAAAAAAACGAAATAGAAAGAAAACGGATGGTGGTGGTGTACATACAGGATGCCTATTTTGACTTTTCCTCGTCTTCTGTGGCCCATAGGCCCTACTTGTGGTTCAAGATGAGCTATGAGCAATTTCAGTAAACGGCTCCCTTTCGGCATCACCGGGACCCTTCAGGTGTTCACAAAGGTGATGGTGGTGGCTGTTGCGTATCTGTGGAGGTTAAGCGTAGCGGTCTTTGTCTACCTCAAAGATTGGTTGTTGTAGGCCGTCTCACCACTGTTGGTCATGGACTACCTCCAGGTGACCGCTAACCACTTGACATCACTGATAGTCTCAGCCTCCTGAAGTCACACATGACTCCTTCACTGAGATATCTCTTCATCTGAGCCATCCTGGATGAAGTGCTTTTCTTGCCTTTCCTCTGGAACACAGTCCAGAACATTTAGGCTATGATCCCCATGTTTCAACTTCTGTCCTGGGTCTCAGCGAGGAGAACTTTGAGGTTTCTTGGCCTACTAGCCTCCTGCATCCTGCTCTCCAAACAAGCCAGGTAGCACATTCATGCTTTGCAATGGGACATGTAGTTTCCGTGGGTCCAGCACCAGGGGAACCTGTCGGATTCCATCCAGGTGTTAGAGGAGACTACAAAAGAACTTCAGTGGTGGCTGCTCAACTGCAATTGATCCAGTGGCAGACCCCTCTCTTAGAGCTGACTTAGTAACTAATGTCAAAACAATGAAAGAGTGAGATCAAACAAAAAAGGAGCCAGCAAGAGGAGTCACTCTTGTTTAGAAGAACCCTCATTCACCAACCTAGTTGTGGCATGCTTCATCATTGGGTTCCCACCAGAGAGGCCGAGTGCCTCTCTGGTGTACTACGACGCCAGACTACAGCGGAGCAGGTTTTTTTGTGTATGGCGTGAGTGCAGTGGTGAACAAATTTGATTTAAAAGATGCATTGCTTTGATCCCAAAAAATGCTAATGGTGGAAAACCATATCATATAAAGTGTTTCCCTAACAGCCTATATATATATACATTATATATAGTATATTATACACAAATTAAGGATGCTACATTCACTGCTGTAGACTGCATTTGTGCTCAGGGGAGGTCTAATGCCTCTGTGTTTAATAGATAGAATAAGTAACCAGTGTTTGTAAATAACTATGTTTTCTGTAATGATACAACAGTGCCTTATTTGTAATTATAGATTCCCTGGTCATTTTAAATTGGGAGCTGATATCTGGATAGGTCCTGAGGAAGGTGGCTAGAACAACTTTTACCCTACCGAAACGCGCGTTGGCCTTGCGTGGAACCCTGTATTCTTTACCGTGGTTTCTTATTGTGGCAGTATTCTTCCTGACCACAATTTAGACTCAACTGTGTACAGATATGGAGTGTCTGTGTTTTGTTTGAAAGTGGTTGAATGAGTGTAGTATGGGTGTATTTATGATATGGTGTACCAGGGTTGTAGATTTTTGTTTTCAATTATACCTACACTGTAATGTTTTTGTAAATATCTGAGAAAAATGTTTGCTATGAATTTGAATTATCATTTATGAATATGGACTTATAACCATTAGAAAAATTATGAGCTGTTTATGTAGAATGTGTCTTTGAAAAACCTTTTAAAAATAGATAAGAAAAAAAGTTTATATGTGTTTTTTGATAAATAAAAAGAATAATGAAATAATGACATATCTCACTGTTGTGCTTTGCTGATAAACTAAAGGAATATAAACAATGTTGAAAGGAAGGTATATTTAGGCTGTGAGGGAAACACTTTCTATGGTATAGTTTGTTATTCCCCTCTTTTCCCTAGTATGAAAGAACACGACAGAGGGGTTCCCCATTTCTGACTTGAATGGTGGAAAACCAGGCACCAATAAAAACAAGTGCGTTGGATGTTTAATAACTGGCTAAATTGACCAGAAACTGTAAAAAGTGCAAAAACTTGGTCAACATGCTTCAAAATGCTTTTGGCGAAGCATTCATCAGGACCAGCACACCACGGCGGAATGCGCACGGTAAGGCGCACCCTAACCTGTGGTGGAATTGAACTGAAAAAACTCACGGTTATCTAGTCGAACCTTCAGGATTTCCGAAAGCCAATAATATGTGAAGTATTGAAAGAACTTGCGACATGGGTCCTGGTGGGGGCGGTGACTTATAGTCACACATTCATCAAAGACCTCTTCCAATGCCCTTTGTAATGCCACAGAAGAACTTCAATTTTGCCCACACCTTTCTGATGAGTACCCCTTTTGAATCAATGCAGTTTTTCATAGCACCTGCTCACCCTTAAAACAGCCTTCCTATCGGTGATATCTGCTCTCTGGGCGAGTGAACTTCAGACCCTTTTGGCCCACCCTTCTTATACCACCTATTTTCTACTGACAAACTAGAGCTAAGGACTTGAGCTACATTCTTACAGAAGATGGTGATGCCTCTTCTCGTCAAACAATCCATTGCTCTGCCAACTTTCTGTGGTCCGTATCATCCCTCAGCTTTTACATTAATCATACCAAGAATTATTGGATGGACGATCATCTCGGAGGGGTATCTAGGTAAAGAAGGGCAAGGCAGTGCAGAAATAGACCATCTCTTGATGGATAATCCTCTGCATTAAGTTCTGCTATGTATTGGCTAAGAAACAGACTCCTGAATGCCTAAGGTGTCAGTCTGCCAGAGCCAAAGGTGCTACTACTGACTGGGCACATGGACTGCCTGTCCTGGACTGTATTGTCAGGTGGGTACGTTGGTATCGGTTCACACATTCACAAAGCACCACTGATTGGCAGTCAGGTTTGTCGAAATTGGGTATTTTCCCGCTTGGTCCCGCATAACAATTTAGTTTGAGCCATTCCACAGACCGACCTCCAGTAATGCTCCGTTTGGGGAAAACTCCAACTGCAGAGTCCTCACCACCCTCCTGTTCTGTTATAAGGGCTTTTCTATCTAAATAGATCCCAATCTAGGAACTTGCTCACTGGTTTGTACGATCTGCGGTTAACCTTCTCTCCGGTGTTATTTAAGAGTTAATGAAAGAAACTGATGTCAATGCAAATGCGGGTGAACTGATCACTTCTGGAGGAGAACGGTGCTGATTGGGTGTCGCGGTGCACCACCAACGAGCACATAGAAGCACTACTTTGAATTTTCTAGATCCATCCTGGGCATATGCACAAGGTGAGAAATATGCAGTTAGAGGTAGCATATCCCGTAAAGTGTTACAGAAGGTAACTCATTCTTTAAGCTCCCCCAGTTTAAAAACAACTCCTCCAAGTAAATAGGCAGTTGATTGAAGGAGAGTCTGAGAATTGCCCCAGATGTTATAACACCATCAGCTGACTTTTATCATAAGGTATGGAAGTTCATTGTTTAAAACATCTGGGGATCATGTGGATTTATTGACAAAACTAGTTTGTACCCCAAAAGCATATTAAGTTATGGCTACTAGACTTGGCAATATCGGCTAATGGGGAAAATGAGTTACTCGCTTGCATACATAAACGAGATGGCGAGGGACAGCAGGTAGCGCATTGGACACTGTCCTCCTTGCCCTAGCAGCAAAAACTGATGGGAGACCCTCCTGACCATTTACAGATCAGAGAAGACATCAAACATAGGAGACTATACCTAAAGTGCTCTACAAAAACCAGGGGCGTGACACAGGCCCCCGCAGCCTCTGTGGCGGGGGGTGCCCAACCTCCAGGGGGCCCCCACAGCACTGCACTTCGGCTGGAGAGCTCCAGATTGAGTCCGAAGGGGGGCCCTCCACGTACCCTGCAGGCGGGGCCCCCTCAAGTGTATGAGGACACATTAAGTAAGACCGATGTACAAACAAGGTGGAATGATAACACATACATGTTGAAGGTATAACATAGCTAGATAAACCTCTGTATCTCTATAATATAGCGATCGAAAAAAATAAGCACACCATTAATATATAAACAATTCTGGCATATCCGCAATAAAGGCGGAAAAAAATATATATATATGTGCAAATGGAATAATGTAAAAACAAATCAGCCCATAAGAAAATATTGTTTTAAGTGTTTGCTAGTGTTAAAATATCTATAAATTGCTTTGATGTGTATGTTTGAGCACAATTTATCACTGAGACCGGCCCTGAATGATAAGGGGTGCCAATACGTAAATATCTTGGATAAATAACAGCCCACCTAACTTGTTTGAAAACCAATAAAAACCAATTTTAAAATGAGCATTTTGTTATGCCATTATATATAACGATTTTTTTTGCAGAAGAAGGATAGAGTTGGTTCCAAGTCAGCAACTCAGAACAGGCCACAGTCTGGCAAACCTCACTTAACCAGACCATTAACTGACAGACCGCCATCTACAAGCAAAGGGAAAAAAAGCACAGCCAGGTAAAGTAAAGGACTACGTTTATGCTTATTGCGAATTATTTGAAAAGTAGGCAAATACAGATTTGTATTATTATTGTAGAATGGGGAAGAAGTCTTGGTTTACTGCTTTTCAGATATCCTCTTACTTCGATTCCCAAGATTTAGGCCTCTAGTAAGTATATAGTTGGAACTTCATTTTGTGTGCACAGAGCATATCTCTCACAAGGCCCTACACTCTACTTTATATAATACATTATCTTAGTATTCTTTCTCGTAAATTATGTGAAGGTCCTATCTACATTGTGAGAATTTATCATGGTTTCCAGTTAATTCTAATGTTTTTATTCAGTCTTTATGTCCATGTCCGTTTAGAGTATTGTGATCAGTAATGTGTATAATAATTTGTGAATTGCTCTGAAGTATTTCTATGCACAACAGATGTACAATTCTTCTGTAACTACTTAGAATATTTATTCAGGATAGAAGGTTAGAAAATAACTGAATGTACATTGTGATATTTTTTGGCTGCATCAGAAAAACATCTCACCTCTTCTGGCTTACTTGATAATACAGTTTTTGCCATTTGCCAGACCAGCCTTTTTTGTTGAATCACGTGGCATTTAGTTTTACCAACCAGTCTGTTCCAAGACCATTTAGAGATCATGCAAAAGCAAGAAGGTGCCCTCATAATAGATGGGAACCTTCTTTCCCTGCCACCAAAAACCTCTCTTGCCTAAGACTGACCTATTACCAGGAACAATACTGAGTATAGCTCCGGCTAGTATTGAAAGCAAAAGGGCTAGGCTGCTCAACAACCTGCACCCAAAAACAATGACCCCTGCTCTTGAATTATGCTATTTATTCCTGATTGTGCTCAGGCAAAAGCCAAATATCTCAAAATCTATCTGGCTTTTCACTTCACCGTTCTCAGTGGAATGTGAATGTTTAGTAGAGAAAATAACCTTCAAACACATGGACTTAAAATCTGTCAACTCGAGAAGTGTGGCTCAATGGTTAGAGCGACAGACCCTGATGCAGAGGTCTGGCCCGGAGTAGGGTTTAATTCCCGCCTCGGCGTGTCTTGGGCTCAATTTCCTCGAACCTGATAATTCTCGCCTCGGTGCCTCTCTGCAACTCTGGGCAATAGCTTGCTTAATCTCCACAACGCCCCCAACAGCGCTGGGATGCCTGGCTTCACCTTGGGGGTGCCCAGGAGTGGGCATGTCACAGGGAAAAGCCAGGAAAGGTTCCACAGCGGTATGCGAACAGCGCCAAGACGCCTCAGGGTATAAGTGCGCTATACAAGTACGAATTCATTTCATTTTCATTTCATTCCAAATCAGAAACTAAAAAAAAAGTTGTGGATGCACGAGGAAGGAAAATGCTATTTAAAATTAAGAAAATTTGAGAAATAGTATTTCTCCATTGAAAAACATATATATGGATACTCTGCCTTCCAAAAGTATACAGTTTCAGGGAATTGCATTGTGCTCTTTCTGGGGTGTGGTTTAAAAGACTGCAGTAACACATGGCAAGAAAAGGTTCCTGTGTAATATAAAAAGAAATCTTTATTTGTTGGCGCAGGCCGGCTGGGAACAAGATGGCTTGTGATCTGTTGGGCTCCCAATTGGATCTCTGCGCCTTGCTGGTGACAGATGACCTGCAGGGCCACCACTCGCTTCCAGTAAGCGTTTACATCGCATGCAGTACAACGCATGCGAGTACAACGCGGTTGTTATGAGCGCGTTGTTACAATGCTAACCATTACATAGCACGACTTACTGTAGGGGGCTCTTTAAACTAAGGAATAGTATAATTTACTATTTCAACACCTCCCCTACTGCGCACGCTAGAGTTGGAAGGGTAAATTATACTATTCTCAAGTCCAGCGCGCCCCCTACAGCAAGTAGTAGAAACAAGTTGCGATGTAATGGTATGCTTTGTAACAACGCGGTTGTTACAACGGCCGCGTTGTAATCGCATGCGTTGTACCGCATGCAATGTAACATCACATATTCCTCGCTTCCTGGTGGCAGCACTGATGGTGTGCAATCGCATTTGTGCAGCTTGGAGTAGGAGTGGCGGTGCAGATCTCCTGAGACTGCTTGGGGTCCTCCTGGCCTGTACGTAACTAAGTGCAATCCATGCATGTCTGCAGTGCTTGTGGCTGATGCCCTCATGTCACTCCCCTGGCTGACAGCAGGGTCCGGTTTAAGGGGACAGCACCAGGGTTATGGAGATTTTGGAGTCTGAGAAGTCCTGGAGTAGAGTGCTCTGATGAAACTTTTGATTTTCTAGAGCTGCTGCCATACTTAGTGGTGCTAAGGAATCCGGATGAGCATCTGATAGTGGGTGACATTGTGATGGTATCAGGAACTTCTGTGGAATAGTGAGAGCGCATCCTTCATGATGCTAGCCTAAGGAAAAAGATGTTGCTGGGTGACCTGCTTTGTTGTTTTCCCCATACCTGCATCCTGTTATGCTGGAGAGGAAAAAAATCCTACTATAAGTCAATCAGGCGTTGACGGCAAAAGGCCTTAAGGTCTCCATGGACTTTTCTGCTAAATTGAGAGTCGACTGTGCAGGAAAGAAAGAATTTTTTTTCCCACAGGTTAGCCCTACAAAAGGCCTTCTTAGGTGGGATTTCCAGTACTTTACTCACTAAACCTATTAAACGTAAATTTAGTGTTGTTACATCACTCACCGCTCTACATTAGCTAGAACTCATACCTTCTCCATGCGCTGGTTGTACCCTAACATATTACATCACAACCCATGTGAAATAAGATCATTGATGACAATACTCATGACATTAGAAATAAGGCTCCTGATTTTTCATGTAAACTGATTTTTACATATAAATACAGGCGGAAAAAATTATTTTCTTTGTCTGTATTTATAAATAGAGACGTAAAAATACTGACAAACCAGCTATATGTCTATCTGTGTCTGAGGTGCACCAGGGGCTTCAGAAAGAAATTGGAAACTGCTGCAGGAATCTCCTTCACACCTTTCTCCCCTTTACATCACCCTAAGCACTCCTCTGCTGAGCGAGTCTGATTTGTTTTGTGTGAGTCTCTACCGCCCAGACAGCAGCAGGCCAGGAACGCTTATCAGCTTTTATGAATACAGACACTTGGCTGTTTAAGAAAAGGTAGAGGCAGCACCAGGGGTGAAGTCACAAAACCACCAGTATTTTCTTTTTCAAAATTCTTTAATCTTCTTCGTATAAGAACACCAAACAACAGCACCAAACAACAGCCAACGCGTTTCTTTCCTTTATAGGAACTTCATCAGGGCTGTAAACAAAACAATACGACACATAAATAACATATATATAAAAGTATTTACAAGACCACCTGTGTGTGTGTGTATGTGTGTGTGTGTGTATGTGTGTGTATGTATATGTGTGTGTATGTGTGTGTATATATATATATATATATATATATATATATATATATATATATACACACACACACACAATATACATAGAAAATGGCACCAAAACTAATACAAAAAATAAACTTTTGTAACCACAAACATGTAGACATACCAACACAATTTACATAGTTATCTAAAAACATCCATCTTCTATATGTATACCCTCAGCGGTAACTCTAATTCACACATCTACTTTGATAATGTGCATTTCCTCACTAATATTAACATGCAGTAGAAAAAGGAGAAAAGAAAGCAAAAGAGAAGGAACAAGCATTTACAATGCAATGGTTTTGCCTTTGGAAAAGTTTGAGCTATTGGCATTGTAAATGACAAAATTTGTATTTATGTGATGGTTTTGAAAACAGATAAATAAATGGCATTGTCATGTACACTGCCATTAGCTTAATCTCTCGCAAATGTGAGACCTATTGTACCCTACGGACGAGCTCAGCAGACAGCAATTACTACCACAAACACAGAGCCACACAAACACACCCAGAGCCAGCCACACACACACACCCAGAGCCAGCCACACACACACACACCCAGAGCCACACACACACCCAGAGCCACACACACACACACACACACACACACACACACACACCCAGAGCCACACACACACACCCAGAGCCACACACACCACACACACCCACACCCAGAGCCACACACACACACACCAACTGAGGCCTGTTAAAAACTTGGCTTGCAATTTTTAGGATTTTCTGTGGTTGTCACCTAGTGGATAGAGCAGTCAACATCGAAGCTAGGGTACCGGTGGGGCCTAATTACAACTTTGACAGTCTTGGAGCGGGGCCACCATGCTGCTGCCCCGCTCCAAAAACAGTAAATCCGTACATTGGTGATTAGAGTGTTACGTTTTTAGTCTCTGGCAAGTGGTTCTTTGGTGGTCCTTTGGTGGTCCCATGCCGGTGCCTATGAAAAAGACACCTCAATGGGAGCGTCAAAGGAAGTTCCTGAACGGCATGGAACGGTGCAGTTGATACAGTGCATGCACCCTATGGCCCTCAGGTAACAGGGGGCCCTGTTACGCCCCCTTTGTTTCCTCTCCATCACAGTTTTCATAGCAAGCTCACCACCATGAAAACCGTGGCAGAGAGAAAACGCATAATCTGCTTGGTGGTGCCGCAGTGGCAGTGGCACCGCCAAGCATATTAGGGCCTCAAGACCACCGCAACACCCCCAGGGATCTCTGATCCCTGGTGGTGATGCTGCAGTCCCATGGCAGTCCGCCTGCCCAACTTGTAATAGGGCGGTCTGACCGCCCATGCACTGGTGCCCCCACCTCCACTGTGGCTACGGCGGTGTTGGACCACCAAAGTCATAAATGGACCCTTAATCTCCTTGTGCTTGACAAAATGCCTAGCAAAATGAATGTGGCCTCTCTATGGACATCATGTTTCAATGGCATTTCCTTAAACACATTCGTTCGGATTCACAAAGGTATTTATGAGTATGTGAAGTAAGTCTTAAATGCCTTTGTGAATTGTTCTCAAAACATCTACAATTGGAATATTGAATTTATACGAGTAAAACAAATACAAAGGTGTTTATCCTTTTTGAACTTGTATTGGTAGGGAGTTGAGCAATCCTAGGCCAATTCACAAAGGCAGTTTTGAACTGGTAGTACTTGAAGTAGTACATCTGTAGAACTGCTTTAATTGCTCATACATGCATTTGTGAATGAGCCTTGTGGTCTATATGGCAGTTTTCTGTGCATATGACACCTGCAGGATCTCCCTACATACTGAATCTCTCAGTGCACATGCCAACTTTATGGTCTCTATATACAGTAAATGTTTTTGATTGCTCCTCTAAGGCAAATACCTCTGAATGATCTCTTTATGTACAGTTCTTTCTAACCCCTCTTCCTCACACAAAGGAAGTCTCTAGTCTTATTCTGGAGGCACTATGTAAGATGAGCAAACAGGAGAGTGTTGCATGCATTTCACATATCTTGTTTCTCCTTTAATTGGAATCACTCAGTGTAGACTTCCCTGATCTGCAGGAATGGCCTTCTAGTCTAAGGAAAGGGAGAACTAGGGGGCAACTAAGTGGGTTGGGGATGTCATGTTTGTTCCTTGTCTGAGCCACTAAAGTGGTCTTCCAATGTATCTATCTCATATGTCCGTATACTATTCAGAGATTGGAGTACTCACTTGTTTAAAAAGTAATACATCTCTTAGTTTTCATCTAAATATTAATTTTCATGGTGAGGGGCGTAGCTAGCTGCTGAGAGAGATGGCCGCGTTTTAAGCGAGCTCCTCTCGAACGCCCTAAAAATCCTCTCATAATCCTGCAATTACACAGATGATGGCAGAAAACTTGCTGCTGGAAAGCTGAGGACGGGTACATGCATCCGAAAACACCGACTGTAAACACATAAAACGACTTGCAAACGTGGAACGAAAGCTGGCGCAGCGGTGGCCTACCGGCTGAAAGTGAAACTGAAGCCGTGGGTTGTGATTTGGACTGCAGCTGCGACGCCTGGCACGCACGGCGGTGCCCTGGATGCAGAGTATTGATGATGGACCATATTTGAAATAAAGGTGAGCCCATATGCCTCGTTGACGGCATGCCTGAATAGCGGTGGCCGGGAGAAATACTGAGTAGCACCCTGCGCTGCGCCGGAGGAACTAACATAAGAACGTGCACGGAGGCGGTAGGGCGGGTTTGGCCCCCGTGCATGTCTGGTCGCGAGAAGCCGTTGTGGATCATTAATCACTAGGCGGCACCTCGGACGAGCGGCGAAGCTTGTGGGAGAGCGGGCGCTTTCATCAAAGCAGCCGGGAGGACTGAAGTGGATCACGCGATAAAACAAGCACTCACCAAGGACGACTTCTTCCGGCAGCTTTCGGCGGAATGACCAAAAAAAAACCTCAAAAAAAAAAACGCCCACAGCCGCATGACGTAGCAAAAAGCCTAAAAATCGCCAAACGCCCACGAATCTGCTCGCAGAATGACGAGCAGATCTCTCTTCCAATGGCTAGCCTCCATTTATGGAGCTAGCCAATGGAAAGAGAGGGCGGAACAAAGCCACACAGTGTAAGTCATTAAGTTTCGCCTGCACAGCTTTCGACAGGCGAAACCTAACAAAAAGGGAAAGCTGTAGGAGCCTTAAGGGGTGGTGCACTTCAGGAGACTTCAGGAACAGAGTCTTTGCAGTAGTAAGTGTAGATGAGGTGATAAACTCTGGAGGTGGAGTGCATGGAAGGGTTGAGAGGAAAATCAGTCAGGAGAAAGAGAGAGTTCCTACATTTTTTCATGGAGAGAGTTCTAAAGGATCATAAACAGAGGAAGAACTAGGGGAACGTGGGACTAAGAAAGACGCAGAAGACCAGAGGCAGTAAGTGCTGTAGGATCCACAGTCTTGAGTCTCAGCGTCTGGCAAGATGGAGAAGTTTTGAAGGGTGATCCCATTTAAACAAATTGTGAGAAAATTTTTTTTCCAGTTGAAGGTTTTCAGAGCATGTGATCCCATTCAGGTAAATAGGAGAGATGTTGCGCATCTGAAGAGAGAAAATGAGCACCCTTGCAAGATGGCACTCAAGACGAGGGTGAGTTGAGTGGTATGCCAGGGAGAGTGTGCTGCAAGAGATTGGAAGGTTAGCATAGTGGCAATGAGGATGGGAGGAAAGCTTCCTGAGTCAGTGGGTGATGGGGGTGGAGGGGCAGTAGGCAGGAGACTTTGCGGGCTTGGCAGAAACAATGCAGAAGTCAGCAGTAAGAAAGAGCTGCGGGAACCTGGAGTGATCCCACTCCTTTACTCCTTATGCCCCAGAACAATCCCCACTGTGCAGTTGAATAAGCCACCCTCCCGTTTGTAGGCCACCTTTGCTTTGAAAAAATACAATCACTTTATGCACACCAACTTGTGCATGTATGGGCTGGGGTGGGAGGGATGATGTGAAAACAGTTTCTTCATCGGTACTAGGTATGAATTATAAAGTTTGAAGAACACTATATTAAACTGACATCAATCAGGAGAAACTGCCCCCCCTCCCCCATCTAGTGTTAAAATGTGCATTGAATGCAAAACAGTGAATACTGCTTCAAAATGTGCTGCATTAGCCCTTATAATTTGGCTTTTCTTGATGCACAATTTAGTTAACCTTGAAACATAATTTGGCCCTCTTAGCTACATAATTAAAGCAGCCCTCATCAAAACTTGGTAATGGAAACCATCTTCTACACGTGTGGAGGAAAAATGCCTGGAGCTTCCCCCTATCATTCAACTGATTCCGTTTTGGGGAACATCATCAACTGGCCAACCCCAGCCGCCAACCCCCCTGGATGGTTTAGAGGCTGGCCATCAGCAAGCCCCTTTCTGCAAACCCCACTGCACATGACCGAAGGCCATGCTCAGTGGGGGGTTGGAAATTAACTGCTTTATAAAAAATTATAATAACCGGAAAACAGTTTAAAAAACTGAATTATTATTCTAGCTGAACTCAGATATGCCAAAAAAAACATGCCGTTCATGTTCTGCTGTTGCCTATAGCTTTACTAGCCAGTTGCATCCCAATCGTTCAACGTGTAATGAGTCGTAAATTGAAATTGGCTACATTTGTCCAAGTGCATCACTAATTGTGAACACAGATATGCTTTTGTGGCTTTTTTGCACACAGGTCGAATGTTTGGTTTAGAAGGGCGGGCATGGGTCTCTAACCCATCCAGTGACTATGGGCTACAGATTAGCAGAGCTGTGGGTTAGAATATCTTTAAAACTCTTCAGCACGAGATCGGAAATGGGATTAGTACAGAACGCCGCCAGATTAAATACAAATAAATTAAGCAAGGGAGCAGATAGCATTAAAATGGTCATATCAGCAGCGTGCATACTAACAAGAACTGGGCCTTCTAAATGCACGATCAGTACTGATTGGAAGCAGTCGGCATATTTCAGACATTGCACTTGTGCAAGTTTGCACCAATGCGGTTCACCCAGACTGCAGTGGTGCTGGTGTGATTTTGCAAGGACTTGCAGCTACTGGCCAGAGCAAAATAATATACTGGTCTCTGGGAGATTGCATAATTTTTTCACACTGGCCAGACTGTGCAAACGTCCGTGCAAAATTAACCAGCACCTGCGCCGCACACGCATTCGTGATAGGTTTGTGCAAAGAGGCGTGAAATCCCGGAAACTCTGTCACGCCTCCCAACGGGCCTAGCAAAGAGGCAGTTGGCGGCAGGGACTTGCCAACGCTCTGGCTCTATGGAGCCTCCAGGGACGGTGGGCAGAGCATCCTTACTTCCGGTTTCAGTCGATGACTCAGACCTGCGAGTCCGAGAAAACCCAGCACTCGTCAAATCAATTATGGTATTTATGCCACTCGCAGTTCGTTTATTCAGAAAATATGGCAATTAAATTAAAATCAAACCAGTAAGCAGGCAGCAGCAATAGGAACAGTCCATGCTGGGAGGTGGCTTATGAAACCATGCCCCATGAGCCCTAGAAAAGAGGCAACAGATGAAAGGCGCCGCATGGGTTGAAGAAACGAGTCATATTCACACTGAATGGTACAGAAGAATAAGATTCTGAAGAGTGTCTCTATTAAACATTTTATTAAAAGGGCCTCTTTTCAGCAAAACGTAAGGGAATTCCTAAGATTCCTGCACGTGGCTAACGGGCAGAGTCAATCAAATAAAAAAAATAAAAAAAATAACACGCCTTAACCCAACTCCCAAATAAAAGGATCAAATAAGTTGGGAAGTAAAAAAAATAATAATAATGAAAAAAACAAATATGATCGAATTATCTTTTTCATCTCTAATTTGACAGGGTAGTACAAGATGTGAAAAGGGAGGAGAAAGCAAGACAAAAGAGAGGCGTAATGGGCTAATAAAGGATTCAGTGCTGCTTGTAAGGGGCATGGCAGGTGAGACTAGGAAAAAGAAGCACACATTTATGAAAAAATAAATGATGAAAATATCCAAAATCACATTGTGCTGCACAGCAAAAGCATGTAGGGCCTAAAGGTTTATTTAGAAGACGTCAGGATGGTCTCAATTGAGTAAACAGACAAAATGCCCCCCCCCCCCCATGAATAATATACAAGCGGTTTCCTGAGAAAATAGTATTGCAGGAAGTGTTCATTCTTAATCTTTCCTCGACACGCTGCATACCTACAAGTTTGTTTTTGTATTTTAAGTGAGGCATATTCAAAGGAAGAGCAATGGATTTTTCTTCTCCTTGTTTTCATGTGAGGATTGCTCACATCCAACAGATTGCCCGCTTGCAGTGTGAGGTCATCGTGTATTATTGCTTGTGAGCAACGGATTTGAAAAACCAAAAAAATAAAAATAAATGAAGGCATCAGCAGAAAGAAGAGACGTTCTATTCCTACACGGAAAGCCCCTTTTTCATATCCAGCTACTCGAGTGTCGGCTCCTTCGGGAGATACTAGATGGACATCTCAGAGAAAACAAGGAAAGGCACGGACAGCGGGAGGGGGGCGGAAAGGCACGGACAGCGGGAGGGGGGGCGGGAAAGGCACGGACAGCGGGAGGGAGGATGGGAAAGGCACGGACAGCGGGAGGGGGGGCGGAAACGGCATGAAAAAGCACTCACCTGGACTTCTTCCGGCGGCGTTCGGCCTGCAATGACCAAAACAAACCCCCCCCTCCCCACCCCCCAAAATAAGAAAATAGGAACCGCCCACCGCCGCAATGACGGCAACAAAGGGTCTGGATGAGAAAAAATCTCAGAAACGCCCACGAGTCGCCTCGCAGAATGACGGACGCCTCGGTCTTCCAATGGCTAGCCTCCATTTATGGAGCTAGCCAATGGAAGACTGAGGCTGGACTTTTGTCCATACTGGTAAACAAAAGTTTTCGCCTGCGCGAAACGCTGCTTGCGCAGCTGTTCGCCAGGCGAAACCAAAAAAGGAAGGATAAGAAGGGGAAACAAAAGGGATATAATAAATACAAATGTGTACAACAGACCAGAAAAGGGGAATACAAAAGTGAAAAAATTAACAAAACATTAGATAAGATGCACATACATGAATGCAATGATCCTCACCAAAGGGTTATGAAGGACCAAGTTCCATACAGTAACTCCAGATACTGGAAGTTAAATCACACCAAGACACGTGTAATCCGGTTTCTATCTGAAATAGAATGAAAATAATGTAAATAGGACGAAGAGATAACTTAATTGTTATTTCATCCACATGTACAGTTGTCCACTCTATTTAAAAACCTAAATAATACTCTGACCAGTTTCAACGGCTAGGTATACACAGGATCATATCATAGTTAGCAAGCACTCGGCAGTGTTCATCTTTCTGCCAATAGCTTGTGAGAGGACAGGCAAAATCGTTTTCTGTTGTACACTTTGTCAGAGGAATTGGAAATGTTTTAGGAGGCTTTATTGACTCGAATTTTAAAAATTAGCATTTGTAAATAACAATTGTTTTCCTGTGTTTTTAAAAACCACAAAATTGCATTCAGCATACCTGTCGCCCACACGCAGTCACCCCAGCATACACACGCTCGTTCCTGCCGTTTCAGGGCAAGGCACCGAGCAGTAGGGAATTTCGTGGCGGCCATTTTGGGGCGGGATAGAGCGGTGAGAGCGCTCTAGTCTCGGCTTTATAAGGAGCCCCCAGGCAGTGTCTTGCGAGTTAGCAAGCACTCGGCAGTGTTCATCTTTCTGCCAATAGCTTGTGAGAGGACAGGCAAAATCGTTTTCTGTTGTACACTTTGTCAGAGGAATTGGAAATGTTTTAGGAGGCTTTATTGACTCGAATTTTAAAAATTAGCATTTGTAAATAACAATTGTTTTCCTGTGTTTTTAAAAACCACAAAATTGCATTCAGCATACCTGTCGCCCACACGCAGTCACCCCAGCATACACACGCTCGTTCCTGCCGTTTCAGGGCAAGGCACCGAGCAGTAGGGAATTTCGTGGCGGCCATTTTGGGGCGGGATAGAGCGGTGAGAGCGCTCTAGTCTCAGCTTTATAAGGAAACGGTCTCTTCCGCGTTAGCCAGCCAGAGTCAGCCCGTCTGTGCCCGTCCGGGCCAGGCCGGGACATAGGGCACGACCCTCTGCCCACTTCACTGTAAAGATATGCTAACAGGTAACCAACTCAGGGCGTTACGCCCCTTTAGCCATGACACCTGTATGAATGAATGAGGAGTTTCTTGTATCGCGCGTACTTAGCCCAGTGGGCGTCAAGGCGCCTAGATTAAATACAGCAACTTAAGACCCTACCTAGTCCTATTTAATCATGAGTAGGCCTTCTTAAAGAAATACGTTTTTAGAGCCTTTTTGAAAGAGTCGATGGAAGGGAGAGTTTTTATCTCCATGGGGAGGGAGTTCCACAATTGCGGAGCGACGACGGAAAAGGCTCTGGCTCCCCATCTGACAAATTTGATGCGAGGGACAGCTAGTTGACAGAGTCCCGCAGAGCGCAGGTTTCTTGTGGGGACATAGCGCGAGAGAAGAGAGCCAATGGCACTAGCAGGACCATCCATCAATGCTCTGTGGGTGAGACAGAGGATTTTGAAGGCGATTCTGTGCTGTACCGGAAGCCAATGAAGCTCCTTCCTGGCTAAGGTGGCAGAGGAGGCTTTGGGGAGATTCAAAACAAAGCGTGCTGCAGAGTTCTGAAGAGTCTGCAAACGGTGGATCAACCCTTTGTTGACTTCCATATAGAGGGAGTTGCAGTAATCCAGTCTCGAGCCCACCAGGGCGACTGCAACCTGTTTACGCGCCTGGGGGGAAAGGTACCCACGGATTTTGTTGAGTACCCGGATCACACCACAGCAGGTAGCAACGGTCCTGTTGACTTGCAGGGACATAGAGAGTGAGGTGTCAAATATCACTCCCAGATTTCTGGCAGATAGGGAGGGAGTGGGGCAGATGCCAAGAGAAGAGGGCCACCACTCGCTCGACCACAGGTTCTGGTTCTTCCCAAATATCAACACCTCGGTTTTTTCACCATTCAGCTTCAGGGAGTTTATAGTCATCCAGTCTGCCACATACTGCATGCAAACCCTGAAGCTGGCGGCAGATGTACTAACCGAGGTGTGAGCAAGAGAGACCATAATCTGCGTGTCGTCTGCATAGGATACCACCTCCATCCCCTGAGATTTAATAAGTCTTGCAAGGGGGGCCACATAGATGTTAAAAAGGGTCGGACTTAAGGCCGACCCTTGTGGCACCCCACATTGCAGAGACTTGGCAGGGGAGAGGTGGTTCCCAAGCATCACTCTCTGTTCCCTTTCGGTCAGGAAGGAATTTAGGAGACTCAGGGCCGATCCAGTGACACCCGCCTCCCTTAGCCGAGATGACAAGATGGCGGGGGAGAGGGTGTCGAAAGCGGCCGTGAGGTCCAACAGAACTAGGACCGTGGTTTGGCCAGAGTCCACCTTGCGTCGGATGTTATCGACCACATAGGTAAGGGCGGACTCTGTGCTGTGGTGTTTTCTGAAACCGTGCTGAGTGTTATCCAGGTATTCAGAGGATTCGAGAAAGGCAGATAGATGGAAATTCAAATGCGACTCAAGCAACTTCGCGGGTGCAGGAAGAAGCGAAATGGGCCTAAAATTTTTCAGCATGGCCGGGTCCAGAGTCGGCTTCTTAAGTAGCGGTTTGACTATTGCCTTCTTCCAGATAGAAGGGAAAGAGCCTTGAGCGATGGCCTTATTTAAGACGTCAAGCAGAAGAGGAGAAAGGTGGATTCTACACTCTTTCAGTTTCTTAAGGGGTATCGGATCAAGGGGGGAGGCCGATTTAATTTTGTCAAGAAGTGAATTCAGAGATTCAAGGGATAGGGAGGGAAAAGTTGTGAGTAGGCAGGGGAGGTCCTTGCCTAGTGCATCAAGATTGGATATGAGAGGGGGAGTGTTATGATCAAGAGCAAGACGGTGGGATTCGAGAGAGACATGAATGTCATGTATTTTGTTGTGAAAGAAGTCTGAAATATCGTTACAGAGTTGTTGGGAACTGACTACTGGATCGGGAAGTTGCAGGGAACATAAAGAGTCAGCGATTTTGAAGAGTTCTCTTGAAGAAGAAAGAGAGCTGGTCAGATTTGAAAAATATTCCTGTTTCTTGATTATCACTTGGTATTTGTAGGCACGTAGTGCGGATTTATGGGCCTCTCTATCTTTTAAGTCCCAGGATTTCCTCCACTTCCTTTCACTACTCCTGCAGCCCTGTCTCATAAGTCTGAGCTGGTCAGAGAACCAGGGTGCCGTAGGTTTAAGGCGTGCTACATAGCACAGAGATGAGGGGGCAAGATTTTCAACTGCTTTGGAGATGGAGTCAGTCAGAGACTGGGCTGCCTCTGAAGCATCCGTGACAGCTAGAAGTTCGGAAGTGGAGATCAAAGGGGCAATAGTGTCATCTGAGATATTCCTTAAGTTTCTCCTGAGAATAAAGGGAGTGGTATTGTGATTGGAGGAACAGGTGCCGGGGATGTCAAGATCAAATGGTACAGCAAAATGATCGGACCAGACCACCTGTAATGGAGCGCCAGTGGAAAGCCTGTCGTCGTTGGAAAATAGACCATCAAGAATATGTCCTGCCTTATGTGTAGGACTATTTACGTGCTGGATGAAGTCACATGCTTTTAGGGTTTCGACGAGAGAGATAGTGTCTTTAGAGTTGGTCTCATCTAAGTGAAAATTAAAATCACCCAAAATGGTAAAGGCTGTTTTTCCGATATACGGTTCAAGAATAGTCATAAGTTCAGAAGGAAAGCTGGCCCTGGTGCCAGGAGGTCTATAAATAAGGATCCCAGAGAAAGAAATTGAGGGAGATGGGGTAATGCAAAAATAGAGTGCTTCCACACGAGATAGGGGTAGAGGTATAGGTTTAATCACACAGAGTGAGGGAGTTTTAACAAGAATGGCGATGCCACCCCCTCTGCGTAGTTGTCTGTCCTGTCTGTAAAGGGCATAGCCGTCAGGTATAGCCATAAGTAAATCATGTCCGGAGGAGTCAGAGGCCCAGGTCTCCGTAATGAATACCCAGTCTGGTTGTCGACTGTCGACGAAGTCGTGAAATGCAACATTATGCTTGATCAGAGAGCGAGCATTTATTAGAAAGCCAGATCTCCGCAGTTGGACAGGCTGTGTGCACGGGAGGGGTGCATAGGGAGCGACATCCTTCGAGAATTTGAGGGAGGCCGAGCAGGCCCAGCACCTGTGGGAATGCAAGATCCCCTCAGGGGAGAAACGGTGGGAGCAAGGCAGGGACACGGGACGGAGGGCCAGGAGGTCGGAATGGGAATAACGTCCGGAAGAGCCACATCTCGCAAGAGTGAGAGCTGGGTCCAGCCCGACCTGCAGCCCGTCCTCAGCGCGGACGGGCGCAGACGGGCTGGACTCTGGCGTGACTCCGGCGGGCATCCGGCGCGTCCGCAAACGCGTCCGCTACGCGGAGAGACCTGTCCGTATTTTAAGGGCAGCTAGAGCGCGTGAGTGCGTCCCCCACACCCAAGATGGCCGCTGTGATCCCTCGCCTCCCCGGGACCGGCTCTCAGCGTCAACACTCAGCTGAGAGCGGCCCAGGTGGTAGAGGGAGATCAGGAAAGGCAGGCAAGTTGCCAGCGAGCAAAAACGCTTAAAAATACAGCGTGGTTAAAATACAGAGCAAATACTCGAGGAGCGAGTCTAAAAGAGCGCTAATCACACAACAAGTAGTCTGTTGGAAAAGCAGTTCAGGAATAGCGTTGAGAGACCTCCGGCTTCCGCCTCAGAGGGTGAAAAGTGAAGTTGTCAGGAGACGCTGACCTAAGCCCTCTTTTAAGGGCAGCTAGAGCGCGTGAGTGCGTCCCCCACACCCAAGATGGCCGCTGTGATCCCTCGCCTCCCCGGGACCGGCTCTCAGCGTCAACACTCAGCTGAGAGCGGCCCAGGTGGTAGAGGGAGATCAGGAAAGGCAGGCAAGTTGCCAGCGAGCAAAAACGCTTAAAAATACAGCGTGGTTAAAATACAGAGCAAATACTCGAGGAGCGAGTCTAAAAGAGCGCTAATCACACAACAAGTAGTCTGTTGGAAAAGCAGTTCAGGAATAGCGTTGAGAGACCTCCGGCTTCCGCCTCAGAGGGTGAAAAGTGAAGTTGTCAGGAGACGCTGACCTAAGCCCTCTTTTAAGGGCAGCTAGAGCGCGTGAGTGCGTCCCCCACACCCAAGATGGCCGCTGTGATCCCTCGCCTCCCCGGGACCGGCTCTCAGCGTCAACACTCAGCTGAGAGCGGCCCAGGTGGTAGAGGGAGATCAGGAAAGGCAGGCAAGTTGCCAGCGAGCAAAAACGCTTAAAAATACAGCGTGGTTAAAATACAGAGCAAATACTCGAGGAGCGAGTCTAAAAGAGCGCTAATCACACAACAAGTAGTCTGTTGGAAAAGCAGTTCAGGAATAGCGTTGAGAGACCTCCGGCTTCCGCCTCAGAGGGTGAAAAGTGAAGTTGTCAGGAGACGCTGACCTAAGCCCTCTTTTAAGGGCAGCTATAACTTTGAATCCTCTACTAGCTGGTGCACAAACATGCCCGGAGTGTACCCTTACCCTGACTAATTACCAGCCCTATCCCGATACCCCACAGGGGACTGTTTTTAAATCCCATCAACAGAAAGTGAGTTCAAAAGAATATTCATTCCTTCTGATTAACTGCCGTTCACTGCCCCAGCACAAATTAGATATTTTCCACCTATTGATTGACAGAAAGCCCATCGCCATATTTTTAACTGAGACGTGGCTTCATGATGGATCGGGCCCTGATGTTGCAACCGCCCTCCCCCCGAGCTATGCTATAGCTAGGAGAGATAGGGTAGGACAAACAGGAGGGGGTATTGCTATTATCTACAGCAGAGACTATGCGTGCACTTTTGAACCTGCAGCTATCCCTAACTGCGAGGCTGCATCTTTCAAAATTTCCCTCAGTCCAAACTTCACCTTTTCCGGACTATTAATCTACCGACCACCAGTAAACAACCCCTCTTGGTCAGATGACTTGGCAGATTTTATCCTACCCCAACATCTAAAAGCCCAAAACTACACTGTACTAGGAGATTTGAATCTTCATCTAGACGACGTCCAAAACAAGACCTGTAAAAATCTAATAGATGACCTCATGGTGTTGGACATGACATTACGAAATAGTGGTCCAACTCACAAAGCCGGACACTTGTTGGACCCTATAATATCAAACATGAAAGAACTTTCATGGCTTAACACCACGCCTGTTCTCTGGTCAGATCATTTTCTTCAAAGTTTCGCCATTTTGCTAGAGCCCAAAAAAGATCCAATTTCGACTCCTGCAGAATCTTTTAGAAGAAACTGGAAATTCCTAAACTTGGAGGACCTGAACAATGCTTTGAAGGAAGATCATCCAAATTTGGATGGAGACATGGATAGCATTGCAGAGTTAACACAAAAGTGGCTAACTGGCGCCGTTGACACTTGCTTGCCCCTAGCCCATTGCAAAGGGAAAGTCCATCGCCCTCCTGCTCCCTGGTTCACAGAAGCCTTGAAGAAAGAAAAATCTACCTGTAAGAACCTAGAGAGGCAGTGGCGTAAAAATTACGACCTTTACCAAAAAGAAGTTTACCGAAAGGCCAGAAACTGTTACCATTCAGCATGCATGAAAGCCAAAGCTTGCTATGTCACCAATACTATTAACATGGCCGTAAACAAATCCCAGACTCTCTTTAACACGGTAAAAGAGTTAGCTGGGGAGAACGCTAGAGCAGAACCTACCCCTCTTAATACTCAGCAATGCCAGGACTTGGCCTCTTTCTTCACGAATAAGATTGAGAACATCGTCTCTAATATTAAAAATGCCAGCATGTCAACAGACAAGCAAGGGAACACCACCCTAGTCCCTAGAGTAAACTGTCATCTTGAAGCCTGGCCTCCTATTAAATTAGATATACTGAAGGAACTACTAAAATCAATCAAATCGGGTTCCCCACGGGACCCTATTCCTGTCAGTATCATAAACAAATTAGAGGATGCTGCTTTAACTCCCATAGCAGAAACACTGAATGCCTCAATAGAGCAAGCCATAGTTCCTGCTCTATGGAAACATGCTATGGTCAGCCCCCTACTTAAAAAACCAGGCGCAGACCCTATGATATTGGCTAATTATCGCCCAATCTCATTGCTACCTGCCTTTTCCAAGATCCTAGAGAGGCATATCCACAAGGCACTCTCAACCTATGTAGAAAAGAATAATCTCCTACATTCGTCTCAATCTGGGTTTAGGAGTGGTTTTTCTACTGAGACGGCCCTGCTCGGGGTCACAGAAAAGATCAGGGAGCTTATGGATGACGGCCAAACAGTAGCACTGGTCTTGTTAGATCTCAGTGCGGCTTTCGACACCATTTCTCACTCCATACTGCTAGACAGGCTGGGGGAGAATGGTGTCGAAGGCAAAGCTCTGGAATGGATTAGATCCTACCTATCCCTCCGTACTTTCCAGATCTCCTCTTCAGAGGCATGCTCTGAGGTATTCCACTCTCCTCACGGTGTGCCACAAGGATCAATTTTGAGCCCTCTGTTTTTTAATTTATACCTACGCCCACTGGCCAACCTTGCAGAAAATTTTGGCCTAAGTTTAATGACCTATGCAGATGATTCACAAGTCTTATTCTCACTTTCCAAATCTGACGTCTCTACCCCATCTGCATTAAAAGTAGGCCTCCAAGAATTTTTTTGTTGGATGTCAGACAACCAACTCAAACTAAATGGAGATAAAACAGAGGTTCTCCTGTTAGGAAATAGTAAAGATCTCTGGAATGATTCCCATTGGCCACCATCATTGGGTAAACTTCCACCTCCAGCCTCTCAGGTTAGAAACCTTGGGGTCATCATTGATGACTGTTTATCCATGTCCCAGCAAACTAACAAAGTGGCAGGTATATGCTTCACCATTCTCAAATGGTTACGCAAAATCATCTGGATGCTGCCACCTACTACCCAGAAGACCGTGGTCAGCGCCCTAGTGACATCTCGGCTTGATTACGGTAACATCTTATACCTGGGCTCAAATAAGGCAGTGATAAAGCGTCTGCAACTAGTGCAGAACGCTGCGGCTAGACTGCTTTGCAAAATCCCCAGATCTGCTAGGATCACCCAACATCTCAGGGATCTGCACTGGCTTAAGGTTGAGAACCGTATTCGTTTCAAAGCCTTGAGCTACCTATTTAAAATCAAAGCTGGCACGGCCCCCAAATATCTTCAGGCCCTTGCTAAGCCCTACCTCCCAAACCGCAACCTGCGTTCAGGTACAGCGGCAAACTTTGTAGTACCAAGGTTTAAACGAGCCAGAATAGGCGGGAGATCTTTCTCCTACCTGGGGCCAATGCTGTGGAACACACTGCCCATCCACATACGCAAGGAGGAAAGCTATGTGAATTTTAGAAAGAGCATAAAAACGTGGCTGTTTAATAAATAATTGCTTTGTCTGTTCTCTCCCCAGTGATATTTGAGTGTTTTGCGGTTCTGGCGCCGGGAAACCCTTTGTGGGTAGCTGCGCGCCTTACAAATGCTATAAAATAAATAAATAAATAGTACACGTGCCTACCTACGACTACATTTGTCAAAACGGAAAAAAGAAGGCAACAGGCCAGCACAATAACCCATGCACAATAGTTAGTAAACTGTTCCCATGTCCTCACCTGAAGAGCGTGAGTGCAAGGCTGCGACTATATTCCACTATACTGTAAATAAGTCACTCCGGGTTGTCCAATTTAATGTTCAAGAAATCTAGAGGGGACGCAAATATATGCTATATTGGAGATGAAATGTCTACATGCATGTAGGGCTTATATATATGCCATTGGTTAACGAGTCCACAACAAAAAAATAATAATAACAGGGATTACCTAAAAGTAGGTCCACTTATGCGTATATTGTAACCAAAATGGAGCCAAGTTCCAAAAACTGTTGATAGGTCACTCTGGGTTGCCCAAAACCTTTACATTCAGTGGTTGGCACCACACTTATTCAAGATCCAAATAATATGGAGGCGGGTATCAGAGAAAATTGAATTTAAAAAAATCACAGCCATTAGCAAAGACACAAGGATACCAAGACTTTCAATTATGAATATGAAGTTTCAATTCAAAGAGAGCCACTGGTAATAATTACCCAGATGAAATCCACTCAGAAGATCGATATGCATAAATATCTGGGATTGTATATGTTATGTTATGTTATGTTATTAAAATTTCTATAGCGCACAGCTGCCCCAGCAAAGGGGCGTCCTGGCGCTTTGACAGATGCTGTAACATAACACACAAAAGAAATTAGCTAGAAACTGGAAAGAGGAAAGTTTTAATCGCCTGCCTGAAGGCGAACATATCCTCAAGAGCTCGAATGTGAACTGGGAGCGAGTTCCATAGGCCTGCCGCTAGCACCCTGAAAGAACGGCCACCCATCCTGCTCAGCCTAAAGCGTGGACAGACAGCCAGATGAAGCCCCTCAGATCTTAAAGATCTCGACGGCACATAGGGCGTGAGTAGAGTGACAAGTGCCGGTGGCGAAGAAGTTTTCAAAATTTTGAAGGCCAGACACAGCGCCTTGAACATGATTCGCTGTCTGACCGGGAGCCAATGCAAGGCCGTGATGGTACCAGACACTGAACAGTGTCTGGGAAGGCCCACAATGGCTCGTGCCGCGGCGTTTTGTACTCTTTGGAGCCTAGAGGCCTCCGCTTGATTCACCCCTAACAACAGTGAACTGCCGTAGTCCAGCCTAGATAGTATTGAGGCCTGAACTACAAGCTGTCTGGTAGGGGGATCAAAGTACTTCAAGACTGGCCTAATACCACGCAATATTCCGTAGCACGTGGCAGCCACCTTCTTGGTGTGGTCCCTGAAGGTGAGCGCAGAATCCACCCAGACTCCTAGATTTCTCACTCCAGCCACTGGAATAGGAGTGACACCAAGCTCTGACGGCCACCACTGGTTACCCCATAGCTCAGCGTGCTTCCCTAGAACCAATACCTCCGTTTTGGTGGCATTCAACTGGAGGCAGTTGGTGCGAAGCCAGCTGGCTACTGCCAAGAGACCCGCACGGAATCTCGGAGCTGCTACCTCGGGGTCTCCGCTAAGTGTCACCGCTAGCTGTGTGTCGTCCGCATATGAGGCCATCGTAAGACCCCACTGTTTGACGACACCAGCCAACGGTTTCACATAGAGGTTAAATATTGTAGGGCTCAACGAAGATCCCTGTGGAACCCCCATCTTCAGGGGGTAAGTGGTGGATTGGCCAGGTGGTATAGCCACTTTAAAAGTACGGTCAGCCAGAAAGGACCGAAACCATTGGAGAGCGACATCAGTCACTCCCGCCTCCTGTAAGCGCTGGATAAGTATTTGGTGGGACACAGTATCGAAGGCAGCGCTTAGATCTAATAATATAAGCGCTGCAGTATGACCTGAGTCAAGTACCTGGCGAAGGTGTTCCAAGATGTAGAGTAGTGCCGTCTCGGTACTGTGTCCTGACCGGAAGCCGTTCTGGCTGGGGTCCAAAGATGCTCAGACAGAACCGAGTTGACGTGCGCTTCTGTTACTTTGGCGATCCAAGGCAACAGGGAGATAGGTCGGTAGTTTTCTGGCAGTCGGGGGTCAGAGTTAGCTTTTTTTAATATGGGAGTAACCACTGCCTGCTTCCAAGCCGCGGGTACAGTTCCAGAAGACAAAGACATATTAATGAGATCCAGTATGGGGTTACGACACAGCGGGGAAAGTGTATTAATGAAGGCAGGCTTTAACGGGTCCGCCGGGGAGCCTGATTTGACCCTGAGGCTGAGTCTGTCAAAGGCCTCAACCGACAGTTCAGGTAAGATAGCCAGGGGCTCATGATCCGATGTATCAGAGACAGTGGCTTCTCGATCCTGGTGGAGTGTGTCGAACCCGTGATATATTTTTTCCACTTTCTCCACAAAAAAGGAGGCCAATTTATCACAGTGTGAGTCTGTGCAAATCGCCTCTGATGAGGATCTGTTTTTCATGAGGTCCTTCAGTACCTTGAAAATCAGTTTTGAGCGGTTAGTACTGGTGGCAAATTCCTGGGCGTAGAATGCAGCTCTAGCTCTGCAAATAGCTCTGTGGTAAAGTTTCAACTCAGTGAAATACCGGATTTTCAGAGCAGGGTCATATGATCGTCTCCATTCCCTCTCTGTTTTACGGCAGGATTTTTTCAGTTCTGCCAGAGACTCGTTATACCAGGGACTAGGTGTTTTTGTCCGGCCTTTCGCCCATCGTAAAGGTATCAGAGAGTCCAAGGCGTCGGTGATCCACATGCAGAACTGTTGGTAGCCTTGTTCCACATTAGTGAAATTGTTCAGAGGTTTCCGCTCTAATGTACCGTAGAACTCTTCCAGCGTAAGTTTGTGCCACGGCCTTTTAAGGGTTAGCCTTTCCCTGGATATAAAAGGCTTGTCATGGACCGGGCAGAGCGCTTCTACTAGTAGATGATCAGTCCACCCTATCCTCCTTGGATCTGACACCCTTAACCCGTCAAGTGTGGAAAAGAAGGGGTCAAGGATATGGCCTCCAGCGTGGGTTGGACGGGTGACAAGCTGAGTAAGTTGGAGAGCTTCCAAGTCGGCCAACAGGGAGCTCACGGTAGTGGATGACCCATTATCAAAATGGATGTTAAGGTCACCCAAGATGTTAAAATTGGCGCAGCCCAATGCTATAGGACTGACCATATCGGCCAATGCGGATCTGAATACCGAGTCATTGCCGGGGGGGCGGTAGACCAGCAGCCCGCTGAAGGTGAACTGATGGGAGAAGGCGACTTTAAAAATAGCGCTTTCACATGCGGGTAGTCCTGATGGCTTCCATTCTGCTGGGAAGCAGGATTTGACAGCCATAGCAATGCCACCACCTCTTGTGGTCCTATTAGAGGTGAAGATGGTGTAGTTCTGGGGGAATGCCAGGTTCAATATGGCAGAGTCAGAGTCCTGAAGCCAGGTTTCTGTCATTAAGAAAACATCGGGATCCTCTTTATCTATCAGGTCATAGATGGACAGGTGGTGCTTTACAAGAGATCTCACGTTAAGGCACCAAATACGGAGATCTCGCGATACAGCACGAGGCCGTGTGACAGGGACGACGTTTTCCAAGGATCGTATTTTGGTTGGGCTCTTAAGAGACCAGCCTTCACAGGCGCAGCTGTAAGGGCCAGCTAAAGGGTCCACAGACTTACACGCAGAGCCCCTGGACGAATGACCTATGGCCAACAGCTCTGACCGTGTGTAAGATATCATACCTGGCAGCGCAGCAAAACGGCGCTGAGATAGCAAATAAGACTGAGCCTGCCCTGCCTCGCGCTGCCTCGACGCGGACGAGCGCAGACGGGCAGGACTCAGGCACGACTCCGGCTAAGCGACGGCGTCCACATCTGCGCGTCCAGCTGCGCGGGAGGGGGGAGCTTTAAATAGGCTCTCCAATCGTGGCGCGAGCGCGAGGACGCTCCAAGATGGCGCCTAAAGCTACACTTACTACCCAATCCAAAATGGCGCCCACAGTGAGCCACCCCCGGGATCCAGGCCCGCCAAAACGGCAGTGCGGGAGACAATTATGTGCAGAATGGGGACGGGGGCAAGACCCTGTTAAAACCAGGGGAAAAGTGCTACAAATGAAAATAAGCAAAAGACAAAATCGGGTAAGTTAAAACAAGCGCGCTAGCAGTAGCGCTGGCAACAGCAGTAAATGCGCGATAAAATCAGCATCTGTCAAGACCTGACATGAGTCTGGGTCCGCCTTAAATAGGCTCTCCAATCGTGGCGCGAGCGCGAGGACGCTCCAAGATGGCGCCTAAAGCTACACTTACTGCCCAATCCAAAATGGCGCCCACAGTGAGCCACCCCCGGGATCCAGGCCCGCCAAAACGGCAGTGCGGGAGACAATTATGTGCAGAATGGGGACGGGGGCAAGACCCTGTTAAAACCAGGGGAAAAGTGCTACAAATGAAAATAAGCAAAAGACAAAATCGGGTAAGTTAAAACAAGCGCGCTAGCAGTAGCGCTGGCAACAGCAGTAAATGCGCGATAAAATCAGCATCTGTCAAGACCTGACATGAGTCTGGGTCCGCCTTAAATAGGCTCTCCAATCGTGGCGCGAGCGCGAGGACGCTCCAAGATGGCGCCTAAAGCTACACTTACTGCCCAATCCAAAATGGCGCCCACAGTGAGCCACCCCCGGGATCCAGGCCCGCCAAAACGGCAGTGCGGGAGACAATTATGTGCAGAATGGGGACGGGGGCAAGACCCTGTTAAAACCAGGGGAAAAGTGCTACAAATGAAAATAAGCAAAAGACAAAATCGGGTAAGTTAAAACAAGCGCGCTAGCAGTAGCGCTGGCAACAGCAGTAAATGCGCGATAAAATCAGCATCTGTATAGAGACCGGATGGAGGAATCCAATAACCTACAAACATGTATCATAAGATTATGTAATGCAAAATATAAATTGATACATAGATTACTCAAAAAGGGAATGAGCAACAAGTGTGCCTCAGAATAGCACTCTGCTTAAGTATACATCTATAATGCACTCCTATTGGTTACATAATTCAAAAACCGCCACTCAAGATGCACGTACGTTTAAAATAACGGGCTAAAAGTATTGATATTATCGACATCCAACCCTATAATAATAAACCTCATACCCAAATTCAACTCAAGGACTTAGGAGAATGGTATTGATAATTACAAACTATATGCTATAGTTTGTTTGTATCCTAAAATATACAGAAAATAACACTTTCTTGTCTGTAAGCCAAAATTCAGCCTTCCTCTGGTTTCCCCTGATCGGTCAAGTTAAGAGGATAAGATAGGCTGCTTTGATCAAGTGATAAGTGGCTCACCCAGTGAGAGCATATCTCTTAGAAGAGAGCTTTGCTACACAAGAATCCCTTATGGGGAGGGGTCGTAAACCATGGAGCTTTAAAGGGGGATAGGACCGGCAGAGAAAACTGGAAACTTGTTTGGCATCATCAGGCCATGCATTCTGACTGACTGCTTCTGCTGCGTTATCTGGAACTATAGCCCTTTGGATATACCTCGCTTCAAGAGTAATAAAGAGTGCACTCCCTGCAAGCTACATGTGAACAGAACTCACCAGGACCATCCCTATCAAGAATCCCCAGCCTGGAGTGCGTCAAATGAATTTGTAAGTGTTTTGTCCAAGTGGATTGTGCAAACTGAAGTCCCAAACTTTAAATGCACCACCTTGGAGATTCCAGACCCTTGGATTGTGTTGTGGACACTTTGGGACCCCCAGAGGAACTTCAGGAAGAAGTTCCAGAATTTTGGAGCAACTATGGAAAAAAGCTGCAGAGGGGGACCAACTCCACCGTGTGAGCCAAATCAGTGAATTTCAACTGCGAGCCCGCCTGCCCTGCTGGTCGTCCAGTGGAAAAGCTCTGGAGGTCCGACTTCAAGAGTTTGACTGGGAGCTCCCTGGAAAGCAAGCAGGCGAACCCTCGCCGAACCCGGCCTATGAAAAGCATTAAAGGACCCCGGCAAAAAAAGCTCCAGAAAGGTGTCTCAGTCAGAAGGTATAATCCTGACCAAGACCCACCGCGAGGGTTATCCTAGCAGGACTCCATCATGGTCAGCCTGACACTTTCTTTGTCCCAGTGAAGCGCATCCAGATGTCCCCAGGTGGGGCTCTAGGTTTCTAAGTGCTATATAGTGCTAAATCTTTAAAAATTCATATCTCTGGTTCCCTACATTGGATTTGTATAATTTTGGTGTCATTTGAAAGATGAAAAATATTTCCTATTATACATTAGTGTGGGATTTCTATTCTGTGTTGTGTCTTAATTATTCACTGAATTGGTGTTTTTAAAGGCTTTACATACCTGTCTATAAAGTTGAGCCTGCCTGCTTGCAGCCAAGCTACCAGGGGTTGAGCATGAGAATAATTTTCTGAGAGCTATTCTGAGCCCTAGACTGTGTTAGTGTTCTTTATTGCCAGTGGTAGATGCATATACTACTACTAATAACCCACTTTCCAATAGTAGCATACAGTGGAGTAAAGTGTTATAGAGTGGAAAGGTGTGTGGTACAGTGGATTAGACTGATGTTGTAGAGTTTAGGAAACTGTCGTAGAGTAGAGTGCCACATAGTGGACTGCAGTGTTATGTACAATATCGTACAGTGGAGTTGCGTACAGGGATGTACTGTACAGTGAAGTGGAATAGCGTATTGTGCAATGGCGTGGCTTTCAGCGGCAAAGAGTGGAATGGCGTATAATGGAGTGATATACAGAGGAATAGCATAGAGTGGAGGGACATGGAGTGGTGTAGATTGGGATAGAGTGGAATAACGTACGCTGGAGTGGTGTGGAGTGACGTAGAGTGGAGTGGCGTGGCGTACATTGAAGTGGGTGGAGTGGCTTATAGCGGAGTGGAGTGGCGTACACTGGAGTGGTGTGGAGTGGCGCGTGGAGTGGCGTATAGCGTAGCGTAGAGTGGAGTAGCGTGCAGTGTCGTGGCGTGGAGTGCAGCACATATTAGTGTAGACTGGAGTGTAGTGGCGAAAAGTGAGATGGCATGGAGTGATGTAAAGTGGAATACCGTAACGTTATAGAGTGTAGTGGAGAAGACTAGTGGCGTACTGTGTAGTTGCAAAGAGTGTTGTGATATTGAGCGGAGTGCGGTGGAGTGGCATACAGTGGAGTGATGTTTATTGGAGTGGTGTACAGTGTAATAGTGTACAGCAGTGTTGTACAGTGGAGTGATTTATAGTGGTGTGACGTGCAGTGCAATAACGTAAAGTGGAGTGGCATAGAGTGGAGTACCAAAGTAGTGTCGTACAGCAGAGTTGCATACAGTGGAATAGTGTAGAGTGAAGATCTGTACCATGGAGTGGGGTAGACTGGAGTGTTGTAGAACCGAGTGGTGCAGAGTGTAATAGCATACAGTCGATTAGAGTGGAGTGGCATATAGTTGAATGACGTAGAGTGAAGTGAAGTAGAATGTAATCGCAGACATTGTAGTGAGGTCGTGTGGAGCGTGGCACTTGAAACCGATATAGCGTTAAAGTGGGTGAAAGTATGTTGATATAATGTTGCAGTAACATATGATTATGAGGTGTACATGGTAATTTTTGGTAGCATCTGTAAATAGTGTGTCAATTTATAAATGTTAAAATACTTAGTTCTATATTGTCCTGTGGTAGATGCCGATAAGAAGGCAGTATGTGATTGGTTAATAGTTGTCTTTACAAAATGTAGAAGGCAGCAAGGTAGTTTTTTGTACACTTTCGATGCATTCTGGGTTAGGGCCTTAGATATAGGTAAGTACCTTTATTGTTATTCCATACCTATTTCCACTTTATTAAAGTGAAAATGGGCAGAGAAATTTACTTATATATCTTTACTTCAGTTTATGGAGAACGGAGCTTTTTTTGGGTGTTTTGAGGTATTACCGTCATACTCCATAGACTTTTTGTTGTGAATTGAATATGTAGAAACATGAAAATATCCTTTTGCAAAATGTTACAGGGCCCGAGTGGGAACCCTAGGAGGGTAGAGAGGTCCTCAACGAAGAGGATTGAAGGGATACGTCCTCCCAGAAATTTATTCAAAGACCCAAAAGTTGCATTACCCAAGCAAAAAAGGGCCTACTGTGACGATGAAGGACTTCTCAAACTAGGATTGCACTTTGTTTGGGGATCCCAGTGATTTAAACAAACACACTCACTCTTGCATCTTTGCATTCATTATAATACAGTGATAAGTCAAGGTGAGAGAATCAAACGTGTGTTCATACACCTAATCTCATTTGCACATTTAAATCACGAAGGAGGTCTGCTCAGAGTAGACCTCTCCACCAACTGGACCCTCCTTTACTTTACCCAATCAGTATGTTGCTTCCGCGACTCTCCCCTGTGTTGTTTCGGCAAACACCACACGTTGCCTCCGTTTCCCGTTTCACTTTAAAATAAATCTGCAAATGATTTGAACATTTTATTTTCATTTTAGTTGTAGTTCCAAATCAGTACAGTAACTAAAAAGAGCTTCTTTTTTCACTCTAGCCATACTGCACAGCATCAAAATGCATTGCAAAGGCCTGACCTATTGGCTCTGCTAAGTCTGTGGTGATAGTACATTTTCTCCAAATACTTTTTATTAGCATTGTCACAAGTTACATTGTTAATTTTGTATGGAGACCCGTTTCCCCTGGCCTTTTTTCTTCCTATACTTTTGCCTTCTATCAAATGCAATTCAACATTCTATGCAACAATCAATTACCCCAAATAATGAACCATAAACCTGCTGCTAAGTAGCAGATCCCTCACATAAAATTCAATTAACATTTCTACATATTACCTCTGCAATCGTCCATAAATGTCCACTTCCAAGCCCATTGGTTTCTTCTTTTAAGTGTGCCTCCCCCTCTCAGTCAAATAGCCGGATTATTCTGAGCCTATGAGGCGAAGGTTGTTTCACGCTGTTCCTTTTCCATAAAGTCCAGCACCGCTGCCTCGTTCCTGTGAAATTCTCTCTGAAAGTGCTGATGTGTGTTAAGAGGTTTTTCACTGCCAAGATCTCCCTAACCTACCAACACCATGTGTGGCAATTAGGGACAGTTATTCGCATACAAAATCTTGCAATTGTGAGACGGGTTATCAATAGGAATTGATATATCCGTTCCAATTGTCTTCTTCCTGTTCCTCAGGTCGCATGCCCAACAATGTAACCGCTTGGTCTGTATTCCACCACTTCTCTGATAGTGGCCTACACATCTTTCACTAGACTGAGCCCAAAGCTGCGTCACCACCCCAGTGCCAATAATACTTGCACTTTTATTATACTACTATAATCAGCTCTGGAAGGTGGCAGGTGACACCTAAGTGGTCCAGTGTTGGGTGTAATGGGGGTTTGTTGCTAAGTGCCGCTGTCGCAGCACCACAGTCCCGAAACACTAGACTGTGTCCATTCAGTTCCCTTCAGCAGCCAAGTTAGTGAGAGGGGTACACTCTTCATTATTACTATAAACCTTTCTTTCTGTTTAAATGCAGAGCATACCCGATGTGCTTCAAGAGGTGTCCTTGCTTTATTTGTCATTGAAGCAGGCATCTGTAAGGGTCCGACTTGGCTGCCACTGCCCCTCTCTACTTCTCCAGCCTCACAACTCTAGGATCTAGAGAGGACCAACTCCCCAAGAATCCCTGCTATCAACTGGGAACCGCTCCCCAATGCTAGAGTCCAGACTCTGCTCCCTGCAGCTTGTCCAGGTGTCAACTGCGGCCGCTACCCAGAATCCACTCCCTGGCAGAGACCTTCCTGTTGTCTTTTTGAAACCGGACTGCTGGGCATCTCGATTTAAGGAGTTCCACGGCCCGTTTTGACCTTTGCTGCCTGCCTGCTTTCAGCGCCCGCCTGCACAGACACCTCTCGCGTTTCCCGCTTCGCGGGAAACGCTCGCAGCTAGGGTGCCGCGGATAGTGAGGGGGCATAGAACTACAACGCCCACAACACACCTGGGCCTGAAGCAGCCTCCCCGCCACGCCCCCCACAGGTGGGATAAAGCCAAGACCTGCACCGCGCATCGCGGTACGCGCGCGGTCGGCGCCGGGAGAAGCCCGGGACAAGGGCGGGACAGTCTTAGACAGTCCTAGACTGGCCGGGACTGGACTGGGCCGGCCACTCTGTCCGTGCTACCACCAAAGCAAGCTGTTTGAAGTAAGACCATACCATCAAGGATATAATAACTGTTACCCTGAGATTGCACTTAGTGCGCACTTATTTGGTTGATACTTGTTTGTCTCGTATTGAAATATGCCAAAGAAAAATGCAAATGGTGCCTTAGAGACGCTTAACACCATGGACAACTACATGGTTCAGGTAGTAAATAAAATAAATAACGAAAGAAGGCAATCGCTGGGCTTGAGCCAATCCCCTGTCCTTCATCCAGCAAGCCCCTCCATTAGCGCCCAAACGTCGGATTTTCCATTGCAAGATCTTAGTACGAATACTCCAGATACCAACCTCCTTGACATTGGAAATCATGACCAAAGTGTAGATTTGTTAGTAGACGTAGAGACAAATGAAGAATCTGACCCGAGCCTCAGGTGGAATTTATAGCAGAGGAGTCCCTACCCACAGCGCCAGTGACTAGGGCGATGAGAAACTGTAGAAAAACTCAGCCTAAACGAGGGGAGCCACGATCAAGGAGGAAAAGGACTGTTTCCCCACCAAAACCTAAGGGAAAAAATCCGGACCATGAGGAAGATAACCTCAGACAAATTATAGACGATGACTTATTCAACAGGATAGCAGACATGATAGATCAAAAGATTAAGACCATCATCAAGCCATTGATTGGGAAAATAGACAAGCTTACTGCAGAGGTGAAAAGGATGGGAGGGTTGCAAAGTAAGGTTGCAGAAGAAATAGAGCATGTAGTAACCATCGTTTCTAAACCAGTAGATACCATGAAGGGAAACATTGGGGGCGATATTGTTGTAGAGGAAGGATTGTTAGAGACCCTACCGCCCGGTCAGGTACCACCAGTTGTACTTAGCCAGGAAGTAGTGAATGAGGCCCCCATACCTCCACCTACTGTACCTACACCGCCACCCCTAGGGGATGACCCCTCTCAATTTATAATGGAAGCCTCACCACTGGTATTGGTACTAGCTAATGTACCCACTTTACCCCCTGGCCAGACAGAATCTATTTCATCCCTGACTAGTAAGGCGTTACACTGGTTGACAAGTAATATGAATATGACACACCATGGGAAAGAGCAGTTGGCAGGGGAAATATTAATGGCGAGGAGGATGGCATGGATAGGAAACAGGCATAAGAAGTTCAAGGGGGACTGCGTAGTGTTAAATTTTTCAAACGCAGCCGTGCTCCCAAACATCCTGTCAAATATATTTCCCCCCCAACGAAGAAGTGGTTCTATAATCCCTCTTACCCTAAAATTCTTCTACATTGAACAGCAAAACACGATTCAGCCAAATATCTCAAGATCAGGGTGGCCCACAAGAAGTAACAGATGGGGTGGGGGCCTCAGACCTATACATAATGATTACAGTATTGGCCCAGTAAATAGATTTGGTACAGGGCCAGGTGACCAACAGAATGTGTTATTTGCCAGGACTCCTAGATCACACTGGAACACAATAAATAGGTGGGGGTTGGGTGCCCAGATAAACGACCGTGGGAGCTGCGGAAATGGGCCTGGAGCCTGGTTGGTTGATGAGCAGTTCCCAATGCGTCCCAATACACCATTACCCGGGTGGGATGCAGTAACAAATTGTTGGGGATTGGGGGCCCCAACCTATGATTGGGGGTTTGGCACAGCGAACAGGTTTGGGGTCTTGGCAAACTTAAACGATTGCGACTGACGCAAGGGGGGTCCAAGTACGATCACAAATGGAACAAGGGTCCCATGCACAATAAGTAACCCCAAAGATAGGGGCAGAGGTTTTAGAAATGGAGTAAAAGGGAATGAGGATATAAATTTGGGAGGCTGTAAAGCGCAAGTTGCCCTAGAGAGGGAAATTGCTCCTGACCAAACACTGGCCAAGCATGTTGGCGGCCCCCTTAACAAGAATGTTAGTAATAATGAGAATGATATTCCTCACGATCAGTTAAGTTTAGTAGAGATAGTGGACAACGTATCGGCTAACGGAACCCCTGATCTAAATGCAGTAGAGGGGGCACCCTTGACCGATTCTGTGCCGGAGAAAATCGTAGAAACTTGTAAAATACTAAGTTGGAACGTAGCGGGTCTCAATTCCAAACGTAACGATAAAGAGTGGTCAAGTTTTGTTGTAAAACACAATATCATCGCCCTCCAGGAAACCTGGGATACAGCTACTAATCTGTGGTGGGATGGGGTCTCTAGCTTCACTAAGGCAGCTATTCCTAGCCGCACTGGCAGAGCCAAGGGGGGTCTGCTAATGTTATTCTCTCTAGAATTGAAGGGCTCCCTAAAAGAGATTAGCACAAACTCGAACAACATCCTCATAGTGGAGAGAGAGATCAACCCCACTAGGAGGACTTTATACATAAATTTTTATAATTCAGGGAATAGGGACAATAATGGTAGCAATATTGCCACCTTAGACGTTACACTAAGGTTAGGCAGCCAGAACACACAGCTGGATACAGAGTATATTTTATTAGGAGATTTTAACATTCATCCCTGCATGTTAGCATGCAGTTCTAACTACAAGGAAAGTGGCGAAGGCCCCGAGGGACCTCACTTCGAACACACCACAGAAGGAGAGGAGTTAGAAGATCTTCTGGCAAATTTTAATTTGTATGAACCAGAGGGTGGACTAAGAATAGCTACATTTACTGGCACCAACCCAGGAACCATAATAGATTACATCTTCACCACGCAAGGTATCCTAAATCAGGTGCTCTCCTATTGTACCGTCCCATCTCACCATAGCGATCACAACCCTGTCCTACTTGAAGTGGCTTGGGGAGATTATATGGGGCCAATCCCGGGGAAAGTGAGATTGGAGCATACTCTGCGTACTACTGATCAGGGCAGGAGAGTTAAGTGGGCCAAGGTGGTCCCAGAAAACTTCTATGCGGAGGTTTTTCCAAAAATTAAGGAGCAGGTCGAGGTGTGCCAGAACCCTTGTGCCCCGGGCTGTGAAACCATAGGGGCTTTTGAGTCGATTTGTGGCCAGGTGGCGTCGGATCTCTTGGCGAAACCATTTAAAGGAGTACCGAATAAGAAGCGCTGGTTTGACTCCATATGTTCCAACGCTCATAGGTCCCTGATGGTAGCCTTGGAAAAAAGTACCAAGGGTAAAGGGTGAGATTGCCAGACTGAGGAAAATTTACAAGTCAGCTATTAAAACAAGAAAAGATAGCATCAAACGGGAAGCGTGGGAAAATCTCCTCTCTACGGCAGTCCTGAAGGACAGTCGGAAATTTTGGGAGATAATTAAACATCCATTCTTTTCCGACCAAAGTAATGAGGCCATGGACTGTGTCATCTCTGACGACAAGTGGTGTTCCCACTTTAAAAATGTATATGGGGATAATGATCAGGCAACCCAAGATACCTCGCTGACCATCTTAGACGCCACTCCAATACATTTCCTGAGCACAGAATTGGAGAAAGCTATCTTGGCCACAACCAAGCATAAGGCCCCGGGCCCCGATGGGGGGCAAGCCGACTTTTTCTTACATTCCCCAAAGCTGTGGGCAGAGGTATTGGCCAATGTTTTTACTGCCGTTAATAGCAACCCCACACCATCCTCATGGGATATCTCAACCATCGTCCCCATCTTTAAAAAGTGCCAGCGGGACGATCCTGGGTGTTATAGGCCCATATCCCTCTTGGACTCGTCAGTGAAGATCTTAGGGAGAGTCCTTCGGTCCAGGTTAAGGGACAATGTGGAAAGTTGTGGAGGGTTGTCAGAGATCCAGTATGGGTTTAGAGAAAGGAAAGGCACAATTGAACAATGCTCTAACCTGCACCTGCTCATATCCAAGTATACGGTGGTCAAGGAGGGGTCCTTATTTCTAGCATTTATGGACCTCTCCTCGGCCTTCGACTTGGTGAACAGGGCCAAGTTATGGACGGTCTTGCTGAGGATGGGGATCGACGAGGCATTGGTAAGGTTCATGGCTTCCCTACACCAGGAGCTTTTTGTGGCTGTACGGGTCACAAACGAGGGTAGGTGCACGGCCCTTTTCAAATCCCTGAAGGGGGTAAGGCAGGGCTGTATCTTGGTCCCCTTGCTCTTTACCATTTACATTAACGGCTTGGGTGCATATTTGGAGAAGGAGGATGTAGACGTTCCGCGTGCAGGAGCAGTTAAGATCCCAGCGCTCCTGTACGCGGACGATGCCGTGCTAATTGCGCGCACGGGCGTCGGCCTTCAACGCCTCTTGAATGCCTTCGGCACATTCATGGAACAGCTTGACCTAAAAATAAATGCTAGCAAGTCACATACCATGGTGGTGGGACGAGAAAGCCTCAAAAGGAGATCAAAAACCTTCATGTGTAGAGGAGATATGGTGTCTAGAGTCCCCACTTTCCCCTACTTGGGAGTCCTCTTCGACCAGAGAGGAACCTGGGGTCCTCAAGTAAAGGCGAAGAGGTTGGCGGTTATTAGATCATCGTCTGCCCTTATGGGCTTTGCGGGCAGGTTGGGGGCTAGACCAATGGAAGCGCTGTTAAAAATCTACAAGAGCAAATCGGTCGCCCTTGCCTCATATGGTTCTCTTCTCTGGGGCTATGTAAATGTGGAATCGATCCAGAGAGCGGAGAATAGATTTATACGAACACTTCTCTCTGTGCCGCAGTCAACACCAACCTATTCTATACACTTGGAGGTGGGCCTAGATTTTCTAACTGATGGGCTGAACATGGCTCCCCTAATCTTTTGGTTAAAGACGTGGCTCAACGAAGACCTTCCGCTGAACCATAAGATCATGTCCGACGTCCTGTCCCTAGATCACTTCAAAAAGATTCCCTGGCTGACCTATCTGTTGAAGGCATTTTCTGATCTGGGGCGACCAGATCTTTTTACCTCCCCCCAAGACATTAAGGCTCAAGATATTGATCAGGTTAAAAAGCACTTTATGGGGAGGGCACGAGCATCCCGTGAGGAAAGGGAGTTAGTGAAACCATCAGTTAGGGGCCATTATCTACTTGTCAACTCATTTTCGCTAGCTCCTTATCTTGGTTTTGTCACAATCCCATTTCATAGGTTTCTTTTAATTAAGTTTAGGTTTAATTTGTTACATTTTTATTTAGGCACTTTTAAAACATGGGAAAAACCGGACCTAGCTCCACCCTGCAGCTGTGATCATTTCTCACCCCAAGATACTATGCATTTTGTTATGTTTTGCGGGTTTTATTTAGAGCCAAGGAAAAAATATTTGGTACCAGTTTTGAAGGAGGCGGGCTTCACACAAGTGAGACCGGCCTTGCTCTTTTTACAATCATTGGCTAACCCACGCATTACCTTTTGTATAGCTAACTTCTTGGTAGCTGCAGCTAGGATGAAAAAACATACCCATTAGAACTATTGTTATTCCCTTTTCTTTTAACTATCGTATGCCTTCATTTGCTTTTGTAATCGATTTTACTGTTACATTTTAATATGTAGGAAATGTAACTGTTTTTATCGTCATATTTTAATATGTATGAAATGTTCCTAAAAATTCCCGCATGAAATGTATTTTAATTTCTTTGTATGACTTTTAACTAAGTTGAATAAAGATAATTTGACTGACTGACTGACACTCCCTGGCAGGTGAGATCAAACTAGGAAAATATTAGGAGAAAGAATAAGAGTGACTTGGAAATAGACTTGCCAATAGTTACTACTCCCTCCACCTCCTCTAAATGTTCCAAAAAAGGGACATCCAAAACAATCACAGACATGGTGGTTGCTGACCTCAGCAGGCCACCACCCCTATCATGTTTGTGATTTTGAATGGTTTGCAAATTGAGGCCTATCTCAAATGTTCATGAGGTAAGTCTGTTTACGACTCACTTGGAATTGCAAAATGTGTAAACCACACATTTGCACATAGGTGTTTGTGATGACCAAATAGAGAATCACAAACATTCTCTATTTGGTAATCATAAACAATTACCTATGTGCAGTTGGCCCTAAATCATTAGTGCAGCATCTATCTCATTATGTTAGCAACACACAGATAAGGCCATGGGTTGGCCAGAAGAAAATCATCTTGGTCTCATAGGTCTCAATCTGGATGTTCAGATGGTGTGAATGTAAAAGCCAAAGCATTGAAGGTTCTAAGAAAAAAGGAAGGAGGGCAAAAGGTACTTTCAGCAGTGTGTTGAAGTCCCTCATATGGCAACTACACCAGCCACAGCTAAAACAACTAAGACCACCAAGAGGAAGATATCCCCATTGAATGAGAGAAAAGATATCTTTGCCTAAATAAAGATTTAACAAACTCCTGCTCCTGGGAGGACATTAAACTGCTGTTCTTACCTTCATGTTCTTTTAGTGTAGGGCTCACTACCTCCACCACTCTAAGAGGGAACCATGACTATTGCAATGTGATTGGTACTGGCTTAACAAGAAAACAGACTTCAAAGGCTCCTAAACCATGTTAGCAAAATGTTACCATAGTACACCATCTTTGAAAGCCAATCGTGCCCCCAGTGAATGCCAGACTCAAATTTAAATGTGTGCATCATGCATATTTTCTACTGTAACAAAGTCCCTGCCTGTATGCAAAAGTTATTTTCACATTAGATCACCACTAGGACTCCCATTACGGCATCACTGATTAGGATCTCAAATGGCCCCTCAACTGCGGGAGGCCATCCCTGAAAGTGCTGTAGAATTGTATGGCCCCACAACTTGGAGACAAATCAGACTACTCATAGTTCAGTAAACTTCCTAAAAGTGAACTTTTCCAAAAACTGTATGAAACAGCTCTTAAGGGCCACAACCAAAGAATGTTGATGGTGGTGTCAGACTCCCCATGCTTGTTTTTTTAATGACATGTGGATTTGCAGGTTATCCTGTTTTTGCTTTGTTGTACATCTGAAGTACAGCTAAGTGTACAGAAGTTATCGCAAGATGACAATCAACGCAAAATAGCAATACTCCCTTCGCAGGCAAAACAATGACTCCCTCCTTTCCGTTCCCAGGCACTCTGGTAGAGAGCAGCAATGGAAGTAGTATTCAGGAGCGACCAAAAGTAGGAAAAGATAAATAGACACTAAATGGCCTTTCCTTGCAGTTTAAGAGTTCTCTTCGCCAAAAAGGGCATGCAACTCTGACAGGATTGACCAAAAAAATAAATGGTGTTATCGGCAAAATCATGCCACGGAACAAAAACGGGGTGGGCGGCAGATGGAGGAAGGGTGTTGGGAGGGAGGGTGAGAGATTTATTCTCTCCTTTTGGAGAGGGGGAGCAAAACCAGAATTAAAACTAGTCTTCAGGAGGAGCTACGTGCAGGTCCAACATGGCCGCCTGAGGCCTCGGCCCACGCCGGTCCTGTCCCCCTAGCCACACTATCCTGACCATCATCCTGATCACTGACCCCCCTGCCGGTCTGCCGAAGGCTCGCGGAGCGTCCTGATGTGACTCCGGCCCCTCTGTGCCATCGTGGACCAGAGCTACGCCTTCCGCCTTCTGTGGCCTGGCTGTAGCCCTGAGCCTGGGGCTGGATTTGAGAGGCAAGCCAACAATGGGCGCGGCGGCGCCGGGTCCGGTCGCCGGAAGTGGCCGGTCGGGCCCGGACTCGTGGGCACTGGCGATTGAAGGCAGCAAGGAGGGGAGCGGCGGTGGAGGGGGCTATTGTGAGGCCCCCGGTTGGAGTGCGCGGTGGGGGACTGCCCGCAGGGGAGCGGAGCTCGGGGAAGAGCGCCTGGCCCGGTGAGGACGATCAGGTGAAGGAGGTGTCGGCCGCCCTGTTGGCGATAACAGGCGGTGGTTACGGCCCGCGCGCACCGCCGCGAGTGCTGAAAGACGGTTTCTGCGCACCCCCCCCCCCTCTACATTGCTGAACATTCCTCCGCCGCTGTTGACATCGCGGCGGAGGTACCGACAGTTTTTTTTTATTGTGGGGGGGAGGGAGCGGCTGACATCGGGACCGGCTCCTCCCTGTTGCCGTTGGTTGGTGGCTGGAACCCTGCGGGATTGCACCTGTTTCAGACTGCTGCAGCGGGCCCGCCGGGCATCTGGGGGCTGAAGACTTGAGTTGTGGCTGTACTGGCTGTTGGGGGCGGTTGAGGAGCGAGGAGGCCCCCGCGCCTGCTGGTGAGACTACGCACCTCCTCTTGTGGGCTCCTGGTGGGCCACCGTTTCCGCTGTGTCCTCTCCTCCAGCGTGGGACTGCTTGTGGGGGCGCCAGCGGATTGTCTGAGTGGCACTGGAGGGTTCCCCTGTCCTGGCACCGATCTGGCCGAAGTCTCGTCGGTGGTGGTGTGTCCCCACTTGGCCCTGGGCTACCTGGATGAGTAAAAGAGGCGAGCTTCGGAACTATTATCCCCATCTTTGCCCTCAACGTGACCATCCTAAGGGTGCATGGTGCTTGTGTCCTGGCCCTGCGGCGCTCCTGTTGCCGGCTCTGGCGGTCCGGCTGCTCTTGCTGATCGGCTGCCTATAATTGTATGATGCCCTTGTGACACTGCTTGTCCCGTTGCTGGGGCTTGGGCCGGTTGGGTGCGTTGTCCAGCCAACTGTTGTGGCCATCTGGTGGTGCCCAGCGGGGTATAGTTGCAGTTGACTGAGCGGGAGGGCTGTCGCGCCTCGGGGGTTGCACTTCCGATGGCGTCCAAACCAGATGTGGATAAACATCAGTCCAGATCCGCCAAAGGGTCTAAGCAGATCCAAACCAACAAGCTGAACTGCTACACGTTGCCCAGGGATTCTCCTCCAGTCTCGCGGCGGATCCAGGCGACCGAGGGGGACTTTTTTGGCCCGCCGGCTGAGCCGATGCTGCTGGACATGATGGCGCCAATTGAAGATGTCAAGTCATCACTGGGTAAACAGATGGAGCCACTGAACAACAAACTGGATACAGTCACTATTGAGATCAATCTAATTCGGGCGGACCGCACCAAGGCAAACAAAAAAGTCAAGTCCCTGGACAGAAAGACCGCCAGCTTGATAGATGACTAGGCTCTGCTCCAGCAGGAGGTGCGGGACCTTAGGGCCCCTTGTGACCTGACCCTTCGTAATCATCCAGTTTCTGATCGAAGAGCACGACGCAATAACATATGAATTCTTGGTGTTCCCGAGAAGGCTGAGGGTCTGGCCCCGGACCTGTTCGTCGAGGACATCATCCTTAATTATCTTAAGCCCAAGGGACTGGGTAACTCTTTCACGATCGAGCATGCACATAGGATCCCATGTTGGTGACCCAGGCCTGGGGCATCCCCTCGCCTGATGATTGCGAGGGTCTTGAACTTCAGGGACTGGGACGCTATCCTACAGGCTTCCTGTTCGGGGGAACCCCTGCGATATGACAACGCTACCCTTTCCTTTTTCCCTGACTTCATGCAGACTGTCCAGAAACAGCGCCAGAGTTTTCTCTCAGTAAAGAAAAAGCTCAGAGACAGAGGGTTTAAGTATGCAATGATGTTTCCGGCCCGGATGAGGGTGGAGGTCGAGGGGAGGGCCTGTTTTTTTGACAATCCGGAGGTGGCATCTGACTGGTTGGATAGTCGTCCCCTGAGCGGGCCAGAGGGCCAGGATCGTGACGGCGGAGGTGGCCTTCGGGAGCAGGAATGATGGAGACTGCAGAATTTATGGGACTTTTGAGTACTGTCAGGTAGTGGGGTCGACCCACGTGTATCTTATTTGGTTTGAACCCAAGAACAACAGGCTATTGCGGATGCGGCGAGGGGTCATGCTTCGTGGGGCTGGGGGTGAGATGGGAACGGCATTCCTCCTCCTCATTTCTACCTTTAGTCAGTAATTAGTAAATGGGGCGACAGGCACACTGCCAGTTGGGGATGGTCGGAAGCCACGAGCGGGAGTGCAGGGAGGTGGGGTGGGGTTGGGGTTTGGTGGGGATCCAAGTTCTCAGGACCTTTCAGTGTGTGGATATGTTTGGTTATAGTTTCATGTTTGTGACATCAGGAGATAATGTGGTGACACTTCCATGCCAGCTTAATGTCAAATGGTAAGAGGGGATCAGGGATCACAGTGCTCAGCTGGAATGTAAACGGGTTGGGCGACAAAATCAAATGGGGGATGGTTAGTCAGTTCATTAGGCGTCACTCCCCAGACGTGGTGCTGTTGCAGGAGACGCACCTTATCGGGAATAGGTGAATGGCCCTCCACAGGGGAGGCTACCAGCTGGTGGCGCATGCGGGATTCACGTCTGGGTCGAGGGGGTTCAGCATTATGCTAAAAAACTCCTTTGCCCTGACCATTCAAGCTACTTGGTCTGATCAGCGGGGTAGGTATGTGGGCATCTCTGGTCAATGGGAAGGGGAAATTGCCACTTCTGTTTCCATCTATGTCCCACCGGGTCTGCAGGCGGATACATTCCAAGATGTGGGTGAAATTTCTTTAACGTTGCCTCTGAGCATCCTGGTTCTGGGAGGTGATTTTAATGCCGTGGTTTATGGGGAAAAGGATAGACACCCAGCCAGAACGCTGCGACCAGTGCAGAGGTGGCTTCCTGATTACCTGGCTACAACGGGACTGGTTGATAGTTGAAGGCAGTTTAACTTAGGTGGCGTGCAGTATACGCACGTGTCAGCCGCACACCACAGTATGTTCAGCATGGACTATATTTTAATCCCCGCTGCCCAGGTGAGTGAGGTTCGAGGTGCAGCACCTTGGGAGGGGCATCTCAAACCATTCACCGGTATGGTTATAGCTGGACTTTGATCAGGCCCCGGCCGGCAAGATTGGCATTTGAGAGATCCTGCTGTAAAGAAAGATATAGTCAAGGAGATGGATAGGTATTTCCAGGACAACCAGGGCACGGTGGATTCGGCCCAGACCCTGTGGGAGGCATTCAAAACCGTGGTCAGGGAAGAGGTCCTATCCCTGATAGTACAGAAAAAGAGGGAGCAGCAGGCAGAATTGGTGAAGGCGGAGGAGGCAGTACTAACTCTAGACAAGGAAGTATCCCAGGCAGTTACCACTGAGGGTCTCCACCGTCTCAGGACGAGTTTGGGAGCCTCGCAAATGAGAGGGCCAATTAATTGTGTGGCTGAAGAGGAGAGAGTGGGCATCGCGGTTGGTACCTGAATTGCAGGGAGATAACTCTGATATGATCACTGACCCACAGGCCATTGCCGACAGGTTTGCGGACTATTACAGGGAGGTATAGCGTTCAGAGGGAGTGTACACAGAGGAAGAAATGGGATTGATTAGAGATACTAAACTGCCCACGCTCTCAGTCGGCGACCATAAATATCTGGATTCCCCCCTTACGAATGACGAGGTAGCGTAGGTTATCAGAGGAGTGCGCTCTGGCAAGGCCCCGGGACCGAATGGTATTCCTGTTGAGCTCTACAAGTTGAGCTCCAATAGACTTGCTCCATTCCTTCACTCTATGTTTAACAAAAGTAGAGAAAAGGGACAGCTCCCATATGACCAACGTATTTCCAACATAGTGGTCATCCACAGGGAGGGTAAACCCAGAGCATGCTGTTCGTCGTATAGGCCTATCTCGCTTTTAAATGTCGAACCTAAGGTCCTGGCGAAGCTGCTGGCCATGAAATTGACCAAGGTTATCACCACCTTGGTGCACCCCGACCAGTCAGGCTTTATGCTGCGCCGGAACACTGCCCTTAATCTGCGCTGACTTCACGGGGTCTTGGGCCGGGCCACTACAATTCAGGAACCAGCGGTGCTAGTGTCACTAGATGCCACTATTGCATTCAACAGAGTCGAATGGCCTTACCTTTTTGCGGTTCTGGAGAAGCTTGGCTTTGAACCAGTTTTTATTGACTGGGTGCACCTTTTGTACTCTGCTCCATTGGCCTGGGTAGTGGTGAAGAATCGCAAGTCCCCCGATTTTTCCTTGGGCAGGGGGACCAGACAGGGATGCCCCGTGTCCCTACTCCTATTCGCTCTTGCCTTGGAGTCGTTGGCGGCGTGGGTCCGACAGGATCATTCAATACATGGGATGAGATGGACATTGGAGTGGGGGGATAAAATCTGACTCTACGCGGATGATATCCTGCTTTACCTCACCAACCCGAAGCGGTCTATGAGCTGTTTATTGGATGTGTTGGCTATTTTCGGAAGGTACTCTGGCTTTGCCATTAATTGGTCTTAGTCGGTTCTCTTCGCCCTTGCAGGGGACCCACCAGACGTCCCTAACGCTTGCCCGATACAGGTTGCCCCAGAGGGCTTTAAGTGCCTTGGTATCTATATTACCTCCGATCCTAGGCTCCGCTATGCCAAAAACCTGTCTCCCCCACTGGCGCGATTTAGAAATGATGTGGCGCGTTGGAAGGCGCTCCCACTCTCCCTTTTAGGGAGGGCGTAGTCTTTAAAATGATGGCCTTGCCCCGGTTCCTGTATGAAATAGACTCCCTTCAGAGGCAGTTGCTTTGGGATGGTAAGCCCCGCATTGGGTTTTTTAAGCTTACCCTCCCCTGGTATGGCATAGGCCTGCCAGACCTCAAGAAGTATAACTGGGCCTCACAGTTGGCGGCAGTAAACCACGGGATATATGGAGCCTCGAACGACCCTGGGTACACCATGGACCGTTGGCTAATGCCAGGAGGCGACTACACTAGAGCGCTCTATGCTGGACCCCGCAGATTTCCCCTCACTGGACCTACGGCACATGCCGTCCAGGTATGGCATGCAGCTAACAGGCACCTTAAGTGGGAAGGGAAGCTCACACTCGCCACTCCACTAAGGAGTTCGGAGAAGTTGAGTTGCCTATGGAAGTCGAAAGGCTTTGACAAGTGGGACCTCATTGGTATCACACATATATGGGACGTTTGGGGGGAGGGCACGATACATTCATTTGCTTCCCTTAAACTACACCTTAAACTAAAATCACCTGAGTGATGGTGAATATTTCCGTTATTTATAGGTGCGGCACGCACTGCTTACGCATATCCCCAGGGGCACCAAGCTTCCCGCCGCCTCTCCCGTGGAAGACAGAGTGTTAGATGGCCATCTTCTTGAGAAGGCTATCTCTTTGCTGTACAAGAAGCTTATTAACAATATGGAAGACCCTCTGTTAGTTCTTAGGCAGGAGGATGGGCTGGAGCTAGATGATGACTGGCAGGAGGCAGTGTCGTCCCCAAAGGTTGTGGCAATTCCAATGTGGCTCCAACTGGTGCAACTGAAGATCTTACATAGGTCATACATCACAGGGCCCCGACTGATCCAAATGGGCTGCTCTGAGAATGGGGAATGCAGGAGGGGTTGTGGGGAACTGACCTTTTTGCGCATCTTGTGGCACTGTACGAGAGTACAGCAGTATTGGGGGAGGATCCACAGCACGATGCGAACAGTCCTGGGTACAGAAATACAGTTGGAGGCCTGCAGGTATATTCTGAATCTATGGGAACCAACCCACCTCAATTCGTATAAGAAGCAATTGGCAACACTGGCATTCATGATTGCGACGTGCAATATTGCGCAACTGTGGGGAGTTCGCCAGCCACCTTGTGTGGAAAAGTGGGAGGAGAATTTGGACTGGTGCATGTTCAGGGAAAGAGCATTTTACTCTACCAGGTGCTGTCCAGGAAAGTGGGGGTAAGATCTGGGAGGCATGGAATCACTATAGAGGGGATATCTGTACCCCCCCCGACAGGTCCCGAGAAGACTGAAGAGCGCACTTCCCCATTGATCCATTCACTATAATATCCGCATAGTATTCTGTAGGTATGGAATGTCTTTTACGGTCTGATATTATTCTGTACTGTGTCACCTGATGTCTTTTTGGTTGCTTTTGTTTTAATAAAAAGAAATTAATTTTAAAAAAAAGTCTTCAACCTGATCAGGTTAGTGCTTCAGGCTATAGATGCCCAGTACCACCAGGGATGTTGAATTTATGACATTGGTCTCTAAGGTGCATAACTATTCCGTGCACAAACTCTGGAAGTTTTTTATGTTTTCTGTCAGCAAGGCCACTTCCACTGTGAATTCTTACTTTCAACTGCTTAGAAAATACCTACCCTGAAACTGACCATTCACTATATAGAGGCAATCTTGGACACCCAAAAGGCAAAAGATTGTTGGAAGAGAGAATGTGTGCCATTCTAACCAGTATTGTTCAAATCTTTAAAAAGTGAGGCATTCAACAGCTTGTCTCATGTCATTTTCATAGTTCTGGATGCCCAGCTAACCCCAAGACCACTGCAACAGTATTGGGAGAACAAATAGTGGTGGGTCGTATTCCACCACAATTGGCCTATTCAGACCAGAATAATTGATATCACTGAGGAGATAGTCAGCTCACATGTCTATCTCCTTTAGAAATTTAAATTAAGATAGACAAGTGTCATTCCGCTTTCCCAAATTCCCATAGTAGGTGGTGCATGTCTTTGCTACACATTAGGTTTGTTTATACACTAGCAAACTAGAAGGCAGAGATAAAAACAGTTGAAGGGGTTTTATGATGGAACAATGCATGCAATTACCACACATGCATTTACTACAATGTCAATATAACACGTCATTACCAGGCATTTACTACAAACGTTTTTACAATGCATATCCCTACACCACGCGTGCCTTTACCACAAGCTTTTCCTGGTAATGGCATGGTTGATAAAGGCCTATATGTGCTCCAAATTCGGAATGTGTGGTAATGACGGAGTTGGTTTGCGGAGTGAAGTTGGGATTTTTTTTCAGTGCTTTGCAGGTCATCTTAGGAAGTCTGAGGGGGGCGTAATAAGCAATAATGAGCGCCACCAACTGGGCCCTGCTGGCTCAGCATACAGTGGTACCTGGTTAGCTGCAGAGTGGTGCATGCCCGGGTGCCTCCATAAACCACCACACTCCTTACCCCCAACTGCTCCGCATAGCAAAGTCTGGGCCAGTAATCACCACACACGGCGGTGCTGAGCCGCAGCCAGTCACCAAACAAGACACGAAACTGAACGGGTCTGGCGGAAAGCACAGTAAGGCTGCGCCACTTAGAAGTAAACAAAACAAATGCCAGTACTGTGCACTAATTTTCAAGACAATAGAAGAAAAAAGCTCATAGTCGCTAATTCCAAAAAGACCACTCTTTCAGTCAAAGTGTATAATAGAAAACTTGGTAATCTTTTATTTGTATTTTTATGAGTTTAGTTAGTTTTTTGTATTTTAGAAAAAGGATTTTTTTATATATATATTTACATCAAACAATCAACATTATTAGAACATGGAGGAGTGAAACTTTTCAAGGGCAAGGGAAGTATATTGTGGGAGTGGTTTATACAAACATTTAACACACAAATGACCACAAGACACGTGTACACAAGACAGGGGATGTACATCAAACATTCACTGGGGGGCGATGATAGTTGGTGGTACGGTTTTATCAAACAATTCAAAGGACTGAGTTGGTGTATTCAAATAAAGAGCTTAACCCTAATCCTATTTACAATCATAGGAATGGTATCATACAATAAATGAGCTCAAAACATCAAGACAGTAACAAAGATAAAACGATGTTTCAAAACACTTTGTTTAAGCAGAACTTTGTCTAAAGCCATAAACTTGGCACCACACACAACTACCGCCTCGGTCGACGCGTTTCGAATCCTTAGTAAGTCTAAAGGATTCTCTTCAGGACCAAACACAATTAATCTGGAAAACACAATAAGTGAAAACGTTCTGTCAGTCAAATCATAAAAGAGGGACTCTCAACTTTCATTCAGCCGCCACATACTCTCAGTAAGCTTACCTGTCGCAGAATTTGGTGGAGCTTAGAAGTTGTAATCAACTACAAAAGAATATCAACAGTAAATTCAATCAGAGCGGGGTCGCTAAACAATCGTACTGCATCGGTTGGAAATAAGGGTCTGTAGTACTCACTAGCAGGTGACGTTGTCGTTTCAAACTATAGATGGAATTCTCCTTTCGCAAAATCGTGGGAAAATCCAACAGGCTCCAGAAATCAATCAGTTAAAGTTGATTTGCCTCGAGATTAATTCTGGGAAATAAAATAACGAGGACTATTAGGTTTTCATATTGTTAGAACTGTTATCCTAGATGGAGTTTGACATGACCATTAGAAGGAATGCGGGCGAACGCTCCGAAGTTGTCACTATTAAACGATAATATAACGGTGAACAAAAGGCTGTTTAAGGTTCGGGGTTCGAATCTAAGCCAAGCGATTTGTTAAAAAACGTCGATACCTGAGGTTAGGCGTCCATCTCCTCCAGGTTAAGTCGCCATTGTGTGTTTACGCGATAAAGAATCGTTCCGGGTCAGCCTTATTTAAATGGGTAGTGATTCCGGATCTGTTCAAGTGTGAATCATGGGAGTTGTAGTTTCCACTTTATTCACGTTCGGCGAAATAAACTATGTAAATTACCTATATAGCTGGGTAACTTATTTCTGCTAAATTATGTTTCCTATCCCGTTTAGTCTCAGAATAATTCGCAGTCGTCATTCCTTTATTCCGAGTCTATCAGTCCAGATCTGGTCCGCCTCTGAGACTCTCCATATCCAACGCATAGGGTCCGTAGCTCTATGCGGTTTGCCGACGGCTGAATGACTCGTGTTCAGCATTACAACAATGGGAATAGTGGTTTCACATAACCCGCATCCCGAACGTGAAGCCTGCGTGAATTTAGTAGCTGGTTATATACGATGAGATATTGGAATCGTCGAACCAAGTGGTGATTTGTGGTATTATGTAACTGGCTACCATCGAGTTTGGTAGATATTTGGTGTGACTCCTGGGATTGGAGTTGCAATTTATATGGTGGAACTACGGGTTAGCTGGATGTTCAAAACAGCTATTGGGTTGGAAAATAACAGACTTGATGGATTCGCACGTTTGCTCAAAGGTATTATGTTTGAATTATAGATTGTACAATTCGGACATTTCATTCAGGCCTTGTATTGTAGTATTAAATTTCAGGATCAACATTGCCTCCCGTTGTCGTAACTTAGCCTCTACATCTCCACCTCTTGGGTCATTGTCTATTTTAGAGATTATTGTCCATTTGAGATCTTGTTCGCCATGTGCTTTATCTATCCAATGTTGCACCAATGGAGCCGTAAGAACTTTTTTCTTTATTCTGGACTTGTGTTGGGACATTCTTTATCTCACTTCTTGAGTTGTTTTGCCTATATATAGTTTGTCGCATGGACAAAGTAAGCCATAGACCACATTCTTTGTTTTACAGTTAGTAAACTGATCATGCTTCCACGATATCCCTGCATGTTGGAAAAGATTTCCTTCAATAGTCGAAGAACAGCAGAGGCATGTGCCGCATTTGTGGTGGCCGGTTATAGGTGGAAGATTTAAGTAGTCACGTAGCGTCGGAGCTTTTGGCTTAGGAATGGCTGCTCGGACGATGTGGTTTGCAATACTTTTATCCTTTTTGTATGCAGAAAGGGGAACGTCTGTCAGTTGGGTGTCAAGGTTTTTGACTAGATGCCAGTTCTGATGGATCAGTTTTTTAAGGATGTTGGATGAAGGGCAATATGTGGAAACGCAAACAGTTCGTTGTTGATGTTTTTTTTCTTTTTTCACCAGTAATTCTTCACGTGGTGTCCACCAAGCTCTCTTGATCGCTTGTTTAAGTAGTTTGGCTGGGTAGCCACGAGCTAGGAGTTTCTCTTTTAGGGCGTTGGCATGGTCCATGAGTTCATCTTTAAAAGTACAGTTTCTGCGGATGCGCAGAAACTGCCCTATGGGTAAATTTTGTTTTAAACTCCTTGGGTGACTGCTTGAAAAGTCCAATGCCTTGTTGCGGTCAGTCTTCTTTTTAAATAAAGTAGTGACCAATTGTCCATTCGAACAGTAGACTTCTACATCCAAGAAAGACATTCTTGTCTCAGAGGTCTGGAGAGTGAATTTAATGTCCTCTGTCCTGTTATTGATCCAATCATGGAACTGATTAAGTTGTTCCGAGGTCCCCGACCAGGTGAAAAAGACATAGTCTATATATCGTACCCATCCACCAATCCATTGGTGGAATGGGTTGCCATTGTGAATAAAGGTATCCTCATATTGACTCATAAAAAGGATCGCCAATTCTGGGGCAAAAGGACAGCCCATGGCGACCCCCTTTATCTGGAAGTAGAAATCTTCACCAAACTTGAAATCGTTTTTTGTCAGTGCTAGTTTGGCCAGTTTCAGAATAAATTCTGTGGGAATTTTAGATGGACTCTCACGTTTATTCAAGACGATTTCAAGTACCTCTAATGCTTGGTCTTGAGGGATCTGGGTATAAAGTGATACAATGTCCATACTCACTAAGAGATCATGTTTCTCTGTGAATGGTAATTGATCCAGTTTTGTCAAAAAGTCCGTGGTGTCCAAAAGGAAAGATTTTACCGTCAGTGTAAAAGGCTTTAAGAAGAAATCTATAAATTTCGAGATTGGTTCGAATAAGGAGTCACATCCAGAAATTATAGGTCGTCCCGGCGGTGCTGTTTCATTTTTATGTACTTTCGGAAGTACGTAAAACAATGGGATTAGTGGATGTTTATTCATTAGAAAGTAATACTCATTTTTGCCGAGGAATCCCTGTTCAAGTCCATTTTGAAGAATCACGCCGAGTTCTTTTTGTAATTCAAAGGTAGGGTCCATATTGATTTTGCGGTAGCATTTTGGGTCTGAAAGTTGTTTGGTGGCTTCAAAAATGTACTCATCTGTTCCCCAAACCACAATTGATCTGCCTTTATCGGCTTGCTTAATGATGATATTTTCATTTTGTTTAATTGATTGCAAAGCCAATTTCTGTTCTTGGGAGAGATTAGGTTTAGTATATCCATTTCTTTTCTTTTCTTGGGCTGCCAAATCAGACAGGATGGTCTTCTCGAAGTAGTTCACCTCTTTAGGTATTTTATTTGCCGGCGGGCAAAAGTATGATTTTTTCTTGAATCCGGTTGTTTCAAATTGAGGTCGTATTTCCTTGTCAGCAAAAAATGTCACCAGTCGGATTTTTCGACAAAACTCTATAAATTCCAGTTTCAGTCGAACGAAATCCGTGAATTTAGATGGTACAAACGACAATCCCTTTTCTAGGACACTGATTTCTGCTGAAGTCAGGACCTTTTTCGAGAGATTATAAATTGGAGACTTTTCGTATGGTACTAGTTCTTGTAGTTGTGTCTCCTTGTTGACATCTCCCATGGTTGGTTGAATCTTGTTTTTCCTCGGGGCTTTTGCTGGCCCTGTCCTAAAAAAGGTTGTTGTTGTTGATTTGGGTAATTCGGTTGATAGTTCTGTTATTTTCCAACCCAATAGCTGTTTTGAACATCCAGCTAACCCGTAGTTCCACCATATAAATTGCAACTCCAGTCCCAGGAGTCACACCAAATATCTACCAAACTCGATGGTAGCCAGTTACATAATACCACAAATCCCCACTTGGTTCGACGATTCCAATATCTCATCGTATATAACCAGCTACTAAATTCACGCAGGCTTCACGTTCGGGATGCGAGTTATGTGAAACCACTATTCCCAATGTTGTAATGCTGAACACGAGTCATTCAGCCGTCGGCAAACCGCATAGAGCTACGGACCCTATGCGTTGGATATGGAGAGTCTCAGAGGCGGACCAGATCTGGACTGATGGACTCGGAATAAAGGAATGACGACTGCGAATTATTCTGAGACTAAACGGGATAGGAAACATAATTTAGCAAAAATAAGTTACCCAGCTATATAGGTAATTTACATAGTTTATTTTGCCGAACGTAAATAAAGTGGAAACTACAACTCTCATGATTCACACTTGAACAGATCCGGAATCACTACCCATTTAAATAAGGCTGACCCGGAACGATTCTTTATCGCGTAAACACACGATGGCGACTTAACCTGGAGGAGATGGACGCCTAACCTCAGGTATCAGCGTTTTTTAACAAATCGCTTGGCTTAGATTCGAACCCCGAACCTTAAACAGCCTGTTGTTCACCGTTATATTATCGTTTAATAGTGACAACTTCGGAGCGTTCGCCCGCATTCCTTCTAATGGTCATGTCAAACTCCACCTAGGATAACAGTTCTAACGATATGAAAACCTAATAGTCCTCGTTATTTTATTTCCCAGAATTAATCTCGAGGCAAATCAACTTTAACTGATTGATTTCTGGAACCTGTTGGATTTTCCCACGATTTTGCGAAAGGAGAATTCCATCTATAGTTTGAAACGACAACGTCACCTGCTAGTGAGTACTACAGACCCTTATTTCCAACCGATGCAGTACGATTGTTTAGCGACCCCGCTCTGATTCAATTTACTGTTGATATTCTTTTGTAGTTGATTACAACTTCTAAGCTCCACCAAATTCTGCGACAGGTAAGCTTACTGAGAGTATGTGGCGACTGAATGAAAGTTGAGAGTCCCTCTTTTATGATTTGACTGACAGAACGTTTTCACTTATTGTGTTTTCCAGATTAATTGTGTTTGGTCCTGAAGAGAATCCTTTAGACTTACTAAGGATTCGAAACGCGTCGTCCGAGGCGGTAGTTGTGTGTGGTGCCAAGTTTATGGCTTTAGACCAAGTTCTGCCTAAACAAAGTGTTTTGAAACATCGTTTTATCTTTGTTACTGTTTTGATGTTTTGAGCTCATTTATTGTATGATACCATTCCTATGATTGTAAATAGGATTAGGGTTAAGCTCTTTATTTGAATACACCAACTCAGTCCTTTGAATTGTTTGATAAAACCGTACCACCAACTATCATCGCCCCCCAGTGAATGTTTGATGTACATCCCCTGTCTTGTGTACACGTGTCTTGTGGTCATTTGTGTGTTAAATGTTTGTATAAACCACTCCCACGATATACTTCCCTTGCCCTTGAAAAGTTTCACTCCTCCATGTTCTAATAATGTTGATTGTTTGATGATGTAAATATATATATAAAAAAATCCTTTTTCTAAAATACAAAAAACTAACTAAACTCATAAAAATAAAAGATTACCAAGTTTTCTATTATACACTTTGACTGAAAGAGTGGTCTTTTTGGAATTAGCGACTATGAGCTTTTTTCTTCTATTGTCTTGAAAATTAGTGCACAGTACTGGCAATTGTTTTGTTTACTTCTAAGTCACCAAACAAGAGGCACAGCGGTCCCAGGCCCATGGTGCCACACTGTCGCTGCCTGTGAAGCAGTGGGGAGAGAGAGAGTGCCACTGCCACCACTGGTCCTCCTTGTGAGCAGATGATGCCGGTGGGGGTATAACAGCGGAGTTGACCCGTCCCAAGCAGCACAGTCTGAACTGTAGAGACCTCCCAGTCCTGCACAGTCTGGGACCAGGAAATGCCACACCAGGCATCTGGATGTGATTAAATGTAGTGGGGTGGGCTGCTGCACAGTAGCTCCGTGTATCCCAGAAGCCCCATCAGCCGGTGTTCACAAGAACCAAAAGGTATGCCCCAGGGTCCAGGACATGCCCTCCATGGCTTTGCTGGTGCGCACCAGCTCTTTAGCACCCATTACCCTGAATTCCTAAGACTACAGTTGGGAGTTGGCCCAATCAATCAGTTTTTGTCACCGTGGGAAAGAAGAGGGGTGACCAGTTTTGCCATCTGTGTGCGAATGACACTGAGACTTTGATCCATATTATATGTATATGCAAGAAGCTAAAAGACATACGGAAAACTCTGTTAAAAACCATTGTTTAACCAGCATGGAGTAAAGTCGTGTAGACAGGCAGTAACCACAAAACAAAAGCATTTTAAACTTTGTAACTTTTTGTATTATTGCAAAATTACTTACATTTTATTTGTAATGATCTCAATGCAATGGTTTTAATTAATCACGCATAGTAAAAATGTACTTACTTACAATACCCTGAGTCCTAAAAACAGTCCCCCAGCCCTGGGCCCTAAACCGACCCCTAGGACAACCCCTGTGAGTCTGCAGTCATTAAAACCTCCGGAACAACCCAGAGTTGCAGCCCTTAACCCCCCCTCCCTTCCCCCCTCACCAGCCCTGAACCCTAATACCGACCCCTGAATCTGCAGCCCTAAAATTAGTCCCGTCCTCGGCCCTGAGCCCTAAAACTGAATCCCGGCCCACCCAACCCTTAAATCGACCCCCAGGACAACCCCCTTGTCCACAGCCCTAAAAACCAGAGAGTAGCGTGACTGCCTATAGAGCGGTGCTAGGTGCAAATTAGCCTGGAAGTGGGGGTGTAGCGGGGGGGGGTCTATATTTGTGTTTGTAGTGTTTAATATTATTGTTACCTGTCTTTGCCTTTACAACGCATAGGCCTAAACCTTTACCACCCATATGCCTTTATCATTCATGCCTTTAGAACGAATTTCATTGTATAGGCATGCGTGGTAAAGGCATATTCTTTGTCATAGTTTCATGATAACGGCATTGCGTGGTTATAACTGTGTTGAGAGGGGTTGAGTAATAATGAAAACAATCCTTGTCAGGGTGAACCATAAGTCACTACATTGACCAGTGCTAAATCATATAGAAGCTTGGCACAAAAGCAGTCAGGCTTAACTTGGAGGCAGTGTGTATAGTATTTATGCTGCACACACAGAGTAATGAAGTGAAACCCCAACGCAAGAAAAATCTCAAACCAATTTAGCAAAATAGAGTAAAAGTCCAATCAGTAGAACCAGAGAAATTGGTTTTTAATGTCTTAGATTACCAAAATGCAAGAAGCGCAAAGCAACATTTGGGAGTTACCTGGCCATGCTAGACTGGGAGACAGTTACAAGTTCAGACTGACTGGATGGAGTGCGAGTTGGATACAGGGGCCAGGTTCATCTCGCTGAAGTGTTACTCACTAAAGTCGTATGTGAAGATTTCGGTTTGCTTTGGCGGGGGCTGGTTGCAGGAGGCTATCAGCGCAAGGAGTATTTTGTTCATCACAGACGGTAGTTACCTTTGTGTTCCTGTAGCTCGAAACTTCAGTAACCACTGCATATCACTCGGCGCCATTCGCTGTAGTGATTAAAACTTTTCATTTAAGCAGAGTATGCAAGGAAGTCGGTGAGTGGTGTATCCATTGGCATACGTCACTCAGCGCCCTTACATACTCTACATTGATCAAAAGTTCATCACAGCAGAGTATGCAAGGGTGCAAAGCGGTATGCGGTGGTTTCTAATCTTTAGACCCCACTGCATATTTTAATTCCACCGACGGAGCAGCTGAATTTTAATTAATAGTAATTACGCCTTACAAGAGTAACCGAATTACCAAAATTCCTCTGATTCTGCTGTCGGAATTAAATGCCCTTTCAGACCTAGGGCATACCACGCCAAGGTTGTTAGTTCCAACTCTACATATACACATTTTTTGAAGTTAGAAGACTGCCTTCAAGTGGTGACGTGGTGGTTTTCAATAGGCATTCAGCGTTCGCACTTTCTAAGGTAAATGTTTTTGTTTTCTCAGAGCACTGTGATAAAATCTTTGTGATGTAATGTGTTCAGACGTTGCAAAAAAAAAAAAATGACTAATGAAATGTTTACCAAAATGTAATGCTCTGTGCCTCTTTTTCTAACTGCCCTTTCCAGTTCCAATTGGATGCTGCGGAGTGCCTCCGTAAATGTGTAATAAAGAAGGGAGCGCTTACCTGTTGTGTACACAATGCATAGGATTTGAGTGTTAAGCATCAATGTATGAACGTTATGGTGCTTTATTTCCACTTTTTTTTTTTCAAGCTTGAGGTTGGAGATAGTTTTCACCTGTGCACAGACATTTCTTTAGAATATATTGTTCGTATATATATATTTTTTTAATTTGTCCAAGGTTTGTTGGTGTTGCTTTGTAACTAGCTACAATGTGTTTTATAATAAGTGTATCTAAGACTGCCTCATAGATTGTAAGAAACTGCATATAACATTCTGTTCATTCACATTTTAAGTGTGATAATCCCTCTCCTGAATCAGCCTAAATTCACCCACCTACCTGTGACTGCATTTCATTGCCGCAAATCAACTGGTTGCTTACTTTGAATCGTTCCAGGTATGCATGCTATTTGTAATAGGGTAACTATGGCACCTTTTTGACATAGTTTTAATCCCTCAAACAGAGCACACGAAATTAAAGCTGTTGATGTTGCAGTCCCAGATGACTTTGCAGATTTTTCTTTAGCTAAGACAATAAGCAAGATTGAAGGCAAACTGGAGGAAGGCACTTTGCCTGATAACGCAAACGATGACGATGTAATTCCAGGTGTGAGCAACGAAATCGGAGCAGGTGCGTTGGTTTTGAATGCACAGCTAAATGGAGTTAACATTATCAAATATGGAATTATAAGTATTTGGAATAATTTGCATATTGAATTTCATTATTGTTTTAAAATAACCCACGTTTTCCATATTGCTATCCGTAATGTCTCATTCCTAGGTATATATGAAAACTTGCTAATAAAAGATTGTTGAAATAAAAAAAATTAAAAAAAATGAAAATGTTAACATTACAGCAAACAATCCAATTTTTGTAGTAATGCTTTTCAGTATTGTTGGTTTGTAACATTTGTTAATTTTATTAGTACTGGAAATGTGTATTTTTGTACTAGCTTGCTTAAGATTTTGTAACATACGACCCTATTACAAATGGTCAGACTGCCGACCGCCAATGTATCGGGCAGGAGATCATTCGACAATGAGTCGGTGATCCTGCCCGTCCAATTATGATAAGACTGCCAGCACAGAGGTCGAAAAATGCTTTTTACTACTGCGGCTTGTGCTTCGGCCTAGGAACAGGGCCAAAGCGCAAGCTGCAGTGGTAAAAAGCACTTTGTGCACATCCGTGCACTATGGTGGTGTTGGGCACACTGTGCATGGATGTGTGGGGAGAACTATATGTGCCCCCAAGTCCACTTAGCAGTGGCCCTTCTTGGACGGGAACCCTGCTTGGGGCCCCCAAAGTTCATATTAGTCTGCTTTTTCACGACGGTCAGACCGCCATGATTAGTCTGTCAGAAAGGGACATCCTAATCCCTGAAGCTGTGCCTGCGCAGGCACAGCCTTTATTGTAGGGATAGATTTCTGACCGTCGCCCCGATGGGATCTTGTCGGAGGCGGTGGTCTTTTCTCATGGAACACTGCGCTCTGACCGCTGCTATTAGAATCCGATAGTTGGACCGATAGCTGGATGTCGGGTGGACCTCATTGTAATGAGGCCCAAATTGTGTGTCCCAGGTTGTAGTGCTTATGTTCTAGTCCATAGATCCTCATAGCATCTTCAATGTGGATTCCTTCTCCTTTTGGTAACAAACCTCAGCGAAAATGATGCTAGCATATGGGTACATCTGACATTTCCTGGTGTTCTGTGTAGATATTTCAAATATTTGACTAACTACCTCAATATTCTAAAGATGCCTACACATTCTAATGGCTGCTGATTTTAAAGTTTTGCTCCTGGTCAATGGTAAATTAATTTGCTGTTTATTTCGTATGTATAAAGTGTGTGCAGTGGCAGCCAACACAGAATAAAACTGGAGGGGGTGGGGGAGGTTGAGGGGGAAAAGGGAGCCAGCGTGAAGCGCCCCCGTGCACGGCAAAGGGAGTTAGTGACATCAAAAAGTGAAAACTACTTGGCTGTTGCTGCCTGCCGCCTTGCGCTCCTCTGCTGCAGTTCCTGTCCCAGATGCCCCAGGAACAATGACACGAATCCCATCTAATCACTGCGCTGCTCTCAAGCCTGAGAGCAGCATAGGGATTGGCCGGAGAGGGCGTCTTTGATGCTTTGCTCAGGACAGCGAGTCTTTGCTGTTTCTCCAACCCGGCTGTTCAATACAGCTGGGTTGGAGAAACCTAAGTGTACACGTGCACTTAGAAATGCACAAACCAGTCCTCTTCTCCCCACCCGCTACCATGGCCCTGACCCTACCCCTCCCTGCACATGCTGGCTGAGAGCCAGGTGCTAAAAAATAAAACAATAGTAAGATATTGTTTTATTTTTCCGCTGCTGGCTTTGAGCCAGTGGGGCGATGCTCCTTCGCCATTGCAGAGGAGCCGCTGCTGAGTGTCTGAGATCTATTCTCTTCTTAATTTACTAAACTAGTCTGCTCCATCAACTTCCGTTTGCAGTACCAGTTTATGCTTCCTGGCAGGCTTGCACAGACTACTGAAATGCAGTGTCTCACGAAATGCTTATAGACTTGTTAAGCTAAAGTGACCTGGCTTCTTCCTCCGCACGCTTGCATTTTAGTAGAAACATGCCACTGCAGTATTTTATGATACTTGAGCATTTTATTGAATATAAATAACTGGGACGAATTGATGAAATTATGCTGTGTGGTAAAACCACATTACGAAAGGCACATGATGCTTGGAAGACTTGTGCGACCTCGAGCTAGATTGATCTGCAAATATTTCCATGCTACGCTAGGAAATAAAGATAATCTGGGATTATTTAAGGGCCAATTTTGGCTCCTGAACCTTATTTATGAGATTTATTGTTAACCCTCAAATGCTCACGAGTTAGAGATTACTACTAGAGCATGGAGAGCATGTAGTTTAGTGTTAAAAAAAACTAACTTATGCTATAGGCTTAACCAGAAACTATACCATCTTGGTTTATAGCAACAATTACTAGCAGAGTTAGACAACTGTGAGCCCATTTCTAAATTAGTCAGCCTCTTAAAAATGGCCACAGGTCTCCCTTTAAAGATATTAGTTTTAGAATTACACCTCAAACTTTTTCAGTAAAAACGTGGAATAACTTTACATTAAAAAAAGGGGTTTATTAGCATCCAACATATTTTATGGGAATTTGTTTTTCATGAGTTAAAGATCATTGTCCGAAAGGTGCAAGTTGCCTTGCTCTCATGCCACAACACTGCACATTTCATGTAGAAATAAAATTGTAGTGAAGAAAGACTTGCAATACTTTCTTTTGTTTGATAATAGTCTGGATGTAAAAATGGATGAAAAATATATTTTCCTAACACACCTCAGTTGAAAACTCATTTGCATGAATTGCATTGGATTCTTAAATTCAATTAACAAAATGAATGTGAATTTATAAAGCTCTTGGATAAAAAAAAAAGCATTGATTGTATTATATAGACTTCTGATGTCCATGATAGACACAAGGAAGAGGGGAGGGAGGAGACGCAAGGGAACTGAAATGCAGTGCACCCCCAACTTCTTAACAGAAAATTCACATTCCTTTCTCCATCATTGAATTGACATAAAAATAGACTATTTAGCAAAAAAACATTTTTCAACATTTTCACTCTCAAATTATTTTAAAGAAAATGTTGTGAGGCAACATTTTACTTTTTTAAAAAATATTAAAACCATCTAGATTTACAAAGGTTTAATCGTGTAAAATAAATGTTATGAGCATAGATCTGCTCCAGCCGTAGAGGAATCGTTCACACTGTTACTTGGTGCTCCACTGTTGTAGAATGCTGTGTCAGGGAATTTTCTTAGTCTGACATCGGTGTAAGGATCGTAGAGTACTTGCTTACTTGCTGTATCTTATTAGCTTTTCACCCAGGTTCTGAAGTTTTTGAGCTTCACTCACCGTCTTTCTAAAAGACTGGGGATGTGAGGAAAATTATCCTTCCACGGTTTCCTTAAGTATTACTCTGAATTATCCAGATTGCCCGCTCTATATTGCCACCTTCACCACCGTTCATCCTTGATGGGAGGGCTTTAGTACCAATCTTGTAACTTACTCCTTGATGCCAGAGCTCTAAAACCAGCAAACAAGCTTAAGGCTACATAGTAGCAAATGCACATGGTGGCTGCCCACTGGAACCAGTACCGTGCAGCTAGGAAGGCTAATGAACATGTCATTCTTTAGGAATTATGGCTTTTTGACATGATCTTTGCAGAGGAGTAACGTGCTCCAGGAGATGACAAATCACAGTCAACACCAACTGTTCAGGTTGAAACAAGTATTTATTAATTACAAGTTAATAAGAAAAATCTTCTTAGTGAAAAATACCTACTTGCTAGTCCTTAACCCATTTAGACTTGATTGGTGTTGCAGTTTCCAGTTTCCATATCACCTGTTGTCTCTCAGGTGTACCACATGACCACTTTCAATGAGGAGTCACTGATGACTAAATTCAGTTTTAGGGCTATAACTTGCACCTTAGCCAAGCAACAACACAAAGCATCTATAAGCGTTTTTTTAACCCCTTTTTTTCATCCTCATCACACATCAGGAATGGTTTTAGATGCTTAAATTACCTATGAGATGTTGAACTAAATGCACCTAAAAGATCGCAAGTTCTTCTGTTCCCAGGACGACTGGAACCAACTTTCTTTAATAAACAAGCGGTCTCCTGCCCCACTGGTTCAGCAGTCTGGTAAGAGCTTTCATCTTTCCCTTCTTCTTTTGTTTTAGACAAGGAATATTGGAAGATGCAGTACCTACAACATAGCTAGGCTTCTATTTTAAAAAGTGGAATTTCCTGGAGTGCTTTGGCCACCTCTTGTCAAGAGACAAATAACGTTTCTTGGAAAGTCCCGACAGAAGAGGTAATAGTTGCAGTTCAATTTTTACAAGCATCAACGGATATGGTCGACCTTCCCATTAATTGTTATTGACACAGCATTTCACTGTGATGCATCTGCGTGGATCAAAGACAGATTTGCAACTAAAGATATGACCTTCTTTTTCCAATTGTCCGATTAGTTCTCATGCAGAAGATTATCAAAGGATTTTTCACAATATCATTGGTTGTTACATCATGTCGAGGAACAAGTGCTACACGAGACATGCCCCACCAGTTTCCATCAGGAAGTTTAACAGAATTTCTTCCTAATTCAGGCACTTGAACAGGATTTCTAAATTTGGACAACCCTTTGCCAACAAGGATAGGATTCGTTACACGTACCCAATCACCAATTTTCAGTCTACATTCCTTCTTTGAACAAGAATTGTCTTTGACAAATCTTTTTAAATTTGCGAAATTGGAATTGAATTAAGCTATTTTCCACCATTCATTTACATCCCCATCTCTTTGCACAATTTTGATCGTCCAGAATGGACAAACTTCTGTGCTGGGTTCTCTACCTCTCAGTAGTTCAAATGGAGATTTTCCAGTGACTGAGTGTGGAGTGGTACGATGAGACAAAACTAATTCTTGAATGGATTTAAAAACACAAGATTGTTTTTTTATAGATGACTAGCTTACCCGGTCGCACGTTGCTACGATCTCAGCAGAAAGGAAATTTAAGGAAACTTGTTATGTTGACATTTAATTTACATTGTGTCATTTTTATTGAAACTTATTCATTTTAATACGGAAAACATTTTAAAGTGTTGTTTTAATTCTGTTTATTTATTCAAGTGGTTGTGGATACACGGTATTTTTTGTTTTTCCGTCTGGTGCGTACACGAATAAATCAGAAGGTTTTCCGACGCGTGAGCTGGCCACATACAGTTGTCCATGTGAGAAGCACGGATTCTCCAAATCTAGTCCACACACTTGCAGCGATTGTCCTTGTGCTTTGTTGATGGTCATTGCAAAAGCGAGTCGCATCGGAAACGTTCAGTATTGGAAAGATTGAGGGCCATGGGGGTCCTGGGGGCCGATATTTAACAAATGTTTCTTTTTTTGTCTTTTTGTTACCAGAAACCTTTGCGGGAGTGTACTCAACAACTTCCCAAAGTTTCATGCCGATCGGATGAATGGTGTAGTAATGCATAAAGGACAAACAGACATACTTTTGTTTTTATATATATAGATTGAATACAAGTACTTTGTTAAAACGTTCAACCTTACCATTACTTTGGGGTTGATAGAGGGCTGTTCTGAGATGTTTTATAGCACAATTTTTTAAGAATGAGGACATTTCAGAAGACGTAAACTAAATATCATTATCAGTTAAGATTTCACCCAGGAGACCTTTTCTTGAGAACACCCCTTTGAAAACATTAAATTGTTTTTTTAGTAGTAGGTTCAGATATTGCTTCTACTTCTACCCATCTAGATAAATGGTCAACCTTTACAACAAAATATTTCATGTGGTTGGGCAGAATCTGAAACGGACCTAAAAAATCAACCCCAATACGTTGCCAAGGTTTCCCAGGACAAGGATTGATTGATTGGATTTGAGGTTCAGTAATCAGAACTTTATCACGGAGTTTACATTTTGTACAATTAGATACAAATTCCTCAATGTCAGAATCCATGTGTGGCCACCAAAATCTTTCTCTGATCTTTTTCTTAGTCAAAGTAGAACCCAAATGACCCCCATGTGCTACATTAATTAGACTGTGATGAAAGCATAGGGGAGCAACCAATTTGTCTCCACGAACTAAAATATCACTTTCAAGAGACAATTCATCTTTTACTGTCCAAAATATTTGGAGTTCATGTTGTAATACATTTTCTTTGGGCCAACTAGACTTTACAAATGTAGGGACTTGATTAAGAATAGGATCAGAATGAATGTCAGAAATCCAGTCTTTTTCGCAAATAGACGCAACCCCAATGTAAGCAATAAAACACTCTTCAATTTCATTTTCCCATTCTTGATTTTCAGATTCAATATGAAGTCTGGAAAGACAGTCTGCATGAGAATTTTTTCCACCAGGAATATATTGGGTAGAAAACGTGAATTCTAAAAGTTTAGATACCAATCTTGAAATGCGAGCTTTGGTTTGTTTGATGTTTTTGCCAGAAAGTATATTCACCAAAGGACAATGATCAGCTTTGAGTGTGATAGGTCTTCCCCAAACATAAGCTTTACATTTTTCTACACTCCAGACACAAGCTAGAAGTTCTTTCTCAATAACTGAGTATTTACGTTCGGTGGTTCTGAGAGTTCTAGATGCAAATCCTACAGTAAATTCACGTCCATTGTCCACATGAGTGACCATATTCACACGCATTAACAGTTATAACGGTGGTTCTACCTTCAAGAAAAGGTGGTAGAGCAGGAACATTCACCATTCTCTCTTTGATTTCTTTAAAAGATTGTTCACATGACTCTGACCATACAAAATCTGCATTCTTCTTTAACAACGGTCTGAAACATTCTGTTAAATTGGTGACATTTTTAAGGAATTTGGCATAAAATTCACACATGCCTAGGTAAGAAAGTAATTGTTCTATGTTTTTTGGAGTTGGAGCATCTGTTATGCTTTTGACAAGGCAAGGTTTTGGTTTAATCCCTTGGTTAGAGAAAACATGTCCGAAATATTCAATTTCCCTGGCCTTAAAGATGCATTTGTCTTTTCTCAATGTTGCTCCTCTAGATTGAAGTATATTCAAGACTATTGTTATTAAAAGATCATGTTCAGATCCATCTTTAGTGAATAGTAAAATGTCATCTTGAAAAACGGCTACTTGAGAGATACCAGAGAACATTTCCGACATTAGTCAAAATACAGCCGTAGCTGAAGCTATGCCAAAGGGCATTCTACAAAATTGAAAAGTCCTATCAGGTGTGACAAAAGCTGTAAGATGACTAGAAGCTTTGTCCAATTCCACCTGGTGATAAGCAGATCTGAGATCAAGTTTCGTGAACCAATTGGATTGTCCAACTGCCTCTGTTGGAATACTATGCCCTATGACATCCACACATTCTAATACATTAAATTCTGGGGCTGACATCACCACAACACCTCAAGAAGAAAATAGAAACCACATCATACTAAGATGACAACCATCAGAACCAAACAATCAATATCCTTTCATCTTGTACAAGTAGCTATCAATCAAGGACTATAAAGGCCTAATTAAAGCAAGTATTTCAGCTTGATCCTGAGCAGATTTCACTCTGTTGAAAATCTTCAGAAAAATTCATCTAAATAAATGTGCTGGATTCATGACTAGAAACATTGCAAACAACCCAGACAAGTAGGTTCTTCGACACGAACATCAAATAACAGCCTGCATCACCTCAGAACACAGTGCCCTTTGGTGACCAAAGTCCAAGACACGCTACAATTAGTTCCGTCTTGATTTTTACTACACACTTTGTCCTAGGGTACCCAAAAGCTTACCAGACACTCATGACGGAATTACATCAAAACAGGTTGTATAACAATTGATCAGAAACTAAAAAGTACCTACTGATCTGGCAAGCTATATTATTGCCCCTTCATTGTTTCTATAGGTGGTACAGTTATAGAAAATATCACTATTGGAGGGTACTAATCCAGCTATGTTCAGCACAGGCTATGCATGCTGGCCGCTCGGATAAAGAAACTATGACTGACTGGAACAAGAGCCTATAACTCACCAAGAATTGCTTAGGGATACAGCATAAGAAATTGTTTATTGTTTCATCTTAACCAACTGCTCCGCTCCAAAATGGACAAGCAACCAGTGATGGAAGAAATCTACCTTGTATATCCAGCACATGAGAGGACAATAATGTAGTCCATTCTGCAGGTCCCTACAAGTTAACCATCTACTCGGTTTTGGATATCTCATAGTCACATTAAGAATGTCTGTAGTATGGACCATTCGATTAGATCTTCACCTCTTTTTCCCTTTAATGCCCAAATCACAAGTTTTCTCCTCTCGTATCTACAAGACTTTAGAGTTCGTTTGACCCAACTGCAGCAGTCAGCATTGGAATGAACCAAAAATTATAATTAAAATTAAAAACGTAACATGGGATCTGCGTAGTAAAATATAAACTGTAACTAACTACTATTATAATTGGCATTTCTGCCTCTCACTCTGATTCTTCATTACACCACTAGCGCTGCATCCCAAGGGACGATCAGAGCACCTCTTTTGTTATTCATGCATTGTATCAAAACTCTTCCCACATAGGTTCAATATGAATACAACTCTACACTCCCCCCCCCACATTGTAGCTTGCTACCTGTTTAGTAATGCGCTTCAGAGAATAAAATGCTTTATAAATAGTTCAATACAATACAGCCCAATTTGCTGGGTAATCTCTATAGAGCTCATTATTATTGGACCTTAGATTGGAAACCAATTTTCTCAAATTTAGGTGGTCTCATTAGCGATCGTGTATCAGTAGATTCTATTTAACTGTACAGTTATCCATATTTCCCAAAATCTCCTGCCTCCTAAGTGCTGTGCCCAAAGTGCAGCGGTTTACAGACTCCCAAATCAAATAAATGACTGCAAGTTCAAACACCCTTCTGACTTGTATACACCCAAATATCTCAGGAAAACGGAAAAGAAGACCTACTTTATTGAAAAGCATTCAAAGGCATTGTGGTCTGCGGACGTGACGACGCCACCATCCCTATGATCACGGCGATCCCTAGTGACTTGCAATTTGCAACCTACCTCATTAATATTCATGAGACAGGGCAAATAGCGACCCCCGAGCAATCAGTAGTTTGCTGCTCGACCTATTAGCCGGATTGTTCGCAAATGACCACACCGGTCTCAAAGATACTGGTCACAAATTGTAACCAGTATTTTGCGACCAGTTCGTAGTACATATGGTCTTTTGTTCCATCCAGACAGGACTGTGTGGTTCAAGAGGCGTGTGTTTGTTGAGAGTATGTTCTCATTAAAAAAGGTTTATACTCTTGCTTTTTAGGCATACACGATAGGCTTACAGTAGGAATTCAGATCCAGCCTAAACTTAAAAATAACAAAGAAATGAGTAGTAGTGAAATCCCTTTGTTCCATCAAAGGGTGTGGATCTGTGTAATATGGCCTGAAAATTCATTCATAACTTTGTGTACAGAGTGCAAAAACCCAGACCGTTCCTAAGGTTCAAGATGAATAACCCCTCTACCAATAACACTTCTTCCCATCAGAATAAACCCTACTCCACTGTTTTTTTTACTGATATAGTGCACGGATATCTTTGCATAAGCAATATTTGGCTTGATCCAAACTACCTGTATTTTTTAAATATTCCGACTTTTCTGGTGATGCAGGTAAAAGTGTGCAAAATATTGGTGTGGAGGCCTGTGATGGCTGCCCGATTTTTGTTAGGGTGGTTCTCTAACCATTTAAGCTATAAAAATGTATCTGTGAAGTACCACTATAAAAACGTCTATCTACAGACTATTTGTAGGGACCAGGAGGCTCTACGTTACTGATATTCCCCCATTTAGTCCTAACGTTTAGCAAACCGCTATTTGCATCTGGCATTTTGCTATGTTCTAAAAATATGGGTTTATAAATCCTAGGATGTAATGTCATTGACTTAAAAAGCCAGACATTACAGGAGGCCACTAAATAGTAGACATCCTACTTAATATCAAATTATTTAGTGAATGTGAAAGATAAGAGTGTCGAGGCAAAACACAGCAAATGAAGGGAGTGGAGACTCTAGGGATGCGGAAAAAAGAGACTATGCAAGAGTCAGATTTGCTGCGTATTTTAATTTTAATACAAGCAATAAAACAATTCTAAAAGTGAAATTGTAATACTGAAATTACTTAATGCAGCATCCATCAGAGAACGTTCGGGGTATGGTGGAGTTTGGAAGGATACACATTTGCGGGGCTTCAGGTGACTAGATACCAGCTCTTGTTGAGATTTGTGATTCTGAGCAACTCTCCCAGTTGATCTTTTACCTATAATCAAACAAGCAAACGGAACACTGTAACCTGAAGGATAGATCTGCTGTGTAATGCCTCAGCGCAAGGTCTGTGTAACCAAAGACATAGCTCTGCTGTCTGAGGCCTGAGCCTCTGAAATACATGCATCAGTCGTTAGACTGTACCATCTGTGTTACATTGCATTGTATTGTAATTGCATTTATATAGCGCTTACTACCCCTGACGAGATGTCGAATCGCTTTTTCGGCGAGTAGCACGCTACTCCGGGACCCATAGAGGATTAGTGTTGAATTATTATAGTGAAACATGCAAGTACATTTTAAGTGGTGGATAGGTTAGTCAGTTAATTGGATTTGGAATGATAGCAGAAGGATAGAGGAGGACAAAGGTTTGTATTTATATAGCGCTTGTTGATACACTCTATTCAGGAAGCCTATAAAGGATTTGTGGTGAATGAATATGGTGAAATATAAAGAAATTTCAGTGGTGGATATTAGTCCGTTACTTGGAGTGAGACAGTTAGCGGAGGGATAAAAGGGGAAGAAAGATTTGCATTCATATAGCACTTGTTGCCCCTGATGGGTGTTGAAGCACTTTTCTCGCGTGTAGCACGCCACTCCGGAACCCAAGTGTTCTGCCTGCATATTCTTTCGTTCTTTCCCCATGGATACTCTGCTATCTAAAACGAAACTGTAGATATTATTTCTCGAGCAGTACAGCTGTGGAAGTCCTAACTGTGTAAGGTCCGTTAAAAAGCTCGGTTGTCTAGAAACGTTAATGATCTGTATAGTTTAAAGAATATTTTGGCTGTGTCATGCCAGAACCAGTGCATTTTGTATCACTATAGTATATCATTCCTTCTTTCAAATCACACCTTTTCCTAAAAACCTAATTTTAGCCTAAGCCTGCTATTGAACTATTCCCAGGTCTCTAACCTTCCCTTGCTAGGCAAAGTCATTGAGTGATGCATAGCAACTCAACTGAAACTAGCATAGCCAGCAAACAGTTCCTTACAGCATATTAATGAGGCTTCTGTAAAGGATGCAGAATTAAAACAACCACTCCTTGACTCGGATAGTTTATTCGGTGTGGATTACTCCTGTTTACTCATTTTATTTTAATGTGCTCATGTGATGGTGCTAGGCAGTACCCTACCTTGTTCCAGAGCAGGAGCTGTAATCTCCCGATTCTAGTGCATATGCTGCACCTGTAATGGCAACCATGGGGCAGTGGGTGGGGGATGTGGCTATTCTGTCATGAGGTGGATTTCTAATTCAGGAGGCATCCAATGTTGGCATCTGCCATTGGGAAAAGGAGTCGGCTCTCACAGCACATGAGTTTGTAAGAAGATTTGCTGTCTTAACTCCTCCCCTTCACAGGAAGGGAATCAATAAGGTCAGGGGCACACTAGTAAAAAAAGCCCACAGCAGAGAGAGAAGACGTTCTCTTCAACGTCCTTTGTTTTTTGGAGAATTGTCAAACCTCTGCTGACAGCCTGTGATTCTTCTTCTACTGGACTGGAGGTATTTAACCTAAAATGGCAGTGACTCATTCTCTGTCTCCTGTTACTTATCCTGGCTGGTTGTCTGTACTTTGTGCCTACTGTCACATCTTGATTTACTTTCATGGGGACTCCCTGTTTACTTGTTACAGTTTCCGCAGTTGTAGCAGGCTAATGTGCCTTTGTATGAAGACGGAAGCTCTGTAGCTTTGGGTTTCAGTAATTCTTTTAGGTTTCTCGTTCTTTCATATGCGAATCTGGGATTCGAAGAAAAAATTCCCTTGAAGTCTTCTTCCAGGGCCAATAACGGCCAATGTTTTAAAATGGTTTTTTTGATGTTGTAACTCCTTGTGGAGTATTTTGAGATGAACACTGATCTCTGTTCCTCCCTTGAAGTGGATGGTGTCAGGAGTTGTTGTCTGTTTATTTGTTTTATCCTCTCCACAGCTGGTTCCAGTATGGTTTCTGGGTAATTAAAATGAACAAGTAAAGAAGATTTCTTGAAACCAATTATACGCTTTTGAACTTTTATTGAACATTTGATATTGAGTGCTCTGGGGAGACACTTTTCTTGAGAGAACAGTGCGTCACAGATCTTCTTTAACCCAAGTACAGAGGGTTCAACCTCACGGGCACCACCCACCTAAAAAGAACTTTTCAATCACATTCAGATTACTCCAGGAGTGCGCATCCCAACTACCAGATCTGGATTAGCAATTTATCAAATTATGTTGCTGTTTTCATATGGCTGCATTTTGCCATTTTTCTAATGCAAACCTTGTTGGGGAGCAAGGGATCATGTTTACATATGAATAAATGCCACTTCACCATCATGGAATTTCCGCTGGTACTCATTGAAGGTAGAATCTCTTCATGCATACAAAAGCCAACATATTTTTTAAATAGTATGTTGTCAAGCTGAAAGCAATTTTAACATCGAAATTAGTAACCGCCTCAATAGTGTAATTGATACTTATCTAGTATTATGGGTGTCTTTCATAGATTCACATGCCTGAATCATTCCCCGTCGTCGAGACGGGAGTCTCCGGTACATAGAAAAGTAATGTCCTATAGGCATATATAGAGAAAAGTAGGCGTACGCACCAAGCTAAGTAGGCGTAGCACTGATAGAGAGAGATAGGCAAGATAGGCAAGTCCTTCCAGGAGAGGCAGGAGGGTTGTATGTGAATCTATGAAAGACACCAATACTGGATAACTGCAGTTACAGGTAAGTAACTCATTTCTTATCAGAGTAGCAAGCAATGCAGAGTGCACATTTCTGATGGAACAGCATATACAAGTCCTTAGATAAGACATCATGCTAGCATGAACCATCATTAGGTATCCACAATAAATATTACTAAAGAAATGTGCATACCAGGATAGGATGGAGGGACGGAGGAAGGCTCACCTTACTGAAATAGATGGCGTAACACTGTTTGTCCCACTGCTGCATCATTCATCAGCTCCGTATCCAGGCAGTAGTGCCTAGTAAAGGTATGCGGCGACTTCCATGTTGTCGCCCTGTAAATGTCAATGACTGGCACCCCTGCAAAGAGAACCATAGAAGTGGACATAGCTCTCATGGAGAGCGCTCTCACTTTGGAATGCAATAGCTGTCCAACTTGGTCATGACAGAAAGCAATGGCTGCAGAAATCCATCGGGAGATGCTCTGCTTGGCAAGCGGTAGACCTTTCCTAGGTCTGCTGTAAGCTACGAATAGCTGGTTAGATTTCCTGAATGTTTTCATTTTGTCAATGTAAAACTGTAAACATCGCTTGAGATCCAAGGAAAAAAACAGCGATCTCTCAGCTGCCTTGCTTGGGTTCGGAAAAAAGGAACGCATAACCACAGGTTCATTTAGGTGGAAGTCCAACTGAACTTTTGAGATAAACCTAGGATTGGATCTCAGAATTACTCTGTCGCTATTAAATTGTAGAAAAGGATCCTGGATACAGAACCGCCAGTAGCTCACTGACCCTCCTTGCGGATTTGAGCGCCAGAAGGAGTGCTGATTTTCCACGAGACATACTTTAGGTCAGCTCTGTGTACTGGTTCTAACAGATGTTTCATGAGTTGGTTAAGAACCACATTGAGATGCCGGGAGGTGGCAACATCCTCACTGGCGGGAAAGATCTATATAATCGTTTTAGAACTTGCTTAATCAACCCACTTGACCAGAGCGATGGACTCGTTGAAATTCTTTTATAACAAGATATTGCTTCTAAGTGTACTTTAATGGAGGAGTGGGCTAGGTCCAACTGTGCCAGATGTAATAGATAAGGTAATATTTGCTCAGGTGATGTGGAGAAAAGCCGAATTCCGTGATCTGCACCACAAACATAAAAGCGCTTCCATTTCAGGGAATAGGTTTAGGTGCTATCCACCCTTGCTCTGGCAAGAATGTCTACAGTCTTGTGGAATATTCAGATTGTGGAACTCTGAACTCAGGGGCCAGGCGGCTAACCTGAGAGACCTCAGATTCGGATGTTGAACTTGATTATTGTTCATTGTAAGCAGAGATAGATACTGCCGCAGGTGGACCGGCGGCTCCAGGGATAGACGGTGGAGCTCTGTGAACCAATGTTGCCTCGGCCAAGTTGGGGCTATTAAAATTAGAATACAAGGCTCCACCAAAATTTTCTTGGGGACCCTGGGAAGCATCGGGAATGGCGGAAAGGCCTACGCAAAGACGTTGCGCCATGCGATGGGAGATGCATTCCCTAGAGGCCCTGACTGGGGTTGCCAATCTGCGAAGTGTGGGCATTTGGCGTTCATTCTCGTCGCAAATAGATCGATTTGCGGCGTGCTTTATCTGGAGAAGATGTGGCCAATGATTTGTTGGTCTAGCTCCCACTTGTGTGACGATGTTTTCTGCCTGCTCGACGCATTGGTGAGCCCATTGTCCGTCTTATTCTTGGCAGGCAAGCTTGAAGGGCCAGGAAGACCGCCCGCAGTTCAAGCAGATTGATATGTAGTTTCTTCTCCATAGGAGACCACCTTCCGCGTATCTATAGCTCTTGCACAAAAACTCCAGAGCCTTCCAAAGACACTCCTTTCGTGACGACATGAGGAACAGCCGGAAGTAGGAATGACAAGCCTTGAGACAGGTTTTGAGATGATATCCCCCATTGCAGGACTCCGACCATGTGAGGATTCACTTTTATGTGGTCGTCGGATGACCCTGTGTATTGGACCCACTGCTTCGAGAGCGCCTCCTGTAGAGGTCTCATTCGTAGTTGACAGTGAGGAATCAGGAGGAAACACGGTCACTTTCTGGATGGGAAAGCTTTTGCTGACCGCGTGTCCAGGGTTGCACCTAGGAAACTGATGTGGTGAGAAGGTTTTAGGACCGATTTTTCCTGATTGAGGGTAAGATTCAAGCAATCGAAAGCTTTAAACAGGCGTTTGAAGACCTGGACACGTCTTCTAAGGATGAAGCCTTGACCAGCCAGTCATTCAGATACTGAAAGACTTGGTGTCTGAGATATGCCGCCACCGGGGAACGGTATTTCGTGAATATGTGCGGCGCAGACTTGAGCCCGAAAGGCAGTACGCGAAACTGCAAGTGTCTGCCCACTACTGCAAATCGTAAGTACTTTTAGCGATTCCTGTGAATTGGGATATGGAAGTAAGCGTCCTGTTTGCAAGACCTCCTGGATTACCATGCGAAACGACTGCTTCTTTAGGAATTTGTTGATGGCCCTGAAGTCCAAGATTGGTCTCCACCTCTTATCTTTTTTCTGGATCAAAAAGAAGCGGGAATAAAACCCTTTTCCCTTATGAGGAGGAGGTACTCTCGCTATAGCTCCTTTCTACAGAATAATACAGATCTCACGCAGAAGCAGCTGTATATTTTGATATCTCCACTGTCCTTTCCTTGAAAGGACAACTTCCCAAAAGAGGATGGCTTGTTTTGCTATTGTTGGCGCTGAAGGCATTGCGGTCTACTCTGGCCTGAAGAGCAGGAAGACTTGTATTGATAATTTCCTCTGTAGGAAGACCGTCTTCTTCCTCCATTTCTACTAAAGGACTGGTTCTTATACTGAAGAGTGCCCAAAGCTCTCGCATTGTCTGCTTCGTTAACTTTTTGTGCCAAATAGTAACTGGCTATCATATGGCCTGTCCAAAAAGCTTTGTTTGCACCTCAGGACGGAAAGAGCCCTCCTTGGATCCGCAAGACTACTGCGCCAGCCAACTGGCGGTACCCTGTCATAGCGGTATTCATCGCGCAGTCTATAGTTTCTGACGCCGATGCTTCACCATCTAGCAGATTCCACTTTACTTCCTCTTTGGATGAATCTGGCAATTCCAACAGGTATGGGGCATGTGTGCCCACAATTGTCCACAATAGCGTCCCAAGAGCGCTAGAGCGTTCACTGAGGAAAACTCGTTCCCAATGTTGTCCCCTCTTATTCCCTCCTTATCAGGAGGAAGCGACAACGGGGCCGAAGGATTCCCGGAGTTCTTCTGGGCCGCCTGTGTCACTACGGAGTCCGGCTTAGGATGTTCCTGTTAAACACGCCGGTGCTGTATCTGGCGCCCTATATTTCTTATCCAACTGAGGGATCACTAGTGATACAGAGGAGGGGTACTGCATGACCCTTACCCCTTCTGACTATAGGTAATTGATAATCAGTATTGACCTTACTGCCTTCTTGAGAGGTTCTTAAGAAGCAGGCCTGTTCTTGAGAGGTCATTGAGATCTTAAAACGTTGAGCAGCCCTCTCTACCACCTTATAAGAGATTCCAGAATTGGCGGATTTTTTCCTTCGTCGACGAGCCCGTTGACGAGATCGCCGTCATAGACTATGCCGTCGTAGACGAGCAGTCATAGATGAGGCCGTCGTAGACGACTCCATAGACGATCCGTCGTAGACAAGGCCGCCGACGCCGTCGTAGACTAGCCTTTGTAGATAAAGCCGTCGTAGATGAGGCCGTCGTAGACGAGGCTATCATAGACTAGGCCATCGTAGACTAGGCCATCGTAGACTAGGCCATCGTAGACTAGGCCATGGTAGACTAGGCCATGGTAGACAAGGCCATTCTAGACTAGGCCCTTGTCGACGCCGTAGACAGGCCACCGTAGACAGGCCGTCATAGAGAGGCCGTCGATGACTATGCCGTCGTAGACGAGCCATCGAAGATGAGCCTTCGTAGATGAGGCCATCGTAGACGAGGCCATCGTCGATGCCGTAGACAGGCCGCCGTAGACGAGCAGTCATAGACGCTCTCGTCGTCGACGCTCTCCTTGTCCTCGACGCTCTCGTCGTCGACGCTCTCGTCGTCGTCGACGCTCTCGTCGTCGATGCTCTCGTCGTCGATGCTCTCGTCGACGCTCTCATCGTCGACGTTCTCATCGTCGACACTCTCATCGTCGACGCTCTCATCGTCGACGCTCTCATCGTCGACGCTAACATCGTCGACGCTAACATCGCCTTAGCACAACGTGCGGTAGAAAATCTGAGAGACTGAGGCTCCTGACAGGAAGGTTCTAGAGGGAGGTGTTAGCTGATTGGCTCTCTTCTAGAGTTTTGTCCTTTTTACAAAAGGACAAAGATAGGCTACTAAGGTGAGGCCCTTAGGCCTACTTTTCTCTATATATGTCTATAGGACATTACTTTTCTATGTACCGGAGACTCCCGTCTCGACGACGGGGAATGATTCAGGCATGTGAATCTATGAAAGACACCAATACTGGATAACTGCAGTTACAGGTAAGTAACTCATTTCTTCTAACCACCGATTACTCGCCTTTGGAATTCCCAAAGTATATCAATAGCAGTGCTCCTGCACACCAGCAGGTGGCGTCATGCAGCTATGTCATGGCTCCATACTGCACCAGAAGTGACAAAGTGGAACGACAAATTAGCAGCAACAGTGCACTCTGGAATCAGATCCTTTCTTTGGGCACCTTCCGATGCAGATCCATAGTTCCGCTTACAACTTTGATGATTTTTTGACTGATTTTCACAGGTTTTTTTAAAAACAGCAGTCTAGGAAATTAACTTCCCACTGAAAACGACTGGCTTCAAGTTGTGTGTAGATTGCAAAAAGCAAATGTAAGTTGCGGACCCGCATGCAGTATTTCTTTGGTTCCTAGTCTCTGGCCATGAATCCAAGTTGTGCAAAAAGTGTGCGTCATACAACCCAAGGCAGTCTGAGCACGGGAGGCAAAAGCCTGTCTTGCAGAACTCAAAAAGAGGTCTTGGTCAAAACACGTATACTGCTCTAAATTGTCTTTTTAGTCTTGGTCCTGGTGAAGGATCTGCTTCTTGCTCAAAGTGTTATGATAAGTCCATCTTAATTGTAGCCAAAAAGGCGAAGCAGGACTCAACCCCATCACTCTACTCTAATTCTGTCAAGAAGGGTTAAGGCTGTCAAAGAAAAATGTTGCACCTCTTCAAAATAACAAGACTTGGAGCAGAGTATGAGTTCCCCGGGCTGTTATCTACCCTGCAGCAGATAGCGGCCTTCAAAAAAGCAATCCTGTGTTGTTGGATACCACATATCTGCAGTGGCCTCCAGTTGGATTACCAAGGTCCACCCTGGTACCGACAACAACTCCACTGGGTGCATGCCGATGACCCGGTGTCATTGTTGTACTAATGGACATCAATTTGAGCTCAACCATTGTTGTGTTACTAAATAACACAAGCACAACTGCTTGTCGTAGAGCTTGACTAATCCAAAACCTTTGACTCAACTATCAGCAGATGAGCCTTTGTTTTTGGGTTGGTTTTTAACCTGTCAGAGATACATCCTAGCTCTCAGGACACACATGGTGATGAGGAGCAAGGGGATGGATTATTCCACCCTCATTATACTGCTGATGCGCAATATGTAGACCTGCAAAATGCAGGTGGGCTTTCACCTGAAATGGAGCATGACCACATGGACCACCTTAGAAGAAAGTGCCTCATTTACCATCCGATGAGACAAAAAAGCCACCTATGCCTGTGACTCATGAGGACCTTAGAGCCCTGGTGCTGAGGCATGCCATGAAGGCCAGGATGTAGCAAAATATGTAATTTGTGTAGGTCTGGATACTACTGATTGCATTTGTAGGTCTGTTGGCACCAGTGCTTTACTTGGCAGGCACGCCTGAATGAGGTGATCTGGATTTTCTGGTGGCGTACAAGCATCATTAATAGACAGTCCCTTACTTGGGTCACTGCTCTTCAGAGAAAAGGCTGATTCGATGCTAGAATGAATCAAGGACAGTCTCCCACAGAGAGATCAGTGGGCTTACTGACACCAGCAAAGCAATTTCCCCATTGGTTAGAGGCTACTTCAGGGGCTATCTTATAGTAAACATCAGCCCTACCAACCATTTATACAATAGCCAGGCCAGTCCTTTTGAGGCTGTGGATGTGGCATTGACCGGAATCTCACAAACCAAGCAGGGACATCAGTTTTCTAATTTATCCTCCCTTGCAGCAACAACTACATAGCCACTTTAGTGTTCCTTCTGTTTCTCAGTCCAGGCCGGTAGATGGCAGGATCCATCACTTACTCCCTATCTAGAAATCCATTACATGATACAGCTAGTTCTTAGCGATTGTTTAAAAGGGATATGGACTACCTTTATTTTCCATCCACTTCACAGTCCTTCCACACCAGAAAGAATTTCGGAGGAGGTGTATTCTGCAATCCTGATGCAGGAGGTCAGTCTTTGACTTTCCAAGGGTGCTATCGAACAGGTGCAAGGTTCCGAGAAGGACAGGGGCCTAAGGCCTATTCTGGACCTTTGTCCATTAAATGCCTTTCTGTATGAAGACTAATTCAGAATGACATGCTTTACACACTAGACCCAGAAGACTGTATGGTGTCCTTGGACTTGCATGCTGATAATTTACATATCACCCACCTTGAAGTCCCAGAGGTATTCACTGCAGTTCAAGGTGGGCCAGCCTATTTTTGGAGGACAGAAGTACATGTGTTCCAGTACAGCGACAACTCGCTGCAGGAGGCAGGCTCTCTGCAGTCTGTCATGGACCACTCCCAGACATTGACCACACTCTTGACATCATTGGGGGGGTGGGGGGGTTCTCCACCATCAATAAGACAAAATCACATTGGATACCCACACAGAGGATCCCTTTCATTAGAGCAATCCTGGAAGTGGTGGCGTTCATGGCTTTTTCTCTGCTAAAGCGAGTCTAAGAAATTCAGGATATGATCCCGATATTTTGCTTTGAGTTCTGGGTCTCAGCAAAGGTGGCTTTGAGACTTCTTGGTCTCTTAGCCTTGTGCTTTTTACTCATCTAAAATGGCAGCTGGCCCTGCAGTGGAACCTCAAATCCCAGTCGGCTCAGCATCAAGGCTGCCACTCAGACTCCGTTCAGGTCTTGAAGTGGACGACTCCAGATCTGTGGTGGTGGCTGGCTGACCCCAACCTGACAAGCAGCAGGCCATTCGCTCTTTCCCATCCTGAGTTCATGAATGGCGCTTTGACCAATCTGTTTGGGCCTGAAAGTCTACCTGCCGTTCATCAAAGAGAGGCCGGTGTAGGTTCACATATACAGTACTAAGGTTATGTGGTACTGCAACAAGCAGTGCAAACTGGGGTCCTGGATCACGTGCCAGGAATTCCCTCGACTCTGGACCCAGTAGCCAACTACCCAGTGGGGTCACTGAATGCCAGAGCGGATAAAATAAGTATTCGTCAACTAGCAGATCACAAGTGGAGTCTCCATCTCAAGGTGGCACAGGTTGTCTTGGTTCACTGGGGAATGCCATGGCTTTATGGCTTTATGCGTCCGCCATCATTAAGAGCGCATAGTGTCAGCAGTTTTGCATGCTGGAGTCCCCTTTGATATTTACTAGGATTCTCATTGTGAATAGAATTGAACTACCTACATACCCTTGTACGTATTCCCTCTGCTACCTCTCCTGTTTCATGTACTGAAGACTATCAAGGCAAAACTGGGCTGAAATCATTCCAATTAGCCCGGACTGGGACAGGAGAGTGTAGTACCCAGAGCTTCTCTGCATTTGTTCTCTGATCTGGCTTCCAATACAGGAGGACCTTCTGTCTCAGCAACAGGAGAGAGCCCTGAAGCTAAAACACCCCAACTTCACTTGTCCATGCATTAAACCGCGCCCCTGAAAACGTTTGATTTTCCATTCTTTTATTTGGCCTTTCATTGGCCCAGCAAGGTGTTGCAGTAGGTACAGTGAAAGTTTATTTAGGGGCCTTGTAGCCTTTCTATGGTTATTGGACCACCCATACTTGTTTATGTCACCAGTTGTGATGCGTTTCATTAAAGGTTTGACACCTATTATTCTTCCCAAACTATTTCTGCTGCTGAAGTGTGACTATAACCTGGTCTTGCACTTCTGATGTACAACACATCTTTGAGCCTATGCAAAGCTACTATCTAAGGCTCTTAATGCTGAAACAGTCTTCTCTTTTGACACCACCTCAGCATGTGTGAGCGAGCTGTACCTTCCTTCCAGACTGAGGTTATGACACCCTTCCATGTTGGTCAGTCAATCACTTTGCTAGCATTGTTTTATCCACCTTCCACTCGAAAGTTGAGGAGAGTCTCCATTGCCTTGATCCAAAGAGGACATTTCGCTTTTAGGTTGACTTTATGGAAGATCATCATGTAGACGATACGTTTATCGGATTTTGGGGTGCAGAGAAAAGTATGGCTTTGAAAAAGTGGGCCCTATAAAGGTGGATAGTTCTCTGCCTCGAGATCTGCGAGTCATTGGCCAAATGGCAGCTCCCCAAGGACCAGAGAGCCCAAACCACCAGTGGCAAAGCCTGCTACAATGGCATAAGCACGGGGGATGCTAGTTCTTGACATCTTTCAGGCTGCAACATGGACGTTAGTACATATGTTACCAATCGCTTCAACAGTTGTAACAGTCGGGTCGGCCGGTAAGGTCACTTCTTCACCCGCTTTGTCTTAAAGGACTTTTTCAATACACTTCCCAGACCCTTTGAGAGGTACTGCTATGCAATCTATTCTAAAGGTGATGAAACTATGTTAGAAGTATCCATCAGAAAGACAAGTTACTTACCTTTGGTAATGCTCATTCTGGTGAATACTGGATCTAACCACAGATTCCTCATTGCTCTCCCTCCTCATTCGATGGAGTGACTTCTTTAATGTGTATATATTTATATAATGTATATTTTTTCTTTAAGTATTTATTTTAGTGGTTTTTCATTTAGTGTAACACCATCACATTTAATAGAGATCACAGTAAGCACTTGGTAGTGTAACAGTTAGTCTTATTGAAGCTGGTTCCCTCCTGGTAGAATGCTGCATGCTTATAGCCACGGTATTGTCTGGGATCTGTATTGGCCGATGTTAAACAGTTATTCTTCCCACTCCCAGTATCTCCCACACTCTTGGTAAAAAAAAAAAAAAAAATAATAATAAAAAGGGCCCATTTTAGAGATCAGCACCTTGCCAACAAGATTCGAGAAGTTGTGAGTGTGATCTCCACATAAGATTAGTTTGGTTTGTCAGGATTAATATCCGTTTCTTTCAGTTCGTAATATGAGGGACAAAGACAATTCTGTTTGCAGCAAGGTTTCTTTATTTTTATTCAAACGACAAGGACAGCCGACACGTGTTTCGCCCCCTCTTGGCGATTTGCGCCGGGGCTTTCTCAAGGCTAAATGGGTTAAGTCAAATCCAAGATTCCTGTATCATGATTTGTACATTGTCCATATAAAAATATAGTTCTTCAATAAAAACATTTCTTGTCAGGCTAATGCCTCCGTTCCTAAGATCTTCCCGGCATGGCGATCCCTGCGTCAGGTCCTTCCGGCGGAAGGACCTGACGCAGGGATCGCCATGCCGGGAAGATCTTAGGAACGGAGGCATTAGCCTGACAAGAAATGTTTTTATTGAAGAACTATATTTTTATATGGACAATGTACAAATCATGATACAGGAACCTTGGATTTGACCAAGAGGAGGCGAAACACGTGTCGGCTGTCCTTGTCGTTTGAATAAAAATAAAGAAACCTTGCTGCAAACAGAATTGTCTCTGTCCCTCATATTACGAACTGAAAGAAACGGATATTAATCCTGACAAACCAAACTAATCTTATGTGGAGATCACACTCACAACTTCTCGAATCTGTTTCCCCAAAACTGAAGGCCAAGAGGTCCAGAGCTTCGAGTGTGTCTCCATCCACCAACTAACCACACTTATCTAAGTGTTGTCTAAAGCCTTGAAATCCTTGGGCCTTTGCTACCTTATCCACCTTGCCAACAAGAGCCTGTTCTACACCTCACGTCTGAGGGTGCAGAAAGGGACATGAAACTGAAGTATGCTTCCGGTTTGAGGCTTATATTCAGCTGTGCTCTGTCACTGCAGGGGTGGTATGAAGCCATATGACGCCATGTGTTGGTGCCTGGAAGAACTACCATCAGAGTTCTCCGGATCCAGTCTGGCACCGGTTGATATGCTAAAGGTGAACATTATGCAATTAAATAGAGTATTTATCAGAAACATTGTTAGCAAAGGTAAGTTACTTGGTAGGTTGAGCCTTTATTTTTAATTGACCCCCATTCCATTAGTCAGCTGGTTAATTAAAACATGAAAATATAGATTCGACTGAAAAAGAAATGGAGCGTCTGAGCTTAAACTGGTAAGCAGTGAAAAACTGACACAGTCACTCTGAGAACTATGGAAAGTGCCCTATGCCACCACTCTGAATAGATAATCACACTGAATTGGTTTCTTCCATTCACTGAGCAAGGATTCTGAACTTTACAGCATTTTTTTCAGGTGTTTAGTTTGCTTTAATAGAGGTCTAAAGAGGCTTGCTAGGGTGTGCATTCTTTTTTGTTGGATAGGGGCCCCCCCCTTAATTTTTTCCAATAGTCACCAAGCCTATATTGTGTGTAGTATGCGAGGTGCAATATATTTCATTTGCTTTACTTCTGTTTTGACATGTATTCCTATTATACATGTACTTACCTGTATTTTAAAATGTTCCTATTAAATTGCTGTTCAATACCTAAGCATGCAACTGAAATCCGGTTATTGCTGGAAGAACCGGATGCATAGTTTCTTACAGAAGCATGACTTACTAATACATCTGACCCGGTAGTGGTCCAAGTTCTTCCTCCTGGTTATTTGATCCTGAGGCGTGACTGGGAACTCAATAGAGGAGGTGGTTTAGCTATTATTTATAAAGACACAATCAGTTGCCGCATATTTGCGAATCCAATACCGGATTCTGAAAGCCTATCCTTTGCTCTTGGTTTCTCCCACACTAGTAATTTCTCTGGGGTTCTAATATATTGTCCCCCCGGATGCATTGGTCAATTCAGTAGGGACCTGCCTGAGATAATAGCAAAGTCAGTCCGCTATCTACCTAATTTCTCTGTACTAGGTGATTTTAGTGTTCATTTTGATGACATTTCCTTACTGACAGTTTGGGTGCCTTTCTGCTCAATTTAAAAGTGATCAGCCCCACTCATCTCAAAGGCCATTTACTTGATCCTATCTTTTCCAACATTAACAACCCTGCTGTTGAAAAGCCAATCTCAATACCTTGGTCAGACCATCATCTGATCCCTTAAGAGTTAGCCAGTGGGAACAGTTAAAAAGCTGATCCGCAATTGGTCCACATTTTCTATTGAGTCCTAGGCACTAATACTTAATAATACCAGACCCGTGCTTGATGCCAACCCAGTTACTGCTAACGATAAGTTCAATAAGTGGCTTGAATCGTCCCTAGACTTGGTGGTCCCCAAAAAATGGATGACCAAGAAGAAAGGATCCAATAGAGTAGCGTGGTACTCCCCAAAGCTAAGCGAGATGAAGCAAAAGTGTAAACGCTTGGAGAGAAGATGGAGGAAAGATTTTTTCACCCTCAAGAAAATTATATATAGAGAGGCTATAAAAGCATATAAGGTAGAAATTAGATGTTCTCAATACTCGTACTACAAAATTAGGATCCCCTCAGCCTCCAACTCCCCTCGGGAAATTTTTCGCATTGCGAAATCTCTTCTTAAGCTTTCCCTGCCCTCTTCTCTACCTGATAACACCTTAGTGCGCTGTAACAACTTGGCAGCATTCTTTTTAAAAAAATCCAAGATATTTATTCTTCATTCCCCTTGTCCTCAGCACATCAAAATGCTTTACCTTCCATTAACCAGCCTTCAACCCAAGATTGCACCCTAGTGGAAATTCCTCCCATGGACTTGAATTTTCTAAACAAGCATTTACAATGCAATGGTTTCGCCTTTGGAAAAGTTTGAGCTATTGGCATTGTAAATGACAAAATTTGTATTTAGATGTTGGTTTTGAAAACAGATAAATAAATGGCATTGTCATTTACATTGCCATTAGCTTAATCTCTCACAAATGTGAGACCTATTGTACCCTATGGACGAGCTCAGTACACAGCAATTACTACCACACACACACACACACACACACACACACACAGAGCCACACACACACACACACACCCAGAGCCAGCCACACACACACACCCAGAGCCAGCCACACACACACCCAGAGACAGCCACACACACACACACCCCCAGAGACAGCCACACACACACACACCCAGAGACACACACACCCAGAGCCACACACACACCAAGAGCCACACACACACCCAGAGCCACACACACACACACACCTAGAACCACACACACACACACACCCAGAGCCACACACACGCACCCAGCGCCATTGGTGTATTTTCTGTACCACATACCATGACCTTATGGGAAAGTTAAATACACCAATGGGGTGAAAGCAATTTTGACCGTACCATTTTAGATCTAGAGATCGCGGACAGTGGCACTGAACGACAGTGTCACAAAATGGACACAGTGATTAGATCAGCACCCATAGTAGCACGATAAAGGTGAAAAATATAGGGTGACCGCACAGAAAAGGCAGACTCAACAGCAGATTTCCTACCATTGCCTGGCGGCCTGTTTACACTTATTGTACCAGAGTAGAAAAAGCATCATAGCAATTGATTCACAGTGTTGCAGAGTAGTTTCCCCACACTGACGAACCCCTGCACATCCAGGGATATCAGAATATGTTGTGAAATCCTGCACAGGCCAGTCACACCCCCCACTGCCTTCCAACCACATGGAAGTATATCCCATGAGGGAACGAACCGGAAATAATAAACACAAAGGTAAATAAGCTTCCAGGCAGAGGGATTGGTGGTGGAGCACTGAGCAGGTTCAACATTGAAGCAGAGTGGGGACTCCTCTTAAAAAATAAAAGCCAAATCATGCTTAAATAATCAAATAAAAGCTGCACCATGTTTAAATAAACAAATAAAAGACAAACCATGCTTAAATAAGCAAATGAAAGCCAAACCATGCTTAAAAAGCATAAATCTATTGTTTGCGTGTTTTACTCAATTATTAGATGCTCAACACAGACAGGTTTGCTGCTGGGCGACCTGCAGGTAGCACAAGCCGCTCACATCTTATTATGCAGCAATGGATGGTACACAAAGGGGAAAGTCCACCATCATATGGGGACCTATGTTATGCCACTTTTTTTTAACCTGCAAAACATTTTCCTTGCGTGGAAATCCCTTCACGTGGACCCTCTGAAAACACAGGTGGGTTCTGGCACTTTCCCACATTCATTAAAGAATTTAAAACTACAAGAAGTGGCAGTAATGAGTGTGACAAAGTCTTTGAGAGTTTGTAAACACACACACACACACACACCCAGCTATGGCTTTGTGAGGGTCCGCCACATTCTCAGAGGAGCAGCACACCCCTCGTAATGCTCCCAGATGTGTGAGGCGCTGTGGATCTCAGGAGCCTGAGCACAGCTCTGGTGCATGGCGGGACTTCCAGCCCAGTGCATGGAGCATAAAAACACAAAAACCCACCAGCAATGAACAGAGTACAAGGGAGGGATAAGCAACAACAGAAAACTGCACACTCACATCCAGAGCACCCTCTTGCACAGCACGGACCTTCAGAAACCAATCACATGAGCGATGAAACTACATGAGAGAATGAACAATACTAAAGGCTGTGTCCAAGCAAACTGGCCTTGCAGGAGCAAAAAGAAAACAATAGACTTTCTGTTCTACTCAAGTCGTTTTCAGGCTTCGAGCTCCTCAGGGGGGTGGAGGTGGGGGGGGAGGGAGTCCTATGCTGTGGTTTCCTACCCAGCAAGCAGACTTATTAGGTTGTGCCCTCACTCCTAAAATCACTCTTGCCACTATAGGATCTATAATTGAACTGATTCTGTGGACATGGGGCTTGTTGGGAGTCGTAGTGCTGGTCTCTCACACACCCCACCCACCTCTCAACACACCCCACCACCCTCCCTGTGGACATGTGGGCCTGTTGGGAGTTGTAGTGCTGGTCTCTCACACACCCCACCCACCACCACCCTCCCTGTGGACATGTGGGCCTGTTGGGAGTCGTAGTGCTGGTCTCTCACACACCCCACCCACCACCACCCTCCCTGTGGACATGGGGGCCTGTTGGGAGTCATAGTGCTGGTCTCTCACACACCCCACCCACCTCTCAACACACCCCACCACCCTCCCTGTGGACATGTGGGCCTGTTGGGAGTTGTAGTGCTGGTCTCTCACACACCCCACCCACCACCACCCTCCCTGTGGACATGTGGGCCTGTTGGGAGTCGTAGTGCTGGTCTCTCACACACCCCACCCACCTCTCATCACACCCCACCACCCTCCCTGTGGACATGGGGGCCTGTTGGGAGTTGTAGTGCTGGGTGGTTTGACAACATGCATGGCTGGGAAGGTATGAGATGACATTTGTGTTTGGTCATGGTGGGTGCATTTGGGCACAGGCCTTCACATTTTGGTGAGTATGTGGCCCACATGCATGCATTGGGGCCTGGGAGATATGTCTTCTCAGTTGTGTGAGGCTGACCATGTCGGTGTGATAGTGGTGCTTGGTTTGTACTTACCAGCCTCTTCTCCCTCTTCGATTCCTTCCAGGCTCTCTGGGTGCAGTATGCCCAGCACCTTTTCCTCCCATTCTTCATACGGTATGGGCTCCGGACGTGTGCCGCCGCCAGTGTGGTGTGCCCGCAGGTGGTCTTTTTTGCCCGGATGCCTTTGACCCTTGTCTTGAGGTCATGCCACCGCCTCTGGGTGTCGTGCTTTGTTCGTGGCACGGTCCCTGACGCATTCACACGGTTGACTATCCTGTCCCACATGTAGTTTTTGCTTGCCACAGTGCTCTGCTGGACTAGTGTGCCGAAAAGGTGGGGTTCGACACGGATGATTTCATCCACCATGACCTTCAACTCTGTGTCAGTGAATTTTGGATTTTTCTTTGGTGCCATGGTGTGTGATGTTCAAGGTGTGGGTGGAGTGGGTTGGGATGTACAGGTGTGTGGTGTGTAGGAATGGTGTGGTGGGTGTTTTTGTGTGCAGGTTGTATGTGTAAATTTTGTGTCTGCTGTTCGTGGTATTCAGCCTCTTGCTTGCAGCTATGCTGTGATGCAAAGGATTGTGGTAGTGGGTGGGAATCATTTTATACTCTGTGTCGTGGTTGTGTCCCAATGGTTGTTGCCAGTCAGGTGCTAGGTGGGTGTGTTGACTTCTGTGGATTTTTAGGTGCTTGGGGGGTGTCATTGTGGCTTGTGATTGGTGTGGGAGTTTCAGGTATGTGGGTCTCCTGTTTAGTGTGTTTTGTATTTACTTCCGTCAGCCATTTTGGAATTGGTTTGACGGTAGGGATGGTGTTAGTGTTGTCCTTCCGTTGGGATGCTCCGTTTATCGTTGCATTGTTTTCAGCTGCGGTCGTGGATGGAGGTGAGTTCCGTAGGACTGGCGGCATTAACCTAATCGCGGGCACGGAGCCTCCGCATGTATTGCGGTGGCTGTGCCTGTTTCCGCGGTCATATTCGTCTGCGGCGGTGTTTCTTTGTTTCCGTCCGCTTGCGGCGGTCTCTGGTGTACTCCGTCCGCCTCGGACAGTGTTTGATGTGGTCCGTCCGGAGTTTCGTGACATTATTATCCTAATCGCACCGGCGGTTTATCCACGGAGCGGTCGGGAGTATCTTGTCCGCGTCCTTTGCGGACGGAACCCGTTTCCGTCCGCGATACTAATCGGCTCCTAAATCTGAATAACTTTAAAGTGTATATGAGAGCAGCGATAATTAATAATATTTTAAACAGTTATATATTTCTAACTGTAAGAAACTTATAGTAAATATATTTTCTCAAATTCACAGCGGGTGCGATCTCATTGCGCACTTGCTGCACGATTGCCATATGACCATAAAAAATTATTTCATTAGTTCACAACATTTCCCATTGTATCAGTTCGAAAACGCCACCCATTGTAGTCAAAATCTGTACTGCATTTCATGAAACACACCTTCTCCTTAGAGAGCTTTGTTCTAAACCTTTTGCAATATACACATCTTACACTACACACAACATGTAATCATCATTTTCATCAGTATTCATGCTCTGTATAGTAGCCTTCTACCTGTGATAGGCACACACATAAAAGTTACATTACCAAAATTTTCTCCAATACCAGAGGTAACATGGTTGCATACGCTGTCCTCAGCACAACGTAATCTAGTACGGCCCAGAGACAGTATCATGCATAGATAATGAACACACGGACACAGATAGATAGAGGAAGTGGGTACGGGCACGCGCGCTCAACTCCTTTTTATTACCAGGATCACATATCCAGTGACTTCTGTGCTGGATGCTTGTGGGGTAAGTGTAAACCAGCCCTCAGGGAATGGTTACTAATAGCATCAACTACAACAGTAATCATTGCATCACACACAGAGATTCAATATTAACACCTTGAATGCTAAGGCAATTCATCCCGGATGCTGACATCCCTTGAATCCCATTGTTCATGACGAGCTCAGCTCATCATGAGCACACGAGCAGTGTACTGCATGACGAGCTGAGCTCGTCATGAGCATGGAAGGGGTTAAAAGAATCAATAATTTTTGCTGCAGTAAGGTAGGGTACAGTAGATGTGAAATAATACAGAAATAATTCTATTGTAAAAGAACCACAACTTGTGGTATACTGACTCACAGTTAATAGATCTGAAATAATACACAAAAAGATGATATCATAAACACTCCATCAGTTCTAGTGCACTCACATAGCCACATCAAAAGCATTCAGCATGTGCACAGCCAGCAATAATGCGTGCTGTAGACACTACTAGGAGCAATATCTGTTGCCATCAACACTGCATCATCTTCAAAAGCAAATCAATTTGAATTGTGAACACTGCTGTCTGCAGTGTTGCCCTCAGAGAGCGGTCAGCAATGACCCACACCTACATAAGGTGACTTGAGCTGCCCAGTGTGTCCTAAGCGAAGCAACAAAAATGCGTGTGCAGTGCCTGAAATTATACACATGCATGGTACAGAGAGTAAGCACTAGAGCAATGTCTTTTCCTGACTACCTCATCTACAATAGCGACTCAATCTCAATTGTGAACACTGCTGTCTGCAGGGTAGGCCAGAGTGAGTGATCAATAAGGGCCCACAGCCATGTGGCATTGACTTGAGCTCTACAGTTTGCAATACGCGAAGCAAAAAAAACGTGTGCAAAGCCTGCCATGATGCATATGAGTGGTGCAGACAGAGCGCACTGGAGCAATGTGTTTTCCTACAGGACTGCATCATCTACAATACAGACTCATTTGCAAATGTGAATACTGAATTCTACAGTACAGGCCAGAGAGAGCATTCAGCAAGGGCCCACAGCCCCATGGCATTGACTTGATCTGTACAGTTTGCAATACACGAAGAGCAAACTACAGCAATCTCTTCTCTTACAGAACTGTATCATCTACAATAGCGACTCAATCTGAATTGTGAACACTACTGTCTGCATTGTTAATTGAAGGCAATACTCACACACACAACCATCAATACTTTTTCTCACTCCCTCTTTACAAAATACAACATAAATTACATAAAAGTCTAGAATAAATAAATCGAAACTATTCGAATTGGGATTTCATCTGTCCACAGTCTACACTATTCACTGTCTCTTTCGACTTGCAAGATGAATTTGGTCATTGTACTAAACCTATAACTCATCTAAAAAATCTTCTTCAAGCAAGTATACTATAGCCTTAAAGCCCGCCGTAGCAGGCTATACCCGCTATTAAAGGCACTCTCCAGCAACAAAGGCCCAACCCGAAGGCTAGGGTCTTTTAACAAGGGAGAGGGACTTTAATAGCCACTATAGCCCTGCTAAAAAAGGGCTATAAGGCTATTTGAACATTCTGCCACTAGAGGATAGAATGTTCTAATAAATAAAGCAAAGCCTTAAGAGAGCGCAAGGAGATTGGAATCCCTTCGGGCTCTCTGAAGCATTTGTTCTCAGCCAGAGCTGTGAACAAAAATCTTTGCAATTTTGCAGCTCCAGGCTTATACAAGACATTATAAGAATGGAGCTACTCCATTGTTGTCAATGGAGCTCCCAACATTCCAATGTTCTAATAAAACAATATTGTGTATGTTTCAATAGACCTTCTAATTACTTAACTACTGGATTCTGTAATTAAACAATCAACACCCAATATAAATTGTGAACCCTTCGAACTGCAGTCTAGAACAGATGCAGTGCTCATTAACACCTCGCAGCCATATACCGTTCGATTCAGAAGCACTGAGTTGGTTGCACCTGATCACTAAGGGTACACAGAAATCATTACAAAATTTAACTTATGGCATCCTCAATAATACAATCAAGACCCCGTTTCACTGTTCGCACCTGCTGTACCACAGTATACTCCACCAATTACTGTCATCCAAGCCCAATAATCATGTGCAGGAGTTAGCTATGGAAGCACCTCAACACACGAGCTTCTGAAAAAAGCAAGCAGCAGGTAATATCGGACATTGTCTATTGTGGGAGCAAGACACCGTTCCACTGTTGGGACCTAGAGTTGGTTGCAGTTGGTCGAAGGGAGTGCCTCCATCTCCACTCTCAGATACAGTTCTAACATCGTCCATTGTGGGATCCAGACACCATTCCACTGTTGGGACCTAGACTTGGTTGCTTCTGGTCGAAGGGAGTACCTCCATCTCCACTCTCAGATACAGTTCTAACATCATCCATTGTGGGATCAACACACCGTTCCACTGTTGGGACCTAGACTTTCTTACACCTAGTCGAAGGGAGTACCTTCATCTCCACTCTCAGATACATTTCTAACATCGTCCATTGTGGGATCCAGACACCGTTCCACTGTTGGGACCTAGACTTGGTTGCTTCTGGTTTAAGGGAGTACCTCCATCTTCACTCTCAGATACAGTTCTAACTTCGTCCATTGTGGGATCAAGACACCGTTCCACTCTTGGGACCTAGAGTTGGTTGCAGATGGTTGAAGGGAGTATCTCCATCTCCACTCTCAGATACAGTTCTAACATCATCCATTGTGGGATCAATACACCGTTCCACCTTTGGGACCTAGACTTTCTTACACCTAGTCGAAGGGAGTACCTTCATCTCCACTCTCAGATACAGTTCTAAAATCGTCCATTGTGGGATTAAGACACTGTTCCACTGTTAGGACCTTGAGTTGGTTGCAGCTGGTCAAAGGGAGACCTCCATCTCCACTCTGAGATACAGTTATAACATCGTCCATTGTGGGATCAAGTCACCGTTCCACAGTTGGGACCTAGACTTTGTTGCTTCTGGTCGAAGGGAGTACCTCCATTTTCACTCTCAGATACAGTTCTAACATCGTCAATTGTGGGATCAAGACACTGTTCCACTGTTGGGACCTAGAGTTGGTTGCAGCTGGTCGAAGGGAGTACCTCCATCTCCACTCTCAGATACAGTTCTAACAACGTCCATTGTGGGAGCAAGTCACTGTTCCACTGTTGGGACCTAGACTTGGTTGCTTCTGGTCGAAGGGAGTACCTCCATCTTCACACTCAGATACGGTTCTAACATCGTCCATTGTGGGATCAAGACACTGTTCCACTGTTGGGACCTAGAGATTCTTACACCTAGTCGAAGGGAGTACCTTCATCTCCACTCTCAGATAGCTCTAGCATCGCCTACCAAGGTATAAAAAACACCTTTCCACTGTTGGGACCGGTCGGACTACTGTGTTAGTAGTATACAGATAACTCCACTGTGCTGGGCCTCAGGCTGGGCGCTGTGTGCCTGTGTCGCAGTACCCAGCGTTAATCTCAGGAGCCTTCCGAGCTCGGAGACCTCTGATTGGGAGCGGGCATGTGGTGGGCCTTCTTTCCCATACAGCGGTGTCGGAAGGTGATCTGTGGAACATATATGCGTCGCAGTAGCCATTATGCTTTGTAGATACCAGCACGCTGAAAGCATCATTCACGCAGCCACCTTCGCTCACGGCGTCAGCCTTGTGGCGATGTTAGCGGCGCAGACCTGGCAGACACGTTCGCCAATCCGGAAGAGAACCACACCCAGAGAAACGTGCCTCTTCTTCAAACCCCTAAGCTAGCCTTGCGTACGCCAAGCCAGCCCACTACCCTAAACATTTAAGGGGGGGGGATGCACCTACGCGCAACCCTTCCGTAATCTTCCCTACTGACTACTATCATGGTTCCGTCCACTGTCCACTTCACTCAATAGACCATCATTGTATGTTGACATGTCTGTGCTCTGCATACTCAACTCTGTCCAGCACATCCCCTCAACACTTTGCATTATATACTTTTATAATCGATAATTACTTACCACCTTCGCACATACTTTGCTCCCATCTCTCCCCGCATTCAGCATTGTGAGGCAGAGTTGCCATGCCATGTTTTGTTTGTGTAAATGGCTAGCCAGGTTTTCCACAGTATGTAGTGTCGTCGTGTCTGCTAGGTGCACATGTTAGTTGTCATGTTGTATGTTATTATATAAGGTAGCACGTTTATTCACGAGCAGTGTTTTTTCCCATTTATATATCACTGTCTTAAAGAGCATACAGAAGTTTTTCTCACAGGTGAAAAGTGCGACCACAATGACAGTCATTCATTACTATCCAAGAATGTCCAGCTACCCAGCGCTTCTAAGCTTACAGCCCCCAACGTTGCGTCCTTTCTTAAAAGAACGCCAACTCCCACAATCAGACTAACATTCACACAGCTTTCTAAAAGCAGTTATCTGCTTCTCAATAACATGCACTCCTACGGAATATAGGCTGGCACACTGCATGTCCTTACTGTTTCAAACACAGTAACTTCCTGTGGCAATGTCTATTCCCACCCCACACAAACTAACTCCCAAACTTCAACTTGGCCTTCAGTTCTTCGTTTGAAAACAGATTTCAAGAAACAAACCAAACTAAAAGCTCTTTTGTTCAGAACAGAACTCTCCCTCACTTCTGCAAAAGAAATTTATCGACTGCAAATACCACGAACTTTAAGTAAAATACACTCCCTTTTAAATACGAACCGCCAATTACACTTTGTGAATTGTTACACAATTTTCAACACGTCACACTCCAGGTCTGGCACACTTTTTTAACACAGTCTCCTATGGCCTTCTAACACGCTTTCAAACTGTTCTTCTTTTAATACCAGACTACATTCATTCGATCATCTCTCGGAATAACAGGAACAGTGCCCATAATTCTCGCTTTCTTTACGGCCATCCTACTACTATTTCTACTTCTAAAAATGGCTACGCCTTCTGTGGAAACAACTAGGTCCGACAGAATACGCCTCTACGCCAAGCTACATCAATACTGTAAAAAAACTGAAAGTTTTCGGCGACCTGCCTCTATCTATTATCGGAGCTAGCTACAACATAACATTTATCTACCCCTATGCAATATGCGTACAAACATCGTTTGATTGCAAAACGTACCCATTTGACTGGCGAATGGATGTATGCCTTGCATCCCAACAATCGCTCCTTATATCCAGCGGGTAATGCATTATCTTGAAAACCATGAACGTGATTGTTCTGGCAGTGGAGAAATGGCGAATGCAATGCAAAAAAGAATCGCAGCGGGATGGGATTTCTGCGCAGTCGCGAAAGATCTCCTGCAACGTGCGACCTTTCACAACATTGCAGATTGCCTTCCAATTCAAATTGCCGCTCCAACATTTGAAGAACATTACTGTCCCTTATAGGATATGAATTAGATCGCTTTGCTTTTCTCAGACGATGGCAACAATAGCCTCTTGGAACATTACGCATCTCAAGCCACTGAAGAACCTCTGGACTGGAATCTCCAAGACTTGTAAGAAACTCATGTTATTCTTCAATGGGTTTTTTCCATGTTTTTTTACTTTTTCCTTTAAATTTTTAATAATGCACTTCAATCCTACTACTTTCATATAACAACTTTCTAAGTATACTCAGACATTTGAACTCGATTTTCATTTTTGCCCCTTAAGTCTTCACTTTAACCAGGGATTGGTGATTTATGGCCTATGCAAATAAGCAATTTACTTCCGGAATTAGCCTAAACCTGACACCCATTTAGAAACCACGACTATTCTTGGCGCACACGCCTCCCTGTTATTCACAAAGCCCTTTCACACAAATTTACTCAAAGGCAACCTCTACTCAGAACCTCACAATAATATTGAAAAAAGACAACTGTTTGGGAACTGGTTGGCAGAGTGTGGTAATCGTAAACTACCTTTATTTTCATTATACAATTTATTCATTCATGTCTAATAGTAATTGTGTAGGTCACATAGAACTGTAACATATAATGTGCAATTCACTGATGCAGGAGCTTCAGTTTGACTGCAGCAGAAGTGGTTGGAGTTTATCCCAGCTCAATGCCTTAGCTCTATACACAAAAATGTGTTTTTTGAAACAGCTGAAGACAATAATGTATGTTTTGACTACAAAGGTACCGAATGTGCTTCTCAGAAGCGCAATGTTTGTATTTATCCTCAAAGTTCCAATGTGATTAGAACTAGTACCAATTCTGACACGCACCACATTGAATCTACTGTACAACAGATTGCTAACTATTCTACTGTTGATAATTTTCTCTTACAAAAAAGCACTGCCAGGGTACCTAAAAAATGTGATGATTACATTTTTTTGTTCTTTCTTTTTCTTAAAGGATACATGTGATAATCGTATCCTACCTTTATTTTCCTTATAGAATTTAGTCATTCAAGTGTAATAGCTATTGTTTGTCACATGCAACTGAAACATGTAATATGCAATTCACTGATGCAAGAGCTTTCATTTGAATACAGCAGAAGTGGTTCAACTTTGCATCAGCTAGATGCCATATCTCTTGCACTAGTGGGTCCAATTATAGCACTTAAATAAAGACACTTTCTATATAATTTTCAAACTCCATGCCTCACACAGCCACTTTCTTAAACACTCCTCATTTCACCATTTTTTTCTGTGGCATTGCAACATTCTGCATTATATTCTTCACAATTATTTCTTTATTCCTGCTTCCTAATACACTTCATTCGAGTTTGCAGACCGGTAGGGGTGAGTAGGTTGCTTCCCACTCCCTGTATAGTATAAACGCACACTAACACTACTTACACAGGTATGCTACAGTGGCCAGTATCCTACAGCACCCACAGCACATCACTTTACAGCAATAAACTCACGACTTACACTCACACTTTCATCCCAGAGTCTTCAGACCGGTACCATTGAGTCATTTTCTGCCCACTCCCGCTATATTCTAAACGCATACGAACACCACCTGCACACAAATGCTACAACAGCATGTATGCTACACCGCTCAGAGCACTCAGCTCACAGTTTAAGCGCACGGTTTCATCCCCGGGTTTAGCAGTACCTCACCTCTGCACCATCTCACTCTAGACAAAACAGCACTTTCACACCGATAAGGGTAAACACTTTGGTTCTGCCAGTATGCTACAGACCACTCTGCTCGTAGTTTAGGCATACGCTTTCATCCCTAGGTGTACCGGCACCTCACCTCACCACCATCTCACAGTGGGCAAAACAGCACTTTCATACCGGTAGGGGTAAATACTTTGCTTCACACTCCCTCTACAGCACACCCTAACAACCCTACAGACCTCACAGTGCTCCTACCTTCCTCTTTCCCACTTTTTTCTGCCCTTTTTCTTTTCCCCTTACTCGCGTCAACGGAATCACAAAATGGCGGCCAACACTTCCTAGTTGCAACCGCTCGCAGCGCTGGCAGCCAATTGGCAGCAAGCTGTTGCTCATAACGCCACAGCCAATCAGATGGCAGAATTCCCAAATATCGATATCTGTAAATTTTGATATTTCTCAAAAACTACTGAACGGATTTACACCAAATAAAGAAAAGCGTGCTTTTTAGACCAAGACCCTTCTCCCTGTCATATTTGGTGTAAATCCGTTCTCCCGTTCGACTTGTAGCCTTGTCTAAAGTTTCCTATGGAAATTAACATGGAGAAAACACATTTTGGGACCCCCCTTTTTTCTCGGCCCCTCCTTGACGTATCACCCCCAAACGTTCAACATAGGAGCTGATCTCAACAAAAAATTAGTTTTGAAAATTTCGTAACCGACACCTAAGTTATTGAGAATAGAATATTGCCATTTTCCTATGGTAACGAGGTCCTAATTAGGTTATATATATATATATATATATATATATATATATATATATATATATATATATATATATATATATATATATATATATATTATGGGACATCTCATTGATGAAAAAGATGAGGGACACAGCGGAGCATGGTGAGGCATCTTTATATATATCTGTGGCATGACGCGTTTCGGATGAATCCTTTCTCAAATGCCAAATGTTAAAACTGCTGGGTAGACTGCTTCAATGTCTAAAAGTAGTCCTGCCTCATCTTCTAGTGAAGTGAGCACACCTGAGCCAGGGACACGCTGGAACCGCCCTTGCAGCTTGGAATGGAAAACTGCATTTCCCATAGTGCAGCTCGATGTTCAGCCTGGGCGGGAGGTTCCTATGGCCTGGAATAGAATTACTCGCAGTGAGTGCTTGCTAATTGGGAGTGTTGGTCAGGTGGAATGCAGCCCAAATTTCAGCAAAGGTGCCTCTCTTGCCCCTACTTCCAGCCGTACTTCCCCACTTTGGGCAGAACCGGAGACGACGGCACAGTGTCCACGTCCCTCCATACAGTGATGGACTGCACTTGTCAGCAGGTCATTATCCCTTTGTATGGCGTTCCTCAGCTGCCGATCCCTCGGTAAATTCAAAGTGTTGCCACCGTTGCCTCTGATGCTGAGAACCCTTAACGAAAGGGTCCCTCCTGCGTGCCACAGGCAAACAAGCAAAATATGTACAGGAAATCTTCTCATTGATGAAAAAGATGAGGGACACAGCGTAGCACGGTGAGGCATCTTTATTTAAATCTTTGGCATGACGCGTTTCGGATGAATCCTTTCTCAAATGCCAAATGTTAAAACTGCTGGGTAGACTGCTTCAATGTCTTAAAGTAGTCCTGCTTCATCTTCCAGTGAAGTGAGCACACCTGAGCCACGGACACGCAGGAACCGCCCTTGCAGCTTGGAATGGAAAACTGCATTTCCCATAGTGCAGTTGGATGTTCAGCCTGGGCGGAAGGTTCCTATGGCCTGGAAAAGAATTACTCGCAGTGAGTGCGGGCTAATTGGGAGTGTTGATCAGGTGGAATGCAGCCCAAATATCAGCAAAGGTGCCTCACTTGCCCCTGCTTCCAGCCGCACTTCCACACTTTGGGCAGAACCATAGACGACGGCAGAGTGTCCACGTCCCTCCATACAGTGATGGACTGCACTTGTCAGCAGGTCATTATCCCTCGTGGTTTGTTTGGCGGTATATATATACACCTCCCTTGACTATGAAAGATTGCCCGCACTGCTGCACAGTTGATATGAAATTATGATTTATTTATGACACATTTCGGCACAAAGGTACCTTTCTCAAGCGATACATAAAGCATTACAAGGTAGACCTTAATAAAGGACTAACTTGTAAACATAGACAACAGAAGTGTTGATGAACCTACCTAGTTGGTCTTTTGAGTTGTCCTCCTCCCTTTACATTATTGATCTATATTGCACAAATGTATGCACATTGTTGTTTCCATAAGGAACTACATACACTTATAGTCCCACTGTGTCTCAAATGAGCAGACTTTTTTTATATATGCAGCACAGCCAACCGTGCAAATATTTTCATAGAAAGAGGATGATGGTGGACATGCTTTATTTCTGGTTCATATCATAGTATGCAGAGTATATGACAAAATGTTATAAAAAATGACACATTTTAAAACATGTAACTTTTTAGAGTAATCTACACCCCTATATTGTAGCCAATTGGTTATTGCTTGTCTCACAATACTGACTTTGAACAACGAGTGTGCTCCTATGTTCGTATACAGTAACCAGTGTTAATAGCTAGAATAAGCGATGATAAGCAGTTCCATGTCTGTTAGATGTGAAAGCAAAATATCTTCATGCAATAAAACAAGGTAACACAATTACATATTTACATAAATGACCTAATCTGTAGTGAAAGAAATCAAATGTAAACCCATGTTAAGCTGTAAACTGTCAGTAAAAATATAACTATTTACCCTAGTGGGCTTGTAAAAACCAGCCAGTAATCCTAAATACAACGGAGGTAAACATATTGTAAGGTTCAATAAATACAATACAGAGATTGGACCCCTACTAAGGTAACTGTATACTACATGCATGTGTATATATGTATATATATATATTCACTGAAAAAACCATAGGTTACAGACCATATATAGTTAGGGATTAGCATTTAAAAAACCTTATTTTATTTGCACAAAACCATTGAAATTCCATATATAGTTAGTTGCACTAACTATATATCGCGGACCCGCAATCCACTGTTAATGATGTCACATATTACATCATTCATGACATGGTCAGTGACATCACTGATGACATCACTGATGACATCTCAAATGACATCACTGATGACATCACTGATGACATCACTGATGACAACACCCAGTGACTGTATGTTTCTGTGAAGTTAAAATATGTCTTACATATTGAAGAATGAGTGGATGTATAAGTGTCTGGATGAAGGATTTAGTAGGTGCATGACTGACTGTATGAGAGAATGATTAAATGTGTCTCACTGAGTGTATGGGTTAGTGATTAAAGTGTCTTAATTTGGCAATCATTATTTATGTTGTTCTGTAAACTGCTGCATGTTTAAATCAGTAGCTATATCAGTAACTATATGGGTTATTGAATGGTTGCCCAAGTATTTGTATGGGAGACTGAGTATGTGTGTGGGTGGCTGGGAGGTGTATAACTCTGTGCATAGATGTGTGAGCAGTTGATTCCCTAGGTGTATGGGTTCAAAAGTGCATGTAGAAACAGCTGTATGGACAGTTGACTGTGTGCATGAGTATATTGGTGAGTGAATGGATATCTCAGTGCTACATGTCAAAGTAAGTACATATGTAAAACACACTCCATGTGAGAGTTGACATATATAAATAACTGAACATAAGAGCCAGTGAATGTGTGAGTGGCTGTATGAATCATTGTGAACTTGTATCAAGGATTGTATAAGAGAGTAAATATGTGTTACTATATGTTTGAATAAGTAAGGTGTGTATAACTGTATAGTTGAGGAAATGGAGATGTGATTGATTCTTTGCATGACTGACTAGGTGTGTGAGTAACTCCATGGATGTGTGACAGTCTGTGAGTGCCTGTTTACACTGAGTGTATCTAAGGTTATATTAGAGTCTGAAGATGTATTATCACATAAATGATATCATCAGTGATGTAATCAGTAATGTCAAATGAGATGTCAGTGATGTCATCAGTGATGTCATTTGAGATGTCATCAGTGATGTCATCGGTGATGTCATTTGAGATGTCATCAGTGATGTCATCAGTGATGTCACTGACCATGTCATGTCATGAATGATGTAATATGTGACATCATTAGCAGTGGATTGCGGGTCCGCGATATATAGTTAGTGCAACTAACTATATATGGAATTTCAATGGTTTTGTGCAAATAAAATAAGGTTTTTTAAATGCTAATCCCTAACTATATATGGTCTATAACCTATGGTTTTTTCAGTGAATTTTCAAAGTTTTGTAAATGCAAATTCCTAACTATATATGGTCTATAGAACAATATACTACCCAAGCTACACCGAAATCTGTATTGTCATGTGGAGGGGCGCATAGATATCTTTACACACACATCACTTTTTTTCACAGCACCCTATGTCCACATAGTCCATAGAAAATCTCATTGACACCAGAAATAGTCCAATCAAGGCTTCTGTCTTGAAGTCTTTAATTTCCACAAATTCGTGATATTCCAATGTTACAGCCGACGCGCGTTTCGCCCTCTGGGCTTTCTCAAGGCTTATTTGAATATGGTCTATAACCTATGGTTTTTTCTGTGAATTTCATTGGTTTTTTAAAAGCTAATATCTATAGCTGTAAAATATATTCTTTATTAAGTGACGTATCACGTAGCCCGTGAGACGCCTCATGATGCATCGCATAACCGTGACGTATCGTCTCTGCAGCGCAAACCAAACCCAAAACGTAAGCGCGCCAGAACACGCTTAAAGATATATATATATTTTTTTTACCTTAATTAGACAAAATCCACACGTGCACATATCACAAACGTTCAAAAAACACAATATGTCGGACTCCCGTTACGCTGCCGGTTAGCTGCCCGGTTAACGTACCAGGAAGCACCTTTACCGCGAAAAATCGCAATTTTTTTTTTCTTTTGCCCCGCAGGGAACTTTAATAGCCCCCTCATCAATCCTAGGGGTTCAGGAGGGGTCTGCCTTACCCCTTTCATTCATTTACACCTTTTTTTTTTCCACCTCTTGTCTCTCGATCCTACCGAGAGACAAGATGGCGGCCGCTCCGGACTGTTTACAATGTTGACAGCCAATCAGCTACTCCTCAGACTCCCGTTACACTGCCGGTTAGCTTCCCGGTTAGCTGCCCGGTTAGCTGCCCGGTTCGCGTACCAAGACGCGTCTCTACGGCGAAAAAAATCGGAATTTTTTTTTTTTTTGGGCCCAGCGTGGCTCTATAATATCCCCCTCATCAATCCTAGGGGGTCAGAAGGGGTCTACCTTGCCCCCTTTCCTTCATTTCCCCCTTTGTTTTGGCCTCCTCTTGTCTCTCGATCCTACCGAGAGACAAGATGGCGGCCGCTCCGGACTGTTTAGAATGTTGACAGACACCGGAGAGCCAATCAGCTTCGCTTCGCAAAGTTCCGATACGCGAAAAGTTCGCGAACCGGAGCGCTACCCGGAGCGCTGTTACAGATATATATCTTGTTTTAAACGTTAATTTCTCAAAATCCACTGAAGCACATATATTGAGACCTAGCAAAGGCACATCGGGCTAACAGTCCCTACAATTTTGCCAAGTTTCGTGGAAATCCATTCAGCCGTTCGGGCTAAAAGTGAAGCCAACCGCCCTATGGAAATTAACATGGGAAAAACACGTTTTGGGACCCCCCTTTTATCTCGGCCCCCCTTGACGAACCCCCTCCAAATTTCCAGGAGCTGCTCAGAAACAAAATGTGCCATTTTCCTGAAAATTTCAGCCAATTCCGTCCACAAACGCCAAAGTTATTAGGCATAGAATTTTCAAAAGTTCCATAGAGAAAAAATCCTAACTATATATACCTACTGGCTATCGCCAGTAAGTAATATATTACCTACTGGCGGTCGCCAGTAGGTAGTTATAGTTAGTATTGTTTTCCATAGGGAATCCGCAACATTCTATTGGGAATAACTTTGCCTCGCTGCGGTCCGCTCCTTCCCTGAAAGTTTGGGGGGGATTCGTCAAGCGGGGGCCGAGAAAAAAGGGGGGTCCCAAAACGTGTTTTCGCAGATCCACGCGTCGGGCAGATCCATTACGGAGCGGCATCTGCAAGCGGATTCCCGTTCTCACCTACGCATAAATTAAGCTGCTGCTCGTGTGCTACTCAATGGTGAACAACCTTGGAGCGAGAATATATATATATATATATATATATATATATATATATATATATATATATATATATATATATAAAATGTGTGTGCTTTTAGGATTTGATTATTTTTTAAGTTGGTAGCCTGGGGAGGGGGCGGGGGACAAGGCCCATGGCCCTTGCCAGCTCCTTGGCCAGTCCCAGATTGGGTGTTGGCTGAGGAGCCAAATCCATTGCTGTGCTCCTGCCTGGGTAGAAGCAGTTTTTTCTGTGTAAAGTTGTGTTACTTGTCGCTGCCAGGGAGAGTGCAGGCAGGGAATAAAGTTTATATTCCCTGCCTGAACTCGCCACGGCAGGGAATACATTAGTGTCCAGGAAGATGGGCTCCCGGCCCTCACATCCCATCCCCATTTAAAAATGCCTAGAAAAACTGTAAAAATATAAGTGACTAGCATTAGCTGGGGATTATTCACTAGGGACATTTCTTGCTGCTTTTTCATAGACACATTTGTACTACAGGCAGTCTACAGAAATCTGAACTTAAAAATTGTTTTACTAATTACTGCCCATTAACCAACTCTATATTTTGTGTAATCTGTTTATATACATTTACAGAAGCCCAGATAAGATTTCTTAAGGCAAAATTGAGAGTAATGCAGGAGGAGCTGGACACAGTATCTCGTGAATGTAACAAAAAGGTAGGACAAAAGTATTACTTGAGCTAAAACATAAAGCCCACTGTTATGTAAAATTTGGATCGTGTTTTAACCAAAAATTGTACTCCAAAAGCACTAATGTTTCCTAAAATGTAGTGAGGTCTCCTAGAGACAACTTTGGCTCCTTTTTATTTGTTTTTTACTGTAGGGCGCCTGTACTTTTATTGTTCCCAAGTGCTCCCCTGCTTAGCCCCGTTCCACTAACCTCAATTTTAGATGGATTTAGATATATTGTTTGTGGACCAGGCAGTTGTATATTGCATATTGCTACCGGGCCGTTGCTGTCCTTGTTTGTTTTTCTGACACAGCCATCAACCATGTTATAATAGTAAAATAATAAAGCCAAAATGGTGGTCTCCTTGTCACATCTTATGCACAAGAATGCGTTGTGTTGCAAACTTTGAAACGCTGTACTGGTCCTTTTGACTTTTTTCACTTTACTGTTTCAACCTGACCGACTATCACATTGTTAGTTAAGTAAAATAAACATAAATAACCGGTTCTCCAAAAATGCTGGCATTCTGATGCTAAAAGCAATACTTGTTTGGGTTTGACAATACTTGTTTAATGTGCCTAGAGCACTGCTGAAAGGTTTCTCACTTCACTGTAATGCATCTACCTCCTACAGTTTTGTTCATGAATGAAGGATTTTTCCAGAGTGAGTTGGTGTGCTTCCAGACCACATTTTTAAAGTAGTGTAGGCCATAGATAATATTGTGCATTTTTGTTAATTAAATTTAAGAAGGCAGCAGAACTTTGCGGGAAAGATCAGTCCTATTGATTATGTGCATGAATGGTTTTATTTCCTTTAGAGTGTATTTGTTGACGGCATTAGCTCTCCTTTGTGCATATGAGGCCCAATTACCCGAAACTATGAAGCCACTAACTCACTTGGGGACTTCTTATGGATCACGCTAATATGCAGCAAAATATAAGTCACTCTCCAGCCCCTTCTACCAAAGAAGCGATAGGCAAAAGGAAAAGAGGGGGGAAGAGAGACACGCCCCCCACAAAAGCCAAAAGACTCCTTCAATGGATTGCCAACCCCAGACCCAGGATTTATCTCCCCTCAATCTGGAGGTTTTTAGGTAAAATTAAACACTGTTGCAAACCTTGGTGCAACTTCTCTTGAAACGTTTGGAGAACCTTGAAAATCGGCTGACCCAACTTACTGAGGGGAGCAGTCATGTTGAAATAGGGGTGTCGGGGTTCCCCGTGCCCACTTATAGTATCTTGAGCGCCCTGAAGTCATCCTTAAATCTGTGTAGGTTCCCTAAGGAAGACGGTAACATGGATGGGAATGGGGATTGATGACAAGGCAGCTCCTTGGGGTTCTCCACAACACCTGTAGCCGTTAGAAAGTGGGGTGTGAAGTCCATCGAGCAGAGTTCCAGGTTACCATCTTTTGGTGCCCAACCATACAGACCTCATTACAGGAACCCTCCCACAGCATAGAAGTTGTCAGGCCATTAGTAAGAATGGTGACGGATAGAAGAGATGCTCCTCCGATAAATGGGGAGAAAAAAGCACACTCTTTAGGCGTCCCCCCGCCTCGTGCCCGTATGTTATAGTACTGGTGAGTGTCCCGGAACTAAGACCATCTCAATCTGATTCTGCAGAGCAGTTAATGGAAAAAGCATGCCATTAATGTCCAAGAACTCAAGAGTGGCTGCATGTATTCAAGTTTCATTATGGCGAGGCGAACTACCTGGATAGGCCCTGCCTTAAACAATAGAAAGGGGGATTGCATCGTAGTTAATTTTGACAGCATAAGTTTAGCTGGGGACTTACTAGGACAATTACTGACAGCTCCATTTACTGGGGCCCATATTTACCCCTTACTGCTGGGATTTGTCTGCAAGCCCCAAAATATTGATATTGTAAGGCACCAGAATGGTAGACTGGTATTTACGGATCCATACTATACCGATTCCCACACTAACTCCTTAGTGCTTAATGATTGCCATGATCCAAGGGGGCTTTTTGTCTCAAATCAGTTCACACCATTAGAGAGCCTAGAGGACTGCCACCGACTAGGTGCAACAAGAAATGGGGACAATCTAGTGAGGAAGGAACCTATTCTCATCCTAGAGTGAAGACTCCAAACCAGGTAGGAATCACCAAACCAAAGGTGACAAGTCATCAATTATTACTAGGAAGGAGAGCAAAGCCAAAGTGGGGAACACTGAACTAAAGGCGATATCTTAGAATATCGCAGGGTACAGTGGCAAGAAAAATAATGAGGCTTCGGCAGCTGAGATCTCCAAATATGATATTCTTTTCTTTCAAGAAACTTGGGAGGAGGGGCCCACCATTATGGATTGTTATCAATCATTCCAAACCCCATACGTACTGTCCAGAATGGGCACAGCACAGGGAGGCTTATTCACTCTACTGGCCAATATGGTGAGGATGAAAATGTAAGAAAAATGTCAACACATCTCCGTTTTTTCATTATTTGGTTTGTGAGGGTCAAGGGGATTGGGAAATGGTTATCTTAAACTATTACAACAACCAATTCGGGAATTTAGTCTTTTCCTCTGAAGAAGTTAAAAGCCAAGAGAGTTAAGTATTTATCACCGTAAACCTTTGAAAATTCTGTCGTTGGGATATTTTCATCTAAAGAATTGCCCAATAGTGGACAAACCAGTCTATGGAGTAGTAAATTCGGATGTGGATTCTATTTTTGGAAATGTTCTAAATAGACTTTTAATTACGTGGTCTTTAATGATTGCCAATGAGTGTAATAAAGATAATGGAACCATGTATAATACCTTCGAAAGGGCTGGTGAAGGGTTCACAATAGATAATATCGGTAACTCAGAAAACCTGAGAACTAGTGTAAATAGTTTTAAGGTGTTATCTATAGATTTTAGTGATCATGCTCCCCTAATTTGTGAACTGGTTTTGAGGGGTGCCTGGCATTGAAGGTCTGTTTCTAAGCCACCCTTAACTAGGAAAAATGGCTACATTTTAAAATGGGATAGGGTATACATGCCAAAATTAGTTGCGTCAGTTTTGACACTCAATAAAGGTGCGGTGACGACTTGCCTGGATCATCAGGCCACCCCAGAGTGTATTTCAAAAGATTGAGTGGTATTAACACGTCTGCTATCTACCAAAAAGCCACTATTGACGCAGTGGTTTCATAGCAAATGCTCTGTGGCTTTGGCTAATCTACATAGTCTGGTGGCTTAGTAGCCGGGTGCAGGGGCCTGTGTTCGACCTCATTGTCACAGGTACAAATTCTGGTAGATCCACTCATCCTTTCATCCATCTGAGGTCGATAAAATGAGTACCATTGAGTCGGGAAACAAATAACCTCTGTTCAGCTTCTTGAAACCCATGGGTGATAAGTGCACTTTACAAATACACGTTTTATGTTATGCTATGTTATATAGCATTAAAATAGGTCACAAAGAATCCTCAGTTGGTACAGTCATTGCGGGCAAGTTATTAAAAAGTCAGACAGGATAGATTGAAAATTTTGAAAGAAGAAGCATGGGAAAATGTATTGCGTGCCTCGGAGCGCAATGAAAATGTTGGGTTCTGGAAGATAGACCCTTTTTAAAAGACTCCTGGGATTTGTCCCTAGACGTACATATTGAGGAAGAGGGGTGGGTTAACTACTTCCTAAACATTTTTCATAGCAATGAGGGCCCAAGTAATAGAGGAGTTCTTTCTGATATGATCTACCACTCTCCCTTGATCTTTGAAGTGGCAGAGGTTGATTTAACCCTGCAGCAGTTTAGTGAAGTCTTCATGCCCTGACTTGGTGCCTGTTGATATTTTGTGGTCCAACACCCCATTATGGGCCCCAATGTTAACACATTCTTTTAATTCAATAGCCAAAGTAGGCCCGCAAATCTCCTGGAATATTTCGATAATTGTACCAATTTTGAAGAAGGAACCCTAAAAATTATAGTACAATCTCTTTGAGAGACAGCACCGCCAAAATCATGGGTCGTTTCCTACTAGCAGGTTAGAAAATCGGGCAGGGGAAACCTTGATTCTCTCTAAGATCCAATATGGATTCAGGAAAGGCAAGGGAACTACTGACCAATGCTTGAATCTAATTCTGGTGGCTATTAAATACACTTTAGGTAAGCAAGGACAACTTAGTATGGTGTTTATGGACCTCTCAGCCGCATTTGACTGTGCGTGTTGTCCACAGTAAGCTGTGGCTATTATGGAGAGTATGGGGGTGGAGGTCGCGATCAACTTAATCAACTATATGGGGGAGCAACTTCAAGTGTGCTGTATGGGAAACAAGGGCAGTGCACAGACAATTTTAATATTGAAAACGTTGTAAGACAAGGCTGTGTCCTTGCCCCTTTCTGTTCACCTTGTACATGAATAAATTGAAAATGACCCTGGTGGAGAGCGCAAGGGATACTCCCTATGTAGAAGCAGCCCCTTTGGCAATACTCCTCTATGCCAACGACTCAATGCTCATGGCGAGAACCTCAGTGGCCCTGTAGAGCCTCATAGAGAAGTATACTTGTTTCATGAAAAAGTTTGGACTTGCATGTTACCGAGTCAAAGACATTTGTGTTAACCATAGGGGCTGGTCTTAGGAAACCAACAAAGTTCTTTTGGAAGAGAATAGAGGTGGTGAACAATGTAGTTATTTGGGAGTCCTTTTCTATAGCAAACTAAATTGGAAGGAGAGCTGACAAACGGGGTGAACCTTATGGGAAAAACTATTGCCTCTATTTCCAGATTCTATTGGGTTCAAAACCAGTACCTGAAATGCTGAAGATTTATTCAGTGAAAGCTAAAGCCATCGCCACATATGTCTCTGCAATTTGGGGTATGGGGGATATTGGAGATTTGCAATGTAGGGAGGATGCCTTCTGCAAAAGCTTTTTAGGCATTCCCAGTTCTTGTTCAAACATGATCTGTCATCTAGAAAAAGGCCTACCTTTTATTAGCGATGTGATCAAATTGGCCCCAATTATACTCTGGCATTCACTTTTTGAAAAGGGACAGTGTCGGTTTGAACCAATCAGTGGCAAGGGATATTTTAAAAATGGAGCATTCACGTAGAATTCCCTGGCTAAGATATTTAGAGATTACTCTGACATCATTGGATTTTTGTGAATTGTATGATTCCATCTTTGTGCTCCGCCTTCCTGAAGTTTAAACTTAAAGAGCTCTTTCTGACTAAGGTAGAAATGATAGAATAACCAAAAATAAGGCAAAAGCACACTTATACTACATCAGACTTTACCTCCTCTAAATCACCATGAATTTTCATATCTGGGTAGTGCTCATAACTCACGACATCGATTTTATGTTATGTTGTTTAAACCATATCCCAATCATGATTGGTTTTCCGAAAAACGTCTGTTCACTGAACTAGCTGCTCCCCTTACGACTGTGCACGTCAGTTTTTGAGTCTGAGATCTTTGTGTCCCTTCTGTATTCTCTTATGGTGCTTTCTCCCTGGGTGTTGGATTTGCATGCTTCCAGTGAGATTTCATCAGATTCTGAATCTTCGGTGTGGGGAAAAACCATGAACTATGGGGGGGGGGGGAGGGGGGGGGGTGGGGAGGGGGGGGACTGGTGTGTAGTTACAGGTCGGAAGGTGATTGGTTGTGGTTGCTGTCCATGGTACTATGTCAGCCATCTGGCTGGGGGTTGGGGCTGTGTAGAGCATGTTGTATGTGTTCTTTGGGGGTCTGTGACCATCACACTTATGCCCTTCTTATGTGTCGATGTCTGGTCATATATCATCGCCACCTGCCTCTGGGGGGATACTTGTGGGGACTGTGAAGGGGATGGTGTTAATGAGGATGGTTGTGTTTTTTCGTGAGCAAATCGGTGCATCAGTTGTGCCCATTCTAGGGAAATGGGGTGTTTCCGTATTCCCCTCAGTTCCTCCTCCCGTAGCACCTCCTCCTGTGCCGCACCCCACTTCTTCATGGCCCCTATACAGGCAGCCTGGGGGGACCCTTCTGGGGCACGTCAGTGCATGGCTATCCCTCTTTTTGCTAGGAGAATGGTTAAGGAAGCAAAGCGGTATTGCACCTTCTCGGTTTTCCGCCTGCGGAACATGCCGAGGGCACTGGCTTCCCATGAGGAGAGGGTTGGATTGTTTGTTGTCTCCCTCAGTGTGTGGTGTACTCGGTCCAAGTAGTAGTGAATAATTGAGCAATCCCAGAACATTTGTTTAAAGTCTGCTTCGGGAGTCTGGCATTGAGGGCAGGCAAAGTGTGTGTCGGGGTAGAAGCGCGGAAGACGCTTTGAGGTGAGGTATGCCCTATGAAGTATATTGAATTGGATGTTCCCGGAAACATGCGTTTATGGAGACTTACTTGGGGTACTCTAGGGCTTTTTCCCATTCTTTATCGTTAAATACCTGACCTGTTTCATCATCCCATGTATGTCGTAATGTGTCCAGTGGGCGGAGGGTTAGTTCTCGAACAGCTTTGTATAGCCAGGCCACTAAGTGTCTGCCACCGATATGAAGTATGGCATGTATTACTGGGTGCGTAGGGGGTTTTACCGCATGTGGATTGCAGAATGGGTGGCTATTGTCTATTAGCTGCCGAAGCTGAAGGAGCTGCCCTGGGAGAAGGTCATATAGTTCTTTCAAGCAGGATTCAGGGATTCCATTTCTGTGATAGAGGAATCGGTCCATACTTGTAGGGCACGGGTAGTATAATATTTGTAAGTACGGGGAAAGCCTACCAGCAGGAGTAAAGGTGAGTCTGGGGGTTTCCCTTTGGACATGCAATGTATTTTCGGCATACAGGCGCGTGCTATTGTCACCTGTAAAGGGTAAGTATGGAGGGGTTTGGTGCCTGGAAGAAGCAGTCTCCGTATGGCTGGGAGGGGCATCCGTCCCTGCTCTGTGATTGTCTCTCCAGTGTATCGTTCTGCTGTCCAGTATTACAACCATTGAAGCTGCACCGTCAGGTAGTATGCTTCAAATGACAGGGCGCCTAACCCCCCTTGAGTTGTGGGCAGGTAAAGTGTAGTTAGGGCCACCCTATGTCTTCCCCTCCTCAAATTAAAGTGGTCAGGATCATGTCTAGTTCTCTGAAGAAAGAGCGTGGCGGTATCACTGGAAGGTTGGTGAAGTGATAAAGGATTCTCGGGACCATTATCATCTTTGCAAGGGCCCCTCGACCGATGGGGGCGAGAGGTAGTGTTTTCCAGACATTTACTGATGTATGTAGCCCGGCTAATACCTTATGGTGATTCCCATCGTACAGGTCTGTGGGAGAGTGAAACAGCTGTACTCCTAGGTATCTAGGCGCTGCGGTGCTCCAGGTGTGGGCTCCTATCGATATGTCACGTGGTGCCAAATGAGGGTTTAAGGACTTTTTAATTATGGCTTAATAAGACTGCTTGTATTAATGATGGATTGTAACCAGTATAGGCTTTTAGAAGATAATGATTTTACGATTTTTAGGATCCTCATGTATGCCAGTTTTTATGTTTTTAAACGTGGAAAGACATATTGACTATTGTACTTTCATGCATTTTTACTGATGCAAAATAACGTTTATTGGTGATGGTGACATGGCATGCATTTTATCACTTGGGAAAAGTAATTAACTTTTTGTTTCCTTGCTTAACTAAGAAGAGTCACTGAACTCTATATAAGTTCATACTGTTTTCTTCAATATTTTTTTTTAACTCTTCCACTTCTCCTGTTCCTTCCACCCTAACCAAAGATATTAGACTATATATATATATTTGAGAGGTAATTTTTCTGTTTTATGCTCTTCTCCATGAGGGCTGAATGATTGAGTGACATCGATCGAGGAGAGCAACCCCTCTAACATTTGTCTAGGTTTAAAGCATTCTCTCTATTTGTTTTTGGAGCCTTTAGACATTCTTTAGGCTCATGAATAATTTGTCACAGGTAGGCCAAATATATTGTGTGGCACACTTCACTGCCCGTCACCCACTTGAGGCTCTGGCAACCCCTAGACAATGAAAAAAGCTCTGGTTTCCCTAGACACAGGGTGAAGAGACTAATATGCACCACAGAGTGCGAAACAGCTGTATGTTTATCGTTCTCTTGGCTCTTCACGTCTGGTAGAATCCTCCTAAATAGGAGTCAAACTTTTATTTTTAAACTTTACCAAGATGTTTTTTGTGTAGGTTTTTGGCAAAACTGTATGCAGTACTCACTTTAGGCATTGGTTGCATAAATCCACCAGTTGAAGTTATTATCTGACTTGCCGCTCTGCTTTGCATCCGAGCATATATTTTTTTGATTCCATAATATTTACCTAGTCCGGGGCATGTCTAACAGGATAAAGCCATCAACATCAGTGTGGCTTGCCCACATGTGACATTACCGAGTTGAAGAGTACCAGAGTTTTGGAACACATAATGTTAGCACTTCCATTGTGTATTTATTCTTTATTTATTTGCTATGTTTGTGTAATGCAAATCTAGCTACATGCCTAGCAGGACACTTTCCATTAAACAAGAAAAATAATCTTTTAAAGATTAACAGGGTAAAAGGGATAAGATTGTATGTCAAATAGTATCTAACTAGTGATGTGTTGGTTCTGTCATGTAGGAGTGCAAGTTGAGATTGTTGCTGAAATATTTTAGCAAGTGTTTCTGTAATCTTGGTGGCAGATAGGAGCACGGTTTGCTCAATGTTTTGATATTTTTTTTTAAACTTATGGAAGTCCCAGGAGCAGTTGTGATTTGCTGCTAGTATTTATTTTTCCTGTCTTTTGAGAAAGTAGGTAGGCTTCATGTGAAGCTTTATGGATAATATACACCATTTTGAAGTGGATTCTTGTACTGAGATGAAAAAAGTGTAGTTTAATTTTATAATATGTGTTGTGCTCAGGTTTCTTAGCTCCTTTAACCAGTAGTTCTGCAGTGGATATATGATAACTTTGAGATAGGCCAGTGCGTTTTTGGAAGGTCAGCTAGTAATGCATTTCTGCTAACTAGTTGTGAGAGATGGAAGGCTGATTACTCGGCGCTGGGGTGCTGCCGGTGTAGGGTGCTCTGTGTTACCTGGCAAACCTTTTAAACTTGACGCTTTTAAATGTGATACTGAAACATCGTATTTTTCCTGCTGTACCTTACCTGCTGCTATCTCGGTCGGCGCCTCGTTCCACCGCGGCAAGTGCCGTTTGTTGTGGAGGGCGTTCACGACCTTGGCACGCCCCCTGAGGGTGTCTCCATCGCCAGAGGCGGAGTTGGTGCCTACTTAGGGACCTCAGCATTTTCCCGCGCAGCGGACGCGCTGATTACTCGGCGCTGGGGTGCTGCCGGTGTAGGGTGCTCTGTGTTACCTGGCAAACCTTTTAAACTTGACGCTTTTAAATGTGATACTGAAACATCGTATTTTTCCTGCTGTACCTTACCTGCTGCTATCTCGGTCGGCGCCTCGTTCCACCGCGGCAAGTGCCGTTTGTTGTGGAGGGCGTTCACGACCTTGGCACGCCCCCTGAGGGTGTCTCCATCGCCAGAGGCGGGGTTGGTGCCTACTTAGGGACCTCAGCATTTTCCCGCGCAGCGGACGCGCGCGGCGGGTAGCCGGCGGGTCGCCGAAGGCTCGCCAAAGGCTCGCCCGTCTGCGCCCGTCTGCGCCCGTCCGTGCCGGTCCGTTGCCAGTGGCCAGGACCCCTGGTTGCCAGCTGATAGCATGGTCCGGTTTGCCCGTGAGGAGTTATTTGCTCTCCGTTGTCAAACGGCGTGTGCGCCACACTCATTGCATCCTGGCTCATTTGACCTGCGGTGCAATCACTGCAGTTTTAAGGCTACGGAGGCAGGCCCATTTCCAACGGCCCCCGCTGACAAAACTAATAATATCACGAGCTTACTGATATTAAGCCTTAACTGCAGGTCCCTTGTCAAACATCATGAGGACATTTATGAGCTTCTTACGGACTACTCCCCGGACCTGCTAGTCCTAACAGAGACATGGCTGACGAATGACACACTGGCCATGACTGCATTAGCCCTCCCTTCTAACTATCTCATTCTAACTCAGAATAGATTTAAGGGCAGGGGAGGGGGATTGGCAGTGATATTTAAAGACATCTATTCTTGCACTCTCTCCCCTACAGAGATAGCCAACTGTGAGAGCGCACTTTTTAAGTTGAAGGTCTCAGATACCTTCACTTTTACGGGCGTGCTGATTTATCGGCCTCCCGGGCTAGCGAGTACATTTCAGGAATCATTGGTTTCTAATGTCTCTGCCTTCATTTTACAGTCAGCTAACTTCAGTGTTCTGGGGGACCTCAATTTACATCTGGAGTCTAGTCTCTCCCCAGCAATACTGAAGTTTCTAGGGGATATGGAAGCTTGCCAATTACGTCAGCTGGTGGTAGGGCCCTCCCATCTAGCAGGCCACTTACTGGACCCGGTGTTTTCGAACATTCAGGAAATTTCAGTTTCCACTCCTAGTCCTCTTAGCTGGACGGACCATTTTTTGGTACAGATCGCTGTTAGGATTCCAGCTGGCCTTGGGGGAAAGCCTCCTCCTCCTTTTTTGAGACGTGCATGGCACAAACTTGATGGGGCACTATTCGAGGCTAGATTAACTAAGTCCCGACCTGCCTGGCCTACTAATCTGGATGAGGCGGATCTAGCCTATAGAGAATGGATCAATGAGTCTCTGGATCATTTCATACCCAGGAAAATGTCAAGACCTAAACGTAAGCAGTCCCAGTTATGGTACTGTGAGGCGCTTGTACTAAAAAAAAAAGGAGTGTAAGGTACTTGAACGTATCTGGAGAAGATCATATGATTTGGTAGCCAAGTCCAATTTCAGAATTGCTACAAAAGCCTACCACAAGTTGATAAAAAAGACCAAGGCTAGTTATTATACTGATCTGATCAATGCCAGCACAAATCGCACAAAAACTATCTTTGCGTTAGTGAAGGAGCTTACTACATCCCCTGTGGGGACTAATAGCACCATAGTATCTGACTCACATTGCGAAGAGCTGGCTCACTTCTTTATTAATAAAGTACAAGGGATTTATAATACATTTAACTCTGGAGAACCATCTATGACCTACAGACCTACTACGGACTCATTGAGCCTTCCCTATTCTCTCCTAACGCTCCCACTCATCTCTCAGACAGATATGGAACCCCTAACTTCAAGAATCAAGTCGGGGTCCCCGGAAGATCCTTTCAAACCCGAGATGTTTAGACTGTTTCCGGAATCTATCTTGACAGAAGGGCAAAAACTGATTAATAAATCTCTGCAATCAGCTACCATCCCGAAATCGTGGAAACATGCCAAAGTGGTCCCCTTGTTAAAAAAACCCACCCTGGACCCCTCAAAGCCAGAAAGTTTCCGGCCTATCTCGCTGCTTCCTTACTTGGCCAAAGTAATGGAGGCACACGTCAATTCTACTCTGACGGATTTTCTGGAGACTAATGGGATCTTGGAGGAGTCTCAGAACGGATTCCGTGCCAAACATAGCACAGAGTCAGCCTTACTGGCCGTCACAGAACATCTAAGGGTGGCACAAGACAGGGGTGACACCTCAGCTGTGGTGCTGCTAGATTTGAGTGCGGCGTTCGACACCGTCTCCCATGGGATCCTAGTCAAGAGGCTATGGGAGATAGGTGTCAGAGAGGATGCTCTGGACTGGTTCGTGTCATTTCTATCTGACCGTTCCTTCCAGGTTCATGCCCCCCCGTACTCATCCGGCAGTTTTCCATTGGGCTGTGGTGTTCCTCAGGGCTCTGCCCTCAGCCCCACGCTGTTTAATGTGTATGTCCGGCCCCTGGCCACATTGGCCAGGGAACGTAACATCGAACTAATCTTATGCGGACGATACACAGCTGATCTTCACCTTCTCTAATAACATCGTTGGTGATCAAGCCAAATTCCAAGAGGATATCGTGGCCATTTCCAGCTGGCTTACGGAGAACTGTCTTCAGTTAAATTCATCTAAGACTGAAGTCCTCCTGGTTGGCCCGGACACTCAAAAGTGGGACGAGCGGTGGTGGCCCCCTACATTGGGCTCACCGCCTATGCCCAAGAAGGAAGTTAAGAATCTAGGTGTGATCTTAGATGATGCTCTCACCCTGGATTCCCATGCGAAGAGGATAGCTGGTACTTGCTATGGCCGCCTGCGCTCTCTGAAACCTATTCTTGGCTTCTTTGAATCTTCCACCCGTCAGACAATTGTCCAGGCTATGGTCCTATCCCATCTGGACTATTGCAATGTATTAATGCTTGGGTCCAATCTGACAGTCATCAATAGACTACAGAAAGCTCAGAATGCGGCAGCTCGGACCCTGTTCGGCTTACCAAGATGCTGCCATACCTCTCAGGTTTTGCGCAGGCTCCATTGGCTGCCCGTAAAACAACGCATTCAATTTAAGACCCTGTGTGTTATGCATAGAATGTTACATTGTCTAGGTCCTAAAATCTTGCAAGGAATCTGTTCCTTCTATGTTCCACAGCGTGCACTCCGGTCTGCGGACCTCTTCCTTGCCTGTACCATCAAGATTCGGAGGTGTAGAGCTGGTGGCCGCTCTTTTAGGTTTCGGGCCCCAAAACTCTGGAACTCTATTCCTCTAGGTGTACGTTCCATCACAAACCACCTACAATTTCGAAAACAAGTAAAAACTTGGCTGTTTTCTTCTATTTAGGGTTCCGCGGTGTATAGATATCCTGCCGCATTCCTCCGGCTGTTATGTGATTGGACCTGTCTGCAAGCGCTGGGACGCCTCGTTGCTGGGGTAGCCATGCGCTATATAAGAGATACGTAACATAACATAACATAACAAGGTTTCAGTTTTCAGATAAGGCGATGTTGGAATGAGGCAGTTTTGCCCAGTGAGTATGTGTCGGAGTAATGTTGGTCATTGATTATCATGTCTAGGGATTGGTAGAGGGAAATTAGGTGTCTGAGATACCAAAGTTGTCAAGATTTACCAGCCATTTTTGGACTGGGAGTGGTGAGTTACAGGAGTATAGGAGAAATTAAGTTTCCGAATCATAGGCTCTTTTTGATCACTATAATCATTGGAATAAATATTCAAGGTGTGCTGGAACCACGTAAAATGTTCTTTCCAATGTTCATATCAAAGAGGGTGAAAAGTTTACCATCTCCAAATGCAGAAGAGCACCCTCAAAAGTCTATCCAAGCAAAGGTCTTCGAAGTTTTTGGCTGTTTAAAAACAAGAAGCCAAAACACCTATAACATCCATACAACAAACTGCTACCTAGCATTTCTAAATAATTATGAAAAAGAATGAAGCCTGATGGACTTTAACTTTAGGACAGTTAAAACAAATCATCCAATGCCCTTTAAGAGTCGAGGGGCCTCCATATTCTATGATGCCTAGTCGTGGCAGTTGCCTCATAAACCAGTTCTTTTTTCTGGTTTCATGGACACCGTGACTGTGGTTCCAACCTCTAAGGGCTCCACAGAAAGAGTTACGGGGAAAGAAGTTTGAGGAGGCGGGGGCGTGGCTTGGACGCCGATCGGGATGGCGGCGTGAGCTCGCAGCTCCGCGCGGACTCCCGCTAATTCTCCTGTTTTTCGGGACCCTAGGCGACCCGGAGACGACGCTCCTGCCCTCTGAAGTGTAAGGGGACAGCTGGGCGTAATCGGAGAGTCGCTGGGGGACTGCTGGCCCCGAGGAGATCGAGAGAGGAGGCGGCCGAGGTGTAGCCCAGGGTGTGAAGAAAATGGCGGCGAGGAGGTCGGACGGTCCCGAACCTCAGCCCTGAGCCCGGTTGTCGCCAAGTAGCAAGGGACCCTGCACCCGGCTGCCCGACGCACTAGGATTGGCGGGGCGATGCCCTGAGACCAGGGGACGCTGACCCGATTCACCCAGAAGATCGGGGGCCCTCGTCGGCCACCGCCCTAAGATTCATACTTCCCCCCGCAGGCCAAGGGGGTGACGGAACGGAGCTCGTCCGCCTGGCCATTGTTCCTGTGAACGTCGTCGGGGACATAGCACTGCCCGGTGCCCGGTGGCCGGCACGGACCCACGGGCGTACTCGCAGAACGGGTGACCGGACTTGTGACGCAGTGCCCTGACATGGCGGCTATCGGAGGGCCGATGCCCGGGAGCCGCGAGAGGGACTCGGCGACATCGACTCGGCTGAGTGAGAGTCCCTCCACGGAGCTTGACCAGGAACAGCGGCTGAACCGGCGTTTGGATGCCATCCTTGAGGCGATCACCTCCACTAAGGAGGCATTGCACAATGACATTGCCCAAGTGGCCACGGGCCTGGGGCTGCTACGCGCGGATCACGCGAAGCTGGCGGATCGGGTCAAGGATCATGACCAACTGTTGCTGGACCTGAAGCCATCGGTGGTGACAGCGGAGCACAGGATCACGGACATTTTGGCCCGACTGGGCACACTGGAGCAGAGGGCGGAGGATGCCGAAGGCCGCAATAGGCGGAACAACGTGCAGGTCGTAGGCCTGCCGGAACGGATTGAGGGGGAGGATGCGGTGGCCTACATGGAGAACTGGTTTCGCACTGTGGTGGCGCCGGAGGGGCTTACTCCATTTTTCACTCTGGAGCGAGCTCACCGGGTGCCCGCTCGCCCGCCGGGGCTTGGCCGCCCCCCCCGACCGATGGTGGTGCGGCTCCTCCACTACAAGGACCGAGATCTCCTCATCCAGCGGGCCAGGATGTCGGGCCCTTATGAGGTGGAGAACAGCAAGGTGACGATCTTCCCGGACTATACGCAGGCGGTCCAGAAGGACAGGGCATCGTTCCTTGCTGTGAAGAAGGAGCTCAGGGAGGAAGGCATCCAGTACTCCTTGCTCTACCCGGCCAAGCTGCGGATTATCATGGATGGCACCACGCACTTTTTCCAGACTCCGGACGAAGTTTGGCAATGGCTTAAGTCGTACAGAGCGGGGACGGACAGATCACACCAAAGTCGGCGAGACCAACCCAAGCAGCCCCGGGTGCGGCAGTCACGACGCATCAGATCCCGCAACAGGCGCCAGCGGGAGAAACGGGAGGCTCAAATGGCGGCGGAGAAGAGGGATGCACTCGCAGCGACGGCGGCCATTACAGGGTCGTAACAGAACAGTGAACGGGCCGAAACGGACTCGGGAGGGGAAGGCAGCCGAACAGGAGAGGAACTTTCGGAGGCGGAGAGCCAGAAAGGGCCGATAGTAACCCCACAGACTTCGGAGGTTATTTTTTGCGGCTGAGAGAGAACTGGGACTAGATCGGGACTTCATGGTAGGGTGTTATCCTGTTGCTGGGGGGCGGGTTGCCGGGAGGGGGAGCTGTGTGTTTTGGAGGGGATGAAGTGCGGGACGCGGGCTCCGCTAGCTGGGGTCGGCGGCGACTCACCCCCCCCTTAGGCCCTTAAGGTCGACTGTGGTGGAGACCACAGGGTAAGTGTGTGAGGAGTTGGATCACGGTTTGGATGGGGGCGGCCATTGGGTTCGTGTGCTCTGTCCTGGGGAGTGGGGTTTGGGGAATGTTTCAGTTTTGGGACTGTTTGGGGGGGGGCAACTGCATTGGGGGGGCCATGGACCGTTGTTATTTGATTCGGACTGTACGGAGTTGGAATGGGGACATTACCTAACTTGAAATGCCTAACGTGGAATGTCCGGGGGCTGCGGACTATGGTGAAACGTCACAAAGTACATGCATACCTAGTACGCAGGGGGGTTCAGATTGCTATGCTCCAGGAGACTCATCTCACCAAAAAAGAGTGCGCTGCCTTGCAGAAAAGATGGCGGGGCCAGGTCTTTGGCACCACTTACTCAGCGTATGCCAGGGGGGTCTTGATCTGGGTGAGGGCGGGGGTACCCTTCCAGGTGCTGAATCAGGCGATAGATCCGGATGGCAGGTTTGTGGCGGTGGAGGGGAGGTTATATGGACGGGATGTGGTTTTCTGTTGTGTTTATGCACCGAACACTGACCAAGGCCGATACTTTGATGGCCTCTCGGGGTCCTTGGCCTCTTTCCTGGCGGGTCCGATAGTGCTAGGGGGGGACTTCAACTCGATTACTGATGTTGCTCTGGATAGGTCCCATCCCCCCCTAGTAGACTCTCCTGTGCGCAGGCTGGCCGCGCACAGGAAGGACTGGCAAGAACGATGGGGGTTGCTGGATGTCTGGCGGGAGAGGCACAGGGGAACCAGGGATTATTCCTTTTATTCCGCTCTCCATGATCTACATGTCAGGATCGATTCGGTGCTTTGCGGGGGATCCCTAGCCCCGTTGATTACCCATGCGGAGTACCTGGCTAGGACTATATCCGATCATAACCCCCTATTGGTGCATATTCAGTGGCAGAGGGAGCGCTCAGTAATACCAACATGGCGGCTTCGGCCGGAGACGCTGGAGGATTCTGTGTTTGACGAGGCGGTCCGGCAAGGCATTGATAGTTATTTCGGTGTGAATGAAGGCACGGCTGCGAGTAGAGCTACTGAATGGGATGCAATGAAAGTGGTGGTGAGAGGGGTGTGTTTGGGCAGGTTCTCGAATGCTCGTACGACTGTGCTGAATGACCTAATGAAAGCGGAGGAAGCTTTGAGGGACTTGGAGCGCCGCAGGCCAACTAGGCCAGGTCTACAGGCCCAGTTGTTGGAGGCGAAGGAAGTGGTAGCCGCGGAGACGGAACGTTTGAGATGTTACGACTATAGGCAGTACATTATCAGGGCGCACGCAGAAAGGGACAAGGTGGGCACCCTCTTGGCCAGACTAGCTAACCCGGAACTTAGGGGCTGCCCGATCCTCAGCATTAATAATGCGCAGGGAGAGATGGTGTACTCCCAGGCAGCTATATTGGACCGCTTCAGGGGATATTATGAGGAACTGTACCGGAGTCAGCTGGGGGTGGGGGTTCAGGACATCGCGGAGTACCTGGGGGAGAGGCCGCTTCCGGTCCTGGGCGAGGAGGACGCGAAGGAACTGGGTAGCCCGATCACGCTTACGGAAATTCGGGTGGCCATTAAACATATGGCCCGTAACAAGACGCCCGGGGTGGACGGACTGCCAATCGAGTTCTATCAACACTATGCGGACATTCTGGCGCCCAGGCTGCTGGTGGTGTATACGGAAGCCTTCGAGAAGGGGGCATTGCCTGGCTCCATGCGGGAGGCCTTGATAGTACCGCTCCTCAAGCCTGGCCGGGATGCCGCGGACGTGAGGTCTTATCGCCCGCTGTCCATGCTGACGGTGGACTATAAGATCCTGAGTCGCATCCTAGCCACCAGACTGGCCCCGCATATGACGGGCCTGGTGCACAGGGACCAGGCCGGGTTTATACCCACGAGGAGCACGGCGATGAATATCCGCCGCCTGGTGGGAATAATGGATGCCATCTTGGATGGGGAGGGAGTGCCGGCGGTTCTGTCTGTGGACATCGAAAAGGCCTTCGATAGCTTGGAATGGCCTTTCCTGGATGGAGTGCTGGAGAGGTTTGGCATGGGCGACGGGTTTCGAAGGTGGACGAGGGTCTTATATACCTTGGCGACGGCGAGGGTACGATTGGGCGGCATGGTGTCCGCAGCGTACCCGGTGGGCAGGGGAACACGACAGGGATGCTCTCTCTCCCCTCTGTTGTTTGCCCTGGCGATGGAACCCTTGGCGGTCCATGCGAGGTCAGGCGACCGATACGCGGGGATAGTGAGTGATGGGCAATGGCATTATATATCGCTCTATGCGGATGACTTGCTCCTGTACCTAGCTGACACCTCGGGGGCGTTGGTTGGAGCGATGGATCTGTTGTCCGAGTTCGGCCGGCTGTCGGGCCTTAAGGTCAATTGGGCGAAGACTTGCGTGTTCCCGCTGAGAGCGGGATCGCCAGCCCCTAGCAGCGATTTGGGTGTGGTATGGGAACCCTCTTGCATCACCTACTTGGGTGTCCGCATTTACCACTCGGCTGCTGACCTTTTGGAGGGTAACATTGGCCGCTGTGTCCGGGCGCTGCGGGGCAGCTTGTCTTTCTGGTCAACCCTCCCGCTGACAGTCCTAGGCAGGATAGCACTGTTGAAAATGGTGGCGCTCCCCGCTTCCTCTATTATTTCCGAACGCTGCCTGTCTGGATTCCCCAGGGGGTGTTTAGGGAACTGCGGTCAATGATAATTGGCTTTCTATGGGGGCATGGCCGCCGCAGAATAGCCCTGAGCACGCTACTTCGCCCCAAGCTGGAAGGGGGCATGGCCGTGCCCGACCTGGAGCTGTATTATCTGGCGGCGCAGTTGCAGGTCCTTACGCAGAACGTAGCCAGGGTGTTCCGGGGACCGGAGGAGGACCGGGATCGGGGGATACAGCGCCACGTGCTGTCATACATCGTAATGCAGCAGCGGCTCGAGCTACGGGCCCTCACCATGGAAGAGCGGACGCTCCGGCTGTGCTGGCAGAGGAGCCTTCGGAGAGCGAGGGCATCGCGGCCTTATGCCCCGGAGATACCGATCGGGATGTTGACGGCATTGCCGCACGGAGGAGATTGGTCCCTGTTGTTGGATTGGGAGGAGGCGGGGTTGCAGGTGGTGGGCGACTTGTACATAGATGGGGCTCTGGCGCCGTTCGAAGTGCTCCGGGACCAGTTCGGACTGCCTGAGGGGGGCTTTCTCCTACATGCGGCAGTTGTGGCTGCCGTACAAAAGCACTGGAGAGAGGGGCTCTCGGAACCCGCGACGACTATGGCGTGCCAATATGTGGTAATGGCAGCTGGTACATTCAAAGCTGTGACGTGCCTACATAATAGGATGCTGAACGAAGGGCTGGAACCATTCCGCTGACTCAAAGCTAAATGGGAGGTGAGCGTTGGCCGGCCCATACCGGATACGGCATGGGGCCATATCCTGCGACGCACGTGGAAGGGCACTAGGAACGCGCGCTTTCAGCAGGTCCACTTCTATGTGCTCCATAGGGCCTATTTAACTCCTGAGAAACTACAGCGGTACTTTCGGGTGCCGGATGCCTGTTGCCCCCGGTGTTCGTCCCTAGGGGCGGACATGGACCATTTGTTTTGGGGGTGCCCGCAACTGGGGACCTATTGGGCGGAGGTAGGGGAACTCCTGAATGAAGTGACTGACAGGGAGGTAGAATTTGACATGGCAGCGTGCCTACTGCTCTGGTTCCCGCATACTAAGCACACCAAGGTGACAAGTAAATTCATAGACCTGGGTCTGATATTGGCACAGAGGGAAATATCGTGGCACTGGAAGTCCAGGGGAGGTCCCTCACTGCGTAGATGGAAGAATGAGTTGCTGCGGTGGTCTGACTGCGAGAGTGTGCTCCGGATGAAGCAAGCAGTAAAGTTGGGGAATGAGAAGGTACTGGATGCGGCGCGAGCATGGGAGTTAGTGGTACAGGCTTTGCGTGATTCTTTTGTTGAGGATGAGGAAGGCGAGAACTAAGCCGCTGGACGCCGCGGGGCGAACACAGAAGTATGGTACTACGCACTGTAGTGGACCCATCCAGTTCGATAGGGCGAAGCACACACCTTAGCAGTTGCCAGGGGAGGGGGGGTTTTGGGGGGGTTGGTTATAGGGGGTTTGGGGAGGGCCGGAAGCCATTGGAGGGTTGCTTGTTAGGGCCTTGGACCTACTGGGACGGTGGCACTGAGTGGAGGGCAGACTGATTGGGTGGAACGGCCAGGTGCGCAGGCCCATATAGTTTAGGGCAGGCCCTGTAAGGGCGATATCGTTGATTACCACGGAGATGGCTGATGGGACTGTTGTTGTGGGTGGGGGGGTAAAAGCAGATACACAAAACGACCTTCCGCCAGGGTCCCAATGGGACGTGCACTGTGATGTGTTCCTTTTGAGCGATGTGATATGCCGCCCGGCCTCCGGGATGCGGGCTGAATGGCTGTGTACAACTGTGAACTATCATTGGACGGGGGGAGCCCACAAGTGCACTGGCTGTTTAATTGTATCCTGTGGTTTGTAACTCTGCAATAAAAATATATTTAAATAAAAAAAAAAAAAGAAAGAAGTTTGAGGAAGGAAAATCAAAGAAAAACTCACATTAGACATCCCATAATTTAGCATTGAAGACTATGTCGGCAATGGTCCTGCAACAACATCATATCCTTTGAGGAAAGGTTCACTCTCGGAGTCAATATGTAACCACCACCACTTACGACCATTAAGCAAGCCTTTGACATCGAATTCCACTTGAACAGTATTGCCACTCGATATCGCTGCATCAATCAACCTAATGCCTTTCGGCGTCAGGAAATTGCAGGAGCTCATACGAATAGACTCTGAGAATTGTTTTATGTGAAGCCAACCTCCAAAGTTGGAACATTCACCTAAGAGTCTGAGGCCATCCCGTGACCAGCCACCAAAACCTTTACAACCTCTTTGTTGTGTTATTTCATCGGAGGAGCCTTTGCAGTTAAAGTGCCTCCTAAAGCTAAACTTGCCTTAATTTAAACACATCTGGTTATCTCCTAACAAAAAAAAGACCATCTTTGTCTAGACAGTCTTCTGCTCTAGGTATTACTCCAGTAGCTCCCCTTCTTTATCTAGGGATTTTGAGTCTCATTATATTCTAAGAAAATGTTACAATAATAGATCGCCTTCTCATTCTCTGATGATAGTTTCTCAAGTTATAGAGTTGCTTCAAGCCTACAATTTTGGCATAGACAATTTGGCAGACCTGATAGCTACAGTCTGCCATGGAACTACAGTATTTTGCTAATCCTGGTTGTGCCTTACCACGCTCAAGCCAGATGTTCAGCTAAAACTACTCAATCTTTTCCGGTTCTTCCCCGTTTGATCCCCATACTGAGGCAGAAATTGTACAGTTGAAGAATGAAGCTTAAAGATTCTTCAAATCACTGTAGGGACCAAGGAAAAGAGGGTTATCCTTGATTGAGGTTTCAGTCTGCTGGTTGGTCCTCTCAAACATCATCAGCAGGGCCAGAGGTATTCTTGCCAACAGATGTGATGATCAATGAATGAATCACAGGGGCTCCATTCCTCCAATTAATCACGAGGGCTTCCATCAAATATTTGATAGTGGGGGAGGAGCCTAGCCTGCGACCGAGATGGCCGCCTGATCCTTCGGCTCCGCCGACCTTCTCGCTTCCCTCCCGACCCGAGGCTTATCCTGGCATCAATCCTGCTCCCGAGTTGCGTTTTCGGGTCTGGGAGGCGACCCCGATTCCAGCGGTGTGGCTCCCTCGTCGCTCCCTGCGGTGGACACGGTGGGACGTCCCTGCCTTCTCCCGGACGCTACCCGGCGCTGGTGGTTCTTTGTTCTTCGAGATCGGCTGATCTCGTACACAACAACGGCGGCTGCAGTGGACGGGGCTGAACCGGCCGACGGAGCGCAGGGACTGAAATGTGTCTTCCCGCTGCTGCATTTTCATCTGCATCGCTCTTCTCTTCTCTACGCGAGGGGCATGTTTGTTGAACTCGCAACATTGTATCGCCGCCCAGGCTTGATACTGCTTTGTTTGCTCTGTCTCGCTTTGTGAAACGGCGGGCGCCATTTTGGACACCGATCATCTGCAGCTAGTTCTTGCTATCTGGGGCTGTAATTGTTGCCACAGCAGCTGCTAACGTTGCATTTCTACCTGCTCATGCATAATGGTCTGTGTTCCCTTTGTGCCCCCGGCCCGGCGATGCTATGCAAAGCACCGGCGAGGTGCTCAGCTCTGCGATGGTGATGTGGATGACCAGATTAGTGGGCTCCTGCGAGTCTCAGAGCCCCGTGGACAGAGGTCTGCAGTATCCTTCCCTCCCGAGGCACCAGTGCGGATTGTGGACATTTTGGACGCCCTGGATGATTTTCGAACTGCTCTGCGCAATAATGTCTGCGACCTAGGACACCGTCTGGATGTTGCTCCTCCCGTGGTGCCTTTGCCCGACCGACCAAACTCGCAATTGCGGGACACTGCGCCACATCCTGTGTCCGATTCCTGCAGACTACTAACCCCGGGACGTTCGGATGTGTTGGAGGTATGTGATTCCGATATGGTCGGTTGGAGCTGCCTCCAACGGTCCTCTGCAGCTGATGCTAATGCCCTGGCCGGGTGACCTGCTACAGTGTGCTATCCCCCTCTACATCACTCTCGCACGCATGGCATTGGACTGGACAGTCTTTGTTGAACGGCGTCATGCTCTGCTGGGGTCGCTTCGTTTGTTTGACCCGCTCAAGATGGCTACGGTACAGCTGGACTGCGTCGATACTCCTGATCGCAGGGGCCAGGGTTGAGCTCCCCCTATCAAAGACTGCGGTAGCGTGAGATGTTGGGACTGCGGGGGGTGGACGGCGGAGCCGCCTATTGTCTCTTTTGGTTTGGGGATCCGGGGGGTGGGCGGCCGAGGTCTTACATGCTGATTGTTTGAATTTACGTATATGGCCCTCCTCCGGTCTTATGTGATAACTTTCCTTTCTTTCCTTCTTCTCGTTCCTTTATCTATATTTCGGGTACTCTTTTTGGGGCGACAGACACACTGCTAGGGGGGGGTAGGCCGTAGCCTCTGCATGCGTGTAGGGTGGGGGTAGGGTGGTGGGGTTTTTATTTTGTCCGCTTCAGTTTCTATGGGCCTCTTTTTCTTCTTTTTGGTTCTCCTTCTCTTCCTCCTCCTTTCTTCCTTGGGTCAGTGGGGTGGCTCGGTGCGTGGGGGGTGGCGACTGGCATGTAGCATATCCTGATTTTACTATCCTGTCGTACTATTCTCATGCCGCTAGCTGATTGCGTATTTTGGTCTTTGGATTTCCTTTTGTTTGACCTGCCCTCTCATGACATTGGTGGACTGTTGGAACTCTGATCCTTCTTATTGTTTATATTTTGGAATATATAAAAACTTTAAAATTTAACCTTCACTCATCCTGTTGCTCGGTAGTGCGCAGATGTCCAGTGTAACCCAGATTGATTGCTATTTCATGCTCAGATACTACCGAGTTCTCATTTTGCTTGCTACTTTGCATCAATATGTGTCGAGGCCGGCCGGATGGTTGTAGGCCCGTATTTGTTTTACGGATTACTGTGCAATAAAGGTTTCAAAAAATTTAAACAAAATAAAAATATTTGATAGTGACCTTTGCCATCCACCCCTCAATACTCAATTCCCTCTGTTAGCCACTCAAGGCAGGGAGGGGGCGTTATAATTCATAATTTAGAAGAGTGGTAACAAATGACTGACAACAATTGGATGCTATAGGAGATGACTATTCGCTTAACTTTAAGACCTCAATCTGCTTCAATAGAGTCAGCCTTGAAATTCCATTGCATTATGTGCAAAAAGAAAATATAGTTTCACCCCAGTCTCCATAAAGGGAAAGGCATTTACTCAGGATAAATTCTTGTTAAAACGAAAGGACTGAAGAGGAAATTCAAACCCCTCTCAAATCGATGATTAGCCAACACGTGGATCAGGAGAGAGAGAGAGAGATCGCATACTAATGCTCCATCATATCTTTCCTCATCTCAGGCAGTGGACAGGATGTGGTCTGTGGATCTAGAGGGTGCTTAATTTTTTGCGGTTCATCGTATTTTATTTACACTTCTTCTGGTTTCGGTTTTATTTAAACTTTGGTTTGAAGCCCACTCTTCGAACATTCTCCAAGTGCATGACCGTCATAACCGCCCATCTTCATCATTCTGAAAATATGAATTTATCCAAATTAATATGATTGGCTCATACAGTACTACATCTCGGACAAATATCCAGACATTTGTTACAGCCCCAGTACAAGTTTTGTGTTATCTGAGGGTACGTTTGATATGGCACGAGGAAACTTACTTAGCAAGAGCGGGTGTTATCAATCTTTGAGAAGTGCAAGACCTTGCAATCCTAGAGTTTAGCATATTTTGTCCTTGATAGGTTTGATGACTTCTACATGTTTATTGTTTCAAATGCAAGACTGCTTAAGATACATCTGCAACAATGCCAGAAAGAACTGTAGACTCAATGGGAAGACAGCTGGGAAGTCAAACTCCAACTTCTACAAGCAAGAAAGCAAACTTTGTTGTGATGGTGCAAGAGGAAGAAACTTCAAGTAGCTTTCTTGTGCAAACTCCCCCTTTTCAGACCATTATCACAGATCCACTCCCCTCCAGCAGGCAATCTCTCAGTACAAGGTGTGTGATCAGAAAAGAAAAGTGTTTTTCAAAACAATTTCTTTGAGCTCAGGGAAGTCCATCTGACTTTCAAGGTCTTTCTACAATCTTTGACAATGTGCAGCACCTTGATACGGACAGATAGTGCTACAAATATACACTATTTAAACAAATATAAGATTGAGATCTCTATCCCGAGAGGTTCAGAAAATGTCATCTTAGTCTCTGGCCATAAAACTGATGTTAAATGTTATTCACCTACCAGGAATACAGAATTGCCAAACAGGCATCCTAAGCATGCTTAACAAGAAAAATCGTTAGTGAGTTCTAGAAGCCAGTGTTACAATTGGTAAATTTTCGAAGTTCGTGGGGTCACCCAACAATGGATTTCCTAGCTAAACTAAAAACTTCAAATACTAGAACTTTGCAAACAATAGGTACAAATCAGGTTCCTGAGCAATACTTTTCTGAATGATCTTTATTGTTGCCGCAATTGACCGTAGAGTTTAAAACACGGGTAATGCATTTGCAATATACAATTAAAAGTTTACTATAAAACAATTCCATACCCTAAGTAAACTTTTGTAAACATCCAATGAAAGTGCTAAGATTTGTGTAAATGGTTTTACATGTATCCATGACAGTCTCCATTAAAACAAAACAACTCCGCTTTTGAATAAATCCCCTCCACATTACACTCGCAATAGATCAAGATGAAAAAGAAAAGTGATATTTATGTCCACTGTGTCTTAATCAGCAAACTCACAACATGGGGGATACTATTCGAAGCATATCTGTCTGAAGCTGGCCTGGTATATGATGTACACTTATGTAAATGGGCACCCTGAACCAGTCCAGACAATCCTTATGGTGATTTAAAAGGTATTAGACAGCATTAGAAAGCTCTCTAAGTAGTAGTTGCGGATAGCAGCCTTCAGGCTTAGTCCAAAACGAGTGTAAAGCAGCTTGTTTTTATCAGAATGCAATCTTATAGTATAAATTAAGTGAAAAAGAACCACACAAAGTATTTATAAAAATATGTATTTATTATATAATACTCTCTTAACACATAGAGATATCTCCTACCCAGAGATATGCGCAATGCACACAATACTTTAGCAAGGAAACACAGTAAATAGCACAAAATACACAGTGGACCCGGGGGGGGAACAAATCATATACTAAGAAAGTGGTATAAAAACCACAACTGGGATCAAGACAAGGTTGAAGGATGTAGAAGTGCTGGGGACCAAAGGAACAACCCAAGGTAAGTAGATAGGGACCCCACGGTGAGCGTGTAAGTTGTGGTTAGTTTTTTAAAGGTGGACCCTGAAGAAACGCCGTGGAAGACAGAAGGTTTGAGAGCATTAGTACCCATGGATACACTAGTACCCATGTTACCTACACCAGGGAATCCAGGTTCACACGTGTGAAGTGGTGTCGGAAACCACCATCGAACTCAATGGAGGACTTCAGGGAAGTGCCGCTGCTGAAGAAGGAGAAAGTGTCCGGTGTAATCCGAGAATGGATTCTGGATGAGAGGTACCTGCAAGCATAGGGGACATAGTCTGTCACTCAGGGGTGACTTGGAAAATCGAATGCCCTCCGATGTCTGGTGTTGCAGGATGGATGACGATGACCTTGACTCTGCAGCTGTGCAGACCAGGCGACGCGGAGGAGGACCAAGAGCCATGCACAATCTGTCCCTCGAAGGATGTTGAGTGCTGAGGGGCCGGTGTCTGGCTGGAGCACCCACATGCCTGGGCAAAGGCAACCAACGCAGGAATTGAATAAGGAGCAACGTCGGGACTAGCAAGGTCCAGGGAACTCACCAAAGGCAGGGAAGTCAGGGCATGCCAGAGCAATTAGGGGAGCACAATAGAAACAAATGTGACCCTCAAGTGGACACACAGGCTGGAGGCACTGGAGTCGCTAGAGGACCTACAGCAGCTCACCAAAATATGCAGGCCACGATACACACGATGCGGTGTGGCTGAATATTCTGGCCACTGGAGGTGCTTGAGCTTGGGGCCACTTGGAGTCTAAAGATCTTCTTGGAAAGAAGTCAATAAGCCTTTGCAACTGCATGTTGACACGGTGCACAGGAGTTCGGTTATTGAAACCCCCAGGAGGGATACTGGGCTCCAACTTGGTGAGAGGGTAGGGCAGGCCTCGGGAGCTGTGGAAAACCACCACCTGTGTTGCAGACGCTTTTGGAGTCCAGAGGAAGTCAGGATCAGCAGGCCGATTAACTTAGTTGCGGTACCTGCGAATGCAGGGGAGTGACTCCTTCACTCCAAGGGAGGTGGCTTCTCTTGCGTCTTTGATGCTTCACAGGCCGTGGAAGGTTCCTGTATGATGCACAGGATCAGACTTTGCCACAGACTGAAAGGGAGACAAAGTCAGGTGCACAGGGGTTCAGTTATTGCAACCCCCATGAGGGAATGCAGGGGAGTGACTCCTTCTGTAGTGGAGTTCCTATATTTCCAATAGGCTCTGCACATTGGAATAATATATTCTCTAGATTAGACGTAGGACTGAGGTCGACTAGGTCTCTATCGAATATATTAAACTTAATAGTGAATGCCAGCTAGCTCAGAGGTCACTAGAAACTTTCTCGAATTCACAAGAAGGAATTCGTTTCTGACAACCGCATAAACATGACAACTTTGTTTCCCAAGAATAAGAAATGATTTATCAAACAGTCTTCTTTCTCATGCAAGTAAAGTGAACTGCTACAATCGTAATGCAGACTGCAAAGTATAATGCGTACAGCGAGAACAATATTCTAAAATAATACGGTAAGAGCATTGTATGGTTTCTTAAACCATATATAAATACATACATAAATAACAATATCTAAAAGTACTCAACTTGTGCTTCTAAAATACCCCAATGTACCTAACCTAAGTCTAGTACGTGGGAAGGAGTAAGTGTGGTGTAGCATAGGTTTAGTTTTTCTTTGCCAAGAATCTATCAAAGGTTTCTCTAGATGCTAATCAGCTCCATACCTTAGTTTAGAATGAAGGAGGTCTGGTATCTCAGTCTCTGGATTTGATTTCCCAACACCCCGCAAGGGGAGCTTGGAAACACTGTAGCTGGATTCTCGCTGAGAGAAATACTGCCTCTCGATCAGTGCGTCAGCTGGAGGGTCGACTTCCTTCGGCACTTGCTGTAGCGAGCTGCGTCGGGCAAGTAGATCGTCTAACTGCTCCGAGCCACTGTGTCTTGCTAGAGCAAATGAAGGCATACGTATACCTTGAAGGTGTCTAGTTTGACGTAAAGTCAGGCATAATAACGTCAGGAAAGAACCCCAAGGGACTAATAGTTCTTTGTAAAGTACATGAGTTCTTGGACAAATCAATATTCAAGCAAGGGAAGGTCCCTGACTGCTTAAGCCTATTTTCCAAGCAATTGTTGTGACGTTTTGGTACGGGTGGAAGTAGCCATGCCTGTATTTGGTCTGCATGGGCTATGTCTAAACAAGGGAATGATTTCTATGCCTATATTACGGCAATGTGAGTTGTACCTATGTAAGGGCATGAATCAAAACAATTCACTCGGATCCTAAAACGCCATACTACACTTCACTCCAAGGGAGATTGCTTCTCTTGCGTCTTTGATGCTTCACAGGCCTTGGAAGGTTCCTGTATGATGCACAGGATCCGACTTTGCAGCAGACTGGAAGGGAGACAAAGTCAGGCCCAAACTAAGTCCAGCATGCCCAGACGGTAGAAAAAGTGGTTTCGGATCTGACTCTGATCCCATGCCATGAGGTGAGCCCTTAAGTACTGCAGGGAAAGGGTTGGGAAGATTCAGCGGACCTTCCCAGCGGAGAGTCTAGACAGGGGGGAGGTTACTCCCATGTCCTTTGTCCAGTTTTTACCAGAGCGGGAGCCGATGACTACCAGAAATAGTTTGAATTAGACTTTGCATAGGGACACCAAATGTGCCCCTCATGCAGACTTAGTGGTGCTGGCAAGCGCACCCATCCCATCCCAATACACCAAATCCTGTCTGAGAGGTGGTCACACCTCCCTGTGACAAGATGCCTATTGCTCTGCCTTCCCCTGCTCGAGCTTAGCTCAGCAGAAGGAGGGCAGAATTGTGTCACTGGCGGCAGCAACCATTTTGTGCTGTCCTTGTCAAGAAGGCTGGTACAGGGATGCCTGAGAGCCTAACAGATGGCTCTTCCAGTGCTTGGACTCATACCTCCCACATTGTCTGCGGTGTGGGGGGGGGGTAGGATTGCAACATGTTTGATACCAAACATGATCGGATTTCTTGCAGCTGTTTTAGAGAGGGTTATCGCTTAATTACGCAATGCCCCTCTATATAGTATATGGCTGCTTCACTGACAACCTGGGCGAAAGGACTCCGTAGGCTGCAGGGTCGTCCTGCCCATGGAGGGGCACCCTCTCACTGAGAACCAAGCACCCCGCCTTCAGGATTGCAAAGGCCTGCTATAGGGTTGACTTTTAGGTTTTAAGTGCAATGGCCCTAGATGTGGAAACCTATATCTTTAGTAAGTGGTGCTAGCACCAGCCTAGGCAGGTTGCAATGGCAGGCCTGTAGTTCCATTTTGATTGGTCTCTCATGGGTGGCATAACACATGCTTCAGCTGATGGAAGACCTCAGGGGTACCTATGCCCTGGGTACATGGGTACTATATGCTTGGGTTGTATAAGGATACCCTGGTATCCAATCTGGGTGTACCGAAGTACTGAACACACCAATTTAGGGAGAAAGCAAATAGATTGGGGTCCTGATTAGAAGGATCCCAGTCAGACTATTCAAATACAGCTTAGCACCAGGCAAAAAGTGGGGGTACCCATAGAAGCAGATCCTACTTTCCTGCAATATCCAATACATACCATGACTCAAAGTGCAAGTACTTATGCAATTTAAAAATCTAAAAATGTACATCATGTCTAAAACAATTTTCATTAAAAAATATAACATTTATTATTCAAAAAAATATCCTTGCTATCAATCAGTCAGTTTACTGTTTTAAAACGGAGATAATTGTCATAGGGAGGTGCTGTATCTCTAAGTAATGTCCAAGCTGCCCATAAATAAGAATCTACTGAATCAAACATGACTTCTTTGTCTGACCTATAACACAAGGTGAGTGCTACCCTAGCTGAATTTATCCTGTAAGACCTAAATAACAGCAGAGGCCATCTTTTGCACGCTCTTACAAACTTGGTGCAGAGTGTTATCCTTTCTTCCAAACATATAGCCAAAGGATTTGCATCCCTTTGGGAGCTTTCCACATCTTACAAGATGGGAAGTATACAAAATCCCAAACGTTCTATAGAAGAGGTTTTTCTGTTAAGGATAGATGTGATCCAAATAAAAGTTATAGCCCAAACTCATCTTACAATCAAAGTAGTAAGGCAATTAACTGCCTGGTCTCATTATGGCAAACTTGATTTCTCACTTAAACATCTGGCAGAGCTCCTTTACAGTTTCCAATGTATCACACAATATCTTACTTGGATCATTCCATAAAAACCCCAATTGTAAGTCAGTTCATAGCTTCCCTACCTGTCGTAGCCAATTGCTTCCTCCCATCCTAGCTCAGTTATCCATGTCCCCAGTAAGTATGTTGAAGCCTCTGAATTTCTGACCATCCTAATTCAATCCAATATAAAATAGGCTTTATTTTGGCCTGATCTCAAATTGGTGTGAGATCAAGTTCTGCATAGAGAGCCAACAGAGGTGGGCCGGGTTCCAGCCGTAACAGGCCCTTATTATGCAATTTTCCACTATATACTGCATATATAGGGTGCCATACCCCAGAGTTCTGCTCTATACAGAGCAGCATCTACTGTTCTGTTTGTACATTTTAAATATGTTACTGATACATTAGGAACACACTTTTTTGTTTGCCGTTTAGTACAGTCCTTGATGTTTGTGATAGACAAATACTGGCCTCCTTCCAACTAAGCTGTTCAATGAACTGTACTCCCAAGTAATCATATGTCTTACTCTTCTCATAAACTGACACACAGACAGTATTGTACACTTTTTTACCTAATCAGCTAATCCCAGAAGGCCTATCGAATCCCAGATTTCACTGGCAATAATGAACTTAGTTACCCGGTCAAAGGAGGTTTTCAAATCTTCTCAAAGTATCATTAATACCATGCAAGAACCCGGCATCGTTGAATTTGGCAAGACAGCATGCACAACTAAACTAAAAAGCAGAATCATGTATTGACATCTATAAAAAGGCTAAAGATTCTTAGTAGTAGCTGCATATGTCTGTAATTGGATCAAATGTTACTTAGGATGTCAGCAGCCAATCGTAATCCCACATCATGCCCAAAAGTATTGATTCTACTATACTTGTTGCATCTTGTCAAGCAAATATGTAGTTCTCCTCAAATAAAGTCCACAGCAATTAGGATTGGACCTCATCAAAATTCTTTCTATGATTAAAGACTATCCTGAAGGCTTAAAGAAAATCTTTCTCCTTGTAACTGCATCGCCTCTAGGGAATTCAACTTGGTACTTTCAAAATGAATGGATCCTCCACTTGAGCCTCTCATTGCAGCTGCTGTTGAAGGCAGCCTTTTAAGTCTCTATCACATGAGCACACAGAGCAAGTAAGTTACAAGTCCATCCGTTCTTTCTCACAAAGGTGGTTTTGGAATGTTATATTACCAAATCATTACACTTAGTTTTCTTTAGTGATGCAGCTACTGAAACTGTCCATTGTTATTGAGCACATTTTAAAATTAAAATGTGCTTCATCAGGATTTTGTTTGTAAAGAATGGAATTCCAGCAAAGAAATTAAATACAATTTATTTGAGTACTTTATTAATTAATTTTCAAGTATGTACTTGAAGAATTGCATGTAATTCAGTCTTGTTTAAATTGATGTCGAATTTGTAGATAATTCAAATCCATAAATTATCTAAATTCACAAATGGCAAATCATCAGATAAAGAGGATGGAGGCCATACAGTTCAACATAACCAGGAGGATTGACGGCCCTTAATACACCGCTAGGTGCTCAACAGTCACAAATTGAAGGTAATCAGTACATAATCTTAAAAAAAGACTGTCAAAGAGAAGTCTCTGAGCTATATTAAAGCATTTCAGTCACTGCTTCATTCATCTCTGTTTACCTTCCAGTTCACTTGGCTATTAGTCTGTAAATTGGTGTATCGCATCCAAACACTGTAGTATAAAATCTCTTCATTTCCATTTTTTATGCAGTAAGTTCACTTAACGATATAGAAAGGTCTGCTTATCTGTAGCAAGTATCTTTTCTTCTAGGGCGAACCTAAAGAAATCACTAAAACTATTGAAAATGACTTTTGGTATTGGCTAATATTTCCCGTTGTCTCCACTATTACAATGCTACCCAAGCCAATGATATATTTAAATTGGTCTAAATATAGTTATGTTTTACATGTCATCATCCTGGGGAACTCAGTCAAAGTGAAAGAGAACCAATCAAGGAATACTAAAATCACGCAGGCATGTTAACTACATACACTATGTAAGTACTTAAAAATATTTCATGTGGCTTAGTGACTGAAAAGCAAGAAGGAGTTCTACTAATAATGCAGTGTGTTAACGGTTTGTTTCATCTTCATGTTGTGAGAAATAGAAATGCCACCATTTTTAGTACCTCTCTAAAAAGACTGTCATCATGTTACTAAAAATATTATCTTGTTGCAAAAAATAAATGTAATCCTCATCTGGCACCCTTGCACACAGCGAAACCGGAGGCACAAACTGCTAAGCCCTTACCTGAAGGGAAGAGAGACTACTACCGCTTGCCGGGGCTTCGGTGGGAGCCGCCACCGCCAGGAGTCCACAAACTACATTACCCAGCGTCCTTTGCGGCACGCATCACGCTACCGCATCTGAGACGCGCCAGGACGCCACAGAAGGCACACAAAAGGAAGCGAGACCCCTAGCTGGAGCGGGAGTCCTTTTGCACCCTTGCACACAGCGAAACCGGGGGCATCAACTGCTAAGCCCTTACCTGAAGGGAAGAGAGACTACTACCGCTTGCCTGTGCTTTGATGGGAGCCGCCACCGCCAGGAGTCAACAAACTACTTAACCCAGCGTCCTTTGCGGCGCGCAACACGCTACCGTGTCTGAGACCCGCCAGGACGCCACAGGAGGCACAAAAGGAAGCGAGAGCCCCGCGTCGCGAGAAGCCCGGGACAAGGGCGGGGCCGTCTGCGGCCATAGGAGGCCGGGCCGGGCCATTTCCCTTGGTTTCCAAGTGAAAGACTTGTGACTAACAAGACTAGGTACGCCACACTGCTGAGATTGTGTTACCAGTTATCGATTCTTTATCGTTATTGATACTAGCTTTTGTTAGACTATAAGAGGGGGTGAGAGGATATTTTGTATTATGCTGCTCCTATTGGTAGATTAGCTCAAAGTATTTTCCCCCGGCTCCTGATACTGTTCATCATAGGTGCTACCGATTCGTATTTTAACATGTCTATTAACCAGTACCTAAATTAACATGAGTAAGCACAAATGCCTAGCAGGAACCCTCGATGGCTTTATTTTAAGAGCTGAATCACTTTTAAGCCACAAAATTGCTCTCGCTGAAAGGAGGTTATCTTTGGATCCATCTAAGTTACAAACCTATAGCGATTCTGGCACACCAGCTCTTATAGATGTATCGCATAAATCAACGAGCGAGCATATTACATCCCCCGTGCATTTAGTAGAGGATCCTAGGTCGGAACATGTTTCAATTAATGGTAGAAATCAGTCGGAGTCAGATGAGCTCCCAGCTCCTCCGATGGTAACTAGACAGCGTGGGACAAGACAAGGGACGCAGGAAAAAAGCAAATCAAAGTCTTTATCTCAAGGGAGGAGAACCTATAATAAAAAGGGAGGTGTGGGTGGGACCAAAGAGCGCCCTGTAAAACATGCAGGATTAACTGACCAATATGAGTACAGGAAGTAGATCTTTTGGAAATCAAACAGAAATAGCCTACTCTCCTCCTCCAAATGGAGCAGACAGTATGGTGGAAAGTCTGGAACTTATTGTTGTAGATATTTTTAAGTCCACCTTAGAATCTGTACAGGTGCAAATAAACAATCTCATGACTACTAGACTGAAGGACCTGGATGACAAAACTAACGATATAAACCAGGCTGTTGCTAAATTAGACATTATGATCAAAGAGGGGAGAGAGGATTTTGAGAATTGTACCAAACTACTTGCTGATCAAATAACAAGTTATGGTAAATGCAAAGAAGTGAGCCTAAAGAGGAATACTTTGGCTCCGATAGGACCAGATACTATCCCTGAAATAGATGTTGTAGAAGGGAGAGTCCAAACACTAAAAGAAAAAGAACAGCAAAGTAACGCCCCTGACCCAGGTGAAATAAGGACTGGTCAGACTATAGGGAGACAAGTTCATTCCAGTAATTGTAACCTAGCAGTACCCACATCAAATCTCCATGACCTTAAGGTAACCCCCAACAGTGACAACTTAAGACTGCCCCCAGCTGCATGCCCAAATGTTCGAATATTAACTGGCGTACCTGCCTTAACCGCATCGCTGCTGCGGCGATTTTTGCGCTGTGCGGCTTTTTTTAAAAAGCCGCGTTACATGACGAGCTCAGCTCGTCATCAGCACACGCCACCCGTGGCTGATGACGAGCTGAGCTCGTCATCAGCAGCGAAGGGGTTAAAAAGAGATCAATCTGAAACATGGTTCCATCTCAGGAATAAGGTTATGGATTGGCTCCAAAAATATAAAGGATTCAGCCCACAAAAAATTGGTGAGATTAACATGGTTCGTAGGGTGGGCTGGGTAGGAGAAAAGAGGAAAGATATTGATGGGGACTGCATAGTTGTAAATTTTAAACGTCCCAATACAGTCGGCCACCTGTTGAGGGTATGTGACGTGACCCAGAAAGCCCATACGAATATCCATGCTCTTCCACTGGGATATTTTTACAGACCCACTAGTGAGAGAATTTGTAAGAATCCTGAAACTCCTTTTCCTCTCCATACTTTCAATAGATTCCAAGATTTATCAACTCTGGAAGCGGTTGACTGACTACTGTTAACAACGGTCACAGGTGGTGGTCTAGAGCTTGTCCCTAAAGAGATAGGGGAACAAGAGATAAATGTTCCACTAGTAACCCCACCACAAATTTATGTCCAGGAGTTGGAGATTGAAGAATTGGGAGAAGTGGTCATAGAGAGTCAAAAAAGATCACTGGCTAGGGTCGGTGATGGAATATTAGTTGGAGCAAACTTTTGTATCAATTACATAATTGTAGATGGCCAGCAAATAGATAATAGTGGTGGCATTTCCTCAAACTAAAAATTAATATCATGGAACATAGCGGGGTTATCAAAATAAATAATTGACCCAGATTGGTGTAATTACATAGAATCCAGTGACATCTTCCTTCTGCAGGAAACCTGGGCGCTAAGTACGCCGCATACAGTAGGATATAAGACCTTCAATATTGAAGCAGTCCCCTCTGTCAGAGGCAGGCCCTCGGGGGGGACTCACAATATGGGTAAAAATAACACTTGAGGTCCGTATAACAATATTAGATACTGATTCAGTGGACATACTTGGTCTAAAAGTTATTACGAACGAAGGTAGGGTGCTATATCTATTTAATATTTACAATAGACCCTCCCTTCCGTCCAAGGAGTCAGTGACATTGGAAAAGTTGGATAACTTCTTAAATAGTATGGAAGAGAAACCAAGCATGATACTAGGTGGAGACCTGAATTGTAATTATGATCCAATCATGGTGATGTTTTTGATGAGGAGGATAGGGCTAATAATATTCCCCTATTAGATAACATTGAATCGGTGCATTGTACTGTACTGGCTGTCCAAATCATGAGGTTGACTGCCGCGTGCGGTCTGAGGGCATGCAATGGCCGTCTTCCATCAGACCTATTAAAGGCTTCGACCTTTGTAAGGAACAACCCACAAAGTAAAATTGATTACATATTTGTCTCCTTGGATATTTGGCCTTACTTAACTGACCTAGAGATTATGCCTAGGTTTGAAAGTGACCACCGTCGACTCCAATTGTTATTTGCTCCCAGCTTACTTTCCTGTGCAAGTACTGAGAATAAGGTATCTGACTCACTAAATATTAACAACGATGTTCTACTGGCTAGCAATTTATTTATTTATTTTATTTTGTGTATTTTGTAAAGCGCAACAGCTGGCCCAACGGGGCGTCCCGGCGCTGATGAATCATGGAACTTTGGAGGCTAGGCACCAATGGGGCATTATATGGGGAAGAGATGTGTTTTCAGGGACTTTCGGAATGCTAATTCGGTTTGGCAGGCTCGTAATGCAACCGGGAGGTTATTCCAACACCGAGTGGCACAGACCTCGAATGTTTTCCCTCCGGCGCGAGTACGTTTAAATCTAGGGGTTTCCAGCAGAAGTAGGGAATTTGAGCGTAATGTCCTGGTGTTGACATACGGTCTCAGAGTGCTTTTCAGATGGGCCGAGCCTTTGCCCTTGGAGGCCCGGAAAGCCAGGGTCATGGCCTTAAAAATACATCTCTTGGAAATGGGGAGCCAGTGGAGTTTTCGGAGGTGTGGGGTGATGTGATGTCTGGCAGGAATTCTCTCCACCAGCCGAGCAGCAGCATTCTGGACAGTCTGTAGCTTGTGGCATAGGCCTGCTGTGATGCCAAGGTATAGTGCGTTGGCGTAGTCCAGGTGAGATATTATCAGGGCTTGTACCACAGTCTTACGGCAGTCCATCGGCAGGTAGTTGATGAGCCGTCTAATTGTCTTGATCTTAGCAAAGCAGGATGCTGCTACTGTTTGAACCTGGGCGTTAAAACTGAGATGATTATCCCAGCGCACTCCCAGGTTTCTCACCGAGTCTTTAGGCGTGGGGGCATGGCTGAGATCATCCGGCCACCATAAATTAGAATCAAGAGGGGATGATGAGTTAAAAAACAGAATCTCTGTCTTTCCAGCGTTGAGTCGGAGGGAATTGGAGTCCATCCAGCTAGAGATGTCTCTTAGACAGTTTTTCAATGGGTCGAAGGCAGAGGCAGTGGGGGTATCAAAAGTGAAGAGTAACTGAATGTCGTCAGCGTAGGAGGTGGATTTAATCCCAGTTTGCGCAATCAGTTTAGCCAAGGGGGAGAAGTAAACGTTGAACAAGAGCGGGCTCAAGGAGGAGCCCTGTGGGACTCCCCATTTAAGTGGTCTAGCGGTGGAGGTGTAGGGAGGGGTGTATACCTACTGAGTACGGTCACCCAGGTAGGAAGAGAGCCATCTCAACACTGTACCGCCGATACCCAGGTCTCCCAGCCTTCTCAGCAGGATCTTATGAGAGACGGTGTCAAATGCTGCTGAGAGATCCAGCAGCACTAACACCGCCCTCGACCCTCGATCCAGCGTCCATCTCACCGAGTCAGCCATTTCGACAAGGGCCGACTCCGTGCTGTGGCCCGATCGAAAGCCGTGCTGAGAGTCATGCAGGAGCCCATGGGATTCGATGTAGTTGGCAAGCTGGGCGTGCACCAGTTTTTCCAGGATCTTAGCTGGGGCAGGCAGGAGAGAGATGGGCCTGTAGTTACTAGGGTTATCTGGGTCAAGATCAGGTTTCTTAAGGATGGGGACTAGGGACGCGTGCTTCCATTTTGCGGGAAAAATACCCGTTCTCATGGATTCGTTCCAGATATGGTTAAGGAATGGATTGAGCAGGGGTGCCAGTTTTTTATATTGTTTGGCTGGCAAAGGGTCCTTGGGGGAGCCAGATTTACAGTTGAGTAATTCTACCAGTGTGTCAGCCTCAGAGATATCTGCAAATTCTAGCAATGAGGGTGACTGTAGCGGGTACGTAGTAGATTCCTCAACCGACCCTTCACTACTGGTGATGGGAAAGGAGGAGTAAATAGCCTGGATTTTTTCTTCAAAGAATTGTGAAAGTTTATCACACAGAGACTGGGAGGCTGGTTGAGTTCGAGTCAGAGCGCTGGGGTCCGTGAAGGATCTGACTATGTTGAAAATCTCCCTGGCGCCGTTACTGGCATGTTTAATTCTGGAAGCCAGGAAGTCCCTTTTATGATCCTCAATCATTCTGCGGTATTCTTTGAGAGCTGTTTTATAGGTGATTTTACTGTCGAGGGAATAGTTCTGCCTCCAGGAGCGTTCGAGGGCTTTGCATGATGCCTTTTTCTGGCGAAGCATGTCAGAGTACCAGGGTGCGGATGGTGTGGCCCTGTAGGTTTTGATGGGTTTGAGAGGGGCCATAGCCTCTAGGGCTTGGCCGATCCAGGCGTCGAAATGGTCAATACCACCATCCGGATCAGATGATGGGGAGGGTAGAAAATTATTTTGGTGTTCCTGGAGCGTTTCAAGGGTGATACGACTCCAGTTTCTGCCTGATACTTTGGGGGCGATGGTAGGTCTGATAGAACGGGAGATGACGATCTCAAAAGGGATGAGAAAGTGGTCTGACCAGGTGACCGGGATGGGAGAGGCTACCAGAATGCTAGGTAGGTTGGAACAAATCAGGTCAAGGGTATGTCCCGCTTTGTGAGTGGGGGAATCTATTTTTTGCTCTAGATTGCAGGTCGCCAGTGTAGAAATAAAATTATTGCTGTGCGAGCATGATTCATCGTTTACGTGAAGGTTAAAATCTCCTAAAGCGGTGAAGTTGGTGTAGCGAGTGCTAAGCTGGATGATGTAATCCGTCAAGGCCGGCAGGTGGGAGAGGTTGGAATGGGGAGGGCGGTAGATAAGTATTCCAGAGCAGGAGGTGGACGAGGAAAAATGGATAGTAAAAGGTAGACCCTCTATGCAGTCAATAGGGTCATATGTAGGGAAGGAAGCCGTCCATTTGGATTTATGGATTAAGGCAACACCACCCCCCTGTTTACCGTTTGGCCTATTGGCGCAGGCGATGCAGTAGCCGTCCGGTAAGGCAAGGGTAATGGTGGGGTTAGTGGTCTCATTCAACCAGGTTTCAGTTAAGAAAAGCAGATCCCAGTTGTTGTCCTGGAGGGACTGCCAGATGTCGATAGCATGTTTGTTCAGAGACCTGCAGTTAATCAGTGCCGCTCTGAGGGCGAGAGAAGGGTCGGCTCCATGAGAGGAAGCAGAGCACCGAGCGAGGGCCGGGCCAAGAGTTGAGTTCAGAGAGGGTAGTGAGAACTGGCAGGTTTCACATACGTAAACGTGGCTCTGGGCGTCCGGGATAGACCAGAGGCAGGTAGGGCAAGGAGGGGGTCTCAGAGAAAGCAACATGGTCCGAGAATGGATTGTGGGGGTAGTGCTGGTGAATCGGGCAGGGGAACCGGCCCCGGTCGCGTCATGATCGCGGACGAGCGCAGACGAGCTTGCCTTAAGCGCGCCTTCGGCGCGCAATCGGCGCGCCCGCTGCGCTCGTCCGCTGCGCTTCCGGTAGATACACATGTATAAAGTGAGGGGGCGTGGCCTCGAAGTGGGCGTGTCCCTGTCGCAACGAGGACAATGGCGGGAGAAGTGGATCGGCGATTTCGCCCGTTTCTAGCGCTCGTTTTTGATGCAGAAGGGTACCTGCACACTGTACTCGTGTGTCAGGAAGTGAAGGTGGGTGCAGGTTAAAAACACAGAAATGCAGTTTTTAAAATGAAGAGCTGCGCAAAATTCTAACTGCTCCCAGCTGTGCCTCAGGAGGTTCCGTAATTAATCTGCCGCGCTAGTGATCAGCGCGCTATTTCTAGGGCTTGCAGGGGGCGTGGCCTCGAAGTGGGCGTGTCCCTGTCGCAACGAGGACAATGGCGGGAGAAGTGGATCGGCGATTTCGCCCGTTTCTAGCGCTCGTTTTTGATGCAGAAGGGTACCTGCACACTGTACTCGTGTGTCAGGAAGTGAAGGTGGGTGCAGGTTAAAAACACAGAAATGCAGTTTTTAAAATGAAGAGCTGCGCAAAATTCTAACTGCTCCCGGCTGTGCCTCAGGAGGTTCCGTAATTAATCTGCCGCGCTAGTGATCAGCGCGCTATTTGTAGGGCTTGCAGGGGGCGTGGCCTCGAAGTGGGCGTGTCCCTGTCGCAACGAGGACAATGGCGGGAGAAGTGGATCGGCGATTTCGCCCGTTTCTAGCGCTTGTTTTTGATGCAGAAGGGTACCTGCACACTGTACTCGTGTGTCAGGAAGTGAAGGTGGGTGCAGGTTAAAAACACAGAAATGCAGTTTTTAAAATGAAGAGCTGCGCAAAATTCTAACTGCTCCCGGCTGTGCCTCAGGAGGTTCCGTAATTAATCTGCCGCGCTAGTGATCAGCGCGCTATTTGTAGGGCTTGCAGGGGGCGTGGCCTCGAAGTGGGCGTGTCCCTGTCGCAACGAGGACAATGGCGGGAGAAGTGGATCGGCGATTTCGCCCGTTTCTAGCGCTCGTTTTTGATGCAGAAGGGTACCTGCACACTGTACTCGTGTGTCAGGAAGTGAAGGAAGGTTCAGGTTAAAAACACAGAAATGCAGTTTTTAAAATGAAGAGCTGCGCAAAATTCTAACTGCTCCCGGCTGTGCCTCAGGAGGTTCCGTAATTAATCTGCCGCGCTAGTGATCAGCGCGCTATTTGTAGGGCTTGCAGGGGGAGTGGCCTCGAAGCAATAACCGACAATCGCTAAAAGGGGCCCATATATTGGAGCACGGAAAAGTGCTAGCAGGCATTTACTTACTCCTAGCTGACACTTTTTCAAGTTATATAAGTACATCATTGGAGGGCAATATCTTTATTGAACTACACAATGGGTTTTTTATATCTCTAATGTCATTGGTATCGAAAATGCCAAAAAAAAACACCAAAAGACAAATAATTTATCATACAGTAAACCATGGTATGGTAAGGATTGCAGTTCTGGCAAGGCTAGACTTTCATTCGCAATAAAAAGTAAATCCCCAGAAGAGATTAAGGTGGCAAAAAAAAGAATATAAGAAGATTCAAGCGAAAGCGAGAAGAAACTGGGATGAGGAAAGTTGGTCAGACTTGTTAATGGCAGCTAAAAGTATGGATCAAGCTGGGTTTTGGAGATTGGTGGCGAATGGGAACCACATAGGATGAGTGGTCAAGGATGTGTACCTTGATGAACTGACCTGGGTTGATCACTTCTCACATCTTTATAAAGCGCCAGAGTATACAGGGGCTCGGGAAAAGGATGTACCTTGGCTTACCCTCAGTGAAAGTATGTCAGAGTTTGATATAGAGTAAACTGAGCTAGCTATTAATGCAGTAAAAAATGGCAAGGCACCAGGCTTAGATAAAGTCCCAGGCGATTTATATAAACATGAAATCAGCGTCTGGGCAACTTATATTAACCATTTGTGTAATATACTAGCAGCTGGTGCAGATTTTCCGGATAGTTGGAAGGGTGCGGAAATAGTTTTAATTCTCAAAAAGGGCGACAGGACTGTGCCATCCAATTATCGCCCGATTAGTTTAATGGATATTTTACAAAAAATATACGCAAGGCATATTTTAACTCGCATGAATTCATGGATGGAAGAATCTGGTTTTAGGTGTAGAGTAAGCACTATTGATCAAGTTTTTAGATTTGGTTGCCTATATTGGAAGTATGTACAAATAAGGTAAGGGCACCTTTATGTTGCTTTTGAAGACCTCAGGGCTGCATTTGATTTAGTTTCATGCGACCTTTTATGAGAGTCTTTATATTCACAAGGGTTACCAGCCTGTCTGCACCAACAGATCATAAGGTTGCATGCAAATAATTTTGCAAAAGTGTGATGGGGACCAAACGGCAAACTAACACAACCTATACCGATTGAGCGTGGAGTCCGCCAAGGATGTGTGCTGGCTCCTACGCTATTCTCACTGTTCGTCAATGATATCCCGTCTCACTTGGAGGGTTCTAATAATGATTCCCCCAAGCTGAATGGAGAAAGGGTTTCTGCCCTTTTATTTGCAGACGATACAATATTAATTTCCCAAACTCCCAGAGGCCTGCAATCCCTTTTACATTCATTCCAATTATATTGCAACAACAAGGGCCTAGAGATTAACACTAAGACCAAATGTATGGCTATAAACTCCCATAACATTTTTAGTGGCAACCTGTCAAATGCTCAAAAATTAGAATCTGTTCAGAACTTCACCTACCTGGGAGTTTCCCTGGATTCAAAATTTTCATGGAAAACCCAAGTAAGGAAGAGTAAAATAATACTCACACAGAACACCATACCGATTTTTAAAAAGCACGGTGCGAGCTTTAGTAAAGCTGTTACCCTGGCATTGGAAGTTTTTAAGTATAAGGCCCAGTCCTCAGAGTTGCATGGGGCCGAAATATGGGGGCCTATGTCTAGGAACGCTTTCACAATTAGTGAAAATAAATTTTATAGGAGCGTCCTAAAGTTGCCAAAAAGCACTCCACTGATACCATTAATGTTAGACCTAAACATGAAGCGCACAGATCATTATGCAATCCTACGGCCACTATCTTTTTGGGTGAGGCTCTGGTGTACACCAGAGCTATTAGACTATAGAAATGGACTACAAGAAATATTGACATTTGGATCTGTTGAATGCTATTGTTTGGTTAAAACATGTCCGCACATGGTTAAACAGAATTGGGTTGCCTTAGTTTTGGGAAGACCCCTTAAGGTTGACGCAAAGCTCAAAATAATTGTTGAAAACAACTTTTTGGGGTTATATTGCACACAGCTTCATCAACGAGCGCACTGGCGGTGCGTTGAAAAGCATTTTCTTGATTTTAGGGATATTCCCTGTTTTGAGGACTTCCTAGATGAGGTCTAACCACCACTCGCTAAAAGTTTATACATGAAGTTTAGGTATGGAATGTTTAAAATCAACACAACTTTAGCCAGGTGGTCGATGACAAGTGAAGCGAGAACTAATGAGTTATGCACACTGTGTCAAAATTGTACTATAGAGGATGAAAAAACACATCCTCTTTTTTCTGTCCAGCTTACGAGACAGCCAGGAAAAATGGATAAAGCCATTGTGCAACATTTCAGGAGTGCGATCATGCAGAGAGGCGTTCAGGATTATTAAGACGGATACTAGACAAGTGATCGTCTTTTGTGTTAGCAGATTTTTATTTGCAATAAGTTTTGTACGCAATAAGAAGGGCTTAAATTTATAAAAGTGATTTGAATCTAGCCTGTTACAGACACTCCTTAGGCGGAAGCCGGGAGGTACGATCGCCGTTTTTAAAGCACTGAAATTGAAAATCTGTTTTAAAATTACCTGTTGTTGCACGTTTCCTCGAGCCCTCCCCCCTCCTTAGAGCTGCTCTCACACACCGCGCAGCCGATCTTAACGCTTCCGCGGGCCTGTCAACAATTTGCCACCATCAATCAGGGAAGTGAAGCCAGGCCCACCGCCCTTAGGCCACGCCCCCCCGGAGACTATATAAGACGCGCTAATTCACAAGCCCGCATTAGCCTGTTACAGACACTCCTGAGTCGGAAGCTGGGCGGTACGATCGCCGTTTTTAAGCACTGAAATTGAAAATTTGTTTTAAAATTACCTGTTGTTGCACATTTCCTCGAGCACTCCCCCCCTCCTTAGAGCTTCTCTCACACACCGCGCAGCCGATCTTAACGCTGCCGCGGGCCTGTCAACAATTTACCGCCATCAATCAGGGAAGTGAGGCCACGCCCACCACCTTTAGGCCACGCCCCCTGGAGACTATATAAGACGCGCTAATTCACAAGCCCGCATTAGCCTGTTACAGACACTCCTGAGGCGGAAGCCGGGAGGTACGATCGCCATTTTTAAAGCACTGAAATTGAAAATCTGTTTTAAAATTACCTGTTGTTGCACATTTCCTCGAGCACTCCCCCCTCCTTAGAATTGCTCTCACACACCGCGCAGCCGATCTTAACGCTGCCGCGGGCCTGTCAACAATTTGCCACCATCAATCAGGGAAGTGAGGCCACGCCCACCGCCCTTAGGCCACGCCCCCCTGGAGACTATATAAACGTGCTAATTCACAAGCCCGCATTAGCCTGTTAAAGACACTCCTGAGGCGGAAGCCGGGAGGTACGATCGCCGTTTTTAAAGCACTGAAATTGAAAATCTGTTTTAAAATTACCTGTTGTTGGACATTTTCTCGAGCACTCCCCCCTCCTTAGAGTTGCTCTCACAACCCGCGCAGCCGATCTTAACGCTGCAGCGGGCCTGTCAACAATTTGCCGCCATCAATCAGGGAAGTGAGGCCAGGCCCACCGCCCTTAGGCCGCACCCCCCCCTGGAGACTATATAAGACGCGCTAATTCACAAGCCCGCATTAGCCTGTTACAGACACTCCTGAGGCGGAAGCCGGGAGGTACGATCGCCGTTTTTAAAGCACTGAAATTGAAAATCTGTTTTAAAATTACCTGTTGTTGCACATTTCCTCAAGCACTCCCCCCTCCTTAGAGCTGCTCTCACACACCGCGCAGCCGATCTTAACGCTGCCGCAGGCCTGTCAACAATTTGCCGCCATCAATCAGGCAAGTGAGACCACGCCCACCACCCTTAGGCCACGCCCACTGGAGAATATATAAGACGCGCTAATTCACAAGCCCGCATTAGCCTGTTACAGACACTCCTGAGTCGGAAGCTGGGCGGTACGATCGCCGTTTTTAAGCACTGAAATTGAAAATTTGTTTTAAAATTACCTGTTGTTGCACATTTCCTCGAGCACTCCCCCCCTCCTTAGAGCTGCTCTCACACACCGCGCAGCCGATCTTAACGCTGCCGCGGGCCTGTCAACAATTTCCCGCCATCAATCAGGGAAGTGAGGCCACGCCCACCGCCCTTAGGCCACGCCCCCCTGGAGACTATATCAGACGCGCTAATTCACAAGCCCACATTAGCCTGTTACAGACACTCCTGAGGCGGAAGCCGGGAGGTACGATCGCCATTTTTAAAGCACTGAAATTGAAAATCTGTTTTAAAATTACCTGTTGTTGCACATTTCCTCGAGCACTCCCCTCTCCTTATAGCTGCTCTCACACACCGCGCAGCCGATCTTAACGCTGCCGCGGGCCTGTCAACAATTTACCGCCATCAATCAGGGAAGTGAGGCCACGCCCACCGCCTTTAGGCCACGCCCCCTGGAGACTATTTAAGACGCGCTAATTCACAAGCCCGCATTAGTCTGTTACAGACACTCCTGAGGCGGAAGCCGGGAGGTACGATCGCCATTTTTAAAGCACTGAAATTGAAAATCTGTTTTAAAATTACCTGTTGTTGCACATTTCCTCGAGCACTCCCCCCTCCTTAGAATTGCTCTCACACACCGCGCAGCCGATCTTAACGCTGCCGCGGGCCTGTCAACAATTTGCCACCATCAATCAGGGAAGTGAGGCCACGCCCACCGCCCTTAGGCCACGCCCCCCTGGAGACTATATAAACGTGCTAATTCACAAGCCCGCATTAGCCTGTTAAAGACACTCCTGAGGCGGAAGCCGGGAGGTACGATCGCCGTTTTTAAAGCACTGAAATTGAAAATCTGTTTTAAAATTACCTGTTGTTGGACATTTTCTCGAGCACTCCCCCCTCCTTAGAGTTGCTCTCACAACCCGCGCAGCCGATCTTAACGCTGCAGCGGGAGTGTCAACAATTTGCCGCCATCAATCAGGGAAGTGAGGCCACGCCCACCGCCCTTAGGCCGCAGCCCCCCCTGGAGACTATATAAGACGCGCTAATTCACAAGCCCGCATTAGCCTGTTACAGACACTCCTGAGGCGGAAGCCGGGAGGTACGATCGCCGTTTTTAAAGCACTGAAATTGAAAATCTGTTTTAAAATTACCTGTTGTTGCACATTTCCTCGAGCACTCCCCCCTCCTTAGAGCTGCTCTCACACACCGCGCAGCCGATCTTAACGCTGCCGCAGGCCTGTCAACAATTTGCCGCCATCAATCAGGCAAGTGAGACCACGCCCACCACCCTTAGGCCACGCCCACTGGAGAATATATAAGACGCGCTAATTCACAAGCCCGCATTAGCCTGTTACAGACACTCCTGAGTCGGAAGCTGGGCGGTACGATCGCCGTTTTTAAGCACTGAAATTGAAAATTTGTTTTAAAATTACCTGTTGTTGCACATTTCCTCGAGCACTCCCCCCCCTCCTTAGAGCTGCTCTCACACACTGCGCAGCCGATCTTAACGCTGCCGCGGGCCTGTCAACAATTTCCCGCCATCAATCAGGGAAGTGAGGCCACGCCCACCGCCCTTAGGCCACGCCCCCCTGGAGACTATATCAGACGCGCTAATTCACAAGCCCGCATTAGCCTGTTACAGACACTCCTGAGGCGGAAGCCGGGAGGTACGATCGCCATTTTTAAAGCACTGAAATTGAAAATCTGTTTTAAAATTACCTGTTGTTGCACATTTCCTCGAGCACTCCCCTCTCCTTATAGCTGCTCTCACACACCGCGCAGCCGATCTTAACGCTGCCGCGGGCCTGTCAACAATTTACCGCCATCAATCAGGGAAGTGAGGCCACGCCCACCGCCTTTAGGCCACGCCCCCTGGAGACTATATAAGACGCGCTAATTCACAAGCCCGCATTAGCCTGTTACAGACACTCCTGAGGCGGAAGCCGGGAGGTACGATCGCCATTTTTAAAGCACTGAAATTGAAAATCTGTTTTAAAATTACCTGTTGTTGCACATTTCCTCGAGCACTCCTCCCTCCTTAGAATTGCTCTCACACACCGCGCAGCCGATCTTAACGCTGCCGCGGGCCTGTCAACAATTTGCCACCATCAATCAGGGAAGTGAGGCCACGCCCACCGCCCTTAGGCCACGCCCCCTGGAGACTATATAAACGTGCTAATTCACAAGCCCGCATTAGCCTGTTAAAGACACTCCTGAGGCGGAAGCCGGGAGGTACGATCACCGTTTTTAAAGCACTGAAATTGAAAATCTGTTTTAAAATTACCTGTTGTTGCACATTTCCTCGAGCACTCCCCCCTCCTTAGAGCTGCTCTCACACACCGCGCAGCCGATCTTAACGCTGCCGCGGGCCTGTCAACAATTTGCCGCCATCAAATAGGGAAGTGAGGCCACGCCCACCGCCCTTAGGCTACGCCCCCCTGGATACTATATAAGACGCGCTAATTCACAAGCCCGCATTAGCCTGATACAGACACTCCTGAGACGGAAGCCGGGAGGAACAATCGCCGTTTTTAAAGCACTGAAATTGAAAATCTGTTTTAAAATTACCTGTTGTTGCACATTTCCTCGAGCACTCCCCCCTCCTTAGAGCTGCTCTCACACACCGCGCAGCCGATCTTAACGCTGCCGCGGGCCTGTCAACAATTTGCCGCCATCAATCAGGGAAGTGAGGCCACGCCCACCGCCCTTAGGCTACGCCCCCCTGGATACTATATAAGACGCGCTAATTCACAAACCCGCATTAGCCTGATACAGACACTCCTGAGGCGGAAGCCCGGAGGTACAATCGCCGTTTTTAAAGCACTGAAATTGAAAATCTGTTTTAAAATTACCTGTTGTTGCACAGTTCCTCGAGCACTCCCCCCTCCTTAGAGCAGCTCTCACACACCGCGCAGCCGATCTTAATGCTGCCACGGGCCTGTCAACAATTTGCCGCCATCAATCAGGGAAGTGAGGCCACACCCACCGCCCTTAAGCGACGCCCCTTCCACTGTCCCCAAAAGGATGTGCCTCAGCCGAACGGGCAGCAGACACGCGCTGCGGGCGCGCCAAAGGTGCGCCAAAGGTAAGCTCGTCTGCGCCCGTCGCGCCAGTACGAGCCCAGGGCCCAGTCTCCCTGTTCCTCTCGTTTCATCCCCCATTACCTACTCAACAGACACTCTTCGGAAACTGGCAACAAGCACCCCGGACCTCTGTCTTCACTCAATTTCTCCCGATGAGCATCATAACAAATGCAATCACTGTGCATACAAACTCACTCCGCAATCATCCCCCAAAGTGAGGACAATCAAAATGGCTCTGCTCAACTGCAGATCACTCCCCAAGCACAGCACGGAAATAAACCTACTAATTCTGAATAACGACATTGAAGTGCTGTTCCTCAGGGAAACGTGGATCAATTCCGCATCCGACCCAGACATAGTCCAAGCCCTCCCTCCGGGCTATACAATTAAACATCTGGACAGACCGCAAGGATCAGGAGGCGGATTAGCAATAATCACCAAAGCCCACCTCACCTGCCATCTTAAGGACAGTCCAGCCCTTAACTGTGAAAACGCTCACTTTTCCCTACATCTCTCCCCGGAAAAAACTCTGTCGGGTCTACTCATATACCGACCCCCGGGACCTCTTGGATAGTTCCCTAACTCTCTGGTAGAGACTGCCACCTCCCTTGCCTGTTTATCTTCCAACTTTACAGTGCCAGGAGACCTCAACATCCACTTCGATGACCCAGGGAACAAAATAGCGGGAGACCTCAAAGAAGATCTCTCAGCACTCAGCCTCTCCCTGAAAAACCTCCTGCCCACTCATAAAAAGGGCCACCTTTTGGACCCTATCTTTTCAAATATCCAAGAACTCTCCACATCCTCTCCCCTACCCATCCCCTGGACAGATCACCACCTTATCTTCCTCAAAATCCCAATAGCCAGTCAAATCAGCACCAGCCTTCCACCCCAAGCGCATCCGCGCCCGTGGAACAAACTAAACACGGATGCCTGGACTCACCAGCTCATAGCCTCCACCCCTACCTTGAATCCGGATCCCTCACTAGCAGACATCCAATTCCGAGATTGGATAGAATCGTCTCTGGACGCGGATCTCCCCGTCAAACAGCTCCCTAGTAAGAGAAATTCGTACAAATCCCCCTGGTTCACTTCGGAACTACGAGATCTCCGAAAAAGATGCAAAAAACTGGAACGTCTCTGGAGAAAAGATTGGAACCCTAACAACAAAGAAACCTATAAATCGGCCATGAAGCAATATAAAACTCTCATCAAAAATACACAAGCCTCGTCCTACCAAGAGAAAATCATAGCTGCCTCGAACTCCTCCAGGGAGACCTACCGTATAGTAAAAAGTCTCATAAAAGTCCCTGAACCGCAGCCGGCCGCTGAACCCACCGGTGCCAGGTGTACCCAACTCGCTGAGTTCTTCTCAGCCAAAATTCTAAAAATCATAATGACTTTCCCCAATACCTATCCCCCAACCGACCTCCCAGCTGGACCCATCGACCCAGACGCACCAACTCTGAAAGCCTTCCTCCCCGTCTCCTCCGAGAGGCTATTGGACACTCTAAATCGTGTGACGAGTGGCCACCCGGATGACCCAGCCCCCATGAGCAAACTCAAACTAGTAGCCCCCACTATATGCCCCCCATCTCACGAGGCTGATAAATGCCTCTCTCTCCAGCGGGATAGTCCCCGCCAGCTGGAAAAGTGCAATAGTTCGGGCACTCATAAAGAAACCTCACCTAGACCCCTTGGACCCTTCAAACTTCAGACCCATCTCCCTCCTCCCAGGCATCAGCAAAGTAGCAGAGAGAATTGTAAATGAACAGCTCTCAACATTCCTAGAGACTAACAACCTCCTTCGCCACTCGCAGACAGGGTTCAGACCTGGACAGGGGACTAACACCGCCCTTCTGGCCGTAACAGAGGAGACAAGGTCCATTCTGGATGCAGGAGGATCAGTGGCAGTGATCCTCCTGGACCTGAGTGCCGCCTTCAACGCGGTGGACCACACCATCCTTCTCCCCCGCCTCCGAAAAACTGGCATTTCGGAGACTGCCCTGGCATGGCTAAAATCATTCTTGGTACACAGGACCTTCCAAGTGGCCGACAGCCACGGTCACTCTAAATCTCTCCCCCTGAACTGTGGAGTCCCTCAGGGCTCCTCCCTGAGCCCCACACTTTTGAATGTTTACATGGCCCCTTTGGACGACATCGCCTCTCCATTCGGCATAAAGGTGGTCATGTACGCCGACGACACACAACTAGTCGTCTCCGTCAACCAGGCTGATCAATCAATGGAGAACCTAGTCTCCTGCCTGCACAATATATCTATATGGATGAGCGACTCCAGGCTCAAACTCAACGGAGAGAAATCCGAAATCATGCTTCTAGGCGACCCAAACAAACTCCCCAAATCCCTTGCCTGGCCAGCTAGCATGGACACCCCCCATACCAAAACAAGATATTAAAAGCCTGGGCTTTTGGCTAGACCAGGACCTCAGCTTCAGAGCCCAAGCAAGAAATACAGCCGGCACCTGCTGTGGGCTCATGCGAGCAGCCCGTAAGATCCTTCCGCTTATCCCCCGCAGTCTAGGAAAATTCTGATTCAGGACCTCATCATATCAAGATTAGACTACGGAAACGCCCTATACCTGGGTGCACCTGTAGCTGTCATAAAAAAACTTCAGCACGCCCAGAACACTGCAGAAAGACTACTGACGGGAACGAAATCTAGATGCTCAGCCAAACCCTCCCTCAAGGCGCTTCACTGGCTTCCCATTCAAGAACGCATCTCCTTCAAAGCTTTGTGCATCTCCCATAAAATCTTACAAGGCAAAGGTCCACCAATACTGAGACCTCTCATCAAGCCTCACAAATCAACCCGACAGCTCAGGTCGGACACCCTGTTTCTGGCAAGCGTCCCCAGAATAAGGAAAGCTCGCACTGGCGGCCGCCGCTTTTCTTATAACGCTCCCAAGCTCTGGAACAGCCTCCCCTTCAACATTCACAAAGAAAACAATCTACTCTCATTCCGCAGACTGCTGAAAACCTGGTTGTTCCACCACTAATCCATCCCCAGGAGTACTGTCAAGCTGTTACGTCAGCGCTGGGACCCCCGAGGGTAGCTACGCGCTCTAGAAATCCTTATTCAAAATCAAATCAATCTAATGTGCTCTGCTCTACTCTGATTTTAATAATTGTTTTCTATATACTTATGAATTTTATAGCGAATAGCATTTTGGAAATGGTGAAAGTAAATTTTATATATGCCTTCTTAACTAAATTATAGATTTTATTTATGATTTCCTAGCCGCACCAACAGCATCTGTAAAATTATTTGTTCCTCTATATTCAATACGAATTATGTATTGTTATTTACAAAACAAATCATGTACTGTTGTTTTATGTATCTTTAATGGCTCAATTGTGCCGAAATAAAGATTATAAATGAAATGAAATAAACATCTTGTTTCTTCCTTATCCTTCAGTTTTATTGTTCACATAACCTGGTAATACAACTACCTGCTCTTTTTGTTAACCGGAATTTTGTAAAAGAATCTTTCTTAATTCACTATCTATATATTAATCAAGATTAAAATCATGTTATCAAAAACATTGTGTTACAAAAAAATATCCTAGTCTTGTCATTCAATCCAATTGGAAGATAAGTATTTATTTAACCTGTTGGTCATATTATGTTCTTTTTTTTTGTAAAGTCTCAACATCACCTCCACAAACCTGTTTTACCAATTCTAAAAGTGTGAACTTTTTGACATATATCCTTTTTTGAGCTTTTTTAATAGCATTCACATACAGGATATTTTCAATTCAACTGATTGCTATATATATATATATATATATATATATATCTATATATCATTCGAGATGCCCCAGAACACAAGGACGCCACTCCAGGAAAGATGATTGACAAATCCTTTATTGCTGAGCCACGGAAAATATCCCCGTGAGGGATATTAAATTGAGGTCCGGTTTCCGGGTTTTGCCAAACCTTCCCCCTCCCATGATTAAGGTGCAGGCAGCACCGAAACGCGTCGGGACTTCATACCAGTTGGGGCTGTTTTCCGTGGCTCAGCAATAAAGGATTTGTCAATCATCTTTCCTGGAGTGGCGTCCTTGTGTTCTGGGGCATCTCGAATGATATATATATATATATATATATATATAATAGCAAAAGATACAAGTAGCCATTTGCAAACCATACAACAATTATATAACACCCATAATTCCCACCGTCTTTCGTAGCTTCCATGTAGCAATCAAGTCATGTTCTATACACAATATAAAACTGGTATACATTTGAACAATAAGGCTGATGGTCAATCAACATAGTTGTTGTCAGACTAGGGTATGTTGTGAGCAGCTTACCTCCTCCAGTCCCTTCTGCCTCCCCAAGTCCTTCACTCGATCTATCCCAGGTTGAGTGTAGGTTGAGTGTAGTGCAGGGTCCATCAGATCTTGTAACATTACCACATAGGCGAGAAGCGCATCAGGCAATTTTCATCATTCCTAGTCTTTCTCATGTGTTCTTCTTCTACCCCTGCACTCTCTCTCAAATTTCCCTCCCATTTCTCCCAGGTTGGAGATTTGCTGCTCATCCAGTGAATTACAATGTGTTGTTTTGCTACCATGAGTCCAACACCGTAAATCTCCTGTTAAGTTTTCGTTTGGAATTCTTGGGCAATAAGCCCAGGGGACATTTATTAATCCTCAGTGGGGTATCCCAGCCAGTGACGCAGTTAAGCTGCGCTAGAACATCTGCTCAATATGTCACCACTAATGAGCAGTATTACCATATGTAAGAAATCAGCCTCAGGGGCCGCACGTTTAGGCCATCGTGGTCACGTATATTATAAAGTGCAGTCTCTTAAGGGACAGAGAAGTCGTATGTATGAGGTTAAATTGAATTTGTTTAAACCTTGCACACATTGATACCCTAAGGGCTTCTTCATGAATATGTAGCCAATCTCTAGAGAACAGGGGTTCATCAGTAAGGTTTGCCATTTCTCCTCCACCCACAGCAGTTTGACACGTCTGTCTGCCCTTAGTGCTCGGTACAGGTGGTTCACACATCTACAACCACCTGCCATAGATAACATATTAACTAACATGTGGGTATATTCAGGAGCCTCCGGAAATGTAAGTCATAGCTACTGAGCCATTGCTGCAATCTTTGCATATTGAAGGCACTGTCCCAGGCCCAGAGCAAATGTCTCCATTTCATCTTGTAGCGTTCTGCATCTATCCTCAGAGTAAAGATCAGATAACATCAAATAGCCCCCTTTATGCAATTTCACTATAGACATCAGTTGTGCAACTTGAGGAAAATGATGTACATTCAGATGCTCCTGTTGTTTTGCCAATTGGAATGTTCTCTCCCACAGTCTGACCATCTCATGGATCAAATGAGGAAATGTATGTGGGAAGTTCCTATCTCGCATCAGTAATGTTCTTAGCTAATGTCCATCGTGGTTGCCTGCTAATAAGGACCTTTCCCAGTTGGACTAAGTATCCAGCCATTGTATGACATGTTTGAGCTGTGTTGCCAAATAATACAATTTAGGATCAGGGACCTCCAGTTCCTCTCGAGCCCACTCCCTTCGCAGTGTATCAAGCCCAACCCCATATTGTTTGCCGTTCCATAAAAGCTCTACCAGGAGTGAGTCCAGTTCTCTAAAAACTCTCCAGGGTAGCTCATAGAGTATCCCTTGCATTACACATAAACATCTTGGCAACACTGCCTTCTTAATCAGGGTGATTTTGCCCATCAAGGACAGCCTCTTGGTGTGCCAAAATTGAATGGAGCGAGGTAGTCCCTCTATCACCTGTCCCATATTCATCTCATACAAGCGCTTTTCCTCATGTGTTATATAAATCCCAAAAATGTTTACCTTGTCTATTGTCTAGGGTAGGTCAACATGTGAAATCGGATCTAGTGGACCCAGGTGGAATAGAAGGGATTTTGTTTGTTAATCCAGAGACCAGAGGCCTCCCAGAACTCGTCAGTTCACTCAACATCAGCGGGACCGAAGCACCCAGTCATCTCAAATATATCATAGCGTTGTCTGCATATAGAGAAAGTAGATGCTCAGTTGCGCCAATCCTTATAACCCAGCCCGACAGTGCCTGTTTCTACCGGCAACATTGCTATTGCAAAAAGCAAGGGAGATAGGGGGCTGCCCTGTTTAGTGTCGCATTGCAATTCCATAGCTGCAGAGACATGATGCCCTGCGGGTACTCTGGCCTGTGGGTTCGTATACAACAGTTCAACTAGTTAATAAAAAGTGACCCCAGATCCCTTTTGTGGAGTACCTGCCAAACATATTCGCATCTCACAAAGTCAAAATCTTGTTCCACGTCTTAAAAGGTCAGGGCGTTTTCATCTTCCATCAACCCCGAAGACCTCATAGCATGGGCTATTTATTTGAGGTTTGTAACCCGACTGATTATCATGTATTAATTGAGGAAGAAAGGGTAGAAGTCTAGCTGGCAATGTGTGACTAAGGAGATTGAGAACTATATTTAACATTGAGAGGGATCTATAGGAGCCAATCTCAGTGGGGTCTTTGCCAGGCTTGGGTACAACTGCTATTAAAGCCTCCCTCATCGACTGCTGTAATTCCCATTCTCCAAGGGGTCCGTAAAAACCATTAACAGCCTATCTGCCAAGATATGTGTCAATTGCTATTGAAATTCAGCCGGAAAGCCATCTGATCCCGTTGATTTGGCAGGCTTACTCAGCAGGGCACCCAGGATCTCATGGTCCTCCGAGATTAGACACGGAAGCAGGATACCTCCCGAGTATAACAATATGACTTGGGTTTTCTCATCAGTCTGCTGTTCTGCATGAACTCCCTCCCCTTGCAAATGCATCATTAATGGCCCTCTGCGTGTACACCAGGTCACCTCTACTATTCCTTACCTCTAAGACTGGCTGAATGTGATTGTCTAATCTAATCCGAGGGACCAAACAGGTACGATTCCAACTAGAGGAACATGGGGAACGCTCAACCAGGCGCAAGAACTACAGGTGGTAAAGACGTCAGGTTCACCTGTTATCAACTTGTCATCTCAACAATTTAATGAAGATGAACTTAAGGTTTTGAGTAAAGGTTTGTCCTTTGTACCAACGACTCCTCCCAACTTTTTCAACACCGCAAAATAAGACTTCGTTTCTTTTTTAAGAACAGACCACCACCTAAGAATACATCAGTAACTGGATTCAGGGTACCATCCACCTTCGTACCACCAACAAGTACAATGAGCCACCGCATACTGGCGTATGAAAACATCATAACTACGGAAGTCAAGAAGATCTTGAGTGAGAAGACGTATGTACAATATAATATTCGCAAGACGGAGAGAAGAGCCCTAGAAACTTTGAAGTCCAATCAAAATGTCGTGGTGAAACCCGCTGACAAGGGGGGAGCAATCATAATCCAGGATGTCGCAAAATACAAGGACGAGATTTTGCGACAATTAACAGATGGCGTCAGCTACAAGAGGTTGACATCCGATCCCACGAAAGACTTGGCAGCTGAGATCCAGAGGATAACGCAGGAAGGAGTGCAACAGGGGTTCTTAACGGATCATGAATATCAATACTTGAACACAAGCCACCCCGGATACCTACCATATACACCTTACCTAAGGTGCATAAAGACATGCACAACCCACCTGGAAGACCCATCGTGAGTGGTTGTGGATCGATTCTGGAGCCTTTATGTCGGTATGTGGACTTCTTTCTTAAACCTTTAGCTGAGGCGACTCCCACATACCTGAGAGATACTACTCACACTATATCGTTGGTAGATGGAAAACCATTCAATCCGGAAGAGGATATATTGGTAACTTGCGACATTGTTTCGCTATATACGAGTATTCCTCAGGAAGAGGCCCTGATGGTGGCCACCAGAGCTTTGGACAGCCGCGAAGCTCCTGTCCAAGTTCCTACCTCCTTCATAATTCTGTTATTAAAGATCGCTATGATGAGGAACTTCTTCATGTTCCAGAGTGTTTTTTACCTACAGACGAAGGGCGTGGCAATGGGGGCAGCCTTTGCCCCAGACCTGGCGATTCTGTTTATGTCATTCTACGAGGATACTTTTGTAACGTGTGACCACAACCCTTTCCGTCACCACATACAATTATGGGTACGCTACATCGACGATGTGCTGATGATCTGGAAGGGTAGTAATAACGAACTTGAAAGTTTCCATTCTTGGCTGAACCGACAGACTCCAGACATCCAATTCACGATACAAGCCAGCAACAGTAAAATTGACTTCCTAGATATCACCATCATGGTAGAGAATGGCGCGCTATTCACCACTCTGTTTAGGAAAGCATCCGAACGCAATTCACTATTGCAGTACTCAAGCCATGACCCTCGCAGCCTTCGAGACAACTTACCTTACGGACAGTTCCTCAGAGTCCGAAGGAATTGTAGTAAAAAGGAGGACTACATGCAACAATCCCAAACTATGATGGAACGCCTAATAGAAAGAGGCTACCCTAAACGGTTAATCAAACGCTCCAGAAAGAGGGCATGGTTCTGCCACCGGGAAACCCTGCTGGAACCAAAAGCACGTTTGTGCCAATCGGAAAACGCCTGATCTGCGTGACAACGTTTTCAACCAAGAGCCTTGCCATAAAAAAGACTATCAATAAACATTGGGGACTTGTTGCTGATGAATTGGAAGTCAACAACGTACCTATGCATGCTTTCAAAAAAGCAAGGAATGTTAAAGACTATGTGGTCTCATCCTTCCTAGAGTGCCCACCTGAACCAACCTTGGCCTCATGTTGGAACCAGTCACCGGTTGTTGGACATTTTAGATGCGGAAAGTGCAAAGCTTGTCCATCAACCATCCAATCGAAAGACTTTACCTTTAAAAACCATCATCACATTCACAAGAGTCACACTAATTGCAACACCAAGAACGTGATTTATGGCATAATTTGCCCATGTGACCTCATCTATGTAGGCCAGACGCAACAACGGGTCAAAGCAAGATTTCTATCCCACTGTAGCAGAATTAGATGTAGGGTACCAGGGGCACCCCTTGTTGAACACTGTGAAAAATTTAATCATTCACCTGAGACACTAAAATGGGTGGTTCTGGAGCCGGTACAACTAGGCCCAAGGGGAGGTGACTTATCCAGTCTCCTTAACTTGAGAGAAATGAAGTGGATTCATATATTTAACTCAGTAGAGGAGGGTTTAAATGAATCAGAAAGCAGTTTCTCCCAACTCGCTATTCTGTGATCGTATATGACACTCACTCCTCAGTTTACTGAACCAATACACCCCCCATGTTCAGACTTGACTAGCTGGTATGTTGTGGAAATCTAACCCATTTGTCAATCTAGTCTCTTTAAGAAAAATGCCTAAATGGTAGGTCTATATACCACAGGTTATGTGCTCAAAATTATCATTGTGCTATGGAAAGGAGTCTACACCATCCTATGAGAGAGGTGCACTCCAGTCCCTTGATACCACAGACCCCTGCCGGGTTTATATTGTTTATCCAAATTTAAACTAGATCTGATGCTTTACAACAAGTAAATTGAACGTCTTCATGATGTGTAAATAATTATCCTGTGTACCAAAATGTTTTCATGAATATCAATGTGATGGGCATGTTTCACAATATAAGTGGCAATTCCCATGAGAAATCATGAGTCTGTATTGATCTCAATAGGTTAGTCCTTCTTTTATTTTATGTCGGAATTGTGCATTTTTGTGTATATGTTTTTGTGTAAATGTATATAAACAATGCTATTTGCCAAATGCTCCCTCGGGCTTTCTCCCCAATACATGCCCTGAATTTACATAGAATTCAATTCGTGCCGACTTGCAGCAGTTTCCAATGGATAGTCTTTTCTCGACCTCCATGTCAATCTCGATCGGAGCTCCGCCCCCATAGTATCGAGCAGGAAGTAAACCGGGAGACACTGCATTGAGCTGCACTCGTGTACCTGCGGATTTCCTCCGTCTCCTTTGCTGTACCCTTGTCAGGTAAACGACCCGATGCTACCTGAATTAGCCTAATAATTCAAGTTTACCCTGAATCCAATGCTGAGAATAGCTCTTTGTACCCGTAGGCGCCCCACACCGTCTAGCATGAAGTGGACGCGGTAACAATGCTGGGAGTTGCACGCATTTATCCAAGGATTTCCCTCGTCTTTTTCACTGAACTCCTTTAAGGTAATTTGACGAATTGCCTCCTGATTCAACAAATGAGTTTGAATTTATCCCTAACTCAATGTTTAGAAAACGCGATCTCTTTTTCCATTCCCAGGCGCTCGAGTCAGACTGACAATTTCCCGTGTCCTCTCATTGCAGGTAAAATGTCCGATGTTACTTAGCCCTATGCTCCTACTTAAGTGTATCCAACAGCCAATGTTTAGATATTTACTTTCCCCTTTTTTAATAACATCCTTAGACGCTCGAGTCAGACTGACGCGCTCCCCGCTAAAACCACAGAGGAATGGTGGTGAGTCCTTTTTACTGGATTAAATCTGACTGGCCCGGTGTTCCATTATAGACGAGCAGCATTTTTATCTAGTGAATTTACCTATGGGTACATTAATGAGAATAGCGATTTAAGGTCCCTCTAATTCTATGTTTCTTTTACATAGGTACAATACGATTTGGCCAAAAAATTAAAAAACAGCGCAAGTGTCTTTTAAAAAATCTATATAAAATAACTGATTCCATTCGGTCTGCAGGATGACTGCATACTAGGGGTAAGCTCCCTTTCTTTTGATACGCCCTTAACCTCTAAATGATGGGACTCTTTTGTTTAAAACTTTTCTCTTTTTTGATCCCCAGCGCCTAATTACTCGGTCGTTTTCTAACCAACCCACGGAATAGTTTCAAATAGTGAACATTGGTATTTACAGCATAGTGGTAAGCCTAGTCATGTAACTCTACCCATCTGGAATTCAGATCATTTTACGTATCTTAGGGTCTGATAATAATGCCTTTCTATGAAATTTAAGGTGTCGGGATGAACCATCAAGACGAACCTTGGTCAACTTATCAGAAGTTTTGAGGGACCTCATTACCTCTAGGTAAGAGTTTTATGAAATTGTGTTGTCTGTGTGGATAATCACCATATAATCAATCCCCACAGGAGGGTGAGCCGAATTGACCTATTTTTTGTTTTTCCCCCTTTTTTTTAAAAATAAAAAAAATTTTAAGAAAAGGATTTGCCAAATTTAGTCTTCTGTATTTCATAACTCTTTCTTGCTAGAAATAATGATGTTTGTGATTAAGACCCTTGACAGCACGGTTTTTAAATGTATCTCTGCCCCCCAATTTCCCGCCCTCCTTGTAATAATTAACAGGATGGGTGTGTACTAATAGTTTTCTTTGTAACTACCCCCCAGGAGGTGGCCCACCCACAACCCTTCTGTCCTGAAGAAGACCCGCCTCGTAAGGACAATTTCCCTACACACAGTTCGGGTCGAAACGTCGACAAGACAATATAACTACGACCAATCTCCTACCCCAACAAGACCCTATCGGCTGAAGCGGAGTTTGGTTCGGTGTTAAAAAAATGTTGGACTCTTTATTAGAGCCTTATACTGTGGCCCTTTGGTTATAGGGACCACGCCTACTCGCTTTCCGAAATTGGGATTAAAACTTGTCACAGAATGAATTGTAATACCCTTTGACCCTACCCTTCACACATCCTTCACTTTTTTTCCCTCCCCTCCCCGTTGTGTATGTGGGCACGTGTATCTAATATCCATTTGAAATGTATTTAATTGAGTATAATATGAATTTCAACCAGTAAAAGGTACTCATGCAAATCTGAATAAATTTTTTTTGCATTGAATAACTTTGTATTTTGAATTCATCAGATGTTCTAAGTATATGTGACAATCTGTGTTTCTGTCTGGGACCCCTTCCCTTTATAACGATATCTACCCAGGTCCCCTAGACTTTATTGGGTTTGACCCTGTTCTTCGTAATCTAATCTAATCCGGCATGTCAGAATGCGCCCAACTTATCTCTCTCCGACCAGCACCCCTAACATATTTGTCGAATCTGTCCCATAGCTCCCCAACCCTCTGCCTCTGAGTGTTCCAGTCCATTATAACAGTCTGATCTGAGGGAAGTGTTTTTTCAGTTTCAGTAATACACGCTCCTGTCTTGACAAGGTGTCTTCCAGTGTACGTCATATTCCAACCCCAGCAGATATACACACGCATCTAAGAATCACCTTAATGGCGCCCACTCAAAAAGCCCTGCTGTCTGCGGTTTTCCACTTATGGTAATCGCACAGTGTTTTGAAAAATCGGCGAGGTAAATGCGTCTCTGTTGAGTCTCCAAAGTGGTACTCTGGGTAGTGGTCTATTGAGTATATATGTAACTAGTCTGAGAAATAGCGGGCCATGTACTGTGCTCCTGAGACTCTGTGCGTTGCGGTCATATGTATAAAAATAATCTAGACTGCTGTAGGTGTCGGTCACCGGAGTGTGGCAGGAATATGTATATGTGACTGGTATTTTATTGTTGCCAAATGTCTACCAGACCACGACTACTCTGCGCCTTTCGTAATGCCGCTACAATTCTGGGTGCAGTGTCTATGCGGGGTAGGGACCTATCAATATTACCATTTAAAACACAATTAAAGTCTCCCGCCATTACAAGTTCCACCTCACGAGAGAGTCGCACTTTCCCCAACTTGGCACCTAAAAAAGACTCCTCATCAGCATTTGGGGCATATACATTCAATAAACATAAATTGTGTGTATCAAGCATACCTTCCACCATTGCATAACTGCACCTCAGTATCTACATGTGTTCTTGCAGGTTTAAAGAACTCTGAGTGCCACCCATATTAATGATTATCCTGAATAAGTAGCATACATTTATCCTTGCCATACAGTACATATTTAATACAATCCCCCCCATAGATGGGTTTCCTGGAGGAATGCAATCGATACCCCTTACCGCCGTAGATATTCATAGATGTTATTGGGTTTGACATAAGTATTCAGTCCACAGACATTCCAGGTTAGTAATTTATATTCAGTCCCCTCATCGGGGAACCACCCAATGCGGAGTGTTAGATCAATCTACAGCAGGATTGCCTATGTTTCTCTAACATGGAAGTCTCCCCTCCCCCCTTCAAACAACATTCTTAAAAAACTCGGCAATCACACAGTCCTGTAACATCCCTCCCATACTCCCAGCTCAACAGCAAGCAAGAAGACTGTGAACACTGCCCCAGTCTCCCTCCCTAACCCTGCTATCTCTACAAATAGCCCAACAGTTTCTCTGTGTGTTTCATCTGACCAGTTCACCAGAACTACAGCCCATCGAGAGTCTCCAACAGGGTCTCAGCAAAGTGCCCATGTGTGGTGACTGGACTATCCTGCTCAAATGACAGTACTTAACCTATGATCTATCTCTTTGGTCACCGAAAAATTATAAGTATACCAGAATGTGAAGTTATCAATTCGGTCTCATTGGGCCATCCTACATTGCCCACCAATTTGTATTTTTCTTTTACCTGCCCCCATGGATTGACCCATGTCAATACCTCCCACTCCTTTGAGTCCTCAGGACGTTTGCATTTCAATTGTCTGAGTTTCTTGTACCGAAGTCAGTGGCGAGAAGGGATTCACCACTCCAGGAAATCCCCCTCTGCTCACAGAGTCCCATCTTCTCCAACCAATTTACACCCTCCATCTGTCCTTCCGGGGTATGCATCTTCCTCGTTGGAGACCACCTGTTGTGGGTTGAGCGCCGTTGTCTCCTCCGCCGTTGTTCACTCCATGGTTGGTTTAGATTTGACCACCCAAGGCATCCATCCAATCCATTACCTCATGTGGATACTCATAGAAATTTACTTTTCTGTCATGTTGGACCCTGAGCCTCTCCAGAAACATTAGGCTATACTTGATAGTTTGATCACGCATTCTGCGTTTGACCCTCATGAAGTTGTTGCAAAGATCTGGGACTTTAACGGTATAGTCAGGGTAGATTTGAATCTGCTTCTGTTCGTAGTGGGGTGGGTCATGAACTTGCACATATTGTAGGATTGCATCCCTATAATTAAACATTTGTGCTATGAGCGCTCGGGGGCACTCCCGGTTGGGGGCAGGGCTCAACGCATGATTGACTTTTCGACTGTAAGGAATTAAGAAAGGCGGACAGGGGCAAGTGCAGTAACAATCCAGTCCTCTAGGAATAGTTCAGCCGAGGGGCCCTCTGCTTTCACAAGGAATCCGTGAAATCACAGATTGTTTCTCTGTGAGCGCCCTTTGACATTTCGGAGTTGTCCCTTTATTTGCGCCGCTTTAACTTGGACAGCCTCCACGGTTGCCTGCACTGTCTGGACACTCTCACGCAGTGCTACAGCTCCCCCCTCTGTATTTGTGACATTCTAAAGAACCCCACAATGATTGATGCACAAATGATTAATGTTATCTAACTCTTCATATCCTATCCTCTTAAAATAACTGCCTATGTCAGGTAACTGCCAGGACGAGGCATCATGGGATGTGGAAACCACAACACTCATAAAGGGACCGGATATCTTTAAACTGGCTGCTATTTCGCCCATTATTTTGATATGTTGAACAGTATTTTGTAGTGTAGGTGCTGCAATGCAGTTTTAGTAAGAGGATCCTCATTTGTAAACGGACTGCAATTTGGAATCCTTGCTTCTGATAGGCGTTTGAGGGTATTCCACTATCAAATCGAATCAGATTAAACTTTATTCAGTTTCACATAGCTAAAACCATAAAAGTTGCAAAACATCTAAAATACAGTAAAAACATTATTTCATGAAATAACAAGCCAGATAAAATATAGTAAGAATCCATTGCACAACCTCCCATATTAGTCTCTATCAATAAAGTACACAGTGCCGAGTCCAGCGGTATCCCCCCTTCAATATTACTGCCCTACAAGGGTATCCTGATCCTCATAGACCTTTATCTCAAAGGTCAAACATTGGTTAAATAGCTATTTATCCAAACAGGCCCTAGTTCTCCCAGTAGATTTTAGATAGCCTACAATAAAATATATACAATCCGCCTTCAACAGTTGGGAGTACAGGAGAGCTGGGCGGGCCTGATTAAAGTTCATCTTCTTTAGAATAGGGACTAAAAAGTACCTTAGAGGTACCGCGTGAAAATTACAAAACAGCATAAAATGTTGCAGATCCTTTGGAGACCCTCCGTCGCAGCCCCAGAGAGCTAACAATTGACCTCTACTGCACCCTCTTGGACTGGCAAGCAGGAAGTGAAAAAGATCCAGGCGGAGCCTGGTCAATAAAAACGCTCATAAATGGATAAGGACCCCAGGAGATAAGGCTCGGCAGATGGAGTAGTTTTGAGCATTAAAAATGTGCAGACCCTGGGTTTCCTCAATTCCCGCTCATCCCTTTCTATTTTCCTTAAACTATTAAACGATTCCCTAATTGTCTCCACGTCCTTTTTTACAATAGATTTGGGATTTGGAATATAAATCAGGGCGCCCTAACTCTTCAAGGCTGCTTTTAATATATATAAGCCATGGTATTCGGAATGCATTGTCAAGAGACATGCATTCTTTTAAAATCAAGTGGCAAAGAGTTAGTTCTTTATTCAGCCTACATTTAAGCCAAAACACAAGGAGGCACAGAGCCAGAATATCACTTAAAAAGGGCACCCCCAGTTCCTTGTGGACCACCAAATTAGACAGACCTCGCGGAACACACAACAGGCACTTCAAGAAAGTGTTTTCCACCACCTGTAGTGAGTCTGCCGCAGTATGCCCTCAAAATTCGCTTCCGTAACTGGTTATAGCTACACTTTTTGCTTGGTAGACTTTCAGCATGGCTGCGATTGGTCTCTTACCTAGTTGAGAAGCAAAATTAAAAATGGCCGCGTTCACCCGGGCCAGATCCCCCTTTTTCCTAAGAATTAGTGGTCCCCATTTTATTTGATCATCCAATAAAACACCTAAGTAAGAAAAAACGTCTGTGCGGGGGACTTTGGCAGGGTCTACTCTAAATTGGAAACTTATTTTGGGGCGAGTCCCCACCTGCATTATGTAGGATTTCGAGTTGTTAATTGATAGTTCTCGTTCAGACATAAAGTTTGTAAAGGCGTTTAACAGATTGGAGACCTCTAGCAGTTCTACATAAAAGAACTACGTTATCCACATATAGTAGGACTGGAAGACCATGTCGCCCTATGTACTGGTAATCAACCCCCTTAGCTATTAGGGCTATTAGGGCCTTTCCTAGTATTTAAATTGCGTCTACACTCAAGGTGGAGATGATTATGCCTCCCTTCTTTTTACAGTGTCTTAACTAATATTTTGCCCCTGCCTTTTTGGAGCTGTTTGGCCCTACACAGTACCATGTTGGCCAAGGTAATTTCGCTTGGCTTTTCCTCCTTGTAAATTTAATTGATTTCCTTGTTAACCCGACATTGATCAGCATCATTCTTAATTGTTCTAGGTTGCCTGGCTCCTTTCACCACCCCCCTACACATCACCCTGTCCTGAGGAAGACCCCGCTCTAAGGTTACATCGATACCTACTAGCAATTGGGGTCGAAACATCAACTTTTTTCCGTACTACAACCAGCCTGCACTACTAAAATTGTGGACATTACTTGCAGTACATTAGGCATGGTCTTGTTAGAATGATTATTGAACATTGGGTGTTCTTCTAACATTTTGGCTCCTTTGACGCCAGGAAGGAATTCGTGTTGTGATTTTAATGATCTTGCTCTTTTGTCACAATTGCGAAAATTCTGCACAAACCTTACCTTTCACTTGCACGCTATCTCTCTTCACATCTAGGGGCACTATTGACATTTGATCAGATTTTCAATGTATATCCAAGGAGTTATGCAATAACACAGTGTGATTAAATACCAGTGTGTTCATTATACTTTTCTCTGTGTATTTGTATTTCAATTTAATTTGCCCTACAGCCAAATAATTGTTTACTGGGACCCCTCTCTTCTATGTGCCATATTGCACCCAGGCCCCATTGACTGTCATAGATATACCCTTTTACTGTAACATTGGAAGGTGCGAAGCAACTGCTACACACTTTTGGTAGGGTCTAAGGCTGTGTGCGAATTGGGCGAAAACGTGCTTGTTCCCTGTGGTACAGTCTGGGGCGGGTCCTTCCCAGGTTGCAGGCATTCGTTGGGAGCCCAGATGCTTTCCCTATCTCGGCACTAACATCTATCACAGCCCCGAGGACTTGTTGGAGGGTAATATGGGTAAGGCCGTACTGGGCCTTAGGAGCAGTTTTTTGTGTTTTGGAGCACATTGCCGCGCTCGGTGGCGGGCTGGGTGGCACTCCTGAAAATGGTAGCGATCCCACGATTATTGTACTATTTTCAGACGTTGCCGATTTGGGAGCCGGGTTCCACTTTTAAGCTGCTCCGCTCCATGACTGGGGGATTTATATGGGGTTCTGGCAGACGGAGGGTTGCACTGTTCACGATGATTCCCCCAAGAGCCGACGGGAGGTTGGCAGTGTCGGAGTTCGAGTTGTACTATCTAGGGGCTCAGCTACAGTGGCTTACTCAGGCGGTAGCTCCGGAGTTTTGGGGTCCGAATGGTCCTGAGGGCCGATGGCTTCCGCGCCATATCTTCTCATTCATAGTACTTCAACAACAGCTTTGTCTCGAACTGCTTACCAGCGAGGAGCGGACACTGAGACTGTGCAGTAATCTGAGTCAGCGCTGGGCTGGGTTCGCCCGTCCGTATGCTCCAGAGAATATTCGCCTGGGCATGTGTACTGCCCTCCCACACGGGGGGGATTGGACAGCGATGGCCGAATTGGAGGACTTAGGAGTGCAGGTACTGGGAGATCTGTACGAAGACAGAGCCTTATTGCCATTTCAGACCTTGCAAGACAGATATGGCCTCCCTCAGTGGGATTATTTATTGCATTCAGCCCTAGTTTCAGCAATGCAACGGTATTGGAAAGTGGGATTGTCCGATCCACAATGGCATATCAGTACTTGGTGATGGCTGCAGGAACCGTTAAGGCTATTACATGTCTTTATAGGCGCATACTGACTGAGGGGTTGAAACCACTGCGGGAGCTGCAGGGGAAATGGGAGGCGGACCTAGGCAAGGAGATTCCAGAGAAGGCATGGACCTAGTTAATCAGACGGGCATGGAAAAGCACAAGGAACTCCCGATTTAAATTGAAACACTTTTACATTCTGCACAGGGCATATCTAACGCCTGATAAGATGAATCAATATTTTAGGACGGTCTCTGCTCAGTGTCCACGCTGCAGTCGGGAAAGGGCTAATTTTTAGCATATGATGTGGGGGTGTCCGCAACTGGGGAAATATTGGGAGGAAGAGGTGGGTTTGCTTTGTGGAGTCACAGATCGTAATATGGAACCTGACCAGGGAACTTGTTTATTGCATTGGTTCCCACATACCTCTAAAACGAAGGTTACGAGTAAGTTATAGAATTAGGGCTGGTATTAGCAAAGAGGGAGATCACTGCGCACTGGAAATCGGTAAGAGGGCCCAAACTGGGGAGGTGGAAGGCAGAACTATTTAAAGGGGCGTAGAGCAAAGGTGTGCTTAGGCTTCAACAGGCTATGCTGACTAACCATGAAAAATCACTGGAGGCAGCAAGGGCATGGGAGGCGTTGGTGATTGCAGTGCAGGCTCCTGAGACTGATTCAGAGGATGGTTCGCTTTTGGAAGTCCCAGTGGGTTCATCGGGCTCTGCAGGGGGGGTGGAGTATCACTGCGTGTATTACCGGAATGTTTATCGGACATCACCTATAATGTGGTAACCTGTACTGTATTGATATTGCTGAGACAACCATGGCCGAAGGGTTAGAAGTCCTGATGTTGTTGTGTTACGCCTGGTTAGGGCACACCGTTGGGGGGGGGGGGGGGGGGGGGGGGCAGGGGGGTAATGTCTGTACTAGAAATAGTGGTGATTATTGATTGCTAGCCGGTGCCACCTTCTAGTTAAACTAAGGAAAGCACAACTGGGCAAGGGACGTAAGGATCATATGTTAGCTATCAAGTTACTCCTAAAGCTGCTGGACTTACACGGAGGGGCAAGAGGAGCGGCAGGAATATGTAAAGGAAATGTGCAGTGATGTACAAACTGCCGGATGTTACTTGGAAAACAATTAAAAACATTTTTTTAATTGACTGCAGTTGTGCTAGCTGTGTTAACCTTCAGGATCTTGTTTTGTCCCTTGTAGATGTTGAGGCCAAGTTGTGCTGATGTGGCTGCCACATTGTCTGTATATTATGATCCATACGAGTCTGTATAAGAACAGAGACCTATGATACGAGTGCTTGTAGACATAATCAAAGATCTGAGACATATGATGGTTGATTACTATACCCATTTTCCAACCGGCTCTAAACCATCATCTGTGCCACGTCAGCGAGTCTCTACTCCAGCACAATCTGCACCACAAGCATTTTAAGACAAAGGTCACCACCCTCATCAAACTCCAGAACAAGTACAACAGTTCCTAAAAGTACCTCAACCTCCCATCTAGGTAGGTGTTGATGACCAATATAAGTATGTTTTAAGAAGGAGAAATACTTACCTGGGGGAGATGAATAGGACAATTCCATCCTACCGGTGCCAATTCCCCGCTAGATGACTTTGGAGATTTCATTTATTGATGCTTAGAGTGGCCAAATGATCTGACCTTCCAGTGTATTGAAGGAATCTGGCTATTTTATGTATGACTTTGAGCAAACAGCTAAGAAGTCAGTCAGCTCAATTCCTCTTGTAGAACACATCTTGCAAAAGGAAAGAAAGTGTATGTAAACACCAGCTACGATAGCCGCAGTGGTACCTATCCACGGATAGATAAAAAGGTTAACATTCCAGATAAATCACCAATGTGCCTCCTAGGTCACCCTAAGGTGAATTCCGTCATAACGTACGTGACTCAGAGAAGATCCAGAAATCCGATGGCACCCTGCACAGCCCTACCAGGCCAAAAAGGCTAGAGAATGGATATGGCTAAGAAAGATTTTCCTCTTTGGCTGCTGTAGCCATAAGAGTGGAGAATGCATTGGCAATTATTGGCAAGTTTGACTAACAAATGTGGTCAGACATAGCCCCATGTCTATAAATGCTGCCGCAGGACAAAAACAAGAGGTGAAAGCTGTCCTCCATGAGAGTGAAAAAGCTTCTGCTGCACTAATCAATTTCACAACAGATGTGTAAAACATAGGGTGCTGGCAACTAGCCAGAGCATAAGTGTTAAGTGCTCAAGTATGGTTAAAAGCTACCTCATTCATACCAGAAGTCCAAATAGAATCTAGGACATGTTTTTCTATGGCGAATGGTTGTTTAGAAAACGTATAGATGATGCGCTACTACAGAAACTGCCTTACCACTCCGAGCTTTACAGCAGCTTAGACCTCAGTCCTTTCGTGGACAGTCAAACTTCCATCATACTGAGAATCATTTTAGAGTTAAAGGTACTCACAATATCAACCTCAACAATACTGCAAAGACTATGCAACACACCAGTATTCCTATAAAGAACAGCAGCAACCCTATTCAAGGCAACCACAAAAGTGTATACCTCAGCAGTCATTACAGCTGGGTCCCTCCCCCCCCAGCTCTAGACGTACCAGGGCGCGTCATCTTAGACATAACACCCACTCTCGGCCTCTGTGATGCCTAGAGGACATGACACCCGAGACTTCGTCAATTTACACCTACCTCCGCAGCCTACCGTACTCACTCGTGGATAGACTTGATATTTTTTTACCCACCCCGATTGCCAAGTGCTTTCTCAAGTTCGAATACTACCTGGTGGGATTTCAGACCATTCCTTTCTACTCCTTCATCTCGGACCCCCAAGTCCTGCCAATGCCCAATGTGGTGTCTTAATGCCTGGTATCTCCAGGATAGGGCCTTCATTTAAACACTTAGCGCTGAACTCCAAGCTTATTTCTGCAGCAATGAGAGATCGGTTGTGAAGGTTGACACCCTGTGGGCTATTAGCATGGCAGCTATATGTGGCTTTGCAAGGTGGGTATTAGGGCACAGGAGTGTGCTCGCATCTTCCATATTAGCAAATTCGAAGCACGTGCCCTTAGCTTGGAACAACACCCCACATCTGATCCCAAGGACATAATCTCCTGACAACTGGGTCTCCTTCACGAAGAAATCAGTCATCACTCCCTCAGGGCAGCCAAATATTTTTGGTAGCCCACAGCAGCCAGGATCTATGCCTGGGGAGACAAAAATGGGAAGCAGTTATATTAGTTGTCATCCCATCAGCAGGTGAATAGAGTCACACCTGAAATTACCGATGAATGACGTCACCTATGTCACACTTTCAGAAATTGCACAAGTGTTTGCCCACTATTATCAATACCTAGAAATGGCTCCTGCAGGGAGGGGAGGCATGTATTTTCCTGGGCACTTCCTTGATGCCGCCCCTGTCCCTTGCTTGTCTCCTGCTGAAACTTGCATGATTGATGAACCCTTTACAGCAGAGGAGGTTGGGGAAGATTTGTCTGGATTTACTTAGGGGAAAACTCCCAGACCAGATGGCTTCCCTAAGGAATATTATACTACATTCCGTGAGACACTAACTCCCTACCTTCTGTCACTTAACAAGGAAGTATGTCACACTGGCGCCTTTCCTCCAGAACATGATTTGGCTACTATCATAGTGATCCTTAAAACACAACCTCCCTCCAAATCATGCACTGACTACCTTCCAATATCTCTCTTTAAAGGATAAATCAAAATCTTTGCCACTATGCTAGCTACTCGTCTCAAGCACGTCCTCTCTACGCTGATCCACCCCGATCAATGTATCTTTATGCCGACCCATAGCATGATATTTACAACAAGGGGTGGTGAGGGACAGAGTCTCTAAATTAAGCAGAAAGCTCTCACCCAGTCGAGAGATCAGGGCTAGATCCAACACCGTTTTTTAGCTCACTGCACCATCCCAGTTTCAGAACCTGGCTGTATGCAAATTAGTCTGTTCCTGTCCCAGTGCATGATGGGAACAGGGCAAACCAAACTACAAAAGCCAATTCTTACACTGGGAAGGAAACAAGCTCCCGGGGACCGGTTTCTGGCATTACAGCCGTCTTCGGCCCGGTTTGCTTGAATCCTGATGGTGCAATGAGCAAGGGTCTCACATCTGAGAATACCCTTCCACGCTTAGGGTGGACAAAAATATTTACAACAAGGGGTGGTGAGGGACAGAGTCTCTGATTTTTTGAATTAAGCAGAAAGCTCTCACCCAGTCAAGAGATCAGGGCTAGATCCAACACCGTTTTTTAGCTCACTGCACCATCCCAGTTTCAGAACCTGGCTGTATGCAAATTAGTCTGTTCCTGTCCCAGTGCATGATGGGAACAGGGCAAACCAAGCTACAAAAGCCAATTCTTACACTGGGAAGGAAACAAGCTCCCGGGGACCGGTTTCTGGCATTACAGCCGTCTTCGGCCCGGTTTGCTTGAATCCTGATGGTGCAATGAGCAAGGGTCTCACATCTGAGAATACCCTTCCACGCTTAGGGTGGACAAAAATATTTACAACAAGGGGTGGTGAGGGACAGAGTCTCTGAATTAAGCAGAAAGCTCTCACCCAGTCAAGAGATCAGGGCTAGATCCAACACCGTTTTTTAGCTCACTGCACCATCCCAGTTTCAGAACCTGGCTGTATGCAAATTAGTCTGTTCCTGTCCCAGTGCATGATGGGAACAGGGCAAACCAAGCTACAAAAGCCAATTCTTACACTGGGAAGGAAACAAGCTCCCGGGGACCGGTTTCTGGCATTACAGCCGTCTTCGGCCCGGTTTGCTTGAATCCTGATGGTGCAATGAGCAAGGGTCTCACATCTGAGAATACCCTTCCACGCTTAGGGTGGACAAAAATATTTACAACAAGGGGTGGTGAGGGACAGAGTCTCTGAATTAAGCAGAAAGCTCTCACCCAGTCAAGAGATCAGGGCTAGATCCAACACCGAGCTTTACTTTTTATTGATTTTTTAAGAGGCCTTCGACACAGTGGACTAGGGTTACATTCAGTTAGTGATGATTCTGACTGGCATCAGACCACTATTTCATGGCATGGTTCATGCTCTCCATTCCAACCCTACCACTTGAGACCGATTAATGAGATCCTCTCCACAACTTACCCCATAGTGCAAGAGAATAGATGGGGCTATCCCCTATCCCTACTCTTCTTTGCTCTTGCAATTGAGCCTTTAGCTTCAGTTAAGGGGATGGAATTGGAGTGATGTCCAGCTGGATCACATAGGTCTGTACGCGGACGATGTCCTTCTATATCTTGAAGACACTGCCATGAGTTGTCCTTGCTGTCTTTATCTTCTGAGATGCTTCGAGGCAGCCTCAGGTATTAAGATGAATCCTGCCAAATATGTGCTGGTTCCCCAGGCCTCATCTAGAGACTGCTTTGACTGGCAGACGAAAATTCCTCTTCATCATCTCAGTTTCTGTTATTTAGGCACTTGGGTTACTTTATACCTGGAACTCACCTGGACCTTTAATCTCCAACCCCTAGTTCAAAAGGCCAAATCTTATTAGGTGGCATTCCATTCCCTTAAATGTCATGGGATGTATAACTTTATACAAGATGAGGTTTCTCCCCCGGTTCCTGTGCATTTTTCTGAAATTACCTCTCCACTTTCTGCGAACGTGGTTCTGAGCTCTGGAGAGAGGGTTTCTGTGGCATGGGTTTGGACCCATCTTGCTTTCACACATTGGGGTGGGGTGGGGCCTGGCTCGATCAGAGCGTAGGCATATCTACAGTGTTCCCTCCGGTGCTGAAGTATCTGTCCGGTTGGTGACAAGAAGCTCCAGAGAGCCAGCAACAAGAGGGGGCGGAGTCCCAGCCTAACTCCTGCGACGGAGCCGGGAGCCACAGTGATCAGCAGGGCCGCACCCGCGCAGTGCGGCCCGACATCGCGCATATAGCCGGTCCCTGGTTCCCTCGCCCCAGACACAGAAGAACGGATGCCGAGAGTGCTCCCCGCAGTGAGTCCGGCCGCAGTAAGAGGTTGCATACTCCTCAGTGAACGTGAGTAAATATACGCGAGTGTTGGACCCTGGGCCCTGTTGCTTTCGGCAACGTGGGCGCCTGCGGGGCAGCGGGAGCTCAAGTTTGCCGGGCTAGGAAGTGAAGGCACAGGTGGGGAGGCTGCATTACGACCTTGAGAGCCAGACGAGAGTGCCGGTTGCGACAACGAGAAGCACCAGTGGACGGCGAGAGTGCTCTGAGAGACAGGCCTTCAATTACTAGACAGAGCCCAGTGTAAGACACCGTTGAAGGTGGGAAGCTGAACTGTATTAAAGTGTGGTCTGCACATAAAGCATAGGCGGAACGGACAAACCTTCTGGAAGTGGCCCAACCTCTTTGATCTGAATCCGTGCCAGAGGGTGAAGTTGGCGCCAGGTGCGCCTCGGAGCGAGAGCATGAGTACTAGGGGGCCAAAGCCGGTGCAGAGCAATCGCATAGACAAGTATGCCTTAACGAAGAGCCAGCAGGCAGAACATCAGCTTGCAAATCCTGCTACAAGTGAACAGACGAACGGGCCCCAGAAAAAAGTCACACTACAAGATGTTATCAACGCTACTACAGATGCAAACGTCAATTAGATCCATTTTGAGTGAAGTGACCCTGTTAAGGGCGGACTTTTCAAAAATGGGTTCCAGGATGACGGAGGTGGAGGCCACTACAAAACCCTCACGCAGGAGTTGGTATGATGGTGGAATTGCTCTGCTTGACATCAGAGCATATTATTGGGCCTCGCACCTTGTCCCAATCAACTAGTGGTTGCATGTCCCCCAAGAGGAGCCAGCGTTCAGGCTCGACAGACATGTTCTTGAGCCTGCAGGGATCATGAATGCCCTGTACAACAAGAGACGGAAGCACTCTATCACCGGACCAACACTTCACATTTGGTTTGTAGCTCAGCGTGCATTGGGATGGGAAGGGGTGGTTACCTTAGCAATGTCGTTATGGGACACGCAGAAGATTGGGAGGCTGGGCAACTCCAAGGGGTTCAGGAAGTGGGATACTATAGGGATATCGTTGGTAGGGGATTTGTGGCAGAAAGGGGAGGTGGTTCTATTCACACACCTGCAGACCACCTATGGCCTAGCTGAGACTGAACGATTTCACTATATGCAGATTAGACATGCCCTGCAATCAGTCCTGCCGCCAGGCACGACCCCAGAGGAGTCCTTATTAGAGGATAGGCTTTTGACCGATCATCTCCCAAAAAAGGCGATCTCACTGACGTATAAAAAAATAATTATTAACAGACCTGACCCCATGGGAACAGTTAAGACTGCATGAGAAAAAAAGAGGTGGGAGACTTTGATGAGGCAGACTGGCGGGAGGCGCTCACTTCCCCGAAAGAGGCGGCAATTCCGTCAAGGCTACGTCTTGTACAACCTAAAATTCTCCACCGCACGTATTACACAAGGGTGCTACTACATAAAATTGGGAAGACAGACACACCACAATGTTTGAGAGGATGTGGGGAGCCTGGAACCTTTTTCCATACCATATTGACCTGCCCCACAATAGTAAGATACTGGATGGCAGTGATGAGGTCGCTCTCCCAGGTTACGGGAATCACTGTTTTGCCAGAGCCGAAGTACTGCTTGCTAAATATTTGGGAACCCACAGACCTAAATAAGACGGCGGAGGGGTGGGTGACCCTTGGGGTTACAGTGGCAAAGCGAAACATAGCGCAGCGATGGGGATCCGGGGCTAGTCCTACCCTGGCCCAGTGGTGTGCAGACATGGACCTGGCGATGGTGGCGGAAAAGTCTGTTTTTATATACCGGGGATGTCCGAAAAAGTGGGAAAGGGTATGGGGAGGTTGGAACTTCTACCGAGGAGATATATGTGAGCCACCGCTCCCTGAGGATTACGAATCAGATGAGAGCAGTTAAACGGATTGGTTTTAATACTATGTTAACCACGCAAGAGGAGGGGAGAGGCTTGGAACTCAATACTATCTGGAGGTGGGTCTCTGCAATTGAGGGAAATGTATGTATGCATAAAAATGTGATCTGTATTTGCGTCTTGCCAATAATACTGTACGGAAATTGCTTTATTTCTTCAATAAAAAACGTTTATAAAAAAAAAGAAAAAAACAAGGGTCCTATGATGGTGGCCTGGGAATGACTAATCTTAACCTTTATTAGTTGGCCTTTCAACTCCTTGTTATTCACAATGGTTTAATGGGGGTTGGTCTGACCCCGCTCACCGACTAGAACTATCCTTTCTGGGTTTCCCTCCCTACAGGCCCTGCTTTATGGCTTTCCAATCCCTACCTCCATGCTTCAAGTAACTAGAGTGGTGTTCCTAGCCTGGAGAGTTGTGCTTAGACATGTGCAATGGGACGTCAATTGCCAAATGCGATATTGCTCCTTGATGGCTGTCCCCTGCTCCTCCTATCCTGTCGGGATGGTGGCGAGGAGTAGACAGGTGCATGCAGCAGGAATGTGTAGTCTGAGGCCAGAGGCTGCCACCACAAACATAGCCAGGATTGGGGCGAAGTGGTTGGATCAATTTGTCTGAGAATATAACTACCATAGGATTTTGGATGGTGCTTTTTATAATTATGATGTACTACTTTAATTTCACTGATTTGTTCAAACGCTGCTCCTTCTGTATCTTAATGCATGTGTCTCAGTTCTGCCCCTTTTAATTACAAATGAATACATGGCATCATTGGATTTCAAACAGGCATACTTCTGTATTCCTATTCTCAGAAAACAGAGAATATTCCTATGATTCGAGTTAGCCAGTTGTCATTACCGTTCAGACTCCGGTCCATATCCAAAATATTTACAACATATATGGCTCAAGTCACAGCCCACCTTCATCGTCTAGGACATCAAGTTTTCCTCTACCTTGATGACTGGATGCTCAAAGGCTCATCCATAAAGCCTACCAAAAACTCAATCAAAGCCTGTATCGAGCTCTTCAAGTCCTAAGGCCGTCCTCTAAACAAACGCAAGTTGTCCTTAATTCCAACAAGAATTACTTTCTTAGGCACCATACTAGTTGGAACAACCACAAAAGCATTTCCATCATTGGACAGACTAATGGCTCTATCCGATAGAGACATTTAGTTGCAGATTCCTTACCTTTGAACTTCCAGGCGTCAGGCTGGATCTGAAAGAATTTTCTTAGCAGTAACCTTGCACACCGGGAGATGACTACGGTCAACTCCGCTTGACGTTGTCTGCGTTGTGACGTCTGCGTTTTCAATGTAACCTCCACTCCAGCATGCTAATGTCAGTTCTTTACTTTCCGGCCAGCCAGCGCAGATCCGTTATTTTTGACAGACGTTTAAAAACTTTTTGTCAACTCCTTTTGGTGTGCTAGGGATGTCTAGCAAGAGGTCCTCTGGATTCAAGCCATACCATGCCTGTCACCAAGCCATGTTGGTCACGGACCCCCACATGCTATGTCTCTGGTGCCTGGAACACGACCACTACAGTCATGCGCCTATTGCTGGGCCATTGTGCTGAAAACTTTGTGGGAGCGGTTCCTACAGCTACTCGCGGTCTGGCGTCTTGGAGCTCACCCCATCGATCCCAATCCCGGTTGAGAGGAAGGTCCAGCCAGTGCTCTAGTGGATCAAAGTCCTCTTCTTTCAAGTTGTGGCGGTCAGGTAGGAGGCACCACAAAAAGCACAAGAAGTCGAAGCATTCTTCGACCATTCCCCATCCGTCACGTGACGAGACAGAGTAGCCTTGGCGTTCTGCTCCACATTGCGGGTGCCTGGGTCTGCTCTGCGTTTCCCTCCCTTTCTGGGGCCGAGAGCAACCCCCGCCCAACTTAGTTTTATGATCCCATGTGCGCCAGATTTGGGTGGCCAGGCCCAACCAGCGGGCTCTCGGGCCCCGCAGGCTCAGATGAAGGAGACTCCGTGGGTTCTACGTCTTCGGATTTAGTGCCACAGCCTCATACTGCACCTGTTCCCATTCCCGGACTGGCACCGGTCGCACCTCCACAGCAACCTTTCCTGGCACCGCATCCGCCACCGAAGTCCTCTGTGTTGCCGGCACCCAATGGCAGCACCTCCCCAATCCTCATTCCAGACGTCCACCGAGACCCTATTCTGAAGAGTTAGGAATGGATGAGGAGGATTGGGAGGGGGAGTAGGATCCCTTAGAATTCCCTCAACCACAATACATGGACTGATATGAGAATCTGGGTGAAGCCAGTGGTCTGGACACCTCCTTAGATTCTGTCATGTTTTCTCCTACTAACTTGGCTACGGAGGAAGCGGTATCATTTGCTGTGGCGGTGCATACGGCTGCAGAGGTCTTGGACCTGCAGCTCCCTACGGTAGCAGTGGAGACTAAAGTCTTGACAAAGGTCTTGCAGCCTGGTGTCCCCACCTCGGAACCCTTGCTGCCTTCAATGCGGCCTTGACAGACGTACTTCTGGACACCTAGTCCAAGCCCAGCAAAGGGGCACCCTTTGAACAGAACAATTACCAACCACCATCGCCCTTCACCGGGCGACTCTGCTTTCCTTACCGCCCACCCCACCAAGCCTGGTGGTTCAAGATTCCATTTCCTGTGGAGCATTCCCTTCTGCACCCCCGGACAGAGAATCAAAGAGACAAGAAAGCTTTGGGAAGAAAATTTTCTCTTCCGCCAGTCTAGCATTGTGATCGGTGAACAACGCATGCCGTTTGGGCCGTTATTCCCATTCAATATGGGACATGGTTGCGCAGGTGCTGCCAGAGTCTCGGAGGAGGACTTGATTCTTCTCTCCCAAGCTATTTAAGAGATACAGTGAAATTCATTATCTGATGTGGCCTGGACACGACAGACTGGGAATATCTATTTCCTTGACAGTACGTCGCCAAGCCTGGCTGAGGACGTCTGGTTTTTCAGGCGATGTCCAGGCTAATCTTATGGACATGCCCTTTGAATGCTCCCGTCTCTTCGGAGACTAAGCAGCTGCAGCACTTGAGCGTTTTAAGGACTCGCTGGCTAGGGCCAAGTCCTCGGGGCTCACCACAACATCTTGGCCTGTGTCTGCTTTTCACTCCTTTTGTGGCTACGGAAAGGCCTACCTACCACGCCAACCCTATTCCACCCAGAGGCCCCCGCAAGTTCAGCAACCTCTGCGGGGCCATGGACGCGGTTCACCCTTTTGGTCGTGAAGCCTCTCCCTTTCATCAGAGCGGTTCTGGATACAGTAAAGTTTTGGGCCTATCCTCCCAGAAGTCCAGTCCAGGATATTTAGACGCTGATACCGATGTTTCAGCATCTATCCTGGATGTCAGTGAGAATGACTCTGAGGCTGTTGGGCCTCCTGCATCCCATCCTGCAAGTGGACCATGCCAGATGGCACATGCAGGCTTTGCAGTGGGACCTGAAGTTCCAATGGGCACTGACCTGGTTCAGATATTGGAGGGCACTGCGAAGAACCTACAGTGGTGGCTAACAAACCGCAATTAGGTCAGAGGTTGACCCCTCTCCCCTCCTCATCCAGATCTCATAGTAGTGATGGTTGCGTCTCTTCTGGGATGGGGAAACCATCTGGGGGAGATGGAGATCAGAGGACTCTGTTGGTTATCCTATGTATTAAAATATGCTATGCCTTGGCAAAGAAACAGCCTCCTGAAGGTGTAAATACCCATTCCACTAGGGTGAAGGCAGCCACCACGACGTTCCAGCGGGGTGTCCCTATTGCTGATATCTGCCAGGCGGCCACATGGACATCTCTGCACACATTAGTCTGACACTATTGCCTGGATTCTCAGGTTTATAGGAAGGTCCTGTTTGGCCGCTTTGTCTTGCAGGATTCCTTGGTTAAAACTTTTTTGCACGACCACCTGCGGGGAAGGTATTGCTTGAGTATCTGTTCAAAGGTAAAGGATCTGCAGCTAGATTTCTCTATCAGATGGACAAGTTACTTACCTTCGGTAACGTCTTTGAGACATGATCTAGCCACAGATTCTCTACCGACCCACCCATCCTCCCCGCACTGCAGAATTGTTTTTAGCGTTAGGGCTGTTCCCTTTAAGGGCCCTTGTTATTTTTTTAACGCTCCATAGTCAGTCACTTCTGGCGTGGAAAGTCGTGAAAAGTTCTGACAATAGTGCGCCGGAGTGGCGGTTATATTGACAATGCAGACGTCACGATGACACCCAACACAACGCAGATGAGGTAGCGCTTAGTCGACCAACACCATCTACTGGCATGCAGAGGTACTGCTAACAAAAAGCTTCCAAATCCAGCCTGACACCTGAAAGTGCAGAGGTAAGGAATCTACAGCTAGATCAGGTCTCTACCAGATAGGGCATTACCACTGGTGTAGCATATACTTAAACAAAAAGTAGTAAAAGTACACCTTCTCAAGAGATGACTGGGTGTGAGGTCTTCCTGTATAGTGCTAATGCCACACCGCAGAATTCACATGAGGCCTATACAAGAAGAAATTGACAATTAATAGACAACGCTATCTGTTTAGATAAGAGTAGGCATTACACAAATTAAACAAGCACTTCCCTACTCCTCTGGTGAACAGCTCAGAGGAAAATAGGCACAGGATTTGCATTCCTTCAACCAAAATCCTGCCTAGTGTTCACTACCAATGCCTCAATGGAAGTATGGAAAGCACACCTTCAAGAATTATCAACAAAAGGGCTTTGGACACCACAAGAAAAGAGCCTACATATAAATGTGATCGTAGTCAGAGCAGTAAGGAGAGCATTACAATCTTTTCTTCCACGCATCTCCAACTCGAAAGTGCTGGTTAGAACAGACAACACTACAATGATGATTTACCTCTGAAAAGAAAGTTGAGCACTCTCCAAATTCTAGCAAGAGAGGCACAAAAACGTTGGTGTTGGGCAAACCACCTTGGAATAACCCAAGCAACAGCACATCCGGCACTAGCAGGTATCAGGCAGATTACATCAGCCAAACAATGCAGGACTGCTTGGAGTGGGACCTGGAAGTTAACATTTCAGACCTGGGGAAAACCAAGCCTAGATCTGGTTGAGCAACAAGAAATGCAGTTTTTCCCACACACACTCCCATAATTACATTACTGAGGGAATACTATTTTCATAGGTGTTTGCCTACGCTTTTCCACTGGTTCCTCTCCTACCCAAGCTGATAAATGAAAAAAGAACCCTGTATGCTGATTCTCATAGCCTCCACTGGCCAAGACAGTACTGGTTCTCGGCCCTCAAGCCAGAGCCGTCTCAACAAATATAACATACATGGAAACATTTAAACAATTTTGTAGCTGGTGTCCCTCTAAGGGAGTTCATCCTTTTCAAGTACACACTAATCAGAATCTGCCTTACCTGCGAAATCTGAGCTCAGCCGTGGCTCAATCAGAGTTCACCTCACATTTCACACACGCTCTATATGCACCATCTATATGGTCACAAAGAGTTGTTAAAGAGTTCCTAAATTGTAAATAAGTGTATTCTCCCCGACAACAGCACCTCCACCCACCTGGGAATTAAGTACTGTAATGTCAACTCCATTTGAGCCTATTCATAAAGCCACCATACCATTACAAACCTGGAATACTGCAAATCTTCTAGCAATAACAGTGAGAGGGTGAGATCCAAGCATTTACTATTACAGAACTTATGCAGTTTTCAAAGGACATGGTAGTGTTAAGAACAAATCTCAGTACTGACTGAGATTCATCTAAATGAGCCAGTTATCCTTTGTTTTTCAAAACCAAACCACTCCGGGAGAAAGAACTCTTCACTCGTTAGACATCACAAGCATTGGCATAGCCAATAGGTCTTGCCTTTGTGACCTTATAAGTATTTAATTATGCAGCACAATTTCCTTGGTGCAACATAAACTATTGCATGGCTAAACACTTATAATGTCCCAAAGGTGAGACCTATTGGCTACGATTGTAGTAAGTATACATTTCAAAATTTGGCTTCATCACCCATTTAAGGGAGTTGAGACGCAAATCTACAATTTTGAATAACTTTATACTGATTTTGTGTGTGGCCAAAAATAGTTAAGTTACTCAAAAATGTAAGAATAAATGTCCTATTGGTAAACCTACACGTCTAGATTTACCGTTGTGAATAGGCCCCTGTGTCTCGAGACAGCACAAGTTGGGATTGGAGTGCACAGCAAAGTCATGGTTAGCACCTAGTTTGTCAAGTTCTCAGACTTCAAAAATGGGTATCATCTAGTTAATTTACTATTCTTATATTCTCTTGGATTCGGTGCTTGAGGTCATGATAATTTGGTATCTTGCTAGGGAGGCAATGTTAAACAAAATTATTTGGAACCTCTTGCTTTTTTCCTGCCCAAAGCAAATGAAGAAATATTTGGCGAGGTTCCATCAATATAAATGATCAGTCATAAAGAAGGCACAATATATTAAAAGATCTCATCTCTTTCCACCAGCTTCTCATTAAAATTCACTCTGTCTTCAAGACAGACTATGTGGCATACACAGTTATCCTCCATAATACACCAAACTACTTGGCAAATAAATCTTTAAAATCAGATCGCACACTACACAGACATGATCGAAGAATCGGAAAAGAGAAAAAAAATACAAATAACTTGTAATCTGGCTGTATCCCTAAGCCTTACAATCACTCAGGTTGCTTCATGAATATCCCCTGCTTTTCACCAGGCCCACTGGAATTCCGCGATTGTGGAGGGCAGAATTATGTGACAATGATGAATAAACTATGCCACAAGGAAAATCAAATAGTGCAGCACAATGCAATACATTTTGTGATCGTTTTTCAATATGATTGTGCTTTTTAAAAATAATGTAAGCACACTTAAGACTGTCTGGGCTAAGGTTCCACCTCATTAGTAACAGTTTAATGCTCCTTTACAGCAATAGCCATGTGAAAGTTACCAGTCAATGCTTGCAAAGGGTCTTCCACTGCACAGCAAAACATGTGGCCGCATATTTAGTAACTTTTGATTCGTTTGAGAAAAAAAATTGAAAAAAATAATATTTTTTGATCACCTATGCAAATTATGCTGTAGGTGATAGATAAGGTGGCAAATACAAAACTATGCAGAAAAAAGCGAGGGCTGCAGATTTGCTAATTCTGAGGGCTCTGCTTTACACTAACTAGGCAGTACATTAAGCAAACCTGATGACCCCTTCGACCTCAAATTGGAACTGCCGCACCAAAATACCTAGTAATTCAACACCTTACTGTTAATTCTCTGAAATCTCTTTCACACGTAACCCTCCATGTTCTCAGAAGTGTAATGTTAATGTTAATGTTATTTGGCATTTGTTAAGCGTTCGTACGCCCGGAGGCTTCATGGCGCTGTAGTAAGGAACAGGCGTGGCCATCGGTGGGTGGAGGAAAGGCAGCTTAGTGATGCGCCTGAGCGAAGAGCCAGGTCTTCAGAGAATGTCTGAAGCTGAGGATGTTATCACTAAGTTTCAGATGAAGAGGGAAAGAGTTCCAGAGGGCAGCGGCAAGATGGTCGAAGCAGCTGCCTCCGAGACGCTTTTTCTTGTATGGAGGGATAGTCAGAAGGGCTTTATGAGCAGACCGGAGGTTACGGGGGGGGGGGCTGTATTTTTTAAATAGGTCTCTAATGAAAATGGGACCAATCTCGTGTAGAGATTTGAAAAGGATACACCCAGCTTTGAAGGCCACGCGTTGCTCAACCGGGAGCCAATGCAGCTGTTTCAAGCCAGGTCTGACTGATTGCCTTCTAGGAATGTTCAAGAGGAGTCTGGCTGCCTGGTTTTGAACCAGCTGGAGGCGTTTAAGCTCTCCAGTTTGGAGCCCAAGGTAAAGACTGTTGGAAAAGTCCAATCTGGACAAAACCAGGGAAATGACGATCTGAGTGAGGGCAGCTTGGGAGAAGAAGCGGGCGATTTTTTTTATTTTCTTCAGCTGAAAAAAACTGGAGGAAACAGCAGCTCTGACTTGTTTTTTCAGAGAGAGGTCCTCACTAATGAAAATGCCGAGGCTCTTGACCGAGGATGATTTGGATGGGGGGGCGCCCATGCATGAGGGCCAGAAACTGGGGTTCCAGCTGAGGGTGCTCTGTCCCGGCAAGACCAGTTCGGTCTTGCCTGGGTTAAGTTTCAGGTGATTGCAGCTCATCCAACTCAAAATGTGGGACATGGTGTTTTGGAATTCTACCACAGAGTCCTTGGTGTTCAAAGGAAAGATGAGCTGCAAATCATCGGCGTAATTGAAAATGGTGACCTTAGCGTGCCTGAGGGAATACAAAAGAGGGCATAGATACAAATTAAAAAGCAGGGGAGACAACGAAGAGCCTTGAGGTACTCCACAGATGGTGGATATGGTGGGAGCCGTGAAGGAGCCTAGTCTGACCGATTGAGTTCGGTCAGTGATAAAAGAACGGATCCAGCTCAGTGCAGGGCCCCTGAGGCCTGCCTGTTCGACACGGTCGACCAAGATAGTATAGTCGACCGTGTCGAAAGCAGCAGAGAGGTCTAAAAGCACCAGAGCCTGATGGATCCCTTCATCCGCATTCCGCCTCAGGGTATTCTGCACCGAGAGGATGACCGCCTCCGTAGAATGGCAAGGGCGGAAACCGGCCTGATTAGGTGCAAGATATTCCGATTTTTCAAGGAATGTGGAGATGCTGTCGCATACATGAGACTCCAGAAGTTTGGCGCAGTATGGCAGCTGAGATATGGGCCTGTAATTGAGTGGGTCTAATGGATTGGCTCCTGCCTTTTTTATGAGGGGAATAAGGAGGGCTTTTTTAAAGTTGTTTGGAACTTTACCCTGAGCAAGTGAACCATTCAGCATGGGAAGTAGACCCCCAGGGATGCTGGTACCCACTTCTTTCAGGATGTAAGGGGGGCAGATGTCATCAGGGGAGCCAGATTTGATCTTAGAGAGAAGTTTAGATAAGTTAGCGTTTTCAATGGGGGGGTAGGAGTCCAGGGTAACAGGGTTATAAAAGGTGTCTGCAAATAAAAGGGGAGGCTGGGTGGTGGGAATGTTTTGTTTAATGGTGCAGATTTTGTCAAAGAAAAAGGAGTTTAAAGAATTACAAAGTTCCTGAGTAGGAACTGTCGGGAGGGAGGTTCTGTCACTGGTACTAAGATCTTCCACAATGTTGAACAGTTCTTTAGATTGATTCTGAGCTTTAAGAATTTTTTCCGAGAAATAGTCGGTTTTGTGTTTTAAAATAAGCTTTTGCAGTAGTTGGCCCTATCTTGTTCTGAGTAGGCTGTGCGCCACTTTCGCTCCAGTTGACGGACTTCAAGTTTGTGAGTTTTCAGAAGGGGTGTAAACCACCTGTGGGCGTCATTGGGGCGGGAGCGAGGAAAGCAGGTACAGGGGGCGTGAGCGTCCGCAGCCTGGAGTAGCCACCCTGAGAAAGCCTCTTCCATCTTTTCGATGTCCTGATCAAACGGGGAAGGGAGGAAGTAAGTGAGCCAATAAAAGCGGGGACATCAACATTCTTCCACCTTCTGGTTTTTCCTCCTGGCATGGGCAGGGGATTTTTACTTCTCCCGGTGGTCATAGTAAAGTTGATCAGATAATGATCCGACCAAACACAGGGCATGATGAACTTAATAGCCAAGGGAATGTTTTGGGACCAAATTTGGTCTAGGCTATGCCCTTTTTCATGAGTAGGAAGGTGAATATGTTGGGAAAGATTCATATCGAGGAGGATTTCTTTCAGCGTAGCAGCCTGAGAGTCAGAGTCGGCAGAGTCTAGCCACAGATTGAAATCTCCTAGCAACACAATTTTGTTATGGGCAATTATCAGAGGAGCAATTTGTTCTGCTAGGGATGCCGAAAAAGAGGGCATTGTTTGAGGGGAGCGATATATAAGGATGAGAAGTAATGATCCAGTATTAGTATCCTTTTTAGGTTTTGCCTCGCCAAAAAGATGCGCTCTGCGCATCTTTTTCGCGCAGGCGAAAACCTGATGAGAACTGTAGTGTGGCTTTGGGTCGGCCCTCGTCATTCATTGGCTGGCCTGTCCGTCAATGCCGGACCAGACACGGGGGCGTTCCCGACATTCTTTGGCTTTTGCCGACGTCACGCGACGTCAGGCGAAAGCCGGGAACGCCCCCGAATCCGGTCCGGCATTGAAGGCACCCGGAAGAAGTCCAGGTGAGTGCTTGCTTTAATTTCCCGCTGTTCCCACCCCCTCTCCCGTCCCCGTTCCCGCCCCCCTCCCGCTGGTGACCGTGCTTTCCTGTTGTCTCAGCCAGGCCCGCTCCCCGCAGACTCCCCTCCCCCTGGTCTCTCCCTCTCGGCGCTTCTCGCTCTGCGCGCTCCTCTGCCCTGTAACCTCCCACCTCCCTGCACTCTCACTCCCAGCTCGCCTCCATCCAGTCTCCCTCCTCCCTCTACTCTCCCGTCCCCAGCCCGCCTGCCTGAGCTAGAGACGGGCCGCCGCAGTCTTGTTGGATTTGCCTTTGCTTGTTTTGGAAATATGCTTGTAACTGAACAACTGCCTTAAAATCATTTATTATTGATGCATTTTGATAGGCATATGTTTTGGCCATTTTTCTGGTGGCTTAAAAGCTTTAATATGATTGCAAACTGTGGCTAGTTTTTAAATGTGCATGGTTTATGTTGTTATTATGATCTTTTGCCTATATATACATGTTTTTTTATATTTGTCTTTCCAAGTGTACATTAATTGGCCATACCTTTCTGTAAGCAGCTGTTCGGCGGCTGCTGTGAAGAAGTAAAAGGTCCTTGCACCCTCTGCACACTTGCTAGCTGTGTCCACCTGTTTATCTCTGCCTGGTTTCTTACTGTTTCGTGTTTTGAATTGTGCTCAATGTGTGCGCTTAGACACTGCAGGTTTTTCTGTTCAGAGCACTTTATCGTGCTATTGTACTTCGGTTTAAGCAGGCTGACTTTAGAGAGCGTTGATTGTCATTGAGCAAGGAGGGGCAGAGGTAAAAGTGAAACTCTATGCTTGCGAGTTGGAGCTTCTGCTTTAAAGTTTTGCAAAGCATGTGCTGGAGTTAATGGAAGCACCCTTTGCATGTTTAGAATGGACATTCCGTCTGTGAAGATTCCTCGTGCTCTTGCTCTCAACAAATCCTTAAGAATTTCTATTCCGGTAGAACCCGCATCAAAAGAACATTATCAATGACATACTTTGTATTTTATTTGTATGCACTTTTATTGGCTTTGATGACCGAAATAAAGTTCATAGAATGGAATGGAAATGGTATTACATACTGAGTTACATAAAAACAATGTAATTATTTAATATTTCAGCAGTCAAGGAGTTTGTGTTTTATAGCGCCTGTAACATTTGGGACCTATGGTCTAGATAGTTAAGTGCACTCAGAAGATTTTCCCTTCCGCACAGGAATGCTGTCACCATACAAATTGAGTTCAGAATCTCCGACACCTCAACAGGAGCAATGATGACCATTTCCACAAAGTTTATTTGATGTTTCTTCTGTATTGTGTTGACATTTCCAAGTTATAATTACTAGTGCAAAGTTTTAGCTTTTGGTCGCCCAATTACTTTCATTCATTTCCACGACAACACTTTACAAGTGTTTTGCGGGTTACACTCATCCTCTGGTCTTATGTCTCTGTGTGCCTAAATCCCCTTCTTATTTGTAATCAAATTAGATATGGTAATGCACAAGATTTCCCCAAAAAAAGAAGTGCCTATTATTTAGTCTATTTTATTGGAATCTCGCCCTTCATTCGATTACACAAAGAATTATACAAGGTGAAGAAGTTTGAAGATCACTTTCCTGTTTCTCATTACTTATCTGGAGAATCTAAAGTTAGTGTAAAACTGTTCATGGTAATGCCCGTGGATGAAGATTTATCATTCAAGTCGCTAATTTGGAAGGTAGAAGTGTCCGTTCTATGAATGGTGAGTTGTATGGAAAACGTTGTCAGGACCTGATCACATTATGCAGAGGCAGGCCTTGAAAATTTTCCTTGTCATTGGCAACCAGAATGAAGTCAATGTTGAAACGCTTGCCGTCGTCTTTACTTCACTCAGTTGTCAGTAACTGTGTCCCTTTGAACCTATAGAAACGCTGCATCCTTGAGAGCACTATTGTTAAAGACCTTCTCCAGACCGTTTGTAGGTGAGTTCATTTAAAGTGCTTGTAAGGAAGTAAATCAGATGTGGACAAACTTCAAGGAAATAAACTGCCAATAAAAGCTTTGGTGTTTTAATTTAGTAATCCGTATTGTTATTTAGTCCACATTTTCCAGTATGATATTGCCATTATCAAACTTTGTATTTATTACATTTAAGACTACCGATGTATAACTTGCCTCTGACATATGTTGGGTAGGGGAGCAGTTAGTTACAACTCTGCTAAGTGGTCCCAAGTCAAGTATGTTACACTCAGAACTGGTTTATAAACCAACATCATTTAACATGTCTTGACTTCAAAGCCTATATTTCTGTCAACAGGCATTGACAAAGCCCGTAGGTCTTGCTTGTGAAATCTGTTGGACTTTGCCAATGGTTTTTTCTCTCTCCCAGATGGATCCGCGATGGCGAGCGCATCCTTGATGGTTATCTTTGAATTAATTTTCTTATGCTTTAAGAAACTCAAAAATGTCCACCACAGATTGGCTGATCCAAAGCGACCATCTGTGCCATTTTAATATGTCTGCTACTGATGGTGCAGGAGGTAGCACTCAAAGCTCGAGGGTGCTGGTGCAATTGGCCACAGGTAAAGGGGGTTCTAATAAATAAAGGGATTGGGAGGACTGAAAAGGTTTATTAAAGCGAAGGGCTGGGGAACTAGGGGCAGTAGGGAAGCACAATAGTTCCTGATATGCACTTCAGTCTGATGTCGGCAGTGGAAGGATACCTTCCATCCAATCTAAACCCTGTGACTCTGAAATGCTTATTTGCAGGACAAACATATGACTAGTGAGGAAAGCCTTGGGAATCAGAAGCACGAAAGGGAGATGGACGATAAAGCCATCCGATCATGAGTGAGTGGCTAAGCCGACTGTTATATAATTCACAGCAGGTTTTTTACACCAGTCAGCTGAAGGTGTTGATAAGCGAGACCTAAAAAGAAAAATAATAAACCTACAAGTCTCAGAAGACAGACCACTGCTGGCTATAAAGCCTGGCCTCGTTGAGTGCGCTACATAACGTGGCACAACATGATAGCATTAGAGTCATCTCTAAGATACGGGCAGACTTGGAGCAAAGTATGTCTTGTATAATTTTATTGGCATTGCAGCAGGATTGAGGATTAGACCAGGGTTTGGCAATCTGTGGGTGGCGACCCATTGGTCGGTTGTGAGCCGAATTTTGGTGGATCGCATAAGTGCAATCAATAAATAAAGGTTCTTTTAGATTCTGTATCCATCTTCCCACATTTGCTGTACCTCAAAGACAGAAGTCAAGTGTCAGGCTGAGTCTTCTGGCAAATTGGTGCTTATTTTGTTTAACATTGGGGTTGATTAACTAAAAATTAGCATAACTGCTGATATATTGGGGTGAAAATAGAGTCCTGTGTCAAACACCATTTTTGCAAACCTGCAACACCTTCCTAAAGAGGTTTAGTCCTCATTGAATGTATGTGATGAAATCAACCTCATTCGCGAGGCAACAAAAAGGTTGACATTAATACACAGGTCCCGTGATGCAAATTGAAGAAGAAAAAAAAAACAGCCCTTCGTCCCATTCACTCCAGACATCTCCATTCGCACCTCTGCATTATCTTCCTAGAGAACAACCACCAGAGACGAGTTGTTCCCAAATAAAACACAGTGACTGCTACTTGAGGCCCTGAAATTAGAAGTGTGCACAATGCAGTTTCCGGGATCGGACATTAGCACAACTGATTTAAATATGCCTCAAGTTGTAACACGTAGAACAAAGATGGAAATTAAAGCCAGTTCACAAGAGAAGCAACATTCCAGTTTTCACTCCACAGCCATCACACAGCTCCACCGATGCACCCACCGCACAGCTCCACCGATGCACCCACCGCACAGCTCCACTGATGCACCCACCACACAGCTCCACCGAGGCACCCACCACACAGCTCCACCGATGCTCCAACTAAGCTCCACCAATGCACCCTCCACACAGCTCCCCCAATGCACCCACTAAGCTCCACCGATGCACCCACCACACAGCTTCACTGATGCACCCACCACAGAGCTCCACCGAGGCACCCACCACACAGCTCCACCGAGGCACCCACTACACAGCTCTACCATGCCCCCACCACAAAGCTCCACTGATGCACCCACCACACAGCTCCACCGAGGCACCCACCACACAGCTCCACCGAGGCACCCACCACACAGCTCCACAAATGCACCCACCACAAAGCTCCACTGATGCACCCACCACACAGCTCCACCGACACAGCTCCACCGATGCACCAACCACAGAGCTCCACCGATGCACCAACCACACAGCTCCACTGAGGCACCCACCACACAGCTCCACCGATGCACCCACCACACAGCTCCACCGACACAGCTCCACCGATGCACCCACCACACAGCTCCACCGATGCAGCCACCACACAGCTTCACCGATGCACCCCCCCACACAGCTCCACCGATGCAGCCACCACACAGCTCCACCGACACATCTCCACCGATGCACCCACCACCCAGCTCCACCGATGCACCCACCACACAGCTCCACCGATGCAACCACCACACAGCTCCACCGACACAGCTCCACCGATGCACCCACCACCCAGCTCCACCAATGCACCCACCACCCAGCTCCACCGATGCACCCACCACTCAGCTCCACCGACACAGCTCCACCGATGCACCCACCACACAGCTCCACCGATGCACCCACCACACAGCTCCACCGATGCACCCACCGCACAGCTCCACCGATGCAGCCACCACACAGCTCCACCGATGCAGCCACCACACAGCTCCACCGATGCAGCCACCACACAGCTCCACCGACACAGCTCCACCGATGCACCCACCACCCAGCTCCACCGATGCACCCACCACACAGCTCCACCGACACAGCTCCACCGAGGCACCCACCACACAGCTCCACCGAGGCACCCACCACACAGCTCTACCATGCCCCCACCACACAGCTCTACAATGCCCCCACCACACAGCTCCACAGATGCACCCACCACACAGCTCCACTGATGCACCCACCACACAGCTCCACCGACACAGCACCACCGATGCACCCACCACACAGCTCCACTGAGGCACCCACCACACAGCTCCACCGAGGCACCCACCACACAGCCCTACAGATGCACCCACCACAGAGCTCCACCGATGCACCCACCACACAGCTCCACCGATGCACCCACCACCCAGCTCCACCGATGCAGCCACCACACAGCTCCACCGACACAGCTCCACCGATGCACCCACCACACAGCTTCACCGATGCAACCACCACACAGCTCCACCGATGCAGCCACCACACAGCTCCACCGACACAGCTCCACCGATGCTCCCACCACCCAGCTTCACCGATGCACCCACCACACAGCTCCACCGATGCAGCCACCACACAGCTCCACCGACACAGCTCCACCGATGCACCCACCACCCAGCTCCACCGATGCACCCACCACACAGCTCCACCGACACAGTTCCACCGATGCACCCACCACACAGCTCCACCGATGCACCCACCACACAGCTCCACCGATGCACCCACCACACAGCTCCACCGATGCACCCACCACACAGCTCCACCGACACAGCTCCACCGATGCACCTACCACTCAGCTCCACCGATGCACCCACTGCTTGTGCCTCCGTGTGCCCCTGTTGCCTGCTTGTGCTGTGTGGGTGTGTGTGGAGGGCTCTGTGTAGCTGTGTGTGTGGGAAGCTTTGTGTGGCTGTGTGTGTGGGAAGCTTTGTGTGGCTGTGTGTGTGGGGGGCTGTGTGGGTGTGTGTGGGGGGGCTCTGTATGGGTGTATGTGTGGGGGGGCTCTGTGTGTGTTTGTGTGTGTCATTTGCGAGAGATAAAGCTAGTGGCATTGTAAATGGCAATGCCATTTATTTATGTTAAAAAAACATAAATAAATATAATGTCAAGAGCAATGCCAATAGCTCTAACTTTAACAAAGGCAAAACCATTGCATTGTAAATGCTTGTTATTAGGTTTTGCCTCACCAAAAAGATGCGCTCTGCGCATCTTTTTCGCGCAGGCGAAAACCTGATGAGAACTGTAGTGTGGCTTTGGGTCGGCCCTCGTCATTCATTGGCTGGCTCCATAAATGGAGCCTAGCCATTGGACGAGGGGCCTGTCCGTCAATGCCGGACCAGACACGGGGGCGTTCCCGACATTCTTTGGCTTTTGCCGACGTCACGCGACGTCAGGCGAAAGCCGGGAACGCCCCCGAATCTGTTCCGGCATTGCCGGCACTTCTGCGTCTCTCCTCCCCCGTTTCCCGCCCTGTGACTGGCCGGCCGGCCATCCTAGCGCGGCCGGCTGGAAGTGCCCGCCCCCCGGCAGCCCGGGGGAAGAAGGAAGACGGCAAAAAGTATGGCGGCGCCCGCGGGGCTCCCGTGGCCTGGAGGGAACCCCGGGAGATGCGGAGGACGTTGCCGGTCTCCCATGCCGAAGAGGGAGACCGGAGAAGTGCCAGAGAGATTGCCGCCGTCGACGTTGCCGGTCTCCCATGCCGAAGAGGGAGACCGGAGAAGTGCCGCCGTCGCAAGGTGCAGGTGAGTCGATTTGTTTTTTTTTTGTTCCTATGGATACCTGCACAAAACGGTACCAGTTCAAATCACTCCTCACTAGCTGTCGCCATCCCTCCTCGGTTCCGCGCACAAAGAGCATTACGCCAGCGCTACCTTCACTGCTTCAAAAGATTACGGCCCGTCTCAAAGTTACTGACGATGGAACTTCACTACTCCGCTTCACAGGCAGCGCAGCAGCCGCATCAAATTTACCCTCCACTTCACTCGTAGACCGTCATCACATCCCGGCATCAGCAGCAGGACGGAAATTCCATGGACGGTCGAATCAAATGCCGGTGCCGCTCCAACCATCGCTTGTTGCCATTTGTAAGAAAGTTGCGCTTTACCAGGTAAGGTTGGCAATGTTTAGTTTTTGTAATTTCAAGCTGAGCATTCGGAGCAGCATGGCGTTCAGCTTAACTCCATCTCAACCCGGACTAGTGGGGAGAGTCGGGTGAAAAGGTGAGCAGACTTCACTACTCCGCTTCACAGGCAGCGCAGCAGCCGCATCAAATTTACCCTCCACTTCACTCGTAGACCGTCATCACATCCCGGCATCAGCAGCAGGACGGAAATTCCATGGACGGTCGAATCAAATGCCGGTGCCGCTCCAACCATCGCTTGTTGCCATTTGTAAGAAAGTTGCGCTTTACCAGGTAAGGTTGGCAATGTTTAGTTTTTGTAATTTCAAGCTGAGCATTCGGAGCGGCATGGCGTTCAGCTTAACTCCATCTCAACCCGGACTAGTGGGGAGAGGCGGGTGAAAAGGTGAGCAGAGGACCAGTGAGTGGAGCAGGGACGGCCTGCTGAGAGAAGCGCAGCCAGGAGGCAGTGTGGGAGCGGGGACAGACGGATGAAATGCAGAGCGGATACCAACGAGGAAGAGGCAGGACAGACGTATGCGAGTGAAAGCAGAGGTCCGGGGGGGGGGGTCGAATGGTGAATGGATATAAAATACCAGCGTGGGGAGAGTGGCAGACGGGAGAAAGGTTCACGGGAGCTAGTGAGCAGGAGAGGGCACGGTGAAGAAGAAGAGCGCGGGGAGAGTAGATATGCGGATGAAAGGAGGAACGAGCAGGGAACACTGACGGGAGAGTAGACTGACTGACTGGGGACAGACTGGTTAAAAGAGAGCAGGAGCTAGTGAGTGAGAGGCGACAGGCGGGAGGTAGAGCGGGGATGTGTGAGCGGAGAGTGGTCGGCTGGTGAAAGGAGAGGACAAACTAGTAGGGCAGTTGCGGGCAGATGAGTGAAAGAGAGCATGGACTAATAAGAGAGGCGGAGGGCAGACGTATAAACGGGGTGCAGAGACGAATGAGCAAGAGATAGATTTTAGACTGATAAAAAAGGACAGTAGGAAGAGATAAAGGAGTGAGAATACGGATGAAATGGGGAGCAGGTACTAATGAGGGCGAGGGGACGGGCGAAGATGAATGAACAGGTGTAAAGGACAGCAGGGGCCAGTGAGGAAAGACTGAGGACAGGGAGAGGGCGAACTCATGAGAAAAGAAAGGTGAGCTATGTCTGGGAGTAGAAACGATGGTGATGCTCAGCTCGAGTTATGGCACACACTGGATGCTGGTGTAACGCAGCCCCAGCGACGCGATGGAGTGGGGCGGGATATCCACTGAGTGCCCCTACGTGTCAGGGGCCCTCCATCAGTCCTCCGTGTGCCCCTGTTGCCTGCTTGTGCCTCCGTGTGCCCCTGTTGCCTGATTGTGCCTCCGTGTGCCCCTGTTGCCTGCTTGTGCCTCCGTGTGCCCCTGTTGCCTGCTTGTGCCTCTGTGTGCCCCTGTTGCCTGCTTGTGCTGTGTGGCTGTGTGTGTGGGGTGCTTTGTGTGGCTGTGTGTGTGGGGTGCTTTGTGTGGCTGTATGTGTGGGGTGCTTTGTGTGGCTGTGTGTGTGGGGGGCTTTGTGTGGCTGTGTGTGTGGGGGGCTCTGTGTGGCTGTATGTGTGGGGTGCTTTGTGTGGCTGTGTGTGTGGGGGGCTTTGTGTGGCTGTGTGTGTGGGGGGCTCTGTGTGGCTGTGTGTGTGGGGGGCTCTGTGTGGCTGTGTGTGTGGGGGGCTCTGTGTGGGTGTGGGTGTGTGGGGAGGCTGTGTGTGTTTGTGTGTGTCATTTGCGAGAGATAAAGCTAGTGGCATTGTAAATGACAATGCCATTTATTTATGTTAAAAAAAAAAAAAATGTCAAGAGCAATGCCAATAGCTCTAACTTTAACAAAGGCAAAACCATTGCATTGTAAATGCTTGTTAAAGATCAAGTTGTCTGTTCCTGATAAGTCGAGGGATGGTAAAGAGGAGACTTTGTGGGTGCTGCGAATGATCGCAGCAACCCCCCACCTCTTTTGCCGGCTGTATAAACGTTATATGCACTGACTCACTAGTTGAATAGGATATTACCCAAGACGAATAAGCATGTATTCCACAAAAACTGACCCAACATGGCAACCGACAACAGAACATCAAGTGGAGACTCCCGCCAACCGCAGCACAGAATAAAGCTGTGTTTTAGGCGCAAAGTGAGCTGTGGGAGCACAAGAGGGACCGAGAGTACCGATCCTCGGTGACAATGTTTGCTGGGACAGACACTGATCAGCGGAGAGAATAAAGGAGATCCGGTCGAGGCCCTCGAAGAGGAACGGAGGGTGAGGCGCCAATCCCAGAGTGGCGAAACTGGTAGGGAAGTGACACCCCCACCAGTACTCCCTGCCCGCTGGACTCAGCGGAGAGATTGCACAGACCCGACGAGTGTCGAGAAGGGAGCTGCGGCGGTGACCTGCTGCCTTACTCACCCTTCCATCCTGCACCGGTCCTGGTTGCTCAGCAGCTGCGTCACGGACAGCGCCTCTGTGTGCCGCGGTCGCAGGGCCCGCACCGAGAAGACTCCGATGCGGTTAAGAGAAACATCAACTCCGCCATCTTGCTTTCATGTTGAATACTCGCAGCAGCCATCTCTGAGCATCCGCTGGGATAATGGTATGAAACTGAAACTAACGTGAAACAAGCACACGCGTGCTTCGCGCTCACAAGTGGGGGGAGTGGAGGGAAGGGCAGCGTTTCCCTTGCGGGGCGTGCGCGATAATTACTACCAGATGGCGCTGCTCTCTCCCGCAAGGGAATAGCCAAACGTGCACGCGTTGCATTCAAAACAATGCAACGCATGCACGTTTTTGCAGGCAAAAGTGTTGCAAGGGCAATAGGTCTTTTTCCTAAGCAGCGCATGCGCGCTGCATAGGCAAGACACAAAAAAATGCTTCAAGTCTTTCTGCACAAAACTAAAGAGAGGATAAAATCCAGTCAACTCATAGTCTCTTACTCAGTGCCACGTAAACGTTTCTCTTTGGAAAACAGGGCATTTCAAGATGGATGGAAGCAACAATAACTTTTCTGCTATGCAAAAGCTAGAAAAACTCATTCTGCAAGACTTATTGGAACTTCATCTGCGCTTTATTCGGCATCTGTAGAGCGGAAACGTGGTGGAAAACACACCTTGACAAAACCTGGAAGCAGTAGGATATAGAGCAGTTGGACAGACAGTTCTCCGCCACCTATTTAAATATAGTGAGCCTTTTTATTTACAATCCTCATGCACTGTATAAATATATTTGCAATGTCAACACTGTTGCTATTCTGATTCAAGAGTTTGAATATATGAATTATCCAATGCTGGAGAAAAAACAAGGTACCTATCTGTAAATTGGTATCTTTCATAGATTCACATGCGACCCATCCTCCTCCCCAAATAAAGGCTCACCTCCTTCATTTCTGATATGACGGTTTCCACTACTTGTGCTGCAAGGTGTCAACTCCTCTGGGAGGGGTGAGTCATAGAGCACTCACTTTATTGGCAGAAGTTTGGACCTTTTATAATGAGGTGGCTGTAGTAATAAAGTGGGCACTGGCCGGAGTCTTTACTTATGTCAGTGCCCTATATTGCTATTTCAAAGTTATAAATGGACCACCATTTTGGCAACAGGGAATGATCCAAGCATATGAATCTATCAAAGATACCAATGCCGGAGAACCACAGTTGCAGGTAAGTAACGCATTTTTTTATGGAGCGCTTGATTGTAGCAAAAACATTCATATAATCTGTGCTGCTGTTTTAATGATGATGATTCAGATGCAGCTTTGCAATATTCCCTTCTTCCTGTCATAGGTTCTTCATGTCATATGTTCCATTGTTCGGTACAGTGGCACAACAGTTTTCTCTCAGTGTATTTAGTCTCCAATTCACTACTACCATCCACCTAAGTACATTTTCAGCAGCCAGTGTTTAGCATCATAACCATTTTCTTAGTTTGCAATACCTTTAATTTGTTCTGCACTTTAATAGGATGGTACTTTTAAAGGCGTTTGTTTTTACACCTTTATTTGTTCTCTGTGATGTTGTTTAACTGCGACCCTCCATGAACGTCTTTTGTAAATTAAATAAATTAATTGCAAATAACTTGTTGGTTAACAGGAAGATGAGAATCGAGATTTAACGTCCCGTGTAAAAGACCTTGAGGAAGATCGTATTCGGCTGCAGAGAACAGCTAACATTCAACAGTCACAGTGTGAAAAGTATAAAGCACTATCAGAGGAAGCAAACAAGAAAAGTGATGGCCTACAGCAACAACTTGCTGCAGTAGAAAAGGTATGTGGCATATTACATTTTTCTTTCCTCAAAGTATTCAATCTCTAAAAAGCATAAGGTATGCATGCAGTGGTTGTCCTGCAATGAATATTAAAAGAAAATGTGCTCAATGAAATAGGGACATGTGCAGCTCGAAGGGAAAAAAAAGGCTGGCCCATTGTCAACCTACTAGTCATTGCAGCCCGACATCAGCAAGATCACTACAACATTTGCAGGATGCAACACTTCAACCAGTTGCATCCTGAGGGCAGCAGAGTTTTGTGGATGCTGGGAAGGCCAATTTATCATTATAACTCCAGTCCTAGAATAGTTATGTGAAATGCTGCATTCCTTAAAATAGTCCAGGGAGATTGTTCACGTTTCTGCTTCTAACCCTGGGATATTTTGGGAAAAGTTATTTTTTTTTCACAAATTCCCAAATATTTTAAAAATGGATGTAAATGTTTTAATACATCATAGCAGATGCTGAAATGACCAATAAAGGCAAAAATCTCGATCTATCTTGATGCAGCCCATACCTACTAAGCTCGTGCCTGTCAAACTTTGGCCAAGACACAGAACTTTGACCAATCTCTTTGCAGTTACAGACCACTTGAAATAAGTCCTGGACTGTTTGATTTTGCCATGCACGTGCTTTCATACCTCCCAAGGGCAGTATATCGCCCTACACTTATTTCCATCAAGTAAGATGGGTAGAAGGCACAGTTTAGAGTTCAGGGTTTTCTGTTTTTTAACCAAACGGACATTGAACGTTTTTCCATACTATGGAGTACCTCAAAGCTCTTCAATCTTCTACATCTTGCTCAATGTCCGTGTTTAGTATTTTTTTTACATAGTAAGGGTCCACAGTGTACATTTTAAATCCCACATGAAGACCCCAGATGTTGTTCAAGGTGTACACGGGTCACCTAATCTATATTTGGAAAGTGATCTCTATAACTGAAATATGAATGCAACCAAATTAGTTGCAGCTTGATGCAATGAGGAAAGTCCTACTTTTATGTACAGGGTTAGCAATCCAATCTCAGTAAAAAAAACTTTTTTTTTTTAACACATTCTTTATTGATTTACAAGATTTTTTGGACCTCACCACCCACATTCCCTCATAAAACCAGTAGATAGATAAAAAATAAAAAGTTATCCACTCAGTCAAAGAGAGGTCACTGGCAACCAAATGTCTTACAATCTTCATCACATAATAAAAACAGAAAATCCAGAGTCATGTACAGCCCCAGTATCTATCCAATCATCTTATAGGGATGTGAAATATCCCGCCGCCCAGTAGCTCCGCATTTTACCCAGAGTTACATCACTCCTGTTTACCTTGTCCTTCCACCCCCCGATGCGACTCCATCCAATCCCTCATTGGGGCCCAGACTTCAACACCTCTTGTCCTAAATCGTCTGCCCTTCTGAGCATAAACTGACATTTCTAAATTATATTTAGACATAAGCTGTACCAGCCATTGATTAAAGGATGGAGGGGTGGGATCAATCCAGGCTGTACTACCATAAGAAGGAAATAAAAACGATTTGGCCAATGGAGGGGGTAGAGGAGGGGAGGGGGCGGGGCAATTTCCTCCTTTTGAACTCCCAGTAAGATCAGTTGAGATGTAAGCTTAATTCACAAACCCAGTTTAACTATAAAGAATTGGCTTATTTGGGGCGCTAGAGGGCGCGCTTGCGGAATGGCTGCCTAGACCTGCAGCTCCCGCTCCTTGGTCACTGATCCTACCTAAATCCTTCGCCACGGGGTGCCGCGTTGCCCCCAGGAGACCGGATCCCGCATCCGGGGGGGTGCTCTCTACACTCGTCCAAAGTCTGGAGTGGCTGTGATCCCCAGAGCCGAAGATACAGGCTCCTGAAAACTGCCCGGCACTTGCTCTGGAGCTGCATGAGGCGGGCGCTCGGCCGCTGCAACTACGCGATCCCGGGGCCTGCCACGAGGCTCCCAGGCCGCATCGAGACCTCACCTTCCTGATCCTTTTGGGACGACATGCGGAGAAGACTGTGCAGGTAGGCGACTGCTGAATACTCGCCTTGGGTCTCCCCCCAGCCGTCACCTCGCTGGCACAGAGGGAGGGTTGCTCCTGCTGCGACGCCTGCTGCCACGGCTCTACTAGGTCGCTGTACCTGTCGCCCATAGCGCTGAAGGCCCGAACTTGCGCGGCGCTGTCCGCCGGAATCATCGACCGGGGGCCGGGGCTGCCCCATTGTGCGGAGTCCCCCTGTCGCTTCCCGCATTACTGGCCTGAGGATTGCTGCACGACTTCGAGCGCCAGGTGCGCTGGGGGCTATACACACAGCGCACGGCTGCCATACTGAGAGGCGCCAACCGGTGAGCCACGTTACCCCCGACATTGACTGTTATAGCCTGCTTCCCTGGATTTGACCCTGCAGCCCATCGGGGTGGCCGATGCTTTGGCCTTTACATTACCTGGCTTCCACGCAGCGAGTGCCTGATACTGCGGCCGAGTGCCCAAGACTGGACAAGCAGCCACTACCATTGGGCGGTCGGTAACCACATAGCGCTACTGTTGGTAACGACCATATTGCGGTATATTGCAACACACCGAGCCCGAGACCCTTCTGCCTGCTACTGGCTGTTTTTTACCCGCAGTGCTCTGCCATCCCTCATTTTTTTTTTTTTGACCTCTCACTTACCTCCGGTCACTACCATGGGACGACCTGAGACTCGCCAGCCTAAGCTGAGCTTCGACAACACTCGCAAAGGCACCACATCGACACAGATGAACCCGGGGCCCAGCGTGCCGCCTCCACAGCCTGCCCCACCTATCGCTCCTGCTGCGGACCTTACCAACCTGATACAGGAGATGCGTCAAGGCTTCGCCACCGTTGTGGAGAAAGTGGACGGCGTCACAGCTCGACTGGACGCCCTGGTCCATAAGGTGGATCGCCATGAGGAACGCCTCACAACTGCGGAACAGAGAATCTCCGACAACACTGATGCCGCCACGTCCCACACGACGCAGCTGGCGAGAATGGACAATCTCCTCCGCATCATAGCGGCAAAGAACGAGGACTTGGAAGCACGAAGCCGCCGGAACAACATTCGCATTACGAACGTGCCGGAGTCCACTGCCACGGGCAGGATGGAGTTCTATGTGGAGAAATTGCTCAAGGGCTCAATCGGAGAGGAAGCTTTCTCGTCCCAGTTCATCGTGGAGAGGGCCCACCGCTCCCTGGCGCCTATGCCCCAACCTGGCCTGCCACCGAGACCTATAATTGCTCGTCTTCTGAATTATCGTGATCGTGACACGGCCCTCAGGGCTGCCCAGACACAAAGGTCACTGAGGTTTGAGGGCATTACATTCTCCATCTACCCTGACTTCACGCCGATGGTTCAGGATGAGCGGCGCAAATTCCTTCCAGTGAAGAAAAAACTGCGGGAGGCCCAAATAGACTACGCCCTCTTGTACCCTGCGAAGCTTAGAATTACCCACCAGGGCAAGCAACGCTTTTTCACCAACCCGCAGAAAGCTGAGGACTTCCTTAAGACGATCCGAAGGGCACGCAGGGACAAACCTGTACCTGCGGACGAACAAGAGAATGCTGACCTACCTCCAGAGCACCATGAAGACTAATGGACCTTACATACTCTGACCTATATATGCATCATACCGAACCACTAGCTGGCACCGATTCACCATTTGAGAGCTGGGGAGATACATAAGCGGCGACCTTTCTGGACCTTGCACCCCAGTGGTAACGTATACCAAGGACCACTCTCTCGGCCCTAGACTCCACCAAGGGCGGTATAGCCTGGAGCTATGGGCCGGATAGTGGCAGCGCGTACTTTCTGATGTACCCCTGTCGGGTGTTCCCCACTGACTTATTGATTGTTTGGCTGTTTGCCTCTCTAAAGTTGGGGGGGAGGGAAAAGGGGGGGATCACGTTGGGGGGATCCATGGCTGCTGGCATGTTTGGGATGCTGGGGTGGGTGGGAGGAGGCTGGATTTCGTGAGGTTAACATTGCATAGACTGTGTATATATTTACTAACCTGGTGTATGACTTGGTCCTTCGGAGGCGGATGTGGGTTCATGGTTTGGCCCTCTTGGGCACTTTCGTCTTTACTGTCGCTATGTCCATGGCTGCTGTGAACACAACCGCGCGACTGACGTGTCTATCATGGAATGTCCGGGGGTTGAACGATGCTAAAAAATGCAGGAATGTTATTGCCTACTTGAATAGACATCATGTACAAGTTGCCATGCTGCAAGACACACATATGCCCATACGTAGGGACAACTCCTTTGGACTGAAATGGGCAAGTACCCGCCCCTTTTCCTCCTATTCGTCTTATGCAAGGGGTGTGGCGATTCTCATTGCCCGTGGCGTGCCTTTCCACCGCTTTGGGGAGGAGGTGGACAGGGAGGGGCGGTATGTTTTGCTGTGGGGTAGGGTGGGACATGACACCTATTTATTTGTCTCAATGTATGCACCGAATATTGACTCACCTGTCTTTTTTTCCACACTGTGGGGTAAAATTGTTTCCATTGGGGCACGACACGTCATCTGGGGTGGTGATTTTAATCTGGCGCTGGCGCCCCCCCTTGACAGGGCGGATGGTGTTAGTTCCTACAAGCCCAGAGCCAGAGAGGTTTTGGAGGGAGTGGTGGAGGAGGGTGGTCTGTTCGATGCCTGGAGACACCTACATCCCCTCGGACGGGAGGGCACACACTTCACGCCTCACACCAGAACATGGGCGCGCTTAGATTACTTTTTGGTAACCCGAGATATTACTAAGGAGCTGTTGGGAGTTGACCACTTGCCCAGAACCTATTCAGATCACAGCCCTGTGAGATTGCAGTTCCGGACTCCTGGATGGGACAGTCCGAGACCACAGTGGAGGCTAGGCCCCGATGTGCTTCTTGACGAACTCTTTCGCACAGAGCTGGGTGAAGAGATTAGGGATTTTTTCCCTAGGAACAGGGGCTCAGTGGAGTCAGTAGAGCACATATGGGAGGCTTTCAAGGTCACTATAAGGGGGTTCTGCATTTCCAAAAGCCACGGGGTCCTACGAGATATCCTGCGTACCATCACCACACTAGAGGGAGAGCTGCGGACTCTAGAGCTCCAAATGGCGGCGGATGATGACCCACGCCTACAGGTAACCTTTAGGGACACACTATCCAAATATGAGGAGGAGGCTGCCAGGGAAGCGAAATATCGGGGCAAACACTGGGTGGCCCGGAGATACTGCGAAGGGGATAGGCCTGGGAAAGTGCTGGCTTCACTCACATGCACACCACGAGAACACAACACTATATTAGAGCTTACAGATGAGGCCGGCGCCACCATTAGAGAATCAGATGCGATACTCACTGCCTTCACGACACACTACTCGACACTATACACATCCACGGCAGAGGCGGACGCTCCATACGCTGAATATTTGAACGAAGTGGCGCTCTGCTGGCTTAGCGATGGAGATAGGGAGTTTCTTGCGGCGCCTTTCGAGCTCGACGAGGTTCGCGAGGCCATCATGTCCCTCAAAAACGGTAAGGCTCCAGGGCTCGATGGCATCCCAGCTGAATTCTACAAAGCCTATATTGATATCATGGCGCCCGTGCTTAGTGAAGTCTTTACCGAATCATTAGCTGATGGGATACTACCCTGCTCTATGCGTGAGGTGGTTATCACCTCTCTTCTGAAACCAGATAAGGAACCCACCTCCTGTGACTCTTACTGTCCACTCTCCCTTCTGAACTGTGATGTCAAGATCCTTGCCAAGATCCTGGCTACACGACTTTCGCTGCTCATGACCAGAATTGTCCTACCTGACCAATCTGGCTTCGTGGCGGGCAGGTCTACATCCCATAATCTCCGCACCCTTTTCTCCCTGCTTCGCACGGTCCATCCTGACGTCCCTGTGGCGGCTGTGTTCCTGGACGCCACCAAGGCGTTCGACTCTGTCGAATGGCCCTACCTCTTCTCGGTCCTGGCCAGCATGGGTTTCCCTAAAATGTTCTTGGCCTGGGTGCGCCTCCTATACACAGATCCCACGGCAAAAGTACTGATAAATGGAAAACTGTCGCCAACCATCAACCTTACGAGAGGCACCCGCCAGGGATGCCCGCTCTCGCCTCTATTATTCGCTATTGCGGTCGAACCTCTAGCATGCCGCCTGCGCCAATTACACCGAGCGGGAGCGGTACAATGTCTGCAGCGGCAAATCGATGTGTCCCTCTATGCGGATGACATCACGCTGTACGTCAAATGCCCGGATCTACACCTCAATCCCCTGCTTCGTGAGTTCGTCCTTTTCGGAGGAATGTCAGGTGTTCACATCAATTGGTCTAAATCGCAATTTTTTCCTCTTACGGATGCGGTGCACGACTTCCCACTAGATTACCCATTGGTATGGTGCCGTGATGATCTTCGCTATCTGGGGATCCGTGTCGCTCGTGATAAGGACGAGACACTCCGCTCCAATTATGGAGTAGCCATAACCAAACTGACTGCCTCCGTCGACAGGTGGATCACGTTGCCACTCTCCATGGCTGGAAGGGCCTCCCTCATAAAAATGGTAATACTGCCCCGTTTCCTGTACCTTTTCCTCAATATCCCCTACTACCCTGGTGCCTTTTTTTTCAAGACACTCCGCACGGAACTGCGCAGACTTTTTTGGGGTGGCAAATCTCCCCAATTGAAATGGTCAACACTGACCCTTCCCTATGACCAGGGGGGGTTCGATGTCCCTGATTTCGAGACATACTATCTGTGCGCACAGGCGCATTTTGCCTATCATTGGATGGCTCCTACTCCCTTCATGCCACATATAGCAGTGGAGGACTGGATAGTGCACCCACTCCCGCTGAACGGCCTGCTACACTGTCCCGAGACTTCCATCACCACTTCGAATACCTCGGTTCCCTGCACACTGGATGCATGGCGTCGCATCGCTCGGCGGCTGTTATGCACGCTTCCCTACTCCCCCAGACTACCTCTTACCTATCACCCGCGGCTTGCCTTGTTGTCGGAACGGGGGTTCCGGCAGCTTTGTGGCAAGCTCCTTATCACCTGCTGGGGAGATCTGTTTCACGACAGACTTTTCAAATCGGCTGATCTATTTTTAAAACGCATGAACATACGCCCCTTGAACTCTTTTACTATATTCGACTACGCGCTGGGATGCGAGACATCCTACCCGACTACCCTGATGAGCCTGCGATCCTGCCACCGCTACACTACCTTTTAGGGTCACAAGATGGGACCCATTTGGTCTCTGCCCGACTGCACTGGTCTGTGGAACTCGGAACAGATATCTCGGACGACCAATGGAAGCACTGCTGCGCATTGACTTCCCGCATCTCTGCCAGCTGCAGATTGAAAATTATACATTATAAATTCCTTCAGAGGATATATTACACACCGGTCCAGAAATACAGATTTGGGCTGGCCGATAATGATCGCTGTGAACGATGCCGTGCTGAACATGCTGATTTTCTCCACCTGGCGTGGTCCTGCCCCCAGATTGCTGACGACTGGCGACAGGTCATCGAGGCCGTTGCGGAGATGGTGGATGAGGAGGTTCCTGCGGACCCTCTGGTAGCCATCCTTGGATATACCAAGCAATTATCTAGGGAATGCAGAAAATTCACCGACATAGCATTGCTCTTGGCCAAGCGACGTGTTGCTTGCCGTTGGAGCAGGGGCAGAGCGCCCAAGTTCAAGGACTGGCTAACTGACTTAACATATTGCCAAGATCAGCACACCACCTTTGCTGAACTATTGCCTCTCTCATGCCGACCTGGGAACATTTGGGATCCACTGGTACACTACTTGCTTCAACGCTCAAACGACGATGTGCAGTCGGGCGATGAGCCTGACACTTCCCAGCTACAGTGACACTCTTCCAGAATTCGATCTGTGGCCTTGGATGGGGTGCGCTGCCTTCCTCCACTGGACATGCCTCTCTGCCCCTGCTGACTCCTCGAAGAGTGAATAGCCCTGCCTAAGCAGTGCTGCCCTCTTACCCCTTTCTGTGCCTATGCTTCCTCCTTGCCATGAAGACGCAGGGTCCCCCCTCTGGAGAGGTGTATCCTTCATACCCCGCAGATTCTAAAACTGACACCCCACGAACTCCAATTATACTAGAGATTAAGCCCGGGACAGTCCACTCCCCACACGACGCCACCTGCTAGGACCGCCACGATACACCATTGACATACATTACCACAACACAGTCATGCACTACCTCTTAGTTGTAACCTCGTTGGGATGTTCCTTGGTTCTTGTTTCACGAACTACAAAAAACATAGTAGGATACACAGCTTGGGTCGCCTACAACCCGGAGGCCGGCAGCAATAGAGGAGTAACAATACACAGCCTGGTAGCCGGCATCCCGGGGGCCCGGCGGCACATTACAGAGTGATGTAGCGTCACATCCGTATCCGGTGAAGCAGGCTAAGTAAGGATGAGCAGCAGTCGAACTATGCATTTTCCTCAAAGTCGGGACGTCGGGGGAAACAAAGCGTGGGCAGAAGCGGCCAGGACCTACAACGGGCAGGGGCCATAAACACTGAGTGCTCAGAAAGCCTTTTCCACAAAGTCGGGACGTCGGGGAAAACAAAGCGTGGGCAGAAGCGGCCAGGACCTACGACGGGCTGGGGCCATGAACATTGAGTGCTCAGAAAGCCTTTTCCACAAAGTCGGGACGTCAGGGGAAACAAAGCGTGGGCAGAAGCAGCCAGGACCAACAAAACGGCCGCTCTGCTGCGCCTCTCCTGCTGAGCCTATGCTTCCTCCTTGCCATGAAGACGCAGGGTCCCCCCTCTGGAGAGGTGTATCCTTCATACCCCGCAGATTCTAAAACTGACACCCCACGAACTCCAATTATACTAGAGATTAAGCCCGGGACAGTCCACTCCCCACACGACGCCACCTGCTAGGACCGCCACGATACACCATTGACATACATTACCACAACACAGTCATGCACTACCTCTTAGTTGTAACCTCGTTGGGATGTTCCTTGGTTCTTGTTTCACGAACTACAAAACAGCAGTGAGACTCTTCTCTCGCTCAAAAAAAACCTGTTCGACTGCTGCTCATCCTTACTTAGCCTGCTTCACCGGATACGGATGTGACGCTACATCACTCTGTAATGTGCCGCCGGGCCCCCGGGATGCCGGCTACCAGGCTGTGTATTGTTACTCCTCTATTGCTGCCGGCCTCCGGGTTGTAGGCGACCCAAGCTGTGTATCCTACTATGTTTTTCTCAATAAAGCAGATTTGAACCCCCCAAAAAAAAAAAAAAAAAAAAAAATTGGCTTATTTTACTCTTCAAATTCCCCAGATATGAACAGTCTGCGAACAAATGTACTGGGTCTGCCCCAAAAAGCTGACACCCTAGACAACGCCCCAGAAACTCCTCCCCATTTACCAATTGTAGCAGGCGTAATATTAGGATTAAACCAACTTTTATAGTGTTGGGCTTGTAAATTAATAGAGAGAAAAGTTGAACGGGCCAGGTCTAAAGAGTAAAGACTATCCCCATTCGCCATTTGAAAACCCCCCTCCCAGCACTCAGAATGTCTATCTAGATCATCCCCCATCCTTTCATTTAGCAGCTTGTAGATAGCACCAATTGGCGTTTTTCTCTCGCTTAACAAATCTAATAGAACAGCCCTACTAAGCTCCTCCTCCCCTCCTCCTTTTTCCCCCAACAAAATCTCTAATTTGCAAAAATGTAAAGAACTCATGATTCCTTAAGTTAAAGTTATTCTTCACAGCTTCAATGGTAGTTATACCGTTATTGTCACAGAATCCCCCAATCAATGGGCCTTGCTCTTTCCAGCAAATAATGTGGGAAACATGAAAAATGTCTGGCAAAAGGCGTTTCTCTTCAAGGGGATCCTCATCAATAGTCGTAAGCATTAGAATATTCCCGCCCATGCGTGAGACCCCGTAAACACTATATTATATGTGCCCCACATATATATACTCATATATATATATATAAACATCTATACTACTATTATAAAGAGAGAACTGTGTCCTTTGAGCCAGGTAAACTCGAAAAGTACACCACCAATCCAAACACCCAAGACATCTTGGAAAACGTCAGGGCAAGCAGAAGGACATAGGCTATATAAAAATAAAAAATCTACGTTCTTTAAAAAATTTACGAATAAAAAAAAAGTAGTCCCTTGGAAGTAGCGCCTGCCGCGACGTGCGTGATGACATCGGGAGCACGGAGAGGAGCGGCGTTCAGGAGCAAGAGGAAGAGCGGCCGACATGAGTGCGGGGAGGAGCTGCGGACAGGCGGTGAGGAGCGGCGAGAAGCGGAGGAGCAGTGGAGCGGTAAACTCAGCAGCGCGGGGAGAATTGGCGGATGAGGTAAGTGAAGCTGCCGCGGGTGCGCACCAAGGGACGGGCGGGGGCCATGAACACTGAGTGCTCAAAAGCATTTTCCTCAAAGTCGGGACGTCGGGGGAAACAAAGCGTGGGCAGAAGCGGCCAGGACCTACAACGGGCAGGGGCCATAAACACTGAGTGCTCAGAAAGCCTTTTCCACAAAGTCGGGACGTCAGGGGAAACAAAGCGTGGGCAGAAGCGGCCAGGACCTACGACGGGCTGGGGCCATGAACATTGAGTGCTCAGAAAGCCTTTTCCACAAAGTCGGGACGTCAGGGGAAACAAAGCGTGGGCAGAAGCAGCCAGGACCAACAAAACGGCCGCTCTGCTGCGCCTCTCCTGCTGAAATGCTGCCCCCAGCCCCTTCTGCCCCGACAACGCCGGGGCGGGCTGCTAGTATATATATAAAAACATGCAATAGCAGCCAAATAACATCAGAGCTGAAATATGCTGTGAAGAATTTCCACCATACATGAATAATATGCATTAGAAACATGAGATACAACACCAAAGATTGTTTAGAAACTGTTTTAATGCTCAGATAGCAGTAGAAATTCTTATAACTCACTGAAAGCATAGAAAGCTCCCAGGCTGCATTGCAAACACACAGTCTAAAAAGACTGAAAAGCTAACCTGTAGCTGCATAGTAATAAACTGACACCGTGCCTTTAAGGCACTCATGACCCCCTGTATCCCATCATGCCTCAGGGGTGACAGTTAGGTCAGTTGTTCTTTCCGGCTCCTTCAGGAAGGTTCCTGGTTACACAGCTCCAGTAATTTCTGTTTTCTGACAAAAACTTACTTCACTTTTAACAACTTTTTTACTTACTTTGACATTTTACATCTAGTCAAGTAAGAAACTGTCTTTTTAAGTCAGTTTAGTGAGCATTTTCAGCTGAGAATGCCTTCACTTTTTGACAAATGTCCTTCTTGTGGCAACAAGAAGGCAAAATCAGACAACCATGACGTTTGTATCCTGTGTCTGCCTGAGGAACATGATTCAGGCGCCTGTCCTCACTGCGAGCACCTGTCAGGAAGAACTCTCAAAGACAGGGAGAGGATCGCATTGATGGCCTGGCTCACAGGTCATCCAGAGGAAGGGCTCCGGTGAAGACGGGCTCCAAGAAGGCTAGAACATCTTCAAAAGAGAAGTTTTCACACCCTTCAGTTTCAGCGTCGGGCTTGGCGCTGAGGAAAGAACCACCGGTGGGTCATTTATCTTCAAAGCTACCGTCGCCGGCGGGCTTGCCGTCGAAAAGAAGACCAGGTACGTCAACGACGTCGAAGAATCCAGCTCCGTCTTCGAAATCCCCTCCGCTGTCGTCAACCCGGCGACGATCGGCGTCGAGGGAGGTCATTCCTCCGCCAGTCGTCGACCGGGCGACGTTCGGCGTCGAGAAATGTGACTCCGCCACCGTCAACCAGGCGACGGTCGGCGTAGAGATCCAAGGCCCCTCCACCGTCGTCAACCCGGCGACGATCGGCGTCGAGGGAGGTCACTCCTCCGCCGTCGTCATCCAGGCTACGACCGGCGTCGAGAAGTGTGACCCCTCCACCGTCGTCTAAGAAATGACGTTCAGCGTTGAGGACCAAGACCCTTCCGACGTCGACAACAAAACATCGAGGAGGCAGTCTCCGTCAACGTCTCGTCGACGCTCGGCGGCGAGGGTGGCCAATACCCCTCTGCCGTCGTCGCACAGACATTCGACGTCGAGAGAGAGGGCTCCGTCGACGGCTGGTCATCGCCGTTCTGCGTCGAGGGAGGCTCCGCCGTTGGCTGCTCATCGCCGTTCGGCATCGAGAGATCGTAGATCCTCGCATCGATCGCCGTCAAAACATTAGATGTCGAGATTGATGGTCCTGCTGACTCCCCAGAGGCATTCGACGTCGAGAGAAAGACATTCAACGCCAGAACGCTCGACGTCGAGGCATTCAGAAAGAGCTCGATCGTCGTCGAGGAACTCTGTAATCATGGTTACGGAGTCAGCTTCTCGTCATTCCACGTCACAGTCTTCTGGCTCCTCGACAACATCCTCAAGATTCAGAAGTCCTGTCCGCAGATCTCCTGTGCGGCAGCCAGATCATTCGGCTGTGGAGGTCTGACTGTCACCTAGATGGTACAAGTCATTGGATCATTGGCGAGAGTCAGGGGCTGCCAGACGTATGCAAGAGTATGTCAGTCCTCAGCACAGATCTCCTCTCCAGAGGCTCGTGGAGGAAGTGGACAGACACAGTCCTCCCAGGCGCCAAGCAAGCAAATCACCTGTGAGAAGGCCAAGCATATCCTGCTCTCCCAGAAGGGAAGATCCGGTTAGATCTTGTTCTCCCAGAAGAGAGGATCCGGTCAGATCTCGTTCACCCAGAAGAAAAGATCCGGTCAGATCTCGTTCTCCTAGAAGGGAAGAACACCCAAGAAGATCACGGGAGAGGAGGCACGGTGCTCACCGTAGACGTCGAAGAACTCCGTCTACTTCATCTACTTCTTCTACCAGATCTTCCAAGAGGGATTACTCTCCCACGCTGATGGATAGTCCTGTTTCTAGATCCTCTCCAGTGGATGACATTGGCACTTATGTAGATGTCCTACAAAGAGGAGCTCAGAAGCTGAGCATTGAAATGTCTGCCCCCCAGGTGGCTACGACAGTAATTTTTGAAACTTTGCACAAAGAATCTGTCTCTCGCCTGCTGCTGCCTTTAGTCCCGGGGATTATGGATCCTGTCAAAGACGTTTTTCTAACTCCATCAATCATCAAAGCGGTGCCGGCCCGCATACAGAAGAAATACAAACCAGCTTCCTCCAACCCAGTTTTTGTAAAATCTGACCCTCCAGCGGACTCTGTGATAGTGGCAGCTGCAAGGAAGACGCATGCAGTTGCCTCTTCCTCTTCAGTTCCACCAGATAAGGACAGCAAATCACAGGATTCGTGGGGTCGCAAGGTTTGCAATTCAGCTGCCTCCACGCTGAAGGTCTCCAGTGCGGCCGCGCTGTTGGGTAGATATGATAGACCCTTATGGGACTCCATGGAAATGTTCAAGTCCAAGCTACCAAAAGAGGACCAGAAGGACTTCGAAGAAACAATGACGGAAGGATGTCTGGTGGCAAACCAGTTGATAAGCACTGCAGCGGACTGTGCAGTTCTTGCGGCACATTCCTACTCACATGGGGTTTGTGCCAGGAGGTCAGCTTAGTTGCGCCTCACAGGGCTGAAGCCGGATGCTCAACAACGCATCCTAAATCTTCCTTTTTCGGGGTCCTCTCTCTTCGGAGAACATTCTGACGAAGAGATGATTCGTATGAAGACAGAGCTGTATACGGTAAAAGTGGTGGGTTTGGAGAAGAAAAAAGAGTTCAAACGCCGTTTTAAGACCAGCAAGGGAAAAGTGGCTCAACAGAGGGTTCAAACCCCTCAGTGGTCCCAAAATGAGAACCAGGGAAAATCCCAGTTTCGAGGCAAATCCAACAGAGGTAGAGGAGGTCACAAGCAGTCCTCTACCGCCACGAGAGGAGGAAAGGCCTGAGCAGTGGCTTCCTCTGGCGCCGTTGCCCACTCCAGTGGGAGGAAGTGCTTCACAACACCTGGCAGAGTGGGTCAGCATCACAAGGGATCAGTGGGTGCTGAATATACTGCGCAATGGATACATGCTACGTTTCCGTGCGCTTCCACAGAACATTCCTCCAAAGAACTCTTGCCCTCACCAGCTAAGCTTGCTCAGGAGAGAGGTGAAAATCCGGCTACAAAAAAGAGCTATAGAGGAAGTTCCCCCCTCTCAAAGGGGAAAGGCAGTTTACTCCAGATACTTTCTTGTCCCCAAAAGAGATCAGGAGGACAAGTTCAGGCCCATACTCGATCTTAGTCTCCTAAACAAAGTCATTGTATGTTAGCTCTTCACCAAATATGCCCACATCTTCAAGCCGGAGATTGGATGTGTTCATTGGATGTGTTCGGTGAAGATGCATACTTTCACATTCAGATTGCACTGCGGCATCGCAAGTACTTGAGGTTTGTCGTAGGAAACAAACACTACCAGTACAAAGTGCTACCCTTCGGACTCAAGTCCGCACCACGAGTCTTCACCAAATGCATGGCAGTGGTGGCGGCTTTTCTTCACAAAAGGGGACTCTTCATCTATCCGTACCTGGATGACTGGCTCCTAAAGGTGCCATCTCCGGTACGGGTAGCACACGATCTGCAACTTTGCCTGCACCAGTTGCACAGGCTCGGTCTCCATGTAAATCTGGAGAAGTCAGTCCAGCGGCTGACTCAGTCCATCCACTACCTAGGCTCCGTTCTGGACACAAGATTGGGAAAAGCGTTTCCTTCGGAGGAGAGACTTTTTCCCATGAGACAGAAATGTGGGATTCTACTAGAGTCTCGGTTTCCAACAGTCCGACAGGTAGCATACCTGTTGGGTTCCATGGTATCCTGCATTTTTCTCATCCCAAACGCCAGGCTGAGAATGCGGCCTCTGCAACAGGCTCTCGAAGACCAGTGGGACCAAGCGACAGGGCGTTGGGAAGATCGTATCACTCTTTCCCAAGCAACGAAGGATGCCATCAAATGGTGGACTCGGACGAGGAATGTGCTGGTGGGAGTGCCTTTTCACCAACCTCTACCGTCCCAGTCTATACGGATGCCTCTCTGCAAGGCTGGGGAGCGCACATGGGTCCACTTCAGATTCAGCGTCAGTGGTCTGTGCAGGAGCAGACGTACCACATCAACATGCTGGAACTCAGAGTGGTGTTTCTAGCTCTCAAAGCTTTTCTACCAGCAATCGAGTCCAACTCAGTCCCAGTTGAGACGGACAATACAATCACCATGTTCCATCTGAACAAGCAAGGAGGCACGTGGTCACGCCCACTCTCCCGGGAGGCTCAAACCATTTGGCACTGGCTTCTCTCTCGAGGCCTCTCAGTAGTGGCGGTGCACCTTCCAGGCGAATTGAATGTCAAAGCAGACGCACTCAGCAGGCACTTCGAAGATCAGCCAGACTGGGTGTTAAACGACCAAGTGGTAGAAGAGCTTTTTCGTTGTTGGGGTCGTCCAGCCATAGACTTGTTTGCAGATGAAGAAAACGCAAAATGCCACGCCTTCGCGTCCAGGTTCCACCGGCCAGGGACGCAGGGGAATGCTCTCCTGATGGAAGCTTGTTTCCGGTCCAGGGAAGACATGGCTTGGCAGTTCGGGCTGGACTGTTCCCATGAGGCACAGGGTCAGACTGATTTGCATATAGCCATGTCTGAACTGGGGTGGCAGAGTGGGCTAAAGAACGGTGATGGATTAAACCCAGATCTTTTGACTGGGTGTGAGTGTTTGATTGATTCAGATGTTCCGCCCATCACCACCCCCTGTTATACCGCTTTTGGCCACCATAAGTGTGGCAGGGTATACTCAGACGTGAGTCCCTTGCTCACTTTGCCACTGGATTCAAGCAAGCCGGGCTGAAGACGGCTGGAATGCCAGAAACCGGTCCTCGGAAGCTTGTTTCCGGTTCAGGAAAGACATGGCTTGGCAGTTCGGGCTGGACTGTTCCCATGAGGCACAGGGTCAGACTGATTTGCATATAGCCATGTCTGAAGTGGGGTAGCAGAGTGGGCTAAAGAACGGTGATGGATTAAACCCAGATCTTTTGACTGGGTGTGAGTGTTTGATTGATTCAGATGCTCCGTCCATCACCACCCCCTTTTGTACCGCTTTTGGCCACCATAAGTGTGGCAGGGTATGCTCAGACGTGAGTCCCTTGCTCACTTTGCCACTGGATTCAAGCAAGCCGGGCTGAAGACGGCTGGAATGCCAGAGACCGGTCCTCGGAAGCTTGTTTCCGGTCCAGGGAAGACATGGCTTGGTAGTTCGGGCTGGACTGTTCCCATGAGGCACATGGTCAGACTGATTTGCATATAGCCATGTCTGAACTGGGGTGGCAGAGTGGGCTAAAGAACGGTGATGGATTAAACCCAGATCTTTTGACTGGGTGTGAGTGTTTGATTGATTCAGATGCTCCGTCTATCACCACCCCCTTTTGTACCGCTCCTGATGGATTGGTCGGGAACATTTGTTTCCTCCCCTGGCTCTGATTCCGAAGGTAGTCTCCAAGCTCCTCAGGTCAGACATGGAGATGAGCTTGGTAGCTCCGGATTGGCCTCGGCAGTGGTGGTACCCGGACCTTCTGCATCTGTCTGTGTGTCCACACAGACGACTTCCTTGCAGGTCGGACCTGTTGAGCAAGATGAACGGGAGGATACTGCATCCCAACCTCCCATCACTGAACCTAACAGCATGGCACCTGAGGTCCTGCAATATGGACATCTGAACCTGCCTCCCGAATGTATGCACATTTTAAAGGAGGCTAACAGGCCTTCCACGAGAGCGTCTTATGCGTTCAAGTGGAAAAGGTTTTACATATGGTGTAGGGATCATCACCTAGATCCTACTAAAGGGCAGGAGGAGGTAATTCTGCCATACCTCCTTTCCTTGGCAACTTCTGGATTGAAATATGCTTCCATTAGAGTGCATCTGTCAGCCATAGTAGCGTACAGGAAATCACCTAATCAGATTTCTTTCTTTCAGGTTCCGGTGGTTAAGGACTTCCTCCAGGGGTTGAAAAAAGTCTATCCCCCTGTGCGAAATCCTTCTCCTCCTTGGGAATTGAACCTGGTTCTATCCAGGTTAATGTCACCTCCTTTCGAACCCATCCACAAGACCTCTTTGCAACATCTTTCTTGGAAAGCACCCTTTTTAGTGGCGATTACGTCAGCACGCAGAGTAAGCGAGATACAAGCGCTCTGTGCAAAGGAACCATATACTGTTTTCCATCACAATAGAGTAGTACTGAGGGCTCATCCATCCTTCTTGCCTAAGGTGGTTTCTGATTTTCATATAAATCAGTCCATTTCCCTCCCTTCTTTTTTTCCAAATCCAGCGACCCCAGCAGAGCGGTCATTGCACTCCTTGGATTTAAAGAGAGTGCCCAAGTTCTATTTGGAAAAAACCAAGGGAATCAGGAAGTCGGATCAGCTGTTTGTGAACTATGGTTCAATGAGAACGGGCTTTCCAGCGGCCAAGAGGTCCATCTCCAGATGGATTGTCTCCTGCATTAAATTGGCCTATCAGCTTGCAGGCAAGCCTTTATTGGTGTCACCCAAAGCGCATTCTACCAGAGGGAAAGCGGCCACAGTGGCTTTCTTGCACGACATTCCAATGTCAGAAATATGCAAGGCTGCAACCTGAAAATTAGTTCATACCTTTACGAGGCATTACTGTCTAGAATCTGATTCCAGGGCCGATACTCAAGTAGAGCAAGCCTCCTTCAAAAATCTGTTTGAGTAGCCTATGGCCTGCTCAGGCTTATTGATGAGATTACTGTCTTGTTATTCCTTTGCCCGCAGGGATGAGGAGAGGCTTGCTATTCTATTCTAATGCTTATGACTATTGATGAGGATCCCCTGGAAGAGAAGGATTAGTTACTTACCTGTAATCCTAGTTCTCTTCCAGGGGTATCCTCATCAAAGTCATAGGCGACATACTTTAATAAGGAGATATTGTTAACCTATTTGTTACTTCGTTTTTTCAGTCTCCGAAAAGAACAACTGACCTAACTCTCACCCCTGAGGCATGATGTTGGTTTATTGCTATCCAGCTACAGGTTAGCTTTTCAGTCTTTTTAGACTGTGTGTTTGCAATGCAGCCTGGGAGCTTTCTATGCTTTCAGTGAGTTATAAGAATTTCTACTGCAATCTGAGCATTAAAACAGTTTCTAAACAATCTTTGGTGTTGTTTCTCATGTTTCTAATGCATATTATTCATGTATGGTGGAAATTCTTCTCAGCATATTTCAGCTCTGATGTTATTTGGCTGCTATTGCATGTTTATATATATATATATATGTTTATATATATATATGAGTATATATATGTGGGGCACATATAATATAGTGTTTCTTGGGTCCCGCGCATGGGCGGGAATATTCTAATGCTTATGACTTTGATGAGGATACCCCTGGAAGAGAACTAGGATTACTGGTAAGTAACTAATCCTTATTGTCACAGAAGTCCCCAATCAATGGGCCTTGCTCTTTCCGGCAAATAATGTGGGAAACATGACAAATTTCTGGCAAAAGGCAATTATCTTGGAGCAGTGTGTAAAAAAACTAAAATGGCCAATCCCAAATTTCCTTCGGACACTACACTACACTACACTCAATATGCATATAAAAGTGTCTTAAACCTCAAATTCGAATTGGCAAAACAGCAATCCCCTGAGCCTCGTCTCCAATGACAAGTTCATAACATGAGGGGATATAGTTGCATACCACAGCCTCCTTACTATTTCTACAAAGCAAAACAGTCATCTGTTGTAGTGCTGAGGCCCAATATTATAATCGGAAATTCGGGGCTGCCCTGCCTCACCGATCTCTTGAGAGTGTAAGGAATTTCAGAGCCCTCCATGGGCTGAAATAAGCCCACAAAAATCTCCCGATCATACCACCCAGAGCCTTAATCCAAGAATTATTCACCTCTAGGGATATGGCCCTAAAAAAATATAAAATATTAGGTAAAAACAACATTTTAAGTCTAAGATTATTCCATCTTTGCAACTCTTAGTTTTACAAATCAAAGGATCCAGGTTAGACTCTACAATTTTGTCTGTATCCGCAATGATATTAACCCCCAGATACACCGCATTCCCCACTACCTACCTATTGCTGAGTGCACATTATTATTTATAAGTATCTGGGTTTTATTTTGATTAAGTCGATACCTGGAAAGTCGGTCAAATTGTGCAGCTTTAGATTCTATTTCCCGGGTGAGGTCCGGGGTAAATTTTCCAGATTGTCTGCATACGCCAAGATTTTGGTTTCCAACCCATTCGTACACATTGGTAGAATTAACAAATTGCCTTTGATTCACTGAAGTAGCAGATCAATGTAGTGAGCAATTAGTTGAGGAGAGCAGGGACAGCCCTGCTTGAAACCCGCTGAATCGTTATTGTCTCGGATTTTCCCTCCATTAGAGAGATCGGTTTAATGTATAACGTTTTGACCCATTTTGTATATTCTGGCCCTAACCCCCTCTTGTCCATTATTGTCCAGATGGATAGCCAGGAGACCCTATTGAAAGCCTTTTAGGCGTCTAAAAGTAGTAGTACCATAGGGTCTACTGAAGTCTTAGCAATATCAAAGAAGATAATTACCCTCCGAACATGATCTGTTTTTCCCATCCCAGGGATAAATCTGTGTTCCACAGGAAAGACAATCTTCTTAATTATACCAGATCGCTGCTTAGCTAAAATTTTAGCATAGATTTTGGTATCACAGGTTATTCCAGCGATAGGTCGACATGGCCTCAGCTCCAACACTGATTTACCCTTTTTAGGGAAGACCACGATCTTGGCGGAGGCCCACAAGTCTGGTGGGACGGTACCCTTTTGGATAGACAGGAATACCTCCAAGATATATTTATGAAGGCTGGTAACAAAAGTTTTATAAAATATCCCTGACATGAGATCAATCCCAACTGCCTTCCCAGATGCCAAGCTAGAGACGGTCAATGCAATTTCTTCTATTGAGATTAGCTGTGGTAAAAAATCACAATCTTCTCTATTTAGTATTTTTGGGATACCATGATCCAGATATGCCCAATTCACACCTACTTCTACCTCCAACCTCGGCATACAACTGCTGATAATATTTCTGAAAAGCAGCACATATCCCCCCTGAATCGGAGAGGAGTCCTAAATACGGGTCTGGAATTTGCTTGAAATCCCTGATGGTCGAATCCTGTCTGGTACGAAATGCTAGTGTATGCCTTACGCTTTCATTCAATTCATACGTTTTATTTTTCCAAACTGCATATTTGTCCGCCACCTTTTTAGCGGAAATATCCACTATAGCAGCATTGGTGAATGCTACTAGGTGCTCAGCATCTACGCTATCTAGACCACCAGAGACAGCTGCTACCAGGCCCATCTCTGCCACATTTGCTTCTCCTTTTTCTGCCTAGCCCAGCGAAATCTCGGGGTTTCCCCTTAAACTCCAGCTTTACACGCATCCCATATTATGCCCATGGGGGCACCCCCAATATTTTCAGCCATGAATTTTGGTATCCCCCTTCATATGATTAACCTACTCATCCTCTAGTAGCAAGGCCTTCTTAAAGTTCCAACCTCTAGCAGAGTGTGGGATGGATAGTGTATCAATCTCTAAGACTAGGAGGTTATAGTCCAAGATCACTCGTGAGTATTTAGAAATTTGAGAGGTCTCTACAAGCCCTCTAGATACAAAAAAATTGTCAAGACGAATGTGTACTTGATTAGGGGTAGAGTAAAATGTATATCCAGGGTCTTGTGAAACGTTATGAGTTCATGCTCCTCCTCAATTTTTTTGATGTTGAGGTAGGCAAAGAGGCCATTGAGTCATATTAATGAAAAAAGCTTATTTTATTTTGTTTTTTGATAATCTTTCAAAAATCCACCATAGGAGTTACATCCTTAATCCTGTTAGCTGTTTTTTTAGAATCATATTGGAAAATGCTAACAGCCGACACTTGTTTCCCCCAAAGGCTATATGACTTCACCGTATATAGGGCTATGACACCTCACGGTCCATGCAAGCATATACTAATAAATTCGACACACCAATAGAAATTGAAGACTTTATCAATATTAACCATGTTCCTAAAACAGGATAAACCCTCTTTATCTCCATCCTCGTACAGCCCGATCTCATTAATTAATGCTGATAGTAAGCTTTACCCTAAAATCTTAGCTACTCGACTCTCTTCAATGATCTCTTCTTTGGTATCACATCTACAACATGGTTTTATTCCTGGTCGTGACACAACAGATTATGTGCGGAAAAAACAAAAAAATGGCACTCCCAAGAGCCAGGGGGGGGCTGGGGTATTCCTTATTTTTTATTCTATTTTTGGGCAGCTGTTTTGCAATTTATTTCCCCTTTAGTGGTAGGCGAAAAAGACAAATCATTGCCTTTCCATAACCCCTCAATATACAAATTTGCGTTTGGTGAAGAGGTTTACAGTTGCTTCTTGAAAATTCTGGAGCCTAGTTATTATAAAAAAACTAAGTTTAAAGTTCTTGCTGCTGCCTTCTCGATTTGGAGACAAATTAAGCGTCATCTAGGGCTTCCTCATATAAATGGTTATACTCCTTTTGAAGCAGCTGGAACCCTCCCTATTATTTTTCGTGGTGCTACAACCAGGAAGTGGCGCCAGCTAGGTATTAGCTGCTTAGGTGATATGTTACAAGATCTCCAACTACTGTCCTTTACAGAGATACAACGTAAATTTGGTGTGCAAAAGAAGGACTTTTTAAATTTTTACAAATTCGCAGCTTTTATGGTTCGCTGGGGCAATACAATTCTCTGTTTATGAAATTTCCTTTGATAGAGGGGATTGGAAAAGGAATGTCCATTGTTTTTTTTACTCTAACTTAATACAGATATTGCCAGACAATTTAGAGCAATGCCAAGATAAATGGAGAATTAATTTAAATGTAGGGACAAGCGATCTCTATCCCTCGATCACTTTGGCCAATTAAGTTTTGATTGCTGGCAGAATGCAGGTACAGCACTATATGGTTTTGTATGATTTATATTACTCTCCCAGGAAAGTTTCCAAATGGTGTACAGGTGCTGGAGCCAGCTGGAGCAGATGTGGCTTATGCTACTGATGCAGAGCTTATGTTCTTCCTATGTCCCAAGTTTTCAGTTTTTTTAATGTCTATTCAACAGTTTTTGGTAGAAATACTAGGTTCCTCAATATATCTCTCGGGAGAGTTGGTGCTGTTGGGTACTGATTCTCGTGTGCAAACCAGACCGGAGGCAATTGGTGCTTTTCTCTTTATTTGTATGGCTGTCTTGCGTGCCTGTATTACTAAGAACTGGATTTCTCTTGATCCTCTGTTATTTTCTTCATGGAGGGCTCAGCTATTATCCATGTACAATATAGAAGTTGCTATATTTAAAACTAAGAATACTCGTAAGAGGACAAGAGGGCTAAAAAGATGGGCCCCTATTACAGAATGGATTTAATGGATTGTACAATTGCTTCTATTTTCTTTTATCTATTTTTGGTAAAATATTAATTACCTTTTATACAATCTCTTTTGCTTTCTTTTCTATTCTCTCCATGAAGTTTAGAATCATGTAAATCTTTTCTTTGTTATCCATCGATTTGTGTAATATGTTTAGATGGTATCTTTGATGTTGCATGTTTACTGTTTCTGTAATTCTTCTGTTCCTTGCATAAAAAATAAAAATTTATTAAAAAAAAAAAAAGAAATTTAAGACTGCTAAAAATAGGCACCAGGTTTCACAAAGGTTGCCTTCTGTTTCAAATTTCTTCAACTTTAACTACCTAAAATCTAAGCATAGACAAAATCACTTCTTCGTGTCTCCACTTTTTTTCCGGATCTTTTAACTAAGCCCGCTTACCTTTCCCCTCCTTTTTTCATTACTCCAAGTATTCCTGACACATTTTGAGCACCATCACTGCACCGCCTTTTTCAAATATCACAGATTTTTCTTTGCACATGCCACTGGGTGCACTTGGCTTACAATGAGATACTGATACATAACTGTCTAACATTGCTTCATTAAACATCTCTTTCAGCCTTGAAAAAGCCCCAGCCAATTTTGAGCCTTTGGGCAAAAAACATGTTAGCTGTTAGCATTTTTCAATATGATTTAAAAAAAACAGGATTAAGGATATAACTCCTATGGTGGAGTTTTGAAAGAGTATTTATTAAAAAACAAAATAAAATAATCTTTTTTCATTAATATGACTCGATGGTCTGTTTGACTACTTCAACATAAAAAAAATTGAGGAGGAGCATAATAATAATAATAAAAGCCTTTTATATAGCGCCTGGTTACACTAGAAAACAGTGTGTCCCCTTTCTTTATGAACATGGACTGGGCTGATACTGGGAAAATAGGGGGAGAAAACTGATGGGGGGCGAAGGAAGGGACTCATATTTTCGGGAACAGATATGTTTTTAGTTTTTGGCGGAAACATTTTTCTGATGGTTCCATTCTGAGTTCAGTGGGTAGCGAGTTCCATTGTTTGCTGGCCAAGTATTTAAAACTCATATTGTTTCACATGAACATGTTTTTGAGGCCATGGAGGTCTGGCGCCTCGAGTGAATCTCCACAAAAACTATCTATTCATATATTGGCAATACTACCTGGAATTAGGATCCCTGGACCCCGTAAATCGAGCATCTGTATATCCGGGTATGTTGACTCCTTCTCAGCCCATACATCAAAAAGCCCATGAGTGGGAATAAACTGGGCCAGAGACCGAAAAACCCTAGGTTTACTGCCTTGATCCACTTCAACAATTGACCTCCAGCCTTCCCCTTTAATATTAATATTGAAATCCCCACAGACCACCAAAGGGAGCGCCCATCCCGTCAATTCAACATTAAGCCAATCCAGTAGCCACTGATCATCTGTGACAGGCCCATGAATAGGGAGAGGGAATAAATTTAGACTAACATTGAGATCTATATTGCATTGTCCAGCAGGTCAAGAATATTTTAATATTTGGTGAATAAAGACAAAACTTTAAAGTGGGAGCACAAACTCTAACATATCACACAAAGAGGAAAATAACTCCAGCATAGTTTAATGCTTTAAAGGCAATCAACAAATTGGGAAGCATAAATGATGAAAAACACCACTGTATATTACAATGTTACATGTGATTGTGTCAGGGTGTAAAGAAGTAGATGACGTTTCGATCCCATACAGAAATAACGGGATCTTCATCGGGACATTAAGTTACATGCCTGAGATGGATGCCAGTGGATGTACAGTAGAGGGGAGAAAGGGGAAGATATTTACAGGGATATTCAGGTTAAAAGGGTTAAAATCATTCGAGAAGTTGGTTGTGCCACGCAGACATCAATTTAACAAGGTGAGTTGGTATCCAATCAAGAAGGTATGTTCAATTGGTGAAGTAATGAAGAGAAGTAGAGAAAACATATTATGCGAATCAGTGTAGAACCAATGTTCTAAAATCTTCTTCCAGAAAACACCAAATAATCCAAATTTTAAGTGTGTGAATTGGACTATGAAATCAAAACTATATCTTTGTAGCATGATAAAAGTTTCATTGATCAAGAGTAGAGGACAGAACTCAATTTAAAATCCTTATTCTTATGTGTGAATGCTCTCACATTGGTATCTATTGCTAGCTTCCAGACAAATCTAGACACATTTCACCTTTTCACCCTTCAGTTCTTTGACACAGGATTATAAACCCCTGCTCAAAATCTTACGGCCAAACAAGTAAAAGGGCACTTTGCATGATAGGGACCACAACTATGGAGCACCATACTACTAGTTAATGACTGGAACTATATTCACTTTTGAATAAAGTTCTTGTATGCCTAAAAAGTGTCTATCTCAAGATTATCAGTTGAGCATCTAGGGACTGAATTGCTTTGTATAGTACACTAGATGAGTGTAATCACTCGGTTTCCCTTGCTCCTCGTCTCAGCATCTCATCAGAACTATAAAAGACTTCTCAAAATTATAACTGTCACTTAAACGTTTTATGGGAGCCAGTGCAAGTATCTCACCTTGTGCGTCAGCCAAGCTTCCAGCACGCGTCACAGCTATAACTGCCCATTTCCCACTTGTATATCTGAGTGGATGTTAAACCGTGTGTGCACCAAAAAGAATGTAGAAACACCATGAAGGTAGTTTTCGGTCTCTTTTTCCTTCCCACCTGGTTGGCATCGTGATTTTATTGCAAAGCCTCAAACAATTAGGAAGACATTTTACTGCCAGATTAGGCATCGTGGAAGCAAGTTGGTGTTCAACGTTTCATCAATATGTACATAACTTCTCAAAGTCACTGGTCCTTTCTTACTTTTGGTAAAATCGGTGTGAAGCCTTAGAAGAGGTTGGACTCTACACGTCACAGGGACAGTTCATCTTGCTTCATGAGCTTTTCCACTTTTTTCCATTCAGTTAAACTACCAATGCGATGGACAACTGGTATGTTTTCTTGAAAGTAAATGTTTTTTCTAAGAAATGCTTTAAATCCCTGGTTCGATTCAGGCTGTGAAGGCATTTCTTGATTAAAGAAATACAAGCTCTTAGTTGGGAAACGTTGAGAGGTATTTCCTGGTTGAGGGTAAAACCTTAGGAACAAAGGAGAGGATTGCTGGCATTCAGCACCATTTCTTTCTTATGGGGAATCAAATACTGGTCCTTCTAGGAGAAAGCCTGAAGTTGCAGAACTGATTCTGCAGTGTGATTGTGACAATAAAGGGTACTTTTTTAAGTCAAATTATTTACCAAGTGCAGAAGGGGTGCTCTGAAGCTACTCGTATAGAATGTGAATGACTTGAAGGCTAGGAACAAATAACGGACAGTGTTGCAATTACTACAAAGACCTCAGCCCAATCTTAAACTTAAAAAAAGAAAGCCTTTCACGTAGATATTTCTTGCTCAAGCAGAATGCACAAGTGCCTCTTAAAGGTTTGCAGTTTTACTTAGAAGAAATACACCATTCGCAGTGGATAGATCATGGCTGGATGTGCAAGGATTTTACACAGCTGTGTCTGGAGTATGGGGCTATAGGGACTGGTAATATTTGCACCTGTTTTCTCTCCTATCTCATTCTCCATTTCAACCACTGGCCCTCGTAACCCTGTGTATGTCGTCTCTAATAGAATTGGTGAGAGACAGAAAAGTGCATGCTTCTGTTGGATTCCATGCACTAGGTTATTGCAGTTAGTGGAGTACCTATGCCAGAGCATAACAGTTCTGCCTCCTCACCAGCTATGATGATAGAAATAAGCTGTATTAGACACAAGGGAAAGTGCGAGAGGAGGCTTATGGCATGGGATCATAGAGACATTTTGAACACTCTTAGTAACAGTATAAAACTTTGTTGAAAATATGGGCACTGTGACTTCTGTGTTTGCACTTTGGCGCGAACTGTGCTTATAGATCAGGCAGCCTCCAATATAGCAGGGCACAGAAAGGATAAAGCAGGAACAACTAATGCTCTAGAGGAAGAATTACTGGATTCAGAGACTGTCTAAATTAAAAAGACAGATCCCTTTGTATGAACATGCACAGAGGACAATATCAAGGAATACAGTTGCATGGTAGAAGGTGACGTAAGAGCCCATCTTATGGTAGCTCAATGTTGATTAAATGATGCGTGTTATATGGAGAAGAAGATGATAGTGTGGTTGATTAGGTGTGATGAAGCTATTATGTGGATAAAGGACAAGGAAAAGTTGATTTGACAAGACATTGATCTATCAGGGGTCTTCAAGAATTCTCTGCTAAGCTATGTAAACCCTAACTTGAGGAGAATATTAAGAGTTTAGAATAGTTCATGAAGGATCTCCCTGTGCTGAACTTGAACTGGGAAGGCAAAGTCACTGAAGTTAGCAGTGTGAGTAGAAGCTGCTAAAGCATTGGATTAAATTCAGTACAAGAATGCCCACGGACCGAATGGGTTTGCACCCGAGTTCATTAGGAGGTCAGCCAGGTCAAACAAATGCTTAAAATGTTTTGAGTGTTTAGAGGAATGGCAGTGTCTTTACGTTCACCTGAATAGACATGGTAGTGCTACAGTGTAGGCTAGTAAGTCAATTGTACTGTTTGGTATACCAATTAAATGCTGGTGAAAGTACTGCCCCAGAGGCTTCACAAAATCATCATGGTTATTGTACTACCTGACCAGTCGGATTTTATGCCAAACAGGACTACCTGACTGAATATCTTATGGAATAATTATTTTTTATTGGATTCTGCAAAAGATCAACACAGCTAACTGCCTACATGCTTTGGCCGGCATCGAATAGAAGTGCATAGGATGATGCACAGCTTTTCACCTACAACCCAGAGGCCGGCGCGTTATGTGGAATTTAAAACCAAATCAATAATGGCTATACGAGAGAGGGATGGAAGGAGAAAAAGAACCCAAAAGGAGAGGCAAACTCAGAAATCCACCCACCCCCCACCCTCTTCCCTTCCCCAACTACTCTGCATCAGGGTTTCAGAGATGCACTTCCCAAAACAATAGTTAAGTGAGATCCAGGGGCAGTCAGCCTCACCGGGAACAGTCTAGGACCTCAATGAGGCCCCCCCTCACCCCTGGGACTAGACACAGGGTTTGCAATTATTACGGGAGGTTAGTTCCTGAAACTCTGTAGACAAGATTTTAGTGAACGGGCCCACAGTAATTGGTAATGTCATGCCTTATTGTCAACCAATACGTTCTATTGCCAGGGTCATCCATGATCTATGAACTCATGATTCCTGATCTGGGATCTGCTGCAGTCCACATTGTGCAAGAATTACTTGCCAGGCAGCATTTAGGGCTAGCGCCATTTGTTGACCTTTGATCGATCGCAGGGGAAAAGTCAGGTGGTTGGGCAAGCCCAGAATCATGTATGCAGGGAAGCGGGGAATGAATGTGTCAAAGGCATGGTCAGCTTCCAACAGAACCCCATTGCAGTATTGGACAGTTTGGGACCGTGCCACATCAGGTGGAGGAGAGAGCCTGTTTGCTCACAGCCCCGCCAGCACTTTTCAGAGCACCCTCTTTGCCACCTATAAAGTCTTGCTGCTGCTAGGTACCAATAGGAGGTGATTTGAAATGCAGCTTCTGTGCCTGACGTATTGTACGCTATGTGGTGTGTCTTATAAAATGTGTCCTGCCATTCTTTGTTTGAAAGGGGTCATCCTATTTCTTCCCATTTGAGCTGACCCTTGGTTTTGGAGACGCTTGCCTCTTCAGAGAGGAGAGCATAGCTCTGAGATAAGATGTTTGTCCCCATCCTTGCATATTAGCCATTTCTCAAATCAGGTTAGAGGTCGGGAGGCACAGGGCTCAAAGCCTGGGAAGGTTATACAGTCTGTCTCTAATAATTCATAGTGCTACTGTATTCACTGGAAAAGGATGATCCCCAGGGTATGCAACAGTGAGCCTATGCGTTTGGAGCCCTGTTCTCACCAGCGCCGGAAGATCTCCGATCCCAACCACGGGGAGAAGTTGGGATTGTCAAGGATCGGTGTCATTGGCAAGGGGAATGCTGTTAGACCGTATTTAAGGGCCGTTGTGTCCCATACTTTCATAGTTGTGGCCATCACCAGAGACGAGTAAAGCCCCCAGGCCCTATGCTTGGGGGACAGCCAGACCTCTCTCCATATATTGGCTCCTGCAATTGTCTGATCCATAAAGGACCAGTGCTTCTCTGAGAGAAGGCAAATCCATTCCACGACATACTGTAATTGTTCAGCCTAAAAAGTATCTCAGGATCAGGGGAGTGCTAGGCCACCCTCTGTTTTTGACCGGGTAAGTTGTTGTTGGCGGAGACGTGGTCACTTAAGATTCCATACGAACCGATATTAATGGTGAGTTTGAGGTTGCGAAAGAATGCTGGCAGTGGGGTTAGCGGTATAGTTTGGAATATAAAAAGGATGTGTGGGAGTATTGGCTACCTAACTGCCAATATGTGTCCACCAGGATAGCCCAGAGCGACTCCAGGAGGAAAGTGTCTTATTTGTTTGGTCAAGTAAGGGGCCATAAATGGCTGACAGTTTCTTCGCTGGGGTAGATGCCATAGGAATGCCTAGATCGTCTCCGCTGACCATTGAAAGGGGAACTATGCTTCCTGTTAGAAATAGGATCTCTGGTTGGCTAAGGATTGCGCCAAAGCCAGGCAGAGACCACCACTCTAGTCAGGGCTTGGGAGTTACATGCCAAAGATAACCCCTGCTCACCCCCTTGTCCCGTAGGCAATGTGGAAAGCATTTGCGCACGCACACGTCAACAACATCCCAGGCACACCACAAAAGGAACTCCACACAAGGTTATATCAAAAATAGCCTTTGTATTCTCAAAACACATTAGAATAGTAAACAAATAATGTACACTGTGCCAACTGGCACTGGGCCATATTTAGAAGGGATTATATACACATGACAGGGCCACATGGGCCACTGTCAGAACCATCACAAAGTGACCTTAGTAAAAGCAAACTAGGTCATAAACGTACAACCATTAAACACTGGTAATCACTGTACTTTGCATCAGTCTGTGACATAAACTACATTATGCACAGTATCACACAAGTCTTAATACATTAGACCCTAACCTCCTAAGTATAACTCACACTAGGGCCATAAATCACAGAGAACATAATCTCACTAGCATAAACCATGATATGCCAACCAACCTCATAATCATAAAACTACATTTAGAGGTATAAAACAGGGTGCGTAAAACATACTATATACAGTACATTTCCTAGCACCAAAATCACATTTAGCACATGAATCACATTAGCGCCTGGCTCCCTATAAATGTAACAATCCCCCTGGCCCACAAGCCATATCAGAAAGGGGGCTCAAATGCCCTATGTCCACAAAGTCAGGGCTGCTGCCTTGGCAGCGAAAGTTAAGAGGGCGCCACGGCGCAAACCTAAAAGTTGCAGCTGGCACTAAGTGCTGCGCAGATGTGAAGGCAAAGATGGGGGCGAAGGAGTGCGTCTCACTCCTGGCTTAACTATGTCCCCTAAAAGAAAACAAGACCTAAACGGTGCAGCTGCCCACTACTTGCTGGCAGCTGTAAAAGTTAGAATGCGGCATGGGCTCTTACTGGCCCCTGAAATGACTGTGCCCCACGCTGGAGCCATCTGGCTCTAAAGCAAATAAACATGCTCCCAAACGTGGGAGCCACGGGGCTCAGGAAAACAATTCTGCGGAGTGTTCAAACCATCTGGGCTCTAAATCAAATGCTACGGACGGTGGAGCCATCTGGCTCTGAAAAGAAATCATGTCCCTCAAGGAGCGCAATGGTTCCGGAAATAATCAGGCCCATCACTAGGGCCATGTGGCTCTCAGACAAAAGATGCCCCTCCGTCGAAGCGGCCCGCAACTGCGAGCCCGCTCACCAAATTAGCACTGTGGGCCTATCTCTGGCCTCCTCCCAAAGAAACTGGAGGGCTTGGGCCCACGGGACCTCGGGACCCCCACGCGGACCCTTCACATTGGTATTGCACATTGGAGCGGCCCTCTGCACGAACGGGGCCGCTCTGACCAGGTGCTTCAGCTCCCCCCCCCCCCAACCCTCCTTCCAGCCGTCTCACACTCACCGGCTCTCTGGGCGAGGGAGTCCGGGCTTCTTCCTCGCTGGGGAGACTCTGGCGGCGGTCTCTTCTCCTCACCAGCCGTGCGGGCAGGCAACGGCAATGTGCCTTGCTCCCCCTCTCCCTTCGAGCTGCACTCTGTGGCGCCTGCGGGGCTCTCCCTCAGCCATGGGAGCCCCGCACAGGCAGGCGCCATCCTCCTCCCGGGCAGCTTCTCACAATCTCTCTAGGCTGCCGGGCATGTGCAGGACTTCCTCCTCAAAATCGGAAGTCCTACCCGCCATCGGGCACTACGGTGCCTGACTTCCTGTTTTGCCGCGTTGGTGATCTCTCGTTTATCGGCAAGGGGGAAGACTCCCTCCATAATTAAAAATGTGCAGCAGGGTGGGCGCCTGCTTAATCAAAAATAGAAATAAGCAGCCATATTGCAGGGTGGGCACCCGTCTCTCTCCCCTCCAGCACGGGGGAAACCCTACGTCGAGATTCCCTCGGGAAAGGTTGTTGCGCCGCGCTGCCCTTGTGCTCCTCATCAGCTGGGCAACCTGTAAGCAAAAATAAAGCGTTCCTCCTCAGGATCACAAAGCGCTCTGTAGGCCTAGAAATAAAGCGCTCACAGGGCGCTAGGAGCGTAACCAAAAAGTCCTTTAGTTGAGACAAAGAACAGGTAAAAGGTCCAGAAAGTCCTGGAAGCATCCAGGGACAATGTAGGGCCCAGGGGCCAGCACACAGGGCCCTTGAGCAGGGAGGCAGACTCCATGGCGGTCCCTCCTGGGCCCCACCAGCAGCAAGCCCCCTCTGTCAGGATTCAAGAAGAGTACACTTTTCATGGGGTCACAACTCCTTTATTTATACCACTATTTCCTTTGTCTAAAACTGTAGGGCAAGCGGAGAACTAGTTACAACTGGATCTGGAGCACTTTGTTTTGCTCAGCTCCCCTCTCTATTCACAGGACAGGCCAGGGACATCTTACGCACCACAGGAGGTAGAGCCAGCATTGTGGAGGGAAGGCCCAGCCCTATTCTGTTCCCAGGTGCAACTCCTCCCTCCCATCTACACGCAGATCTCCCTATTCACCACCGGGCAGACCCATCCTGGCTCCTGGAGCCAAGCACACCAGCCAGCTCCTGTCAATCACAAGTCAGACATGCAATTCACATCAGGCAGGCAGACACTGCACACAGAAATGCCAACTTCTAAAAGTGGCACTTCTCCACTAGCCACAATAAATCTGTGCACACCATTGCGCAGCATTTATTCTCACGAGTTTGCACATACTAAACTTGCCCCTGCACTCCTCTCACATCAGGAATTACCATGGACACACATATCCCCCATGCATTCCTATGGGAGGGCAGGCCAATCTCACCACACGCACTCAGAGAGCGCACGCACTCTTCACTGGGCCACAGTGCTAAAGTGCGCAGAAGCCTAAAATCACTACCATCAGTTCACATTAAAAGGGCAAAAAGTTCAGGGGTAAACCTGCCAAAAGGGCCAAGTCCAACACTTGCAATGTTGCTGTTTGGTCCTGAGCTACCAAAAAAGTTCAAGATCAGGGATTTAAGTTAACCTTAAACCCTGAGACTTTGCTAAATGTTTTCATTTAGTCCATCAGGGTAGGGAGCGAAGTTGACTTGCCTGTTAAAGATAGGATGATATTATCTGCAAAAAGACTGATCTTGTGTGTCAGCCCTCAGGCGTATCCCGGAGACTTGGGGGTTGTCCCTGACTCTCTGTACCATGGGATCCAAGTATAGTGCAAATAGTAACTGAGAGAGGGTACAGCCTTGCATGTTCCCCGAGCAATTGGGAACCAGGAGGAGGACGTCCTGTTTACTCGGACTGTGACTCATCTATCACCAAATCCAAACCGGCAGACAGTGGCTAGTAAGTAGGGCCAGTGAACATGATCAGACGACTTTTCCGTGTCGATGGGGAGGTGGATAGCCTCTTTTCGAGATCGTTAGATTAGGTCAGTGAGACGAATGAGGTGTTTTGTGTTATCCCCCCACTGTCATGCTGAAATAAAGCCTGCTTGGTCGGGGTCTATCAGCCCCAGCATAATGGGGTTTAATCGCACTGCAAGAATGCCTGCAATGAATTTGGCGTCCGCAATAAGCAGAGAAATTGACATATAGGCCCCACAGGATTTGGGGTCCTTCTGTGGCTTTAGAATCACGAAGAAGGAGGCCTTCAGCATAGAATCCATGAGAGAGATGAATACTGGGCAGGAGTTAAACAGCCGAGTCGATCTGGGGGGATTATTCTTGACAGAATGTTTTGTAGAATAAAGGAGTGTAGACATCAGGACCCGGTGCTTTAGAGGGTTTAAGGTGAGCAATAGCTGCTACTACCTCATCTATTCTTGTGCGTTGGTATAGCTGAGATACAATAAATTGGCGTCTTTGCATGCAAGCCCGATGGCCTTGTGGCGAACTCGGTAACTTCTGAGCAGCGACAGGCCCTGCGACACGCTCTCCGTAGATGCGACGGCAACCTCTGCAGTGGCGACACGCTTCTCTGGTGATGCGACACACTTTGTCGGTGATGTGACTGCGAACAGCTGCTGCGGCGACTACTGAGGCGGCTATACGCTTCTCCTCGCTGCGTCACGCATACAGCTCCAGCGACATGCAGTCTTCTCAGAGGGCCCAAACAACTGTAGGCACCTCTCTGCAGCTAGAATTCCCAGCAAGGGAATTCAGGGGAGCTGGTGGTCAAGTCTTGTATCCCCGAGACTTCAGGCAGGAGGCAAGCACACTTCAAGCCCTTGGAGATTCTTCCTCAAGATTATGAAAAGTTCACAAAAGTCCTTTTCCCCTTGTCCTTGGCAATAAAGTAACCACTGCAGGCCACTCCCAGAAATATCAAAACAGCACAGGGGCAGTCTCCTCCTTCAGCTTCCTTAGTTTTTCTCCTTGGCAAATGTTTATCTTGATTCCCAGAAGTGATCTAATGTTCAGGGGTCTGGGCCCCAATATTTATACCAGTAAATCCTTTGTCCTCTGAAGGCAGAAGGGGCCTGTGCCCAGCCAAAAACCTGTTATGTGCAGTTTCCTGGCAGGAGGTGGAGACAGCATTGTTGAAAGCCGACCTGGCCCAGGTTGCTGAAAGAAAATCTCCTCCCTCTACTCCCTATTTGATGAGGGCTCAGATTAGTGAAAGGAAATCTCCCCCCCCCCCTCTCTCTATTCAATGAAGGTCCTATTCAGCCCAGCCCAGCCCTGACCCATCAGACTGCTGGAGCCAAAGCTCTCTCCAGCCCCCTGTCACTCACAAACCAGACATGGAATACACACACCTAGCAGAGACATGCTGGACAGTTAGGCAAGAAAATACCTACTTTCTAAAAGTGGTATTTTCAAACAGACAGAATGTAAAAACCACCTTCACTAAAAGATGTATTTTAACATTCTGAATTCAGGCATACTGAACTTGAATTTCTACCTAGTTCCTTGAGTCAGTTATGAATATAAGATGTTATAATCAAATTGCCCATTCTGACCTATGGAAACAGGTAGCCTTGCAAATAGTGAAAAACGAAATTGGCTGTAATTCACTATCAGACAAGCTACACACATCCGGGCATGTCCTACCTTTTACATACACTGCACCCTACCCATGAAGGTACCTTGGGCCTAGCTTAGGGGTGACTAACATGTAGAAAAGGGAAGGTTTAGGGACAGGCAAGTGGGTGCACTTGCCAAGTCGACATGGCAGCCCCAGGCTGCACACAGGCTCTGCAATGGCAGGCCTGAGCTACACTTTACAAGCTGCTACTGTGGGTGGTACAACCAGGGCTGCAAGCCTGCCAGCAGCATTTGATTCACAGGCCCTGGGCACACATAGTGCACTGTACTAGGGCTGACAAGTAAATCAAATAAGGCAATCGGGCAGTCACTAATCCATTATAACAATTTACAATAGGGAGAACTTGCACTTTGGCACTGAATAGCGGTGGCAAGGTGCCCAAAGCATCTAGACCAGCAAAAACATAGCAAAAATACAGGAGGCAACAGCAAAAAGTGGAAGGGAGACCCATACCATTGGTGCCAGGTCTAACACGTGTCCCTTCCAGCTGAAATGTTGTGAGAACTACCCACCCCTTGGGAGTTCACTTCAGTAAGGTGGAAAAATCTGGACAGACCATCGGCATTGGCGTGTTCTGTACAGGGCGGTGTTCCACCGTGAAGTCCATCCCCTGTAGGGAAATGGACCACCTCAACAGCTTTGGATTCTCACCCATCAACCATCTGAGGGGCCTGTGGTCTGTCTGAACGTGGAAGTGAGTCCCAAACTAGTTTGATCTCAACTTCTTCAGTGCCCAGGCCACAGCAAATGCCTCACGCTCAATTGCACTCCACCTCTGTTCCTGTGGAAGTAATCTCCTACTGATGAAGGGCCCTCCTCATTTATCTGTGAAAGAACAGCCCCCACACCATGTTCTGAAGCGTCATTCTGTACAAGGCACTCTTTAGAGAAGTTGGGCGCCAAAAGCACGGGCGCCGTGCACATGGCAGTCTTCAGGGCATCAAAAGCTTGCTGACGGTCAGCTCAGTACGCTGTCCTGGGCTGCTTCCTGGAAGTCAGCTCTGTCAAAGGTGCAACAATGCTGCCATACCCCTTGACAAAACTCCTGTAGTACCCAGTAAGTCCTAAAAAGGCTCTCACTTCTGTCTGGATCTTGGAGGGGTTCCCAAGCCAGGATAATCTCAATCTTGGGTTGTAGGGGTGCCACCTGGTCGCTCCCATCCTTATGTCCCAAGTACACCACAGAACCCTGCCCGCTCTGGCACTTACCCACCTTGATTGTGAGGCCTGCTCTCCATAGCGCCATCAACACTTCCCAGAGGTGGCACAGATGTTCTTCCCAACTGGTGCTGAACACTGCAATGTCATCCAGGTAGGTGGCACTGAAATCTTCCAGTCCAGCCAACACCTGGTTAACCAACCTCTGAAAGGTGGCAGGGGCATTCTTCATTCCAAAGGGCATAACCCGGAATTGGTAGTGCCCATCTGGTGTGGAGAATGCTGACCTCTCTTTTGCCCCATCAGTTAAGGCGGTCTGCCAATACCCAGACGTTAGATCAAACGTGCTGAGGTACTGTGCAGCCCCTAACTGATCACTGAGCTCATTAGCTCTGGGGAAGGGGTGCGCGTCAGTGCTGGTCACTGAATTGAGCCCTCAGTAGTCCACACAGAACCGGAGTTCTGGCGTGGCACACAGTGCGGGAGCCTTTGGGACCAAGACCAATGGGCTGGCCCACGGACTGTCAGAGGACTCCATCAGCCCTAATGCAAGCCAGTTGGAGACCTCCTCTTTGATACAAGCTCTCATCCTGTCAGTCACTCTGTGTGTTTTGTGCTTAACAGGAGGTCTGTCCCCAGTGTCTACATAATGGACACACCAATCAGTGACACTTGGAATCAGGGAAAACAGATCAGAAAGCTGTCCCAACAATTGGCGACAGTCATTCTGCTGCTAAGGGGTCAGGGTGGAAGAGAGGTTTACCTTCCAATGACCCATCTTGCTATGGTGCAGACAGGAGGTCAGGAAGAGGCTCAGTATCCTCCTCCATTCCATCATCTGTCGCTAGGAGCATGCGCACTTCAGATCTCTCTAAGTGGGGCTTCAGGCAGTTGACATGTAGGAGCCGCAAAGGTTTCCTTGGAGACCCCAAGTCCACCAAGTAGGTGATCTCACTTTTGCACACCACCACCTCAAATGGTCCGCTCCACTTATCCTGGAGCGCAAAAGCTCCACGGGGGCCATGACCTAAACTTTCTGACCAGGCTGAAGCTCAATATGAGTGACATTCTGATCGTACCACTGCTTCATCTCTCTCTCATCCTGGCTGGCTTCCAGATTTGACTGAGCGAGTTGCCTGAAACGCCAGGTTTGGTTTCTGAAGGCCAGCATGTAACTATATACATCCTGGGGAGGTTTCCTGGGAGCTTTCTCCCAGCCTTCCTTTACCAAACTCAGAGGTCCTCTTACAGGGTGACCATACAGCAGTTCAAAGGAGCTGAACCCTAAGGACTTCTGTGTCACCTCTCTGTAATCAAAGAGAAGGCATGACAAGAGGATGTCCCACTTATGCCTCATAGCTTCCTCAAGACCCATAATCATGCCTTTGAGGGTCCGGTTAAATCTCTCAACCAGCCCATTACCATTGGGGTGGTAAGGAGTGATGAACTTATAAGTTACCCCACACTCCTGCCACAGGAACTTCATGTACTTGGAAAAGAAGTTTGTATCACGGTCTGACACCACCTCTCTAGGGAACCCCACAATGGGAAAAATCCCCATCAACGCACGAGCCACCACTGGGGCTGTTACCGACCGGAGAGGTATGGCTTCCGGGTGGCATTGTCCACCAAGACCAGGATGAACCTGTTGCCCATGGCCGTCTTGGGATCCAGAGGACCCACAATGTTATTGCCCACCCTTTCAAAGGAGGTGCTGACCACAGGGAAAGGCTGGAGAGGAGCCTTGAACTTCCTCCCACTCTTACCACTTGCCTGGCAAGTCTGACAGGTCTTGCAATGAGTGTCTGAACTCTTGCGCATTTGGGCCAATAAAAGTGGGTGACTAGCCTTTCAGAGGTCTTGTCCTGCGCCAAATGTCCTGCTAATGGTACATCATGAGCCAGACCCAGTAGGAAGGCTCAGAAGCGCTGGGGTACCACGAGCGCACAGCCTGACCTAGGCTCAACAACCTTAGGCTCGCTATACTGGAGACCATTCTCACAGTAGATCCAATGTGATCCAGACTAACCACCTACTGCCTGGTTTGCAGCCTGTTGCCGCAAACCCACAAGAGAAAGGCACTTGTTCTGCTCCTCACAGAACTCTTCCCTGGAGGGTCCTCCTTCCTGCTGCCAATGGGTTAGCTCAGGCAGGTCCCATAGGTCAGCTACCTGCTCCCCTGAGGGTTCCAGGGCATCCCCCTCAAAGTCTGCCTCCCCTTGGACTGTGGGAACTGGTTTCCCACGCCCCCTGCCTCTTCTCTTTGAGGCAGGCACCTGGGCCAGTATTTCAGGCTCGGTCCTCTTGAATACCCTTAATGGCTGCCATGGACCGAGTGGTCACACAGGCCCACTTAGGCAGACCCAGCATCTCCAAATGAGCTCTTTGCTCCACCTTAGCCCAACAGACAGTCAACAGGCATGGCTGGCCTCACAGCTACTTGAAGAGTACCTGAGACCACCCCTCCCCCACCCACTCAAAGGGAACATGAGCCATCTTGCAGTGGCTCGGTGTTGTCAGCAGCAACAAGTGGGTAAAATGCATTGTGGACCACCTGCTCTTCAGACACCAGCCGACAACTGACAGCTGTCACACTGACTCCGGTGTCTCTAAGAGCCTCCACTCTATGGCCATCTCTGCCGGACCCCACCCTTCTTGGTCATCCATCTCCTCCCCCAGAGCTACACTAGCCATCTGCTGGGTGGTGCACCAGTGAGTGCTGTTTTATCTCTCTGGGGACACTTTGAATCATAGAACCGGTGACCCAATTCACCGCACTTAAGACATTTCAGGGGTCCCTTATGAAAAGGTTTTCCTGTCGGGCCCCTGGCTTTTTCCCCGGGCGAGGCTGGCAACCCTTCCCTTGGTTCCATAGGGGATAACTTTGGGGCTCTTTCCGAAACTCCCTATGTTTACCCTTGTCCCTCCCACTCTTCTGCTAGGGACCCTGCCCACCTTTGGTGAAGTCTCCCACATGAACCCTGTGGACCCAGGTACTCACCCAGCCGTCCGCCTCCTCAGCAAGGTTCTTAGGGTTAGTCAGCTTGCTATCAATAAGGTGCTGGCGTAGCTCTGGAAAACAATTACAAGACAAGTGCTCCCATGCAAACAAATCATAGAGCCCCTATTAATCATTCACTTTGCTACCCTTCACCCAACCATCCAATGCTCTGCAAAAATAGTCACATATTCTACCCAAGTGCTAGACTCCAGTTTCTTACAACGCCTAAACCTTTGTCTATAAAGCTCAGGGGTCAACCCATACCTGGTCAGTAAGGCTTCCTTCATTTGCAGATAAGAATTCTGATCTTCAGAAGCCAATTCCAATAAGGTATTCCGCCCATATCTGAGGAACCGCCCCCACAACCCCGCTCCCCAAACTTTCTCAGGGTCCCAGTGGGAGGTCATAGCTACCTCATAGGCTTTGAACCATTGCCCAATATCTTCATTCTTATGAAACTCCTTAATGTCATCCTTGGGAATAAACACTCTTGTTTCTATAGGCATGGACGGTGCGGTGCCACCAGAAGGAGAAATTTCAAAACTCTTAGCTTTCAATTCCAATTCCCTCAACATTCGCTCATGCTCCAAATGCGTTCTTTTTTCCTCCAAGGCCAACTTCTTATTCTCCAACTCCAGCTGACCACCTATTTTGAGTTTGGCCAACTCTCTTGTGGACAGGTCCTTTGCAGAAACACTGCTTCCTGCTCTGGAAGGCACTTTCCTCCCATCCAGGCCTACTTTCCCTTCTCACTGCCCATCTAAATTCTCTACCGCCTCCCTACGCTCTTCAGGATGCTCACTGGCATTCCTAGATTCTACCCAGGCCTTCAACGCCTTTTGGTATTCCTCTTTCTTGGTGAGGCCTTTCATAGAGACTTTAAATTTCCTGCAAGCAGCTTTGAGGTAAGACACCGTGTCAATCCTATCTTCTTCAAAATCAGTGTCAACAGATGCAATGGATGCTGCTTTGTTCATGGTGAAAAACAGTTGGCAATTCTCAAAAGGCAAAAAGAAGTTCCAAGGAAAATTCCACCAAAAAGTATGTGGTCTCGTTCTGGTCTGCACTCACTAGTAGTGTACACCAATCACTGTATATGGATCACAAATGCAACTCCAAATCCTCACAGCTGACCACCAATGTTAGAATTGGGGAGCTGTAGTTGGCAGAGGTAGGTACCTTTGTCCAAATAGGGACCCTTGCTTCTAGTCCGGGTAAGGGGCTACACTTCTAAAATAACCCCTGCTCACCCCTTGGTAGCTTGGTACAAGCAAACAGGCTTATCTCAGAGGCAGTGTTTAAAGCATTTGTGAACACACACATACAGTGAAAACACTACAAATGAACACGACACCAGTTTAGAAAAATAAGTAATCTTTACTAGACTATACACAAGCAACAAAAATCCACAATACTGTAATCAAAAATGGACTTTAAATGGTAGAAAACAGCTTAGTTCAATGTAGATGGTAAATGCGACACTTTACTCTCACAGTACCTTAGATGTGTCACACAAAACAAACAAAAGGGTCGCAGTGAAGTGGATGCGCCGTTCCTGACACTCAGGGGAGTGGATGCATCAGTTCATTAGTGCTGCTCAGGGGAGTTGAGGCTCGCTTCCTTACTGTGTGAGGAGTTGATGCATCGTTTCTTACTGCGGCCCAGGGACGATGCAATTTGTTAGATCCCTCCTGAAGACCGCAATATGGAGTGAAAATGAATGGCAGGGTCAAAGACTTTTCTTATTTTTGGAGCATGAACCCCAATTTTTCCCCATGCCTGCCCTTTCTTACACTCCACTTTCTAACATTCTTTCCTCCTTACATTCTTTCCTTTCATCCCTTCTGATCATCTTTCTCCTCCAGCTTTGCCTCTGTTTTGTTTGGGGGTATATTTTTCCCCACCTGTGACCACAAATGTGCATATTGGAACTGTCTCTCATAATCATAACCCTGCTCAGTCATAGACACGATGTGCAGTCTTTGTACTTCTTGGTCGTTTCCTGCGTCGTGGTTTTGTAAGACATAAAAGACAGACTCATGTTTTACTTATATATCTAAATCCTCTCCCTGTTTTTATTTTGCACCTATGTTGCCAAGATTTTATACCAGGGGTGTGATTGTTTTTGTTGTTGTCATTTTTTAAACAAAAACAACAATTTGACCTTTCCTTATCCTCACCGTTGGTACCCATCTTTGAGGTTCTTTAGGTTGACCAACATGTCTACGCTGCAAGAGAGGTAGTCACTCCCCCCTCTTCAATGTCAACTCCTGTGTTTTCTTCACAGTTCCTAAGAAGACTACCCCTTGCCGCCTAAAGCATGCTGCTGTGCTAAGGGGGTGTAGAAGGTTCCTGGACATTTATTGTAAGGGAGATAAGAAAATTCCCTTTAACAGATGGCACTCATGCAGAACTCTCTTGCTATAGGCTTTTACTATCTACTCTGCAGCAGAACTACAGTAATAGTGTAGTTTACAGCTTCTACCTGCATGCGTTTTTCAACATAAACAACAAGGCTGCATTAAAAATGTCAGATAGTAAATGATGGGGCGAGTGCCATGCATTCCATATCCACCTCCACCCCCAATATCACTTCTCAGTCTACTGTTTCCTGGCATCTCTAGCTCCATGCTACTGCACACTCAATCTGTAGTTCCCATAACGCTGCTTCCGTTGCATTCCTGGTTACTTTCCATACTACTGTACACCTACATTATTTGTTACTATGCCACCATCTCCTGCGGCCAAACATTCAATTATAAGGTATTCCTCGGATCCTTATTTACCAGGCTGATTCGCCTCCGCTTCATTTCCTGTTGTGCTGCTCTGTGACCTTCAGATTCTGAATCCTCTCTTGTTAGTGTACCCATTCGTTTATAGTTCCCCTGGTGTTGCCATACCCCTTCTGCTCTACATCCGTAGTTTTAACTACATTGATTGCCGGTATCATGGATAATGGCCATTGCAATTCTGCGTCCTTATTATATCAAATGTAATTATTCCAAAACACAATTTTTAAATATGTGCTATTTAATTTCGGAAACCTTCTTTGACATATGAATTGAAGACTTCTTTAAAACTAAGGGGGATATTAATGCAGATTGCACACATAAATATTAACATCCAAGGCCAAAAAAGTTTTCATGCCGTACAGGAGATGAGCTCATATTGAATTTAGTAGATGTAATACATAAACCTTGTGACTGATCGGCTCATAAAAAGACGCGGTAATGCGGAAAGATGATGTAATCACCCCTCTGTGAACTGCACAAGCAGTTTTGGTACCGGTCCAAAATAACAGTCCTGTTAAGTACAGAAATATCACGTTGAAATGTAAAGGGTTAGAATGTCAGCCATATATTCTGGCCTTCGCAACAATTCCAATTTCTTTGGAAATTGCTTGGCGCACGCATTATTCTAGCATATCTGGTACAGTAAAACGGGACTTCTCTTCTAAGTCACTGACCGTTTTGGATTTCCTGTGCGCCCAGCTCCCGGTAATATTTCATAGCTATCAAGTTACATTTGTATGGCTGCATTTCTATGACGCTTTCTGAGCATGAAGGGTTATTTTTAGTAATATGTACTTTATAGAACCTTTACTGCATGCTAACTAGGATATTCATGCGATTATGCATCCATCATTTTCTAGTGTCCTTAAGAACATTTGAAGTAGCACGGTCGACCTAAAGCAACCCCAGTGCATCTTTGCATTGCTCTGCAACTAAAGGGAGTTGTTCTGGTGGAATGGGGATTAACTATGCATTTAATTATATTACAGTCCCTTCTTAGTTGTAGGAAGGTTTCAAACTTACCTTTAACGAATTCTGTATCCTAGCACATTTTTCTTTTTTGGCACTTAGTAGCAAGCCACTAGATGGCTAACGTGGCACTTATGTTTAAAGAAGAGGGCCAGGAGTCTCATGAGTAACAGGTTGCATAACGTTGATAAGATCCATAACTATATGTGTTCTGCTTTTATTCAGGGCATTCGTTCCCGACATTTAGAGTGTCAAATCCCTTGTAGTCCATCGCTACACACTTCTGAACGATGACAGTACTCTGACATTCTTCCCATAGTGGAGCAATCTATCTATATTCACAGATGGACTCCTTAACTTATTTTCAAATCTATCTAGGACTGTGTAACCACCAAAAATAACACGAAGGATGCTGTTAGGTCATTATTACCTCCTTTATTAGGCTTTCTTCCCATTGGCTTAGAAATCTCCATAAACATAGATTGCATCTTCTTTTTCTGTTTGCAGAAATTTCCCGTTCTTCATCAGTTTGCGCTGTTGCCTGCCCATCGAGGCCTTCTATGGCTGCAGGAACGGCTTTCCTGCCAAAGGATTGATTCCTCAGTTCTATCCCTTCATTTTCTCAGTACACAGATAGTCAAGTCGTGAGCTTTGTCTGTAAGCTGATCACTATCACTCCTATCCCTTTTCTCAATCTGTATAGGACATTTACAGGATCTCTTCTTTTTCCTTACAAGAATAGCTCTGCTTGCTTGCAGTGCCCCACTTATGGCCATAAGTGCTCTATATTACACAGGTTGCTTTAAAATGTAGGCCATAATATCACAGCCAACCCCACATCTGTGTCTGTTACATGAACGCTCCACGACAACGCTCCACCTCCTCCCTCCAGCCTCTTTTTCACTCTCCCTTGAGGGGCAGGTTTCAGTCTACCAACCCTTCAGCACCCCGAAAGTTTCCAGTCTGTACCCTCTAATGTCTGCATGTCAGGTCTACAGAGCCTATACTTCCTCTTCTAAGACACAACCTTACTCTCAGACAAGCTGTTCATTGACTTTCCAAATTCAACCACACTTTTCACCCAGTCTGACGTGGGTGAGGGGTGGATGGTTAGCCACCGCACAATCCCCATCAGTTTCCTTTGCTTCTTTTTTGGTGTCGCCGAGCCAGTGCATGCGCTGCTCCGAGACATTTATTATCGGGGTTTTCAAAGTGGTGCCACAGCAGGCTTTTGTTGGCCCAGCGCTTGCGTTCACTCAAGCATGTACGTGGAAAGGGGCGACCACTCGGTCCCCCCGAACGTATGGCAGAGTGCCTCGATCCCCCCGGGAAGCCATTTTGGGGCGGGAGGCGCGTCTCGGCTGGTATGCCCGAAGCGGCGTAGCCGGGGCGCGCTTTTTCCCGCCCTAGAGTGGGCTGGCCTAGACACTGACGCGGCTGGCCACGCCCTCGGGGCAGGCAGGGGCGGGTTTACGCCCGCCCTAAAGATGAATAAAAAGGGACGCAAGACCAGAAGACATCCTCTTGTTCCTGTGCTCTGAAGCTGCACCTCCTCGCTGCACGTGAGCTCGAGACGGAACGAAGAGCCAATTTTGAGCGTTTTAATCGTTCTTGTTTGTTTTACAGTTACTTTGTTGGAGAATGCCGAAGAAGATGGGAAAGCGCATGACTACTGACCAGATGCTGCGTGTTCTCATGAAGGAGATGTCCGAGCTAAAGAAGCGGGTGGACAAGAATGAGGAAGGGGGTCCAAAACGTCCTTTGGCGGGAGCAGCCCCGGGAGGGAAAAACAAGAGGCCCAGGAGGGGGGCAGCGGGTGAAGACATCCCGGGTCCCAGTGCCCCGCTCGAGGCTCCAACTCCCGTGCCGGAGGAGGGGAATCCAATTCCCGTTGTGGTCACCCCCGTGTCCGAAGATGATATGCCGCCCGAGCTGGCAGCACAATTGGCAGCGTGGTTGGGAAAAGGTAACGAGGGCGCCACGGCTGTCGATGCGCAGGCGCTGATAAAGCAATTGCGTGAGAAACGGGAAGCAGCCAAGGTGCCCGTGCCGGCTGCAGTAGGGGACAAGACACCAGGGACGATTGCGACCACAGAGGCAGCGTCAGGTGCAGGTAAGCGGCCATTGCCGATTGCGAGGGATGAGTCAACACCCTCTCGGAGAGAAAAGTTGGGGCAACATGTTCCTTTGGCAATTAAGGAAAAGATTTGGGCGGGGGAGTATGTGAACATTTTCTCACTGCTTGTTGATCATTATGAGGTAGAGCATGTAAAGGGTCAGAAGGATCTCATGCATCCGAGTGTTTGGCGCGCAAAAATGGCCGCCTTTAAAGTGAATGAGAATATCGGCAATTGGGGCAATGCTTGGGGAATCTTTACATCAATCCTGGGGGAACGTAGACCTGAGTTGCTTTCCGAGTTCCCAATCTATCAATCACGAATCATGGGGTACTCGACATCGCACCAGGGTAATCATTGGTTTTGTTACGATAATCTGTTCAGAAAGGAAAAAGAGCATAATAAAAGTTTAACCTGGGATTGTTATGATTCCTTGACTTGGGATAAAATGAAGGAGTCAGGAATGTTGAAAATGCCGTTGGTGGGAAGTAATGTTGGCGAATCCTCCCGGCAATATGCGGGGACGCCCTTTCGATCAGGTACGGGTGCCGACGATTACTCGAAACCTGCCGGCAATACCGGGAAAAGGGGTTTCTGCTTTAATTACAACAGAGGTAAATGTACTAGACCCCAGGGATCGTGTAAATTCAAACATGAATGTAGTGGTTGTGGGTCGTCCCATCCTGAGTCCTCGTGCAGAGCCAGAACGGGTGATAATGGGGGGAGAGGAGGTGCCAAACAGGTCTAATATAGTCCGAGGGGCGCCTTTACCTACCCCAATTGATACCCTGGCGATGATTCCCTGGCTCAGTGAATACCCGGATCGTACTTCTGCTGGGGTGCTGCGGAACGGTTTTTCGTATGGTTTCCGCATCCCGGTAGGGGACTTTCAGGGTGTGGAAAAGTGTAAAAATCAACTTTCCGTCCTGCAGCATACGACCGTAGTACAGGATAAGATCCGGAAAGAGGTGACTCGAGGTCGGGTCGCCGGCCCGTTTAGTGTACCCCCGGTCCAGAATTTTGTTTGTTCTCCCTTAGGGGTAGTCCCCAAGAAAGACCCCGGTGAGTTCCGACTGATTCATAATTTATCAGCTCCACGAGGTCTTTCCGTAAATGATGCAATCGATCCAGAAGTGTGTTCGGTGCGGTACGCATCCTTCGATGAGGCCGTAGCCATTTTAAATCGCCTGGGGCCCGGGGCGCTGATGGCGAAGTCAGATATCGAGTCAGCGTTCCGATTGCTCCCGGTACACCCAGACGACCAGCGTCTCCTAGGATTCATGTTTCAGGGTTGTTATTACATGGATAGGTGTATGCCAATGGGGTGCTCTATATCCTGTGCTTATTTCGAGAAATTCAGTAGTTTTCTACAATGGGTCTTCACAAAGAAAACAGGTTTCCAAGATGTAATGCACTACCTTGATGATTTTCTGTTTCTTGGGGCAGCCGGGGATCTTGAATGTGGCCGGGCCTTGGCCGAATTTTGTGTGTTAATGAAACAGTTTGGTGTGCCATTGGCGCCGGGTAAAACAGTGGGTCCTACGACTTGCCTCGAGTTTCTGGGGATCGAGTTGGACTCCATTGAAGGGTGTTTCCGTTTGCCAGCTGAGAAAGTGTTGAAGTTCAGGGCTGCGCTGCAAGTGTGTATAAATGCATCAAAAGTTACGCTGCAACAATTACAGCAGTTGGTGGGACAGTTGAATTTTGCCCTTAGGGTAATACCAATGGCCCGCCCCTTTTCCCGTTCAATTGCCCAAGCGATGGTCGGCCTTAAAGAGTGCCATCATCGCACGAGACTATCGGCCGAGATCCGCCAGGACATACGTATTTGGTTAGCATTCCTGGCGGACTTCAATGGTAGAATCGTCTGGAATGAACCAGCCGTGTCTTCTGAAGAGCTGGGGCTGTGGACAGATTCAGCAGGAAGCATAGGGTTTGGCGCCATCTTCGGCACGAAATGGTCGGCACAAAGATGGCCGACATGGTGGCATGAGAATGGTCTGACGAGTAATATTGCTTTCCTGGAACTGTTTCCCATCTTGGTGGCCTTGAGAACATGGCCCGATGGGTTCAAAGATCACTCTGTCATATTTTGGTCTGACAATATGACCGTGGTCGAGTGCATCAATAGTCAGGCAGCACGTTGTAAACTGATTTTAAGACTGCTTAAGGAAATTGTTTTACTATGTATGCAATTGAACGTGCTATTCAGAGCAAAACATGTTCCAGGGGTGATGAATCAGGCGGCTGACGCACTGTCTCGTTTTCAAATGCAGGCTTTTTCGGGTTTCCTCCCCTCAGCGGACCCAGAGCCGGCGCCCTTTCCCGAAGCTCTCTGGTCTCTCGGTGCCCCGAACTTCGTCACCTCGTGGGAGAGAGTCTAGCACCAAGGACGAGGAAGGCATACGAAGGGGCGTTTCGGGCCTATTTAGCCTTTTTGGGGAGTGATAGAGAGCGACTTTGGGGTCACGAGGAAGGGGTAGTGAATTTCCTGATGTCCTTACGTAGGGCTGGGAAATCGGTGGCTACGGCCCAGAGGCATCGTGCTGCCATTTCCTTTGTTGCCAGAGCGCACGCTATCCAGGACCCAACAGCGTCTTTCGTTGTACAGAAAGCGCTGCGTGGGTGGCAACGCCTTGAGGGTCGCAGAGTAGATGAAAGGCGCCCGATAGGTTTGGATAGATTGTCCCAGTTGTTGGCCACACTCCCGGCCACATGTTCATCTCAGTTCGAGGCGGTGCTGTTCCGAGCCGCTTTTACGCTAGCATTTCACGGAGCAATGCGGGTAAGCGAACTAGTTGCAAGGAACAAACTGGATGTGGCAGGGGGTTTGTGCCAGGAACACGTTCAGATCAGGGGAGAAACAATGACTGTCTCCTTTGTAAAATCCAAGACTGATCAAGATGGGATGGGTGACTGCGTCATCATACGCAGGATTCCTGGGTCCTCCATGTGTCCGGTAAAGTGTTTAGAGGATTACCTAGCACGAAGGGTGGCATCATGGGGGGGGACTTTGTTAAGACACGCTGACGCCACCCCACTGACGAAATTTCAGTTTCAGCGGGTGCTTGCGATGTCAATTGCCGCTGCGGGCTTGAACCCGGGCGAATTTGGGACCCATTCCTTTCGGATAGGGGCTGCTACGGAAGCTACAGCCAGGGGTCTTAATGTTGAGCAAGTGAAACGAGTGGGGCGTTGGTCCTCCAATTGTTACAAAAGATACGTGCGGTTGCACATGTTGTGAAGCTGTAATAATGTACTCACGCTTCTTGTTTTGTTTGGTTTTCAGTTACGCAAGCCTACGAGGCGGGGCGGACTATGCAGTCGACCCTACACCGGGCCAGCGGTCAGACATCACCGGCTGTGAAAAAGGAGGTGTGGGTCGTGGGCCACTCATACGTGAGGCGTGCCGCAGACGTATTCAAAGCAGGTGACATGATTCACGTAGCTGGGGAATACGGGTACAGGATGTCCTTCTACGGAAGGGGCGGTCTCTGTATTGACCAGTTTCAAACATTTTTCGAGGGTTTGTTAGGGCGGACAAGGTCACCGCCGTCTATAGTTATAGTGCATGTTGGGGGTAATGATTTGGTCACCATCGGTAGACGACTACTCCTGGAGGCAATGCTTTCCACCGTAAGTTGGTTGGCGAGGAGAGTTCCGGGGTGCACGATTGCATGGTCCCATTTGATTCCACGAAAGGTGTGGCGGGGGGCTATCTCTATTCCTGCTTTGAACCATTCTGTTAGAAAGCTTAACAATAAAGTGAGTAGGTTGTTCCGTTCCAGGGCATTGCATTCTATTTCTCATAGCTGTATTAATGATGACAGTATGTATTCGGGGGATGGTGTGCATTTGTCTTGGGTGGGGAATGAGTTACTCTTAGGAGACTTCTTAGCATGGTTAAAATCGTTGAAACATGACCTTTAGGTAGGAGTTGTGTGGGGGGTCCGGATAGCCGGTCAACTATCCGGCCTGTGGCGGTAAGGTCATGATCGGTGAGCACTAATTGGAAGATCCCTATGAGTGGGCGTCACCCAACACGGATGGGAGCGCTCGGGGGAGGTGGCCTTTGGCCCCTCAACGGGGAGGCGGTCCCTTCTAAGGATGGGTCGCCGAAAGAAGAGGAAAGGCGGTCAAGGCCCCTTCCTGTGTAGGAGGGGTTACAGCCCCCTCCTGGGGAATTTCCCGGGGCCAGTGACATCTGCGACGGCAGATGCGGTAAGTTGTGTGGGGTTGGGGGGAGGTCTACGATACCTTCTAGATACCTCACACGAGTCTTCGAACGACCTTTAACTGGCGTTGAGTTGATAAGTGCCCCCGTCAAGTCAAGGGAAATTGGTAGTAGTTGCACTTGAGTACGCCTCAGTGCTGTCGCCCCTCCAAGTGGGGGGGGTATGTCTGGTTAGGGATCTTGACACCGGTTACGACCTTGCCGTTGGCCCTTAAACGTTAGGATGTACAATTTCAATATTTCAAGTAAATGTTTTGTAGGATGTTAGTTCGGCTAGGAGAACCTCTGTATTAGAGAATCTGTTAAGGTTAGCCAAACATCGCAATGTGGTATGAAATTGTACATTAATGTTTAAAAATGTTTATAATTTTTTGTTTTAATAAATACGGCCGGGAGGGTCACTCCCTCCCACTTCCAAAAACTTCAAGAACTGTTTCCGGTTTCCCTCCTTTGGGGATTGTGTTGAGAGGGGGTGGCGGGTATCTCAGCCATATGGAAAGGGGCGACCACTCGGTCCCCCCGAACGTATGGCAGAGTGCCTCGATCCCCCCGGGAAGCCATTTTGGGGCGGGAGGCGCGTCTCGGCTGGTATGCCCGAAGCGGCGTAGCCGGGGCGCGCTTTTTCCCGCCCTAGAGTGGGCTGGCCTAGACACTGACGCGGCTGGCCACGCCCTCGGGGCAGGCAGGGGCGGGTTTACGCCCGCCCTGAAGATGAATAAAAAGGGACGCAAGACCAGAAGACATCCTCTTGTTCCTGTGCTCTGAAGCTGCACCTCCTCGCTGCACGTGAGCTCGAGACGGAACGAAGAGCCAATTTTGACCCACCCACCAGCCCCTGAGGACAGCCAGTGGTTTTAATAAATTTGATCAATTATTCTATTTCATTACAGGTTATTGTAGTGTTGTGTTGATGTTGAAATGCGTAATAAAGATTGGTCTAATTTTACAAGTTGCGATTAAAGAACTTCGGATGTAAGGTCCATTTATAAACAGGCTTTTTCGGTCATAGTGGCCAATGTAGTTTCGTTTAGTTAGCATTTGTCGTATTTATTTTGGTCGGGCGGTAAGGTCATGATCGGTGAGCACTAATTGGAAGATCCCTATGAGTGGGCGTCACCCAACACGGATGGGAGCGCTCGGGGGAGGTGGCCTTTGGCCCCTCAACGGGGAGGCGGTCCCTTCTAAGGATGGGTCGCCGAAAGAAGAGGAAAGGCGGTCAAGGCCCCTTCCTGTGTAGGAGGGGTTACAGCCCCCTCCTGGGGAATTTCCCGGGGCCAGTGACATCTGCGACGGCAGATGCGGTAAGTTGTGTGGGGTTGGGGGGAGGTCTACGATACCTTCTAGATACCTCACACGAGTCTTCGAACGACCTTTAACTGGCGTTGAGTTGATAAGTGCCCCCGTCAAGTCAAGGGAAATTGGTAGTAGTTGCACTTGAGTACGCCTCAGTGCTGTCGCCCCTCCAAGTGGGGGGGGTATGTCTGGTTAGGGATCTTGACACCGGTTACGACCTTGCCGTTGGCCCTTAAACGTTAGGATGTACAATTTCAATATTTCAAGTAAATGTTTTGTAGGATGTTAGTTCGGCTAGGAGAACCTCTGTATTAGAGAATCTGTTAAGGTTAGCCAAACATCGCAATGTGGTATGAAATTGTACATTAATGTTTAAAAATGTTTATAATTTTTTGTTTTAATAAATACGGCCGGGAGGGTCACTCCCTCCCACTTCCAAAAACTTCAAGAACTGTTTCCGGTTTCCCTCCTTTGGGGATTGTGTTGAGAGGGGGTGGCGGGTATCTCAGCCATACGCGCAGCCGCCATCTGCCTCCCTTCCAGCGCTTCTCGGCTCATTCTTATGTCTTTTCCCAGCTGCTGCAATTCCTAGTTTCTTTATGGCCCCCGCTTTCAATTGAAATGTAAGGAGCGGCGGTGGTGAGCGCCATACTTTAACACATAGCATGGCCTTGCTCCTTTATTTATTTATGAACGGCACTGCTTTGACTTTAAGCACACCTTCATTTGTTTATGAATGTTGCTGCTTTCACTTTAAGTGCCCCTTAATTGTTTATGAACTGTGCAGCTTTCCTCCACAAACCACTACGGTGTATTTTTATTTCTTTATTTCAGACTGGCAAACCAATTTATTGCCTTTCTGAACGCCCTCAGTCGACAGCTGTTCTTTTTCTTCCGTCCCCCATTCGCCCCCCACCGGCTGTTGACTGTTGATCGAACTTGCTTTACTGCCCAATCCTTTCATCTCCCCACCCCTCCTCCATCTTCAACCACTTCCTTTGCCACTGTTTCCTGAGCGTGGTTCGCTTGTTTTGGTTGGTGTCTCTTGATGTTTATGTCTGACTAAATCTACTTTCTGCATCGCTGGCTAGCCGGCAATCTTCATACATGGCTTCTTGATGTGATGGTAAGCTTTACCTGGGGAATGAGAATACTTCATTTAGGCGGCGGGTGTCCTCAACTGTAATGTTCAAGGCTACAAAGTATTAGGTGGCGAGTGTCCTCTCGAATACTGTACTGTCTAAAGGTGCAAAGTATCTCTGTGCGTTGTGACTAATATTAGTTCACTCGCCTATCTTTGATCCTTAATTTTGATATAGTTTGCCATGTTCCTGTTCAATGATTGTGTGGGCGCTCAACTGAAAAACTTGTAAGGGGTGACCCGTTGTAATCAGTGCAGTGAATACTAAAGGAAGATTGCATCTGTTCAGTATGTTGTGAAAGAGGTCATCATATGTTTAAGTCCCCATGCTTGTTTTTTGTGGTTGCTGAACAGGTGATTAACTCTAGTTTAAGTCAGTTTTGTCGAAGAAGGTGCAAGGTACTTTCTCTGCCACAAAACTGGATAACATAGCTTGAGCAGCAGCAATCTGCTTTGGACTAAAGTTCTAGCAACAACTTTTTTCGTCACGTACTCTAGATTACAGTGGCGCATTCTTATGTTCTCTGCATATCGTATGGTTAATTTTGCTGAGACGTATTTTGTGCATGTGGGCAGCTGCAACGATGATGCTTCAAGTACCACTTCGTCATCATATCTCTGTCGCCAAAATTCTTTCTGCAGCCAATTTCATGCGTAATCGGGTTGTCACCCTCTTGCAGTCTAAACACTTTCCTCAGTGACATGCACCCCCTTCCTCTGACATTCTGACTCTACAGTGATAAGCCTTTTCCATTCGGGGCTCAGCAGGAGCTTACATTTTACTGCTACTCTTCAATAACGTAGCGAGTATTGAGCCAAAGCTGAACTCTGGGGAAAGCAACAAGGCACTTCTCCCTCTGTCAGAGCCTCCCTCTTGTTTGTTTCCATCTACCTTTCCCCTACGCCTCTTCATCCTCAATTCACTGACCCCTCTTCTGCCTCCTGCCGCTTCCATCAGTACATGTTTCATCTTCCCTCTTCCAACTTGTTTTTCCTCTTTCTACTGCCTACTGCTGACATTACCTACCGCCTTCCTCTCTTTTTCTCATAGAATAGATACATGTTGTAGTGAAATGACAAACTAAAGTTCCACTGTAAAGTATTTGTACAACCTTTTTGTAAATTCATTTCTTTGACGTTTGTTGTTTTTCGCATGCTCATAGTGTTTGTTTACCCATCTTTAAAATCAAGCCACAGTAGCGCATAACTTACTTCACTAATGTGCTTAGGTACCAGTAATTTGATACTTATACACACACTAAAATTACTTTTGCGGGTGATGACTATGTAAGAGCTTGTGATACTTTTTTTATGTTCAAAATATTTTATTGAATTTTTTTTATAGTCAACAATAAGCAAGACATACATAAAAGAATAACATTGCAATAGATCTAGTAAAATACTAATGACGCAACATTTGCTAATTCGTTTGCAATAACTGACGAGAAATTTGTTCATATAAAACTTAAAAGGGGAAAGGAAGGGGAGGGAAACATATAATATCAAATAATTATTAATTGATAAATAGGGCTACTAAACAATATCAATTTATACAGTAAAAGAACAGTAAAGGGGGAACAAGCAATAAATACATTATGAATCTGATAAATAGATATCAACAGGAGTCCAAAATGTAATGATAAGAAATAGAATTTTGACGAACCCCAGACAAAGATAACTGTGCACCTCTTCTTGTAAAAATAACCCATGACCAACAGGCATGAACTGATAACTTTGAAACATCCTTCCAACAAAAGGTAATTGATTTTAACGCAGCTGAAATTAAGAAGTTAAAAAGTTTACATTCAAGTTCACTTAAATCTTGCGACCAAGTTACAGATTTGCAAATTATCATTTTATAAGATACGTCTTCTTGAATATTAAAAATCTTTTTAATAATATCCCATACTGCTATCCAGAATTGTGATATGAAAGGACAAGTAAAAAGCATATGTTGTAGTGATCCAGAGTGTAAATTACAATGCCAATATGTATCAGATTGAAGCAGTTTAGCGTGAAATAAACGTGATGGAGTCCATAAGCAATTAAATAAGATATAAGAACTACTTTTGAAAAAGTGAAACAGGTAACCATCCAGATATATTAGTAAGCCATGTATATATTCCCATGTATCAGTAGGTAATGAAAGTGATAATTCAGTATTCCAGAATGTTGCAATCATATCTATGTTACTGCCTAGATTGTTGGACAATTTTTTTTATATAAAATAGAAACACCATGAGCATTGGTTGGGATAGTTTTGAATATAGATAGATAAATCAGCATGAATATTAGATGGAATAGCTTGTGAAAAAGAATCTAAAATCGAATTACTTAAATATTCATATTTTATAACATCAGAATTAGCTAAGCCAAACTTTTTAACATGTGAAATGGAATAAAAGTATTATTAGAATAAACATCTTTAAGATAAAAAATACCAGCTTTAATCCATGAATACCAGAAACTAATATTTCTATTCAGTTTAATAGCATTGCTATGCCATAGTGATAATTCATCAGTATTGCACATGGGATATTGAAAAATTGAATCTATATCATTGAAAATCATTTTGGTGGATTTGAGGACGAGATTTATGAAATAATGATGACTTGTTAGACATTGTTAACAGTGTGGGAAGTGGAAAAGGATTCGCAATTGATTTTTCAATATGGAACCATGTAGGAGGATTATGTAAACAGGAATGATTAAACCAAATAGCACTTTGTTTTAAAATAAACTCTTTATGATAAAGAAGAAAATCTGGAATACCAAAACCAGCATTACATTTAGACATTTTTAATTTTTTATAACTAATACGTTGTGCTTTGCTATTCCAAAGAAATTTGGAAAGGAGTTTATCAATATCTTTATAACATTTTAATGGAAATTGAATGGAGATCATGGCGAGAGTATAAAATATTTTAGGAACAATATTAATTTTAATAGATTCCATTCTACACCACCATGAAAGATGTAATGAAGACCATTTAGATATTTTTTTTAATATCATTTAAAACAAACTCACTGTTTAAAGTTAATGTTGATTTTATAGAAGAAGAGAATAAAATACCCAGATATTTTAATTTATTTTTTTGCCAAATAAATTCATGCATGGGAATCATATCAGGAGTACAAAAAACATTTAAAGGAAAAAATTCTGTTTTATTAGTATTCAATTTATACCCAGAAACCAAAGAATATTTTCTCATTATTTCTATTAAGGAAGGAAAAGAGGATAACGGATCACTGATAAATAAAAGCACATCATCAGCATATGCTAATGTTTTAATAATAACATCCGTAACCTTAATTCCTATAATAGTATCACATTTTCTTATAGAGGCAAGAAAGGGTTCAATACCTATTAAAAATAATAATGGAGAAAGGGGACATCCTTGACGTGTACCTCTGAAAAGGGAGAATTGAGTTGAAACTTGGCCACTAATAAATAAACGAGCAGTGGGAGCAAAATATAAAGTTGAAATCATACAAATAAAAGTATCACCGAAATTAAAAGATGATAAAGTATGAAATAAAAATTGCCAATGAAGTTTGTCAAAGGCTTTTTCAGCATCCAAAGCTATGACTCCTGAAGGGCTAAATAATGTCTGACCGTGTTCAATGACATGCAGTAGAGTTCTTGTATTATTAGCTGAGTATCTATTCTTCATGAACCCGGATTGATCTGGATGAATAATAGAATCTAATATAGGCAATAAACGTGTGGCCAGTAGTTTAGCATATAATTTACAATCTAGATTTATTAAAGAAATAGGACAATAATTAGAAACAAGAGTGGGGGGTCCTTGTCTGGTTTAGGAAGGACAATAATTAAAGCTTCCGTAAAAGAACCAGACGTACTTCCTGATGAAGCAAATGATGTAAAAAGTTGAATTAAAAAAGGTGAGGGTTGGGATTGAAATTCTTGATAAAACTCTGCAGGTAAACCGTCAGGTCCCGGAGATTTATTTTATTTGAGAGATTTTATAGCAGATAAGATTTCATCCTCAGTAATGGGTAAGTCCAATCCAAGTTTATCTGATTGAGAAATCTTCGGTAGATCACATGAGGATAGGAAGGAGCCTACCAAAGAATCATCATTAAATTTAGGTTTATTATATAACGTAGAGTAAAAGTCCAAACATTCATTAACAGTATCTTTATGAGATACTGCAATTTTACCATTGGGGCCATGAATGGAAGTGATTTGAGTTTTGTCTTTTTTAATACGAAGGTATTTGCTAAAAGTCTTCCAGATTTATTTGCATTGAAACTGAATTTAGCTTTGGCTTTAAAAAGTTGGATGCCAGCTCTTTTTGTATTAAACTCCTAGCGTAGCTTTTGTAACTTATCCATGTATTGTGAATCATTGGATGTAATAAAGAGCTGTTCATATTTCGCTATCTGTTTATCCAAGTGTTTAATATTTGCATTAAATGTTTTATTCTCGTGTGCCAAAATAGAAATAGTAGCTCCACAAATATAAGCTTTAAAAGCATCCCATCGATTAACCATAGAAGTTGTACCCTCAGGATTCAATTGAAAATAATCATTAATGGCTGTTAAAAGTATCGGTTTATTATGCTCGTTGAGAGCTATGCCAGAATTCATTCTCCATCTAGATTGCTTAGGAAATGTTAATTTCAGAGTTAAGATACAAGAAATCATTGCATGATCAGAAACATCAATATTTCCAATCATAGGAGTTTTTATAAAATTGATACGTTGTCTTTTAGGTTTAAAGTATTTTATTGAAGCTGGGTAAGGAAGGAAACAACAAAACAAACATACAACCACAGGTGCCCCTCAGAGCCAGTGCTAATGGTACAATAGATGCATAAAGGCAGTCCTTTCAGTACGGCGGGCACAGTCGTGCCAGGATCTCACAGCCAGCGCACCTGCGGGTGAAAACAAAAGGGGAAAAAGGGGAAAAAAAAAAAAAAGGGAGGGAACAACCCTTCCCCACCCCCTCCCAGCCAACTACCCCCCCCAGCCCCCAAACCCCCTCCCCCACCCCCTGTACTGTGCCGTCAACCACTCGCTCTTTCCCTGTGGCAGCCTATTGTCTCCCCCCGCCACCAGTTGCCGGCTTGGGCCAGTTAGTCAGGCGGATCTGGCGGCGGTGTCAGCCGCAGCAGTCTAAGATACCTAGGGCAGGTGATTTCTTTGAATTCTGAACTTAACAAATTATGGAAGGGTGCCCACAGCTCCTCAAAAGTGTCCACGTCCCCCGCCACCACCAGAGACATCTTCTCCATAGCCCAGGACATGCCACAGTCTGTGTAGCCAGCCGACAACAGTGGGAAGCGTTGTAGTGCGCCAGTGTATGAGTATGTTCTGTACTGCTGACCCCAAAGCTATCGCCGTCTGTCTACCCCTCTTGGACCTTAGAGGGTACATCAATCCATTCGGCAAGCCCAGTAGGATATAGGCCGGAAGGCGGGGTAGTTCTATCCCAAAGCACTTATCAACCTCATTAAGGACCTCTTCCCAATAAGGAGCCAGAAGGGGACAGTCCCACAATATATGAGTGAGTGTGCCCGTCTGACCGCAGTTGCGCCAGCACGTCCCAGGTATCGAGCGGTCCATGTCGTGTAATTTCTCAGGAGTGCGATACCAGTAAGTTGTGATTTTTGGTGAAAGTCTCTGTGAGTCCGGTGTGGTAGGCGGAGTGACGCGCTCGGTAGGAGATGTGGTCCCATTCAGTATGGCTCAGCACTCGACCAAGCTCCCGTTCCCACCGCTCCCTACCCGGGTTGTAGATGTGAAAGGGGGGGGGGGGGGTTGCAACATCCTATACAAGTCAGAGATGAGCTTGGCGTCCGACGAGCGAGTCACAAGCCAGCGCTCATACGCCGTGATCGTCCGGTCTGCAGTCGCGCGCACTTGAGGCTGTAACGCCCAGTGACGTGCCTGCATATACGGCATGCGTTCTGTTTCGGGGAGGCCATAATCCCGACGCAGGTCCTGGAAGGGAACGACACCCTCCGGGCCATATAGATGAAATAAAGTGGAGCATCGGGCCGCCCGCCAGTGGTCATAGGCTCCGGGCTCCATACCCGGCCCGAAGTCCGGGTTACCAATTAGAGGCGTGAAGGGAGAGGGAAAAGTAGTGAGGTCGTGCTTGGTGGCCACAGAGTCCCACACACGGAGCGGGACCCGCGTCACGAAGGAGGCGTAAAGGTTAGGGGGCCGGTGGGCCCTCTTTAGGAAAGGCACCTCTTGTAGCGTTCTACCCGCTACCGCCTGGTCCTGAAACAGCCAGTGTTTGTCCGATTCCCACCGGCTCCACTCCACCAAGTAACGCAATTGAGCGGCCTGAAAGTACTTCTGTAGGTCCGGTATCCCAAGTCCACCAGACTCCGGCGCCAGTGTGGCAATGGTTCGTTTGATCCTAGGCCTACGGCCCTGCCACACAAAACGTGTGATGGCCGACTGAGTCTCCGCAAGCCATCCTTTGGGGGGCTGTAGCGGGAGCGCCCTGAACAGGTACAGGACCTGTGGCAGGAGGGTCATCTTCACTGCGGCCACCCTGCCCAGCAGCGACAACGTGCCCTTATCCCAACGGGCCAGTTCCTCCTTGATTTTTGCACTTAAAGCAGAGTATTTGGCCGTGACCATCGCGGGGAGAGAGGGTGCCAAAAGAATCCCCAAGTACGGAATCCGGTCCCCAGACCAGCTCAAGGGGAATAGCCTCTGCAGGTCAGTTCTGGTGGCGCTAGTCAGCGAGATGTCAAGGGCCGCAGACTTTCCAAGGTGCACCTTGAATCCCGCCACCGTCGCAAAGAGGTCCAGTTCTGCGATACATGCAGGCAGGGACCTCCGCGGGTCGTCGAGTGTCAGGATTACATCGTCCGCGTAGAGACTGAGAGCATGATGGAACTCTCCCATCCGGATTCCTATGACGTCGGGGTTCTGGCGAACTCTCTGCGCGAACGGCTCCATATAGAGAGCGAAAAGCAGAGGGGACAGTGGGCACCCTTGTCTGGTACCACGCTCTATCGGGAAGTGCCGAGAGCTGCACCCGTTCACCCGGACTACCGCAGATGGAAAACGGTAACAATTGAAAACCAGGTGCCTGAACTTCTCACCGACCCCAAACTTGCCCAGGACCTTCTCCAAATAAGGCCAGTGCACCCTGTCAAACGCCTTTTCCGCGTCAATGGAGAGGAGCATGCGTTCCCCGGGAATCCTCGAGGCTTTCTCCAGGATATGGGTTACCCTCTTTGTATTGTCTACAGTTTGCCTGCCTGGTACAAATCCGGCCTGATCCGAGTCGACCATGCCCGGAAGATGGAGCGCCAGATGAGCCGCCAGAATACTAGTGAAAATCTTCAGGTCTGTGTTTAAAAGTGAGATTGGGCGGTAGGACCCGCAAGCTGTCCGGTCCTTGCCCGGTTTCGGAATCACAGAGACCGTAGCCTGAAGAAATTCAGGGGGGATAGCACCAGGCTCCGAGAACGTATTGAAAAGACGCGTCAAAAGAGGCGCGAGCTCCTGGCAGAAGGTCTTGTAGAAGAGAGGGATAAAACCATCGGGTCCCGGGGCCTTACCGTTCTTAAGCCGGGAGATCGCCGTGACCACCTCCTCAATCCGGATCTCCCGCTCCAGATATTGGGCCTGATCCGGCGTCAGCGACGGGAGCGACACCGAGTCTAAATAGTCTGTTTCAGCTCGTGCGGAGGGGGCCACGCCAGTGTAGAGGTCGGCGTAGTAGTTGCGGAAAACCTCCGCGATCTGCCCGTCCTCCATGACCATCCCCCCAGCGGGGGCAACTAACTCCTTCACCCGGTGCTGTTGATGTTGCACCCTGAGCTTGTGCGCAAGGAGCCGGCCGCACCTGTCCCCGCCGGTGTAATACTTGTGCTTCAGGCGAAGCACTGCGTACTCCGCTCTGTCTGTGTCCAGAGCGGACAGGAGTTTCCTGGCGGCCTTCAATTGCCGCCAGACCCGGGGGGCACCTGTCCTGTGATGCACCCGTTCCAGCTCCCGCACCTGTCGGGTAAGCTCGTCCCTTTTGAGCTGGCGATCTTTGTTCTCCGCAGAGGAGATAGCGATAAATTTGCCACGGAGCACTGCTTTCAGGGCAGCCCATTGCGTCGCGCGGGCGGTGTCGTCGTTATCGTTTACGCGCTGAAAGTCCGCTATTGACGCACGGATCTGTTTCACCGTCGATTGCCTGTGCAGTAACGTGTCCCTGAGACGCCAGACCCCCCTCGAACGAGCCACTGGAGGTAAACGGAAGGTGCCCTCCACCGGTGCATGGTCGGAGAGAGAGAGGACCCCCATATCTGCGCTCGAGGCCAGTTCGAACATCGGGCCCGTCACTAGAAGATGATCCAGCCTCGCGTAGGACTTGTGGGCGTGGGAGAAATAGGAGTATGCGCGAGTCGCGGGGTGGAGGCGGCGCCACATGTCGTGCATATCAAGCTCCTCCAGTCGGGTACGAACCGAGCCCGAAAGCTCCCCCGACTGGTGGCGCCGCTGCACCGACCTGTCCAGAGATGCATCAAAGACCACATTCTAGTCCCCCCCCCCAAGTATAATGTGCCTGTCGGGAGTGGATGCCACATCTTCCAGTGCCCTGTGCAGAAACTGATCCTGATGGTCATTGGGGCTATATATGGAGCCCACAGTAAACACCAATCCCTCCACCTTGATCCTATATGCCAGGAGTCTCCCCTTCTGCTCCGCTACCTTCTGCAAAACCTCCCCTCTGAACCCTCTTGATAACAGAAGCGCCACCCCCGCTGTTTTAGAGGCACTGGAAGAAAAAAGTTGCGTGGGGAACTTAGGGGTGCGCATCCTGGGACAATCCTTGGCCAGCAGGTGGGTCTCCTGCAGTAGGCAGATGTCAGCCTGGGAGTTCTCTAACAGGGACAGGACAGCCCGCCGCTTGACTGGGTTATTTAGCCCTTTCACATTCAGAGTAACAACTTTAAGGGCCATCATGGAGGGGAACACCAGGAACGCACATGAAGGCGGGCAAGGCCCACTGGATAAAACTCAAAAACCACAGCTAGCGGCACCATCGCACAGAGAATGCAAACCCCCCAACGGCACAGTACAGTCCCCGAACCCCAGAACTCCCCAACCGTGCGAGCCCCCCCCCCAAGCCCCCGCACTCCTAGCTCCACACTCCCCCCAAACCCCCCCCCCCTCCAGCAAACCCCCAAACCCGGAACTTCCCCCGCCAACTCCCCTTCCCACCCCTCGCACCCCAAACCATTCAAAAAGTGTTATTGTCCCAGTCCAGTCCTTAGCGGACAAGGCCGTGGAAAGTCGATCAAGTGGACGTCCAGCCACCACCACCAGCACTCCCGCCTCCCCCTACCCCTAGAACCCCCGCACCTGCAATGATGAAGGGCTAATGTAGACTCCCCCCGGAGTAAGTTCAGGCCGTCAAGGCCACATCGCTGTTCGTCATCCCCTGGAGGCCTCCTGGATGGCGCTCGACATGTCTGCTCGAATCGTAGGCGAGTCAGGCCTCGCAGGCGGCGGGGATCGCCTCTCCCCGACCTGTTGCCAGCCATCTCGAGTGCTTCGCCTGCGACGAGGCACCGGGGTGTCCGTGTCCGAGGCTGTGATCCCCAATACTCCGCAGACATCCTGGAGGGACCGAAGCTGATGCAATGTTCCATTCCATCGGAAAATCAAACGGAAGGGGTGCCCCCATGAATACTGCGTCTCGTGCTCCCGTAGGAAGTCTGTGGCGATCTTGAAGGTTTTCCTCTTCTGTAACGTGATCGTGGATAAGTCCTGATAAAGAGCCACCGGGTGATCTCTGAAGCGGAAAGACTGCTGTCGCCGCGCCTCGCGGAGAATCCGCTCCTTCAAGGGGAAGTCCGGCAAGAAGGCCAATATGTCCGGGGGGGGCGCTGAGGCCCTGCGAGGTCGGCCAACCCTGTGCGCCCTGTCGATTCTTATTTGGAAGTCCTCGGACTCCCCCAGAATTTCGCGGAACAGGGCACCCAAGTAGGCGGCCACGTCCTCGCCCTCTTCGTTGGACGGGACGCCTCGGACCCTGATGTTGTTCCGCCTGGACCGGTTTTCAAGGTCCTCGGCGTGGGCCTGTAACTCGATCTGTTGTTCCCGCAGCCGCAGGACCTCCTGTTGCAAGTGGGTGATCTCCTCGTCCCTGGAGTGACCAGCCGCCTCCACGGTGTTAACTCGCTCCCCCAGGGAGTCCACTTCTCTACGGACTTCCCGAACCTCTCCAGCCACCTCCTGCTTGAAAGTCTGAAAATCCTCCCTCAAGGAGCTAAACAGGGACTCCAGGAATGATCGATACGTTGTCTTTTGACTAAAATATAATCAAGTCGAGAGTGTGAATTGTGCGGATTAGAGAAAAAAGTAAAATTTTTGTCCGTAGGGAAATGAAGACGCCATATATCAACTAACTTAGTAGTTTGAAGAAACGTTTTAAAAGCAAAATAAACCTTAGAGGGATGAAATTTCGTTTGAGACAATCTGTCTAGTAACGGATCAGAGATAACATTAAAATCTCCAGCCACAATTAAAGGGGCATTCCCAATTTTTAGCTCCTCAGTTGTAAGAGTGGACCAAAAGGTAGGTTCATCCACAGTGGGCCCATAAACATTTAGTAAAAAAAATGAGTCATGAACTTTAACTTTAATAATTAAGTATCTTCCCTCTGTATCTGTAAATTTAGTCAAAATTTGGCAATGAGATTTCTTGGAATTAATATCGCTATGCCATTTTTCTTGCCATTAGCAGGGGAAGAAACAATACTGTCAACCCACTTTCTTTTCATATAATCGAGTATTTTATCATCAACATGAGTTTCCTGTAAAAAACAAAAATCAGCTTTGGAACTGCCTAAACAATCCAAAATCTTAGTACGCTTAACTGGATGGCGTAAACCTTTAACATTTAACGAAATTACTTTAATGTTAGCCATAATGGAAGAGGAAAGAAGAAAAAGATAAGAAGAGGATAATAAGTAGAAGGACATAGAAGAAGGTGTCAGTAGCTCCAGAGAATATCAAAGGTAGAGGAGAGGGTAGAAAAAATGACAAACAAAAAACATGAATGTGAACAGTGAAATGCACACGCGCTCTACAAGCATGGCCAAAACCGTTGGAACCCAAAAATTGAAAAATTACTTATAAATTGTCAGCAAGAATCAACTTCAAGTAGTAGAGTCATGAGTGTCCATTGAATACTGTAATTGTGAGATCAAGAAAATGTCGTAGATCCTCTGGACGGTGAAAGGATTTTGAGATATTGTCTTTCAATATGCTCATTGTAGATGGATCAAAAAGGCCATATTTGAATCCAAGACTTCTCAGCTGAGGGCAAAGGTCAGAAAATTCCTTACGTAGTGCAACAGTTTCTTTAGCAAAGTCTTGATGAATACACATTTTATTGCCATTGACAATCAATGAGGGAATCTCTTTAGCAGCTTTCCTGATAAGAACCAAATGATGATGACGAAAAACCTTAAATATCAGTTGCCTTGGTTTGGTATGTGAAGGATTGCGATGAGAAGGGATTCTGTGGACTTTTTCAATTTCAAATTTCTCTGGAAATTTGATATTTAAATGACCAGGAATCAAGGTTTCTAAATATAGACGACAATTAGATCCCTCAACTTCTTCTGGTAAATGAAAAATGCGAAGATTATATTGTCTATTACGATTTTCCATATCCAAAAGATGTGTGCACATAGGAGATATTTTTGTCACCAGCGGGGTAAAAGCATCTATTTTGGCTTTATTATCTTGTATCTTGATTGAATTATCAGAGATTTTCATAGACAAACTGGCCATTTGTTTTGCATATTTTTAACTTCTGACACAATAGTCTCAGTATTAGCACGAAGTGCTTGAATTTCATCTAAAATTATAGACAATGGAGGTTCAGATGACTCTACCACTTTTGATTTTTATGGAGGAGGTGAAACCTGCTGTCTCCTTTTATTATTGGTAGGATTTTTATTTTCCATTTTTGAGGAGAAAATTAGCTGACTTTGAAGTAAAATGAATAAATAATATCAGAAAAAATAAAGAAAAAGATATTAAGCACTCCTCAAAAAAAAAAGAGTGGTGCAGCAGCTAAACAGAACTGTAGCTGTGGCTAGGCCCAAGCCAGGCCCTTTTCTGAAGTATACTCCGCCCCCCTGACAGACAATCCAGGCAGTACCTCTGTGGAGAGCAGGGAGCAGGAACCACAAAGCAGAAAACACCACCTTCGTCGAGCAAAATAGCACAAAACCTCCTCAGCAGGTAAGTGGCCCCATAACTAGCACAGCCTCCACATTTGCGCCGATTTTTTTAATGTGAAATCGTTGTTTTTATCGAAAAACGGGTGAAAAACGAAGGAGCTTACACTCCGGCGGCCATCTTGAAATCGCGCGCTCGCGCAAATCCCAGCTTGTGATACTTTTTAAAGTGTCAGTTTATGAAACACTTTCGTTTATATGCTGTATACAATTTCCATCTGATTGCAAAACCAAACAAACACAATAGCTCATAGACCATGTCACCTGTGAGACGCCAGTCAGTTTTGGCTTTTAGTCAGAAGACTTGCATTAAATAACATTTGATTATATTTCCCTCATTCTTTTTGTTTGCTTTTTGGTGCATGCAGATCTGCATCTCAGTGGTTAAGTACATAAATGAAAAGCATTGTCATTTACAATGCCAATAACTCAAACTCTTGCAAATGCGAAACCTATTGCATTGCAAATGCTTGTTTTGACTGTTGACTGGAGTCAGACTGGGGTTACTGGTTGATACATTTTCGTCGCAACTCAATGCCGATCAGGCCACTATGATTTTATCTGACCGACCTGTCATTTTATTTTGCTTTTCAGACAACAAACTTCCAAAGCAGAAGTTCGACTTTGAAAAATGTTCAGGGAGACGTTACTTTGCTCATAATCTTATAGAGGCTTTTGTAACGCGCTCTGCTACTAAATAGTATAGTATCCTGGCGCGAAGAGAGATTTGCACAGGACAAAGCTCTTGCAGCCTTTCGAAACTGAATAGGGGTGATGAAGAATTACAACCTGTCAGTCATGGGGCTGTGAGACCACCTTGTCAAGGGATTTTGATTATAGAGTATCCCAGGCTCCGAGCCGTTCCTCGGCCTCTAAATGGGATGGGCGAGCCAGGAATTCAATGGCCAGTGTACCGACCTCTCGCTCTCTCTCTCTGCCAAACTCTAAATCGCCAGTTATTTTGTATGTAGCAGTGGACACGAGAAAGGCTGTGAGCTAAGCGGAAGGAAATGGTTTGCATGTTTGTTTTCCAACTTGATGTTGAATTGTGCATCATACACAAAAATTGGTCATCTTACCATATAGGATCTAAGATGTACTCATGGGGTCCATGTAACTGGTGAATAGCATTAATGACAAGGCAGATCCCTGAGATACCCCATACTTGATGGTAGCTATTCCGAAGAGGGATGGCCATTATTTGACTTCAAGAATATGGTTTTTGAAGGAAGAAAATGAACCATGACAATGTTCTGTCTATGCCAGGCTCATCCTGAAAGGAAGATCTACTTTTCAATTGTTCTTCAAAGAGTATGATTTTATCAGGCAGGGTCTGTTTGAGACTAATTGCACCTGTTTCTTCTGTTCCTACCTTGTCTGGTAGCAGGAGAGGTTTCTTTAGAGACTTTTTCTTTTTATAATAAGGGTGTTTAACATTCCAGATTTTCAAGATACGCAATATGTAAATGAGCTCCATTACTTTTACGTTAATCCTAATTGGGTGTCCTTAATGCCTGACCGGCCTGGACCTATTTTGGATAGTCTGGTTTTATTGTTTTGCCAATTTTCATTTCAGAGGACTCTCCAAAAAGTAAGGCCTCCATAGAAATTTAAAAAGATTAGTCTATCCACCATTCTGGCGAAGGCAGCTGCAGTTTTTTTGGATTTGATTCTACAACAAGTTCTTCCTAGTTACAGTCTGCTGGCTCATCAGTATATCTCTGCCTACCATTGTAGAGCTTAATAGCCTGGTTCCTGAAAATTTAGCATGTGCGTACAGCTTGGCAAAAGTTCCCGTTGTGTGTAAACAACAAGCATTGACATAGCGATTAGGTCTCGCATTTGGGACCGTATAAGTGTATAGCAACAGTTGGTGTTGTTGCACCAAGGATATTCTGCTGCATAACTAAATACTTATTGGGTCCAAAAGGCGAGACCTATTGGCTATGCCAATGCTGGTTTGTTTTTTGTTGCTGTTTTGTTTAAGTTGCCAGATCTACAAAAGCTGGACATGGATTTTGTTAACAGTTCTTTGCATTAAACGAACTTGTTTTCATTGCTCTAAATGTTGTTTCCATTCTGGTTGTAGGAAGCAGTCATTCCCGAGGGTGTGGGGGCTGCCTAGCTGTGCGCATGCGCCAAACTTTGCAAATGAGAAAAAGCCTGGTGCAGGCGCAATTTACAAGTGTGGAGTGAGTGAGCCCCAGGCAGCATGACTCACTCACACAGGAGTTCATGCACTGCACCTGCATACTCAGCATGCTTTAAGGAAACTCGACCCACTCCCTCCCAAGCATCATCGAACACATATTTACCAAGAAACTCTGAAAAAAACCTGCCTGCTGCACTGATGGCTGGTGGTGTGTGTAACCTGTGAAAGCGTGCACTGACGGCTGGTGGTGTGTGTGCCTGGTGAAAGCGTGCACTGATGGCTGGTGGTGTGTGTGTGCCTGGTGGAAGGGTGCACTGAAGGCTTGTGGTGTGTGTGCCTGGTGAAAGCGTGCACTTAGGGCTGGTGGTGTGTGCCTGGTGGGAGCGTGCACCGACGGCTGGTAGTGTGTGACGGCTGGTAGTTTGTGTGCCTGGTGGAAGCGTGCACTGACGGCTGGTGGTGTGTGTGCCTGGTGGAAACGTGCACTGACGGCTGGTGGTATGTGTGCCCCGTGGAATCGTGCACTGACGGCTGGTGGTATGTGTGACCGGTGAAAGTGTGCACTGGCGGCTGGTGGTGTGTGTGTGCCTGGTGGAAACGTGCACTGACGGCTGGTGGTATGTGTGCCCAGTGGAAGCGTGCACTGACGGCTGGTGGTGTGTGTGACCGGTGAAAGTGTGCACTGGCGGCTGGTGGTGTGTGTGTGCCTGGTGGAAGCGTGCACTGATGGCTGGTGGTGAGTGTGCCTGGTGGAAGCGTGCAATGATGGGTGGTGGTGTGTGTGCCTGGTGGAAACATGCACTGACGGCTGGTGGTATGTGTGCCCAGTGGAAGCGTGCACTGACGGCTGGTGGTGTATGTGACCGGTGAAAGTGTGCACTGGCGGCTGGTGGTGTGTGTGTGCCTGGTGAAAGCGTGCACTGATGGCTGGTGGTGTCTGCCTGGAACACCGACGGCTGGTAGTGTGTGACGTCTGGTAGTGTGAGTGCCTGGTGAAAGTGTGCACTGACGGCTGGTGGTGTGTGTGCCTGGTGGAAGCGTGCACTGACGGCTGGTGGTGTGTGTGTGTGCCTAGTGAAAGCGTGCACTGACGGCTGGTCGTGTGTGCCTGGTGAAAGGGTGCACTGACAGTTGGTGGGGTGTACCTGTTGGAAGCGTGCACCGATGGCTGGTAGTGTGTGACAGCTGGTAGTTTGTGTGCCTGGTGGAAGCGTGCACTGACGGCTGGTGGTGTGTGTGCCTAGTGGAAGCGTGCACTGACGGCTGGTGGTGTGTGTGCCTGGTGGAAGCGTGCACTGACGGCTGGTGGTGTGTGTGTGTGTGTGTGTCTAGTGAAAGTGTGCACTGATGGCTGGTGGTGTGTGTGTGTGTGCCTAGTGAAAGTATGCACTGACGGCTGGTCGTGTGTGCCTGGTGAAAGGGTGCACTGACAGTTGGTGGTGTGTGCCTGGTGGAAGCGTGCACAGACGGCTGGTGGTGTGTGTGCCTAGTGGAAGCGTGCACTGACGGCTGGTGGTGTGTGTGCCTGGTGGAAGCGTGCACTGACGGCTGGTGGTGTGTGTGTGTGTGTCTAGTGAAAGTGTGCACTGATGGCTGGTGGTGTGTGTGTGTGTGCCTAGTGAAAGTATGCACTGACGGCTGGTCGTGTGTGCCTGGTGAAAGGGTGCACTGACAGTTGGTGGTGTGTGCCTGGTGAAAGCGTGCACTGAAGGCTGGTGGTGTGTGTGCCCGGTGAAAGCGTGCATTGATGGATGGTGGTGGTGTGTGCCTGGTGGAAGCGTGCACTGACGGCTGGTGGTGAGTGTGCCTGGTGGAAGCGTGCAATGATGGGTGGTGGTGTGTGCCTGGTGGAATCGTGCACTGAAGGCTGGTGGTGTGTGTGCCTGGTAAAAGCGTGCACTGACAGCTTTTGGTGCGTGTGCCCGGTGAAAGCGTGCACCGGCGGCTGGTGTTGTGTGTGTGCCTAGTGAAAGCATGCACTGACGGCTGGTGGTGTATATACCTGGTGGAAGCGTGAACTGACGGCTGGTGGTGTGTGTGCCTGGTGGATGCATGCACTGACGGCTGGTGGTGTGTGTGCCTGGTGGAAGCGTGCACTGACGGCTGGTGGTGTGTGCCTGGTGAAAGGGTGCACTGACAGTTGGTGGTGTGTGCCTAGTGAAAGCGTGCACTGACGGCTGGTCGTTTGTGCCTGGTGAAAGGGTGCACTGACAGTTGGTGGTGTGTGCCTGGTGGAAGCGTGCACCGATGGCTGGTAGTGTGTGATGGCTGGTAGTTTGTGTGCCTGGTGGAAGCGTGCACTGACGGCTGGTAATTTGTGTGCCTGGTGGAAGCGTGCACTGATGGCTGGTGGTGTGTGTGCCTGCTGGAAGCTTGCACTGATGGCTGGTGGTTTGTGTGTGTGCCTAGTGAAAGTGTGCACTGACGGCTAGTCGTGTGTGCCTGGTGAAAGGGTGCACTGACAGTTGGTGGTGTGTGCCTGGTGGAATCGTGCACTGAAGGCTGGTGGTGTGTGTGCCCGGTAAAAGCGTGCATTGATGGCTGGTGGTGGTGTGTGTGCCTGGTGGATGCATGCACTGACGGCTGGTGGTATGTGTGCCCAGTGGAAGCGTGCACTGACGGCTGGTGGTGTGTGTGCCTGGTGGAAGCGTGCACTGGCGGCTGGTGGTGTGTGTGTGCCTGGTGGAAACGTGCACTGACGGCTGGTGGTATGTGTGCCCAGTGGAAGCGTGCACTGACGGCTGGTGGTGTGTGTGACCGGTGAAAGTGTGCACTGGCGGCTGGTGGTGTGTGTGTGCCTGGTGGAAGCGTGCACTGACGGCTGGTGGTGAGTGTGCCTGGTGGAAGCGTGCAATGATGGGTGGTGGTGTGTGTGCCTGGTGGAAACATGCACTGACGGCTGGTGGTATGTGTGCCCAGTGGAAGCGTGCACTGACGGCTGGTGGTATGTGTGCCCAGTGGAAGCGTGCACTGACGGCTGGTGGTGTGTGTGCCTGGTGGAAGCGTGCCCTGACGGCTGGTGGTGTGTGTGTGTGTGTGTCTAGTGAAAGTGTGCACTGACGGCTGATGGTGTGTGTGTGTGTGTGCCTAGTGAAAGTGTGCACTGACGGCTGGTCGTGTGTGCCTGGTGAAAGGGTGCACTGACAGTTGGTGGTGTGTGCCTGGTGGAAGCGTGCACTGAAGGCTGGTGGTGTGTGTGCCCGGTGAAAGCGTGCATTGATGGATGGTGGTGGTGTGTGCCTGGTGGAAGCGTGCACTGACGGCTGGTGGTGAGTGTGCCTGGTGGAAGCGTGCAATGATGGGTGGTGGTGTGTGCCTGGTGGAATCGTGCACTGAAGGCTGGTGGTGTGTGTGCCTGGTGAAAGCGTGCACTGACAGCTTTTGGTGCGTGTGCCCGGTGAAAGCGTGCACCGGCGGCTGGTGTTGTGTGTGTGCCTAGTGAAAGCATGCACTGACGGCTGGTGGTGTATATGCCTGGTGGAAGCGTGAACTGACGGCTGGTGGTGTGTGTGCCTGGTGGATGCATGCACTGACGGCTGGTGGTGTGTGTGCCTGGTGGAAGCGTGCACTGACGGCTGGTGGTGTGTGCCTGGTGAAAGGGTGCACTGACAGTTGGTGGTGTGTGCCTGGTGAAAGGGTGCACTGACAGTTGGTGGTGTGTGCCTAGTGAAAGCGTGCACTGACGGCTGGTCGTGTGTGCCTGGTGAAAGGGTGCACTGACAGTTGGTGGTGTGTGCCTGGTGGAAGTGTGCACCGATGGCTGGTAGTGTGTGATGGCTGGTAGTTTGTGTGCCTGGTGGAAGCGTGCACTGACGGCTGGTAGTTTGTGTGCCTGGTGGAAGCGTGCACTGACGGCTGGTGGTGTGTGTGCCTGCTGGAAGCTTGCACTGATGGCTGGTGGTGTGTGTGCCTGGTGGAAGCGTGCAGTGACGGCTGGTGGTGTGTGTGTGCCTAGTGAAAGTGTGCACTGACGGCTGGTCGTGTGTGCCTGGTGAAAGGGTGCACTGACAGTTGGTGGTGTGTGCCTGGTGGAAGCGTGCACTGAAGGCTGGTGGTGTGTGTGCCCGGTGGAAGCGTGCATTGATGGCTGGTGGTGGTGTGTGCCCGGTGGAAGCGTGCACTGACGGCTGGTGGCGAGTGTGCCTGGTGGAAGCGTGCACTGACGGCTGGTGGTGTGTGTGCCTGGTGGAAGCGTGCACTGACGGCTGGTGTTGTGTGTGCCTGGTGGAAGTGTGCACTGACTGCTGGTGGTGTGTGTGCCTGGTGGAAGTGTGCACTGACTGCTGGTGGTGTGTGTGCTTGGTGGAAACGTGCACTGACGGCTGGTGGTATGTGTGCCCCGTGGAATCGTGCACTGACGGCTGGTGGTGTGTGTGACCGGTGAAAGTGTGCACTGGCGGCTGGTGGTGTGTGTGCCTGGTGGAAGCGTGCACTGACGGCTGGTGGTGTGTGTGCCTGGTGGAAGTGTGCACTGACTGCTGGTGGTATGTGTGCTTGGTGGAAGCGTGCACTGACGGCTGGTGGTGTGTGTGCCTGGTGGAAGTGTGCACTGACTGCTGGTGGTATGTGTGCTTGGTGGAAGCGTGCACTGACGGCTTGTGATGTGTGTGCCTGGTGGAAACGTGCACTGACGGCTGGTGGTATGTGTGCCCCGTGGAATCGTGCACTGACGGCTGGTGGTGTGTGTGACCGGTGAAAGTGTGCACTGGCGGCTGGTGGTGTGTGTGTGCCTGGTGGAAACGGGCACTGACGGCTGGTGGTATGTGTGCCCAGTGGAAGCGTGCACTGACGGCTGGTGGTGTGTGTGACCGGTGAAAGTGTGCACTGGCGGCTGGTGGTGTGTGTGTGCCTGGTGGAAGCGTGCACTGACGGCTGGTGGTGAGTGTGCCTGGTGGAAGCTTGCAATGATGGGTGGTGGTGTGTGTGCCTGGTGGAAACATGCACTGACGGCTGGTGGTATGTGTGCCCAGTGGAAGCGTGCACTGACGGCTGGTGGTGTGTGTGACTGGTGAAAGTGTGCACTGGCGGCTGGTGGTGTGTGTGTGCCTGGTGAAAGCGTGCACTGATGGCTGGTGGTGTCTGCCTGGAACACCGACGGCTGGTAGTGTGTGACGTCTGGTAGTGTGAGTGCCTGGTGAAAGCGTGCACTGACGGCTGGTGGTGTGTGTGCCTGGTGGAAGCGTGCACTGACGGCTGGTGGTGTGTGTGTGTGCCTAGTGAAAGCGTGCACTGATGGCTGGGCGTGTGTGCCTGGTGAAAGGGGACGTGCCACTAACCTGCTTTGAAGCCGCTTCGAGAGGAGGAGAAACGCCGCTGCCTGTTCCCTGCTAGGGGAGAGCTGGGGGAGTGTTGTTGTTTGCGGGCCGCGCCGTGCGAATAGAAACGCGGCTGCTGCCTGCACCCTGCTGGGGGATTGTTCCTGCCAAAGATCACCCGTGCCTGGAGACCCCCGCGGACCGCGCGCTGCCTGCCTACAACATCCAGCAGGCTGTGCGGTCTCGCGTGAGGTGACGGCCGGAAGCCCCGCCCCCTGGGACCTTCAAAATCGGCACCGGAGCAACGCGCAGCGGGACGCGCGCGGGGCTCGCACGGGGCTAAGCCCGGGCAAAGGGCGGGCCCTCTTAGGCCCTCAGAGGCAGAAGGAGGCTGGGCTGGGCCCGAGGCCCTGGACAAAATCCCGAGTAAGTAAATACATATCCACGATTGTCATTAAATTGCTATATGGCTACTGCCACTGTAAGCGCTGCCAATACTGGGCTGGATAAATCCGGGAGTGCACTAAACAGAACACTGGATGACTATTTTTCCAAGGCTGCTCCAGAGGGTAGCAAAGAATTATCTCTTGCAGAAAAGCGGGCAGACAGACGTCGCTCAATTGAACGTATTAAAAATAGGACCCTGTCCGAGCCCATTTATTCTGTAACCCTTGATAATGACACTTATAACACTTCGACAGACAACCTATCCCCAACTGCTAGTGTGCCCTTATTGCTCAAGGAATGTTTGGCACCTGCTATTTCTCCAACGCAAACTGGGATTGTTTCGCAAATTGAGGGCCAAGATTTCCCCAGTACACCCAACCCCGCAGCAACTCTGATTTCCCCTACTATTAGGCCGGGGAAAGTAGTAAGAGGGAAACAACAGAGGTCACTGGCTAATAAAGTACATGGGCCCCCACCCCCTAAAAGGAGACGAACAAAAATGGACACAAGCAAGTCCAAGCTAAGCCATTCCGAGTTTGGCAAGAAGACCAGCATTGCATCTACTATGACAGTGGGGAAGTCAGTTGGCAAGCAAACAACGGCAACTGACTTAACCCCGTCAAATTCCATAACACCACCCCCACCACTAATCATATTGCCAGATACTACTCCCACCCCGATGGAAGAAGGTCCCCAGACAATCTTTCCGAAGGATCTACTGGACAATATTGAACTGATTGTACGGACCTATATGCTAGCTCTATCGGACAGATTAAAGGGAGTGGAAACAAGGTTGGGGAGGATTGAGCTGGATCTGACAGCTCTTGGGCAATTGGAAAGGCCACTAAGACCACAGAATGTAATACAGCCCCAAAAAGCCACACACACAGTCTGCACCCCCTGCACCCCCTCTACCGTAAGAGAAGCTGTAAAAGCTACTAATTTAACAAACGATAACAACATGGTAGGAGTTAATGCAGCTGCCCCTAACCATCCAACTAAAGGTACCCACCCTGTCAGTCAACCTCCTAAAAAAACTGACCTAAAAATTCAACAATCTGTTAAGAGTAAATCTACCACAATACCAAGTATTACGGAAACCCTGCCCAATACTCAACCTAGGGATTCAACCAGTTTTTCTAACTGGTTACCTAGTGTTGAAGAGAAAGAGGTTGGTCATGTAAGAGGGGGTCAGGGAAGGATACCACCTACGGAACTCCCACCGGAAGCACTACCATATGTAGTGGTGCTTACTGGGGTTCCCGAGCTGACAAGTGGCAAGCGGGAAGGTTACTTTCAGTTAAAAAACAAGATCATGCATTGGTTATCATTGTACAGACCGAAAGTTAACCATGTAAATGGCGAAATTGTTCATGTACGCCGTTTGTCCTGGCTGGGTAGCAGAACAAAGGATATATTGTAGTGGTAAATTTTAGGGATAGGAAGGCGGTCCAATACATATTGAATTGGCCATATGGCAATGAAAACAACTGTGTAGTCCCACGCCCATTAACCTACTTCTACCCTAGAGCAACTGTATTCCCTCCTCAACACACATCTAGACTCATTCCATTTAACATGCAATATTTGAATGCAGAAACATCTAGGAACCCTGTTCACTTCCAACAGTTTGTCCCACCCTCCGTGTTCCATGGGTGGAACACTGTACCAACTAACCACAACATAGGAGGAAATGGTAATATGTCCAATCTTATCCCATTTACTCCCTTGGAATTGACAAATAGGTTTGAGGCATTCAGTGGTTTGGAAGAGTGCGATTGATGTTTAAAGAGCAAGGAAGATAATAGTGGTATCGAAAGTATTCTATGTACTCGGGGGTGTACTGTGGAAAAAGGATTAGGTTGCTTGAAGTCTGGCCCAAACATTACTGGTATTTGTGATGATATAAACAAAAAAAGATCGACTGTTGCATTACCTATAGTGTCTCCAGAGACAAATGAGGGCCCATTTCTATCTGCTTTGTGCTTAGAAAGAAGAGACGCTGGAGGGGTTGTAAATGCACTGTGTACCTTGGGTCATGACCACCGTATAGAAGGTGATAGTAGTATTATGGAGGACACATGTTCTGCTGTTGTTACAGCCCCAGATAAAGTGAATAGGAGTTCAATACCAGTTGCTCCTGCAGTGCTCCATGACACGAATAGGGGAATTCCCCTGTTCTCACTGGTCTCATGGAACATTGCGGGGGTGCGTGCAAAATTGAACGACCCAGATTGGAACGCATATATAAATACTTTCGACATCTGTGTGTTGCAGGAAACGTGGGCTACAACACAACTGCACAGGGTTGGCTATAAAACCTACCAAATAGAGGCTGTCCCTTCCCCGAGAGGTCGTGCTTCTGGAGGCCTCTTAGTGTGGGTTAATGTTTCCACAAAGCTAACTATCAATATGATTAACACCGACTCTCCAGACATTCTCTGTCTGGAAATAAGAACAGCGGATAATAGGACATTTCATTTATTTAATGTTTACAACAGTCCCCAATCTTCCCACAAGGAATCCACATGCATAGGGAAGTTGGAATCGCTTGTGGATTTATTAAAATCAGAGTCTGGTGTTATTTTATGTGGAGACTTGAACTGCAACTTTGAACCTATCACAGGGATAGCCGAACTGTTTAAGGAGGAGGACATTGCCAATGCAATACCTGCCCTGAGCGAGAGTTGTATGGTTGCTGGTACAGCACTGGCCTTACAGATTACACGCTTCCTGACCTCACATGGCCTGAGAGCATGTAATGGACGTATGCCTGCAGATAGCCCAAAAGCCCCTACATTTAAGAGAGGTAATTATGGGAGTAAAATAGACTATGTTATTGTCTCCTTTGACCTCTGGCCTTTTACAGTTGATCTAAAAGTCAAAGAAAGATACGAAAGTGATCACTACCCCTTAGAAATGAGTTTTCTGCTAAGCTTGGTTATGGAGCCTGATAACAGGGAGGGAGATCAGAGTATAGCAACCTTAACCACTACCGACAATATTGTCCTTAGCAACAATCGCAGGGCGGTTAAATGGGCATTTGTGTTAGAAAAAGAGGACCTACTGACTAACATTTATAGTGCTTTTGCAGATACCCTGGACCAATATTGCCCCTTTAGCTGCTCCCCTAAAGAATTTATTGATCTGCACAAATCCCTTTTCAGCAAACTATTAGAAATGCTTACTAAGAAACCAAAAAGAGGTGCAGGTAGGACCAGTGCAAAACCCTTAGGCAAACCTTGGTACAACAAGGAATGCCGCCTTGCCAAAACTGCACTGATTAATGCTGTTAAAGGGGAAAGCCCATCTATAGTTAGAGAGCAAAGAAAGGTCTATAACAAAATAATATTGAAAGCTAAATCCACATGGGATGAGGAAGTGTGGCTCAATATGTTAATAGCCGCTAAAACAAAGGATCATAAACAATTTTGGGAATTGGCAGCTAAAGAAAATAAACGAGAGAAAGGTTCCAGGGAGGTCTACTTAGATGAAGACACTTGGGTTAAGCACTTTTCGGCATTATATGCAGCCAAAACCTCGACCGAGGCAGCTAACGATGTACCCCCCCCCCTAAAATACCAGCTAACACTCAGCAGGTAGTGTTCACCTTACAAGAAACAGAGGCAGCAATCATTTCAATCAAGAAAGGGAAGGCGCCAGGGCTCGATAGAATCCCTGGTGACCTGTACCTTTATAGCACCGAAGTCTGGGCACCCTATCTAAATCATTTATTTAACATGATTACAGCCAGTGAGCACATTCCAGATACTTGGAATGGCGCAGAAATCATCGCCATTTTTAAAAAGGGGGATCGTGGTGATCCAGCAAATTACCGCCCCATTAGTCTTTTAGATATCACGCAAAAAATATATGCTAGGCATATTCTTAATAGAATAGATTCATGGTTGGAAGAGGAGTTAATTTTATCTAAATATCAGGCGGGATTCCGAAGCAAAACTAGTACTATAGACCAAGTATTCAGGTTATGCTGCTTGTATTGGAAGTATGTCATCATGCGCAAAGGTCACTTGTATGTGACCTTTGTTGACTTACGAGCAGCATTTGATCTCATCCCACGAGATCTACTTTGGGAAACCCTGAATAGGCAAGGGCTGCCTGGCGACCTTTTAAAACTAGTAATAGGATTGCACCGGGAGAATTACGCTAAGGTTAGATGGGGCCCAAATGGGGAGCTCACACACCCAATTCCAATAAAAAGGGGAGTGCGGCAGGGCTGCGTCCTGGCGCCTACCCTATTCTCCCTCTATGTAAATGACATTGCAACCTATATGCAAGATTGCGATAATGATTCTCCTCGACTGGGAGGGGAACGCGTCGCGTCCCTCCTCTTCGCGGACGATACAATCCTAATATCGCAAACGCCTCATGGCCTACAGACCCTTTTAGACCGGTTCCAACAGTACTGTATTAATAAAGGATTAGAAATTAACATAAAAAAAACAAAATATATGGCTTTGAACCCGCACAAAACTTTTAAAAAGAATCTAATGTTGAATGGGCAAAGATTGGACTACGAGCACAGTTTTACCTACCTGGGGGTACTGATGGACTCCGCAATGGGCTGGGGCCCACAATTGGAAAAATCTAAATTGGTATTCAGACAAAATTGCTTCCCAATCACACAGAGATATAACAAAAGTGTAAACAAAGCAGTTACTCCTGCGATAGAGCTTTTTAGATACAAGGTACAATCCGCCTCCTTGTATGGGGCAGAAATCTGGGGTCCAATATGTAAAAAATCCTTTGAAGTATTGGAAAACAAATTCGTCAGGGGACTACTAAAAATTCCAACTAACACCCCCCTGATACCCCTATATCTAGATCTTGACATCAAACACACAGATCAGCATGCTATATTGAGACCATTGCTGATGTGGATCAGATTATGGTCAACTGTAGAACTATCTGACTACAGAAATGGCCTGAAGGAAGTTTTAGAGCTGGATAGAGACAATAAGATCTTTTGGTTTAAGCACGTGAAAAACTGGCTTACCAAGCTCGGATTAGCACATTTTTGGAACGAGCCGGAAACGCTAAATCCAAACTCCAAGAAAATTGTTAAACTAAGCTTCTGGTCATATGTGCACTATAATTCTTTGTATTCGAGAACCCATGGGCCCCTTACAGATAAATTTCTACTGGCAAAAAATGAGGTTCTATTCGAACAATTTCTAGATGAAATTCAACCCCCATTGGCAAAAACACTATATCTAAAATTCAGGTATGGAACATTGAGGTTAAAAGTAACTGAGAAAAGATGGGGGAAGTCTGACAAAGAGCATTGTACTTTGTGCACCGATAACCAAAGGGAGGACATCTTCCACATATTGTTTTTTTGCCCTAGTTATGACAAAGCTAGGAAAAAATGGATAGTCCCCCTGTGCCGCAATCTTGGTACATCTTCCCATAGGGAAGCGGGTAGAATCCTAACTATGGACACCAGCCAAGTAATTGTGTTCGGCATTAGTAAATTCTTACTGTCCACCTACTTTGTTAGAAGGAAATTATCTCTTCCATTTTAAACTAGTCTCCTCGGAATCATGAATAATGCCAATGTATAGCATTTGAAATTTTGGTGCAAACTCAATTTAATGTTTTTTTTTTAACTTTTCTACTCTTTTTAAACTATTTTAATATTTATTGATACTGTGCCAAACTGAGTTATATATTATGTGCTCTATTGATGAAATATTTGCTAATGTGCTAGATTGTTGAATTGTAGAATGAATGTAATACTAGGGTGCCCTTATGATGAAGATTTTACAGTTGTATGTCTTATAATGTATTGTATATTTTATTGTATCTTTTATGTTGCAATGCAACGAAATAAAGATTGAATTGAATTGAATTGAATTGAATTGAAAGGGTGCACTGACAGTTGGTGGGGTGTACCTGGTGGAAGCGTGCACCGATGGCTGGTAGTGTGTGACAGCTGGTAGTTTGTGTGCGTGGTGGAAGCGTGCACTGACGGCTGGTAGTTTGTGTGCCTGGTGGAAGCGTGCACTGACGGCTGGTGGTGTGTGTGCCTGGTGGAAGCGTGCACTGACGGCTGGTGGTGTGTGTGTGTGTCTAGTGAAAGTGTGCACTGACGGCTGGTGGTGTGTGTGTGCCTAGTGAAAGTGTGCACTGACGGCTGGTCGTGTGTGCCTGGTGAAAGGGTGCACTGACAGTTGGTGGTGTGTGCCTGGTGGAAGCGTGCACTGAAGGCTAGTGGTGTGTGTGCCCGGTGAAAGCGTGCATTGATGGATGGTGGTGGTGTGTGCCTGGTGGAAGCGTGCACTGACGGCTGGTGGTGAGTGTGCCTGGTGGAAGCGTGCAATGATGGGTGGTGGTGTGTGCCTGGTGGAATCGTGCACTGAAGGCTGGTGGTGTGTGTGCCTGGTGAAAGCGTGCACTGACAGCTTTTGGTGCGTGTGCCCAGTGAAAGCGTGCACCGGCGGCTGGTGTTGTGTGTGTGCCTAGTGAAAGCATGCACTGACGGCTGGTGGTGTATATGCCTGGTGGAAGCGTGAACTGACGGCTGCTGGTGTGTGTGCCTGGTGGATGCATGCACTGACGGCTGGTGGTGTGTGTGCCTGGTGGAAGCGTGCACTGACGGCTGGTGGTGTGTGCCTGGTGAAAGGGTGCACTGACAGTTGGTGGTGTGTGCCTAGTGAAAGCGTGCACTGACGGCTGGTCGTGTGTGCCTGGTGAAAGGGTGCACTGACAGTTGGTGGTGTGTGCCTGGTGGAAGCGTGCACCGATGGCTGGTAGTGTGTGATGGCTGGTAGTTTGTGTGCCTGGTGGAAGCGTGCACTGACGGCTGGTAGTTTGTGTGCCTGGTGGAAGCGTGCACTGACGGCTGGTGGTGTGTGTGCCTGCTGGAAGCTTGCACTGATGGCTGGTGGTGTGTGTGCCTGGTGGAAGCGTGCACTAACGGCTGGTGGTGTGTGTGTGCCTAGTGAAAGTGTGCACTGACGGCTGGTCGTGTGTGCCTGGTGAAAAGGTGCACTGACAGTTGGTGGTGTGTGCCTGGTGGAAGCGTGCACTGAAGGCTGGTGGTGTGTGTGCCCGGTGAAAGCGTGCATTGATGGCTGGTGGTGGTGTGTGCCTGGTGGAAGCGTGCACTGACGGCTGGTGGTGTGTGTGCCTGGTGGAAGTGTGCACTGACTGCTGGTGGTGTGTGTACCTGGTGGAAGCAGGAGCATTCACAGTGATAGAAAAACAAATAAAACTGACGAGGAGGAGGGGGAGAAGAGATGGGGAAGTGCGGAAGAGGAGGATGATTCACAGCTAGAAGACACAAATACATCTGAGAAAGAGGGGGAAGGTAAAGGGAGGGAGGTAGTGCAAGCAGAGGAGCCTGATTACAGCAATAAAAACACAGATGGCAGCTGTGCACGTGCACAAGCTCGTGAACGCAAGCTGTAGGCCAGCAAAAGCCTCTGGTGGCACTTTTAAAACTTACTAAATGTCTCGAAGAGACAGCGCATGCGCTGTCTCATTCGAAACCTAAGAAATACTCCTACCCTCGTACAACAGCGAATCCATTTGCTGTTGCCACTAGGCTCTTGCTCTTTAAAGTCTTCTTTAGATGTTGGCTTAACATTCATGATGTATTTAGTAAAGTCATGAATCCTAACACCCTGGAAAACATATTTCAGCTACAGTGGCCTATATTAACAAACTAAGATATGGTTCCTTTAAAGAGAATGTACAAGTTTTTTTTAGGTCTCGTGTGGCGTACTGCGCACATGCGCAGTTGAGCTCGCGAGATTTTGTGTCTCAGAGTGAAGTTCACTGGCGAGGGTTAAGCCCCGCCCCTCTTCTCCATTGGCTGGCCTCCTAAACGGTGGCCAGCCATTGGAGAAGAGGTCCTAGTGACGTTCTTTCTTCTCTTTAAGCCCGTCCTTTTCAGATTGGGTTCCTTGACTTACTGCTGAAGTAAAAGGGTGCCCAGTCTGGAAAGGACGGCGATTAGAGACAAATGGCGAGCGCTTGTTATAAACATGCCTGTCAACCCGATCCCACTAACCCAGTAGAGCTAGAAATGCATGGCATTCAAAGCCGCTGAAAAACATACTGCCTGATTTCCTGGAACATGGTAGGGACCCAAGTGCGTGCCCTTTTCACGCTACGGAAGTATTACAGTCGTACAAAAGACACCGAGCCACGTTGAGGTAGCAATGAACCCTTATTCTGTATCCAGAGAACCCCTAAGCTCTGGCTGCACCAGTTACAGTGCCGAGCTGCAGAGACCACACCGCGTGCCACTGCCCTTGCCACCCTGCCAAGATAAACACTTCATTAAATCCACGGCATTGCATTATCAGGGGTACACCAGTTTGGAAAATGTCCGAGATTCAGGTGAATCAAATTAAACCGAAATCGTGTTAAAAGAAAACGGTGATAGGGTTGATTCACAGTAGTTAAATACAGTTCAGGGCCTACTTGAGTACTCATAATAATGCTAGCCCTCACCGTTGGTTTCTCTAGTTCCAATTGTTCCCTCTCCATGCTTAACAGTTCTCCCATCATACCTTTAATCAGGGCAATGTCCTTTGTTGTTATAGAGGCCGGTGAGAAGAAGAGCTCTGGTCTCCCTAGCTTAATAAGACTGTCTTTGATATAAGCTAGCCACGGGATCTTATTTACTCTATCTAGCTGCAAACAGTCTGGGTATTGTATTCTGGGTATATTTCCTGTTCTGATTCTAATTTCACTTCCTGAATACTGTTTGCAGTGCTGAAATTTACTGCCGCTTTGGTAAGATTTTGCACATATCTACTACCTTATTGACCCTCCTCCTGTAAATGGTGACCTGCACTAGAAGACTTCAGGAAGCTATTGGCCGGTCCCTTTATCGTTCACCTGTGTGACTCTTGCCTGACTGCAGACATGTGACCGTGATTGGAATTGTATAACCGGTTGAACAGTTGTTGAATGTTTGGGCTGATGGAGTGCATTTAACCCCTTCGCTGCGGCGGCTATTCCGCCGCAGCGCTAAGGGGGTGGGGCGGCCGCGCGGCGGTTCCGTGCTTGTGACGGAACCGCTCCGTCGCGGCTCGCGGGTGAGCTGTGCTTGTGACGGAACAGTTCCGTCACGAACCCGCCCGCCCATTAATTCGTCAGCGCAGGCGCGGAATTCGCGCCGCGCAGGCGCGGCGAGCGGGCCGTGACAGAACCATTCCTTCACAAGCACAGCTCACCCGCGAGCCGCGACGGAGCGGTTCCGTCACAAGCATGCAACGGGTTAAAGGTATCACTCAAGCCATAAAAAAAGTGTATTTATGGTGTACTGCAGCTCAGTTTTAGGTCTCGCCTGTCGATGCGCTTGCGCATCGAGCTTGCGAGACTATGGGGGCTTAACCACTCTTTAACTAACTTGCAAGGAATCGTGGCGATTCCTTGCAGTGCCCGTGACTTTTAAGCTCAATGCGCATGCGCATTGAGCTTAAAAGTGCGTGCACATCAGTTCCCTCAGCCGCACTCCAGGCCCCTGCTGCTTTCACACCCTCTCCCCGCTCCGCCCCCTCCCCTGCCCGCCGTGTCGCATTTCTCCTCCCCCTCCCCTTATCTGCCTTCCCTCCGTCTTGTTTGTGTCGCATTTCTCCTCCCCCCTCCCCTTATCTGCCTTCCCTCCGTCTTTTTTATTTTTTTTTACCCGCTCAGCCCCATCCCCTGCCCGCCGTGTCGCATTTCTTTTCTCCTCTTTGCTCCTCCAGCAGTTCTGTCACCTTTCCTTCTCTCCTCCCTTGTTTTTTTACTTGTTTCTCAAGCCGCCCGGCATCCCGCGCTTCAGCAGTGGCGGCCGCACACACCATTTGCGGGACACTGCTTGAGCAATTGTACCACTTCTTGTTTAACATTTCAGGTGAGCATTTCTCTCTTAGCACCCATCTCACGGCCACCGCACTGTCAGTAACTTTTAAAAACATTTTGCTTTCAGCAAGGCACTCATCTAACGACCGTCGCACTGTTCAGTAACTTCTAAGGATGGCGCCATGTGGAGCCACATCAGCAGTCATGCTTTAAAAGAAAATAAAGTGTGTGTACGTTTAACATACATACCAATATAAATTGTGCATGTTTAAAATACATAATGCAACTAAGTAGTGCAACTGATCTCTGATGCTGCTGACTACACTCCTGTCTGTAGACGCTGCAGAAGGTCTTACTCTGGTGTGGTTCTTCTAATGTGAATGTTATGAACATCCCTTTTCATGCAATTTCCCGTAAACAGCCTGCAGGCTCCTCTGCTGCTGGCATTTCCCCCCTCCCTTCTCGCCCAGTCCTTTGCGCGCAGACACCATCTGCCTTAAACAGCCTGCAGGCTCCTCTGCTGCTGGCATTTCCCCCTCCCTTCTCGCATAGTCCTTCACCTCGGCGTGCACTCGCACCTCCTTTATCCCCTTTTGGCCGCTTAGATGTTCTCAATTAGCCATGCGCTCTCAGCCTCCTCTATGCCTTTTAACTCCATATTTCTACCAGTGCTTTTGTGCAATAAGAAGTATTTCGCCTGCTGGACATGCTCACCTTTTATTGTCACAGAGGTAGTTACTAGATCGCTAATATAAACGTAAAGGTCCACTATCGGGAATTAATGTCCTCTGTGCACCTTAAGTATGTCCTTCCCTCTCACAGTCAGGGAGAGTCGCTTGCTCTCTATTTGGCACTGGATTTCCTTGGCAGTCGTGCCGCTGGCCACTGTCATCTCGATGAACACCTCCTCCATGGTCTGGTACCAAAACCCCCATGGGGTGTAGCAAGGAACCACACCACTGCGCTCGTCGAAATCCACTGACATAGCTGAAGCAGACAGTGACTCTCTACTGCTCCTGACAGGCAACAGAAGCGGCTGCATCTTTTAATTGACATAGAGAGAGGACACTTAGGAGGCGCTAAATCCACCCGCCCCTTAGTGAAAGGCGCACGTTATTGCTATGGTACAAATCGCAAAGTACAAGAGTGAGTCCGTTTTGATTATAATATACATTTTCAAAACATTTGCCAAATTAAAGAACTCTGGGTCATAATTGCCATGTTTCATAAACAAACTCTGAACAGTCGCCACACATTATATTACGGTCATTGGTTGTATTTTGAGTAGTTACAAATAAAACATTATATCGTCAAGATGGCCGCCATAATTCCTTCTACGGACGACGAGGGGCTAGCACCGAGCATTGCAGTGCCTCATTAAAACAGTAAATCTTCCATGTTAGAACGTAAGTGTTCACTTTTCACTCAACATTATTTTTGATTCTGGCTATTCCCAAACGTAGATTTTTGAAGGCGTGCATAAACGGTCAATTTGATATGTGGTCTTTCTTTCCTGTTCAAGCTGTCTCCAATTAAATGAAACTGGAGTTCTTTTACTTCTGCTTGTCACACCACTTAATGTAGTAGTACTCTGTGCTGCAGGTAAACCGCAGATGTGGCCTAACGACCAGAGCTGCCATCTAAGTCCCGTAAATACAAAACATGTTGCATTACAAATGCTATAGGTGTCGCATTCGCAAAAGTTATAACTATTGGCATTGTAAATGACAAAGCTATCAATTTAGCTATTTTAAAAACCAACACATAAATAACATATTTGTCATTTACAAGACCAATAGCTCCAACTTTTCTAATGCGAGACCTATTGCATTTCCAATGCTTGTTTAGTTCTGAGGTGACTTCCGCATGACATATAAGGGAGGATTACATTTCTACAGCAGGCCTGTTTTTGCAGTTAATGATGCGAGTAGATCACGTGTTGACTGAAGTTCAGCCAGATGGAACACTTACTTGTTTGAGTTGGGGATAAATAGAGCTCTCCCTCCATAATGATTTATGTGCTTTCAGGCAATTTCTTAGTTGCTGGAGTTGTCATGCATCGTTACACATTTATATAGCGCATGTCAACCATTTGCATAGTTGGTGTTACTTTTGCGATGCTGACAAAAGTTTAGAGGCATTTGTGATGTCATAAATGACAATACCCCTCTCAGTATGTGGGGAGGGACCCCTGTGATTCTTTCGACCTTTCGTCTAAGCACAGGGAATATAGGGGAAACACGTTTTTCCAGTGCAGCGTTTCCCAAACTGTAGGCCGCAGCAAAATGTAAACACACGTAATTGAACTTGCCCTTTTCAGCCACGTTCCGTGGATCTGCCTTGTTTTCCACAACAAGAGAACATCAGTTAAAATAAGAGAAGGCTCGGCATTGTTTCCGGTTAAATTACCTCTCTATTTCTGTACGCCTGCTGAAGGCAGCGCTTTAATACACGTATGTGCGACTGAAAGTGGCATATGGAGCAAAAAGGAGCCCGGAGGTGTGAGTGGAGAGAGCAGCACCCGATCTTTATCATCAGCCCGGGGGAGAGGGGCAAGTCAGCCACGTCCTTGCCAGCCACGTCACAAGCTGCTGCTTCACTCACTCAGCAGGTTCGCACTTCAGGCTCTATCGGTTGTTCCTCTGCGTGGCTGGCGGCTGCAATGCTTTAAGGGAATCTGGTCCGAAGCGCCGACCTGCCTTACGGGGACCACCAAGCAGACCGCCCAGAATTTAACGGCACAAAAATGGAAATTTAGTGGCACAAATATGGAAATTTAGCGGCAATTTTGCTGCATTTTATTTGGCCATTTTTCCTACATCAAATACAGATATCCTATTTTATTTTAGTTATTTAACAACATGAAGCTATGTATATTTGGTTTATTTGGTTATAGGCACTTTGTTTGGCTTCAAGGCTACATATAGGACATAAACATGTTATGAATAAATACCCCAAAAGCAATGCCACCCAGGGCCAGCCACACACTGGGCACGCAGCGGGCCCACCAAGAAACATTTGTAAGAAAAAACATTTGGCACGAGTCAAGCACATTGCAGTCCCCGGTTTTATCTCCCTGACCCACCTCCCCCATGCAATTTACAATTATCTGTCTGCGTTACCTGCAGGTGAGAGCTGGAGTCCCCAATTCCAGTTCCGGCACCCCATTGATATCTAAACTCATCTCCGGTTAGTTTCTGTGTTCGTTGCACCTTTGTTACTCATCACGTGACCAGGTATTGGCCGATCGAAAACATTTGAGTTTTAGGGCTTTCAGTTTCCACCCTTAGCGCGATGCCCACTTACCTTTCCCTTTGAAAGGGCATATAGCCACTCACACAAACACTTGCACCCTTCAGCAACCGATGTCTCTGATGAGGTTATGTTATGTTATGTTATGTTATGTTATTTATTATTTAGTATAGCGCAACGGTTACTCAAAAAGAGAATCCCGGCGCTTTAGGTAAGGTGAAGCTGGTTTCAGAATAACACAACACAGATAAAAACAGTTTAAAAGTCCACAAAAGAAACAGGGCTACTGGCAAACCTATTGAGAGAACAGCCAGGTTTTGAGGCCTTTCCTAAATTCAAGAAGACTGGTCGCCCCCCGCAAGGGGAGCGGTAAAGAATTCCACATCTGTGGGGCCAGAAGACTGAAGGAGCGGCCACCTAGGCGAGCCCTCTTCACACGCGGAACAGCCGCGAGAAGTAAAGATTCCGATCTCAACGCGCGAGTAGGGTGGTAGAAAGTGAGTCTCTTTCGAAGATGTTTGGCTCCCACCGCATGGAGAGCTTTATAGGCCAGGGTCAGCGCCTTAAAGGCAATCCGTTTGCGGATGGGTAGCCAGTGTAGTTTCACCAACAACCCAGAGGCGCTGGTACGTCTACTTAGGCCAAAAATGGCCCTGGCCGCCGCGTTCTGTGCCACTTGAAGCCTCTGCAGCAAATACTCTGGTAGGCCCAGGTACAGACTGTTGGCATAATCCAGCCTGGAGCCTATCAGGGCCTGCACCGTCAGCCTCTTGTGATCCTCGGACAAGAGAGGCAGAAACTTCCGCAACATTTTTAGCAAGCCAAAACAAGTGCCAGTTACCCCCAGAATCTGGGCTTTCATCGTCAACCCCTTGTCCATCTTGACCCCCAGGTTTTTAGCCATGGGAGAGGAGCCGGACGGAGGGAACATGTCGATGGGCCACCAGGCCTGCCAGCTGGGCTCCGAATCGCACCCGAAGAAGAGAACCTCCGATTTATCGGAATTGCACTTGAGGCTGTGCAGTTGGAACCATGCGAACACAGCCCCAAGGCAATTCTGGATACTCTCCCCGTCAAAGTCAGCCCCCCTCTCACATGAGAAGAGGAGCTGAGTGTCGTCGGCATACGACACGATCCGGGCACCAAAAGACTCCGCCACCGCCGCCAAAGGGGTCATATAGATATTAAAAAGGGTCGGGCTCAAAATAGAGCCCTGAGGGACCCCGACTCCCAAAGGCGGCATTACAGCGGTGTCAGATGATGTCCAGATCGTTTGCCGGCGGCCGGCCAGGAAGGAAGAAAACCATTTGAGCACCGTCCCCCGCAGGCCAATCTCAAAGAGTCTAGCGAGCAGGCCCTCATGGGGGACGGTGTCAAAGGCCGCCGACAGGTCCAACAACACCAGCATGACTTTGCCCCCGGAATCCAGCACCCCTTTGATGGTTTCCGAAACCTCAAGGAGCGCGGTCTCGGTGCTGCGGTTTGAGCGGAAGCCTGACTGGGAGTCGTGCAAGATCTCATGAGACTCCAAAAAGTTGGTGAGCACCGACTGAACGTGCTTTTCCAAGATTTTTACAAAAGCCGGCAGCAGCGAAATAGGCCTGTAATTAACAGGGGCTTTCGGATCAAGTCCCGGCTTTTTAAGCAACGGGATCACCATTGCCTGCTTCCAGGATAGCGGCACCTCTCCCGAGCTCAACGAAAGGTTGAGAAGAGGGTGAGCCAACGGGTTAACCACCTCCGCCAATTTACCCAGAAGCTTAGCTGGGCAGGGGTCAAGCGGAGACCCAGATTTTAAATTGCCCATGAGCGCAAGGGAGGCGGAGGCTGGCAGAGATGGAAACTCAGCCAATATGGTGCCCTGCATGACTGGGGGGGGCATACCCTCTGGCCCCGGCAACGTAACCGGTCCACTCGAAGGAAAGGAGTCCTGGATGAGTTTGATCTTGCCTGTGAAAAAGCACGCCAGATCTGCTGCCCAGGATTCTACAGGGCCCACTTCCAAAGCGGTGGTCCGGGGTGAGATGAATTCGCGAACGATCGTAAAAATCTCCTTACTGGAGTTCGAAGCTGCTTCGATTCTCCCCGCGAAGTAGGCTTTCTTTTCGAGGCGGATGTCGCGGTGGTAAGCTTTAACCGCAGCCTTGTAGGCAGACCTGTCCTTGCTGTCGTAATGTGCCCGCCAGGCCCTTTCGGCTACCTTGCACTGCTGTTGCACAGGTGTTCTTCAGACACAGAGGAGGTCTTGAAGTAAGCATGTATGTGTACTGTATTCTTCCCACCAGCTTCCTTATTGGGCCTGTCTTTTAATGTTGCTAGCCTGTCTCTTGAAGGGATACGTTAAGACGTGTCACACATTGGCTCTTACCACCCCTCCCTCTGCTGAGTGCTGCATTAATTTAAAAACTCAAGTTACTAGTTGGGACGCCGGTTCTCCCTTATGGTCTCAGTAGGATTTTAAATTTAAGAAGGTAAATGAAGTGACACTCTGTTTGGGTGGAATCACCTGGAGCCGCCTGGAATGAAGTCAATGTAAGCACTTAGTTATCATGCTGTCGCTGCCTGTTTCTCATGCTAGCAAAGATATAAACATACATGCCCAGGATCGCACAATTTGATCAAGTAACCTGCCAGCATCAGGTGTCTCCGTTCCGAAGCAGGTAATTCCGTTGCTATATATACCACACCACCAGTTTAAGGGGTCCTTGGGGGTTTGGGCCTCCCCACTCTACTAATCTGCATATAGTCCAGTGGAATGGGTGCTTTTAGGCGATTGCTTTCAGTATGCAGTGCAGGCGCGCTGGGATTTGCAGCTTGTGGCATGTATAAATAAGTATTATTCTTCAATTTTCACTAATAATATTAGTTCATGAAAAATTCAACCCAGTTCCACTAGAGGGTGAACTTTACTTATTTAAAATGGAGAAAGAAGAAAACGAATATTTGTTACCCAACTTTCCACTTTTATCAGGAAGCATTAGAACTAGGTCATTGTGCAGCAACCTGAACACTATTTCACTAGTCAGCAGTTTTGTGAACATCAATGCTTCCTCCTTATCTAAAATGGCTCCCACATCGACGTCCAGATGCAGCCCCATGGAAGCCAAATCCGAAATATGCTCTAATATACCAGGCACATCTCATTACATAAATAGGCCCTTCCTCGAACATCCGGGGGCAGAGCCAGCACTAGAGCTTAAACACAGCAAGCGGCCTGGGGTCAGTGTACCTTTTACCCCTGGAGAAACGTGTTCGTGAGACTGTAGAGATGAACTATTACCTCGACAAGAAACATAGTGGCTACATAAAAACCACTTACATTACTGTACAAATCGTGTGAGTATCACTGTTTAAGTCCTGATGAATGTCCCATAGACCCGGCTGGGAAGACCGTTTTAAAGTGGTATAATAGGATTGAGTAACACGATCTACAAGTATACCCACATATATGTTTTAACAACAACCCTCATCCATTTTTTATTAAAAATAACTTGAGGCTGAAGGTGTGTTTTTTATAACTTTTTTGAGGGCGATTATCTATCTCTGGACACTACTGCGATAACCAGAGGTTGCCTCAGGCTTGAGGCTTGCATACAGCGCAATTATTGAACCCAATGATAATGCAATAACGCATGTGTAGGTCGGAGAACCAAGATATACCACCAACAATTTCACTACTGCGTTTATGAGGGTTTTTTAAGAGTTAAACCGAGGTAATGCTGTTACAAGTGTTCATTCTCACATTGATTTTAGGAATGCTGATATGAGGAAACTGAATGGACAGATATTCCTCCTCCCTATCTGGTGATTATTATTACTTGTGCATACCCCAACAGTTATTCCACAGACTCTTCCTCACACTTAGGTTTGTGCATGACCTGAAATATATGTATTATTATTATGAAGCCAAGAATGGACTCACAGCACTAACGCACCAGTCAGCATTTATCTCAATGTGCAGACTTACTGGCAGGACCCGTTGGTAGGGCCACCAGACCAGCAGGTCAAACAACATCGTTGGCAAGAGCAGGACATCAGAGACATATAATGTAATAACTGACAAGAAAGAAAGACGCCCAATGGTGTTCAATAGGCAATGTTGTGTGATGTGGTGTATGCTAAAGTTCAAGGACCAGTGGGTATCCTACTTTTTGGGGAGCAACATCTCCCATTTTAGTTCTAGGCATAACCAAGGATGCACAAACCTTCCAAACTGCAAACTTTACATTCCAGACCCAATGTATGAGAATGTGGGTGTAAACCAGCAGACCTTTTTCCACCTGAATGCAAACATGAATTGTTGTACAACCTTTTTTTCACAGCTGAGCTGGTGCACATTGTGCAGGAACATGGTTAATGTGTGTTTCTTGGGTACTCGAGATACTTTTGATTGAAAAACACAATTTAATTTCCTACGCCCATGTCTGAGACACGTTTTCAGCTAAATGGGCATGTCTGGATTTTGGCTCACTTTTGTTAAAATCATGGCATTTTTACAAAAGTGCCGATTTCGTGGGCACTTTTCTCAAAATCGCAGCATTTTTACAAAAGTGCCAATTTCGCAGCAAACCGCGAAATCCTGGAGGGTCTGACCAAGGTCTGCCGATCCGGCTCTGCACGTTGTGCATGCCACCTCTGCCTCCTGGAGCCCCAGTAGCTGTTCTTTTGGTTTGGCGGGGGAAGGAAACCATGGGCCAGACTCCAGGAACTGCAGCAGTGAGTCTGCAGCAGGGTGAATATACGGGATTTAGTGTAGATTTGTAGAAACTGCCCTTCTTAGGTCTCGGCCTGCGAAAGACTGCGCAGACATGCACTCACTCTACAACTCACTCTATCACTCACGCTACAACTCACACTCACACTCTACTACTCCACTGCTCATTCTTTACTACTCACTCTTCACTACTCACTCTTTACTACTCACTCTTTACTACTCACACTCTAATACTCTCGCTACTCACTCTACTACTCACTCTACTACTCTACTACTTACTCTACAACTCTAATACTCCCTACTCACTCTCTACTACTCACTCTACTACTCTCTACTCACGCTCTACTACTCACTATACTCACTACTAATCATTCTAGTACTCTCTACAACTCTACTACTCTCCACTACTCACTCTCTATTAATCACTCTATTACTCTCTAGTACTCACTCTACTACTCTACTACGCACTCTCTACTACTCACTATTACTCACTATACTACTCACTCTTTCCTACTCACTCTCTACTAGTCACTTTCTACTACTCTATACCCTACTCGCACTCTACTAATCAATCACTACTATCTACTACTAAACGCATTGTTATTTGCAATGTCAATAGCTCAAACTCACGTAAATATGCGAACTATTGCATTGCAAATGTAATAGGTCTCGCATATGCAAGAGATTAAGCTATTGGCATTGTAATTGACAATGACATTTATTTATCTGTTTTCAAAACCAACACATAAATAAAAATGTTGACATTTACAATGCCAATAGCTCCAACTTTTGCAAAGGCGAGACCATTGCATTGTAAATGCTTGTTTGTTTTTAAATGAGAACAGGTAGTTTAGGGACCTTTTTTCAGTTGAACTCTTCCAACTGGTGATTACATTCCCCAGTTTTCAACCTGGCCTTTGCATCTTTAGTGCACAAGAGTTTTTTGATTTTCATAAAGACTAAAGCCCTGATTACCAGTTGAATGGATGGATATGTGTGTCGGATGCTAGGTGGTCGGAGTTTGTTACTTCTTGGTACTGCCGCACATATAACCTCTTAATATACGTTAAACCATGTAGAATGGGTAATAACTGAGGATCCAGATTTACGGTGCGTAATTCCCAAGTCCGTGGGGGTGTAACAGACATTTCCCACCTGCTCTTAGTTAAAGGGAAAAGTCAGCTAGGTGGTTGATGTTAGGCAGGGGTTGGGCTGTAGAGGGCTGGCTAGGGAAGAGTTGTGTGTTTCCAGGCCCAGCATGCCCCAGCCAGGCAGCATGCTTCTGCCATGCCTTAGTAGAGCACCAGCAGCTAGGATGCACTACAGTCCATTTCTAAGTTAATGATTGCCTGTCAAATGTTTTGGCCAGCAAAATTAAGTCCAGTGTTTCCGCACCCATGAAATCTGTGTGGGGCAACACAGATTCACCTATAATTGAGCGGAATTCCATATGGGAATTTCCGCTCTGCCGGTACTGAAAACATTCCCCTCTTTTATTCCTAAATTGTTGATGGAAAATAATTAATCCATTCGTTTAAACAAGACATTGTTTCTATGCTCAGGATACTTTTTGCAACCTGAATTTTTCCAGGATCCAAATATTTTGTGTGGAAAGAACAACTTAGAAAAGGTATTGTTACAAGGTGGTTCTGACCATCTGAGCCGCCCGGATTTTTTGCCTTTTGAACACCTATTTGTTGAGCTTTTACTGTGGGAGAGCCTCATAAGTTTGGACTCACCCACGGTGAACTCCGGATGAAAGGGCCTGCATGTGTATTTTACCGGTGTCCCCCTGGTGCGAGTAGGCTGCTGCGCTGCAGCCAGAGTAAGGGGCACGGGGCTGGTTACATGCAGACACGTGTGTACATGCGTGTGCACAAGTGTAAGGGCTGCGCAGGGGAGATTCCTAGTGTGCGCAGCCCAGGAGCAGCTGCAAATTGAATGGTGTGGCAGGACTTACGCAGAGCTGGGTGGTGACATGGAATAGGCTTTCTACAATGGCAAGAAACATTTGAGGGAAAATTGGATGTGCATTACTGATTTCACTCCATTCCTCTCCTTTGAGGATGGGGAGCACATGGGCTAGTTTCACTTTCCTAGGGCCTACAAATTCCAGACACGCACTAAAGTCCACTTTAACCTATGTGAGAAGAAGTATTCTGCAGAGTCCAAAGTCTTATTTGTACTGCTTTTGGGTCATCCAGAAATGTCATATTTCTCTGAGTCAGCTCATAACCAGAGTTGGGGGCTGACCCTGCCAGGCTGGATTAATGACCTTCCTCCCCAAGCTGTAGAATCAGAGGCCTAGCCCTTCACAACAAGCATTCCAAGGGCGAAGGCCTCCTCTCCAAGAAGAGAAGATGGGTGGAGCTACAGGTTAATCCATCAGCAGCGGTCACCTGGTGCCAAGCACCAAGCTGCTCTGGAGATAAGGCAGCGAGGGGGGAAGGGGCTATCAGAGATCATGTGGCATGAGACCCCAGGACAACGCCATTTTGAACAAACCCAGAGGCCTGGGCAGGAAGGAGGGAGCAGGGGCAGAGAAGTAATGTGTCGCTGTGTGATATGGCAGAGATCTCCTGCTAGCCCCTCCCCATTCTTTAAAAAGAGTTTGCACAGGAAGAGGAGCTCTTTCTGGTGTGTGGTCTGCTGAGGAAGACTGGTGCTGGAGCCAGGCACCATGGGCAGCTGGAAGGAAGAACCTTAAGACTGGCCCAGGCCCCTGACTTGCGCCAAAAGGGAAGGCCAGGACAAGTGACCAGAAGCCTAGGCCTCTGCGCAAGGAGAAGAGGCCCAGGAAGAGAGCCAGGCAAAAGGCTGGCACAGGGAGCCAGTGAAGACCGCTCCCTGCTGCATTCACCCTCCTGGAGATCAAGAGGGCGAAGGAAAGTGCTCCCAGTGGCTGTGGAGTGCCACCAGGAGCAAGTAGAAACCAAGATCGGGAAGATCGGTTCCTTGGGGGCTGAGATACACCCCCACAAGGTAGGCGACCTTAGACCAACCGATAATGAAGTGCGCGGGGCTCTGCCGCCAGTCCAGTATAATGCCCTCAGAGTGGGTCAGGTCCCGGGGGCTGGCCACAGCAGAAGATAAGTCGGGGAGCGCCGTCGTGCTCCCTGTGAAAATGCCCCTTGTTTGCCAGGAGCTCTGTAGGCGGGGAGCGTCATCGCGCCCTTGCGAAGACGGAAGTCGGGGAGTGGTGTCGTGCTCCCCTTGATGGTGCGCCGGGCCCGGGATCCCAATTCTGGCCCCGATGATGGTGGCAGAGAGGAGGGAGCGCGCCATTGCGCAACTCCCCCTCGTAAGGAAGACCAAGCCAGGGAGCGCCGTCGCGCTCCCCGTGAAGAGGCCCAGGGACCCGGGACCCCATCTCTGGGCCCCAACGTGAGTGAGGAGGATGGGGGGGGAGTGCCGCCGCACTCCATCGCGGCACCGGAAAGGCAGGGGAATGCCGTCGCACTCCCCAGCAGACCCGCCAGGCCAGAGGCTGCCTCGCGTCTACCCGCGCAGACTAGAATGGAGGTACTGGCTCCCGTGGCAACATGCGAGGGTGCTGGCCAGATGTGGAGACAGCAGGGGCAGCCAGGGTTAGCCGGGGGTGGGATCCCTGGGCTGCCCTCCAATGTTGCTGCACTGCGGGAGGCTTGGGTGGGATTGGGACTCCGCGAAGAGAAGAGCGGCTGGGCATGGGCTCCCGAGCCACAACAACTCACCAGGTGGGACCGGACCCCCAACGATGGGCTGCCGCCGCAGAAACAGCCAGGGGTGGGCTCCCCGAGCTGCAGTAACAGCTGGGGGTCCGGGTGAGACTGGGCCCCGCCATGAGGATTGGAAGCAGCATGAGACCGCCTGCCGGGCAGAGCGGCTCTCCCCAGAGCAGCGGGGGAGCCGCTGCTCTAATATTCATAGAGCTGGAAAGAAGCGCCCCATAATGCCTTGCAGGCCCGGAACGGCCTGCAAGGGAAAGCAGCTTTTTCTCGGGTCGCGGTGGCCTCAGGAGGACGGATCACCAAAAAGTGTGACAAGGCCCAGGGGAGCTGCAGAAGCTATACAGTCTCCCCAGCATTAAAATGGAAAGTCCCTCAATAGGTCTCCGGGGACTTGCAATGAATAACCCCTCAAGGGCTCAGCTAGGCATTAACAGCAACCTGTGGCTGGAACTTTTGTTCTTCAGCTGGGGGGTGCCTTAAGGATTGCACTAAGGTGTGAAATGTGGAAGGCTGTGCTGGGGATGTCTGGAGAACGGCACCCCCTGGAGGTATAGAGGTGTAATGGCACCATAAATGCATTTACCTGAGGTTATTTCTTTTAGAGGGACTGTAGGTCACACGTGTAAAATGTGAATTCATAAGCAAAGTGGGTTTAAGTTGCCAGACACTCCTGCTAGGATGTCTGGCTGTATCTGCTTAATCCTGTGATTCATCTGTGATGCCTTTTTAGGGGCTTTAATTGCAATGCATTACAACTGTTATCATGTATGATGAGTACCTCATTTAAAGTTATGCCCAAACATGTACTCTTGCTACTTATTTGGGGAAGAGCAACCCAGACTGTTAGCCACTAAGATGTAGAGGTATATACTGTATGGTCAGTATGAGATGCTCAGTCAGGGTTGTGTGTCCCCAAGGCAGGTTTACCTATTTTTATTGCTTGTTGAGATGATGGGGTGGGTCGCCACTGGAATGGTGTCAGTTGGCAAGGCCCTCGCTCCAGGTTGTGTCAACCCACTGCATTAGGGGGCAAGCTGATGTGCATACATGGGTGGTGGTACTAGACCCCACCCCCGATGCAGCAAAGTACAGACTGGACAATCAATTATTGAGTGTTATTCATGCGTACTTGTAATGGCGATTTCTGATGGATATATCTGCCTGTGGATTTCTCACCTGATGAATATCCCCTGTGCCAGCTTTCCGCAGAAACTTTTTCATATCTCTCCACGCCGACGAGGACGTCACAATGCTACGGCTACGCTTGTGACTTCGCATGATGTCACCAGAGCCATAAGAGAGCCTCGTCGGCGTGATAACGTCTGTTCCCTTTTTTTCGCGCCGTCAACGCTTAACGGTTTTCTGGGACTCTCCATACTGTGTTAAGTTACTTTGTTGTTTTCCTCAACTTTAACTATTGCATTGTGATGCCGTCTTCAGGAAAGTCCTGATTTAAGCCCTGTAGAGAGTGTGAGGGTCATATGTCCATCACTGACCCCCATGAGGACTGTTTATGGTGTTTGTCGTCAGATCACAATGTGGAGGACTGTTCCAGCTGTCGAACACTGAACCCAAAGGCTCTAAAAGAACATGAGGCCAAGCTTTTTATGGCAAAAGCAAAGAAGGAAAGGGGAGGACTTAAAAGGTTGAACTCGTCAACTTCGCTTGCGTTGAAGTCAAGGATGCACATGAAAAAGAGGAGACATTGCTCTCAAAGTCATTTGTCGAAGGGAAAGACTTCAAGATCACCTTCTCCGGCTCCTCGACGTTGTCAGAAAGACCTTGTGTCTCCTTCGCCATCTTCTCAAGTGACTCTGGAAAGATCTTCTCCAAAAGGTACTCCGGCGCTGTGGCCAGTGCCGAGGGGTTCAACGGCCTCGGAGGGCTTGCCAGTTCAGGATGATCCTTCTCATGTACACAAGGCTGAACCTGTGGCTCCACCAGCGGATCCGGCTGTTCCGACGTCTGATGCTCCACATGGGGATGCTGAATCGACTCCGTATCCTCAATTTCCTACTCCAGGTTCAGATCCAACGCATTTTTAAAATGCTATGTATGGAGTATTTGCCAAGGCAGCCTTCCCCTACGGGGCACCTTTGGGTCCAGTGAGTCGCTGGCCTTCAATTTGGACATGCCTCAGCATTATGCCCAGGCACCCTTCGTGCCTTTCATGCCGACGGCGCCGTTATGGCAGTTTCCGGCTCAGAGATTTTCAATGCCGTATATGGAGTCCCTGGCGCCATCTGGTGCGCCTTCCTCTCGGCCTCGTACAGTGCTGATTCCACCTTCTGATCCTCCTTCGACGCCGGCTCTGCAGCTGTCTGTGCCGCGTGTGGCACAGCTGACGCCGCAACCAAGGTTTCACTCGAGTAGAGAGATACAGAGACTGTTGGAGGAAGAACAGTATCACAGAAAAGAGGTTGAAGAGGGTGAGATAGAGGAGTCTGTAGATGAATTCGAACGAATTCAGGCGGCAAGTGGCCTGGACACCTCCCCAGAGTCTGAGCTTTCATCGTCAAGGGCTTCTCCATCAAGGGCTTCTCCACCTCAAGAGGTAGCTCCAAATCATACTGTCATCAGAAAGGCTGTGGAGCTTTTAGACTTAAAACTACCTACTGCTGAATATAAGCCGAATTTGCTCACTGAAGTTTTGCGTTCCCCTTCTTCAATAGTGGAGCAGTTATTGCCTTTTACTGAAGCCTTAACAGAACCTATCCTGGAGGTGTGGCGTAAACCACTCTCTTCTCCTGCTGGATCTAAATCTGTGGCAAGGAGGTATAGATCGGCTCCCTTTCTTACTACACATCCGTCTCCGGAAAGTCTGGTGGTGCAGGCGTCCTGTTCAAAACCATCTACAGGCGCATTTCCTCATGCTCCTGCCGACAGGGACTCTAAAAAGTTGGAGTAATCGGCTAAAATGGTCTTTTCTTCTTCTAGCATGACACTGAAATCGACCAATGCTACCTGTTTGTTGGGACGTTACATACATGCGTTGATGGATTGGGCTAAGCAATTGGTGCCCAAGTTGCCGGATGAAGAGCGGGGAAATTTTATGGAGGTTCTGTCGGATGCTCAGGCTGCTGCTCGACAGGTTATACAGTCCGGCCTGGATACGGCTGATTCTGTGGCCAGGGTTATGAGTTCCTCCATAGTTACCAGGAGACGGTTTTTCCACCAGAGGTGCAGACTACCCTTCTTGATTTGCCCTTTGATGACTTTTTGGGGAGAAGGCTGAATCTGCTCTTTAAAGGTTCAAAGACAGCAAAGCCACAGCAAAATCCTTGGGATTACAAACCCAGTCAAGGAGGTTTGGTTATAAGAAATATCGAGGGTTTGGGAGGTCCTCCTTTCGTAGTTTGCGACAACCTCTACAGCAACAGCAGCAAAATCCTCTTTATAAGTCCTATAGAGGAAGAACCAGAGGTCGCCAACGTGGGTCGGCTTGCAATCTCTCCTCCTCCTCTTCTACCTCCCCTGCTTCCCCTGGTAAAGCAGCCCTAGATCCCCCATCCTGGATCATGTGGGTCCTGTACGGGGTTGGTTGTTTCACTTTCTACAGGATTGGAAATCAGTCACGTCAGACCTTTGGGTTTTAAACCTTGTAGAGAACGGGCACGCCCTTCCCTTTCGTCTATTTCCTCCTCCTTACCAAGGTTTTTGTTCGGAGGACCATTTGCTTCTTCTTCAGAAGGAGGTCCTTGCTTTATTACAAAAAGGTGCAATAAAGGTGGTTCCGGAGCAGGAAAGGGGTAAGGGATGCTACTGCCGGTATTTCCTTATCCCCAAAAAGGATGGCAGGTTACGTCTGATTCTGGACCTCTGGGTCTTGAATTTTTACATGAAACAGGAGAAGTTAAAGATGCTGATTCTTGCTCAGGTTCTTCTGGTGTTGCAGCAAGAGGACTGGATGGTGTTGATCGATTTACAGGATGCATATTGTCACATCCCCATCCTGAAGTCGCACAAGAAGTATCTCCGTTTTACTGTAGGGTCTAGGCACTACCAGTTTACGGTCCTACCGTTTGGTCTTACTACTGCACCTCGAGTCTTCACGAAGGTGATGTCAGTGATGGCAGCTCATCTCAGGAGGTCTGGGATTCCAGTTTTCCCATATCTGGACGATTGGCTGCTCAAAGCGGAGTCGCCAGAGATAGTGCTTCATCATCTGCGAGTAACACCTCAGCTGTTGTTCAACTTGGGCTTTTCAATAAATGGGCCCAAAACTCACCTGGTGCCTTCTCAGCGCAACCTGTTCATAGGGGAGGTACTGAATACTACTGTGTGTCGAGCTTTTCCACCTCCATAAAGAATTCTCGACATTCAGGAGATGATTCCTTTGTTTCAAGATGGAGCGGTTGTTCCAGTCTTGAAGGTCTTTCGTCTGCTCAGTCTGTTTGCATCCTGCATTCTGTTGATCAACCATGCACACTGGCACATGAGGGCACTCCAGTGGTATCAACACAAAGGATATCTCTGGGAGTCAGTCAGAATCTCCAGAGACTCTACAGCGGAGTTGACTTGGTGGAGTATGCGGGCAACCTATCTCAAGGAAAGCCCTTTCAGCCTCCTCCGCCGGTGGCCACAGTGATCACGGATGCCTCCACTCAAGGGTGAGGTGCTCATCTGAGGGATCTGGAGGTCAAAGGTCTTTAATCTCCAGAGGAAAGGTTGCTTCACATCAACCTTCTGGAATTGCAGGCGATACGTTTGACCCTTTGTGGTCAGTCAGTTCAGGTCCTGACGGATAACACTACAGCGATGTGGTACATCAACAAACAGGGAGGTGTAGGGTCGTATCTTCTGTCGAGAGGCTCAGAACTATCATATTTGTATGTTTGCAAATCATCTAGCCGGTGTGCTGAATGTTCGTGCGGACAGTCTCAGTCGGCATTACTTAGCTGATCACGAGTGGAGGCTTCATCTGGAGGTTGCCATCCCATCTTCGAGATATGGGGATCTCCTCCGTTGGATCTCTGTCATGAGAAAGCGCACTGCCCGTTGTTCTGCAGTCTCCAGTATCCGATGCAGGTGGCGCTGGGGGACGCGTTTCAATTGGATGGAAGCTTGCAACTCCTTTACGCGTTTTCTCCCATACCTTTGATTCCTCAGGTTCTGAGGAAGATTCGCTAACACCGGGCCCAAGTTATATTGATTGCTCCGGGTTGGCCAAGAAGGGTGTGGTACACAGATCTACTTCACCTCTCATCGCACCCTCCGCTTCATTTCCCTCTTAGGACAGACCTCCTCTCGCAGTCGCAGGGGCAGGTTCTACACCCCCACCTTCAGACCCTGCTCCTTCATGCTTGGAGATTGAACAGCCAACCCGAGTTCCTTCTCTCTCCCTCCGGATGTGGTGGATGTTATTTTAATCGTCCAGGCGACACTCCACTAAATCTATTTACTCTTCCAGATGATCTAGATTTGTTAAATGGTGTGGAGAGAGATCCATTGATCCTTTAAAGGCCAACTTGTCAGATATTCTTGAGTAGTTTTAGCTGTTTTTGGCCCAGCAGGGTTGTGCTGTGGCCACTGTTAAGTGCTATTTGCCGGCTTTATCGGCATTTCTTTGTTTGCCGGATCAGCCGTCTTTATTTAAGTCTCCCATTGTTTTGAGATTTATTAAGGGCCTTGCCAAAAGGTTTCTGCCTACTCCTTTTGTTATGTCTGAATGGGATTTAAATCTTGTTTTGACTTTCTTGATGGGTACCCTTACATAGTAGTCCTTTGAGACGCCTGTCTTTTAAAACAGTCCTTCTTGTGGCTATCACCTCAGCAAGGAGGGTGAGTGAGCTTCAGGCTCACAGTTCAAAACCCCCGTTTTTGTCCATACATGCTGAGAGGATGGTCCTCAGGACCAGGGCTGCTTTCCTTCCTAAGGTGGTTACTCCCTTTCATCTAGGGCAGTCCATTACCCTTCCTGTATTCTATCCACCCCCTCACCCTTCCAAGGAGGAGGAGAGACTTCACCGCCTGGATCCAAAAAGAGCAGTGCGCTTTTATTGGGATAGGACTAAAGACTTGCGATTTGACGATCAGCTCTTTGTGGGCTATGTTGAACACATGAAGGGCAAAGCTGTGCACAAGCGCAGTCTTTCCAGATGGATCATCTTGTGCATCAAGATCTGCTACGCCCTGGCTGGTAAGGAACCACCGGACTGTATTAGAGTTCATTCTACAAGGGCCAAGTCATCCACTTCTACTTTGGCCAGAGGTGTTCCTGTAGTGGACATTTGTAAGACTGCGACTTGGGCCTCCCTCCATGCTTTCGCAAAGCATTATTGCTTGGATCCCGAGATGAGGAGGAAGGGCCATTTTGCACACTCTGTCCTGCAGGACTTTTTGGTATAAAAGGGTGGACACCAACCTCCAGGAGTGGGACTGCTGTGGGATTCTATTCATAAGGTGAGGAATCCACAGGCAGATATATCGATCAGAAGAACAAGTTACTTACCTTCGGTAACGCTTTTTCTTATGGATACAGTATCTGCCTGTGGATTCCTCACTGATACACCCTCCTCCCTGATGTCCACCTTTGTATACCTTAAAGCTGGCATTGTTTAACATGTTTGTTTTGCATTGTCTTTTCTATCTACATTTGTGTGGTTTATAGGAAATGCTTTTATTCTCTGGCTTTCCTTTTGATTTTACACTATGTGTATTTGTTTGAATATTGTGTACTGTGTATACTTTGAATTTGTTGTCGGGCCACCTGTTCACCTTGGAGGCACGGAAAAAATAGATGGAACTGACGTCATCACGCAGACTAGGCTCTTTTATGGCACCGGTGACGTCATGCTGAGTTGGGAGCGGAGCCGTAGCATTGAGACATCCTCATCGGCATGGAGCGCTAGGAAAATCTTTCCAGGAAATGCTTGCGCAGGTGATATTCATAAGGTAAGGAATCCACAGACAGATACTGTATCCACCAGAAAAAGCGTTATCGAAGGTAAGTAACTAGTTCTACTAGCCTACACCATCTCCCTTGAGTAAACCTTAGACTGCTCTGCATTGCTACCCTCTGAGAGTCAAGCACTACAATAGGGTGTTTGGTTCCCAGTGAAGGACAAGTGTGACATGTTATTTGTGCAGGCCTCACAGATACTGCCTCGTTTTCCAACCGGTAGCAATAGCGTATATTGACTTAGGATAGTCCTTTGCATAACCAAGGCCTACCACATATAATGATTTGAACTTCTTTCTAAGATTTCACACTCATTGTACCAGAGCGAAGCTTTCATCAGTGACTTTACAAAGGCATGTATGCATTGTAGAAATTTCTAAGGCAGATATTTGGACTACCCCACATGCGTTCCATAAGCATCACTGATGGGATTCATATTTCTGAAAAGGTGCAGGTTGGGTCAATATGATGTTTTGCTTATTCCTTCTTGAGCAACATATAAGGATTTTTATGTATGTATGTATGTATGCGTATATATATATAATATATTTATTACTAACTGTTGTCATGTGGTCCAAGTAGCCATTGTCGTTTTCCTTAAGTTAGCATGAGCCCGTGCCAGACTGTCCTCTTCGTTGCGCATGTTACTAGACAAACGTATTTCTGCTGTATGCCACATTGCAGTTTTCACACAGGATATACTGTTGTTGCGTTCCGCTCTTTCCTGGGATTTAGTTTGAACCCCGCAAATAAGGTCAAACAACAATGCCCCTTGTTATTCCATTCTGTTCCGGCCCTAGCACCTACACAAAACACGCAGATGCAGCTGTTCGGGAACATGTACTTTGGTCATATAGGCATACACGGGTGGGTAACACTTAGTTGGAGACGGATCTTTCCGGAGAACGGAGCATGACAGCACCTGTGATGTGATGTCTATAGACTGAGGGACTGGGTCTGCTGCTAACCACCAAGAGATCTTCTAATATATAATCAGGGGCGGGGGATCTTACTGCCTTATATATTGACAGCATTTTTCATGAATTACGACTACTTGCTATGCTGACAGTATTTGGGTTAGGCATTTTTCAACTTGTTGTGGCTCATATACTGCATACTAGAGGACGTTAGTTAAAATACACATTTAAACTTTTCTTGTGTCTGTCTAATTTTATTGTGGACTGGTACGAGAGTGAGAGTGAAAGGGTGTGTCCTTCAACTGAGATTCCTGAGAGGGTCGGGAGTGCTGTGTTGTGGGGTGTCTAACCATTTGTTCCTCTGTGAGTGTGTAGAAGGGCAAGTGAGACACTATAGCTAGTCAGTCCCCGGGCTCATGGGTACTCAGCTGGTAGGAGGACTCAGTCCCTACCCACTAAGGTTCCATGATCCCAATCATAGTTCTATGACTCCACCCTATCCGTACAGTAGAAGTGATATATTTACTTCACAAAGGATGATTTCAGGTTTATAAACTGTGTATGATCTTCATTATTCCTTTTTTGGTTTACTCATGTAGGAATTGGACAACTTGAAGCGAATGCAGAAGCAGGCAGTGACCAGTCAAGGTGCCACTGAGGTTCGCTTAAATAGGGCGCTTGAGGAAGCAGATCGGTATAAAATGGAACTAAATAAACTGAAACAAAGCAGCAAGGTACGGAGCAAGACACTCTATTGTACTGTGAATGTTATAAGCGGCAAGGAGTAGCAGTTACCTTTCCTTGGCGTAGATATCTTGTAAATAAAGGATGATCCCAGTAACAAATCAATTAATAAGATAGTGGGTGGTTGGTTGGTTGATATGTGTCTCCTAGATTAGTGAGTTATCAAAGGCCCTCCTACTTAGAACTCAGAAACAGCAGTGTTCCTTTTCCAAAAAGTCATTGCAATTACGCTGTCAATATTATTTTTGGGGAGTGCACAGGGGTAACTGGTTTAAAAGATATGAGCCCACTGGATTTGGTTGCACAGTACTGCGTCATCCATGTTGAGGAACATCTTGAAAGTTTTGATGAGAACACTTGGCCACTTTGAGACTCCTCAGTATGTTGTCACTAAATAAGTTGACCAGCTGGACAAAGAAATGGCCAGACACAACTATGGTGCATCCAGTTGCTACTCGTCATTTTTTTGTGGCTTACCATCAGCTTGATTTACCATAAATTTAGTTTTTTCATTTTACATAACTTCATTTTCAGAAATAGATTCGCAGTTGATGTAAGTAATGAGATCTACAAGATCACAATGAATGGAGTATAAAGGAAAACTTCCACCATAATATCCTGAATTCTTGTACGATTTTTCAAAGGCACTATTTGCAAGATCAGGGCAAACTGAAGAATTACGAGTTGTGTGATAACATAAATCCGTCGCAGTTTTCCTCCTAAATAGGTTAAGCTGTGTGAAACCTGCCAACAAGTATAGGGTTTATGCCACACCTGTCTTCCCCCAGGGTAAATGTGTTTGTGTGGTAAATATCCCTACCGGTTCTACACAACTTTTAATCAGGGCCACAGGATGGGAACAAATTTTACAGATTTACGTCCTCATATGTGTAATATTTTATATTAAAATGCTATTTTATCTCCACTCAGGTAAGCAGATTAATTGTTTCAATCATCTCTCCAAAAACTTGAAAACCTACACATGTTTGAATATTTATCCATATCTCATCGATATTTATAATATGTCTTCGATTTGACTTATTTTTCATCGCCTCTGGTGTATTTTCATGTGCGTAAATCAAAATGAAGCTAAGTGGTCCAAGTTTAGATTCGTCAGTTAAATGTTAATAACCTAATATTGTTTATAGCGAGTTTGGTCAAATTAACCCTCTTTAGTGATTGGGTATTTCTGACTGAGCATGTACTGTTGAATAGCCCCAAGGGCTGAGTAAACTGCACTTGTGGGCTTTCACCTGACCAGCATCCCTGGGTGCAATCTAGAGCTGGGGCACCATCACAGTGAAGATTCTCCTATTTACCAAGGCGAGAGAGTACCCTTATTTTTGTGCCATCTGTAATCCAAGAAAAACTGAAACAATTACTCTGTTCCTCAGTGATACGTTCTGTGATCCTGATTGCTGCTTTTCTGTTGTAACAAACAACATTCTTGTTTATTTTTGCACTAAATCCAGCACTGTTTTTTCCATTTAACGCCCATAAGTATGGTAAGGGCCGTCTGTGTTTTAGGAATCTAAATCTGTGCTGGGAAAGACATCAGTGAGCAAACTTAAACCACACATGTTGCATTCGTAAATCATAGGTTGTTGTTGCATTCGTTGGCTGTTGCTCATTTTATGAGAAATAATGTTTTCCTTTCTTGCAGGATACAGCTAATCAAGAACACAAAAAAATAGAGGAATTAAAAATGGAAAACAAAAAGCTCGAGAAACAGAAATCGGAGTTAATGACTGGATTTAAGAAGCAGCTCAAACTAATCGACATTTTAAAGAGACAAAAAGTAGGCTCAAAAATGATAATACACGTTCACCTCCTTTTCTTGTTTTTCTGAACCACATTGAGTGATTTATTCGCTAACTCTGTTACCCAATGTTAAACATTTTGCCTTTCTTTCAGTAATATGAAGCATCTGTATTTTTATATAGACTTAAATCTTGGACACCACATCTAGCTTGAAACTACTTTTAGTGTAAAATAAATACTGAATTAACAATATTATTAGTTATTTCTCTGTCAAATATGCATTCATCTTCTGCTTTAAACGTGTACAAAAAAAATTCTCACTTAAGAGTTTCAGGATCCTACACGTAGGAACCTACACAACGCCCCCCCCCCCCCCCCCCCCCCCCCCGAGGCGGGATGCCTGGCTTTCACCTTGGGGATGCCCTGTAGGGGCTATCTCACAGGGAAAAAGCCAGGACGGATTCCCAAGGCAAGCGCGGAGATACCCCTTCGGGGGTCGATTCTGGCGCTATATAAGAAACATAATAATAACAATAATAATAATAATAATAGGAAGAAGTATCCACTAATTCTGCATCGTAGGATCTCCATTAATAGTCATGAACTTTCAATAATTCCCCGCTGCTTCTGTGGTCCCCAGAACACCTCCTTCAATATATATTAACAGTTCAGGACACAGACACTGAAGAATGTTCATCACTGAAAGTCAAAGTTCAAAACAAGCTTTATTCGGTTAAATGAGACATCACTATAAAAACAGCCTAAAATTATACATATCTTAATATTTCACAGTATACCATAAACACATAAAATACATAAAAACATGCTAGACTAAATAGAAACCCCAAGAAGGGGACCCTGATAGCGATATACATTAAAGTGCTTTGTGCAAAATACCTAATTCATAGCATACTAACAACTCTGACAACTTCATAATACTACAGAATATATAGGTAAGGTGCATTACAGTTTTAGCACTTTAATAATCTGTCTAGAAGAGCTAATATAAAGAATACAATGTGCTCAATGTATATTTTAAAACATAAAAACATAGTGTACAACTATAGATATTGTTTAGAAAAGGTGCTACGTGCAAAGTAGTGCAAGATTATCCGATTCAAAGCTAAACTATGGTTTCATAGCTTCATAGTACATCATGGAGTAAGGATAACATACTTTACCTCTGAAGTTTCATAATTGTAACTGGGAAAGCAGAAAGAATGAGGATACCAGGTACATGGGATATAATCTTTACAGAACCTATTGCACACATATGGGCTCATTTATCTGAATTTACATAATTGTTTTCATATTCAAGGGTCTCGAGATGAGAATTGCTATGTCTTATTTTAATTGACTTATGGCTATAGGTCACATCGTCATTGCAGACCCTAATATTTTCCAGACTACAAACATATTCAATAGCTGTATTATACATAAAAGTCTCTGCTTAAAAAATAATGGTTGTAGGAGACTCTTCCTATCATCTCTATAAAAAAAAACAGAATTAAATAAAATGCAATGTTGTCGGAGCTGATCTTCCATCGCATGGGCACTTTGGGAGATTATGATTCCACTTGCCCATCGTTGGTAAAGCTATTAAAAAATGGACTAATCCCATTCTCAATCTGGTGAGATAAAATCTGTGTTTAGTATTTGTAATGTGTAGTAGATAAAAAGGTATCACGGGCCCAGATGTCCTGTCCAAGGAAGCCTTGGTCATTGATTTCTGATTTGCATTTACATCCCTTAGCCAATTCAGTGATTCCATTAAATTATTCTTCAAGTCTTTGTTCCCATTATTAGGTATTTGAAAGGGATTTTTAAAATCAGTATTTATAGTACATTCATTTAAAAGGTTTTTAATATAAACTAACCATGGTATTTCTTTTCCTTGTTCATGGGCAACGCAATCTTTGATGATATCCTGTGTAAACTTTGTACTTTCTTTTCTCCAGATACCATACCAGACACTTAAACTTATTGTACTCATGAAATCATGAATATAAGAGGCATCTAATTCTTTATGCACACTGAATACCGGGATTAAGATGGGCACAGCTAAGAACCATCGTAAAAAAAAAATTCTTGGGTATTAAGGATTTTACAATTTGCCCCTCCCCATAGTGTTGCCCCATAACAAATCCCAGTAAGGCACTTGCTTTTATAAAGTGTCATTATTTCCCTGATGGGCTTAATGCCCATTTTTTGTGAAAATCAAAAAATTCACTCTGTGATTCTCATTAATTTTACTTCACAATGCTAGATATGGGCTCCCCAGTTCACCTTATCTGTGAATACCAGCTCTAAATATACAAACAATTTTGTTTTTACAATGGGGACACGATTTATATGATGATTCTTGGTTTTAGTTTTTCCTTGTCCACAAACCATCGTAAAGGTCTTTTTTCAGATTAGTTAAGATGTCCTTTTTCTGAATGTATTGTGCAAATTTTCCGATAAGGGTCTGCAGCCCATTCGCAGTTCTTAATAATAAGACCGCGTCATCTGCGTAAAGTAGAGTCAGAAGAGCACGTTCGCCTACTTTGGGGACATCTGCGTTAAACTTTTGCAATTCCTCGTCGACACTATTTATATATATATATATACACACACATTCTGCTTGATTACCTGTTTTATCCTGAGGCTAGCGGTGCATTCCCCGTCTAGCCCAAAACTGACTCTTGCGGTCAGGCGACTGTATATCTGAGAAAGGTAAATAATGATGTAATTGGGAGCACCGATTCGAGTCAAGGTTTACCATAATTTCGCATGATTTACTAGGTCGAAGGCACTAGTTAAATCAATAAAACAAAGGTGTAGCTGGCCCTTTTTTATATTTCTGTATTTACTAATCAATAGGTGTAAATTAATGCATTGTTCAATAATCCCTAATTACCTTCTAAACCCATATTGTGTTTCCATAAGGATTTGGTTTCCTCTACCCATATTTCCAATCTCTCTAGCAGTTTCGTACCAATCAGTTTTGAGGTTGTGTCAAGAAGTGAAATAGGTCGATAACATTTGCCCTTTTTTAAAATTGCCACAATTATGCTTTCAGTCCATTGTGCCCCCTGCAATAATGTTAAACACTTTTTGTAAAAGAGGGGCACACAATTCAATATCATACTTAAAAATGTCTATTGGAACCCCATCAACACCGGGTGCCTTGCCATTTACACTTCTCACTAGAGCCAATATCACTTCATCCAGTGTGATGGGGACCAAATTAGATGATTCAAAAGTTATAAAAGTTTGGTTATTTGATAAATCTATGGTACCATCAGGGCCACTTTTTTTCCTCTAAAATAAGGGTTTCATTTTCTGCATTAAACACCTGGCCAAAATAACGTATCCACTCTTAGGGCTGCATCAGACTCTCAATTTTGGTAGCACAATTTTCTTTAAAAAACGGGTGGTTTATAGTCTTCCAAAATAGGGGTGAACCTTTTGCATTTGCGGCCTGGGAAAGTTTTTCCTAAGCGTTGTACTGGATTTCTCACTTTCTTTTTACTATGAACTGTTTATATAAAAGTCTCTGTTTTTTGATAAGTTCACTATCTCTGGGCCTGATTTTTAAAGCGTTTTTCAATGACTGGTTTGCCTTTGTTCATTGTGAATCAAACCAGCCAACTATTTTCTTTGGTTTTTTTTTACTCTTAGTTTTCAAACCTCTAGAGATTTCAGCAGTAATATTACAGAAGGACCCCATAATCTCATTGTCAGTAAGATCCACCCTATTACAAACTTCTATATCTTATTTACAGTTGTTCGTTAAAACCTCCATAAAATCTTTTGGGTTTACTCCCGACCATTCAATAGATATACCCTTTTCCACCTGAGTAGAAAAAAAGGGGGCTAAACGAGGTCCAGTCTGATAGATATCTATTCTAACTGTTAGGAGAAGGGGATGGTGATCGCTAACACAACTTATTTTCACCTCCATTCTCTCTATTTGCTCTTGGCCATGAGCCAAGATTAGAATGTGGTCAATGATTGAGCCTTGGTCATGTCCTTCGAAAGTCGGTAGTTGGGGTAGCCAGTACGATGTATACTGATCTAGTAATTCTAGATTGTCTTTGGACATTACCTCATTAATGGATTCATTATAGGGATTATGGGAGAAAAGGGAATAGCTATCCCCACAAAGCTTTCCATCTGAAATGCTACATTTCTTGCTATTAAAATCTCCGGCCCAAATCAAAAGATAATCACCCTTTATTTCTTTTAAAAATAAATCAAGCTCCCTCTCGAGTACCAGTATCACTTGATTTCTGTTGTTATCAAAAACATTATTGTAGAAATTAATTACTACAAAACATTGGTAGTCAGAAGAATAAAGCTACAAGAATTGGAAAAAGAGAGAATCAATATAAACTTTCTTCAGAGTCAGTGGACATGTAACTGAAAGTAATTCTGCTAGGCCACCCTTTGCTCTTCCATTCCTTGAAGGTGTTGCTTGGGTGTCCACGGTTGAAAAACCATCAATATGGAAGGGTTCCATGTGCCAAGTCTCTTGCATGCAAACAATTTCACAATCATTCAAAAAACAGTCCATGTCTCATCGTTCAATTTCTTATTTATACCCATGATGTTCCAAGTTACTAAAGTCAATTTTTTAGATTTCAGTTTTTGAGTTGCAGGTAGTATCTCTGGTGGTATCTCATCAGTGGGGCCAGACTCTTGTACCGTATCCTCTTGTAGTCAGTCTACATTGCTACATCTTCTGAGGGGTAAGAATCTTTTAAACAAAGCAAGTGGTTTAGACTTCTCTGATATTGTAAGACCATGTCTGGATTGACTAGAAATTCCTATATCTGGCTTATAGAAGCACCCTAGTGGAACCCCAGTGATGGTTTTATTCTGGTGTTTTAATGATATCTCCCAATTGTTATATAGATCTTCTATCAGGGTCTTAACCATCTCTGGGTGTCGAAATTAGACTACAACACTGTCCCCTTTGCAATTTATTAGTTGTTTCCCTACCCAGGGTACTCTTCTTACCATATTAATGCCTTGAGAACAAGGTATTTACGTCATATTCACAATAATTATTAAACCAGAATACAGCCTTATTTTTTAGTTATTCCCAATCCTCATTTATACCATCATTTAATGCTGGCACATTTTTCAGAATGATCGTATAAAGTGTAGCCTCGGGGGGGTAGATATAAGGGTTTTTGGGGCCTAGTAGGTAATGATTTGTAACCATGTTTGTCCGCTTCTATAATATTTGGTCTTGCGTTTTTTGTCACTTGATTAGCCAATGTCATAAGATGTTACCCAATATTAGTTTCTTTCTTGTCCCTTTGCCCAACAGCATTTTTTCCTTCATCCAGCGTTAGTGGGCCCTGTAGACTGTATGTGGGATCGTTTGTAGTAGTTCAGGAGTTATTAACCATTGCTTTTATGTTATTTGTGACAGGTTGTATATTTCCCTTTTGGCTTTTCTCCTGTACTATCGACTACCTGATTAGCTTAGAAATACTGGCAACTTCAGTCTTAATTTTTAAGATTTCTGATAACAAATGTTTCTCAATCAAATTTCCCATGTAATGTACAAAAAATTAAATCCAAGTTATGGGAATAATAATGACTCTGAGCGGCCCTCGTGCCCCCACTCTGTTTTTGCGGCAATGTCAATTGTTGTATTCGGGAATGTTTAGCGGGTTGTTAAGTTTTGCCCTTCCATTGCTGTTTACCTTCAATTATAGGGGATGTAGCTGGCTCTAAGCCTTCTGCTAATACTGATATCTCCAATAGTGACGTGTATACACAAGGTGCTGCATTATGGACCAACGCTGTAGTATGATTTTGAGGATTGTTTTTTGTAACTGTTTCTACAGTGGTTTTATCCACAAGTGTTTCTTCAACCATATTATTTAGTGCAATCTTTGTTGCTGCTAGGCTCTCCTCAACATTAACAATCTCGCTATTAATTAGATCCATCGCAGTATTTAGGTCCTTTGTTATAGGTGCACTTAGTCTTTCATTCTTATTTTTACTCCCAGATGCAACACCCGCGATCTTATGTTTTCCCATGATTATGTTCACCAGTGACAGAAGGCACACAAGTGTTTGAAATATTATATGTACGATTATATTAAGATTGTTTCAGCCGCTCTTACCGTGAGTCAAGGAGGTTGATAGTGAAGCCTTAGGGACGTGACCCAGGCCGGCCGATAAAGGGCGTAGACGGGCCCGCCCATGACCCGGGCCTCCTTTTGAGCGCCTCCTGGCGCGAGAGTGACTCGTTGGCGCGCTCATGCGCTTGGAGCTATGGGGATTGACGTCTGTCCCCTGATGTCGGTTGCAGGCTGGCGGCACTGGCGGCAAAAACAAACATGGGCTCACTGAAAGTCATTTTCCATAGAGTCTCAGTGTAGTCTGTTAGTGATGTTATATCCTGCTGAATGCTGCAGGTGAATTGTTGGGAAAAGTCTAAATAGCGTTTGAATGATGAACACTTTGTCATGGAAAAAAGGCTGCCTCTGTACAAAACAGCACGAAGATGAAAAGCAGCCTGATAGGCTGCCACTGGTGAGATTAAAAAAGAGGTGTTAGACCTGACATCTTTTGGGGGGATTGCCCAGTCTTTTTACTTCTGACCTCCTGTTTTTGACTGTGTGCAGGGTTTCCTTTTTTCTGGTTTTAGGACTTTAGCATTTTACCACTGCTGACCAGTACTAAAGTGCAAGTGCTCCCTGTGTAAATTGTATTGGTGATTGGTTTATCCATTATTGGCATATTTGATGTAACAGTAATTCCCTTGTAAAGTGCACAAGGTGTACCCAGGGTATGTAAATCAAATGCTAGTAGTGAGCCTCCTGCACTGATTGTGCCACCCACGTGGGTACCCCTGCAAACATGTCTCGGACCTGCCACTGAAGTGTCTGTGTGTGCAGTTTTAAACTGCCAATTCTACCTGGCAAGTGCACCCACTAGCCATGCCCAAACCTTCCATTTTACTACATGTAAGTCACCCCTAAGGTAGGCCAAAGGCAGGCCCATGTGGAGGGTGCTGTGTATTTAAAAGGTAGGACATCTACTGGTGTGTTTTACATGTCCTAATAGTGAAATACTACTAATTTCGTTTTCACTATTGCAAGGACTCTCTCTCCCATATGGTAATATGGGGATTGCCTTTAAATACCTTTTCGGTGCAATTTCTCATTGGGAAATGATATAGATTTAGAGTAGTTTGGAGTCTCTGAAATCACAATTTAAAAGTACATATTTTGGAGAAGTAGATTTTTAAATTGCATGTACGAAAATTCCACTTTTAGAAAGTGGGCATTTTTTTCCTTAACCATTCTGTTCCTCTGCCTGTCTGTAGAAACCACATCTGGGTTCGGCTGACAGTTGGGCTCTTGTGTATTCACTCTAGACAGTCACACAAAGATAGCTGAGGTGTGCCATGCATATCCTGATGGGCCATCACCAGGATGATGGGCCTTTCTGAGCTAGAGTGGTGGGAGGAGTTGTCACTGACTCCAGAGTAAGGTTGTGCCTGTCCTCAAACAAAACAGTCTCCACCCCCCTGTAGTGCATCTGGAGCCAGGTCATAGGAAGGCACAATCTTTTGCACTACAAAGACTTTCCTTTGAAGTTTGCCGACTTCAAAGGCAGACAGGGGTATAAGTATTGGACCACTCACACACTCAAATCAAATTACTTCTGGACTAAAATACATTCTGCTGGTAAGAGCTGGATGCTGTTGCAGGAACTGACACTCTGTCTGTTACTTTGTTGCGATGGCTTGCGGCTTCTGTCCAGGGAGTGAAAGGATTGGGCTTTGCTTTCTATATCCTGCTTCCAAGGTTCTCCAAGGGCTTGTTTGTGCTTATCTCCTGTTAAGAATTGTCAGGGCCATCAAAGACTTCACCTAGCAGTGCCTGGGCTCTTCTGATGAGAGTCCTGACTTGCCAAGTGGTGCCAAGTCCAGTTTCTGGGCCTTTAGGAGTAGAACCTAGTGAATTGAAGGATAAAATCCAGACATTGACTCTGTCTGTTTTTGTCGGAGCGTGGTTCTTGATCAATGCATCAACCAAGGTTTTCACCACAGGCCCCAACTTTCCATCGCAGCACGTCAGAAGTACCGCTGTAGCATGAGTTTCGAGCACTGCATCAGCAAAGCCAGTGTTGCACCGGTCTAACTCCCAATGAAGGGCCTGCTTTGCGGCTGTAGAATTGACGCAGCGCATCTGGATTTTCTACACATCGTCCCTTGGTAACTATTTCTTCATCGACGTTGCCCAGCAGTAAGGAACCAAGGCTGTGTATCCAGAGATCGACTCATAACCTTTCCTTCCAGTAAGGAATCAACGCATCACCATCCCTTCCAGTAAGGAATCAACACATCACTTCCCCTGACAGTAAGGATCCGACGCATCACCTTCCCTGCGTAGCAGTAAGGAACCGACGCATCACCTCCCCTGGCAGTAGGAACTGGCGCATCACCTCCTCTGCTTAGCAGTAACGAACCAACGCATCACCTCCCCTGGCTGTAAGGAACTGATGCATCACTTTGCTTTTCCGGCACCTCACCTCCCCTGTGCCTCACATTGTTTTTGAGTTTTGATGCATCCAAGGTACATTGTGCTAAAAGAAACTCATTCATTAATTTCTAGTTATTGAACTTTTTCAACCTTTGAAAAGTGATATATTTACTTGTGAATGTTAGATTTTTGTTGTTTTGGTCCTGTTTTATTCAGATAAATATTGGCTATTTGTCCGAACTGGTGTGGACTCATTTTGTTGTGTTGTCACTGTTAGTGTGTATATATGTACAAATGCTTCACTCATTGCCTCTGAGATGAGCCTGACTGCTCATGCTAAGCTACCAAAGGAGTGAGCAGGGGTTATCTTAGCTGTGTGACTCCCTTAAACTGACTGAAGTGAGGGTTCATACTTGAACAGGGTGCAAACAACTGCCTACTAGTGACCCCATTTCTAACAAGAGGCCTGCACCTTTAAGCACCTCAGAAGCCACCTTTTCTACAGTGCAGAGTGGTGGCAGTTTGCCTGTGAGTGTAAGTTCTTTTTTCCTGCTCCATCAGGCAGGATCTCTGAACACCTTGGGTGTCTTTTCACCTACAAATCTTTTTCCTTCAGATATGCAGCACTTGTAAAAGCATTGCTCTCAACAACTTGACATCTCCACTGTTTAGTACATTCATATTTTCAGATTTTTCTGACAGCATTTTTAGTCGGAATGCCTTCTCTTTTTTACCAAATGCCCATCATGTGGTATAAAGAAGGCAAGCTCTAATGCTCATAAAGATTGTGTGGTGTGCCTTTCATCTGCACACCTCACTAAAGAATGTGACATGTGTAGTAAAATGTGAAAGAGGACACTTAAAGACAGAAAGGGCATCAGACTGCTTGGATAGATGCTGGATATGAAGGCAGAACAAGAAAGGAAGAAAATGAAGAGAATGGAAAGATCCTCCTGCCATCATTCTGTAAAAAAAGCATAAAAAATCAGAGATGGACTCCAACAGAGGGAGATCTAAGAGCAGGAAATCTCCTGCACAACATCAGCATCAACGCCATTCTCATCGACATCAAGAACATAGATGTCGCTGTCGAGAGTTTTGGCTCGGTCTTGTTTGCCATAGACGCTGAAGACTAGGATTATGCTGCCATCTTACTCAAGCTCAGTGCCAAACCCACAGTTCAACGTCAAGATCCTGTCCTTTGGTGTCAAAGTCTCGTCACTCATTGACAAAATCTCATTCGACATCAAAGAGACATTCTATACAAAAGACACCGGTTGCCACGAAGAGAATTCCACAACGTTGATTTCCCCTCCCTCAACCATACCTCAAGTTAATATATCCTCTTCTTCACAATGGTCAGGGTCTCCTTCACAGTCCTCTCTTTCTCATTAGTCTGAGGCAAGGTTACCTCAAACAGATACTGGGCTTCCACCTATATGAACTATATTCTCAGTGTGCAATCCTTTACAGGATCAATTACTGTGCAAAACGTTTCTAGGGCCATGTCTGTTCATTAGAAAATGGAAATCTCTATCTCCAAGTAGATCTTCCCCCCTCATGCTCAAGATCAGGATCACCTGATTCCATCTCAAATCAGTTATATGCTCTAACTTCACCTCTGTCTCAGACTAGGGTATCTCCAGTGGACAATATCCTTACCTTTCAGGATGCCCTAGTAAGAGGTGCATCTAAGCTACATATTACTGTGGATACACCTCGACCAACCGTGTCCGTGGTCTTGGGAACTTTTCAACTGAAGTTTATACCAAGACCTCTTCTTCCTGGTCTTATGGACATTGTTGAGGAAAAGTTCTTAACTCCAGTCACAGTTAAATTGGCTACACCAAGACTCCTAAAGAAGTACAGGCCTCCACAACAAGATCCTGATTTTCTAAATTGTGATCTGAAACCGGATTCTATAATCACAACGGCGGTAAGACGAAGGCATGCTTTATTCCGGAATCCACAGCACCTCCAGTTAGGGAGAGCAAACGGATAGATTCCATCAAAAAGTGTGTGACACAGCTTTCACCCATTTAAGAATCGCTAACATGGCTGAATTGTTAGGCAGATATCAACGCAAACTAAGGGATGGAATGGAAGCCTTCAGTTTTTTGTAATTTTGTTTTGTAAACCGATTTTGATTGCATTTTCCATTAACCATTACAATCAAACAATATTAAGTTACTTTTCATGATTTAACATTTCCCCGCCATTGTGGAGAGTATGCTCCCCTTTAATTCTTTCACCTGGTTCAGGTGCTCAACTGTCAATGTTATAAACCCAATTCTGGAACATTTATTATTAACATATTAAAATTGCATGTGGTATTGCACGCTGTAAATCAGACGTTGCAGACCTATCATCCTAACCGTATCCCAACTGTACCCCCCCCCCCACCCTGCCCACCCACCTGGGCGTGTCTATGTAGTCTGTGACATGCCCAGTCGACTGCTGGGTCACCTATTGTCATCCTCAGGGCCGCTAACATATGCTCAAGGGTCGTACCCCCGGTCAGGGGGTATAGCTAATACGGGGTCACTTATCTTGGTAGGCCCAACCCAGTGAGGTCAGTCAGCCACATCTTGGCCTCCTTCCTCTAGATCACTTCCAACCGCAGCATTTGGATTTGTAAGTCATTAAAGCAAAACTGTCCACGCTCCAGCTACTTCCAGCGATTTCTCACTTCCTGTTCTTTTAGCTGTTCTTATTCTGACAATGGTTTCACATTCAGCCCATTTAATGAACTCCTTATTCCACCTAGCAAAACTAGGACCAATCTCGATTTCCAGTGACGGGTAATGCCTCTTAGCTAAAACTAACTCAAGGTCTTGGAACTTACTCGTTACCTTGCTTTTAGCAGTGTGGGGAAACCAGTGCAAAAGGCTGTATTCCGGAGAATGCCCTATTTTTTTCTCAGTCACTTCCGCCAGTAATAAGATTACCAGAATTCCCCTATTTTCAGCCAGCTCCAGAACATATGCAAAAAATCAGAGCCTATTGTATGACATCATGGGCAGGCTGCGGTTTGCATATTGAAATATTTATTGAGCTTGTCGGGGTAAGGTAAGCTCTATGTAGTACATAAAAGTTGATCAATTGGAATCTGCATTTCTGGTACTCTTCCACGCCCTCTCCACCAGTATCTCTGATTCTTTATCTGCTATAGGCTTGCCCAGGTCTGCTTCCCATGCTCTATGGATTTCGGTCTGGGAAGGTAGTGCTGTGTAGGTAAGTCGCCTGTACAGACATGTGACTACTTTAAAAGTAGAATTTAATCAAAAAGAGACTAGCTAAGTTTAGGGAGGGTTTTTTTTTTTAAACAAGATTTTATTTTAAAATGTTAGTGACTCAGTCTTGTTTTGTCAAGGGGTTGTGGCACCTGGTAGGTGTGCTCATGAAGCCCTCACCCACCAACCTAGTTGGTGGCATGCGTCATCATCGGGCCCACCCAGTGACACCTAACGTGTCCCGGGTGTGCTACGACGCCTGGTTACAGCGGAGCAGGTATGTCGCTGTGTGTGCGGTGAAGGGTGTTTTGAGTGTGAATTAAAATGGCTTGGCGGGGGTCCCAGTACCCGAAGGTAGAACAAACTTTATTGCCTGGGCCTCCGTCAGCGGTTAAAAATAAGGCTGGTGGACGTTAGAGGCGAGTTACGACCTCCCACGTCCTCGGTGGGTCAACATGTTTCAGCCAGTGCCTTATGAATATGCTGGCTTTCTTCAGGACAGTTAAAAGGTGTGTGTAATTAAAACTAGTGGACGTGTGATACAGACTATGTGTCTACACGCCCTAAAGTGTATCTATGTGTGAGAGGGGGGATTCCCTTCTCAAGACCACCTGTACATATAACAAGTAGGACAGGGACAAAACATACAAGGAAAGAAAGAGTCACTTGAAAGGTATGCATAAATACTCATGACAGCCGGCTTAGTAGCGTGGGGGGTGCGGGCTATAAGCGGCTAAGGTGTAATGGTACTGGTGATACCATTATGGTGAGAATCGCACTAGAACATCGTAGGTGGGGTGGTTAAAACAGCGGTATTCACAACAGTAGTGAAATAAGTGGTAAAAAGATAAAGAAAGCGCAAGGAATTTCTTACGCTAGTTTTAAGGATTGTTTCTTCAAGGTTATTGAAGTGGCAAAGTGGTTGGTCCTATATGGAAGAAAAAGGTATGTCCACTGAGGTTAGGAGACCTGTAGGGAGAAAAGAGTGGTAGCGCTTACCTATGGTAGAGGTGGTTGTTCGTCATACTCACAGGATTTCTGGCCAGAGCCTGCTGTGGACCTGTAGTGCCTCCTTCGCAGAACCGGTGAGTAGTGGCCAGTGCTGCTGGGTTTTATACTGTGGTTGGTTGGCTATTAGTGCGCACCTGTGTGGCAATAGAAATGGTAGATAGACTCGGGCTGCCGAGTCATGATATTGCTCAGGTGAGTGGGAAGAGTTAAGCGCATGCTCGCAGGAGTTGAATGCTTGGGGCTTGCCGAAAATCATTGGACATTAGTGGAAAGGTAGTGACGATTTCCTTCAGAATACAAGGGGGTTAACATTCGGTGGGAGACCCAGATTTGACTTTAGAAAGAAGATTCCTGAAAGTGTGCTCACATATAGCAGGAAAGTATGAGAAAGTGCTAAGATTAGAATTGGGATGAGGACTAAGGTCCAGGGTTTGACAAACCGGATTTGATTTTGTGAATTTTATCAATAAAAAAGAGATTCAGTGCATTGCAGAAGGTTTGTGAGGGGGGAGGTTTAAACAAAACTCTGTTGGGATTAGAGAGCTCATTCACATTGTGAAAGACCTCCGTTGTGCGATTAGTTGCTGACAAAATTCTGGATGAGAAGTGCGCCTCTTTAGCCTTTAAAATAGATTTTTTATAAGCTTTCAAAAAATCGAAATAGGCTTGCTGCGCCACTTTCATTCCAATTGCCTTAAGGCGAGTTTTTTATGTTTCAGCTTGTTAGAAAACCATTTCTGGGCATCATGGCAGCGAGGAGTGTAAACTTTCCTAAGAGGAATAAACCTGTCACTGGTGGTCAGTAACTAACTGGTCAACTGAGTATCAGCCAGGTTGATTGAGGAGTTGCATGAGGGGAGCGAACTGGCAAGGGAAGCAAGGAATGAAGTTTTCTCAATTTTATTCCAGTTCCTGCGAGTGCGCCCAGCCAAGCTAGGATGGCTATTCACAAGATTAATTTGAACATTAAATTTGATAATGTAATGGTCGGACCAGGTACAAGGTACAACTAAAATGGGAGACATAGCAAGATTAAGAGTCCAGACCTGATCAAGAATGTGTCCCTTTATATGCTTGGCCATGGATACCTGTTGAGTTAGATTCAGTCCGGAAAGGAGCTTGGTCAGTTATGCTGATTGTGGGCCACCAAGAATATCATTGGCCCAGTAGTTAAAATCACCAATCAGCAGAACCTTTCCATAATCAGTTACCAAATGACCTAAGTGTTCACCCAAGGTGTGAGGAAAGAAAGGCATCCTTTGCGGAGGTCTGTAGAGAAGGATACAAACCAAAGGAGCAACATCTGATTTAAATTCAAATTTGATCACCAGGTTATCCACCAAGGGTACGTCTAGTGAGGTTAGAACCGTATAATTGCAATCAAGTTGCGTAATGATCGCTACCCCTCCGCCGGTTTTCTCCTGGGGGCGGTTAGCCTGAGTAATGTGATAGTCGGAGGGTCATGCCGCAAGAATATCAGGAGATGATTCCTGAAATAGGCAGGTATCACTAAGCAGAAGGAGATCAGGCTGTTCAACTTTCAGCAGTAGAAAGATATCCATTTGATGTCTGACCAGCAAACGGGTATTCAGACATGTAACAGAGAGCTCCCGTTCGCTGTGGGCATGGCCGTGTTGAAGCTCGGTTGGGCCTTTAGTCTGGGCACCATTAAAGTCCGGGAAAGAGGTTCTAGGGGCCAGGATCCCTTGTTCCATATGCTATAGTAAGTAAGGGGATTAGGCTTAGTAGAGGCTGCGTGAAGTGCCAGCAGCTCACTACTAGTGTAGCTAATTGTTTTGAGCATGGTGGCGGGCCCAGGGTCCCGAAAGGGCGCGAACGGGCGCAGGTGGGCTTGCTTTGGCGCACCTGCTGCATGCGTCCGCTGCGCAACCGCGCTGCGACAGGCTTGAAGTAGCCGTTATCAATAACGCCAAATATTGCTTTCGCTTTATGCGGATGATATCACTCTTTATGAACAGTGGCTGACCGATCATGTGCCTGTAGATGGCGCAATATGCATAAACCCCCAGCCGCGGGACAAGACACCAACTACGGTCACCTGCACGATCTCAGCCTGGAACCGCATCTCGACTCTATTGCAGTGTCCCATGCGTTACTCACCACTGCTCACCCTATAATATCCTCCTCGCATGCAATTTCTCCAGGAGGTGGGAAATCAGAAGCTCTTAGAACGGACCCACATCAAACCATGGAGTGACCTTTATCGCAACAGGCAATTTCAGACACTAGGTCAAATATTCCCTGAATCCCAGCTGTCTCCCCGAACGTATTCCTCTACGTAAGGCTCCGCCAGGGTATGCGGCCCATTACGCCGGAATTCCCCCAAGAGCCTCCCACATTGGCCCCTCTGCAACTGATGTGCCTATTCCCCAGGCCATATGGTATTCCACACTATATCACACCATGTACATGCTGCAGGATGTACCCCCTTGTCCCACTCGCGCGCACAGGGACTCAGAGCTTGGACAAAAGCTTACAGACTAACACTGGACGCACTGCTGTCTGCAAACAGAACAAATCTCAGCAAGCAGCAGATTGCGCAATACGCATTTAAAATGTTTGCGCCTTCTATACTACACTCCAGTCAAAATGCATAATTACAAACTGAAAGACACAGACCGCTGTGATAGATGCAGCACTCCGGGGACGCATTTTCTTTACTTGGCCTTGAAGTGTCGGGGGTGCAAGCCTATTGGGATCAGGTTTTTAATGCCCTAGACCAGATGACAATGCTATCATTAGAACGCACTCCATTGGTCGCCTTACTGGGATGCACTGCACTCATTGCTAAGCCGTATCACCGGTACACTGCCACTGCCATGTTAATGGCTAAATGCCGAGTTGCCTGTAGATGGGGCAGGTGACGAGTGCTGTAGTTCAAGGATAGGCTCACTGACTTAATTTACTGCCAGGAACAATTGACTAACTATGCTGAATTTCTCCCCCTGGCTTCATGACCAAGGGACATTTGGGACCCTCTCAGAACTTACCTCCTCGCACACCCAAAAGCCACCCCTTATTCTACCACAGAGATACTAGAGTTATAGAGATATTACAGCGCAATATTTACGTGCACCACACTCCATGCATTCTACACCACCATTTCATCTTCCCTTCGCCCCTCCCCTCTGGCAATCCGAGAAACGTGACTCATAGGCCTTGCTCTGGTGATCATGGTGCCGCTGTTCTGACAAGTAACACAGCCAACCCTCATGACACATGTGTAACTGTAAACGATGTCACAATAAATTAATGTTGTATGCCTTGTTGTACTATCTTATGAGCGAGGAAGGAAAGCTGCAAAGACATTATGGACTCTGAGCATATCTTATTACGCCATGAACTGATTGAGAGAGGAAAGAACAACATCTGTATAATGGCTAGAATGTGTGAGTTTCTGCATGACAAATGCTGTAATTGTTTTCTCTCATGTTAAGGAAAAACCCCAATAAAAACAATTTTAAAAAAAGTCCAAGAGCAGAAAAAAACCTTTATTCCAGTCAAGCGACGACTCGTAGACTTGAATCTGAAGTACAGTCTCATGTTCCCAGCGAAGCTACGGGAGGAGAGTGAGGGCCGGGTCTTGGTTTTTAGGTTTTAGGTTTAGCCATGCGCCAAAAAACCTTATGATTTGTGTGTGTGGGTCGGGTATACGCCCCCTCCTCCCATTGGCTAGCTCCATAAATGGAGGCTAGCCATTGGGAGAGGGCTCTGTCCGTCAATCTCGGACCAGATTCGGGGGCGTTCCCGAGAATTTTTGGCTCTTGGCGACGTCACGCTACGTCAGCCGAAAGCCGGGAACGCCCCTGAATCTGGTCCGGCATTGCCGGCACCTGCCTTCCTGCTCGGGACGATTGTACAAAAGTTGCTCGATAGCCCCTCCCTCCCGCTCCGTGGCAGCCCGTCTCCCTCCCTCTCCTCAAGCCGGCCAGCCGAAGGAAGCAGCCGTCCGCCTCCAGCCAGGGCTTCATGGCTATGCATTTTACTCTTTTAGACTGTAAGTGCCTTTTGGGGTTTCGCTTCTAGCTAAGTATCCTCATTGCGTATTGCTTGATGACTGTGTGTGTATGACCCTATAGACTTAGAGTCACATATTCTAGTGAGGCAGGATCCTATTGTGATTGGATAGTGAGCACAACCAAGAGAACCATTTATTTCTATTTGCAAGAGAAGCTCTGTTCACATGCGAGTACACAGAGCAACTCTAACAAATATCTGTTAATACCCAATCAAGAAAAGAAACTCTAACAAATGTCTGCTAATACCCCATCAGGAAGCCCTAGTACCATGCCCCCACCTTGCAAATTGACACATGAGAACTCTTGGAAAGTTTTATTTTTTATACATTTTATAGGTTTCTGGATCCTGCGAATATACAAGTATGATTTACGTAAGCTAAACATGTTGAATTACCCTTGGAATGCTGAACAGTGTGTGTTTGTGCACCTCACTTGGCACACTAAATATGTTTGACCTATGTGAGAAGCATCCCTGGCAAAAAAAGGCAGCCCTATCATATCTGTAGAGCACCAGTGGCTGACTGAGACACTGTACTAGCACATTTCAGAAGCATTACATTTGCATTAAGCAGCAGCCCTGCTACATTGAACAATGCTCATGTGAGCAGCCTCCCCCAAATAGACTATTCATAAATTCACACTATTTATACCAACAAACTGTATTTAACAAAATAATGTCAATAAATAATAACACATATCCCAACAAATCAAGTATACTGTATTAATCGTGATGTCATTGATAATGTCAAAGTTAAGGTTTTATATAATGCCAACATGTGGTGCAATTGATATTTGCATATGTCACATCATATTTGAGGCCATGAGGAGTCCATTTTAGGGGTGAGGTATAGTTTCTCATGGCAGAGACGCAAGTTATGCTTTCTTCAGTGGATCATAGCTTACAAATTTTAGAGCCGTTTCGGTTTTGATTTGGAGCTATGACTTAAACAGTAATTTTTTGTGAATTTCTTAGTAGTTTGTTTTTTAAGTGAATGCTAAGGTGTTTTAAAGGAATGTTACGGGAGAGAATGTAGTCTAACGACTAGGGCTGTTGACCTTAAATCTGGGAAACCGGTTTCGAATCTAAGCAACAACGCTCAACATCCTGTGATTCTGGGCAAATCACATAATCTTCCCGTGCCAAACCAAAAAAAAAGGTATGTGTTCTTGTGTAACACAACTGGTGCTCTAGTAAAGCGCTTTGATACCTGATGCCTTCCGGTCAAGTTTGCACTATATATTACTCTGGGAAGAAAAAAACTGAGCGCCACTGCATGGTCATTTAGCCTGTTGATGAACAGTGGGGTTAGGCCTGCAGCTAAGCACTGCACCAAACTGCTCCTAAATCCAGACCTTGCAGCCCTCAGCCTATGAATGTGCATAGTGGGTGTTGTATGTGGTTGCTTGTCGAGTCGAGTAATGTCCTGTTACATGAATAGGGTAGCAAAAATATTTACAACTATAATAATGTCAAGGGTAACTATATATTTGTAAGTATAGATTTACTATTCTTAACTCCTCATCTGTGTACCTTAAGGATATATAGATATATATTGGCTGTTGCCACTGTGTGTTACAGTTAGGACCTATAGGAAGAGCATTTTTTGGTTTGCTAATAACATTCTTACCAAAAAAAGGTCCTCCACCTCAGCTCCTGCCTTGAAAGCTTCTGAGTGATCCGTTAAGTGTGGCCAGAAAAAAACGAAATAAATTTAAAAGGGGGAGGGGGATCCCTGAAAGCAACATCCCTATCCAATATCCATAGGGATTTTTGAACAGCACTACAGCCCAAATGGTGGAACAGAATTACACCACGTTTGGCAGAAAGCTGGATCTTTACTCACAACGTGTGCATTTTGCGATTTGATTTAAATCTTTTCAGAAGCTATTTAGAAATTAAGGCTCAAAATGTATAGATCCCGGTCCGTACATTAACGAAATTGCTATGGTATTCTTGGAGAAATATATGCAGGATTTCTTAACCCATCCCATCACACTGGAATTGATTGCTGAGGCAATTGACTCCCTAAAGGGGTCCTCGGCGCCTGGCCTGGATGGCTTCATGGCCGATTTCTACCAGGAGTTTAAGGAGGAACTGGTGCCTGTACTTGTAGAGATATATGCCGAGGCCCTGGAGTCTGGTATTCTTCTTCCAACACTCCGTGAGGCGGTCATAGTTTTGCTGCCCAAACCAGGACGCGACCCCACGGTTTGCAGTTCTTACCGCCCGCTGTCACATCTAAACCTGGACTATAAGATCCTGGCCAAAGTACTAGCGATGAGGCTTGCGCTACTGGTAAACTCCATTATCTCGCCGGTGCAATCTGGCTTTGTCCCTCAGAGGTCGACATCCCTGAACCTTCGCACGTTTTTTCCGGTCCTACACAGGATAGATCCCGCCACCCCGGCTGCTGCGGTCTTCCTAGACACCGAAAAAGCTTTTGACACTCTGGAGTGGCCCTTTTTCTTGGACGTGATGCGCAGGATGGGCATGCCTGCTATGTTTGTTGCTACTGTGGAGTTGCTATACACTGCACCCACGGCCCGCATTCGCCTTAACGGCACCATCATCGACAGGTTCACTCTTTCCAGGGGTACGCGACAGGGGTGCCCCTTATCCCCCTTACTTTTTATTTTGGCAATGGACCCCTTAGTTCGTCACTTCCAGGAGAAACATCTCCACAGAGGGCTACAGTTTCGCACTGGGCCTCTCTTGGTCTCACTCTACGCGGACGACATGGTTTTGTACGTCCGCACTCCGGAGACCAATCTACAACCCCTGCTGTCTGAAATCACGCGCTTTGGCGAGCACTCAGGCCTTAAGGTAAATTGGCACAAATCACAACTGTTCCCAATCACCCCCGCCACTGTGCGATGGCCTTGCTCCCTCCCGTTGGAGTGGTGTGAGGACTCTGTTAAATACCTTGGGATACATGTCCACCTCGACACCGTATCCATTATTCGCCTGAACTATGGCTACGCTCTTGACTTTCTGGAGGATAAGACCGACAGATGGCTTCGCCTCCCTTTGTCAATGGCCGGGCGCATTGCCATTGTTAAGATGGTGGTTCTGCCACGGTTTTTATACCTCTTCAACAACATCCCGATCCCTCTCACCGAAGTTTTTTTCACTCAATTGCGCACTGCCCTGTTGAGATTGGTGTGGGGGGGAAACGACCTCGCCTAGCCTGGCGCACGCTGACTCTACCTTACGAGAGGGGCGGCTTTGGGGTCCCAGATTTCTACCTCTACCACCTGGTCGCTCAGTGCTCGTATGCCCACCCTTGGTACCATCCAGATGCCAGGATCCAACATTTGAAACCAGCAGCCGACGCGGCGCTCCCGGTGTCTTTGGACGACGTTCTCCCCAAAGGCCTCCCCCGCGAACCACATGACATACTCCCCCTCACCATGACAACTTGGGCTTGGGACAAACTTAGGCGCTTGCTACACATTGACACTTTGTACTCTTCTGCCCTTCCGCTGCCCAACTCCCACTGGCTCCCTATAACGGGCGAAACAGTGATTTGCCGGTCACTCTCGAAATTCCACTTGAGTACGATCGGTGATCTGTTCCCCAACGGCCATGCTATCACTATAACCGAAGACCCCCGCTTCACAGAGCGCACTTTTATGGATACCTTTGTGCTCGCGAGACTACGAGCGCTGATGCGTGCTACATTTCCCACCTTCCCATTACCACCCGACGATACTCCGGCACTCACATTCATCATACAAAATACATCGGGGGCTCACGTTGTGTCCAAGCTCTACAAGCTGTGCTTGTCCTCACTCCCTTCATCTGATGAGGCGGTTCGCGCCGCGTGGGAGCGGGATCTAGGCACACAGATCTCTGACGACCAGTGGGTGGCGTGTTGTGCCATGACAAGGGAGGTCTCCATGAATAGCAGACACAAACTCATACACTTCAAATTCCTTCGAAGGCTATACCATACACCAGCGTTGGCCCACAGAATTGACCCCGCCAGACCCCACACCTGCCCCAAATGTAACGCCCCTCAGGCCGACTTTGCTCATCTTTCCTGGACTTGCCCGAAGCTGCACTCCTACTGGGTTGAGGTACATGACACACTAGATGATATATTGGGCCTGTCTCTGTCTGTAATACCGGAGATTGCTCTGCTGGGTTACGTGTCCAATTTTCCCCGCAAAATCCGCAAGTTAACATCCATTTGCTTCGTGCTGGCCAAGAGAGAAATTGCGCTGCACTGGTGCTCACGGCGTACTCCCACCGTCAATGCATGGCTTAGGAGTGTGGCATACTGCAATGTCAACAGTGTGGAATATTCTGACCAACTCCCGGCCTCTTCCCGCCCTACAGACATCTGGGGTCCATACCGCCAATACATTGCAGGAAAGGCATTGGAGGCGCCCTCTCAGTCCCTACATCCTAATACACCGACCGGGGTGGGTTAGAACGTGGGACACCCCTTCCTTACTCTCATTCTGGCGATGCTTCTAATGTGGCGTGCTGCCGCCCCTTAGGTGTTGGGGCGGGGTCTTGGTGGGTTGGGGTCCCACCGCCGATCTCGGCGCTGGGGACACCCTGCCTGTGGTTGAAGAATTTAGCACATTGTGCGGTTCATTTCTTGGACCTTCATGTCAACGCCAGCCTGTGTGGGCTTCTGCTCTTCGTTCAGCTCCTAGTAGGGTGGAAGGGTTCATTGTTTGATTTTACTGTGATGTGGTTGTTGTCACCGGTACCACTTGACATCATGCAACCTGATTTGCTGTGTTGGTCTTGCAATCTAGTAATTATGATTTCTGTTTTTTTTATCTTTCCTTTACTTTTCGTGCTATTAGCTATGTTTACTTTGTACGTACGTTGCCTTATCAGAAAATGGTTCTACTGTATCATTCACAATGGTCTATTGTGCAACCCTACTGTTCGCCTAGTTGTATTGCTCGATATGCTGACTATACTACTTGATTTCCATATGTGCATGACATGTGTCAGTTTTTTTCTACTGTAGATTGCCTCAACAGCCTTAATAAAGTGTTTAAAAAAAAAAAAGGCTCAAAATGTATGTATATATGTACGGTTAGCTTGCGGGACTCTCGCAGTAGTCCCACGAGAATGCAACTTTAAATAATAGAGCAGTCTGATTGGCCAAGAGTGCCACTCTTCCTGCCGGCCATCTCGTTCCCACTGGAGCGAGAAGCTTCTGCGAGTTCTGCAGGTGCTCGCACACTGATTGCCTGGCTGCAGCAGGCGGAGAAACGTTGGGAGTCACGATTTAAAATTAATAAAAATAATTGGTAGGAGGGCAACTCGGCAGAGGGAGGTGCGGGGGGGTCCAGAGGGACCCTCTATGGGGCCAACTGTAACAAGCATTGGCATAGCCAATAGGTCTTGCCTTTGGGGCTTTATAAGTGTTTAGATAGAGCTATTGGTTTTGCCAATGTTTGTTAGCTAAGTTGGCTTGTTCAAACCTCACAGAATATAGCATGCCTCGCAGAGCATTCCCATATCAACCAGATAATACGTTATACAATAACAGGCAATACACCTATTGTGCGTAGCATAACTTAGTTGGTAACTAATAACGAAAGACATCGGAAGGCTTTGGAGGATAATGAGTATATTATACCATCGTTTTGGATTGTGACAAAGTTCTATAATTTTGTAACATCCTGATTAATTTTCACATGCAGACATATAGAAAAAGGCAGCCAACAATAAACGGTGCTCACATTAAACTCCCTAAAATATTGGAAACAGCGAGAACCTGACAGGTGACCTCTTTATATGGAACAAGTTGAGAAAAAGCCAAGAAACAAACACTCTGCCAGGTATTTTTTCGATTGCTAGATTTTCTTCTGCTTCCAGGTATGTGCGAAGGGGTGTCTTTAATAATTGCGGGGCCTGTTCGTGGAAAAAAGTCAGAAGGGAAACGACGCGCTACCTGCCGACAAAGGATTTTAAGAATCGAGATTCCTCTCCTTTAGAGTATACTGTAGCCGACATGAGTAAAAGAAGGAATGGGCTTAAATAATTTAAGAGTTTGTGAATAGTGCTAATGAAATGTCTTGGAGGCTGTACGGCGATTGGTTAGGAAAAAAAACATGATGGCCTGCACGGCAAATGCGAGTCGCACGCCTCCGGAGACCCGCCCAACTGCTTAGGTCATGATCGCTTAGAAAGAAATTAGGTACTGTGTACGGAATCTATACCTGTGGTGACAAACGGATGGGGTCCCGCAAGTGCAGCCACACACACTGGAGGAAATCGTGAGGTGTTGCCTGGCATAAGTGGTTGGAGGAGAGCAGGACCCAATGAAATGGTGGGTAGATTAGTTAAAAATACATGCTTTACAAAGGTCCTGTGCATGTATGAATAAACAAAGTGGAATCCACTCAAAGTGATAGTGATCCCTAAAGTGATGGGGAAACACACACTTCACTTTTTTCACCTCACCTCACTCACACCTTGGTTATATACACACACCCCCACACATAGTTCACTTCTAAGTGCTCCTGCGTATCCGCGAGTCGTAGCACGCCGCATCCCGTAGAGGGGTGCGAAGGCCCCGATGATGAAGCATGACACCAAGGGGCCTGTTGGTGTGTGAGGGGCATTTAAACAACACTGTGTGTTTCCCCATCACTTTAGGGATCACTATCACTTTGAGTGGATTCCACTTTGTTTATTCATACATTTAGGGAGACTGAATCCACTGACTCTCTCTCTCCCCTCTCTTGTTAAAATTCCTGTGCATGTATGTGCACAATCACACCAATCATCTACACGGCACGTACTACAAAAGAGAAAGGGAAAAAGTGAGGAAGAGAGAGCGCGAGAGAGGGGGAGAAAGAGAGAGAGCGAGAGAGAGAAAGCGAGAGGAGAGAGAAAGCCCGGCAGTGGTGCGTGCGTGGAGAGAGAGAGCCCGGGAGTTCTGCCTGCGTGCGCGCGCAGTCTGATCTTTTTGGAAGCACATACTCCTGCTTGTGGTACGATCCTGCTCGCTCCCGCAAGGTGGACGCCACCACAAGCACGAGTATGTGCTTCCAAAAAGAGCAGAACGACACCTAAAGGTCCCCCTATGCAGCGTAAGACCTAAAAACAAATTGGGTAGTTGTGATCTTATTGAACGTTCAGTAGACCCCCTGTCCTGCTATTGCAAGAGTCCTAGGAGAGCCCAGGGGCCGTGCTCGCTCCCTCAATAGTCCTGATGGATCAGAAAACCATTTAAACAAAAAGAGAAGTGCGTGAGTGTCTCTAGTGTGTTGGACGCGTATGGGCCGTTGGGCCTACAGCTAGTGCGCGTTGTGAACAGCAAGGCCATGTGTGGCTGTGGTTGCATAGTTACGTATTGCAATAAAATATTACGTTTCTTTAAAAAATCATACAAATTCTCTGGAAACAAAACAAAGGTTAAAGTGAGTTATAGTTATGTGAAAATGTTAGTTTAAGCATATCATTTTAAACTAATAACTAACTCTATAATGCACGAGCTGTATTTATTTCAAGTAACTGTTACTTGCATCCTTGCCATGCACTACCTATGACATCACTTATGCTATATGAAATGAGATCATTGATGACACACACTGCATGATGGTTGCACAAATTATAGTTACATGAAATAACTAAGTGGTGAATTTCCAAGTTTTTTTGTGTGTGTTTTTTTTAGTTTAAACTGCCATTTCACCTATGTTATTTTAACCTTTGTTTTACTTATAAACACTTATCTTGCCTATATGATATAATTCGTAGCACAGTATTTAACATTTGATATTCTAGTATCATACCCGGGTGACAGTGGTTTATGGAGTGACTGCATTTTATTTTTACCAAGCAAACTCCATTGCCTCCAAGCCTTTTCCTATAGAGACCAAAGAACTTCATTAGTGTCAGTAGATTGCACGCCTATTTGTAGTACGTCCAAGTGAAAATTGATGACCTCATCTGTAACCTAGGTTGTTTCTTTTTTTTTTTGCAGATGCACATAGAAGCTGCCAAGTTGCTTTCTTTTACTGAAGAAGAATTTATGAAGGCTCTGGAATGGGGAAATTCCTAAAACGCAATGAAACAAGAAAGGCATCCTGTGCTTTAAATTATCATTTCTTTTTCATTCTATGTTTGTCTAGCCCGCTTGTTAATTCTTTTTGAGATAGTCCCGTGGCTAATTCATAAACACATTTTATGTACACAGTATTTAGTCACCTCTCTTACTTTGCTTGTAATTTATTGAATTTGTTTTCTAAGGTTAGAAATAACGACTTGTGAAACTAATTTCTAATTGGTAATACTCTATGGAAAACATGATGTATGAGGACGCACATGAGCAGGATGTTCTGATCCATATCTATTTGTAACTATTGACACTTTCTACTCCTTTTCTCATGCCATACAGAGAATGTAACCTAAATTACTAATTACGACAGACCCAAATCAACATGTTTGTTTCTCCAATTGTCTTCTGTCAGCTACATAGTAGTGCATTACACAGATCCAACCTGCCCTAGCCGTTAAGAAGCAAATTTGACAGAAAACTAATTTTGTGGCTTGGTTACTTATTGTAGTACCTCAGTTTCTCATCAAGTGTACAACGGAAGTAGGCTTTTTAAGAAGAGTTCACATTATCTTCAGCCAGCATCTCCACAAAACTCAGCCTTTCTCTGACTTATAAACCCTTAGTCATTATAACATATACATTATTGGAAAAATGAGACACATTTTAGCATTCTAACATTCAGTATATTAAGAATCATAGAAATCAATTTTAAATGGCAAGCATTACAGTTTATACTGTATCCTACTCCTGTACATGCTATTCTGGTAGCATAGAGGAGTAAAAAATCAATTAACATGGCAAATATTCAAAATTCAAGTTGTGTCAAAAGTGTTGTGCAAAAATACCTGTTCGCATGAAAGAATGCAAAATTCTCGCCCTGCTTTAGCTGATATTATTAAAACATTTTTGGTTTATGAAGATAAACTATCACAAATAAATACTCACCTGGCCTACAATCAACATTTAAGCAAAAGTTCTACTGAAAGCTTTTAACAATGTAATACTCCATTTCAACAAACTTGTTTTCACAAGAACTATTTAGATTATTCAAACTTCTGTATTCTTTGGTTTCATTGCCACACTACCTATGAACATAAAATGTTCGAGGCATGTGTGCTGTAGATACCCATGCTTTTCATAAGTCCGACATCTAGTGTTGGGCTCGGATGATTAAAAATTGTTTTTGCTCTAAGAAGTTTGTTCGAGTCATGATGGTGTGTGACTCCTCTTGTTAGTGATACTTCGCATGGGCATCACCTCCATTGCTAGATTGTTTTTTTTCGACAATGGGTTCGGATGTAATCTCTTGTGGTCTGGTGTGTGTTTCTTTTTAGCTCCCTTGGGTTCGCCAGCAGAGCCACCGATTCGACGGTTTTGTCTCGATCGCGTAATTACTCTTGTGCTCCGAGCAAATAAACATTTGTGCATCGGGTTCTTCGACTTGCCTCCACGACCTAAGAACCAAGCTCGGCTGGGCCTATTCTACTTCAACAGATTTTATTAGGCAATGTGCTGCTAATCAAATGCACTCCAATCTGTTTCTGTGCCACTCCAAATATCCTCACCCAGGCCAAAATTCTGTCTGCAACCTATGCCTCTCTCCGGATCAAGACAACACCCGTGAGGCCTACGAGTAGTGCTGATCCAAAAAGACCCTTTGGGACTGAAGCGGCCATCGCTGGGAAATGCACCGCAGACAAGCAGACTGCTCACCAGACAACTTTGGTCGACATGAGAAAGAGGAAGCATCGGCAGCCAAGAGGAATCCTTATCCATTCACATCTCCGATTCCACCTCTGACATCAAGCAAGATTCAGCCAGTACAACTGCCCCTGATCCAAAGCCCAAGAAATCTACTGCGTCCGTAAAATCTGCTCACGGTCCACCACTGCATAAAAAGCCATGGTGAGCACAGACATACAGACTCCGAACCCCGCCGTCCGGTATGGCACCCAACATTCAGCCTACAGCAGGGGCCTCCAAGTCTTCGAAGTCTGAAAGACAATGGCCACCATGCTTTGGCTGCAGCACGCTGGCCTCAAAACCAAAACATTCTTTGGCTTCGAAACGTTACACCTTTGGACCGAAAACTCCACCCAAACCAATCCTCGACGTTATGCAGGAACGGTTCGATCCGAGTCAGAAATTTGCAAATTCAACCTGGAATTCAAAGGATAATTCTTCAGCCAGCAAAGCCTCAATCCTCTAAAAGGCAGTTGACTTTCTAAGAGGCTATAGACATTCCTAAACACCCTCTCAAAAAGAAGAAAGGATATTGCCACTAGCAGGAAACATGTCCCCTCACTCACCCGTCATTCATGAGGATGATGATATACCAAAATACACACTTCCTGAAGATGCTTTTGATATAGAGCTAAAGGGGGTTACAGACCTGGACTTTATTCCTCACACCCATCACCACCAGATGACACTTCTGCCTGTCAAGACCTAATAGCCAGAGCTGCAGCATTTCATCAAGTGGCCTTACATAAAGACCCTATAGCGGATGATGTGACGACAATATACTATCTACAAAAATAGGGGGCACTCACTCTCTGTTGCGCCTAGCCCAAAACACATGGCGCTTAGCAATCCATAACAACATTTATCTCCTGGCAGAACATGTACCAGGGACAAGCAATCAAGTTGCAGACCTTCTCAGCAGTACAAAGCAACAAGTCCACAAATAGGAACTTCATCTCAAAGTTCTCCTACCATACTTTCAAAAATTGGCTTTGCCCAAATAGACATGTTTGCAATCCCAGAAAACACAGAATGCCCAAACTTCGCGTCCAGCTTCCTACGCCCCCCATCAAAGGGCAATGCTCTACTGGGGGCCTTGCGGTTCCCAACCTGGAACTGTATTACCTGGCAGTCCAGATGCAGTGGGTGACAGGATGGCTGAGTGGCAGGAATATAGACGATACAGCCAGGAACGTCACGATCTGGACCCATGCACAGATATGCACGCTGTTTCCCCCCCTGACCAGAGGTACCTGCCCGATGTAGCTCCATGTGGCTGTAGCTCACAGGTGTTTCCTGGGTAGCTTGAGATTAACGCACGCGTTGAAGCCTTATGCTCCAGCGCTCCCTCTATTGGGCACCCCCAGAGACGGTGGAGTGGTGACAGAGGCAATGTTGGACAGATGGGTGCAGGCTGGGGTGGAGACACTGGGCGATTTGTATGCGGATGGCGCCCTACTCCCCTTTGAGGTGCTGGCCAGGGATACAGGCCTACCAGCCGGGCAATTTCTCCTTCAGCGTCCATAACACACACACTTGCGCGCCCTTGGGGAGACATGGCTGAAGAGTTGCAGACACATCACTTTATACTGTACCTTCATGTCCTGGGCAATGGCACTCACATAGTCCACTGGCTGACGCAAGCCCTCCTAATGCACACACAACACCCTACCCAACAATTACGAGACAAGTGGGCGGTGGATAGAGGGAGGGCATGGACGGACAAAGAATGGGCAATGGTATTGGCCAGCCCAGTCAATATCCCACGCAACTCCTACTTTAAAATCATACAATTTTACATACTGCACCGCGCTTATCTGTCACCAGACAAGATCAATACATACTTCTCGGCAACCACCACTGCGTGCCCCAGATGCTCCCTAGTTGATGCGAACCTTCTGCATATGCTCTGGGCCTGCCCTATCATATCGGCATATTAGGTTACAGTGACCAACTTGCTGAAGCAGAGTACTGGCAAAGACCTGCCACATACACGGAAGGCTTGTATTCTAGGGCTCTACAAGAGGACCAGGCTCAATAGGGTACCAGCTTGGTCCCGGGATCTGGGACTCATCACTGCCAAGCGCTTGCTTACCAAGCGATGGAAGAAGAGCGAACCCCCGCACGCCAAACACTGGTACGCTTCCTTCGACAACTGGGCAAGGGCGGAGGGCGTCGTATTGCGCAGGGAGGAGACGGCGGGGCTGAAGAAATTCCCAATTGCACAGCTTTGGGACGAAACCCTGAAATCCTTCCAGCAGGCGAGCTTGGACCAGGGGATCACTTAATTGGTACACCCCCTCTCTGGGCCAGCTCTAGGCAACGGTTGGAATAGAAAAAAACACGCCCCCACCAACACCCCACCGGCTCAGTTTGGCGAGGGACGCAACCCACACCTGCATGACGAGGCGCAGTTGCAGAGTATTGACATGACAACTGCTTAAAACCCCCACCGCCCGACACCGCTGCCCCAATGCCCATCGGGCACTGCTGTGCTGCTTTCTTCCCCCCCCACCCCACCTTGGGGAGTGACCTGCCCCTCGCATAGCCTTGATCGCCCCGCACCCCTGCCCCAGAACTGGAAGCTCACCTCTGCAGATACACATTGACATTCTTCCCACCACACTAGCCCTTCACCCTCATCCTCCCTCGTTAAGCCACCCTTTTTTCTCCTTACTCTTCCCCTTTCGGTTCAGTTCAGGTGTCAAAACAGCTTCCTTTTGACACGTTTGTTATAAAATTGTGAATATAGCATTAGTTACAGATGATTGTTTAATCCGGATCAGTCACGTTGCAACTTCACGATGGGGTATACACCACAAGCTAATTAATAGACGAGATCAAGAGAAGGCGCACGATCGAGCGAACTTGCCACCTCACACCGCATCTTATCCACATACCCCAGACTACAATGCGCAAAACACCATGCGACATGACGTGAGCAGAAACATAAAGTCATCATTTCTTTTCACATATTCCATCAACTCTGCCAAAGTAAAGTGAAGTGTGTTAAAAAAAGACCAGCAAATTCACCAAGTATTACCACTTTGCTGTATAGTAGTTATGGTTTTGTGCAGATTATGTATATCATATCCTTCTGCTCAATGCCTAAGTGTGAACTGAAAATAAATGCTTGAAAACTAATAAAACATATTCAAACAAAAAAAATCAAAGGGCAATGCTCTGGATGAACTGGTCAAGGATATTTGCCTACACTGATCCACCTCTCTCACTACTTCCGTACCAGGTCGGAAAGCTCAGACAGACCTCCCTCACCCTAGTTCTCATAGCTCCAACATGGGCTTGTCAACTACCACACGAAAAGCTTCCCCTCAACACGGACCTTCTCACACAGAACCATGGCAAAATAAGACATCCCAAGGAAATTAACCTTGCAGTATGGCTCCTAAGGCCATAGAATTTGGATACTTAAACCTACTACAGTAATGCATGGATATTCTTTAACAGGCTCGTAGGCCTACAACTAGAATGTGCTATGCTGCCAAATGGAAATGAATTGATGTATACTGTCGCATAAAACTGTTATCCCAATACATACACAAATACAAACAATTATTTTTGTTGCATCTTCAAACCTCCGGTATAGCCTATACTTAAATACACTTACACCTTGCTGCCTTTGCAGCCTGCCTACAAAATAGAAAACCTTTTATCTTTGTTCAAAATACCGGTCATTAAACCATTTATGGAGGGACTTAAAAGAATCATTCCCCCTAGATGTCCACCTGCACCAGTATGGAATCTAAACATTGTACTAACAATGCTCATAGGGCTTCCATTTGAGCTGCTACATTTTTGCCCAATCTGATATTTATCTTGAAAAGTCGCCTTTTTAAAAGCTATCACTTCACTCCGATGCATAAGTGAGCTCCAGGCATTAACCTTAGAAGAACCATTCTTCCAACTCTATTGAGATAAAGTAGTGCCCAGAGCAAACCCATGGTTCCTTCCTAAAGTAGTTTCACCTTTTTACATTAATCAATCAATAGAGTTACTCGTCGGCTTCCCACAACCTGATCCTGTGGTGGAAAGAGCTCTACATACTTTGGATGTGAAAGAGCATAAATGTATTATACCAACAGAACCAACATTTTTGAAAAGCTAAGCAATTATTCATTGCTTTTTTACCTCCTCACACTGAATATGCTTTTTCAAAAAGTGGAGTTGCAAGATGGATTGTAAAATGTATCCAAACTTGTTAAGCTAAAGCTAAAAGACTTTTTTTTTTTTTTTTTTTTTAAGACCTTTATGGTACTTCAACATTATACACAGCTTCTGGCCTACAACTCTCGGGTCGGCCGCAAAGTATTCACAGTTACTCTGTAGTATTAATAATAACACAGCCCATGTGCCGACATCCCTGGGGTACGGCGGCGTTCCATAATCATGCAAGTACATAATTCACAGTAGGGTCATAAATCTACTTAGGTCCATTTTTTTTTTTAAATTAAATAAATTTGTTAGGGTGGCTAGCAGCCAACGATGGCGGCCGCAGCTTAGAGAGGCTCCCGAGGCAAGGCAGCTTCCCGCAACAATCCGTACTAATTATCCGCATCTTCACGAGCCCAAAGGGGAGGGCCCGATCCGGAGACCGTGCAGCTACCAACGTAGCAACTTTGGGGCTGCGAAGGCCCGAAATCACATCGAATTGCCGGGCGGAGACCGGAGCAGGGTAAGGCCTACTGCCAGCCTGGAAGCAGCGGAGTCGCGGCGAGTTTACAGCCGGCCGGAAGTGAGCTGGTGGCGGCAGTGCGGAACAGGAAGCCCCGGCCCGTTGTGGATGTTACTCCAGAATCCCGGTAGACTACTTTCCGGGGATCCGAAGTCCAGAGACCAACTCCACGGCGCCCATCAATCCTCCACACCTCCGCAGGATCGAATAGGGGCGCGGAAGAAGAAGTGAAACTCAGACGCAACGCCGCCATTTTGCTGCCTACGCAGATACCACTTCGCGGACCTCCACACGGAACGGACGCCACTAACAGTGCAAGACCCAACCTGATCTGCCCAGCACCCTGCTGCAGCCTCTGGCAACACCACAGCCACTCACACGATGTCGAACAGAGGCCTCAAGAACAGCACCACCCAGGCTAAATTGGACAAATTTGCGTATGAGAGACAGACACCGCCTCAAGAACAACGCAAGACCTTGGGAAAAACAACTGAAACAGAGGGGGCGAAAAAAGCCACGCTTGAAGACGTCTTGGCGGCTTTAGCCCAGGTGCAGGCGACAGTGGGGGCGACGGCCATGGAAGTCACTCTGATACGGGCGGACCTCCAGAAAATGAGTGAGAAGGTCAAACAGGTCGAGGTGGTCACTAAATCCTTGGTCGAGGATGTCTCTGAACTGCAATCAGCAATGGAACGTCTACAAACGGACAATAAACAGCTCAGGGATAAACTGGACGACCAGGAGGGCCGTTCCCGGCGCAACAACGTCTGGATTTTAGGTGTACCGGAATCCGAAGACACGGGGGCGATGGATCTCTATGTGGAGGACTTGATTAAAAACCAGCTCCAGCCCAAGGGACTCTCGAATTTCTTCTCCGTGGAGAGGGCCCACCGTGTTCCGGGGGGAAAACCAAAGTCAGGAGGCTCGCCCGACCTATCTTGGCCAGACTATTTAACTTCAGGGACCGTGATACCATCTTACAGGCTGCAAGAGTGGCACCGGCCATCCAAATTCAGAATTCAAGGATTGCCTTTTTTCCGGACTATACGGCCGAAGATTCCAAGAGGAGAAGGACGTTCTTGGAAGTCAAGAAAACGTTGAGAGAAAAGGAACTACCATATTCGATGCTTTTCCCGGCTCGACTCAGAGTCGTGGCGGACAAAAAAGTGTGGTTTTTGACTCTCCGGACGCTTCCCGGGACTGGCCGGAAGGATGGCACACGGTTGGCCGACAGCGAAAATCTCATAGGCCAGACCACGGAAGCGCAGACCGCAGCAAACATGGTTCACAAGGGTCTGGTCGTGGGGGTGGAGCGGAGAGATCTCCCTCCCGCAGCTTTGCGGGTGCAGGGGGAGAGGAATGATTCCTGCCCGGGATCTTTTACAGCGACATTCAATGTTCATTGACTTTACATTCTTCTGGCTGCACATGGACTCTGGCATGGCTAACCCAAGGGCACGCAGGGATGCCGCCTGCTCGGGAAGACACTCTCCCCCCTACACGCAAGTACTTTGGTTTGGGGATGGGTCAGGCACTCTGCTCAGTTGGGGGGGGCGGGCAGTTGAAAGTCCGTTAGGCAGGGATGCAGGGAGGGTGGGTTGGGGGAAGGGCTGTTTTTTGACTGTTAGGAAATTGTATGTTAGGTCACTGATGAAGACAAAATGTTCACCCGTGCTAATCCCAGGAGGGGGTGAGATAGGCAAGCTTCCAACCCACGTGAGACCGCTCATCATCCTCCCGCACATTCACACACCCACCATGACTGCTACGCCGCTCCACCGATACCGAGTAGCACCCCTGGGACCGAATGGTTGACGTCCCGGCAACTGAAGGGGGGAATGTAGACCCCGAGATACAATGCCCCTCCTTGCGCTTACTGTCTTGGAATGTGAGAGGGCTGGGCGACAAGGTGAAAAGGGGGCTAGTACTCACTGCACTCAAGAGACACAAGCCCACAATAGCTCTATTGCAGGAAACCCACTTAACGGGGGAGACCACCAAGGCCCTGAATAGAAGAGGGTACAAGATGATGGTCCACTCGGACTTCACGTCCGGTTCTAGGGGTACCGGAATTCTAATGCAAAAAAACTCACGATTCCTCCCCCTGCACACTAAAACAGAAGACCAGGGCTGCTTCGCAGCACTACAAGGACAATGGGAGGGGAGACTCTTCAATTTGGTTTCGGTTTACGTCCCACCAGCACTTCATTCAGTACACCTCCCTAAACTGGGCGATTTTCTCCTGTCTCTCCCGGAGGGGGAAATTATCCTCGGGGGGGACTTCAACGCTATTCTAAATACACAACTTGATAGATTCCCAACACCAGCCCCTGCGGGTGGGGTGCCCCGCTTTCAGCAATTTGTAACAGCCATGGGACTGGTTGATGTTTGGAGACACCTCCACCCCGTTGTACGGCAGTACACTTTTCACTCTGCAGTACATGGGAGTCTGTCTAGAATTGATCACTTCCTGACCCTGGGGGATGGACTTCATTACATGGAAGCGATGGAGATCCACCCGCGAGGGATCTCGGATCACTCCCCGCTTACCCTAACTCTCTCCTCACAATCGCAAATACGTAAACGCATCTATCCCATACATGCTGCATACCTCAAAATCCCACAGGTTCGCAAAGCTCTTAAAAAAACAACAACACAGTACTACACTGAGAATGTACATTCGGTACGTTCAGCCGAGGTGCTTTGGGAGGCGTATAAAACAGTACTACGGGGCCAAGCTATAAATTCTGTCACGGGTTTCAAAAGACAACGGGCCCAGGAGCTGGATGCACTGGAGCTGACCTTACAGACACTGACTACAACTCATGAACAATGTCCCACTCCATCCACCCTGCATGCACTTACCCTACAACAACAATTGTATAATGATCATCTGCACACACGAGTCAGGGAAAGTCTGTTTGACACTCAGAACAGGGTCTACGAGGTGGGCGATAAGGCTGGGAAAATGCTGGCATGGCTAGACAAAAGAGATGGGGACTCGAGAGGCATTCCGAAATTGAAAGATGAGCACGGGGAGGTTCACACTAACCCGAGAATCATAGTAGAATTGCTTGCAGACCACTTCGAACGAGTATACACCCCCAAACACACAGTGACGACGGAAATGGCTAGAGACGTGTTGGCCCCAATTAGGGCTAATATATTAACCCCGGAAATCTCGGAGGAGTTGGAAGCGGACATCACCGCTGACGAAATTCAGCTGGCGATCCGTGCTTTAAATCCGGGCAAGGCTATGGGACCTAACGGTATACCGGTGGAATGGTATCAGGCGATGCCGGAGATCCCAAGTATACATCTGCTTGAGATGTTCAAGGATTGTTTGAGAGCGGCAACCATAGTGGCCATCGCCAAACCCGGCAAACCGCCTGAAAACTGCTCCTCTTACCGCCCCATATCGCTGCTTAATGCAGAAACCAAGATTTTGTCCAAACTCCTGGCACTGAGAATCTTACCCCACCTGTCGTCCCTTATACACCCGGACCAGTCCGGATTCATGCCCCATCGTAACACGGCGCTAAACTTGCGCAGACTGCACGGTGTGCTGGCACGGAGGACACAATGGAAACTCCAGCAGTGATAATGGCACTCGATGCTAGGATGGCCTTTGACCTTGTGGAATGGGCCTACCTCTTTGAGACCTTATCACGCATGGGCTTCGGCCCCCGCTTCATTGCATGGGTGAGGTTACTGTACACTGACCCACGGGCACGAGTAGTAGCCAATGGCCATATCTCCCGAGAGTTCCCCTTAGGTAGGGGCATGAGACAGGGCTGCCCTTTATCACCATTGTTGTTCGCTCTCTCATTAGAACCCCTCGCAACCCTGATTAGAGCCTCACCCCACCTTCAGGGTATATGCTGGAAGGAGGGCTGGGAGGATCGACTGTCCCTCTACGCGGACGACATGCTGGTCTATCTCACCGACCCGGAGACCGGTATCCCCGCTCTACTACATCTTTGCGACACCCATGGAAAGATATCCGGATATACACTGAACTGGGGCAAATCCGAATTATATGTCCTAAAGGGTCAGGCCCCGGGTCCTCGAATCGGACTGCCCTTTACGCATAGCCGGCACATCGTTTAAGTATTTGGGCATACATGTCACTAGAGACCCAGTAGAGTTTGTGTCCAAAAATTTAAAACCCCACCTAGACAGACTCAAACGGGACGTGCATTTCTGGTCGGGACTCCCATTGACATTGTTGGGGCGAGCAGCACTATACAAGATGATGGCCCTGCCCCGATTTCTATACGTCCTCGAAAATACGCCCTACTCGGTGGACCCCGGTTTCTTCCAGAGGGTGGCAGCACTCATATCCAACCTCCTATGGGGGAACCTCCCCGCCCGTATAGCACAATCCAAACTGCATAGAGGGTGGTATGATGGTGGTATTGCTTTGCCCAATTTAAAACTGTATTACTGGGCGGCACACCTCAAACCCATTAACCAGTGGATCCACACTTCCCAAACTGAACCGGCCTTTCAGGCAGATAGAACGCAACTAGGCACTGACAGTCTACTGGCCCCTCTGTATGACCGACGTAAAACACGTACATTGATGGGACCCACCAGGCTAACTGTGGAAATCTGGCACACAGCAACGGCAGCCCTGGGCTGGAAAGGTAGAATTACCAAACTAACCCCACTATGGGACTCTCGGATCCTCGGCAACATGAGAAACAGCAAGGGCTTCTCACACTGGGACACAATAGGGATTTCCACGGTGGGCGATCTATGGGAGAGGGGTGGAGTGATACCCTTCCAGAGACTACAAGAATTATACGAACTTAGCGATAGGGAGCTTTACAGATATGTTCAGATTCGCCATGCACTGTTGACAGCCTTGGCCGCAGACACTGATCTGCCTGAGTCTGCTCCACTGGAAGACCGCCTCCTTACGGATTTTATGGCCGAACGCGCTACGTCCCTTACATACCGCAAATTACTCAATAATCTACCTGATCCGACATTACCTCTGAAGGAGAAATGGGAGGGAGACACCAGTGAGATGGACGAGCAGGAATGGAATGAGGCACTAGCCTCTCCTAAGGAAGTAGGCATCTCAGCGCGGCTGCGATTAGTTCAATTAAAAATTTTACACAGAGTATACTACACGAGAACAATGCTACACCGTATTCACCGAATACAACATCCATATTGCCTACACGGGTGCGGGGAGGAGGGTACGTTTTTCCACACCATCTGGGACTGCCCCCGAATACAGGAATATTGGAGACAGGTCTTACGAACAATGTCACAAACACTGGACACATCTTTGTTGCCAGAGCCAAAAAGGTGCCTCCTAAATGTGTGGGAGCCTACCGATATTTCCAGACATGACCAAATCTGGGTAACAGTAGGGTTGCTCATAGCGAAACAAGATATTGCACAAAAATGGGGGGTGGCGGAGCTACCAACCAAGTCTGTATGGTGTCGAAATATGGATAAAGTAATGATAACGGAACGGGCGGTGTACTCCAATCGTGCCTGCCCGGGCAAGTGGAATAAAATCTGGACCAAGTGGAATGTGTATAGGGGAGAGATTTGTGATCCTTTACCTGAGGACGATCAAGATGACTCAGATGAAGAAGAGGAAGTAGGCTAGTCCACCGAACAGATTGGGGGGGGGGAAGGTATTGCAGGTGAGATGGAGATTTCCAGTGTTGTTGGGATACAGGGTGATTACGGGGGAACTCTGGGGATCTCTACTTGGTTGAGAAGTCCACAATGTCAACTACATAGTAACTGGATTCAAACAGTGGGCGGGGTTAGACTCTGGTGAGGGTCGTCCTGATAAGATGAATACATGAACATAATTCTGGCATTACGTGACCGCTTTGACACTCCTAACAGTTATTTTGTTTTTGTTGTTGTTCGAGGGGGAGGGAGGGGGGAGGGGGGGTAGAAAACTACAAAAATCATACCGAAAACCAATGATGCTTGAAAAGACTCGTGCTAATGCTGCACCCTTTCCTTATGACGGTAGTGCTATTGTTTTTACTACAGTAAAGTATCTAGTGATTGTACAGAACTGCCATTTGATCAAAATTGCTATAGCGGCCAGCCCGACGGGTTGTTGGCGTTCCGCTGTGTATCTTGTTGGTGCAATAAAGGTTTTTGCAAAAAAAAGCTCGTTAGTATCACATCAAAGCTAAAAGACTTTTACCTGTTTCCCCTAAATTTCACTCAACTTCTTTGACATTTTTACTAAACATTCCCATTACTGACATTTGCAAAGCAGCAACATGGTGTAATGAGCGGATTCTCGAACCAGATGGGATCAGCTCCACAGAGCACCTCCAACCCAGTCGGAACGTAATCACCTCCCTCCTTAGAACGTATTTACAATAGCTATGTACATATATATTTATATCTCGTACCTAAGGATGGGGAAATAGCAATGTACATGCATAGGTTTTCTACAGTATCCCACTCATACCAGTTAGTCTCACGGCAACTTAGGCCCAGACTAATCTACCCTGGGGCAGTTCTGATTAGTTACCATTACACACTGATCACCATCAGTGCTCACTCGGCAAGTCGCAATCCTGCGTGCCTATACACTAGGCTGCAGCCCTAGTGCTCTCTTCCTCACAATCCGGTCCACAATCTGGCGGACCTAAGCACTGGTGTCCCCCCCAGTGTTCTCTCACTCACAGTCCGATCCGCAATCCGGCGGATCTATGCACCAGTGTCCCACCTGGTGTTCTCATTAACGACGCTTACCAACGACGATCACTCTCCTATGAATACCTGTGAAAGGAATCTCTCATTGGCTACTCAGGATGATACTACAATAACAGGAATTACCACAACTTGCCAAATTGAATCATGTACCCTCTGTTCTCAACATCAAATGGTCCCTCTCTCCCTCATTGTTCAGTCACCTCTTACCTGACCGGGAATTACATCCGTTCATGAAAACGATGTCTGACTAGAAGATCAGATTACCCTGATTGAACAAGAATACAAGGCACATGTCGGTTCACTAAGAACTGGGGTATTTTATTACAATGATTATAAAAACACAATACTATACTATAACATATATATATATATATATCCTGCAAAGAAAAGTAAAAGGTTAGAATGTGCACACTATGGGGTATGGGCGGACGTCACCTTATGGACGCGAAGTCGGGGTTCGGCAGTCATCTAGGTTCCCTTCTCGTCTGTGCCTTGGCTCGTCTTAGAATCACACCTCAGCAGTCACGAGTACACGTCTGCACCGCTATGCTCTGTCTCCTCTGCTTTCCTCCAAGTCACTGGAACCTTCCTCTTTTATTAGCTGCTGTTTCTCTCTCTCTGTCTCGTCGTTCTGCACTACTCCTCTTTCCTCTTCAATCTTTCTCAGAGAGTATCAGCTTCATGATCTTTCTCAGACTTCAAAATGGCGACTGTCTGCCTGGAAATAATTAATGGCATTGATGCTAACGGCTAGCTGCCGCCTACAGACTGACTGACTCACAGCCTAACGCTTTCGCTAATATGGAAGCTTGTCCTTTCATGGAAAGTTACGGTCAGTAACCTGCCGCCCACCAAATTCTTGTACCTCCCCGTACCAAGGACACGTTCCCAGCCGGCCGGCCTGATGTTGTGTCTTCGGAATGGAGAAAAATACAGTCTTTCGATAAGGGCCAGCCTGAGCCGGTTCTCTCCAAGCGAACAACACTTTGAAACTAAAACATTACACTTGACCTAGAAGCATCTCAAGCTGCCGGGGCAGAAAGCAAGATGGAGTCTCTCCCGTTTAAGGCCTACAAGGCTCGAAATAAGCATAACTCCATAGAAGGTATACTAACACTCTTGCAAAAGGACGGATTATCACTAATACTAATGAATCTATCCCCTAACTTAAGTTTATAAGCCCTGATCTAAGGAAAAGGGTACGAAAGTGCATTACTGTGCCTTATGAATAGGCCCTGTCTGTAGTTCTAATCCCTACACTAGAATGATAATAGACTAGAGTCATATCCAATCATCCTCCCTCAAAGGAGGGCCGAAAAAGTCGGTCAGAACACTTCACCCTTGACTCCAGTCTATTAATCATTCGTTATACGGAACTAACATCTGTGGAAGAATAATAGGAAACAAAACTAACTGATCTATTTCTTGTGCCGAATCTACAATATTGGAGTAGGGAAGGGATGCACTGAGTAAAGCAGCAAATAGCTACTAAAATACTAATAGAAATCATAATATTTGTCGTAGGGAATGTAAGTCAGGTAACCAATGGAAGAGCCAATCGAACCAACCCTGGTCAATGTGTTTTCTAACCTCCTCAGTCAAGTCATGAAGTTTGTCGATATGAGCCTGAATGGATTTAGTGTGGTCGGACAAATTAAAACAACAAAGGCCTTCAAAATCAGAACAATCGTGTCCATGTTTTAGTTAAAGATAATCGATAGCGGCACGATTTTGCAAAATAGCTCTGCGTTCACCCTGGGCATCTAATAACATATCAGATAAAATGGTAGAAGTTTGATTAATTGATTTGACCATCCAACAGGCCATTTTCCCAATTGATTTGGCGTTCTAAACAGCCAATGCTGGGACACCAATAATGGAAATAGCTAAACTAAGATATTCCGATTTAGAATAAAGATGTAGAGAAGAATCACAGTCCTCATGTAACATCATAGCATCACGAACTACACGGGAATAGGTATTAGGATGTGAGGAAAACATTAATAAACTCAGTCTAGTGATGGCACACGGGCCTCCGGAAATATTTGCAGGAATATAGGGCCAAGAGGTGTAGCCACAGGAGAATAGCCAACCAGAAGGTAACAGCATTGTACGGTAATGGCTAGGGGCAACTACTATACTTTTACAAGTCATATTATTTTTAACAGAAACACATGATTTTGGGGGTCTTCGTGAGCACAACGTTCGTTCATGAGTTGAAAAAGAAGTGGCTGCTTTAAGTTTCAGCTTTACACATTCAGTAATTGCATTAGGATCACAAGTCAAGAAAAAGCACAAGTCGCCCTGCGTGATATTATATGTAGTGATCTGAGAATGAATTGGAATGGAATCTGAGAGAATAGTACATAAAGGACAATACTCGTGAGCGGCAAAATCGCCGAGAATTACATTGGGTCGGGCATTTGATATATTAAAAATATGCTTCAGAGTCTCAGTTGAGGCAGGGACAGCAACCAAGCAGGTCGCTAGAATATCAGTTACTGAGCGCATAGGTGTCAGGCAAAAATGCAGAGAATTAGTAACTCGTTTAGCCAGAGTTGTTCAAAAGTTCGATGATGAATCCCACGCAGCGAAGGAACGCGGTACTCGGGTTCTCGAATCAACCAAAGTCTGTGGGTTCCCTCCTCTCCCGACGTAGCAGACCAAAAGGAGTCCAACGCTGGCACATCCTGCAGCAGCAGTCCAGAGAATGATCTGGAAGAAAATCAAATACAGGCATTATTCATTCTCGTAAGTAACATTTGTCAGCCGGGACAGCTTCCCAGCTATCTTTCCCTGGTCTCATTACCAATATGGTATTATCATGACCGGTTGCAATGACTTCAGCTTGTTCAGGGGGATTTTTAGGCGATTGCACCCATATTCTCGCTCCAGGATTGTCTGTAGAGCCAAAACCTTTCTGGCCTCGCACAGTTAGCAATGTTGGGGCAGTGCCTTTCTGAATCTCACCACTGAAAACAGGCATAATTAACAATTGGGCAACTCGATCAGTCTTTTGAATTGATAAATCAACCTCACTGCTGTTCAGCAGGAGGACCTTAATCTCTCCCTGATAATCACTGTCAATCACACCTCCAAGTATTTGAACACCTTTTAAGGCAAGGCCCGATCTAGGGGCAATCAGTCCAAAACTTCCAGCTGGTATACAGACACCAACGCCTGTCTCAATAATGATTCGATCCTTACTTTTAATTACAGCGTCATTCATGGCATTCAGGTCCAAGCCTGCGGAACCTGGGGTTGCTCTGCAAGGAGCCAAGGCTCCGGGGGAAATTTCCCAGTACATTACAGTATTGCCAATGGTGTTGGGTTTTGCATCAACATTTGGGGGAAACAAACGCATTAAAGGAGATTCAGCATTTAAAAAGGGACGATTGTTCAGAATTAACAATGCTTGAAACAAATAATCTCTCCAATTTTTATACTTATTGTCAGTTAACTTTCGCAATTGTTCTTTAAGTAAACCATTCATTCTTTCAATAAGGCCTGATGCCTGTGGATAATATGGAATATGAAACACCCATTCTATATTGTTTTCCGCACAAAATTCCTGTACCAATCTTCCACGAAAGTGGGATGCATTGTCAGATTGAATTTGAAATGGAGCGCCATAATACAATATAATTAATTCCAAAGTTTTAATGGTATTCACTTGGGTAGCTTGTTTGCAGGGAAAGGCCACCAAAAGGCCACTGTAGGTGTCGACAATTGTACAAACATATTGACAATTTTTGCTCATAGGGAGCGGGCCAATATAATCAATCTGCCAAATTTGAGCGGGCAATTTTCCTCGATGTAAATGACCTTTAATAATTTGTGGTACTTTTCGTCGTCTGGAATGTTGACAGATGGGACAATGCAGAATAGTATCTTTAATGTAATTTAAAGGAATATAAATTTCTCGATCGGCGGCCCACCTGCTAGTGGCTCTCTCTCCAAAATGTCCTGCTTTCTGGTGGGCCCATTTCGCCAATCCCGCCAAATCAGAATCTTGCATGTCCACCACTGCCTCAGCAATTTTAGATTTCTCATCTGCAATGTTATGAAAGAATTTGTCAAGGGAGTGTATCGGGGTATGAGCATCCACATGAAAGATTGTCACAGTACTCTGTGGGAGCATTTCACAAATTTCTTGCCATAATTATTTTCCCCACAGTTCCTTCGAATGCAATTCCCAATTATGAGAATGCCAAGTTGGTAACCACACCGCCAGTCCATTAGCTGTGGACCAGGAATCAGTGAAAATATGACATTTGCCAGGTAATTCTTGTTTCAAAACTTGGTAAACTGCATATAATTCTGCAAATTGACTACTCTTTCCTTCACCGGTTGTACTCAACAATTTCTGTGTGATTGGGTTATAGGACACGGCCTTCCAATGCTGTTTCTCTCCAATGAACCTTGCTGAACCATCCGTAAACCACACATGTTTTCTGTCCTCCGCGGACAAATCATCAAATGGCTTACCCCACTTGACTGGAGATTCCTGTACCACAGGTACGGAGCAATCACTCCCAGTCTCATTCGATGGCGCCAGCGCCACTTGCTCATGTAATGCCGCCACACCTTTCGGACCCACACGTGCCCTGTCCTGAATGTACCATTTCCACTTAATCACACTCGCCTCTTGAGCATGTCCAATTTGATGAGTTTTCGGCGAACTCAAAACCCACTGCATAATTGGAATTTCAGGTCTCAAAATCACATCATGACCTAAAGTCAATTGCTCGGTATCCACCAGAGCCCAATAACATGCAAGCAACTGTTTCTCAAAAGGTGTATAACGCTCACCAGCCTCAGGTAACTTTTTAGTCCAAAAACCTAATGGCACTTTTTGTCTGCCTTGCTTTTGCCACAGACTCCAATTTGCATACAGACCTTGCACGGACACATTCAGATCCACATCACCCTCGCCCACAGGCCACAGATCTAAAGCATACTGAATTGCTTCTTTTGCCAAATTAAACGCATTCTGTTGTGGTTCACCCCATTCAAACACATTCTTTTTGCGAGTGACTCGATATAAAGGGGCCAATATCTGACTCAAATGTGGAATATGTTGACGCCAAACAAGCCAATGAAGCTCTGAGCTTCCTTCCGATTCCTCGGGACTGCAAAATCTAAAACTTTTTGTTTAACTTGCGGGATCACCTCTCTGTGACCTTCATGCCAATTGATACCTAAAAACTTTACATTTTGGGATGGACCTTGTAGCTTATCAGGATTAATTTCCCAACCTTTTTCACATAAGCAGTCAAGGATTTGATCTAACTGGGTCTGAACTTGATCTTGTGTCTCACCTTGAATTAAAATGTCGTCAATATAATGACACACCTGAATTTGCGGGTGTACAGTTACTTCGGACAAATGTTCCGCCACCAGCCGGTGACAGATCGTAGGACTATGTACATAACCTTGAGGAAGACTTCTAAACGTCATTTGACGCTCATTCCATGTAAAACTGAATTGTTCCTGACACTCGGGGGCAATCGGAATTGAAAAGAAAGCATTAGCAATGTCAATGGACGCATACCATGTACCTGGATGCTTTTGGATTCTTTCAATTAAGGTAATAATGTCTGGTACTGCAACAGTCAAAGGGGGTGTATGTTTATTCAGCTCTCGATAATCAACAGTAATGCGCCAAGAATTATCACTCTTGCGCACGGGCCAGACGGGATTATTCCAAGCAGAAGTAACCAGAGTTATAACTCCTGCATCAACCAAATCCTGAATAGTGGCACTAATCTCTTCATGGCCACCTGGAATACGATATTGCTTCTGAGAAACAACTTTTGTAGCTTGGGGAATTTTTATGGGGGGCATTCGTAAACGACCAACCCGTACGGGTCTGGACGATATGTAGTGTTTAGTTCCAAATTGATAGCAACCGTCGTCCAAATGCAAAATCATTCCTTTTAAAATATCAATTCCAATTATGTATTCCAAGAGTGGTACAACTAATACAGAATATTCTCTTCGGAGAATTCTACCTATTCTCATTTCAAGTGTAGTTTGCAATGCGGGAGTTTCCTTTCCACCTAAACCAGTATTTGTGAAAAATTGGCCTTTGAATTTCTTTGATTTACCATGAATTAGAGTGGCCTCCGCTCCTGTATCTACCAATGCTCGGGCCCTTTGGATATTACGATGTTTCCAAAAAATTTCAATATCTACATAGGGTCTATTGTCTTTGTGAGCCCACCTGCGTACTGGAGCTTGACCTATTTCCTAGTCATTCTTACTGCGTTCTGTCAACCAGGACAAATCAGGGTAAATGCTCTCATGTTTTTTGGGTATCAAAACATCTTGTTCATATCCATCTCCATTACGAAATGGATTTTTGTCATCTGCATAATACTGTGAATTACGATCGGAAAGCCTGTGTCGATCCTCCCTTCTCCTCAACTCAGGGCACTGATCCCTTTCATCTCTATATCTGTTGCCATCACCTCTGCCAGGAGAGTGAGTGAGCTCCAGGCTCTTTTCCCTAAACCTCCTTTCCTTTCTGTCCATCCAGACAAGGTTGTGTTGCGGACTAGGCCCTCTTTCCTGCCCAAGGTTGTCACGGCCTTCCACATCGGGCTGCCTAACACCACTGTGTGAAATAATGCTTGCCAAGGGGAGGGATGGTTTAGACATCTCCCAAGAACTCACCGTGTGGATTACATCGACGAAACCCTGCTGTACATAATGTGCTGTGAACTGGCTGACCTTAGTTGGGACACCACTGTGTGTCGGGTACGCCAATTACTGAATGGGCACCCTGACTGGAATCAGCGCGTTGTGTCGAACAGCAGAGGAGAACAGCGCACGTAATGGAGGCAATATACCCTTAAGAGGATAGAAGTGGCCGTGCCATCACCGTGAGGGAGTGATGACGTGTACATCTAAAAGGATCCCAGGTGGAACTGCCTAAAATTTGAAACTGGCACTGAAGAAAGCGGTAACGCTGAAACGCGTCTGCCTTTAGTTTCGCATTTTAAGGACATTGCGCTTTGTTGGTGAAGAATAAAGCAGTGTGGATTTGCCTTCGCTGTGTCGGACCCCTTTTTCTAAGCTGGAAGAGGGATTGGTAGCGAGAGATATATATATATATATATATATAGATATATATATATATATATATATATCAGGAACACTCCAATCTTCACAATATAAGAAAGGCACTGACTCCGTGAAATTTCGAATTCCAAATAAGTTTTATTCCACTTTTAGGCTGCGTTTCGGCGGTTAGCTCCCGCCTTGTTCACTACATCTCTGCATTCTGTGACTCAATTTATACCCCTGTGACACTACATTACATCATGAATGTTTGACTCTTTTTTCACGGCATATTGCAGCTTGTTTTACATTTTGACTGCCCTGTTGCCATGACTGTGCTAGCAACGCTTGGTTTTGACAGACATAGAAGAGTTCTTGAGGCATGCACATTCCTACATAACGTCATCATTGCTTGCCCGTTTTGCAGTTACTATAGAAACCTCCCCGCAATGACAGCCTAGTGATTACTTCATTCCTTCCAAAGCGCCTGGCTGGTGTGGTTCGGCGGTCCCTGTGTGCGGAGTTTTTCTAACAGTGAGTTTTGGCGTGTGTGTTTCTCAATTAAACGGGGTCCTTGAATTACGCGCAGTTAATTGGCGCTTGTGTCCCGTCATGTATTGTGAATAATCACTATGTATG